>NC_064630.1:241917399-243190524 GCF_023864275.1 Schistocerca cancellata
CGCAAAAATTTGTAAGCCATACTAAGTCACAACTGCAAATCTGTCACTGAATTATAAAATGTATCTATTATTATAATCTACATTGTAAATTTGTACCATGAGGTGAGTAAGTCACAAGTCGCAATATTTGTCAATATATTGTGATGTCATTAACCTCTATCATTGGAATACAAACTACATTTATAAATTGGCAGACACTGATTTTTGAACAGCGTTCTGTCACTGAAATTCATGTTAAAGAATAAAACATCTGCTGCTGAAACTCATTCAAGTTCATCACGGACAGAAGAGACGTGCATGGGCATCAATACATCACCCAAAACCTTTTATGAGGATTTAGAAATTAGGAAGTGATTTGTTCTGAGGAGTACTTAAGACAGGTGATGAAAACTGGTTCCTCAATACAAGCCTGAAACAAAATGCCAGATTATGGATGGCAGCACTTGGGTTTTGCAAAAAGTACTATCTGTCGGGACAGTTATGGGCAGTATCTTCTGTGATGTGAGGATTGCATTCTTGTGGATTTTCTTGTACCTAGTCTAACCATAAATGCTATCCACTGCAATCACAAATTTTTTAAGCTCTGTTGTGACTCGCAATAAGCACCCTGGGAAAAAGACCATCCTGCAGCATGATAATGCGCTACACATCATTGCTCATGTCATTGTGGAGAAAATTAGGTTTCTGAATGGCAAAGTCTCCTGAATTCTCCATACAGTTCAAAATTGGCACCCTCTTTTACAAAAGAACAACTGGGAGCCATGGCTATGAGATACCGGAGAACACCGAGAAAGTCATGTGTCAATACCTTACAGCACATAACGTAAAAGGATAGATAAAAAAGCTACTCCCAAAGCAGTGGCAGGGGAAAACACACACAAAAAGTTTTAACTTTTACAAGCTTTCGAGCCTGTGGTTCCTTATTCTGGCAGAAGAGTTGAAGGGGAAGGAACAGGGGTGAAGGAAAAGGACTGGAGAGGTTTATTGAAAGCGGTAAAGTTCAGAAAAATCACCCAAACCTCCAGATCAAAGGAGTCTTACCAGATGGGATGAGATGGACAGACTGATTGTTGGGGACTGCACCAGATGACATTTGAAAACCTGAGAGCTTAAAGGTGGAAGACATGGTAAGCTGTAAGACAACAGACCACTATTAAAACATCATGCATGCATTAATAAGAGTGAAAAGCTAAGTGCATTGTATGTAACAGAGGTGGGAGGGGGAACAGTGAAACATAGATAGGTCAGAAAATGAAAGATGTAGGAAACTAAATGGAATGAAGAAAGTAGCAGTTACTGTGACAAAATGAGGAGATAGAAGGAATTAACATAAATTAAGGCCAGTGGGTGGCGAGAACCAAAGACATGTTATAGTGCTAGTTCCCACCTGCGGAGTTCTGAGAAACTGGTGTCTGGGGCAAGAATCCAGATGGCACATGTGGTGAAACACACACCAAGGTCATGACTGTCATGTTGTACAGCATGCTCTGCAACAGGATATTGTGTGTTGCCTGAATAAACCCTCTGTCTATGTCCATTTATCCTGACTGATAACTGGGTGGTAGTCATGCTGATGTAAAAGACCAAACAGTGTTTATATAACAGCTGATATATGACGTGTCATTTCACAGGTGGCTCTCCCTTTGATAGTATGTTTTTCCAGATACAGGGCTGGAATAGGTAGTGGTAGGAGGGTGCATAGGGCAAGTCTTGCAGCAGGGATGGCCACAGGGGTCGGAGCCATAGGGTAGGCAGATGGGTGCACAAGGATCACAGGGTCTGAGAAGGATATTGCGGAGACTGGGAGGGTGACGAAAAGTTGTTCCAGGTGTGGCGTGCAAAATCTCAGGCAGAATGGATTTCATTTCAGGGCA
The DNA here is from genome assembly GCF_023864275.1 of Schistocerca cancellata. NCBI lineage: Eukaryota > Metazoa > Arthropoda > Insecta > Orthoptera > Acrididae > Schistocerca > Schistocerca cancellata. The sequence continues at coordinate 241,919,274 of NC_064630.1, forward strand.
CGATTTTAGGAAGTCATGGCTTTGTCAAAGTAGCTGATTACTACATTCAAGCCCAGGATAATACTGGGTGACAAGTGGTGTGCTCCGAAGCTGGTTTTTGGAGGGATCAGCAGTACCAGGATTGGATGTGGTGATCCGGGAAATTTTCTGACCTGTCTATTTTTTGCTGTCCCCCCTCCCACCTCTGTTACATACAATGCACTTAGCTTTTCACTCTTATTAACTCACGCATGATGTTTTAGTAGTTGTCTCTGTCTTACATCTTACTGTGTCTCCCACCATTAAGCTCTCATACTTTCAAATCTCGTCTGGTGCAATCCCCAACAATCAGTCTTTCCTTCTCATCCCGTTAGGTAAGTCTCACCTGACCTGAGGTTCTGGGTGACTTTCCTGAACTTTACCTGTTTCCATAAACCTCTCCATTCCTTTTCCTTCACCCCTGTTCCCTCCCTTCAACACTTCTGCCAGAAAAAGGAACCACTGGCTCTGAAAGCTTGTAAAAGTTAAAGCCTTTTGTGTGTGTGTGATCTGCTGCCGCCACTTGGTAAGTGTGATTATTTTCGTTGTAAACTTTACAGCAGCCGGAAAGGGTCTCTAATACAGCAGAATGTTCACAGAATGGTATGGAAAATGTGTATCAAGAAACAAGACTACATTGAAAATCAACAGAAACAACTTCAGATTAATAGAGTGTATATGGTCAGGCTAAAAAATAAAAATCAATATTAATTTAACACACGAGTCATAGTATAACCCTCGTATTAATGGAGTAAATTACAGGTCACGCATAAATAGGATAGCTCACTGTTCAAAAGCCAGCTCAGACCCCACCTGTACTGAGCAATGTGTGAATAAAAGGATTCTTTCAAGTTACATGCTCCTAGTTGCAAATATTGTGATATTTTATCTTGAGCAAACAATAACAGCACAAGGACACTGCTCGTATACATATCACATACGGAAAAATTGTAAATCTTCTCACAAGTTAACAAGCCGCACAAACTGACTAACTCAAGATTTATGTATGTGGTGTATGCAGTAAAATAATCACAGACAGACATTTATAACTGCAATATAATTTAATGAACAGGAAAGTTGCCACTCACCATATAGCAGAGATGCTGAGTTACAGATAGGCACAACAAAATGGCTGTCACAAATAAGCTTTCGGCCAGCAAGGCCTTTGTCAAAAAAAGATGACACACACACACACACACACACACACACACACACACACGCTCTGCAGTCTCTGGCAACTGAAGCCACCACTGTTACATCCATCCTGGATTTTCTATTCGACAATATAATTTCAAGTAACTGACTATGTTGTCAGAATAAAAAGAGACACGCATCTCGCATAACTTCACATAACATTTTTCGTTAGCACAAGTGACAATAACAATAACACAACAGAAAATTGCCAATATAAGTAAATGCCAATTCTGTGGGTATTATTTTGTTACATCAAATTTGCTGTGTATTTTGTGTTCTTAATGTAAGCACATTTGTGAATGAGAATGGAAAACATAGCACAATGAGGTAAGACACAAATTGTTACAATAGAAGAACCATAATATCATATGACACTGACAGACTAATAAAAGAGCTATGCATCACAGCCAACGTGGTGCTGAAAGGTATTTCGTTATTTCTATAAGAGATTGTCACATGACATAAGGTGTAGTAAAAATCTTTTTAAGCACTAGTTAAATTTTTTTAGAATTATACACTTCGTTATTTGATCCATGTTGGCATTTTTTTTCTATGTACACAGTTAAAATATATTAGTGGTAGTAAAAATTATGAAAAGAATACATTGCTACACACCACTTGCATTTGTGTGAATGTGTGAATGTGTGTGTGTGTGTGTGTGTGTGTGTGTGTGTGTGTGTGTGTGTGTGTGTGGGCGCGCGGTGGGGGGAGGGGGTGGTTGGCTGTATGTGTGAACATGTACTCCTGCTACAAAAATGAGCTAGTATCTAGTGGCACCTTCCATCACCTCCACCTGTAGCAGCAGATGATGGGTTGCACAGACCAAAAAGCTGTGATCAGTGAAGCACCTGCCAGCCAAAGTACCACTGCCCTCCCCCAACACCCTCCGGCCATGCTCTTACAGCTCACCTGTGCAATGCCACATGGCATGCGTTGCCACATGCCGGGGAACGCACAAACAGCAGGATTCTTACCCTGCATCCACTGTCAGTGTTTGTCACTATTCGTTAAATAAGAGGAGTGATACTGCATTTTCCACACTGCCTCCCTGAGCTGTGTTACCTCCAATGTGCTTCTGCTGACTGCGGTCACACAAAGTCTGATCTTGGATGCCTGATTCGTACCCCTACTATTAGCACCTGGAATACTGCACTCATTGTGATGTAAACAGTGCAGTAAAGTGAAGTGTGCCCCAGGAGTACCATGCAGTTTATTATTATTCCATCCCCAGCAATTTTGGCACCCATTTGCCACCAAGCATACCACTGAAGCAAGTTTTCATGCACCACCAGGCAGTGTTGAACAAAGGCTACAAACCATTCATGGTCCACCGTGTCCAGAGACATCACCAAGAGTGAGGGTCCTCCTTGGTTAAGAGGTAGTAACTCGTTAAATATTACTGTAGTTGTTAACTTTTAGGGATAATATCTCCAAACTAGCTCATGCCGTTCTTTCTGCACATCCTGTTATTTATTGTTATCTTTGTTAATTAGTGCACCACTATAGGCATGTATGCCCCTTAGGGGCTTAGAAGGAAACCTAAATTGTTTCTTCAGTCTGAATAATTAGGTGAATGTATTTTCTCAGACTAAAATGTTAGTTAACAGAGTAGCTTGAAACAGTGTCTACAACCTTTACATTTGTGTTATTTGCCATGTAAGCAAAATTTAATGGAATTTCTTAGTACTCGTACAGATTACTTCACACGTTCAATTGCCACTTTACACACCATGACAATATCATGTCTAAAGCATTTTGTAATATGTTTACATCATCTGATAATTTTACTGGAAAGTAAATGACAGTGTCATCTGCAATAAATCTTAAAAGTCCTGCTTAGACTGCCTGTTAACTCAGCAGACAGTCTATAACATTTCCTTAGGGAACCCCAGGTATAACTTCAGTTTCAACAGGTGGCTTCTCATCAGTTACTATAAACATCTCTTTGGAACTTCTACCAGATTTTGAAAGAGTTTCATTGTTGAAGCTACTAAAAGCACCTTGCATTTAAGCACACATACTAAGTTTTGAGCATTTTAAATCTGTTGCCTATCTTCCAGATTTTATTCTTTCAAATCTGCCTTGCTTCTGCAACAGTGTGCACAGGCAACAGTGGTCTCTTGAACAACTGATGGAATTTCATAGGACGACATTCATTCCTTGCAGAATAAAATTCAAACCTCGAAGTGCAATCGGATTAAATACTAATCACTAGTACAAGAAGTGAATATGTGCACCATTCAAGTTCTGTTACTTTGGAATTTATCTTCAAAAGTCTAATTCCATTTGGACTCAACACATTCTGTGCAAGTTTCATGTTACGTCAGTTTTATAATCAATACTATTGCTTCTAATGATGCATATATGATATATATAACATAATGGTTTTTTGGAAAACATACAGTTCTATTTTGATTCATTTCTACGCAATTTCTGTACCTTTGACTGTTGACTGAGTTAGGTTCAAGAGATGCTTTTCGCATGAAGTTCAAATATCACTGTAGTCATTATTATTCTCCTCACTGACTATTTGCATGTACAGTGTAAACAACATAACCACCATTTTACAAAACCCACTTCTTTGATGGTCAGAGACAGCTGCTTCTCCTAGAGTCAGCTTCTGAGCAAGATTTTGCATGGTAATATAACTGTGAATTAATAAAGACTATGCAGTGTGAACTTAAATTTAATGATCCTTATCAATTAAGTTGTTGTTGTTGTGGTCTTCAGTCCTGACACTGGTTTGATGCAGCTCTCCATGCTACTCTATCCTGTGCAAGTTTCTTCATCTCCCACTACTTACTGCAACCTACATCCTTCTGAATCTACTTAGTGTATTCATCTCTTGGTCTCCCTCTACGATTTTTACCCTCCACGCTGCCCTCCAATGCTAAATTTGTGATCCCTTGATGCCTCAGAACATGTCCTACCAACCGGTCCCTTCTCCTTGTCAAGTTGTGCCACAAACTTCTCTTCTCCCCAATCCTATTCAATACCTCCTCATTAGTTATATGATCTACTCATCTAATCTTCAGCATTCTCCTGTAGCACCACATTTTGAAAGCTTCTATTCTCTTCTTGTCCAAACTAGTTATCGTCCATGTTTCACTTCCATACATGGCTACACCCCATACAAATACTTTCAGAAACGACTTCCTGACATTTAAATCAATACTCGATGTTAATAAACTTCTCTTCTTCAGAAACGCTTTCCTTGCCATTGTCAGTCTACATTTTATATCCTCTCTACTTCGACCATCATCAGTTATTTTGCTCCCCAAATAGCAAAACTCCTTTATACTTTAAGTGTCTCATTTCCTAATCTAATTCCCTCAGCATCACCTGACTTAATTCGACTACATTCCATTATCCTTGTTTTGCTTTTGTTGATGTTCATCTTATACCGTCCTTTCATGACACTGTCCATTCCGTTCAACTGCTCTTCCAAGTCCTTTGCTGTCTATGACAGTATTACAATGTCATCGGCGAACCCCAAAGTTTTTATTTCTTCTCCATGGATTTTAACACCTACTCCAAATTTTTCTTTTGTTTCCTCCACTGCTTGCTCAATACACAGATTGAATAACATCGGGGACAGGCTACAACCCTGTCTCACTCCCTTCCCAACCACTGCTTCCCTTTCATGCCCCTCGACTCTTATAGCTGCCATCTGTTTTCTGTACAAATTGTAAATAGCCTTTCACACCCTGTATTTTACCCCTGCCACCTTCAGAATTTGAAAGAGAGTATTCCAGTCAACATTGTCAAAAGCTTTCTCTAAGTCTACAAATGCTAGAAACGTAGGTTTGCCTTTCCTTAATCTAGCTTCTAAGATAAGTCGTAGGGTCAGTATTGCCTTACATGTTCCAATATTTCTATGGAATCTAAACTGATCTTCCCCGAGGTCAGCTTCTACCAGCTTTTCCATTCGTCTGTAGAGAATACGCGTTAGTATTTTGCACCCATGACTTATCAAACTTACTGTTCGGTAATTTTCACATCTGTCAGCACCTGCTTTCTTTGGGATTGGAATTATTATATTCTTCTTGAAGTCTGAGGGTATTTCACCTGGGATTGGAATTATTATATTCTTCTTGAAGTCTGAGGGTATTTCACCTGTCTCTTACACCTTGCTCACCAGATGGTAGAGTTTTGTCAGGACTGGCTCTCCCAAGGACGTCAGTAGTTCTAATGGAATGTTGTCTACTCCCGGGGCCTTGTTTCGACTCAGCTCTTTCAGTGCTCTGTCGAACTCTTCACGCAGTATCGCATCTCCCATTTCATCTTCATCTACATCCTCTTCCATTTCCATAATATTGTCCTCAAGTACATTGCCCTTGTATAGGCCCTCTATATACTCCCTCCACCTTTCTGCTTTCCCTTCTTTGCTTAGAACTGGGTTTCCATCTGAGCTCTTGATATTCATACAAGTGGTTCTCTTTTCTCCAAAGGTCTCTCTAATTTTCCTGTAGGCAGTATCTATCTAACCCCTAGTGAGATAACACTCTACATCTTTACATTTGTCCTCTAGCCATCCCTGCTTAGCCATTTTGCACTTCCTGTCGATCTCATTTTTGAGACATTTGTATTCCTTTTTGCCTGTTTCATTTACTGCATTTTTATATTTTCTCCTTTCATCAATTAAATTCAGTATTTCTTCTGTTACCCAAGGATTTCTACTAGCCCTCGTCTTTTTATCTACTAGGTCCTCTGCTGCCTTCACTACTTCATCTCTCAAAGCTACCCATTCTTCTTCTACTGTATTTCTTTCCCCCATTCCTGTCAGTTGTTCTCTTATGCTCTCCCTGAAACTCTGTACAACCTCTGGTTCTTTCAATTTATCCAGGTCCCATCTCCTTAAAATTCCCACCTTTTTGCAGTTTCTTCAGTTTTAATCTACAGTTCATAACCAATAGATTGTGGTCAGAGTCCACATCTGCCCCTGGAAATGTCTTACAATTTAAAACCTGGTTCCTAAATCTCTGTCTTATCATTACGTAATCTATCTGAAACCTGGCAGTATCTCCAGGCTTCTTCCATGTATACAACCTTCTTTCATGATTCTTGAACGAAGTGTTAGCTATGATTAAGTTGTGCTCTGTGCAAATTTCTACCAGGCGGCTTCCTCTTTCATTTCTTAGCCCCAATCCATATTCACCTACTAAGTTTCCTTCTCTCCCTTTTCCTACTACCAAATTCCAGTCACCCATGACTATTAAATTTTCGTCTCCCTTCACTATCTGAATAATTTCTTTTATTTCATCATACGTTTCTTCAATTTCTTCGTCATCCGCAGAGCTAGTTGGCATATAAACTTGTACTACTGTAGTAGGCGTGGGTTTCGTGTATCTTGGCCACAATAATGCGTTCACTAGGTTGTCTGTAGTAGATTACCCGCACTCCTATTTTTTTACTCATTATTAAACTGACTCCTGCATTACCCCTATTTTATTTTGTATTTATAACCCAGTATTCACCTGACCAGGAGTCTTGTTCCTCCTATTAAGTACTTAAGGAATACTAATAGTAATTCAACTGTGAATAATTCAAAATAGATGTATAAGTTTTGTGACCATATCTGGAAGGCCAAAATTTCATAGTTGTTACTCCGACTAATTTCTATTCTGCTGATACCTGCTACACAAGTCAAATGTAAACATTCAGATTATTCAAATTAAAGCCTACGATTATTATAAATATTTTAAATTGCAACTACCAATATATAAGATGGGAGTTAGTGTCATACTGTTTACTAGCATTTGGAAACAAAGCGCAGTTTTTGATACTCTTGTAGTAGATGAAATTTTATAACAGTGCCTAGCAAGTGCTATTGTACCAAAATGAATTTCTTTAAATGACTTTATGCTTTGACATCCACGGTTGAATTATTTCTCACACCAAATACATTTCAGTTCATTTTCGTTGTACATTTAATCACTTTGACAGCTCAACACAAAGCAAATGTAAATAAACAAAACCAAAGTCAATTTTCAACTGTGTTTAGCATAAGTCAAGCCTCGATCCCACCATTAGCTGATTGCGGTTCCACACCCCCGGACCTCTATGAGCAGAGGGACCCTGCAATAGAAGTTGCATGATAACACCTGCCTCCAAATTGCCAGTTGGATGGGGCCTACACTTCAACGATTTGGTTTGTAAACACTGCAACATCTTCCATACAGCCCAGATTGTTCACTGTGTGATTTTCGCATTGTTGGTGACCTGAAGAAAGATATGCGTGGATGTCTGTTTCAGTCAGACAAAGAAGTGGAAGAGAGGGTGCGGTTGTGGATCCGTCAGGGGCCAAAAATGTTCTATGAAACAGAAATTTTATTGCCGCTTCTCCCAGTTCGATAAATGTCTTAACATGTGTGGTGATTACTTTTGAATGGAATTATTGTATCGCCCCATTGTGGCAGGTGTTCCAATTTTCAGTTGACTGCCCCTTATACATGAAAATACATAAGGCTAAAGGGGGTAAAACACAAAAGAACAAAACAGAGAAATGAAACTGATATGCAAATTTACCTTTTCATAAATCTTCAATAATGATTATTATTTTCAAAATCTGAATAACCACTGATGCAATAGTTTCCACACACAGCATTCAACAATGACATAATATATTAAAAACAATGTATACATAAAATATGATAATGAAAACAACTAATCATGAGTGATATGAATTTTTTTAATAGATTAATTTTTTTAATAGAAAGTTCTGAAAGAAGGCATACCATTTGACAGAGTTCATATGCTGCCGCCAGAACAGTAAGTTTATGGAGGACTGATGGCAAGAGATGAATTTTAAGACAAAGAGCTGCAGACAGTGGAATAATATCACACAATTCAGGATTGAAATAGCTCCTCCTCTTTTGTGCATTTTTCTTCTGCCGTCTGCTGTAAATAAATCTTGCATTAATTTCTGCATAAAGAAGTAACAAAAACATATCAATAAATTATGAGAAAGAATTGCTGGCCAGTGCCAAAATTTGTAGTGTGCTGATAGAATACATAAAAGTGATTGTTATGTACCTCCTAGCTTGTATATCAACAAAAATACACAATATTTGAAAATGAGATATAATTAAATAGATAGAAAAAAATCTACCCACCTTTCAGTGTAGGAGAAAACAGGTGTAAAAGATATCGAAATGTGCTAGCTTTCAGAGCCAGTGGCTCCTCCTTCAGGCAGAAGTGTTGAATGGAAAGGAAGAGGGATGAAGGAAAAGGACTGGCAAGGTTTAGGAAATGGGGACAAACACAAAAAATTAGACCTGAACCCAGGGCAGGGGAGACTTACTGGATGGGATGAAGAGGAATGAATGACCATTTGTACCTGCACCAGGTGAGATTTGAAAACCCGAGAACTTGAAGGTGGAAGACAGGATACTAATTAAGATGGAGATTACTGAAAAAATACCATGCATTAGTCAGTAAGAGCAGAAAGGGAAATGTATTATACGAAGACTATTCAGAAAGTGACAAACAGTTTGAAATAAAAAATTAACGATACAGAAAAATACCACATATGGAAAGTGCTGGCTAAGAATTACAATTTTTTAAAGAATAAAGGATATGACGCACTGAACGGCAGGAGTGCTGCATCATTGCTAGGTACACAAACAAAAGGTACAGTGCTTTCCTAGCTTTTGGAATGAACTTCCTTTTTCGAGATGTAAGAAAACATACACACAGCACATGCCTATCTCCCTACACTGTGCTCAGTTGACTGCCAAGTCAACTGCTCAGTCAACTGAGCACAATGTAGGGTGACAGGCGTGTATATACCAGGCGTACCGGTATGAAACGAGTGTGTGGTTTTTCTTTCTTTTTCTTTTTCTTTTTTTTTCTTTGTGTGTGTGTGTGTGTGTGTGTGTGTGTGTGAAAATGAAACACTAATTTTGAATTGAAAAGTAAAAACATTTTATTCAAAGTACTGACCATAGCTTTTTATACATTTTGAATACCTTTCTGGCAATTTGTGAACACCACGCCAATAGAAATGTTCGTCTTTTGAAGCAAACCAATCAGACACCCAATTTTCGACTTCTTCGTTGGAATCGAAGTGTTCCTCAGCCAATGCATGTCCAATTGATGAAAACAAATGGAGCCGGAAGGGGCCAACTCTGGTGAATACGGCGGGTGGGGTAGCAGCTCCCAGCCAAGTGTTTTGATTGTATCCTGAACCAGTTTTGCTTTGTGTGCAGGTGCATTGTCATGTAAAAAAAATACTTGACATGTCTTCTGGCCCATTCTGGTCTTTTTTCGATCAATGCATAGTTCAAATTGATCATTTGTTGTCTGTAGCGATTAGTATTCACAGTTTCACCGGGTTTTAGAAGCTCATGATACACCACACCTTTCTGATCCCACCAAACACAGAGCATTGTCTTCTTGCCGAATCGATCTGGTTTTGCAGTCGATTTTGATGGTTGTCCCGGATTAACCCACGATTTTTCCCGTTTAGGATTCTTAAAATAAATCCATTTTTCATCTCCAATAGCAATTCGATGCAAAACTGATTTTCTTTCATGTCTTTGAAGCAAAATTTGACAAATGGTTTTTCGGTTTTCCATCTGTCTTTCATTCAATTCATGTGGCACCCATTTTCAACACTTTAGGATCTTTCCCATAGCTTTCAAACGGTCAGAAATAGTTTGTTGTGCAACATTTAGCATTGCTGCCATTTGCTTCTGACTCAAAGTATCATCTTCATCCAACACTGCTTGCAATTCGGCGTCTTCGAACTTTTTTGGTGGTCTTCCACTTTCTTCATTTCTTACATCCAAATCATTATTTCTGAACCATTGAAACCATCTTTTGCATGTTGCTTCTGATAGAGCATGATCACCATATGCCTCGACAAGCATTCGATGCGACTCTGTAGCACTTTCTTTCAAATGAAAACAAAAAATTAATGCTTTCCGCAAATCATCACTTTCTGGTACCAAATTCGACATTGTTAACACGATGAAAACATATGATGTTGTTTATTCCATGACTTGATGTACACTAATATCTTTGACAGATGTCATACAAACCAAACAAAAAAAAAAAAAAAAATATCAAGGCTCGTTCACAACACATGTTCCCTATTGACACATTTGTATCTTAACACTCATTTCATACTGGTACACCTGTAACTTACCAAACGAAAGCATTGGCATGTTGATAGGCACACAAACAAACACAAACACATACACAAAATTCAAGCTTTCGCAACCCACGGTTGCTTCATCAAGAAGAGGGAAGGAGAGGGAAAGACGAAAGGATGTGGGTTTTAAGGGAGAGAGTAAGGAGTCATTCCAATCCCGAGAGCGGATAAACTTTCCTTGGGGGGAAAAAGTGACAGGTATACACTCGCGCACACACACACATATCCATGTCTGTATATGTGCGGATGGACACGTTCGCGTGCGCGAGTGCACACCCGTCCCTCCATCCCCCCAAGGCAAGTCCCCCCGCCCCCGGGACCGGAACGACTCCCCACCCTCCCCCTTAATGCTCATCCTACTCCTAATGATCCAACTCCCCATGACACTATCCAAATTGAACCCTGCCTGGAACAGTTCCGTCCTCCGTCACAGCGGGACCCACCTCCTCTTCCTCAAAATCACCCTCTCCTAACCTTCCAGGAATTTCTCACTTCCAGCCTTGCCTCTCAATCCTTCTTAAAAAAAACCTTAATCCTACTCCCAACATCACCACTGCTGAAGCCCGGGCTATCCATGATCTGAAGGCTGACCGATCCAACGTCATTCTTCCGGCGGACAAGGGTTCCACGAACGTGGTACTTCATCGTCGGGAGTGTGTGACTGAGGGACTGCGTCAGCTTTCAGACAACACCACATACAAAGTTTGCCAAGGTAATCCCATTCCTGATGTCCAGGCGGAGCTTCAAGGAATCCTCAGAACCTTAGGCCCCCTACAAAACCTTTCACCTGACACTATCAACCTCCTGACCCCACCGACACCCCGCACCCCTACCTTCTACCTACTTCCTAAAATTCAGAAACCCAATCATCCCGGCCGCCCCATTGTAGGTGGTTACCAAGCCCCCATAGAACGTATCTCTGCCTACGTAGATCAACACCACCAACACATTACATGCAGTCTCCTATCCTTCATCAAAGACACCAAGCACTTTCTTGAATGCCTGGAATCCTTACCCAATCCATTCCCCGCGGAAACCATCCTTATAACCATTGATGCCACTCCCTTATACACAAATATTCCGCATGTTCAGGGCCTCGCTGCGATGGAGCACTTCCTTTCACGCCAATCACCTGCCACCCTACCTAAAACCTCTTTCCTCATTACCTTAGCCAGCTTCATCCTGACTCACAACTTCTCCACTTTCGAAGGCCAGACATACCAACAATTAAAGAGAACAGCCATGGGTACCAGGATGGCCCCCTCGTATGCCAACCTATTTATGGGTCACTTAGAGGAAGCCTTCTTGGTTACCCAAGCCTGCCAACCCAAAGTTTGGTACAGATTTATTGATGACATCTTCATGATCTGGACTCACAGTGAAGAAGAACTCCAGAATTTCCTCTCCAACCTCAACTCCATTGGTTCCATCAGATTCACCTGGTCCTACTCCAAATCCCATGCCACTCTCCTTGACGTTGACCTCCATCTGTCCAATGGCCAGCTTCACACATCCGTCCACATCAAACCCACCAACAAGCAACAGTACCTCCATTTTCACAGCTGCCACCCATTCCATATCAAATGGTCCCTTCCCTACAGCCTAGGCCTTCGTGGCAAACGAATCTGCTCCAGTCCTGAATCCCTGAACTATTACACCAACAACCTGAAAACAGCTTTAGTATCCCGCAACTACCCCCCCCCCCTCCCCTACCTGGTACAGAAGCAAATTACCAGAGCCACTTCCTCATCCCCTCAAACCCAGAACCTCACACAGAAGAACCCCAAAAGTGCCCCACTTGTGACAGGATACTTCCCGGGACTGGATCAGACTCTGAATGTGGCTCTCCAGCAGGGATACGACTTCCTCAAATCCTGCCCCGAAATGAGATCCATCCTTCATGAAATCCTCCCCACTCCACCAAGAGTGTCTTTCTGCCATCCACGTAACCTTCGTAACCTCTTGGTTCATCCCTATGAAATCCCCAAACCACCTTCCCTACCCTCTGGCTCCTACCCTTGTAACCGCCCCCAGTGTAAAACCTGTCCCACGCACCCTCCCACCACCACCTACTCCAGTCCTATAAGCTGGAAGGTGTACACGATCAAAGGCAGAGCCATGTGTGAAAGCACCCACATGATTTACCAACTGACCTGCCTACACTGTGACGCTTTCTATGTGGGAATGACCAGCAACAAACTGTCCATTTGCATGAATGGACACAGGCAGACAGTGTTTGTTGGTAATGAGGATCACCCTGTGGCTAAACATGCCTTGGTGCACGGCCAGCACATCTTGGCACAGTGTTACACCGTCCGGGTTATCTGGATACTTCCTACCAACACCAACCTATCCGAACTCCGGAGATGGGAACTTGCTCTTCAATATATCCTCTCTTCGCGTTATCCACCAGGCCTCAATCTCCGCTAATTTCAAGTTGCCACCACTCATACCTCACCTGTCATTCAACAACATCTTTGCCTCTGCACTTACGCCTCGACTGACATCTCTGCCCAAACTCTTTGCCTTTAAATATGTCTGCTTGTGTCTGTATATGTGTGGATGGATGTGTGTGTGTGTGTGTGTGCGCGAATGTATACCTGTCCTTTTTTCCCCCGAAGGTAAGTCTTTCCGCCCCTGGGATTGGAATGACTCCTTACCCTCTCCCTTAAAACCCACACCCAGTCTCTCTATTTTGTAGTCTTCTGTTAGGATTTTGAGAAACCAACTAATACAAAATTTGTTGCAACTGAGCTTCTGCACCATAATTTCATGCACCAGACTCCATGAAATTTGGGTAAAATATTATAAAAGTTTTGTAATTGTGAAATGACAATTTTCACAAATTCTGTAATTGATTTTCATCACAAGCTTGTCAGTCACAAAGCTAGGCCTACACTGCAGTCCTTATCGTGAATGCTGGTATGGCAATTTTTAAAATCAATGCAGTATTTCCTCACTCAGCTTTCACTCATTATTCCTTTTCCATACATATCACAAAGGTCATGATAAATTTCAATTGGTTTGCAGTTATTCACCACACCAACAAAAACCTAATCACAGAACGCACCTCATAAGCAGTGGGATTATTTATTTCAGCTCATGTTTTAATACATCACAGATAGCAAAATAACAGCAACACAGACCACACTCTACCACTGCTGGATGCAAACTGAGTGCAGGAGTGTCCTGGCACCACGATGGTGGCTGTAGCCCTGCCCACCACTGTGATAGACCAAACCTACTTTCTGGATAGCACTCATACATATCAGACAGTTGGGGCAGGGGTGGGGTAGTAGCTTGCCATCAGAAAATAAAATACTTTCCAAACATTTCCCCCCCCCCCCCCCCCCCCAAGTCTTTCCTTTTCATCGAATCCGGTAAGACACGCCTGATCTGAGACAAATTTTCCATAACACTCCCCATTTCCTAAACCTCGTCAGTCCTTTTTCTTAATCCCTCTTCCTTTTCCTTCAACTCTTCTGCCACATGAAGGAGCCAATGGCTCCAAAAGCTTGCAGATCACCATATCTTTTATATGCATTTTCTCCTACATAAACTTCCTTGCTTTTGGAACTATACTTCCTCAAGGAGGAGAACCCAGGATGATAGGAGCCCACTAGTCACCTCATCCTCGCTTCAGTTGAGTGCCCTTATCCTCCGCCTTTTTTCCTTCCCCTACCCCACACTCCTCTTCCCAAAGCTATGGAAGATGTACCATTAATGGACAATACAGCAACATGAAATAGTAATGATGGCCAAAAATAAGTTCACTTATGCTGAAGTGGAAAGTATATAAAAGTAGTCACTCACAGTATGACACATGCACTCTCCCTCTATGGCACATGCGCTCTCTCTCATAATTAATGATCATTTTCATGAAGATTGTTCACTGATTGACAAAAATATGCAGAATTATGCCAGACTGATAAAAAAGGTAAACAAGATGATATGAGAAGCTACTGATCTCATAATTACCAACTGGAAAGAGATGCATGTGGTCCAATAGGAAATTACAATCTACCACATTGAGTTGTAGTACATAATCAGTATGGTTTCAGGAAAGTTAGCTGTATGGTTTTAAGCTACAAGCAAAATGGTCACAAAAGTAATCAGCTAGCTAAATTATACAATGGGTATGTCTGGTATCCATTGTGACCTCACAGAAACGTTCAATAATGTAACCACCATTTGCTTTTCCACAAATTAATGAGCTAGAGGGCAAGGGAAAAAATTCTCTTAGTAGCACCCTTTTGCTACAGGTAGCATTTCTGTTGTTATATTTAAAATGTTCATTTAGCGGTCACAAATTTAATCTAGGTCACTGGAAATTACTTGCTGGGGATGAAGTTACATACCAGTGGACAAGGGAAGGTCAAGAGCTGTCACCATGTGCCCATTAAGTCCTTGTTCCAATATTTTGATATAGCTGGCAACAGTTTCATACTGAAAGTTAATAGATAGTATATTGCACTTAATTATAGTTAATAATCAGTAAGAGGTACTTACAATTACACAATTTCAACCTAACAATACCCCAATTCACTCACTCCTCATTGTCTTAACAGCATTAGTTTCATTCTGGTTATTTTCACTTTGGACTACTTCCGATTAAATTAACCAAATCTTAAATCATATACTATCTCAGGAAAGAAACGTTTTCCATCATGCATATACAATTGTTAATCTAAAACAGTTGACCACTAACTACCTATATGTTTCTTTCACAGATTCTCCATTACATTACTTTGTCCTCAGATCTTCCATAAGTGTGTTTACTCTTGTGAAATTTCCTTCCCTTACCTTCCATCAACATTTATCACACTTTTAGTAATCACAATATTAAACTGCCCTCATTTCACTCAACACTCTTCCAACCTCCCTTCACGTCATGCTTCCGTACTGCTCCTACACTCTGATTATTACCACCTACTTTAAAATGCACATAAGCTCAGCTTGAAAGATATGCACAGTCAAAATGGCTATACCCAGTGAACATCTATCTTCCCAAATAACACTTGGTAATCAAGTCAATATGGCCCCCTTACAAGGAACAGCAGTTTGGATTGTCTGCTGATCTGTCACTGTAGCATTAGCTTCGTGCTATGTTGAGACTGCAAACAGCTATATGAAGCAGGAATCTACAGCCATTGTATGTCCTGAGGACACCCAGCTCTACTGTGAGATTTGACAATGATCTTGGCTATAATGTTCTGGAGGAAAAATGCTCCATCGTTTGGATGGGGACTACTCAGGAGGATGTTGTCATCAGGAGGGAACAAATCTGGTACACCAAAAGTTGAAGTATGGAAATTACAACCATTATTCAGGTAGACATGTTAGAGAACTTGAAAATGGAAATGAGTAGGTGGAAGCTAAAGTGAGAATTAGTGGAGTATGGTATCAGAAAGAAAAATATAACTGGACTGTCACTGAATTTAGATAAAAAACAATACACACAATTCAGTACTGCACAGGACCTCACTACAGCATTAGAAATAATGCAAATGGGTAAATCAATAATTAAAACAATATTCTAATTCTTATGGTTTTATAATGGAAGAACTTGCATTGGAAGTAATGTTTCACAGATGATCTCCATGTCTAAGCTCTGTAACTGTTGATTTAAAGTTAATTTCAGATTTTGGAGATAAAAACGCTTCAAAAGTCTATGTTTCTTTTATTGTTTAATGTCTTGTGGAAAGATTTCTGGGGAAACTTGTCACTGAGGAAAAAGTATTTGTAGTGCAGCGGCAAATTAATAATAATACATAGCGTTTGCCCAACAATCTCTTGTAGACCACTTTTCACAAAGTTAAGGATACTTATGACAACCTCACAGCACCTTTGCTTCCTAATAAAGTTTATCACAGTTTGAAACAATAGTAACATTCATAAATGTAGCACTAAAAGCCGGAATGGTTTATGCTATTCATCACTCAGCCTTAGTGTGGTACAGAAAGCAGTGAGGATAATCAGCTACAAAAATGTTGACCATCTACACAGTGATGGAAAGAATTTAATAGATATTAAAACTAATTTCAAACAAATAACTGAAATTTTATCTGCTTGACAACTCCTCTTGCTCAATGGAAGAGCTTCTGAATGTACAAGGTGCATCCAAAAATTAAGTTCTGATGACCAAGAAAGAAAACAGTAACATTACTTTCACTTAAGATTCATTGGCTACTTCTAAATGTAATGACCACCACTGTTGAGGCATTTAATGCAATGGTGCACCATCAACTGTGTGCCCATGCCACCAATGTTCGGAGCCATACTCTCTTTACAAGACACAACCCATTTCTTTCAACTGTTCTTCCAAGATAGATGAGACAGGTAAAATACACTCAAACGTCAAGAAAAATGTAATATCCCAATTGCAAAGATGGCAGGTTCTAACTGTTGTAAATATTGCCAAACAATAGGGTTTGTTGCAAGATACTGAGAAAATTATTTGCAGAAGAACTGGTAGAAGCTGAGCTCAAAGGAGATCAGTTTGGGTTCCAGAGAAATCTAGGAAGTTGAAAAGCAACACTGACCCTATGACTGATTGTAGAGGATGTACAAAAGAAAAATAAACCTGAAGTTACTGCACATCGAGATTCAGGAGAGAGCTTTTCAAAATATTAACAGCAATACTCACTTTGAAACTTTGAAGATAGCAGTGAAGAAATTAAGGAAAAACAGGTTATCTACAATCTGTACATAAACCACAGTGCAATTATACAAGTCAAAGACATGAAAAGGAAGCAGTAATTAATACGGGAGTGACACAGAGTTACAGCCTATCCCTGGTCTTACTCAACTGGTACACTGAGAAAGCTATGTAGGAAACCAAAAAGAAATTGGGGATGGGAATTAAAGTTCAT
Organism: Schistocerca cancellata; assembly: GCF_023864275.1. Taxonomy (NCBI): domain Eukaryota; kingdom Metazoa; phylum Arthropoda; class Insecta; order Orthoptera; family Acrididae; genus Schistocerca; species Schistocerca cancellata. The sequence continues at coordinate 241,936,515 of NC_064630.1, forward strand.
GTAGAAGTAATAAAATCATTGAGGGCTTCAGATGACATTTCAGTCCTATCAGAGATGGCACAGGATTCTGAATATTAGATGAATGAAATAGTTAGTGTCTTGGTAAGCTGTCTGTCATAAGATGAACATTTAAAGAAGTAAAACAGTTGAAACATAGCTGAGTTAAAACAGGCAATGCTGGAGAGTTACATTGGGAAATGAAACAGTAAAAGTAGTTTTATTTGGGCAGCAAAATCACTGACTGTCCTCAACAGAGAAGATACAAAATGCAGACAGACAATGACAAGAAAATCATTTCTGAAACAGAAAGTTCTGACAGATGTAAATAATTCAGAAGCCACTAACCTAATAGCAAGATCCTCGAGTCGTAGGCAGGCATACACTAAAGAGTAGCTTTCGGAAGAAACCCTTTAATAAATTGGACTACAAACACACACACACACACACACACACACACACACAAACCTGTGCCCACTAGATAAACAGTTGTGAGAGACAATTGTTTCAAAATCTACAATTACATTTACACCTATGTATACATCTACATTCATACGCTGCAAACCACTGTGAAGTATATGGCGGAGAGGACTTTCCAATGTACCAGTTATTAGGTCTCCTTCCATTCCATTCAAGTACACATCATGTGAACAACTGATGTTTAAACATATCTGTGTGTGCCATAATCAGTCTTATTTGGCCTGATGATCCCTATGGGAGCAATATGTAGCAGGTTCTTGTGTGTCACTAGATTCATGATTCAACATTAGTACTTCAAATTTTGTAAGTGGGCTTTCTCAGGATAGTTTCTGGCTATTTCAAACTTTATAAGTGGGTTTTCTCAGGATAGTTTGCACCTATCTTCAGCACTTGGCAGTTCAATTCTTTCATCATCTCCTTGATACACTCACATGGGTCAAACAAACCTATAACCATTCATGCTGTCCTTCTTTTTACACATTCAATATCCCCCGTTAGTCCTGCCTGGCATGAGCCTCACACACTTCAGAAATATTCAATGATGGATCGCATGAGTGTTTTGTAAGGGCCATTCCAAGTCAAATCAACACAGAAAAATACAATTTCCAACCAACCACCCTGATTTTCACCAGATTTCATTGCACATGAAGAGAGAATGAAAAATGTCAAATTACACATTTATAGCAGAAGTATGACAAAAGTAACGGTCACCCTAAGTTCTGAAAATATGTGAAAATTCTGACACACACTGCGGACAAAAATGTCTGCAACTGCTGTTCGAATAGAGACAAAGGTACTTTTGGACAGCTCTGTGAACAGGTTTTCAAATGATATGAAACACAGTATATTCGAACAATGTTCACAACTAGCGTAAGTGACCTTAACCTTTGACCTTGGCTCTCTCAAAACATGTCACCTTCAAAATTGAAGGTAAAAAATAAATTTGCTTCTTAATATTACACTGTACAATAAAATCAATCTGGGACTGCATTTAGATTAGGTGATATAAATTAATGTGTACAGCTGTGATATCCAATAAAGCAATAGAAATTGTATGCAGACTACAACACAATGGTGTAAAGTACTGAGAAACATATTAATTGTTAAAAAGGTGGGGTTATAGCAATGCACAGTACGACAGCAATGTAAATAGGTCAACAGCAAGCATTCTGGTGTACAACACGAATACAGCATGGCCAAAAAAATGTTAATTTCTATTATATGATGGTAAGTGACAAAGCAAGATATTGTCATTATGAAGTGTTTCTTATCAAAGCTTTGATGGCAGTGTGGATGCTACGTGCATAGATGACATTGTAACAAAAGATACTGCATGTTGCAACTACACAAATCTACCATAAAGAAGGAGTTTGAGAGGCTCTTGTACTTCTGTAATCCCTCCCGTGAAGATGGACACAACTGACACAAAAAAGTTTACCTAAAGCGAAAATGTGGATGATTGATATGATCAACGGCATAACGACTGACCCCAAAATGCGGTATATGTAAGAAAATTGACATGGAAACAAGAGTATGTGGTTGACCCAACTGCAATCAAACACATGGAAATCACAAACCTCCACAGGTGACTCACACATCTGTACCCTGAAATACTGCATTAGTTGTGTTAATTGACAGTCTATTACCTCTTGATGAGTCTCTGGTGAAAAGGAAGAGACTGAGGGAAAACATACGCACTGAAAAAGTTTGAGAAAGTGGCTGAAGTATTCCTAAGTAAATACGTGCCCAATGTGGGAGAAAATGCAGAAGTTGAAACAAATTGTGATCTGAAATTGTAATGCGTCAAGCGAGAAATTCAGTGCTAGCACCAGAAGCAGTGAGAAGATCCAAATGTTGACATTTCTTCCGAAAAGTTGGCACATTCAAAGGATTGGAAATGAATTTGGAGCTTAAAACTATTTAGTGAAAAAAGCAACACAATGAGAAAAGACTGTTGTATTTTACGATCTGAGACTAAAGGTGTCTTAAGTAAGAGCATTGTAAACTATGCAGTAGAAGTCTATGACAGAGAAGGTCTAAGTTGCTGTTTGCCTGGGAAGACAATATTTTGTTTCTGTCAGGCAAAATGGTTCCTAGGTTCATAAACAATAACAACTGGTGTTGGTAAACCTGCATTCAAGTATTCAAAGATATGTGTCTAGGACTGAAAACAGAATTATTCAAATTCTGCTAGTTACTACAAAATAGCTGTGTTCTGACTGGTGCAACTAGTACCCGTAGAGTGTGAGTGTGAGTGTGAGTGTGAGTGTGTGTGTGTGTGTGTGTGTGTGTGTGTGTGTGTAGTATTCATCAAACATACAAACATCACCTTGCTCAGATCATTTGTAATCCTGAACAGCCAAAATATTAGATGTCAAATGTGAGAACTGTCCAGGTCAACATTCTAATCATGACATACCTAGGAGAGTTGTTTGAAGGAAATGGGATTGATGATGTTACCCACTGTGGACATCTACAGATAGATTAACTCTCAAGTCATATCTGTGATTTGTGGAAGACCTCTTGAAAAACCTTCCTAACGAATTAAAAAAGCTCCTGCCACACTCCTTCATAGCTAACCAACAGTCTGAATTTCTAGAACAGTGAATGAGATACTTTGTGAGAATGAACATATTGTAATATGTGATTTTCAGAGAATTATGCATTTGTTCTGCAGTATGAGGTCCAGAGGTTTCATCCAAACAAAGCACAGTCCACCATTCATCCATTTGTGGTTTTTAATTATAGACATCCAGAAACCTCAGCAATAGATCACATTTCACTTGTTGTCCATCAGCATGCCTTAAAGAAGACAATGAAAGTACATCTTTTCCATCAGTTGGTTAATTTGATGATATCTCATTACCATAAAACACTGAAGCACATGTATTACTTTGCAGATATCTTTTCATTAGAGCGATTTCAGTGACCATGCAGAATGGCATTTCTCTGTCACATCACACGGCAAAGGATATGTGAGGTATCGCAGGCACTATCAAGATACACTCAGCCGGTGCCACTCTGCAGTGTATTTACAATGCCAAGATAATGACACCCAAACAGTTGTTCAAATGGTGTTCCAAAACCATTACAGGGTATCCCTTTCATTATACAATAGTGAGTACGATGCGAAGTTAACATTCTTGACAAGGTTGATACGAGAACAGCAGCAGGCCGAACATATGTCCTTCCACCAAAATGTGCACAGTGTTATACCTTGCTATCTAGTATTGAGGCATGATAAGTCTTTTATGACACACTTATCATGTTTGCTTGTGCAAATTTGAACCTGTTTGCTGCGCAACTCATACATGTGTGTGGTTGGGATGGTTGTATTATGTTTTGAATCACTGAAGTTCAGATGTCATAGTCTGTTAACTGACATATTACAGATGTCTGCTATTGGACTATTTACATTGCTACCTTGCTGGGAATTGCTATAACCTCCCAATAAACTGTTACCATGTTTTTCAGTTTATATTCATTTATTGCATCTCACAGCTGAACATATTAATTTTATCGTCTAATCTAAATGTCATCCCAGCATGATTTTTTACTGTGTTGTACAATGTAACATGAAGAAGCAAATTTGTTATTTTTTCCCATCGGTTTTTAAGGTGCCATGCTTTGAGATATCCAAGGCCGAAGGAAAAGGTCACTGACATTAACTGCATACACTGTTTGAATATGGCTATGTTTTATATCATCTGAAAGATTGTTCACAAACCTATTGAAAATTACCTGTTTCACAGTTCTACCTCGATTATAACAGAAGTAACAGACATTTTTGTGTGCAGCATGAATAAAAATTATGCACATTTTCAGAACTTTGGGTGGTCATTACATTTGTGGTACTTGTGTTATAATTCTATAATTTGTCATTTTTTGTTCTTGTATCATGTGTGATGAACACAACAAATCTGATGAAAATCGAAGATAGTCATGTTTGCACCAGTGTTGTGGACCTTTCTGATTGTTCCATTTCTTATCCCTACAAACAGTTACTCCCAGGAATTTGTACAAGTTGCCCAATTCCAGTTGTGGCTCACAATACCACAGTAATAAGATACTACATTTTTCCGATTTCTAAATTTGTCATTTGTAATTGTTACAACTGTAGCTCAGAAACTGGCCAAGTAACTTTAAACAGTATTGGGAAAAATTGGAAATTTCAAGTGAATGTTTTCAAAGGATGATTATTTTTTAATACAATTTTTATGAAAAACTTGGTCACAACCACTTCATACAAAGAAATTCTCGTCACGTGTGAAGGCTATCAGTGGTACCATGATTAGTGTCAGACACTCACGGATGGCACGGGAACCAAAACTGAGGGTAGCAAAGCAAAAATAGATATGTTGAACTTACCATTCCTGTAACATTAAATTCAGAATTTGAAGTCGAGTCAAACCCTATTTTAATGACAATGTACTAAAGTACCCACAAACAAAAAGCTGTACCCTGTGGTTGGAATGCAGTATATGGCACACCTGTCTACAAGAAGTGTAGCAGAAGTGATCCATAAAGCTGTAATCCAATTTTATTGAGTCCATCAGTTGTTTATCCTTATGATGTATCTGAGCTAAACCATCTCTAACAGAATGACCTCTTCCATGCAAACCAGTGAGGATTCTGAAAACATCAGTCACACACAAACCAATTAGTGCTTACCACTCATGACATCTTGAAAGCCAATTAGATAGTTCAGTAGTTTTTGGCTCACTAAAAACATTTGACCCAATACCACACTCAAGCTTTTTAACGAATGTACAATCAAACTAGGTATCAAACAAAATTTGTGGCTGTATGGAGGAGCTTGTGATATGGAAGATGCAGAATCATATCTTGCAAGTAGAGTAATTGACAAAAGTAGAAGTAACTTTACATGTGTCCCGGGGAAGTGTATTGGGACTGTTTTGAGTTCATTTTGTATACCTGGCAGACAAAATAGCAACTGCAGACTTTTTGCAGATCGTGCAATTATCAACAATGAAATAGTATCTAAAAAGAAAAGCAGCACAAATGTTTAAGCAAATCTACAAAAATCTAGGTAAAACAATTTGTGGGGATGTTAACTAGAATGATCACACAGGCTGAAACATAGGTAAAGTGACTAGACTTTGTTTCATTGTGGATAGTGAAAAGTTCAGTGAGTTTACTACAGTGTTTGTTCATGAAATGGTTGTGTGGTCCATCCTATAATTTAGCTAACATGTGTCAGATCCATATCAAAATAGTACTAGCTACATTAAGAAGAGCAATATGAATGCTCATACGTTTGTTTGACTCGCAAAAAAGCACCACAGACATTCTGTTAAACCTGGCCTGCCAAGATGTCTGAAGACTGACAAAAGCCTACATATTTCAAGAACCACAATTAAACAGGGAATATGGAAATACTGTATAGCTCCCTTCAGAACTCTCAAATAGTGACTCCAAAGACAAATAATTACAGCACATAAAGAGGAATTTAAGCAGTCATTCCATCTTTACTCTCTATGATAAGAGATGGTACAAACCCTAGTGTGCAGTACAATGTAAAGTATCATTGATAATGTACTTCACAGAGGTTTGCACTAGAGTAAGCGAGCACAAAATACGAGATGGAACGAGCACACCCTAACCGGATAGGCTGCCCGCATTAGTTCTTGTGACCGAGCATACATGCCGTGACCAAATATGTAGCACATAACTTCAAATACATTACATGTGTCATTATCAGTATGAGACTGCAGCCAGTGCAGGCTTCTCATTTGTGGTGTCTCTCTCTCATCATGCAGCACGAGGAAGCCAGTGCAGTAAGACATAAGACAGAAACCAATGTTTACACATTGAAGAAACGGGAAGGTCTATAAATCCAAGTATGGAGTACATATCTGTTGGTTGTAGACGAAAACAGTGCGTCTACTGGGTATGTATCGTGCATAAACTGCTCCACATTATTGTGTTTGAAGTCAGGAACCACTCGTTTCAAGAAACACAGTTGCAAGAAACCTCAAAGATACAGCTCCTTCAGGGATACCGGCAGTAATAAAAAACAGTATTACAGCAAAGTGTGTTGCAATGTGTGCTCAAGATATGAGACATTTTAATGCTGTTTCCGGAGAAGGTTTCCGAGAACTAGGCCAAGAATTAATATATCTAGGTGCACATTATGGAGAAGTTAATGTGGCAGATGTCATGCCACATCCCTCTACTATAAGCAGACATGTCAAAGAACAAGCTGATGCAATACGAAACAGCATAATGCCTTCTTTTATTGCGGAAGTTACTAATAAAACATGTGCTACAACAGTTGATATGTGGACTGATTCGCATAATCAGGTGCACTATTTGACCCTTACAACACACTACATTAACACAGATTGGTCTCTTGTGAACAATGTTTTATTTACAACAAATTACTGGATGTTAAGAAGACGGGAGTAAATATTATGAAAGAAATTGAAGAGAGGATGGCTGATTGGGACATTTTGCCGGACATGTTGCACAGTTTTGTTTTTGTCCCCAACCAGGGTGCCAATATAATAAAGGCTTTGGAAAATCATGAAGGGATTCCTTGTGCTGCTCATTATATAAACACAGCACTTAGCCATACTTTCGATGATGATAACTTCTTGTTAAATCATGCCCCGAACATCACATCAACAATAAATACTGCAAAATGCATTGTAAGGTACATTAAGAAAAGTGGCCTCTGCTCGTCTTTGAAATCATCGTTGAAACAAGAGGTCTGCACACACTGAAACAGCTTGTACACTATGCTGGAATCCTTACACACTCAGTATAACGAAGTTGCTGCTTTGCTGATGGAAAAGGACTCCACTTACAAATTGCAAGGATATGATAATGAGCTTGCAGGAAAAATTGCGCATTTTCCGAGACCATTTAAAGAGTGGTGAATTAGAAGGTGAAAAAGAACCGACAATCCAGTTAGTTCTTCTTTGGTTTCACAAACTGCAACAAATTTGCAGTGTCAATGGCACTTACTGTCAGGTGAGTAATTACTCCGGTTAAAAGCACTGTTTTATTATGATACGCGATAGATTTATAAATAACTAGTATAACTGATGGGTACTAACACATATATATTTTTTAACAGGAGGTACAAAGGATTAAAAATCGAGCCTTTACTTTCGTTTGTGAGAAGAATGTGATCACTTCCAGACATAAAATTGCTAAGTTTCTTTTGCCGTCTTTCCGTGATCTTAATATGCTTGAAATAAATGAAAAGCAGGTAATTATTAGCAATGTGCGACAAATGTTACAACATGCAATCATTAACATAATTGTTTTTGCATAGTTATTGGAAAGTGTATTATAGAGAAATGGGAATGTTATAATTTGTATAATATGTCATTAACATAAAACACCTCGTTTTTACAGGAATGTTTCGATGATTTCCACATCAGTTCTGTGTTACTTGTCTCTTTTGTTTATTATCATAGATCCTTCAAGTACTGTGTCATCACCACCCAGAGAGAGAGATCGTTTCAAGGAACGGAGGAACAACAGATCATTCTCAGCAGATGGAGTAGATCTCTACATTTTAATGCACCCTGGAGATGATGATGACATCTTAAAGTGGTGGAGGAGACATGAAACAGATCTGCCACGCCTGGCTGCAGTTGCAAGACGTATTTTATGTATCCTAGCAACAAGCAGTGAAAGATGCTTTAGTAAAGCCAGCATGTTACTAACAAATCGCCGCAGCCAATTAAATCCGGAACGCGATAGTGATTTACTGCTGATCAACAATAACTATAATTTTGTTTCTGTTGCAGACAAGTGGAAAGTATGACAAGTTACATCTGTAAATGTTTAATGTTCTTTGTATGCTTTCTTTATGAATATAGTTGTCTTCTAGATTACAGGGACAGCACTTATTTAATGTTTCCTATTAATGAAAGGAAAAATTTGGAAATGAGACTCGTCTTCTATCCACGATTGTACTGAAATATCATTTTAATTTCCAAGTGCTTTATGCATTTAGCTGTGTCATGTACCCGTTCTTGGAAATGTTACTTATGTTTTAAAAGAGAGAGAGAGACAGAGATGAACACATTGTGTGTGTGTGTGTGAGAGAGAGAGAGAGAGAGAGAGAGAGAGAGAGAGAGAGAGAGAGAGAGAGAGAGAGAGAGAGCGGCGTTGGATTTGTACAGTACAGTGCAGTGCAGCGAGCCGGGGCGAGGCGAGGTGAGACATCATGCTCTGTTATCTGTGTGTCCGGAATCCAGACAACAGACATGGGGCGAGTACATGACCGAGCCGAGTCGTGTGGGGCCAGATACGAGCGGCTCGGTCCCTCCGTCAAGAGGAGGGCCGTGACCAGTCAAACAACGAGTGTTGCAGCACTCTAGCTGGTATATATTGGTATATATGTAAATGGTTGAATGTCTGAGATATTAATTTTTTCCTATACTTCAAGGCAGCAGCATCTGAGTTCATCCATTTTCTGTTTCCCCTTTTATTCAGAAAGTAGCAAGTGTTTCCTGAATACCCATCAGTAAAAAATCTTCATTAAATCAGGACCTGCACAACTCGTGGACCTTTTCAAGGTGGGATGGCTTATGTGCCTCTACGGTACAGATACATACCATAAGTGCAAGCAGGTTCGAGGGGTACCTGTGCAGAGGACAGACAAACATGAAATTCCTTAAGAGGAGCAGCAGCCTTTTTTCTAGTCACAGGGGCAACAGATTAGATGATTGGCTGATACGGTCTTGGAAGTTTAAACAACATGACCTTGCTATGCCTGTACTGTGAACTACAACTGTTACAGTTAAATGATGATGGTATCCTCTAGGGTGAAATATTCTGAAGGTAAGATAGCCCCCAGTCAGATCTCTGAGTGGGGACTACTTGGAAGGATGTCATCATAATGAAAAATAAAATTTTCCTACTGGCAGATCATGGACTGTTAGGACCTTGATCGATTATTCAGGAGAGAGTGAGTTCAAATAGGAAAATGTGTAGGCTGAAACTAGATATAGTGGGAAGAAGAACAGCACTTCTCGTCAGGTAAGTAAGGGTTCTAAATAAAAAACGAAACAAAGGTAATGCAGGAGCAGGTCTAATGATGAATACGAAAATAGCAAAGTTGGTGAGCTACTATGAATAACATAGAGAAATAGAGAAGATCCAACGGAGAGCAGCACGCTTCATTACAGGATCATTTAGTAATCGCGAAAGCATTACGGAGATGACAGATAAACTCCAGTGGAAGACTCTGCAACAGAGACACTCAGTAGCACGGTAGGGGCTTCTGTTGAAGTTTCAAGAACATACCTTCATCGAGGAGTCAAGCAGTATATTGCTCCCTCCTACGTATATCTTGCGAAGAGACCATGAGGATAAAATCAGAGAGATTAGAGCCCACACAGAAGCATACCAACAACCTTTCTTTCCACAAACAATACGAGACTGGAATAGAAGGGAGAACCAACAGAGGTACTCAAAGTACCCTCCGCCGCACACCGTCAGGTGGCTTGCGGAGTATGAATGTAGATGTAGATAGTGAACCCATTATTGTAGCCAAGATACCAACAACCACCACAGTAGTTTATATGCCAACTAGCTTTGCAGATGAGAGATTGAAAGAATATATGATCAGCTAAAGGAAATTATCCCAATAATTAAGGGTGAGGAAAATTTAATCATAAGAGGGACTGGAATATGGCAGTAGAAAATGGAAGAAAAGGAAAAATAGGAGGCAGCCATGAAATGAAGAGACAGGAAGAGAAACGAAGTAGTCTGGTACAGTTTTGCAAAGAGCATAATTTAATCATTGCTAATACTTGGTTTAAAGGTATTGAGAGACAGCTGTATATATGCAAGAGACCTGGAGACATGGGAATGTTTCGAACAGATTACATAGTGGGAAGAATAAAAGATTTTGAAACCAGGTTCAAACAGCAAACAATTCCCAGAAGGCAAATGTGGACTTTGACTATAACTTATTACTAATGAACTCTAGATCAAAACCGAAGAAACTACAGAAAGGTAGGAATTTAAAGAGCTGGGACCTACGTAAGTTGAAAGAACCAAAACTAGTTGCAAATTTCAAAGGGAGGATTAGGCAACAATAAATTGAAACAGGTGTACAGAACAAAACAGAAGATGAACAGGTAGCCTTTAGAGATGAAATAGTGAAGGCATTGGAGGATCAAACAGGTAAAAAGACAAGACCTAGTAGGAAACCCCGGATGAGACACGAAATATTGAATTTAATTGACAAAAGGTGAAAATATAAAAATATGTCAGATGAATTAGGCAAAAATGAATACAAATGCCTAAAACATGAGACTGACAAATTGCAAAACTGCTGTGCAGGAATGGCGAGATGAGAAATGTAAGGATGTAGAAGGAAGCAAAACTAGAAAAAAGACGGATGCTCCCTATAGGAAAAATACAGAGACCTACAGGAAAAAACAAAAGCATCTTTATGAATATCAAAATCTCATAAGGGAAGCCAGCACAAACCAATCACAGGAAAGCACAAACCAATTGCAGGAAAGCAGAAAAATGGAAGGAATATACTGAGGGCTACACAAACGAGATAATATACGAAGGGAAGAAGAAGTAGATGAAGATGAACTGGAAGACACTGTGAGAAGAATTTGACAGAGCACTGAAAGACTTAATCTGAAATGAGGTCCCTTGAATAAATTACATGCCATCAAAATTATTGAGCTCCTTGGGAGAACCACTAGTTCACTTGGTGTGCACAGGCGAAATACTCTTGGACTTCCAGAAGAATATAATAATTCCAATTCCAAAGAAGACAGGTTCCAAAAAGAATGAATCTTATTAAATTATGAAAAGGATAGTTGCTACTCACCATATAAAAGATGCTGAGTTGCAAATAGGCACAACAAAAACACTGTCACAAAATGAGCTTTCGGCCAACGAGGCCTTTGTAAAAATAGACAACCAACACACACACACACACACACACACACACACACACACACACACACACGCAAAAAACGCCAGTCTGGCTTCAGCTACCAGGGGCGGTGGTCGTGGTCGTGTGTGTGTGTGTGTGTGTGTGTGTGTGTGTGTGTGTGTGTGTGTTCTCTATTTTTGACAAAGGCCTATTTCCAACTCAGCATCTCTGCTATATTTCACAATACTGTTACATTCCATCCTGGATTTTCCACTGTTCCATCAGTTTAATAAGATGTACTTGCACGATACCGAGACAAGTTATTTACAGAGGAAGAGAAAAACTTGTGGAAGGTAACACTTGGGAAAATCAGTTAAGTTCCAGAGAAGTGTAGGAATATATGAGGCAGTAGGGGCCATGTGACTTATGTTACAAGACAGACTGAAGAAAGGCAAACTGACATTAACAGCATTCATATATCTAGAGAAGACTTTTGATAATGTTGGTGAGATGACCGACTTTGAAATTCTGAAGGTAGCAGCCACGAAATATTAAGAACAAAAAGTTATCTACAACTTTACAGAAATGACACTACAGTTTTATAAGTTTAAGGGTACTGAAAGGGAAGCAGTTGACAAAAGGGTGATGTTATTCAATCCATACATTTAACAAGTAATAAATCGAAACCAAAAGGATATTTGGAGAGGAAATTAAAGGTGAGGGAGCAGAATTAAAAACCTTGAGATCTGCTGATAACACTGTAATTCTGTCAGAGAGTGGAGTGATACTTTGAAGTATGGTTGACTGGAATGGATAGTGTCTTGAAAAGAGTTTATAAAATGAACATCAACAAAAGTAAAATAGTGGTAATGGAATGAATTCAAATTAATTCATGCAATGGTGAGGAAATTAATTTAGGAAATGAGACACTAAAAACAATAGAGAGGGGTTTTTATTTCAGCAACAAAGTACCTGGTGATTTTTTGTTTTAGGGCGCAAAACTGCTATGGTCATTAGCGCCCGGTCACTGGCATGAATGAACTCTAGACGCCATCGGCCGATCGCGTGTCATCTGCTAAAATTGACGATATATCAGGCGACAGCTGTAGACGGGCGCGTAACGGAGTAAAATAGGGGCACTCAATTGACAGAGTGGGAGAGGATCGCCGCTTAAAAGATGTCGATGGCTAAAAAGACAGTGCCCTATCCGGAGTCTAGTTTAAATTACCTCCTCCCGACGACGCGTTCGGGAGGAAGAGGTCCAAGCACAAGGAAGAGTTTTTACGTCCCGCAATTTATTTTGGGGAAGTGTCGACCAGTGCACGTGCCATAAATGAACAACACGACGACATAAAACGCTCCGTAGATCGGCGACTGGAATCGATGGAATAGCTGGCCGAAGAAGAGAGACTGCAGCCTTGGCTGCAATATCGGCCGCCTCATTTCCGCAGATACCAACGTGTCCCGGGAGCAAGAGGAACGCCACCGAGACGCCCCCCAGGTGGAGCAAGCGCAGACAGTCCTGAATCCGGTGGACCAGAGGGGGCACAGGGTAAAGAGCTTGGAGACTGAGGAGAGAGCTGAGAGAATCGGAGCAGATAACGGACTGTATCCGCTGATGGCGGCGGATGTAGTGGACAGCCTGGAGAACAGCATAAAGCTCCGCAGTATAGACCGAACACTGGTCGGGAAGCCGAAAGTGATTTGGGGTGTCGCCACATAGGCACTCCCTACACCTAACGATGTTTTCGAGCCGTCGGTGTAAATAAATGTGGCGTCCGTCATTTGTGCACATAGAGCAGCAAATGCCCGACGATAAACAAGTGAAGGGGTACCATCCTTGGGAAATCGACAAAGGTCACGGAGTAGGCAGATCCGGGGACGGAGCCAAGGCGGTGCTGTACCCCAAGTTGTCAAGAAGGTTTTAGGAAAGCGGAAGGAAAGAGAATGGAGCAGTTGACGGAAGTGGACTCCCGGTGGTAGTAGGGAGGAGGGGCGGCCTGCATACCCTACATCAAAGGAGGCGTCGAAAAATATGTCATGGGCTGGATTAGCAGTCATGGAAGACAGATGGCTGGCATAACGACTCAGAAGGACTGCTCGCCGATTGGACAGCGGAGATTCAACAGTCTCAGCATAAAGGCTTTCCACAGGGCTGGTGTAAAAAGCTCCAGACACTAAACGTAATCCACGGTGGTGGATAGAGTCGAGACGCCGAAGAATAGACGGCTGAGCAGAGGAGTAGACTATGCTTCCATAGTCCAATTTCGAGCGCACTAAGGCGCGATAGAGGCGGAGAAGGACCACTCGGTCCGCTCCCCACGAGGTACCATTCAGGACACGGAGGGTGTTGAGGGATCGCAGACAGCGAGCCGAAAGATACGAAATGTGGGAGGACCAGCATAGTTTTCTGTCAAACATAAGACCCAAGAATTTAGCGACGTCTGAAAACGGAAGGTTGATAGGTCCTAGATGTAAGGAGGCTGGAAGAAACTCCTTACGTCGCCAAAAATTAACACAAACGGTCTTCCTGGGAGAAAAACGGAAGCCGGTTTCGATGCTCCAAGAGTGGAGGCGATCGAGACATCCTTGAAGACGTCGTTCAAGAAGGCTGGTCCGTTGAGAGCTGTAGTAGATCGCAAAATCGTCCACAAAGAGGGAGCCCGAGACATCAGGAAGGAGACAATCCATAACTGGATTTATGGCAATGGCAAACAGTACAACACTCAGCACGGAGCCCTGGGGTACCCCGCTTTCTTGGGAGAAAGTACGGGAGAGAGTAGTGTTCACCCGCACTCTAAATGTGCGCTCTGCCATAAATTCGCGAAGAAAAAGGGGCAGCCGACCTCGAAAGCCCCAAGAGAACAGTGTGTGGAGGATGCCTGTCCTCCAACAGGTATCGTATGCTCTCTCCAGATAAAAAAATGTTGCTACTGTTTGGCGTTTCCGGAGAAAATTGTTCATGATATAAGTGGAGAGAGCAACAAGATGGTCAACTGCAGAACGATGCTTTCGGAATCCGCATTGGGCAGGTGTTAAAAGACTGCGTGATTCCAGCCACCAAGCTAAACGGTAATTCACCATACGCTCCAAAACCTTACACACGCTACTCGTGAGAGAAATGGGGCGATAGCTAGAGGGGAGATGTTTGTCCTTTCCAGGTTTCGGAATAGGAACGACGACAGCTTCCCGCCATTGTCGGGGAAAAGTACTGTCGGCCCAAATTCGATTATAAAGGCGAAGGAGGTAACGCAGACTATGGGTTGATAAATGCAGCAACATTTAGACGTGGATACCATCTGGTCCTGGGGCGGAGGAGCGAGAAGAAGAGAGTGCATGTTGGAGTTCCCGCATGGAGAAAACAGTATTGTAGCTTTCGCGATTTGGAGAGGAGAAAGCAAGAGGTCGCGCTTCCGCTGCACGTTTCTTCGGGAGAAACGCTGGCGGGTAATTGGAAGAGCTCGAAATCTCAGCAAAGTGTTGACCCAATGAGTTAGAAATTGCGACGGGGTCCATTAATGTATCATGCGCAACAGTGAGCCCAGAGACCAGGGAGAAACTAGGCGCGCCTGAGAACCGTCGAAGCCGACTCCAAACTTCCGAGGAGGGAGTGAAGGTGTTAATGAGCTAATAAAGAATTTCCAGCTTGCCTTCTTGCTATCGCGGATGACGCGACGGCATCGCGCACGGAGCTGCTTATAGCGGATACAGTTGGCCAAAGTAGGATGGTGACAGAAAATGCGAAGAGCACGTCGCCGCTCACGTATTGCGTCACGGCATGCCTCGTTCCACCAAGGAACTGGGGGGCGCCGGGCCAATTCGGAGGTGCGTGGTATTGAACGTTCCGCAGCTGTAAGAATAACGTCGGTAATATGTGTGACCTCATCGTCGACGCTGGGAAAGCGACGGTCATCGAATGTCACTAGAGACGAAAAAAGTGTCCAATCGGCTTGGGCAAACTTCCAGCGTCGCGGGCGCATATATGGCAGTTGAGGCTGCGGTCTAAGGACACATGGAAAGTGGTCACTCGAGTGTGTATCATCAAGGGCGAACCATTCGAAGCACCGAGCTAGCGGAATAGTACCGACCGCAAGGTCCAAATGAGATAAATTTGTCGTGGAGGCAGACAAAAATGTGGGGACCCCAGTGTTGAGGCAAACTAGATCCGCATGGTGGAAGACGTCTAGCAATAGGGAGCCACGTGGACAAGGATGTGGAGATCCCCAAAGCGGGTGGTGGGCATTGAAGTCACCAACCAGCAAATAGGGGGGTGGAAGCTGACCAAGAAGATGAAGGAGATCAGCTCGTGCCATTGGTGTGGACGATGGAGTGTATACAGTACAAAGAGAGAATGTGTATCCAGAGAGGGAAAGGCGGACGGCGACAGCTTGGAAGGAACTGTTTAAGGGGATTGGGTGATAATGGAGAGTATCATGGAGAAGAGTCATGAGTCCTCCATGGGCGGGAGTGCCTTCAACAGAGGGGAGGTCACATTGGACGGACTGAAAATGAGGGAGAACAAAGCGGTCATGGGGACGCAGCTTTCTTTCCTGAAGACAGAAGATGACCGGCAAGTAGGATCATAAGAGGATCGACAATTCATCCCAATTGGATCGAATGCCACGGATATTCCAGTGGATAATGGACATAGGGTGAACAGAAAATGAAGGAATGTGACCAAGGGTGCTGTCAACTCAACGACTGCTCAGAGCTTACGACCGACAGCATGGAGTGGCATTCAGCCGTAGGCAGAAGATCCTGATCCACAGGTTGGTCAGGAGCAGCTCCTGCCACCAGCTATCGGCCGGTTGACCGGCCACCAGCAGTGCGCCTCGGCGACACAGAAGACGGCCGAGGGCGATTTCCGCCAGATGGTGCTGTAGATGGGACACGCCTTGGCGGAGAAGGAGAGGAACTGAGTTTCTTTGTAGCCTTCTTGGAAGTATGATGTTTAGATGAAGGAGGAACCGATGGTTGTGAAGTTGCGGTACGTAAAAACTCTTCATGAGTATGCTCTTTTTTCGAAGACTTGGTGTCTGACTTTTGGGCTCGAGATTTAGCAGAACCCGACGAAGGGTGAACCATAGAGTGGGCAGGCGAAAGTGGTGAGGTTGAATGGGCGATCTTTGCGCTGGCCGATCTGACGACCGTGGCACTAAAGGTGAGGTCGCAAGTCTGCATGGCCGCCTCCTTTGTTGGCCAAGGAGAAGCAAGGACAGTGCTGTATTTTCCTGTCTGAGGCACGATGGGCTGTCGACTGGCGTATAATTTTCGAGCAGCAAAGGTCGACACCTTTTCCTTCACTCTGATTTCCTGGATGAGCTTTTCGTCCTTAAAAACGGGGCAATCTCGAGAGGAAGCAGCGTGGTCACCCATACAGTTGATGCAGCGAGGGGATGGAGGTGGACAAGCACCCTCATAGGCATCCTTGCCACACGTAACACATTTGGTCGGATTGGAACAGGACTGGCTGGTGTGATTGAACCGCTGACATCGATAGCAACACGTAGGGTTTGGGACGTATGGGCGAACGGAAATTATCTCATAGCCCGCTTTGATTTTCGATGGGAGTTGAACTTTGTCAAACGTCAAGAAGACAGTGCGGGTTGGAATGATGTTCGTGTCAACCCTTTTTATAACTCTATGAACAGCCGTTACGCCCTGGTCAGACAGGTAGTGCTGAATTTCTTTGTCAGACAATACATCGAGGGATCGTGTATAAACGACTCCACGCGAGGAATTTAAGGTACGGTGCGGTTCCACCCGGACAGGGAAGGTGTGGAGCAGAGAAGTACGCAGCAATTTTTGTGCCTGGAGGGCACTGTTTGTTTCTAACAACAGGGTGCCATTCCGTAATCTGGAACAAGACTTTACAGGACCTGCAATTGCGTCGACACCTTTCTGAATAATGAAAGGGTTGACCGTGGAGAAGTCGTGACCTTCGTCAGACCGAGAAACAACAAGGAACTGTGGCAACGATGGAAGAACCGTCTGTGGCTGAGACTCAGTGAACTTACGTTTGTGAGCAGACATAGTGGAAGGTGAGGAAACCATTGCGGAAGAATCCCCCATGATTACCGGCGTCTCCGATGGCGTGCTCCTCCCTTGTGGGGGCCCTCACTGAGGGCACTCCCGCCTTAGGTGATTGTTCACACCTCAGGTCACACCTCCCGACAAACGGACGGAGGGACCAATCGGCACTTTCGGAAGGTATCAGCTCGGGTAATCACCCCTCCCTGGGCCTGGCCGTTACCAGGGGGTACGTACGTGTCCTACCTGTCTACCCGGGGCGGGGAGTTAAGCGTTACCCCGTCACCGGCTACGCATGGAAGTGCGTGGGTTGGCCTTCAGACACGCACAGGGAGGAAAAAAGAGAAAGGGAAAGGAAAGAAGAGGGGTCTCAAACGCTGCAGTGGAGAAAAGGGCAAAGAGAAGAGGAAGGGAAAAGAAAAGGACAGAGGAAGGACGAAGACTTGCAAGTGTCTCCGGACGTAGGCACAAACCATACTCCCAGATGGGGAGAAAGGGAAGCAAAGAGCCAGAGGTGAGGGGAGGAGGGGCGAAGATGCGGGATGGGGAAGGATGCGGAAAGGGAAGGTATGCAGCCCGGAAAGGAAGGAAGGCCACATTAGCTCAGGGTCCCGTGCTCGCTACGCACGTATCCACAAAAGAGTTGTGGACCCCCTGGGGGGGTACCTGGTGATGACTGAAGTAGACATGATATAAAACACAGACCACCTATATCACAAAATGCCTTTCTGAAAAAGAGGATTTTGTTAACATCCAATATAAAGTTAAGCATTAGGTATTTTCTTTTGAAGATATTTTATGGAGTGCAGCCTTATATGGAAGTGGAAAAGTGGAATTTGGATGGTAAGCATTTCAAACAAGAAAAGACTAGGAACTTTTGTAATGTGGTGCTACAGAAAAATGTTGAAAATGGGTGGATCAAATAACTAATGAGTTGGTATGGAATAAAACTGGATAGAAAATATATACATATGGCACAACTTGAGATTTGGTTGGGGCCATTTCCTAGTGGACCTGGATTAATTCTCTGTACTGCTACACCTACACCATCAATCTAAATAAGGGTCACGTATCCCACTAAGACCTATGAGACAATATCAAAAAATAACTTCTCCCGTATCACTAATAAATATCCTGTAATAATTCAAGTACTTCCAAAAGACTCTCATATCTGACCACTGGATTAGGAAATGAGCACAATGATCTTTATAGCACCATCTGAAATACAGATCTAGTCTCTTTTTCCAATAGTCTCTTCCATAACAAAACAGTATGAAAGTCAAAATTGTGGATGGCACACAAAACCATCACATTTTGTTTCCCCTGCAACAAATGGAATTTATCATCTTCTATTACAACTCGCTAGGTCTGCTTCATTTGTTGAACAACACCACCAGCTACCTAATGACTCCACACCCTGTTACGCGAGCACATGTATGTCTGCCCAACTGCTCCACTTTCCTTGAAAACGGACAAATGACTAAGCCGCATCCCATGGCCACTCATGGGAAGCTTTATGCACATGCAGAACAACTTTACTCATCATCAACTACCAACTTTTGAAACACACACATCCTAAAACCATATCCACCCCAGAAGGCTCAAAATCTGACTGCTGCACATGGCAAGGGCAGACAGCTGACTAACTGATTTCAGGCGTTTCAAGGGCCTACAAGAAATTATTTAACATTTAGAGCTTGAGGCAATCTGCCTCAATAACAGAATTCAAGCATTTCTGTTGGATGTTTCTTGCTAACATTAATTTGCAACTGCAGTAAGGTGCTGTTTCTTGTTAAACCTTTCAGAATTTTCATTCCTAACAGATGCTGGAAAACACTTGCCGTTTCGAGCAAAATCATTCGGCCTAGAAACAGTCAAGTATGTCTTTACCACAGCTCAATTAGCACGATTAGGGAAAGACTGGCCCATCATAAGCTGGAAAAAGCCTCCTTCCCACTGACACCAGAAACACGCTATGATTACCAAAACAGCCACAGAACACAGGTACAGTCAGCATGTTTTCATTTTGTGCTAATTCTTCTCAACATGAAATTGTAATTCTATCTTAACAGTTTTATAATACCTGCAGGTTCAGTTGTCGGCAGGCGGTTTACCTGTAATTCTATAAACACAAGAAAAGAAACATCAGAAAAAAATTGCAATACTAAAATTTACTGAAACCAATGAGGAGGAGAATGCGGCAAGTGCCATCACCCAACTTCCCAAGAATTTCACTCAGTGGAAGAGGAGTCAAAATAGGCGAATACATGTGTCTGATTATCCGTAGATACTAGATAATTTTTGAAAAAATGGCTGACAAAATTTTTGAGGTACTTTATGTGCCTTTTACGGTGCGACATCCTCAGACAAAGTGGTGGCTCAGTGCTTAGTGTGGCTTCTTAACTATGCACCCTGAGTGTGAAATTCAATTTTTTTTATTTACATTAATTTTATTGTTTTCCTTTATCTACTTACGTCTGTAGAACATTACTAAAAGATTGTTTCTTATATATAACGGCATTATATTAATTATAAAATTACAACTGGATTTCACAATAAGTGCCACACATTTATTACATAATGTAAGAATGTATAGTACTCTGAGGGTTTACAATTTTTTAAATTTCCCATACCCTGATATTTTGTTCTCATATCAGATCTTACATTAATTTTTAAAATTTAATTCATGTGTTTATTCTTCAGGAGGATTTGGTGCATTTCCTTGGATGATATTGATCATAGACACATTCAAAACAGATATTCTGAACACCATAAACATCACATGAAGGCAGATTTGCCACTTTAACTTTTCTTCCTATGAAACTCAATTCTGAATCAAGATACACTATACAAATTTCACTGAAAACAATTTCAAATAATTTTCTCATTCTTCTTCTTCTTCTTCTTCTTCTTCTTCTAAATCTCATGTACAATAAGTAGACAAATAACGACAACATTATATCAATATCCACTGGAAAACATCTGTGTAATAAACCTCTACAGAATGGGTATGTAAATGAAAAACAAAAACAAAAGTAATAATCGGGTTACGAACATGAGATGCAAAATTAAGAAGCTGCAATGCTAACCACTGTGCCAACATTTCCTCAGACGATAATGCATGGTAAAACCCATATAAAGTACCTGCAAATACCTCAAAAATTTTGACTGTTATCATTTCACAAACGGCACTTGTCGTGTTCTCCTTGTGAGTTTTTCATCCGCAAATCAATGACTGCACAAAAATAATGAAATTTATATTTAAAGTAGGTAGATAAATACTATATATGTAAGTTTCACAGATCACTTACTTCTGCTTGAGATAGTTCAGATCAGTAGAAATCATTAGAGCTTCCTTCATGGATACAGTGGGGCATCTGTTCAAGATATCTCCATCTACATTTGTATCACAATTGCCATCACCAGGTCCTTCTTCAAGAAAGTAAAACTATGTGTGCATAAAAAAAGGAATGATTGTGTCAGCATTTACCTTACTGCATTCTGTAATTTATTAATATATCATTAATACCATATCAGAATTTCCTCACATTAAAGCTAGTATTAACACAGGACATTTTTGTAGTTTAGAATTACAAATCAAACACCTTTCAGCCATCTAATTTCCAAACTGTTATTTTATTGGGCTACCAGTTTCAGCGATTTATTACACCAGCTTCAGGCCCCCTGACCGATGTGTAGGAAGATCGGACCTTGGTTCCGGTCAAAATAGGGGCCAGTATTCAAAGACTGGCATCTGTAGATTTCTTCTTTATACAATGATCACTTCAAACATCATCTGCTGACACATGATGTTTGAAGTGATGGGTCTATAAAGCAGAAATCTATAGACACCAGTCTTCGAATGCTGGCCCCTATTTTGTCCAGAAGCGGGGTTGAAATCTTCTTACATATTGGTCAGAGGGCCAGTAGATGATGTAACAAATAACCAAAACTGATAGCCCAATAAAAAAAACAGTTTGGAAATTAGACAGCCGAAAGGTGTTTGATTTGTAATTCTGTACCGAACACCAAATCCTCCAACCATCTGAAAAGACAGATGTACAAAGATTTTTACAGTTGGTTCTGAGCATATGTAATGTGACTACATAATGAATGCATATGCTCCTAAAGTGTCCATCTGTAAGCAACTGTGGGAAAGCAAATAAAGCTTTCTCCCAGTTGCCACCAGCTTTAAAACACATAAGTGACCACTATGTCAGCTGTCCTCATGAAGAGCACAACAGTGACATGAGAACTAGTTGTGCACTCATTTCACATCTGCTAAAGAAAGCTTGTGCAGTAAATATAATATGGTCAGTGCATAGACTGCACCAAGAAACAATATTTTGCAAAGTTTCATCAAAATTAAACAGATAATTATGGAGATATTGGTGTTTTTTTTATGTGTTTACAGCTGCTATAGAATAGCATTAAAGAGTTGTATTTCACAATTATGTTTACGTCATATACAGCAAGCATTCCCAGTGCTCAATTACAAATATCTTTCAATTTGGTTAATATAATGTAATAGGATAAATAAAAAATCTACTCGCCAAGTGGTGGCAGAACACACACATAAATGAAGGTTATAACAAGGCAAGCTTTTGGAGCCAATGGCTCCTTCCTCAGGCAGAAGGATTGAAGGGGGAGGACTGGAGGGTCTTATGAAGAGGGACAGATTTCAGAAAAATCACCCAGAACCTTTGGTCAGGGGAGATATACCTTCACCCCTCTTCCTTCCCCTTCAACCCTTCTGCCTGAAGAAGGATCCACTACCTCCAAAAGCTTGGCTAGTTATAACCTTCTTTTATGTGTGTGTTCTGCCACTGCTTGGTGAGTAGATTTTATCTATCCTATTACATTATATTGTCAAAAATTGGATGTTTTCATTGTTATTTCAATTTCATCAAGTTATTCTGAAATTAATGATTTCAATAAATATAATAAAACATGTTTAGATGACCTAACCTTTGCTTTAAGCCCTCAGTATTGATGCTTTGATATGCTCTATGTTATATGAATTTGTAAGGATATTTGATTTTGGAGAACTGTCAAGTTATTACTGTTATTGCCCCAGCCAAAATGAAGTCTCAGAGTTCTTTAGAGCCCACAGCCAACCAAGCTGCATCTTTAACAAATTCCTGTGCCTTTGTTTTGCAGACTAGGTTGACAACTTCCACTCTGAGCTCTACACAGAAAAAGATCTGTGAACCTTAAAAAAAATTATCAAACCAGAGCAGAGACACAAATGGGAACATTATGAGTGATTTAGTTGGTTGGATGCACCATATTCTGCTTGGGACAAAAGGAGTCACTATCGAGTTGAGTGGATGTTCTGTTCGCTCCACCAAACAAAACTTATGCCCCTCTTAGGCCAGTCAAGAACTGCGATGGCACACGGACACCATCACTGTGCTAGCCTATGCTTGGCCTCGGAAATCGTTGTTTCATCATACTAAATTTCATACTTAGAAATAATTTACTCACTTGATATCAAACTATAAATTTTGTCCAGTAACTGGAGCACTTTATGTCCTATAAACTTTTCCTTGTGTTTTGCTGAAGATACTACCACTTGGCAAGTGGATTCTTTACAGGAATTTTTCCAACATACGGTGCACCTTCTCAATAACTTTATAAGGCTATGGTGAGTGTTGGCTCTGCATGTCAAAAGTGAGAAGAGAAGTCTGGTGGATCATTGCATAAACAGCTGCTGAGAAGGACTTTATCAAGTTATGTTTCTGATGAGTTTGTTTCAAAAAATATTGAGTGAGCTAGTGTGTATTCCTCTTTGATGTACTTAGTTGCAACCACACTAAATTTAGTTCACAGTTGCAGGGCCGAGTTGTTTTCCAGGGAAAACATCTGAAAGGATCTGTCGGTAAGAGACAGGGAGACAGTTAGTGTCACTGCTCTTTTCAGTGATTTTCAGGTGACAGTACCATCCATCTGAGATACCCCTGTCAAATGGGATAGAATTCTCATGTTGTAACCAACAGACTGTTCAGAAGACCTCTCATGCATCCCCACACAGTGACTGGCCTAACTGATAACCTCAATTTCATCTTCAATGCCAACTAATGAATAACAACAGAAGTTAGGAGCTTCAATCCATGTCCAAAATTTTAACTATTGTTTAAATTAAGTTAGCAAATCAGAGGAAGGAGTGTCATCATATTAGTCAATTTTACAACTCAATTATTGAAGCAATGTGACACTACAGGAACAACATGGCAGCTTACAGAATGCTCCTGCAGAGGAATAATTTCACTGAGGTAAATAACTGTCTCGGATATGTGAGGGAACACACTTCTTGGAATAGTAGCAATCCAAGGGTAGATAATGAAATGCTGTGTGCTCTTAAAAAGTATTGTAAATTATGTTTCCAAAAGAGACATGGCTACAAATATTCTATCATATTCTATCATATTCAGCATCAGCAAAGGTACACGAAGAATTGTCATACAACAATAAATATATATAATATTTTGAAACTAGATCTACAAACTTTACAAATTCTTCAGAATATGCAAATTATGCTATTTTGCAACACCGATCCACTATGTTGCCAAACCAGAATCTATGGCCCTCTATTGCTCTCTGCCTTACAGGCAGCATGCAAATACTTGATAGATGACCCCAGGGGAGTGTAGGGTGTCTTCCAGTGCTAACACCCTCACAGGTGTGTGCACCTTGTAGCAATCAGTTGCAATGGCAAAAATTACACACAAAAGTAACATGGGTTTATGAAAACACCTTATAGAGAGAATTGTCTTCAAATGTGGCACTTATACGTAACCATTTACACAAATTAATTAGTAAACAAGCAGTGACACAAAACTTCAACATGATCCTAATGTTACTGCATCACTTCTGCTTTTGTAAAATGACAAATCTCAAGCATATGAGGGTTACCTGTGCTGTGTACCAAGAACGAAGCTTGCTCTCTCGAGGCCACGCCAATTTCTGCAAACTGATTACAACAAAGAACATGACTTTGCAATCTGTCATGTACCACAATTTTTTTATTTGTATAGAGTCTGGGAATTATTATTAAAATATAAAACTGTATTTACTTGCTGCCTCTTTTCACAATATTACAACGCTCAATCATAAGTGCTAATTTGGACGAAATGTGACTGGAAAAAACACTAGAAATGTTCGCAAATGTGGATGAATGTGCTGAAACTTACAAGGCTGAAGAAAAACATTTGGAAACTGTTTCTCATTCAACCACACTGAAAACTAATTTAAAAAAGTATTTTCTTTTTGACAAAAACTTGTTACCTCATTACAAGTATAGGGCATTGTAAGTTAATTAGGGTTCAGTTTCAAAATACCCCCAAAAAGAAGTCAACAGACGTCACGGCAAGTTGCAAACTCAAGTAACAGTTAAGTACTAAATTGATCTTTGAATTTTGGTAACGATGGATAATGAGTTTCCTGCACTGAAAACAAGAGCATTTCACAACTGTTGCTAGTTTCAACATCCTACATTTGCAAAAACACATTATCTGCACTGACTGTTTTGAAGACATTACATAGATCTTCATTAAAACACAAAAAAAGGACTTGGGTATTCTATTTCCAATGCTAAACTCTCCTTCAAACAGAGCCACTAATAATCACCTTGTTTTTAATTTCGTCAGAATGTATTTTGCTTTGCTTTTTTTTTTTTCTTCCAGAAAATTAATCACTTTTTGAATTCATACTTTTTTCTTTTCAATACTCACACATTTAGCGCGGCCGGCAATACCTTTACAGAGAGACACCAAATGATGCAGGAAGCCTATGGTGATGAGCACTTATGCCATACTTTGTGTTATGAATGGTTTACATGGTTTAAAAATGGCCGCATGGAAGTTACATCATGACCCTCATTCAGGATGCCCTTCATTGTCTACTAATGATACTCATGTCAAGACATCAACGAAATTGTGCATGACAATCCCAGGCTGAATGTCCAAAAGATTGTAGAAGAATGTAATATTTCAGTTGTATCATGTAATGAAATCCTGACACAGCACCTTCGAATGCATGATGTCGCTGCCAAGTTCATCCCATAGCTCATGAGTCCAGACCAGAGAGACCTTTGCCTTGTAATCTGTGAACAGCTTTTGGATTGAGCAAATGAGAATGAGATGTTCCTTAAGAGAATCATAACCAGTGATGAGGTGTAGGTCTACGGTTATGATGTTCAGACCAATGTTCAATCTTCACAATGGGTTGGGGAACGTTCTCCAAGACCAAAAACATCTGATCAGGTCAGGTCAAGTGTCAAAGCCATGCTGATAGTTTTCTTTGACTTTCAAGGATTAGTTCATCATGCATTCGTACCACAGGGACAAACTGTTAATCTATGCTACTATCGGGACATGTTGAGATGCCTGCAAGAAAATGTGAGAAGGAAAGGGCCTGAAATGTGGTGAGACAATTCATCGCTCTTGCATCACGATAACACACAAGTACATTCATCCCTGTTGATGTAGTTAAAAACCCCATTGAAAGGACAAAGATTTACAATTATAGATGAGATAAAAGAAAATTTGCATGATGCACGAACAGCAGTACCAAGACTGCTTCCAGAAGTGGAAACAGTGTTGGAATCAGTGTATCAATGGTGGAAGAGAGTATTTCAAAGCAGACCATGCACAATAAGTGAAAGGTAAGCGTAGAAAAATTTTGTGGACAGAGTTTCAGGATTTTTTGAACAGCCCGTATATGTATGAAGTTATTGCACTCTTCATCAGTGTTTGGACATTAGCAGGTTTCTTTTCCTTTGAGATGGTGCACAGTTCAGCATTTCTCTCGCTTACTCCTTAGTGCCCAGCCATCTTGACAATCACCCCCCCCCCCCCCCCCTCTCCCACCTTTCTCACCCCACCCCCCTTTTGCATATCATATAATCTACTGCATGTACGGTATCCTCATCTGCCCCCTGATGATTCTTTCCCTGAGTAGCTCCTCCTGCTATTGTTCCAATAATGTTGTTGTACCTTAAAAAGTGTCCTATCACTTTATCTCTTCTTTTTTGGAAGTGCCTCCATAAAAATGTACTCTTCTTAGCACCTCTTCATTGGTAACTGTCTCTCCATTAGACCATTATCATCCTTCTCTAGCACCAAATCTCCCGATGTTCTCACTGTCCCCTCTCTTGCTTTCCTATTGTCCAAGATCCACACCCTCATACACAGGGAAAAGATAAATGGCACTTGAACTCAAGTGTTGTCAGAATTCAACAAGACCTCCTTTCCAAATCATCAAATGCTCTTACTTAAAATACTCTTCATATGAGAAAGGTTTTTACATAAATGTTGACAGGGATAGCTGCTAGAAAACAGGAGATAAGCAAACCAACTCTAATTACAAACTCATTTCACTCCTTCATTCTTTTCAAAAGTTTCTGAGAATACTTGCTCATTCTTCTGGATAGAGCTTGTTAACTACTCCTACAGTCTGGCTTCCATAAAGCACTGTCCACAGAAAACACCATATGAGACATCATAAATAAAATGCTAGTTGAGCTAAACAAGAAAAAATATCCTTTTGAAATAGTTTGTGACCTTGCCAAACTCTGTGATTATATGAAGCACAAAATTCTGCTCGAAAGCTAAAATATTACGTCCTGAAAGGCACCGATTTAATATTACTTTCATAATAGATATCAGATCACACTGTCAAACTGTCACAGGCAAAATAAATGATCTTCCAATGATTTCACAGAACAATTCAAAAACTGCACTGGTTTGATGAGGGTACAGTTTCACTAATCAAGTGCCCAAACTCAACTTCACCCAACACTATAGCCTGATTAAAATTGCTTAAAAGCTGACACTTAACGCATTGGAGCTGCCTTCCTTCAACCAGAGCACTCAACGTCATGCCCAAGTGGTTCACCACTGCTAAACTGCCACAAAAAATGCTCAGTTCACCGCATGTGGTTTATCAAGTCCAATGAAATCCGAAAGAAAAGGAGCAGACCTAGGGTCTGGGATGCAAACACATCAGAAAAGAAAGCCAGGCAAGGAACTGCATTCACAGGACACCTGCGACAACTCATGTGCAATGTACAGGAATACTTTGAGAGGGAGGCGGAAAATAGGGGATCCTATCTTACCGGTTTCCAAAGTAGTCATGTGAAATGTTGCTGTGATTAAGGTTGATGAACTGGCCGTACTTCATATTAGTAAAGAGAAATACAAGAAGGAAAGCAGTGAAGCAGGATCCCCTTGTCTTTGCACATGGGAATATGTATGAATGTGTAACAAATCTCAAAGCTTTCAAACAAGACATGATTTGGCATCACATATACAATAACCATCATAAAAGAGGTTGGTCAACATTAGATAAGCTTTTTACAACACTGTGTGAGGCCAAATTTTTTGAAGGCAGCAGATCGTCACTGTGACTGGTTGTGCAGAGTCTTGGTTATAAATACATAAATATTTCAGGCTGTAAAATGTTAATAGAACAAGAAGACATAGCCACATGGCAGTGCAGATTTTAGCATGAACTAAAAGACATTAATTTTAAGGACATTGTTTTATAGATGAAACACAAGGTTAGAGTGACGGAGCAACGGAGAAGATATGGCACTCCCCAGTGGCAAAGATGTTAGAATTATTCCTTTGCATGCAGATACCTACCACACTTTTACTCCCAGCTGTAAACTGCTTGAAGAAGCTAGCGTACCATAAGGATATGAACCATGAAATTTTTTTAAAATTTTTTTCAAATATGTTACCACTAAATCTAGAAAACGTGTCAGTAACTGTTCTCATCAGTTCCCCATACTTTTAAGTTTTAAAGGAGAAGACTCCACCCCTGTCCTCTTGACATGAAGTTGTTATTCAGTGGTTATGACAACACTGAGTTACTGTGGATCAGTCATTTAAAAAAGTAGAATTACTTGTACTTGTGTGACTTCACAAGCTGGAATTCCTAATGAATGCTATCAATGAGGCAGCTTATACATATATGAACATAAAGTCTTAAGACTACTGGCCTTGTCACAGCCACTTTCATGCTAATCAACTCATTTAGGCACAAGTGAAAGGATATTTTCCTCACGAAAATAAAAAAAAATTACTGTGAGTGAAGTTGCGAAACTGACTATTCATGGCCTGGAAAATGTCACCGAAATGGACTGGATGGCAGTTGTGATGCTTATGAATCAAGTAATTGATGAAGCAAGGAATAATGGTTTTCTTGAAGATAGTGTTACAGGACTTATTACTGCTTCCAGTTGCTCATCCATTTTGGAAAATTCAGGTGACTCTGAAATGAGTCGTGTCTCCCTCTTTTGGACACCACAGCTGCCCGCAGTTAGCAATCAGTGGAGGTATGTACACAAAAGAACTTCCTTTCTTTTAAACAGTACACATTATTTCTATGTGCCATGTTTCTGTTGCATATAACATGTAACGTGTCAGCTCCTAAAGCCAATGTGAGGATAGTTTCACAGAACCACTGAAAATGAGAAATTACAGTTTGCTTTTAGCACCTATATCTCTCAAGTTTGCTTATGGAGATCAGCTTTAATCACCATGAACAAAGCGAGCATGATGTATAGTTGTGCCACACGTTGTTGACTGCCATTTTTTGGATACATTGCACACTACAATGCTGCGGTTATGTTAGCAGTTCAGTCACTTAAAATAAAATGCTGACTGAGTATCTCGGTTATGTTGGCACATGAGGTGTGCATTGACATATTGTCAATACCAGAAATATTGACAAGTGGCACTGATGCTCCCAAAAATATTCTCAATGTGTACAGAGGGTTTGACATTTTTCACCAATCAGATGTTGACAGAGCTTCATGAACCAGCCACACAGCACTAGACTGCATTCTCATGTTTTCAGGTCATCTCTGAGCATAAAAACATCTCTAAGATTCAATTTTTGTAGTAGTCTTAACAGAAAACAGTTTCAATAGGACTATGCTGTTGTTATTGTTGTTGTGGTCTTCAGTCCTGAGACTGGTTTGATGCAGCTCTCCATGCTACTCTATCCTGTGCAAGCTTCTTCATCTCCCAGTACCTACTGCAGCCTACATCCTTCTGAATCTGTTCAGTGTATTCATCTCTTGGTCTCCCTCTAAGATTTTTACCCTCCACACTGCCCTCCAATACTAAATTGGTGATCCCTTGATGTCCTACCAACCGATCCCTTCTTCTGGTCAAGTTGTGCCACAAACTCCTCTTCTCCCCAATTCTATTCAATACGTCCTCATTCGTTATGTGATCTACCCATCTAATCTTCAGCATTCTTCTGTAGCACCACATTTCGAAAGCTTAGCATGAAAGTGGCTTCTCTTCTTGTCCAAATTAGTTATCGTCCAAGTTTCACTTCCATACATGGATACACTCCGTACAAATACTTTCAGAAACGACTTCCTGACATTTAAATCTATACTCTATGTTAACAAATTTCTCTTCTTCAGAAACACTTTTCTTTCCATTGCCAGTCTACATTTTATATCCTCTCTACTGCGACCATCATCAGTTATTTTGCTCCCAAAATAGCAAAACTCCTTTACTACTTTAAGTGTCTCATTTCCTAATCTAATTCCCTCAGCATCACCCGACTTAATTCGACTACATTCCATTATCCTCGTTTTGCTTTTGTTGATGTTCATCTTATACCCTCATTTCAAAACACTGTCCATTCCGTTCAACTGCTCTTCCAAGTCCTTTGCTGTCTCTGACAGCATTACAATGTCATCGGCCAACCTCAACATTTTTATTTCTTCTCCATGGTTTTTAATACCTACTCCGAACTTTTCCTTTGTTTCCTTTACTGCCAGCACAATATACAGATTGAATAAGATCGGGGAGAGTCTACAACCCTGTCTCACTCCCTTCCCAACCACTGCTTCCCTTTCATGTCCCTCGAGTCTTATAACTGCCATCTGGTTTCTGTACAAATTGTAAATAGCCTTTCGCTCCCTGTATTTTACTCCTGCCACCTTCAGAATTTGAAAGAGAGTACTCCAGTCAACATTGTCAAAAGCTTTCTCTACGTCTACAAATGCTTGAAACGTAGGTTTGCCTTTCCTTGATCTTTCTTCTAAGATAAGTCTTAGGGTCAGTATTGCCTCACGTGTTTCAACATTTCTACGGAATCCAAACTGATCTTCCCCGAGGTCGGCTTCTACCAGTTTTTCCATCCGTCTGTAAACAATTCGCGTTAGTATTTTGCAGCTGTGACTTATTAAACTGACAGTTCGATAATTTTGAGGGTATTTCGCCTGTCTCATACATCTTGCTCACCAGATGGTAGAGTTTTGTCAGGACTGGCTCCCCAAGGCTGTCAGTAGTTCTAATGGAATGTTGTCTACTCCTGGGGCCTTGTTTTGACTTAGGTCTTTCAGTGCTCTGTCAAACTCTTCACGCAGTATCATATCTCCCATTTCATCTTCATCTACATCCTCTTCCATTTCCATAATATTGTCCTCAAGTACATCGCCCTAGTACAGATCCTCTATATACTCCTTCCACCTTTCTGCTTTCCCTTCTTTGCTTAGAACTGGGTTTCCACCTGAGCTCTTGATATTCATACAAGTGGTTCTCTTTTCTCCAAAGGTGTCTTTAATTTTCCTGTAGGCAGTATCTATCTTACCCCTAGTGAGATAAGCCTCTACATCCTTACA
This sequence comes from Schistocerca cancellata, assembly GCF_023864275.1. Taxonomy (NCBI): domain Eukaryota; kingdom Metazoa; phylum Arthropoda; class Insecta; order Orthoptera; family Acrididae; genus Schistocerca; species Schistocerca cancellata. The sequence continues at coordinate 241,967,564 of NC_064630.1, forward strand.
TTTGTCCTCTAGCCATCTCTGCTTAGCCGTTTTGCACTTCCTGTAAATCTCATTTTTTAAACATTTGTATTCTTTTTTGCCTGCTTCATTTACTGAATTTTTGTATTTTTTCCTTTCATCAATTAAAATCATTATCTCTTCTGTTACCCAAGGATTTCTCTGTACAACCTCTGGTTCTTTAAGTTTATCCAGGTTCAATCTCCTTAAATTCCCACCTTTTTGCAGTTTCTTCAGTTTTAGCCTACAGTTCATAACCAATAGATTGTGGTCAGAGTCCACATCTGCCCCTCGAAATGTCTTACAACTTAAAACCTGGTTCCTAAATCTGTGTCTCACCATTATACAATCTATCTGGTATCTTCTAGTATCTCCAGGGTTCTTCCATGTATAAAACCTTCTTCCATGATTCTTGAACCAAGTGTTAGCTATGATTAAGTTATGCTCTGTGCAAAATTCTACCAGGCAGCTTCCACTTTCATTTCTTAGCCCCAATCCATATTCACCTACTATATTTCCTTCTCTCCCTTCTCCTACTATCAAATTCCAGTCACCCACAACTATTAAATTTTCGTCTCCCTTCACTGTGTGAATAATTTCTTTTATCTCTTCATACATTTCATCAATTTCTTCATCATCTGCAGAGCTAGTTGACATATAAACTTGCACTACTGTAGTAGGCGTGGGCTTCGTGTCTATCTTGGCCACAATAATGCGTTCACTATGCTGATTGTAGTAGTTTACCCACACTCCTATTTTTTTATTCATTATTAAACCTACTCCTGCATTACCCCTATTTGATTTTGTATTTATAATCCTGTATTCACCTGACCAAAAGTCTTGTTCCTCCTGCCACCGAACTTCGCTAATTCCCACTATATCTAACTTTAACCTATCCATTTCCCTTTTTAAATTTTCTAACCTACCTGCCCGATTAAGGGATCTGACATTCCATGCTCCGATCCATAGAATGTCAATTTTCTTTAACGACATCCTCTTGAGTAGTCCCCGCCCGGAGATCAGAATGGGGGACTATTTCACCTCCGGAATATTTTACCAAAGAGGACACCATCATCATTTAATCGTACAGTAAAAGTTGCATGCCCTCGGGAAAAATTATGGATGTAGTTTCCCCTTGCTTTCAGCCGTTCGTAGTACCAGAACAGCACGGCCATTTTGGTTAGTGTTGCAAGGCCAGATCAGTCAATCATCCAGACTGTTGCCCCTGCAACTACTGAAAAGGCTGCTGCCCCTCTACAGGAACCACACGCTTTTCTGGCCCCTCAACAGATACCCCTCCGTTGTGGTTGCACCTATGGTACGGCTTTCTGTATCTTTGAGGCACGCAAGCCTCCCCACCAACGGCAAGGTCCATGGTTCATGGACTATGCTGTAGTAGTCGTATTTATCTCTCTATAGTGGTCAATGGAGCATTCTCCACCATATCGTTTTCTTCTTTAATTTGGAACCATAGTAGGCCTCTCCATGTACTGTATATGCCATGGCTACAAAAGAAGTGCTAGCTTTGTCACTTTTTTACATTAATTACCCGAATATATCGTTGTAGGACAGATATTATCATATCCGTACTGCCGAACCAAGTACAGATATGAGTACTTAATACGTTTCACTAAAATTTTTGCTAACTGTGTTTGACGATATTGCAGCACTCAACTTCAAGCATTCGACCAATCTGCCTGTTGCCAGAAACCTCAGTTAGAGCTAACCTACTGTTGACTGGGATTGTGTCTCCTATTGAAGAATTTTGCTTTCCTACTCTAAGTCATATCAACATTAATAATTTGTAATAAAGATAAAGGACTCCTACGAAAATGGTTTGATATCTTTCGTTTCCATGGTTAAGATTTTAGTCAGTAAATTAACATATGACAAGTAGCTCCTTTTTCAACCATTCTCAGACATATTGCACTTTTTTGTTGTTTTCTATTGTTTACCAGCTATTGCTAAAATAATTGCAGCACACGCTTTCTTTCGGCTGTTCGAAATCTTAACCTTGTAAAATGATGAATATAAATGTAACAAACTTCAAAATGCCATGATCGGTTGAGTAGAGCATTTATGCAGGTTATGGAAAAACAATTTGCCAAAAACGATAATCTAAGTAAATGCCCTAATAAATCAATGGTGCCATTTTAAAGTTTGTTACTTGTATTTTTGTATCAATATAAATTAACCCAAAGTGGACTAATGTCAATCACATATAACCTAGTAAAATCACATTGCCCACTGACAATACTGACAGTGTGGTGGTTGTTTTAATATTCAGAATGTATGACAAACTAGTATTGTCCATAAGTACTGAACACTGTGCACGCCTGTTAACAGCAGCTGTGAAACGATGCACTGTGTGTCATCAACCAGACTACAGTGCTGGTCACAGAGTGGTTTTTTCTAGATGTGGATCATTCTTACAATTCCCATCAAAGACCTTCTTTCAGTTGAAATGTTATGCAGAAACTGCAAAATGTGAATCACACTGACTGCTTTATGTTTCTGTCAGAAGTTTTTGATCCATATTGAAAAACTTTCATTTTTATGCCTGCTTATTGCTTGCTTGCTTTATTTATTGACTTTTTACACAGTACCTGAAACAACTGTTTAGACCACACTAATCACTAACTCTGCATCCATGACCAGCTCTATTTCACCTCAGTGAAATTACTGCCTCTTACAGTTTATATGGCAAATCTCCAACTTGCCCATCATTTCCTACACTAGTACTTGAGATAAATGGAAGGAGCATATCAGTTAGAAAAATAAATTTATTAACAGGTTCACCAAATTTACTGACAAACTCTACACATACAGTCCAGGTGATCAATGAACAGGGCTAAAACTGGTACACACCAAACAGTTTACACCATAATGTCCCGAGTACTAATATTGTTAAATTTCAAAAAAGGAAAAATATCTTTTTAGTGCAAAAATCGGCCATTAAATAAAACACTGAGTAAAATTCCTTGGCATCCAGCTGGATAATAAGTTAAAATTGAGTCAACACAGAGATAAACTAATCAAGTAGTTCAGTTCAGCATTTTTGTTCCTAAACTTATCATACAGCAGGGCTACTATGCGACTAGGTCTTAACTTTGCTCCATCTCTGAAAAAAGATTCAATCACACATAGCACCAGTTCTAATAAACATTTCAGAACAGTTTAGAGTCTGACCAATCATTGACAGTTTCTGCTAGCTCATATGTTTGAGTTATTCAGGTGCTTGCTATCTTGGTTATGTTCTGCTAGCAAAATTAGTACTATTGTATTATCGATGTAATTTTTGTCAAGAAGAAATGGTATTTTGCTATAAGAAAACTACTTCAACATAAGGCAAATGACACTCACTTATGTGTAGAAGTCAGTTACTGTCTAAATCACAACCACAGAACTGTAATCAACATGTTATTAATCACTGTATGATCGATAACAGCAATGAAGGTTAATTCTGGGAAAAAAGGGCCAACTTTGCACCACTGACAAAGTGAATCAAAGTAGCTCCACACTATTTTCATTACTTTCGTTTAGACCTGATTCAGCTTAGGATGAATGTTATTATGTTGAAAATGAATACTGCTTAGACATTAGCGCTGTTATAGTACCGTACAAGTATAAACAAGAGCTAGGACATCACCAATAGTAAGTTTACATCAATGACAACCTGAAAGAATGTCTGGAATCTATAAGAAATGGAACACTTCCTTGAAATGTCACAAAATGCTTTTAAACCAGTGCTAGGGACTGGTACATAACATAAAAAGAGAAAAATGCAGACAGTGCTTGATTATCCTAATGAAGAACAAATTCTATTAAAAGAACAAATTCTTGATGGAAGTTTGAATGAAGATTGAGAATCATACAAAATAAATTAAACATAAGTGTTAGCAGCATTTACAGAGAATGGAGAGAGCCTTTCAAAACAACAGGAAAAACAGAAACCAATTGGCAGACAGACTGGTGGTTACACAGTATGAAAATAAATATTATTCAAATATCACTGAAAGTTTTATTGATGATGGTGCTAGCATTAATAACACGATGCCATCTCTTGGTAACTGGAAATGGCCTGTACCTAAAAATGAACATTTTCACACATGGGATGATATAGCTGAAAAGTTTAAATCCCTCCAAACTGTTAAGTGAAAGCAGCATTTTCTCAGTGCCAAAGTTGGCTGATGGTGGTGAAGCTGGGAAAAGTATTTTCCTAGTACAGTCACAGACATTTTTATATGACAACATTTTTTTGATGACAAAACAACATTAAATTTTGCCCATATTTGTTAGTTATTCCTTAACAGTATTTTTGCTGTTAATAAAAATCAACTTCAGCTGGGTCTATGCCCCATACATCTGTCCATTAAAGACGAGTGGTTGCCCCCCCCCCCCCCCCCCCTCACCTTTATCAATCGTATTGACCAACTAGGATCACGTTAACAGCTTCAGTTCCTCATTCCTTTGTTGTTATTTCCTATTTTTCCAGTATTCCCTCATTTTCTCCGCATGAAGTCTCTTCCTTTCTTCTATCCATGTTGTTCCCAATTTTTTATTTCTTCTGCTTTGAAAGCCTTCCAAATTTAGTAATTTATTTTTAAATGGTTTCTTTCTGCTATTTCTGATTATTTGATGTTGTTTCTTTCTATATCTTTCTTTGCTTCTATAATCCATGCTATTGTCGATTTCTTCTTCCAGAAGTATAGGAGTATTTGTTTTGTTAGTCTATTTCTGTCCATTCGGTAGAGGTGTCCAAAAAAGGGTTATCTTCGTTTCGCCATTACTTCAGATATTTTCTCTATATTTTTGTAGATCTCCTCATTACTTCTTATTTTCCAACCATCTGCAGTTTTTATTGCACCCATTATTTTTCTAATAATACTTCTTTCCAGTACCTCTAGTTTGTCCATCTTATAGTTAACCATTAGAAATTCAGATCCATATAAACATTCTGGTTGTACCACTGTAGTGTAGTGTTTTAGTTTTGTTTTTCTAGATATACACTTCTTGTTGTAAATATTTTTGGTCAAACCATGGCTCTTTCCATTTTGTTAATTCTTACATCTATTGCAGATTTGTCTAGTCCATTCTGTTGTATAGTTTTTCCAATATATTTAAATTTATTTACTCACTCTATTTTATCTATTTGTTTTTCTATGAATTTTGGCGCATTTTTTATATTTGTCATGAATTTTGTTTTTTCAGCTGAAATTTTGAGACCAGTTCTGTTTGCTGTTTTTCCAGAAGGTTTATCTGAATAACTGCTTCTGTCGGGTTTTCTGAAAGTATTGCAAAATCATCCACAAAAGCCAAGCAGTTTACCTTAATTCCATTTGTTTTCCTTCCCAGAGTTATCGGTTCAATTTTGTGGTTTTTTAGCTCCAAATTCAAGATCCTTACAATTTTTTCTAGAAGACAATTAAACAGTAAAGGCAATAAACCATCACCTTGTCTAGCACCAGTTTTTATTTCAATCTTCCTCCAGATTTTGAGGTGTCACAGAAATTCTAATTTATCCGTTGGACTGGACAGTTTAACAGCTTTTCAAAAAATGTTGCTAGAATTTCACGATTTTCTTTGTTATTTAATCCCATTTTGCCATTTTCATTTTTGAAACAAATACTGGGTGCCTGATATCCTTTAAATGTGTGTTTAAAAGTTTGGTAAAAATTTCTAATATTATTTTTGCTGAAATTTTCTTCTATTTCAATAATCTGAGAATTTTCAAAGTTTCTTTTGATTCTCCGGATTATTTTTGATGTTTCTTTTCTTTGTTGTCTGAACTGTTCGGAGTCTTCCTCTTTTTTCTAACATCTCCATTTTCTCAATTTTTGAGCTCTTTGTATTAGTGCTTCTTCACACTCCCCATCCCACCATGTCTTCTTTTTATTCTTGGCCAAGCCTAAGTTTTCTCTGTTGCTTGAGTTATTTGCATCTGGAGTTCACACCAATCACCTTCTTTAATGTGTAAATTTCTTCTCTAAATTTTTCTATATTTTCTTTTGTAATATTACTGTAGTGGTGTTGTATCTGATCACTTTCTTGGTCACCTTTTTTGTTTTAGATGGGAGAAATTTAATTTTAATCTTAGCGAGATAACTATCTGAATCAAATTTCCCATTTCTGACTATTTTAACATTCATTTCCACGATATACTTTTTAGATATGGCTACGTGATGTAGTTGAAACTCTCCTAGGTTTGAATTTGGATGTTTCCAAGTTTTGGCTTTTATTGGTAATTTGCGGAAATGTGTGGACATGAGTTTTAACTGAAACATTTTACACATACTGATCAGTCTTTCACCATTTCTACTTGTTCATCAGTGTGCCGGATATTCACCTACGACAGTCCTTAATTTCTTTTCCCTCCCAATTTCCACATTGAAATCACCGATAAGTATTTTAACCTTCTTTTTAGGTATGATGGAAATTTCAGATTCTAAAAGATCCCAGAATTGATTTACTTTCTCCAGATTTCTTGTGTTGTCATCATTTATAGGTGCATGACAATTTTTGAGGGTGTAACTTTTATTCTTGCACTTTATTGTTAACATGGATATTCTTTCTGAATTCGATCTAAATTCTGTTACACTGCCTACGATATTTTTGTCTACATAAAATGCTGTTCCAAATATCAGCATGTTTTCCATTATTCGCACTGCTGGTTTCCCTTTATAAATTCTATGATGTTGCATATCAACTACATTCTCACTAAGAATCGTGTTTTCTGGACTGCTGAAATTTGTGGTTCTTCTCTGCAGAAATGATTCTAATTGTTTCCCAATTTTCAGAAGAGAATTTGCATTTAATGTTCCAAAGTAGTACTTCTTATTGAACTGAAACTTGGAAGGCTTTTCAATATATTCCATTTCTTCTTCACTGCAAATGTTGGGAACCCCCAGAATTCAAAGCCCCATTGCATTACATGATGTAATGGTGGATTCCTCATCTGAGTTACCACCTGGGGTAGAGCATCCACTGTGCAAACTTTCCATTTTGTGACTTGAAGCTGTAAATTGTAAAGAGTAGGGAATCCAAACTCATCCATGAATTCTCAAAGTAAGACCAGGTTGTTAGCCTGGAATATTAACTATTCAGCCGCCACTAACATGTGGAAAAGACGCCGCAGGGGTGCCACCACTAACATGTGGAACCGTCGTGCCCTCTGTCCATTTTGACCTCGGACAAGAGGCTGCCAGCTCCGCTGTACCGAAGTCCATCTGCTCCGCCTTCGCTGCCATTGAAATCTTCACCGTTATCCCTGGCAAGGGGCCCTCATGAGGTACTATCACCCAAGCCAGGTGAACCAATGTTTTTTTTAACAAGATGTTACTCTTCCCCCCCCCCCCCCCCCCCCCCCCCCCCCCCCCCCCCTCCTTTCTCAACCAGGCTTGGAACTGGCTATGGCTATGACTTTCCCTTATTTTATGTATTTTTCCACCCAGGAATTTCCGTTAGCAGTATAGTCAGTTTCTTGTTAACATGGAGTACAGATTAAGTTTCCACAAGTTGCTCTGCCTTTGCTAGAGAATACCATGACTTGTTAAGTATCTCCTTTTTAATGGAATCTACGGAACATAATGACTGAATGAATGCTGGCTTTGTCCATCATACTTTGGTGGAAACACTCATTTAACAACCCTTGGTATGGCTGTAGTTCTCTAATCATTTTTAATTTATTTATTGGTTTATGTTTTTGCTCTAATCACATATTCCATTTGCATCTCACCCTTTGCATCACACTGACTATACGACTAACCATTACGTCTCTTTCTGTCAAACTATAATCCTCTCAAACTTCCATACTGGAACATATACTTAAGTTGCATAAAGTACTACTGACCTGCTCTCTGCCACGATTTATTTAAACAATGAAAGGCACATATTTGTAGTACTTTGACAAACGACACAACAACATTACATTGTGTGTAAAAATTTTGTTTAATTTATTTACTACATTTAAATAACTGCATAATTGTGTTTGAAATGTGTTTGTACTTTAAAGTGTACAAGATTCCTCCTTATACAGGACTGTAATAACAAAAACAGCAGTATACCTTGCAACTGTCAAATGTTACTGGTCCAAGTAATGCCAATTGATTGTGGATTTACAACAGTTGTTTTCTGACTTATTTAGAACACTTTGGCATTATCTACAACATCACTAATTTTTCTGAGATGATACAAAAGGTTTTACAATTTAACCATTGTGACAACTCTGATTTAGTAGACACCTACGATGATGAATTCAATCAGTCTTCTGTGACAACAGCTGCAAACCATCTTCATGTACCTAAAGGGTAATAGTATTTGGAGTTATCACAGTGTATGGAGAAATTTGGATTTGATAAAAACAATAATGGAGGAAAATTGAATTTCCAACAGAGGCAAAAATAGACTAAAAAGACTATCTCCACACAAATTTCAGGCTTCATGTGCGCCTAGAACATAGCACATAAACCAGGATGATCCAACAGTGACCCAGGAAGAAGAAGCGCCCCAGAGGCACTGAAGCAACTAGAAGCCTTTGTGGCGAGGGAAAGTGAACTCGTTGCCCCTTGGTTGCATGAAGCCGCAACTGAAGCAACAACTAACGATGAATAACAGCTAGGGTCAGTCGCTGAAGTCCTGTGCCTCAATTGGAGGATATATTTCTACTTACTGAAATGGAAGGACATCCACAGTGTCTTATATGGCAAAGTATTTAATTCTTCTAAGAAGTACAACACACAGCGTCATTACACATATCTTCAAGCAGCGCATTATGAGTATATAGGAGCTGAAGCATGCAGAGACCTAGTAGCAAAGACTTAAGAACGACATACCAGGAGACTTAAGTTTAAAGAAGAATTCTGCATACAGAACTTATAGAAATATGCAGCATCATTCAAGTGCTGTTATGAGTTTATACATTTCAGGTGAATGACAAGAGAATAAGATGCAGAAGCAGCAGTTCAAGCACGCTATAAAGTCGCTCACATTACAGCGATGACAGGCAAGCCGTTTTCAGTTAAACCTACCATACAATTGTGCAAGGTAGCAGTTGTAGAATGTCTGCCTTTCATAGCAAATAGTGTCTCACTGAATCCTGGTCTTGGCAGTGAATTTAGAGACATGGCTCAAGAAAAAAGCCAAGGGCTTTGTTTCATTTCTGTTAGCACTTGAGGAAAACAATTTATACATGTACTCAGCTAGCAATATTTGTGCATATAGTCTACGAGGTGCATTCAAGTTCTAAGGCCTCCGATTTTTTTTCTCCGGACTGGAAAGAGATAGAAACATTGGCATTGTTTTAAACTGAGGCCGTGTTCATTGTCAATACGTCCCAGAGATGGCAGCACCGTACGGCAGATGCAATTTTATTGCCAGCAGCGAGAATGAGAACTGTTTTAAATACTTAAAATGGCGACGTATTCCTTACTTGAACAGCGTGCAATCATTCGTTTTCTGAATTTGCGTGGTGTGAAACCAATTGAAATTCATCGACAGTTGAAGGAGACATGTGGTGATGGAGTTATGGATGTGTCGAAAGTGCATTCGTGGGTGCGACAGTTTAATGAAGGCAGAACATCGTGTGGCAACAAACCGAAACAACCTCGGGCTCGCACAAGCCGGTCTGACGACATGATCGAGAAAGTGGAGAGAATTGTTTTGGGGGATCGCCGAATGACTGTTGAACAGATCGCCTCCAGAGTTGGCATTTCTGTGGGTTCTGTGCACACAATCCTGCATGACGACCTGAAAATGCGAAAAGTGTCATCCAGGTGGGTGCCACGAATGCTGACAGACGACCACATGGCTGCCCGTGTGGCATGTTGCCAAGCAATGTTGACGCACAATGACAGCATGAATGGGACTTTCTTTTCGTCGGTTGTGACAATGGATGAGACGTGGATGCCATTTTTCAATCCAGAAACAAAGCGCCAGTCAGCTCAATGGAAGCACACAGATTCACCGCCACCAAAAAAATTTCGGGTAATCGCCAGTGCTGAAAAAATGATGGTGTCCATGTTCTGGGACAGCGAGGGCATAATCCTTACCCATTGTGCTCCAAAGGGCACTGCGGTAACAGGTGCATCCTACGAAAATGTCTTGAAGAACAAATTCCTTCCTGCACTGCAACAAAAACGTCTGGGAAGGGCTGCGCGTGTGCTGTTTCACCAAGACAACGCACCCGCACATCGAGCTAACGTTACACAACAGTTTCTTCGTGATAACAACTCTGAAGTGATTCCTCGTGCTCCCTACTCACCTGACCTGGCTCCTAGTAACTTTTGGCTTTTTCCAACAATGAAAGACACTCTCCATGGCCGCACATCCACCAGCTGCGCTGCTATTGCCTCAGTGATTTTCCAGTGGTCAAAACAGACTCCTAAAGAAGCCTTCGCCGCTGCCATGGAATCATGGCGTCAGCGTTGTGAAAAATGTGCATGTCTGCAGTGCGATTACGTCGAGAAGTAACGCCAGTTTCATCGATTTCGGGTGACAGAAAAGGTGTGATTTTTGTGGATTTCCTGGAAAGAGGCACTACAATAAACTCTCAAAGGTATTGCCAAACTCTGCACAACCTCAGAAGAGCAATACAAAACAAGCGCAGGGGAAAGTTGGGCTCAAAGATCTTGCTGATTCACGACAATGCCCGGGCCCACACGGCTAATGCCACTCGTGAAGTTCTCGAATCTTTTAAGTGGGAGTTGTTTCCCCATCCGCCGTACATTCCCAAACCTGGCACCGAGCGACTTCCACTTATTCCCAGCAATGAAGAAGTGGTTGGCTATGCAGCGTTTTGATGACGATGCACAGCTTCAAGAAGAGGTAACCACGTGATTGAAGGTGCAGGCGGCCGAATTTTACGACAAAGGAATTTCCAAGCTCGTCCATCGCTACGATAAGTGCCTTAATTTAAATGGCAACTATGTAGAAAAGTAGTATTTAAGTGTGGCTTTCATCTGTATATAATAAAAAAAATTTCCAATACTTTATTTATTTTTAATTCCAAAACGTAATGTACTTTGTAGATAGCCCTCGTAATTTTGACACTCTTCAATTGTCTGGCTTCATTAAGATTGCCTGAAAGTACTAGTTTTGGCAATTACCAAGCTAAGATAAAGCAGCTCATTATGTCTTTTGAAACAAGATTCTGAGAGCTCACTATTTTGGAAATGGAAACAAAATTGTTCTGCACTCCTTTCTCAGTTTCACCCAAGGATTTGCCATTGGCACTCAAGCTGAAAGTTATTGATTTGAATTCTGCAACTTTGCTGAAAGACAGATACTGCTAAAAATGCTGAATTTGGCATGGTGGTATCATTCATTACAGCAAAAAATATTTCCCAAAGTTGCACAAAAATGATGCACCAATCATATACATGTTTGGATATCCATATTCTTGTGAGCAGTTTTTCTCAGCGATGAAAAGAATAAAAACTATGGAACAAGCTTCCCTTCAAGCTGTGTCAATGAATGTCATTCTCCACATTAACAATGTGAACACTTTGATGTACAATATTTCCACTCGTTATGAAACAAAAATTTCAAATTTCACAAGTCCAATAAACATATGCAATTTCTTTTAACACAGTTGTTTCTTATTTATTTCCTTAACTTCCTATTTCCCAGAAGTAGCATGCCAATGTATCACACCAGGTAAGACAATGAGGATGGCAATCATGTAAGCTGCAGCAAGTACATCAAAAGGCTCACCTTGCCACACGCTGGCCCGTTTGATTGTTCATAGCGAGCGACAAAGCTCTATGGAGCAGGGTACGCTCCACAGATTGGCACAGAGCCCACAAGCTGGAACAGCTTGGGATCAATTAAAACAGTGTGACGGGAACTGCATAAATAAAATACTTATTGTAGAATCAAACAATGGAAAATCCAAGATGGAATGTAACAATATTATGAAAAGGATAGCTACTCACCGTACAGCTGAGTCACAGACAGGCACAACAAAAGCTTTTGGCCAACAAGGCCTTTGTCAAAAACTGCAACTCACACACTCATGACCACAGTCTCTGGCTTCAGCAGCCAGAGACTGTGATTATGTGATGTTGTTTGTATTTGATGAAGGCCTCATTGGCTGAAAGCTCACATTCGGACAGTGTTTTTGTTGTGCCTACTGGCGATCCAGCATCTATGCTATATGGTAAGTAGTAACAATCCTTTTCATAATATTTATGGTACAGATGTTTCAGATAATTCTCAAACCATATAAATGGAAAGAAAAGGATACAGCAGTAAATAAAGAACTGGTTTTGCATGGTTTTCAGCAATATCACGAAGTAAAGAACGTTCAAATTGTCACATCACAGAGTCAAAATACTCTGATGAAGTATGGAAGGAGGGTCTGATAAGGTACTATTTTGTTTTACTTTTGAATATCAGTAAATTTCAAGTTTCCTGCCCAATGTCTACCAGTAACTAGTTATAGACTTTTGCACAATAATATTAGCTTCCATTCTGAAGCCAAGACAGTGCTGTAAACCATACGCAAATTATTTTTACCTCTAATAATGAGACTGCATTTCTCATTTCTTCTCAATTCACTCGGCACAAATGAAGTGGGGTGTAGCTGTAAGAATCCCTAGTTCCCTGACAGGACTTCTGAAAGTCGTTCAGTTATATGACATTCTTACTATATGTTTATATCTAAAAAGAAAGATGATGAGACTTACCAAACAAAAGCGCTGGCAGGTCGATAGACACACAAACAAACAGTCATTCCAATCCCGGGAGCGGAAAGACTTACCTAAGGGGGAAAAAAGGACAGGTAAACACGCGCACACACACACACACACACACACACACACACACACACACACACACATCCATCCGCATATACACAGACACAAGCAGACATTTGTAAAGGCAAAGAGTTTGGGCAGAGATGTCAGTCGAGGAGGAACTACAGAGGCAAAGATGATGTTGAAAGACAGGTGAGGTATGAGAGGCGGCAAATTGAAATTAGAAATTAGCGGAGATTGAGGCCTGGCGGATAGCGAGAAGAGAGGATATGCTGAAGGGCAAGTTCCCATCTCCGGAGTTCTGACAGGTTGGTGTTAGTGGGAAGTATCCAGATAACCCGGACGGTGTAACACTGTGCCAAGATGTGCTGGCCGTGCACCAAGGCATGTTTAGCCACAGGGTGATCCTCATTACCAACAAACACTGTCTGCCTGTGCCCATTCATGCGAATGGACAGTTTGTTGCTGGTCATTCCCACATAGAACGCTTCACAGTGTAGGCAGGTCAGTTGGTAAATCACGTGGGTGCTTTCACACGTGGCTCTGCCTTTGATTGTGTACACCTTCCGGGTTACAGGACTGGAGTAGGTGGTGGTGGGAGGGTGCATGGGACAGGTTTTACACCGGGGGCGGTTACAATGGTAGGAGCCAGAGGGTAGGGAAGGTGGTTTGGGGATTTCATAGGGATGAACTAAGAGGTTATGAAGGTTAGGTGGACGGCGGAAAGACACTCTAGGTGGAGTGGGGAGGATTTCATGAAGGATGGATCTCATTTCTGGGCAGGATTTGAGGAAGTCTTATCCCTGCTGGAGAGCCACATTCAGAATCTGATCCAGTTTCGGAAAGTATCCTGTCACAAGTGGGGCACTTTTGGGGTTCTTCTGTGGAAGGTTCCGGGTTTGAGGAGATGAGGAAGTGGCTCTGGTTGTTTGCTTCTGTACCAGGTCGGGAGGGTAGTTACGGGATGCAAAAGCTGTTTTCAGGTTGTTGGTGTAATGGCTCAAGGATTCCGGACTGGAGCAGATTCGTTTGCCACGAAGACCTAGGCTGTAGGGAAGGGACCGTTTGATGTGGAATGGGTGGCAGCTGTCATAATGGAGGTACTGTTGCTTGTTGGTGGGTTTGATGTGGACGGACGTGTGAAGCTAGCCATTGGACAGGTGGAGGTCAACGTCAAGGAAAGTGGCATGGGATTTAGAATGTCCAATGGCCAGCTTTACACGTCCGTCCACATCAAACCCACCAACAAGCAACAGTACCTCCATTATGACAGCTGCCACCCATTCCACATCAAACGGTCCCTTCCCTACAGCCTAGGTCTTTGTGGCAAACGAATCTGCTCCAGTCTGGAATCCTTGAACACATTCCTGGGGTCAGATACATCACATGATCACACTGACAGAACCACAGGCACATAGACACAGGCAACAGAGCATGCACAATGTCGGCACTAGTACAGTGTATAGCCACCTTTCGCAGCAATGCAGGCTGCTATTCTCCCATGGAGACGATCGTAGAGATGCTGGATGTAGTCCTGTGGAACGGCTTGCCATGTCATTTCCACCTGGCGCCTCAGTTGGACCAGCGTTCGTGCTGGACGTGCAGACCGCGTGAGACGACGCTTCATCCAGTCCCAAACATGCTCAATGGGGGACAGATCCGGAGATCTTGCTGGCCAGGGTAGTTGACTTACACCTTCTAGAGCACGTTGGGTGGCACGGGATACATGCGGACGTGCATTGTCCTGTTGGAACAGCAAGTTCCCTTGCCGGTCTAGGAATGGTAGAACGATGGGTTCGATGACGGTTTGGATGTACCGTGCACTATTCAGTGTCCCCTCGACGATCACCAGTGGTGTACGGCCAGTGTAGGAGATCGCTCCCCACACCATGATGCCGGGTGTTGGTCCTGTGTGCCTCGGTCGTATGCAGTCCTGATTGTGGCGCTCACCTGCACGGCGCCAAACACGCATACGACCATCATTGGCACCAAGGCAGAAGCGACTCTCATCGCTGAAGACGACACGTCTCCATTCGTCCCTCCATTCACGCCTGTCACGACACTACTGGAGGCAGGCTGCACGATGTTGGGGCGTGAGCGGAAGACAGCCTAACGGTGTGCGGGACCGTAGCCCAGCTTCATGGAGACGGTTGCGAATGGTCCTCGCCGATACCCCAGGAGCAACAGTGTCCCTAATTTGCTGGGAAGTGGCGGTGTGGTCCCCTACGGCACTGCGTAGGATCCTACGGTCTTGGTGTGCATCCGTGCGTCGCTGTGGTCCGGTCCCTGGTCGACGGGCACGTGCACCTTCCGCCGACCACTGGCGACAACATCGATGTACTGTGGAGACCTCACGCCCCACGTGTTGAGCAATTCGGCGGTACGTCCACCCGGCCTCCCGCATGCCCACTATACGCCCTCGCTCAAAGTCCGTCAACTGCACATACGGTTCACGTCCACGCTGTCGCGGCATGCTACCAGTGCGATGGAGCTCCGTATGCCACGGCAAACTGGCTGACACTGACGGCGGCGGTGCACAAATGCTGCGCAGCTAGCGCCATTCGACGGCCAACACCGCGGTTCCTGGTGTGTCCACTGTGCCGTGCGTGTGATCATTGCTTGTACAGCCCTCTCGCAGTGTCCGGAGCAAGTATGGTGGGTCTGACACACCGGTGTCAGTGTGTTCTTTTTTCCATTTCCAGGAGTGTATGTGGGAATGACCAGCAACAAACTGTCCATTCGCATGAATGGACACAGGCAGACAGTGTTTGTTGGTAATGAGGATCACCCTGTGGCTAAACATGCCTTGGTGCACGGCCAGCACATCTTGGCACAGTGTTACACCATCCGGGTTATCTGGATACTTCCCACTAACACCAACCTGTCAGAACTCCGGAGATGGGAACTTGCCCTTCAGCATATCCTCTCTTCTCGCTATCCGCCAGGCCTCAATCTCCGCTAATTTCTAATTTCAATTTGCCGCCTCTCATACCTCACCTGTCTTTCAACATCATCTTTGCCTCTGTAGTTCCTCCTCGACTGACATCTCTGCCCAAACTCTTTGCCTTTACAAATGTCTGCTTGTGTATGTGTATATGCGGATGGATGTGTGTGTGTGTGCGCGCGAGTGTTTACCTGTCCTTTTTTCCCCCTAAGGTAAGTCTTTCCGCTCCCGGGATTGGAATGACTCCTTACCCTCTCCCTTAAAACCCAAATCCTTTCGTCTTTCCCTCTCCTTCCCTCTTTCCTGATGAGGCAACCGTTGGTTGCGAAAGCTTGAATTTTGAGTGTATGTTTGTGTTTGTTTGTGTGTCTATCGACCTGCCAGCACTTTTGTTTGGTAAGTCTCATCATCTTTCTTTTTAGATATATTTTTCCCACGTAGAATGTTTCCCCTCTATTATATTCATTACTATATGTTTATGTGGATTAAATACCTTGCTTTTCCTAGCTGCAGTCACCACAGCTTAATATTCACCTGGATGCCTAGGAACTTCACGTATGGAGCCTCATCTAGTGTGTTCACAATGATCTCTCCTTTTCAATGACAACAAAGTCAAGTGTTGTGTACATAAGTATTTATGTTAATAAGAGCTGTTATAACTTCATCATTGTTTTAGGGGGGTACAAAATAACTGTTTCATTTTATTTTAACGATTTTTTAAGTTTCTGTTACAATTATACTTATGTAAAGAATGCAAAGTATCGCAATCTCATTGTGAGTTGCAGTACCAATTACCAAATTACTATAGAGAACATCTTCACTGGATAATAGTCTGTAACATATACACACATACACCTGTCAAATGACACTCCTTTTAGACAAAACAAAAAGCGAAACATCATAACCATATTTTGCTGAAATAGTTAACCCTAAATAATCTGTCTATGGCTGATAAATACTATAAGAATGGACAAGTGTAAAAGCTGTCTCATACTAGAGAGAAATAGGTCACAGTCCAAAAGCTGTCAACACTTCTTTCACATTTGGAACTCCAGTCAGCAACAGTAACTGTAGCTCCCTATACAAATGAAGACGATCTTATTCTCAGGCTCAAGGCCTCCAAAAGCATATTGCTTCCAATTAAGTCATACATATATTTCACTAGTTTTCTTTTTCAAATAAAAAAGTGATATTTTGCATATACATCAAAACCTAGTATGGTCTTACAAATTAAATGTAAGCATCAGCATCATAAATACCCTATTAGGACTAGTTATTTAAAACTCATATAGACAAAAAAGAGGGTATTAGTTATGCACTAAATGTAATTAAAAGTGAAGAAAAGGGAAAGCAAAGGCTGGACTTTTTTTTTTAGGCTGTAGCTGTACAATGACCACCTCAACATGTAAATTTGCATAGATATTAGAAACTAAATTTTATCTATGGGTTCTACATTCATACAGCCCAAAACACTATACACATTGTCTTGCATAGACTGAGGGACTGAAAATGGGAGGGGTGGATCTGTGTATGAAACAAGACAGCTCATTACAAAGTATAATAATGCAAATATCTACCATTACAAATGATAAAGTACTAATACTGCCTCAAAAAACGAATGGATGTAGACTATGAAGTTTCTAGGCACACAAACAACTCAACATACGATTATCTTTGTAATTTTTACCTTACGTTTCCCCGAAGAAGACTGCTGCACAAATACTGAGAAGGTGGGAAACTTCGAGCTCTCTCCAGTCTGCTCTAGTTTAAATTCCTCATTTGTTGAGGCATTTCTAGGTCTGTTTACAGTGTTCCAATCAATCTGTAGGACACCTGCAACCAAGTTATCAGCCTGATCCATGCATATATTGCCATTCATAAATCTATATTACCAAACAGCTCAAACAGTCATCAAGTTAAGCTGCAGGTTGCCTACCTAACACTTGCCATGGGCAACAATAATCTGATTTTCAACACTTGAGGATGAGAGCACTTACCAACATCCAACAAACTTTGCACATAATTTCAAACCTTTGTGAATTTTTTCGTCTCTGATACCCTCCCACAAAATAATGAAAGGAAGGTGGTTTATTGCTTCCTAGATTTTTCACTGTTCATTCAGCAAACTTCAGCATAAAGGCCTGACATTTTAATTTATTACTTCTTTGCTACTGCCTCAATTCCTAACATATTTTTAGATAGTAGCAACACATACCACTGAATGTACCTGCAAAATTATATCACTGTCCAGCTTAAAGTTAGGGACATGTGACCTAATAAACATTGACATGTGTTAAAAAAAATTGCTTTTCTTAAAGTGGAGTGCAAATTACCCACATTTCACTAATCCAGTGAATAGTCCGAAACTAATAAACTCACCATAATTAAGGTTTTGCATCTTCAGCTACAAAAGTTTTACATGCTCAATGACAAATATTAAACACATTAATTCATTTGTAAAATATCAGACCACTGACACAGTTTAATACATGGGAGTTAGAGTCCTTAAAGAATCGAGGTGAGTTACTACTACTACTACTACTACTACTACTACTAATAATAATAATAATAATAATAATAATAAACAGAACCATTATAACAGATAAAACAACACCACATAACACACCTGACATCATACTCACCAATAAAAAGAAGAAATTAACACAACTAATCGAAATATCCATACCCAATACAACAAATATACAGAAGAAAACAGGACAAAAAATTGAAAAATGCATCCAACTGGCTGAGGAAGTCAAGGACATGTGGCATCAGCATAAAGTTGACATTATACCAATTATACTACCAACTACAGGAGTCATACCACACAATATCCACTGGTACATCAACGCAATACAGCTACATCCAAACTTGTATCAATAATTACAGACTTCTGTAGTTGTATATATATGTTCAATTACCCGAAAGTTCCTAAATGCAATGTAACATATACCATACAGTTAAAAGAAAGTCACGCTTGATCAAGGTCTGCGTCATTTTCCATTTTTAACCTGACATAACATCTGAGAAGGGAAAGAAACAATAATAATAATAATAATAATAATAATAATAATATCACAAGTATACACAACATTTATTACCAGATACCCAGAATTAAAATTTTTAACAGAACAATGACTAGCTGATCAGATCCGTGTAATAATAAAAAATAACAGGATATCCCAGTGAGAATTAGAAAACATCAAACAACAAGTACAACAAATACTGGAACAAAATAATGTGCAATCAGAAGAAGAAGAAAATACAGTAATGGACTCAAACACCCGAGAGCAAACAAACAAAGAACAACACGCATCAATTAAACAATCAGAGGAAAGCGAAATCTTAAGACAGCAACCAGAACAATCACAAATAGAACACGAAGTGACACACATGTTAGATATAGAAGAAAAATTTCAACTGACATATATAGAATACAAAGACACAAATACAGACATTAGACCATTCTTGTATAGACCCCCAAATAACCCACAAGTCGAAACAATAATAACCACTACCAACACAATCATATACAACAAAATCAATGAAAATACAACTATGGAGGTAGTTACAACTACTGGTTTATATAGGAGCACTCACTACACTAAATATACACTCTAGGCAGAGATCAGAACCAACCAAAACACAGAAAAAACCCACAAAACCAGCATGGCAACACAGGCTACAGATCAGAATAGAAAAACAGAAAAGATATCGGACAGCTAACACAATTTATAAGAAATGAAATATCAGACAAAAACGAAAAAGGTTAGGTAAAATCTCACAAGAAGCAATAGAGCAATTAGATGAAAAGAAGCACAAATTACAAGCATTGGCCAAACTACTTAGAAGACACAAAAAACCTGAAAATAGAAGGAAACAAAACCAAACATTCAACACAAACCAAAAGAAACTTTACTGGACAATAGATAACAAACACATTAAAATAGACAATCCACCAAACATAACAGACATGGAACACTTCTGGAGCAACATATGGTCAAACCCGGTACAACATAACAGACATGCATGGTGGATACAAGCAGAAACAGACACATACAAGATGATATCACAAATGCCCGAAGTGATAATTTTGCAACATGAAGTCCCCCAAGCAATTAATTCTACGCACAACTGGAAAGCCCCTGGAAAAGATAAAATAGCAAATTTCTGGCTAAAGAAGTTCACCTCAACACATTCATATCTAACTAAATTATTTAACAGTTACACTGCAGACCCATACACAGTCCCTGATATACTTACACAAGGAATAACTTATCTGAAACCTAAAGATCAAGTAGACACAGCAAACCCAGCTAAGTATCGCCCCATAACATGCCTACCAACAATGTACAAAATATTAACTTCAGTCATTACACAGAAATTAATGACACATACAACACAGAACAAAATTATAAATGAAGAACAAAAAGGCTGTTGCAAAGGAGCACGAAGATGTAAAGAGCAACTGATAATAGATGCAGAGGTGACATATCAAGCTAAAACTAAACAAAGGTCGCTACACTAAGCATACATTGATGACCAAAAAGCTTTTTATAGTGTACCCCACTCATGGTTATTACAAATATTGGAAATATACAAAGTAGATCCTAAATTGATACAGTTCCTAAACATAGTAATGAAAAATTGGAAAACCACACTTAATATCCAAAGAAATTCAAATAATATTACATCACAGCCAATACAGATTAAGTGTGGAATATACCAAGGAGACTCATTAAGTCTTTTCTGGCTCTGCCTTGCTCTGAACCCACTATCCAACATGCTAAATAATACAAATTATGTATATAATATTAATGGAACATACCAACACAAAATCACACATTTGCTATACATGGATGATCTAAAACTACTGGCAGCGACAAATCAACAACTCAACCAATTACTAAAGAAAACAGAAGTATTCAGCAATGATATAAATATGGCTTTTGGAACAGACAAATGTAAGAAAAATAGCATAGCCAAGGGAAAACATACTAAACAAGAAGATTACATATTGGATGACCACAGTGACTGCATAGAAGCGATGGAAAAAACAGATGCCTATAAATATCTAGAATACAGACAAAAAATAGGAATAGATAATACAAATATTAAAGAACTAAAAGAAAAATATAGACAAAGACTAACAAAAATACTGAAAACAGAATTGACAGCAAGAAACAAGACAAAAGCTACACATACTTATGCTATACCAATATTGACCTACTCATTTGGAGCAGTGAAATGGAGTAACACAGACCTAGAAGCACTCAACACACCTACACGATCACAATGCCACAAATATAGAACACATCACATACATTCAGCAACAGAAAGATTCACATTAAGCAGAAAGGAAGGAGGAAGGGGATTTATCAACATAAAAAACCTACATTATGGACAGGTAGACAATTTAAGAAAATTCTTTATAGAACGAGCAGAAACTAGCAAAATACACAAAGCAGTCACTCATATAAATACATCGGCTACACCTTTGCAATTTCATAACCACTTCTACAACCCTTTAGATCACATAACATCAACAGATACAAAGAAAGTAAATTGGAAAAAGAAAACACTAAATGGCAAGCACCCGTATCATCTAACACAGCCACACATCGATCAAGACGCATCCAACACATGGCTAAGAAAAGGCAATATATACAGTGAGACGGAATGATTCATGATTGCAATACAGGATCAAACAATAAACACCAGATATTACAGCAAGCATGTTAATAAAGATCCCAATAACACAACAGATAAATGCAGACTTTGCAAACAACAAATAGAAGCAGTAGATCACATCACAAGCGGATGTACAATACTAGCAAATACAGAATACACCAGAAGATATGACAATGTAGCAAAACTAATACATCAACAACTTGCCATACAACATAAACTAATAAAACAAAACGTTCCCACACACAAGTATGCACCACAAAATGTACTGGAGAATAATGAATACAAATTATACTGGAACAGAACCATTATAACAGATAAAACAACACCACATAACACACCTGACATCATACTCACCAATAAAAAAAGAAATTAACACAACTAATCGAAATATCCATACCCAATACAACAAATATACAGAAGAAAACAGGACAAAAAATTGAAAAATACATCCAACTGGCTGAGGAAGTCAAGGACATGTGGCATCAGGATAAAGTTGACATTATACCAATTATACTATTAAGTACAGGAGTCATACCACACAATATCCACTGGTACATCAACGCAATACAGCTACATCCAAACTTATATATACAACTACAGAAATCTGTAATTATTGATACATGTTCAACTACCCGAAAGTTCCTAAATGCAATGTAACATATACCATACAGTTAAAAGGAAGTCACACTCGAACAAGGTCCGCGTCACATTCCATTTTTAACCAGACATAACGTCTGAGAAAGGAAAGAAATAATAATAACAAGAGAAATGGCTTACACGATTTATGTTTTAATGTCACACACAAAGTAGCAACAAATGCAGCCAATTAGTATGAATCACAATAAAAATATATATATTTAAAAAAATTAAGATGATTTACACCATATGACAAATTTCTAAATAGTCACTATGTTGCCATATTTTTCACTGAGAAGGTGAATTTAATCTCAGTATTCAAGCTGCACCATCTCAAATGAAATCTCCAAGCTTTCCACAGCTGACTCCATCATCATCATAATGAGTAAAACTACTTACTCATAGGATTGGCACTGTGCTCTGCTAGTACAGATGAGGTCGTAGGTTCTAAAAGAGAAAGGATAAAGTGATGCAAACAAGAGAAGGTAAGTTCGGCAATTAACAACCAGCCAGTGTACCAAATGATGTCAGGATGGTTCCCCAAAACTATCAATTCCTAGTGCAGTGATATGGACTGAAACCAGTTCTCTTGCCCATTCAAACATTCTGGATATTTTACATCCCACTTAAAAGGACATGTCTTTTGAGTTTCAAATATGGTGTCCCCTGTAAAACGATATATACAGTTGCTGAGCTGTGTGCTGAGTACACCCACCATATAAAGCAAAGGGAGAAGGACTAGTCGGGTGTGGCTGAGGACCAAACAGGTGCCAGAACAATTGCAAAACACCATGTGCTTGGCCCATGTTCCACCATATTGATATTCCAATACAAAATAGGAGCCAAGGTTATATTAAACTGTACCTGAGATCAGAGGTACACATTCAGTACATGCTTTGGACACCAAGACAAAATAAAGATGGTGCTTAATGATTGTAGGGAGGCAGGAGCAGCATTTTTAAATGCCACATCACCATTGTGCCACCCGATCGCACTTGGTCTCTAAGCTGTTAGATGTTGTTCAGCTCTAATTCCCACACATGTCACTTAGGCCTCCATCTGCCTCACCTATACAAGCAGAACCCCAGCAATCGGTAGTCATCAGACGATGACAATGAAGATGGTGGATAAAAGGTCAACAAATACATTTGAAATGACATGCTTTGAAATTTTATTTGACTGAAACACTCCACATCATAGTGAGAGGTTACAATTATGATCCATAGAATGGAGATCAATTCCTCAGTGGCACAACAGACAAGGAAACCCATTACTCAATAGCACTGGGTAGGTGATAGTAGGGGTAAAGACAGCTATTATTATTACTGCCCCATTCAAACTGCATAAGCTGTATTTCATCCTGCTCCAAGCAGCCTAGTTTTCTACAGAAAAGAAGAGGAGGAAAGAAAGTTCTACGTGCATAGAGGTTGCTGCATGGTGTGTACAGCATCAACACAAAAGAAATGAAGCTGCTCTTATTTTAAGGAAACTTTGTCATGTGATGTTACCGCACTAGGGCCTACTGATTTTTCCACTCTGAACACCCCCTTTCTCAAGATGCCACCCAAAAGTTCCCAAAATCTTCTGCTAAATAAAATCAGATCAGATAAGATTTTTATTCAGCACCATTAGCTTCAAAGAAGCCACTTGGGAGCTAGACTTTGATCCTATCACTACTCCCACAAATGGAATACATTCTGAAACTCTTATTTAGTCAGTTTGTTCAGCACCACTTACGATTCTACTTGAATCTCCTCTATCACAACAAATCTTCATCCCTTTTAACTTCAATTTCAACATGTAAAGAGAAAGAAAGCCAAGTCTGGTGAGTATAGTGGATGAGGAAGAATTGCCGTTGCTGACTTTTGCCAAAAACTGCTGCAAGGTGAAAGCTATCTATGGCTTCGCATTGTCGTGGTGGAAGACCCAGTCAATCCCACACCACTTCTCTGGACACCTTCTCACATCTTCTCTTAGTTGGCTTTGGACATCATGATAGAATTTCCCATTAATCGCCTGGGCACACAAGGTACGAACTCCTTGTGGACAATCCCATCAGTATCTACAAAACGTATCAATAAGGATTTGACACTGCTCTGAACTTGACCAAAGTGAAGACTGAGTCTTCTACTGGGATGCCTGCCATTTAGTTTCAGGGTCATATCCATAAACCCAACTTATGTCACTTGCAATGACCTTAGAAAGAGAATCTGAATGGGTTCAAAGCAGTTCTTTCCATTCCTTGCAGACATTCATGCAATGCTTTTTCCAATAGTCATTCAGCAACTGGAGTCTAATATTTCCAGCAATCCTTCTCGCATTCAATTTTTCTGATAAAATCCACTGACATGTGCAAGATGATAACACCAAATGTGACAGATATCATGGATGGTCTACCTAAGATCTTTCAAAATTGCATTCCAAACGCAACTGATGTTTTCTGGTGTAATGCTAGTAGATGGTCATCCCGAATGTTCATTGTCGTCGTCGTCATCGTCATCGTCAACAACAGATCTCCAGCTATTTTTAAAATGTTTAAACCAGTACTATGTTTGTGTCTGACCCAAAGTGTCGTTACAGAATGCTTACACTAACAATCTTGCTTTTCTGCAGCACAATTTGATTCAGTAATGCTGTTCCCACAGGTCGGCCACTGTAAAATTGCAAAAATAAGCAAATGTCACAATGCAAAACTGCCAGCCAACAGTAAACCAGTCCACTTAGATCGAAGCTGCCAGCCATACTGATGCACAAAATGTATTATGCTGCTCTTATTGACATTTGGTTATACTACCATTTGTAAACTTTTATATAACACCTCATATTATGACAGTGAGTTATGTGGTACTAATGAAATTTATGAGAGTATAGGGCATCTAAAAAAGGCACATTCTCGTATTCTGTTAAAGAATATCATGTACGTGGTGTATTACAGAAGAAATGATACTCAAGCTGAAACATTTATACTATGAAAGTATGTTGATGT
Source organism: Schistocerca cancellata (assembly GCF_023864275.1). NCBI lineage: Eukaryota > Metazoa > Arthropoda > Insecta > Orthoptera > Acrididae > Schistocerca > Schistocerca cancellata. The sequence goes on from NC_064630.1 coordinate 241,992,570, forward strand.
AGTGGTAGTTAATGTAAGACTCATTTGGGTTTATGCACGTCTGTATTTGCTCCTTCCAAAGCTCGAAACTATGTAAGGGCAGACATTCCCTGTACTGCTTGTTCTGTTATTTCAAAACAAACACTTCAAGCAGTTAGTTAATTTCAGCCTCCTGGGAATTATCATGCAACATCACAATAAAAATAGTTAGGCATGTTATAGTACACACAGCAATGTTGGGTAAAAGCAACATGTGATAGTATCCCAAATAACGAGTTTTGCACAAAATTGTTTGAAGCAAGTTTGTCTTTCACGCATTGCATATTACAATAAGAATTCTCCTTCAACTGCATAATTTTTATTTGTGTTCCTTCGTACTGAGCAACTTGCCCAGTAACTCATAAATAAATGCATTATAAAAAGGGGACTATAAAAGACAGCCAAAACATTTCTGCAAGTTATTTCCTTGAGGTCACATAGAGGATACAACGTTATGGCATCTGTGTCATAATACAACATGTTTAGTTGGAATACCACTAAATCATATGTTGATACTCAACCAAAGATACTCCTGTGACAGGACACATAATTTGGACTAAATATCCTCTGTCCAAATTACCTACTCCTAATTATCACTGTGAAAAAAAAATAGCAGCAACCAGGGAACTTGGTATTAACCATTCTCTATGTATTCACCTATTAATGCAATATTTTTTTCGGTGATAGATAATGTGGAGGAGATCTCAGTTGCAGAAGCCTGCGTTTTGACTGTTCAGGTGACTCAAGAAGTCACCTAGTCACCATTCTGTAAATACCTGTCACGCTATGATTTCTTGGTCCTGTGAGAGATGATAATGTCATTGATGCCATGTCAGAAGATTATTATTATTATGTTTTTTTTTTTTTTTTTTTTTTTTTTTGGGGGGGGGGGGGGGGGGCGTGACCAGGCAAAACTTGATACCCAAAAGATGTAGCATGTGTGAGTGTGTCCTCTGCAGAATCAACTGGGGTTTTGTCATGGAGTGAAAAAAGCATTTGTAAAGCTTCCTGCATCATCTCATTTTGATAGCTTCCTGTGAACTTATCAGGAGAGTTTGGTGCTATGCTGTCTGACAGTTTATTCCTTATGAGCATAACTGTTAGCACTTCGTTGTATAAGTCTCAAAAAACAATCAGCATCACCTGCTTGGTGATTTAAGTCCTCGCGTTTTTTGTAGGTGGTGATTCCAAATTTCCACACTAGATTTATTGCTCTGTCTTAGGGGCCATAATGATAGCCACAGCACTCGTACTTGATGATTTGGTGTCTAAAGACACGATCTGGAATGGCCTACACAGCTGCTACTGCCTTCACTTGGCAACCTTTTTGAGTGGGTGTGGGGAGTCACAGACAACAGCAAACAGCAGCATTTGTCATGTTCAAAATGTCATTCCACACATTAGAAAGTGATTTCCGTTATTACCTTGCCTGCAATATATCTGTCTTCAAGCACCTGGGCCTCCACTTTCCTTGCAGTTATCAATTCTTCACAGAGAGATGGTCTACCACTTTGTTCTTCATTATTCAGACTTGCCAGGCTAAATGGAATTTGAATTTTCTCATTCTGGCAGTCCTGAAGGACAATCTGTTTTAATTGTTCAAAACCATTCAAGAGCCAAGACTGCATAAAATATTACTATATTAAAGACAACTGGTTTCAACGGACTTTGCTGTTATCTTCTGAAACTTTTTGTTGTAAAACGTGTTCATTTTACGCTGAACCTAACGCACAAGACATCAAGCTAAACTATTTAAAAACATTAAGCAGCCATGTCCATATGCAAATTGCTCATTGTTCTAGCATAAAGTCAAGCACTAGCACACTGGTCGGGAACATTAAGCCTAGTTTACATGACATTGGGTTGCGCCACTCGTTGCGTGAAATGAGTTGAATGCAAATGGTTTCATATTTAACTGCACACATGGCAAAACCAGTATATACTTCAGTTTCGTCGTTTTGTGGGTTTCTGAGTCGTGTCTAAAAAGAAAGTTCTGGCAGCTGCATGTCGCATGAATCGTGATGGAGTTACAGCTTGTTGTGTGGAATCGCTGCATAAGAAAAAAATAAGAAACGTGTTTTGATTCGTCACTGGATGAAGAACAGACATCAGCTCAATTGCTCAGCATCCTTGCTGAAATAATTTATAATGGAAGACCCCAGAAGTTCTTTTGTCATCTTAGAATGTCACCAGAACTGTTCACATTTCTTCTAAGTAGAGTTAATTATGCGATAAGGAAAAATGCACGAAGCACTGTAACCAGAACTGAAATTACATATCATATTGCATGCATTACAATGGAGAACACTTGGCATGCTATAAGTTATGATTTTAGTTGGTGATGACGCTTTTTCATGGTTTGCAAACAACTCTCTTGAAGATAGATCTGTACAGTGGCAATATTTCAAAATATTAACATATGTGAATGGGGATCACTGCTCCGACGTTTTAAATAGATGAATTTGGAATAAAGAATGCAGTTTCTTGATTTGTGTAGCCTTCCCTCCTGTCAACAATATTCTTTAACAAAGAGTCAGCCAACTCGAATGTTGGGATTTTAGTCTTGTAGATGAGAGCATTGCCACATCTAGAATTACTTGGTTGTATTTTTCTTAATTCAGTTGGATATGTGCTCCTAACCCAATAAATTTTGCCCTGCAGCTCAGATATTGTCTAACTATCTATGTTCTGATCGCACATGACATTCTCAGGAGCAGCAATATTTTGCTTATTTTTGTAATCAGCATCACTGAAATCCCACAAACACCTGTGCAAAGCATACATATCTAAAAATCTAACATTATTCTCCATTCCCCACATCATATTTCAGTTTGTCTACAATCTACGAACACACATAACCTCAAAACTCATGCAACTAGTGTCACCAAAGTTGGAACACGCCGAAAGTGTTTAGTTTCAGCAATGAGTTGCACAAATGGGCGGCGTGCATGCATAGTGGCCAGTAGCATAGTTGCCTGTAACCAAGTGTCGTCATGTAAATTAGGCTTTAGAGCGGCTGTAGAGAAGACACCAGCCAATTGCATGCGGACCGACCCCTCTCTAGGACGACAACGTGACTGCAGCGCCCTCTATGCGAAGAGAACATAAGCGCTGCACCAGAATGGCCGTGGCGCAGTTCTGCGAGTTCTACGAGAAGTGTCAAGACCATCGACAGGGATAGAAACAGTCACTGTATTACTTCTCTTGTATTACAAATTGTATATACTGAAGAGGTTTCTTGTTTGTCTCTCGCCCTTTGCTTGCAGAACATCTGTATTTAGGGTGTAGAAAAATTTCCGCTACCAGTCACAATAAAAGGTTATTTATTTGTCACACAACCGGTTTTGGGCTTGCGCCAATCCTCAGGTGTTTATACATTCATGTACATGTTTATATTGCTGGAGATCACAGTATAAATTTAAAAAAGTTATTTGCTGGTGACTAAACAGATACAAGTGGGACAATTGTAAGTGGCAAGGCAGCATTTCTCATCTGTACTTACATAAAGATGAAGCATCGTTATTATAGTTATGCTGTGGTGACAGTTTTTCCACTTAGTTGCACACTCATTATCATTTTCACGTCCATATTTCAGTTTTATAAAGTTTAGCTGCATATTTCACTATTATGATGTGCACTTGTGAAATACACTGTGTTTACATACGAACATGTGGGCTGTGGTCAAAGCCCACATGTTGAATGCATGGGAAATAAGATATTGCGTTACAGAGAAAGAGGCACTGGCTACCGTGTGGGGTTTTAAGCGATTTCATTATTATCTAACAATATTATGAGAAGGAAAGTTGCTACTCACCATATAGTGGAAATGCTGACTCACAGATAAGCACAACAAAAAGACTCTCACAATTATAGCTTTCAGCCGTTAAGCCCTTCGTCAACAATAAACACACACACACACACACACACACACACACACACACACACACACCTGCAGTCTCAGGCAACTGAAACCACACTGCGAGCAGCAACACCAGTGCACGACGGGCATGGCAACTGGGTGGGGGTATGATGGAGGCTGGAGTAGAGAGGGGGAGGGATAGTATGGTGGGGGTGGCGGACAGCAAAGTGTTGCAGGTTAGACTGAGGGCAGGGAAGTGGTGGGAAGGAGGGGGGGGGGGGGGTGAGTAAAGGAAAAGGAGAGAAATAAAAAGACTGGGTGTGGGGTGGAGTGACAGCTGTGTAGTGCTGGAATGGGGACAGGGAAGGGGCTGGGTGGGTGAGGACAGTGACAAACGAAGGATGAGGCAAGGAGGGTCATGGGAATTCGTTATTGATGCATTATCAAGGCTGCCCCTTGATTCTTGAGGAACAGCCATGAGCAGACCAGGAGGAGGATATGTTCAGATAAATTTAATGAAGGGAGTACAGCACAAAGATTTTGTGAAGAGGTTCTTGAGGAACATACATAGAGAGCAGAATCAGGACAAAAAACTGAAATTAATCAAGACTAAGTATAGATGAGGATGTGCTGATGAAGAAAAGATTAGCACATACTATTATATCCACGAGGGAAGACTGTACAAGAGAATAAGAGAGGATAAAGAGAGCTGGAGAACACGTATACCAGAACATATAATAGACAAGTTAATCTGGTACACACATTATAGTAATGCCCATTACAGACCTAAGAAATGCCTGGAGAAACAAATTGGACTGCGTCTTCAACAACTTGGAAAGGCATATACACAAGTTGCTGAGAACTTGCAAAACCTGTATGAAAACTAAAACTACTACTGTTCAACATAAAGGTTACCTGCATCTGGTCATACCAGAATCAATTAGAGGCATTGTGGCAGTGGCCCTGTTCAGTCCCTTGCCTGCAGCAAAAAGAAATTACACTCGAATTCTAGTTGCAAAAGAATTAGTACCTAAATCTGTGAAGTTTTATCCATTAAAGAAAGCGACCAGCAGGGCAATCATTAATAAATTTGAAAAACCTTACTTCAGCAGGTATGTAAATCAAAACAAATCCTAAGTGATTATGGATTCCAATTCTGATCCAAGGAGTGGAGGGAAATGTTGAATAGGCATCAAATAGACCAGAAGGCATCAGATAGAACATATCACCATCTGTAGATACAGACTGGCCTCGAACCCAGCCAAACGGATGATGAAGGAGTTAAATAGTTTGTGTTGGACCTATTGTCACAAGAAACACGGTACTTGGAAGGAATACCTTGAAGAATTCGAGCGTATCTGAAACAACCTACCACAAGATTCAACAGGATTTGCACCACGTGAGATCTTACTTAATCAGGAACCTGACAATGTTTTTCTTGAGTTGGTAGAATATCCACAAGGAGATAACCTAACTTGAGAGAGGAAACTGAACTAGTATAAATGAACATGATGGAGAAGGTGAAAAGGAGACAGGAAAGATATGATAAATTGGTGATACCTATAACCTACAGGGTAGGAGACCTAGTGATGGTGAAACTGCACACTAAGTCGGAGAAGACAGATTCTGAAATACATAAATTTAACCATGTATACAAGGGACCATATAGAATCATCAAGATAGAACACCTCAATACTGTGGAGCTGGAATATGCTCAAACCAATGGAGTGCACGGCAAGTAACATGTTGAAAATACACACATCAAAAAAAGTTTCACATCCCCCGGTTCCCAGAACTCTTGAAAATAGACGTTGACTGTGGAAATTGTATCACAGACGCAGTCCCTTTGACTGTTCAAGAGATGCCACTAAACACACCTAAAGATGTAAACAACCAATGTCCATGGTGGGGGTCCATCTTTGCAATGATGACACCATGTAGCGTGGTACATATGGGCCCAACAACATGCTGAATGGACCGCTTTGGATTGGCATCACGTTCTCTTCACCGACGAGTGCCTCCAACCATACAATCGTCGGAGACGTGTTTGGAGGCAACCCGGTCAGGCTGAATGCCTTAGACACACTGTCCAGCGAGTGCAGCTAGGTGGAAATTCCATGCTGTATTGGGGTGGCATTATGTGGAGCCAACGTACGCCGCTGGTGGTCATGGAAGGCGCTGTAACAGCTTTACGATATGTGAATGCCATACTCCAACCAATAGTGCAACTATATCGGCAGCATATTGGCGAGACATTCGTCTTCATAGATGACAATTTGCGTCCCCATCGTTCACATCTTGTGAATGACTTCCTTCGGGATAACGACATCGCTCGATTAGAGTGGCCAGCATTTTCTCCAGACATGAACCCTATAAAAACATGCCTGGGATAGATTGAAAAGGGCTGTTTACGGACTGACGACGTGACCCACCAAGCACTTTGACGGATCTACCCAGAATTGTCATTGAGGAGTGGGACAATCTGGGCCAATAGTGCCATGATGAACTTTTGGATAGTATGCCATGTCAAATACAGGCATGTGTCAATGCAAGAGGACGTCTACTGGGTATTAGAGGTACCGGTGAGTACAGCAATCTGGACCACCACCCTTGAAGGTCTCGCTGTATGGTGGTACAACATGAAATGTGTGGTTTTCATGAGCAATAAAAAGGGGCAGAAATTTTGTTTATGTTGATCACTATTCCAATTTTCTGTACAGGTTCCAGAATTCTTGGAACCGAGTTGATGCAAAAACCTTTTTTGGTGTGTGTAGAAAGAGATATCATATGCGTGAAGATTGTGGCAACCCAGAGGAACAAAGTATTCTGGACGATGAAGGAGGGCCTAGCCAGGCATAAATATAAATATGTATGGATGTTTTTTGGTTAATCTGTGTATTTGGAGAGTAAAGAACATGAGAACTGGTGTTCAAGTGTCAGTTGTTGTCTTAGTTACTATATTTGATCTATTGAGAATTATAGGTTTCCATGATGACTTAACCATATTTGAGGGATGAATTGCATATAAACTGAGATATAGTTATTCATTATAGTGTCAGTCATATTAGTATTTAGAATACTGTAGTATGTATTAATAGACTTAGATGCATTAATACAGACACTCTAAAGCAAGAAACACAATTTGTAACCAATCAGAAAGACATTTATTTACAGATTGGTCTTGTGATGATTATACTGACAGTAGTCTCATATATTCATCATTGAGTAGAGAGTAAATTATTAATAAATTTTTTTATTAAGTAGAATTTGCTATGTACTATAGTTTTGGTCACTGATGTAGGTATTAGTCTAATTAGAGGTAGTTAATTCCTGTGATGTGTGATGCTAATATAGTAGGATTTTGGTTGTGTTCTGGGCAGCAAACCTCGCTGAGATGAACGAAATGAAAATAGTTTTGTTACAATATGATTCAATAACTATCCAGAGTTGTATAGTTCATCAACTGCAGTAGAGAGGAGTTTTGTTATGATCTACATGTGATAATACTGTTTCAACAAATTACGATTTTGGGTTGTGTCATTAGGATACTTTGTAATTTACATGTAATCTGTTTTTTAGAGTTAGTTTATGACTGGAGTCATACTGATATATCATTCAATTTGTAAATTTCACTGTACTTGTATTTATATGTCTATTGTCTATTCTCTTACTATCACTCTGAACTCTGTATTCTTTTCCAGCTCCGGTTTAAAAGAAGCCTTTTCCTTTTGGGGGGGGGGGTAAGGAGCCAACCGCCCCTTTCGTATTGAGAACAATATACCCTTGCCTCACACAGGTTGCAGTAGGTATTATCGATAGTCGAGTGCCGGGTATGCCAAGTAGTCAGTGCTGAGACTCCAAGAAAGTAAGCTGTTGGCTGCTAAGCGAACAGGGCGGATTTCAGCAGGACGGCTGACCACGGCTGCAATGGTGGAACAGCTGTGTGTGTCACCCAATGCCATGGGCCTGACCTCCAGCAAATACGTAAATGGCTTTAATAGAGGGATTTGTTTGTGTGTTTAAGTGTTCATTTGTGTACCATGATTACACAACAACAGCACCGGGCACCAACAATTTGGATTGCAGTGAGGACTGTGCATTCAGTGCTGCATGAGGAATATTGGCTTGTGACGATATTAACAGGTGACCTATGATGAGTTAACCATTATCATTTTGTCAGACGAAGGTATTAACTGCCTCATTCGTGCTGTTTCGACAATATATATAGAACCTTAACAACAAAGTATGTACAGATTATTGCTACCTGACATCTTAATTAGCTTTGTTGGATTTGATAGGAATCAAATCCCATTCAAATATTAACCAATCAGCCTTTATCAGTTGCACAGAGTCAAACTATTCAAAACTGTTAGGCTATTATCCACAAGTCTGTAACGGTGTGTTAGTAAGGGAGTGTTCCACCATCTAACAGCTGCCCTGACCTTTGTTTACCTGACTAGCAGCTGAGACTTACAGTCCGTTCAAGCCTCATGAAATGTAGAATGCAGTCATTCCTATCTTGTAGCTTTTAATGAACGATTGAAAGCAGTACTGAGACCAAACTGTTTGTTGTGTTGTTGTTGTGGTCTTCAGTCCTGAGACTGGTTTGATGCAGCTCTCCATGCTAATCTATCCTGTGCAAGCTTCTTCATGTCCCAGTACCTACTGCAACCTACATTCTTCTGAATCTGCTTAGTGTATTCATCTCTTGGTCTCCCTCTACGATTTTTACCGTCCATGCTGCCCTCCAATGCTAAATTTGTGATCCCTTGATGCATCAGGTCATTTCCTACCAACCGATCCCTTCTTCTAGTCAAGTTGTGCCACAAACTTCTCTTCTCCCCAATCCTATTCAATACCTCCTCATTAGTTACGTGATCTACCCACCTAATCTTCAACATTCTTCTGTAGCACCACATTTTGAAAGCTTCTATTCTCTTTTTGTCCAAACTATTTATTGTCCACGTTTCACTTCCATATATGGTTACTCTCCATACAAATACTTTCAGAAACGACTTCCTGACACTTAAATCTATACTCGATGTTAACAAGTTTCTCTTCTTCAGAAATGCTTTCCTTGCCATTGCCAGCCTAAATTTTATATCCTCTCTACTTCGACCAACATCAGTTATTTTGCTCCCCAAATAGCAAAACTCCTTTACTACTTTAAGTGTCTCATTTCCTAATCTAATTCCCTCAGCATCACCCGACTTAATTCGACTACATTCCATTATCCTCATTTTGCTTTTGTTGATGTTCATCTTATATCCTCCTTTCAAGACACTGTCCATTCTGTTCAACTGCTCTTCCAAGTCCTTTGCTGTCTCAGAGAATTACAATGTCATCAGCGAACCTCAAAGTTTTTATTTCTTCTCCCTGGATTTTAATACCTGCTCCAAATTTTTCTTTTGTTTCCTTTACTGCTTGCTCAAACTACCTATCCCAATTAGTGAGGTTTAGTGTAACTCATATTTTGATTATCTCCTTGATAATACTGTCAAAGAAACAACAGGAAAAAAAGGATTGCAGTTCATGGCACAACCTTTCCAAGAACCAGTCGAACTCTAAACAAGAAAAGAATCAAGCCATCTTCAGACTGCCTGCAGAAATAAGAAACATATCTGGGTGCACATGGAAGATAACCTAGGTCTTTGAACATGTGAATCATATCATATTCCTTGGGAGCGTGGTAAATCATACACATAGCACTGCATCTTAGTACACTGCGCTCAACATATATACAATATAAGAGTCTGCCAGGAATGAAAATCAGCACTGACTGAGCACAGCTTAACAGACGGGCACACTTAGGTTTCCAAACGGCATCCCTTGTCTGCCTGTGAGCGGATTCTGGGACAGTATTGTTAAGGAGTCACCTGAAACATGATTAGCATCCAATCTCTTTACCAAGATTGGGGGTGAGGAGCATTTGTTCTCTGTGCTGCTTGATAACCTTCACTGAAAACTATACAACAGAAATGACAACATTTTACATTTCATAGGGAATTGGTGGACAGTGAGTGGGAGCTCCCAGCCATATAAATGAAGGGCTCTTTGAGGTGGCTATTGAGAGGTTTTAAATATCTGCCATCGCTGATGACCATGTCAGGATATGAACTGTGCCACATCGAAAAGCCACATACAGCAACAGATTGTGACAGCTTAACAATGTGATAAACTTCAGTGAATGTGTCTAGTGAAACAGTGGACCAAGTTAACACTATTTCCAGGTACCATTGTTACATCGGCAGAAATAGGTGCAGCAACAACTTCAGCTCTTGCCAAGAGTACAGTCTTGCATACCTTCAAAATGTGAGATCAGTGGCATCAATAAGGCTATCAGAGGACTTTCATATTACACTGCCAAAGAAATATGTCAAAAAGACATGTCACATACTCATGATCATTCTGCCTCCCAGATGTGATATCTTTGTATCTGAGAGGAAGCCCTTAGCGAGTTCTGTAAGGTTGAGGACATAACCATTCTCCCTCCTGGCCAAAAGAAATGCCACTGTGCTCCTGTGCAAAATCGAGTACATGGGAAAATGGCGGCAATCCTAATCGGCCAGACTGGAAGAAAATTGACAGGGTTCAATTAACCATTAAAAGGAAGATGCCAACACTCATGGACTCCTCTGGGTGTGAAGAAGTTGAAACCAAATGCACCAGCACTACCTCGCCTGTATGATCTTCCAAAGATATACAAGTAATGTGTACTAATAAGGCCTACCATTAGTGCTACACCTTACTACATGCTCATGTGAGTCTCTGTAATTACATCATCAGAAATTCAGCAAAGTTTGTGGATATTTTAAGGGCAATAAAACTGGTTCTGAACTACACACTGGTGAATAGTGACGTAGTTTCACTGTTCATCTCAAGGAGACACAAACTTCACTCAAAGCAATGTTTTGAGCACCATATCTTAAGGTAGCTCTGTCACTGCTTAACAGCACTGTACTTCCTCCATGCTAGTAATTAATACGAGTTTGTTGATGGGCTTCCAACGGATTCACCTCTATCACCAATCATGGTGAACTTATACAAGAAATTAATCTGACGAAATCACACTAAAGGTAGCCGCACACACACTGAAGTACATCTACAGAAGTGTAAAGAAAATGTTTGTGGTGTGCCAACATGGTAGGAACTCCCTGAACAAATTCCTTGGCCTTTTTAACAAAATTCATAGCAGCACAAAACTCATCATGGAGGTTGAGAAGAACAACAATTGTCACTCATTTCTGGATGTGCACATGCAGAATAAACCTGGCAGTATTTAATGCTATTTCAGTGGCTACACAACTGAGTAAAATTTACAAAGAACATGGCAGTATTAACCCTCTTACCAGTATGACTATGTATGCACTCTGGCCTGGATGCAAGTGCTGATTTGGTTGGGAAGGGTTTCAAAGCCTTTGTATTGTTTCCTCAGGCAAGGGGCCAGGAACTTGTCTTTGATAACCTGGGTGCTAGCACTGGGACAGAGTTGACGCCAGAGCTGGTCCCACCTATGTCCTGTTAGGGACAGATGTGGAGATCTTGCTGGTCACAGGATTACCTCAGCATCACAATGACAGCTCAGAGACCTGTAGTGTGTGTGGACAAAGCACTGTCCCGTTGAAAAATCGCAACACAATACTGTCCCATTAGTGGTCACACATGACGACAAAGGTTGTCTGTGATGTATCTTTGAGCCATTTGAGTTCCCTCAAACACTATGAGCTGTGACCTGAGGTCATACTCGATGGCACTCTACACCAAAGCATGAAGAGGCATATCACTGGGACTCTGCAAAATATTGGAAGAAAGGGACTTCTCCACAGGTCGTCGACATACTCTTTGATAATGGCCATCTAGAGTGGTTTAGAACTATGATTAACCACTGATCATAATGTGGTGCCATTCATCAGTACTCCATGCTTCCTGATAACCATATCACTCTAAATCCACCTATGTGTGTCTTAGTGTTACTGGCAGCCTGTGCTTGGGATGGTAATTCCTACTCTGGCTAATGCTAGTCTCCAACCGCTGATGCAGGATGACACAAAGCTGCAGGGACTTCATTACATGTTCTCAGATGGCAGGCAGAAATGTCAAGGAGTTTCAATGTGATCAGTATACGATATGGTGGTCAGACACAGTCAACTGAAATCTTCATGACAAGTACACCTATCCTCATATCTCCATGCAATACAACATCAGGCCACTATCACATCCAAATGTCCCACAAATGTGGATACTGCACGGTTCGACCAGCTAGCTGAATGGTCACTGACAATAGGGCCCCTTTCAAACTCTCTCAGGTGCTGATAATGTTATCTCTCATGAGTACAGGGCATATCTATATCCCTTACAATGATCGCTCAACAGCTGACACTTTTCATGCCTCTTATATACCCTATTAGGCTTGGTAACAACACTAAACTCAAACACCAACAATGCACTCTGTGTTCTACAAGTTACAGACAATAGCAACTCAGATCATTTACATAGCAACCAATGTTGTGTATGAAAATACACTGACATCCAATCATATCTTCTGGATGCTTCGCTTTTTTTGTAAGGCTGTGTTACTTGCTAGTGATGAGATGCCATTACCATGACAGCAATTTTTTTGTGTGTCATTGTTGACACCGAGGGGAAAACTATATTTCTGAGGACAACCTAATGATTGTGCTGGGTTGTCTGGAAAGATCTTTGCTTCTAATGGCTGTAAGAGGGAAGATACTAAGAAGAAACTGAGGAACACGAGATGTGGAAACAAGATCAAAGGAAAAGCTCCCAGATTAACCTTCTATTGCTGGTGCAGTCTCCGCAAGAATCACCCCAGGCTCTGAACTGGAAAGGAATCAAGCCTATCTTCCAACCAGCAACAGATATAAGAAATCTTTTGGGAAATGTGAAAGATAACATAGGTTTTCGAAAATCTGGAACATCTCCAATTCCTTGCAAGTGTTATTAAGTCATACATTGTCGTACATTATACAGACACAGCACTGTCTGTGTATATTGCACTGAACATGCACACAATTTAAAATTCAGCCATGAAGGATTATCATCACTTGCTGAGCACAGCTTAACGGGGGAGCACACTTCAATTTCAGAAACACACCTGTTATCTAAAATGTCAAATCAGAAACACCTTCAGCCATCTATGTTACCAGTTTTATTTTATTTCTGCTACCAGTTTCAGCATTACACAACACTGTCCTCAGGCCCCTCTATTGAAATGCAGCCCTAATGCAGGGCAAGACAAGAGGACTGGACAGAGGATTGTGGGGCCCTGACCAACATGTAGGAGGAATCCCACCTCTCGTACAATCGAAGTAGTGCCTGCATACAGTATCTATAGACTTCTTTTTAACAACGTGATCCCTTCAATCATCACTTACAGACTGTCTCACAAGTATTCAAACCAAACTAGCAAAAGATAAAAATCAGTGCCTGGGCCTAAAGGTTGTTTAGTGTAATGCCGAAAGTGGTGGCAAAAATAAAATAAAATAAAATTGGAAATACAGAGGGATGAAGGTGTTTCTGATCTGACATTTTTTATTGAACAGCAAAGGTCCCACAATCGTCCTGTATAAAGATAAGGTGGACTTACAGAGTCTTCTGTGATCTGTCCAGTGAATGGGTTTTGTGATAATATTGTTAAGGAGGCAACAATGCGAATCTCCATTGTACAGTGATGTGGTAACAGAAAATTTGACTAGTAAAAACACAGGTGACAGGGCCAATAAACTTGTCGAAAATGCCAGAAAACTGTGAGAAGTGGTGTTTAGTGCACGGAATGTGGAAACAGATTTCATTTTCAATGTGGAAAAGTAGATCCCTCACTAAAGGGACAGGATATAATCATAAAAAACTGGAACTGTGACAATTGTAGGTAGAAAACTATTAGGCCTAAAGTATGTAACATACTCGATTATAATGGACCTGAAGATAATGAAGTTCACAAAATCACATCTGAAGCCAAACACACGAAGCAGAAAAACATGGACTGTGGCACAAAAAGCGCAGATGTATTTAAATCTTCGAAAAAGGAACACAGCAAAAAATCTTGCAGCAATGCAGATTTGATGGTGCCTGTTTTGAAATTGAATAAAACAAACAATGTATCAAATGCAACAGATAAAGAACAATATGGAGCACCGAGTCAAGAAATACATAGAGAAAAAACAACACACATCAGAATCTATAAATCTGATGGTTTTTGAAGAGGGATGGCTACAAAAAGGAAGACCCTGACAACCCAAAAAACATTAAAATTGAAGGCATAGTGAAACCTGGAGCAAGATTCAACCAGATCCTCATCAACACTGAAGACTGCAGTAATTTGTCAAGGAGTGACTTCGCAGTTCTTATAGGTGGTTCCAATGATGTATACCATAATGAAATAGCTGCAGCAACAACAGCTCTGAAGACTACACTGGACAGGTTAACAAACACCTAATTTAAAATACCTCATCGTTACGATTTAATTGAATCATCATGTGTAAACAAAGAAATAACCAAAGCTAACAAATATTTTGAAACAATATGCAAACAGTTTAAAAATGTAATGCTTGTAGATATTGAGGAATGTATCAGTTGTAACCATGAACCCTCTGACAATCTAACTGCTTGAGAACTTGTCATACAAGACATGGTCGAGGCCTAAGTGGAATACTTAGCATGGTAAATAACAAATTATCTTGCATCAGCAATTTGGAACATATGTCTCAAAACTCAGAACCAGTTCAGGGAAACGTATAAGGCTGACCAAGCCTGGAATGTGTCAGACTTGGTCAAAACCTGAAGGGGACAATAAAGTGAGCTGTGCACCAAATCTAGGTGGCTTGACTTTGCTGTATCAGAATGTGCACAGACTAGGCAACAAAATGTGTGAGCTGGAAATAATTTTAAACTGTAATCTTAAGAAGGTTTCTGTGCTGTGTATCAGTGAGCAATGGCTTTGGAACACTCAGATTTGTGCAGCAAATATACCAAACTTTGATTTAGTAAGTAGCTTTTGCAGGGAAACATAAATGTGGAGGTGTATGCATCTATGTTAGAAGTAATGTTAAATCTAAGAAGGTAAAACTTAGCACGGTGAAGTGCGCAGAAAAAGATTTTGAATGTTCTATTTGCGAACTATCATTGCTTGCATCTATATGACCCCATCAGGTGACTTTACCCAATTCTTATATTATATAGATGCTCTTTTAAGTGAATTGAGAGGCAGGTCAAAATGCACAATAGTTCTTGGTGACAAACATTAATTTTAACAAAAGTAATAAGAACAAGGTACAATTATTAAATCTGTTTAACACATACAACATGCAACCTACAGTGCAGGAAATTACCTGATATGGGGATGGGTCTGAAACAATACTTGATCAGATATTTACCAACAAACAAAGCTGTGAGTACAGTGTTGCAGTAACAGATACAGATACAGGCTTTTCTGACCATATGGCTTTAAAAGTGATGATAATGAATGAGAACAATAAGAAATACAAAGTCACTGAAAAATATGTACAAAGAAGACTTATTAATGCAAACAACATAAGGTTGTTTAGTAGTATGCTAAAAGAGTGCAGTGGGGCATAGAACAAACTGATGATGCAGACAAAAAGTATGACTGTTTTCTCACTGATTATTTCCATTAAATAGAATTAAAGTCAGTGAGAGGACAAACACATGGGTAACACAAGGGATTAAAAAATCAGCAACCACCCTTAGAAACCTAAGCAAACATGCTAAAATAAATACAATAAAAAACCATACTATAGGAAATATAGAAGGGTCTATTTGATTTGATTTTTTATTGGTCCAGTTTTATCATATAGCACAAATTGTACAATTGATATTGGACAGGTCAACGATAAGTTACAATAATACATACTATTAGCAATTAAAATTAGGTACCTACTACAATTAATTTTGTTACTTATTCAGAAATTCTCTGACAGAATAGAAACAGTGCTTTATTAGAAATGCCTTTAGTTTAGCTTTAAATATTGGATGAGTAGTATTTTTTATTTCCTCTGGTATCTTACTGTGAAGTATTACACCAATGTTAATTATGCTCCTCTGATAGGTGGTTGTTCTGTGATATTTTTTATGTATATCTGATTCCCTTCTGGTACTATAGTTGTGTACACTTTTGTTCTGTTGCAGTTTGCCTGTTTTCGGGAGGTAGTCCCTAGTGAACAAGATGGTTTCATAAATAAATAAACTTGGAACATTTAGGACACCTAGCTCAGTAAAATGGGATTTACAGGACTCCATCATTTTAAGGCCACAAATTATTCTTAAAGCTCTTTTTTGCATTCTAAAAACCTTTACACTGTGAGTTGAGTATCCCCAGAAAAATGATCCCATATCTGATTAGTGAGTGGAACTGTGCATAGTATGCCTGCAGTACTGTTGTTTTGCTTGTTGTAGCCTTTAAAATTCTTAGGCCATAGCACACAGATGATAGTTTTCTACACAAGTTATTTATATGTGTGTCCCACTTTAAGTCTTGCTGAACCCAAAGACCCAAGAATATTGTGGCACTTACATTTTCTAGGGGATCATTTTTTAATTGGGCTTGAATAGACATTTGATTAGTTGGAGGAATTAAATGAAAATCGACACACACAGTTTTTTCAGTATTTATAATGAGTTTGTTTTTTGTGAACCACTCAGAAAGTCTTTTCATAGAACTTTCTGCTGTGGACAGCAAAGTTTCTGGACTGGATCCAGTGAGCAATATGCTGGTGTCATCGGCAAAGAGGATAGTTTTTGTGGGACTCATATATTCAACTAAGTCGTCCACATAAATCAAGAAGAGTAGTGGACCTAAGATTGAGCCTTGTGGTAAACCATATTTTATTGGTAATTCCCTAGAAAGAAAGGAGTTGTTTCTTGTTTTATTCATTTTGTTGAATTCATACTGAAGTGATACTTTCTGCCTGCGGTTTTTTAGGTATGAACACAACCAGCTATGTGCTACACCTCTTACTCCTCGTCTTTCTAATTTTTCGAGCAGAATGTTATGGTCCAGGACATTGAAGACTTTTGATAGATCTAGAAAAATACCTGCAGCTAATTTATGTTGATCAAGGGATTTTAAAATGCAGTTTAAGAATTCGAAAATTGCTTTCTGTGTAGATTTAGACTTTCTAAAACCATGTTGTTGTACTGTAAGAGGTGCATATTTATTTATGAATTTTTGAGAAGGAACTTAACTGTGACACGGGTTGGTAGTTTGATATTTTTTCAGAAGAACCTTTTTTTAGCTGTGGTGAAACTTTTGCTATTTTAAAAATATCTGGGAATACACCAGTTTTTAAAGAGAGGTTGAAAATTTTTGCCAAGGGGTTTGCTATGTGGTGAGCACATGCTTTTAATATGAAATGAAGTACATCATCAAGACCACTTGACATTTTATTGCTTAATGATTTAATTTTACTTACAATTTCATTGGGGTTTGTTTCATACACATACATAGAAGCAGTCGAGATCACTGACTTGCTGGAGAAACTTGGGACTGGTCCTTGACAGTGTACTTGAATGAGGTCTTCAGCTAGTGAGGTGAAGTATTCATTGAATTTTTCCACAACTGAATTTGGGTCTGTGACTTTTGAGCCTTCTAGTGTTAATGATAAATTCTTTTTCTTTGGCACTGAGCTACAAGTTTCTTTCTTTATAACTCTCCATGTGGATTTCATTTTGTTAGATGAGTTTCTTATCAAATTGTCATTCCACATAATTTTTGCCTCTTTGACTACTCCACCATAGATTCTTTTGTAGGCTTTTGAATAAGCTGTGAATTCTTGGGTTACTCTATATTTCTTACAAGAGTACTGCAGAAATCTGTTTCTCTCACTGGAATTTTTTTTGCCTTTAGTTACCCATTGCTTATTATTGTTAGGTTTTACTGTTTTTACTAATTTTGGAAATGCTACATTAAAATAGTGAAGAAAGATGCTCTGAAAACTCACGTACATGCTATCAACATTGTTCTGAGTGGCGATGCTTTCCCAGTTTTCCTTCGCCAGTAAGAGATTAAAAATTTTAATGTTATCTCCAGAAAAGGTTCTTTTTTCCAACTACTTTTCCGGAACTGCTACTACTTGTTGGCATTTCTATACACAGCAGCTGTGCCTCATGATCACTATAACCCATGCTCAGTACTCTGCTTGTGAATCTGTAAGTTGTTTCTGAGATGAATATTTGGTCAATAATGGAATTTGTGCATTCTGTTAATCTTGTTGGAGAGTGTATTGTGAGGATCATTTTGAATGTGTTGGTCATATTTATCAAAGCATCTCTGCTGCTGCTGTCTTTTGAAAAATCAATATTGAAATCCCCACAAAGCACTATCTTCATATTTAGTGTACTGATCCTGTTCAGCAGAACCTCTAGTTTATTCATGAAGACTGGCAGGTTTCCACTTGGTGCTCTATATATGTTAATAACTATGAAATTAAGCTCTGGCAGTTTGGTAATGGAAAGTTCAAAGTCTTTTTCAATTGAGTCAATATAACTTTTACTGACATCACAGAACTTTATTTGTTCTTTCACAAAGATAGCAGAGCCACCATGTTTGGAAAACTCTCTGCTAAAATGACTTGCTAATCTATATCCTGAGATTGAGGTTAATTTTACTTCGTCATTTCGTAGCCAATGTTCAGTAATGCAAATTATGTCTATGTTTAGTGCATACTGGAGTAGTGCTTCCAACATGGAAATTTTATTTGTGAGTGACTGAACGTTATGGTGTAGTATAGCAAAATCTGGGTACTTAGTAACTTCAGTTGAAGCGGTTTCTGATTCTTTATCTAATGGCATTTCTAATACAGCACTTACCCTAAAAAATTTTCTGTATCTTTCTTGTGTGTGGCTTCTGTTTGCTGGTGGCAATCAGCAGGTGAGTTAACTTCTGGAGCTTGTATAAGTTTTGCTTCATCCACATCAGTCCTCTTTGGTTCAAACCATATCGTAATTTTCATTTGGCTGACGACTTGATTGATTGTTTCTTGCCTAATCGGTTTAAACCACTTGGTAATTTGTGTTTGGCTGATGACACAGCTTGGAACTCACCTAAAGCACTTCTTAATCTCCGTTTGTTTGTCACTTATACTTTTTTCTTCACTCTTCCTCGAAATGCGAGTACATATTTTTTCGGCTAGTAATTTCTTTCCTGGCGTATTTAAATGAAGTCCATGGACTGTATGGAACCTTCGCTCCAATCTGTTTATGTCTACAATATCGACATTCTTAAAGTTAGTGCATATTTCAGTGATACACTCGTTTGCAACATTAATTTCGCAGTTCACACACGAACAGGGTGATAAATCATGACGATGCGGGATGTTCACAATGAGTACATTTGTGTGGGTTAAATTATTTAAACATTTCCTCATTTCTGTAATCACCTTGTGTGTCTTGTTTCTATAGACACCGTTTGATCCTCCTATTAACACGGCTACATTGTCTTTATTCAAACTAGCTACGTCAGTAGATGATTTTTTTTTTTTTTTTTTTTTTTTGTGGTTTTAGGGCGCACAACTTCAATGGTCATTAGCGCCCTGACGACGTTAAGAATGCACCGCGAGGCACAAGGTTAAAACAACAACTAAAAGGGAAAACACGATAAAAGACAGACTGACAGGCATAGGATTAAAAACAGCATCATCAAATGTCCTTAGTGAGGTTTGTCAAATGGATAAAATGAAGAACACGAGCAGCTGCTCGTGGGTCATCCGCTAAAACGGCATCTAAAGTACATGGCAGGTTAAGATCGAGACGCAGTGCGTTAAAATCCGGACACGACATTAAAATGTGGTGGACCGTCAGCAATTGCCCACAGGGGCAAAACGGCGCCGGCGCAGCCGTCAGCAGATGGTGATGGCTGAACCGGCAGTGTCCAATTCTTAACCGGGCCAAAACTACCTCCTCCCGCCGAGAAGGGCGTGAGGAGGACGTCCAAACCATGGGAAGAGGTTTCAAGGCCCGAAGCTTGTTGGCTGTAAGGGCAGCCCAATCGGCATGCCACAGCGATAAAATGCGCCGACAAATAACCCTACTAAAATCTGACAAAGGGACACAACAAGAAGCTGTCCGAGGCTGGAGGACCGCAGCCTTGGCCGCGGCATCTGCAGCTTCATTCCCAGGGATACCGACAAGGCCAGGGACCCACATAAAGCTAACCGGAGAACCGACGTCCGCCAGCTGCCGAAGAGAGCCTTGGATCCGGTGCACGAAAGGGTGAACCGGATACGGATCACTGAGGCTCTGGATGGCGCTCAGGGAATCGGAGCAGATGACATAAGCAGAATGTCGGTGGCGGCAGATGTAAAGAACAGCCTGGTAAAGGGCAAAGAGCTCAGCTGTGAAGAACGAACAATGGCCATGGAGCCGGTATTTGAAACTTTGTGCCCCGACTATAAAAGAACACCCGACCCGTCATTGGTCTTAGAGCCATCTATATAAATGAAAGTCATATTGATGAACTTCGAACGAAGTTCCAAAAAACGGGAGTGGTAGACCGAACCGGGGGTAACCTCTTTTGGGAGCGAGCTGAGGTCAAGGTGAACGCGGACCTGAGCCTGGAGCCAAGGTGGCGTGTGGCTCTCGCCCACTCGAAAGGTTGCAGGGAGTGAAAAATTAAGGTGTTGAAGGAGGCGACGAAAGCGAACTCCAGGGGGTAGCAGGGCAGAGACATACAACCCGTATTGACGGTCGAGAGAGTCGTCAAAAAAGGAACGATAAGACGGATGGTCGGGCATTGACAGTAGCTGACAGGCATACCGACAAAGCAGTATATCGCGCCGGTAGGTGAGTGGCAATTCGCCAGCGTCAGCATGAAGACTCTCTACGGGACTAGTATAAAATGCTCCGATCGCAAGTCGTAAACCCCGATGTTGTATGGAGTTGAGGCGGCATAAGATGGATGGCCGTGCAGAGGAGTATACGAAGCTCCCATAATCCAGCTTGGAGCAGACGATCGACCGATATAGACGAAGTAGAACGGTTCGATCCGCTCCCCATGACATACCACTGAGAACACGGAGGACATTTAAAGAACGGGTACAACGGGCGGCCAAATACGACACATGTGGAGACCAGCTAAGTTTCCTGTCAAATGTAAGGCCTAAAAATTTGGTTGTCTCCACGATTGGGAGAGCAACGGGACCGAGTCGTAAGGATGGTGAGAGAAACTCTTTGTAGCGCCAGAAGTTAATACAGACCGTCTTCTCGGCAGAAAAACGGAAGCCATTGGCGACACTCCAGGAGTAAAGACGGTCAAGAGAACGCTGAAGACAGCGCTCCAGGACACGTGTACACTGCGCGCTGCAATAGATGGTAAAATCGTCCACGAAAAGGGAGCCTGATGCATCAGCTAGGAGGCAATCCATTATTGGATTGATTGCGATGGCGAAGAGAGCAATGCTCAAAACTGAGCCCTGTGGCACCCCATTCTCCTGGCGAAAGGTGTCGGACAGGACAGAACCCACACGTACCTTGAACTGTCGATCCATTAAAAAGGAACGAATAAAAAGAGGGAGGCGACCACGAAGGCCCCATTTATGCATGGTGCGGAGAATGCCCGCCCTCCAACAGGTGTCGTAAGCCTTCTCCAAATCAAAGAACACAGCCGCGGTCAGGCGCTTCCGCAAGAAGTTATTCATAATGAAGGTCGACAAGGTAACCAGATGGTCAACAGCAGAGCGGCGCCTACGAAATCCACATTGTACATTGGTAAGTAGGCGTCGAGACTCGAGCAGCCAAACCAATCGAGAGTTAACCATTCGCTCCATCACTTTACAGACACAGCTGGTAAGCGAGATAGGTCGATAACTGGAAGGCAAGTGCTTGTCCTTCCCCGACTTAGGAATCGGGACAACAATAGACTCGCGCCAGCATGCGGGAACATGTCCCTCAATCCAGATGCGATTGTATGTACGAAGAAGAAATCCTTTACCCACAGGAGAAAGGTTCTTCAGCATCTGAATATGAATAGAATCAGGCCCTGGAGCGGAGGACCGTGATCGGCCATGTGCGTTTTCGAGTTCCCGCATGGTGAATGGGGCATTCATTATAACTTTCACAATTCGAGGAGCGGAAGTTAGGTGGCCTAGCCTCCTCTGCCTGTTTGTGGGGGAGGAAGGCAGGGTGGTAATGAGCGGAGCTCGAAACCTCTGCGAAAAAGCGGCCGAAGGCATTGGAGACAGCCTCAGGGGCCACAAGGACGTCATTCGCGACCTTCAAGCCAGAAACTGGTGAGTGGACCTTAGTGCCAGATAGCCGGCGCAGGCTACCCCAGACAACTGAAGAAGGAGTAAAACTGTTGAAGGTGCTTGTGAAAGCAGCCCAGCTGGCTTTCTTGCTTTCTTTAATAATACGACGACACTGAGCAAGTAATCGTTTATAATTGATACAATTCGCCACTGTAGGGTGGCGTTTAAAGGTGCGTAAAGCACGTCAACGAGCACGTAAAGTGTCTCTACATGCTGCGGACCACCAGGGGACCGGTACGTGACGTGGAGAAGAAGTAGGGTGAGGGATGGAATATTCAGCAGCAGCGAGAATGACTTCCGTGAGGTGTGCGACCTGACGATCGCAGCTTGGGAAGGTTTGATCCTGAAAGGTCGCCCTGGAAGAGAAGAGCCCCCAGTCTGCCTTGGAGATGGTCCAACTAGAGGAGCATGGAGAGGGGGTATGCTGCAGGAGATGGATAACACACGGAAAGTGGTCGCTCGAATATGTATCAGAAAGTGCATACCACTCAAACCGGCGTGCAAGTTGGGGAGTACATATAGAGAGGTCTAAATGGGAATAGGTGTGAGATGTGTCCGAAAGAAAAGTAGGGGTGCCAGTATTGAGGCAGACAAGATTGAGCTGGTTGAAAAGGTCTGCTAACAAGGAGCCCCTCGGGCAGGATGCTGGAGAGCCCCAAAGGGGATGGTGGGCATTGAAGTCTCCAGTTAACAAAAATGGTGCAGGTAGCTGAGCAATAAGTTGCATCATGTCTGCCCTGGTAACGGCAGATGACGATGGAGTGTAAACGGTACAAATGGAAAACGTAAAAGTGGGGAGAGTAATGCGGATGGCAACCGCCTGCAGGCCGGTGTGCAACGTGATGGGATCGTAGTAAATATCATCCCGGACCAGCAACATAACCCCTCCATGAGCTGGGATACCTACCACAGGGGGTAGGTCAGAACGCACAGAGGTGTAGTGTGCCAAGGCAATTTGATCACATGGGCGTAGCTTCATTTCCTGGAGGGCTACGACGAGCGGACGGTGCAAGCGGAGCAGCAACTTCAAGTCCTCTCGGTTGGAGCGAATGCTGCGAATATTCCAGTGAATAAGTGCCATCGTAAGAAAAGGAAGATGAAAGAAGGGGTCACCTCGAAGGCCGCTGAGGGCCTGGCTTCTAGCGAGCACTGCCGCCGCTATCAGTAAGTGGACAGTCATCGTCCATTGGGTCTATAGGTTCATCGGCCATCTTGGGAGGATGGCCGGGAGGGGGAGCTTCCTCCGCCGGTGAACGGCCAGATGTTCGGCTACCAGCGGTGCGGCCAGGCGAAACGGATGACGGCCTGGGGCGGCAACTGCTGGGTGGCGCAAGAGAAGAAATGCGCCGTGGCGGAGAAGGAGAACTGTGCTTCCTATGAGCCTTCATGGAAGGACGTTTGGTGGAAGTACCGGTCGAAGGCTGGGAGGTCGAGGTACGTAGGAAGTCTGCACGGGATGGTTCCTTCTTGAAGGCCTGTTCATCTGACTTCGGGGTCTTCGTCTTAGCAAAAGCTGATGAAGGGGCTGGTGTCTGTGGGGTGATGAGAGGAAGAGGAGACGTCGACCGCGCAACCTTAGCACTGGCCGAACGGACGACCGTGGTGCTGAAGGTCAGATCGCATGTCTGGGTTGCCACCTCCCTGGTAGTCCGAGGAGAGGCGAGGACAGTACTGTATTTCCCCGCTGGGAGCAGCGCGGGCTTCCTACTAGCCAATAGCTTGCGAGCAGCCGAGGTGGACACTTTCTCTTTGACCCGAATTTCTTGGATACAGCGTTCTTCCTTATAGACAGGACAGTCGTGGGAGGATGCGGCATGGTCACCCTGACAGTTCACATAACGAGGAGACGGAGGTGGACAGTCACCCTCATGGGCATCCCTGCCACAAGTGACACATTTAGCCGCATTGGAACAAGACTGTCGTTTGTGATTGAAACGCTGACACTGGTAGCAGCGCGTAGGTGTCGGGACATAGGGGCGAACAGTAATAACCTCGTAGCCCGCCTTGATGCGCGATGGCAGCTTAACACTATCGAAGGTCAAGAAAAGTGTCCGGGTCGGTACAAGGTCATTGTTGACCTTTTTCATGACCCTATGGACAGCCGTCACCCTGCTCAGCGAGGAAAGATTGAATCTCCTCGTCAGTCAATCCGTCGAGGGAGCTAGTATAGACTACACCACGAGACGAATTCAAAGTTCGGTGGGCCTCCACCCGGACAGGGAACGTGTACAGGAGTGTGGCCCGAAGCAGTTTTTGTGCCTGAAAGGCACTCTCAGTTTCTAGTAATAAGGTACCGTTACGCAACCTGGTACAAGATTTGACAGATCCGGCTATGGCATCTACGCCCTTCTGGATAACGAAAGGGTTGACAGAGGAAAAATCCTTTCCGTCCTCAGATCGAGAAACGACGAGGAACTGTGGGGCAGGCGGTAGTACTTTTGTCACTGGTGGCTGGTCACGTTTCCGTTTTTGGGCAGAAGTCGAGAGAGATGGAGTAGAATCCATTGCGGAGGAATCCCCCATGTTTGCCAGCATCTCCGATGGCGTGCTCCTTCCTTGTGGGGACCCTCTCAGAGGGCACTCCCGCCTTAGGTGAATGTTTACACCTCAGGTCACACCTCCCGAGAAACAGACGGAGGGACCAATCGGCATGGTCAGAAGGTATCAGCTCAGGCAATCACCCCTCCCCGGGCCTGGCCTTTACCAGGGGGTACGCGCGTGCCTTACATGTCTACACAGGGCGGGGAATTACGCGTTACCCCGTCACCAGCTACGCGTGTGAACGCGTGGGTCGGCCTTCAGGCACGCACAGGGAGGTAGGAAGAAGAGGAAAAAGAAGAGAGAGAGGGAGAAAGAGGACAGACTGTCTCAAACGCCGAGGCGGAGACCAGAGAAGGCAAGGAGAAGAAGGCAATGAGAAGGCAAGGAGAAGTCAAGGGAAAGAGTAAGGAAGACAGTGGGGTGGAGAAGAGCAAAGAAAGGAACCAACAAAAGGAAGGAAGAAACGAGAAGTGAAAAACCAAAAAGACCACAATTATAGGTCGTGGAACCGTCCGTCTCCGGACGCAGGCGCTAACTACCCCCGTGAGGGGGATGGACTCCTTTTAGTCGCCTCTTACGACAGGCAGGAATACCTCGGGCCTATTCTAATCCCCGGACCCGCAGGGGGTGTCAGTTGATGATGTTAGGTCTGTTATTTCACTCAATGGAGCCCCTGGCTTTATGAAACCAGATGCCTTGAAACTACTTGTTCTCATCAACATTGCGGAAATTTCACGCCCGTGACTATCACCTAACACACAGATCGTTTTGTGTTTCACACTATTTGTAACCGGAGGATTTAAGATTCTTTTTCTCACCTTAGTGTTGTTTTTTTGCCGCATGTATTCTAAATATTCTTCAGTTTGCAGTTTCGCTGGAGATACGTTTTTTAACGTAGTTTCCTTTGTTGCATTGAAGTCTGTGGCAGTGTATGTGTGCACACTTATTTTCGAAGTTTTTTAGAATATCTCCTGACGCAGTATTTTCACTGTTTGACCTACTTACAACATGCAACGGTTTGCCTACTTTGTTTTCCAACTTTTCAACCCTTTCCGACGTGTTCACTGAATCCACGGCAGAAAGCACTTCAAAAGAGTTTTTTTGCACTAAATTTTCACTGTCTTTCACATCTTTTACCTTCTGAGCACAACATCCATCAGTCATTCTCTTCCATTTTCCC
The DNA here is from genome assembly GCF_023864275.1 of Schistocerca cancellata. Lineage (NCBI taxonomy): Eukaryota > Metazoa > Arthropoda > Insecta > Orthoptera > Acrididae > Schistocerca > Schistocerca cancellata. The sequence continues at coordinate 242,018,446 of NC_064630.1, forward strand.
GAGACCGAGTCTTCTTTCTTCATTAGCGTCTCACGTTTTTCAGATTGTAGTCTACTTATTTCCACCTTTTGAGCGTCTATTGTAAACTGTTGACTGGATATCCGTTCATTCAGCTTCTGTATTTCAGTCTTACAACTTGCACAAGTTATCCTTTTACTACCGAAATTTACGTTTTTTCATGGAGGCACATTATACACTTTCAACTTCGCCGCTATCTTGCGTGAGGCTATAGGAAAGCTTTACAGGCAGCAAAAAGGCTAAGCAATGATTCACACATTACTAAGGGAAACGATAAATCAAAATAGATTTGGAAGGTTATAAACAGTAGCATGCTGTTGTTGTGGTCTTCAGTCCTGAGACTGGTTTGATGCAGCTCTCCATGCTAATCTATCCTGTGCAAGCTTCTTCATCTCCCAGTACCTACTGCAGCCTACATCCTTCTGAATCTGCTTAGTGTATTCATCTCTTGGTCTCCCTCTATGATTTTTACCCTCCACGCTGCCCTCCAATACTAAATTGGTGATCCCTTGATGCCTCAGAACATGTCCTACCAACCGATCCCTTCTTCTAGTCAAGTTGTGCCACAAACTCCTCTCCTCCCCAATCCTTTGCAATACCTCCTCATTAGTTATGTGATCAACCCATCTAATCTTCAGCATTCTTCTGTAGCACCACATTTCGAAAGCTTCTATTCTCTTCATGTCCAAACTATTTACCGTCCATGTTTCACTTCCATACATGGCTACACTCCATACAAATACTTTCAGAAATGACATCCTGACATTTAAATGTATACTCGATATTAATAAATTTTTCTTCTTCAGGAACGCTTTCCTTGCCATTGCCAGTCTACATTTTATATCCTCTCTACTTCGACCATCATCAGTTATTTTGCTCCCCAAATAGCAAAACTCCTTTACTACTTTAAGTGTCTCATTTCCTAATCTAATTCCCTCAGCATCACCCGACTTAATTCGACTACATTCCTTTGTCCTCGTTTTGCTTTTGTTGATGTTCATATTACATCCTCCTTTCAAGACACTGTCCATTCCGTTCAACTGCTCTTCCAAGTCCTTTGCTGTCTCTGACAGAATTACAATGTCACTGGCGAACCTCAAAGTTTTTATTTCTTCTCCATGGATTTTAATACCAACGCCGAATTTTTCTTTTGTTTCCTTTACTGCTTGCTCAATATACAGATTGAAGAGCATCGGGGAGAGTCTACAACCCTGTCTCACTCCCTTCCCACCCACTGCTTCCCTTTCATGTCCCTCGACTCTTATAACTGCCATCTTCTTTCTGTACAAATTGTAAATAGCCTTTCGCTCCCTGTATTTTACCCCTGCCACCTTCAGAATTTGAAAGAGAGTATTCCAGTCAACATTGTCAAAAGCCTTCTCTAAGTCTACAAATGCTAGAAACATAGGTTTGCCTTTCCTTGATCTTCCTTCTAAAGTAAGTCGTAGGGTCAGTATTGCCTCACGTGTTCCAACATTTCTACGGAATCCAAACTGATCTTCCCCGAGGTCGGATTCTATCAGTTTTTCCATTCGTCTGTAAAGAGTTCGCATTAGTATTTTGCAGCTGTGACTTATTAAACTGATAGTTCGGTAATTTTCACATCTGTCAACACCTGCTTTCTTTGGGATTGGAATTATTATATACTTCTTGAAGTCCGAGGGTATTTCGCCTGTCTCATACATCTTGCTCACCAGATGGTAGAGTTTTGTCAGGACTGGCTCTCCCAAGGCTGACAGTAGTTCTAATGGAATGTTGTCTACTCCGGGGGCCTTGTTTTGACTCAGTTGTCTTTCACTGCCCTGTCAAACTCTTCACACAGTATCATATCTCCCATTTCATCTTCATCTACATCCTCTTCCATTTCCATAATATTATCTTCAAGTACTTCGCCCTTGTATAGACCCTCTATATACTCCTTCCGCTTTTCTGCTTTCCCTTCTTTGCTTAGAACTGGGTTTCCATCAAAGCTCTTGATATTCATGCAAGTGGTTCTCCTTTCTCCAAAGGTCTCTTTAATTTTCCTGTAGGTAGTATCTATCTTACCTCTAGTGAGATAAGCCTCTACATCCTTACATTTGTCCTCTAGTCATCCCTCCTTAGCCATTTTGCACTTCCTGTCAATCTCATTTTGAGACATTTGTATTCCTTTTTGCCTGCTTCATTTACTGCATTTTTATATCTTCTCCTTTCATCAATTAAATTCAACATTTCTTCTGTTACCCAAGGGTTTCTACTAGCCCTCGTCTTTTTACCTATTTGATCCTCTGGTGCCTTCACTATTTTATTCCTCAAAACTACCCATTCTTCTTCTACTGTATTTTTTCCCCCATTCCTGTCAATTGTTCCCTTATGCTCTCCCTGAAACCCTGTACAACCTCTAGTTCTTTAAGTTTATCCAGGTCCCATCTCCTTAAATTCCCACCTTTTTGCAGTTTCTTAGTTTTAATCTACAGTTCATAACCAATAGATTGCGGTCAGAGTCCACATCTGCCCCTGGAAATGTCTTACAATTTAAAACCTGGTTCCTAAATCTCTGTCTTACCATTATATAATCTATCTGGTATCTTCTAATATCTCCAGGGTTCTTCCATGTATAAAACCTTCTTTCATGATTCTTGAACCAAGTGTTAGCTATGATTAAGTTATGCTCTGTGCAAGATTCTACCAGGCGGCTTCCTCTTTCAGGTAGCCCCAATCCATATTTACCTACTATGTTTCCTTCTCTCCCTTTTCCTACTCTCGAATTCCAGTCACCCATGACTATTAAATTTTCGTCTCCCTTCATTACCTGAATAATTTCTTTTATCTCATCATACATTTCATCAATTTCTTCATCATCTGCAGAGCTAGTTGGCATATAAACTTTCACTACTGTAGTAGGCTTGGGCTTCGTGTCTATCTTGGCCACAATAATGCTTTCACTATGCTGTTTGTAGTAGCTTACCCGCACTCCTATTTTTTTATTCATTACTAAACCTACTCCTGCATTACCCATATTTGATTTTGTATTTATAACCCCGTATTCACCTGACCAAAACTCTTGTTCCTTCTGCCACCGAACTTCACTAATTCCCAGTATATCTAACTTTATCCTATCCATTTCCCTTTTTAAATTTTCTAACCTACCTGCCCAATTAAGGGATCTGACATTCCACGCTCTGATCCGTAGAACGCCAGTTTTCTTTCTCCTGATAACGACGTCCTCCTGAGTATTCCCCGCCCGGAGATCCGAATGGGGGACTATTTTACCTCCGGAAATATTTTACCCAAGAGGACACCATCATCATTTAATCATACAGTAATGCTGCATGCCTTCAGGAAAAATTATGGCTGTAGTTTCCCCTTGCTTTCAGCTGTTTGCAGTACCAGAACAGCAAGGCCATTTTGGTTAGTTACAAGGCCAGATCAGTCAATCATCCCCTGCAACTACTGTAAAGGCTGCTGCCCCTCTTCAGTAACCACACATTTGTCTGGCCTCTCAACAGATACCCCTCCATTGTGGTTGCACCTACGGCACGGCTATCTGTATCGTTGAGGCACGCAAGCCTCCCCACCAACGGCAAGGTAAACTGTTCATGGGGGGGAACAATAGCATAGGAAAATGTAAAACCAAGACCCATATTTTCAAAATTAAAAGTGAGGGTAAAGTGATAGAAGATGCTCAACAGGTAGCCAATATATTCAATGAACATTATGTGAACATAGCCCTGAACCTAATTAAAAGCCTGTTCAATTCAATTAACAAAAACATAAAAGTACCAAGTTTTGAAAAGACAATCTTTCTGTACCCAGTAACAGAATGTGAAGTTACAAATGCTATTAATAAACTAAAAAATAAAATGTCTTGTGTTATTGACTGAATTCCAGAGAAGGTAATCAAATTTAGCTCTACCAGTATAGATACTCACCTAACTGACATTATTAATACTTCTTTCAGGACAGGGGTGTTCCCATCAAAACTAAAACTCTCCATAACAAAGCCACTTCACAAAAAGGATAGTACAGCTGACATAAATAATTATAGGCCAGTGTCATTATTGTCAGTTTTCTCTAAAGTAATTGAAAGAGTAACGTATGAAAGGCTAGCTGACTTCCTAAATAAAAATAAAATATTGACTAATGCTCAAAATGCGTTTAGAAAGAACAGATCCACAGAAACGGCAGTCTTCCAACACATGAAAATGGTTATAAATGCCTTGAACAAGAACGAATTAAGCTGTGGAATATTCTTAGATTTATCTAAAGCATTTGATTTTATCAGCCATGACTTATTGCTTATGAAACTGGAATGTTATGGGGTCCAGGGACTTGCCTTCAAATGGCTCAAGTCTTATCTCTCTGATAGACAACAGCAAGTATAAATACGTCATGAAGGCAAAGCGTATCTTTCAGATTTCAAAAAAACTAGTTTTGGAGTGCCCCAGGGTTCCGTGTTGGGCTCTCTGTTGTTCTTCGTATACATAAACGATTTGCCAAACCATCTGACAGTTGCAGAAATGGTGATGTTCGCTGATGACACTAGCATTATTATTAAAGGGATACACTGAGGATGGTCTACAGCAGAGTGTCTCTAGGACAATAAATGAGACAGGAAAATGTTTTAGTGATAATGCTTTGATCAAAAATAACGATAAAAACGGTACTGATGAATTTCAGTAATATTAAAAGTAAAGCTAGAAGAAGAGTAAAAGCCGAGTCAGGGAACTATGTTACTGCACAAGCTCCATACACAAAATTCCTTGGTATATGGGTGGATGAGCACTTGATATGGGAAAAGCATCTAGAAGTTTTGAGTAAAAAATTAAGTAAATGCTGTTATGTGCTAAGAATGCTTCAGGAATGCTACAACACTGAATCATTGCTGTATGCCTATTATGCTTACATGAACAGTTTGCTTAGATATGGTGTGATCTTCTGGGGAAATACAGGTACAGCAAAACAAGCTTTCAAACTTTAAAAGGGGGCTATTAGAATAATGAAAGGTTTGTTTCCCCCCCACTTTGGCACAGAAAGGGGTGAATTATGCTGCCACAAAATATTTGGTCATTTGCCAAATAGTATTAAAAGTCTGACAGATAGCCAAACAACATTTAAAAGCAAATTAAAAGAATTTATGAATGACAACTCCTTCTACTCAATAGACGAATTCTTAGATATGCCTTTAAATGTCCCAAGTACAGAAATCTAAGGGATTAAGGACAGGCGAACAAAGAGACCATGATATTAGACCACTTGGACCAATACATCGCTCACTGAACATTTGTGTCAGACACTATTGTACAGGGCGCAGAAAGTGAGGTGGTGCCCTGTGATTCATAAGCCACATCCACTGTCTTTCTACAATGGTAACACTCTTCAACAATGCAAGTAATCTGACACACACAAATTAGTGATAAATAAGGAACTATTAATTTGCTTGCTAAATGTATGTTCCCATAAGTCAGTCACTTCTAATTCCTGCTCACAAATTGATACTGAGGTGAAACTGATGCCTTGCTTCCAAGATCACGCTAGGATTTGCATCTGCCCACATGGCTATTGTGGTAAAATATCATTGAACTCTATACAAATCACACCTTATCCATCAACAAAACAAAAGCTGTGAACTGCAGATTTACACTTATTAGAATCCACAGTCAGATCAGTAATCTGGCATGCTGGTCTTATGGTCTGACAGCTTACACACACTGCAATGGACATGATAAGTAACTGCTCATGCAAAACAGGACGCTTAACAAGTGTGGTTTACATGCCTTCAATTCTCCATACACTGGCTTCAGCATCATCTGTGACTTGTCACAAAATTCACACCTCCATGAAAAGGCATGCGAACTATGTTATGTCAACTATGATTCCTTCTCTTTGTTACAAATGATCCATGTCTGAAAGTTACTGGAACAACATTTTTTTCAAATGGAATGGGACCTCAGGATATTTAATTTCACAATTATATTTAACTCCAAACAATCACCAATTTTGTGCAATGGCAGCACAAACTCTAAACAATACATATTGAATGGCTGATGTATGAGACTGTTCCAAGTCTTACGAAAGACCACACTCAAAAGGTATATAAAGACACAAACAAACACAATTAATAAGAAATGAATAACTGACATCCCCAGAGCAAGTAAAATGCCCCACACCTCAACAACTACATTTTTCCTGATGTGTGTTTATATGACTTTTTCATAGTTTTGTACAGTGCTATCTCCTGTAAAAATATGGGATATCTAAAAAAAAAAAAAGAGCCTGTTTATGTACTTTCACTAAGACATCTACTGAATACAAAAGTGTGTGTGTGTTAAAAGGTTTTTATGAAACTCACCATTTTCTGATTTTCTGACAGGCACAATCAAATACGAATGATCTCTTCTTTCCTGGTCGACACACATGAAGGGCTTTACAATGTTCAGCACCTTACGAAAAATAAACTGATGGAATTCTTCACAATGACATATTTCCTCTTTACTTAATGTGTACAGTTTGTGAGTGTTCTTCAGTGTTACTTTGAGTTTCCCTTCTGAAGAATATAATGGAAATAGAAAGTCCTGAAATGAGAACAATTTACCCTTAGATGAAATGTTTACCCCATTTCCCTTATTACAACTAACAATACAATCACAAACACCTTATTACTGATGATGATGGCGGTGATGGTGAAGATGATTACAATGATGAAATGAGTCATAAAATCTTTGTTAGAAGCACATTCTTTGGTATATTTGTGCACACATTCACCCTCATCAAAACCTGGAACTGTGAATACTTCCTTTTCCGTACAGTTATAGGGAAATACAGAAGCGTCCGATCTTACCCGTCGGCTTTGACCCATGACGTCACAAATACCGCGGAAACGACTATAAACAATTCCAATATGGCGGATATAAAAACATCGCATACGTATTGTAAACACTGAAATACACAAGTTTCACAAAAAGCCTAATGACTGTAACGGGACAAGCGTGGGAAATTAGGGGTTTTTGGGTGCGGAGAAACTAAATATACAGAAATGTAGCCACCGACCGCCATTCAAAACCACGCAAAACAACGAAATAAATCAACATCACAAAACTGACCAAATACCAAAAAACACATTCCTATCCATAATCGGACACTTCCCTTAACCTATATAGCTCAACAGAACCTACCGATCACATCCCCCAATAGAAAACTAAGAAACGAAAGCTTCCCTTACACCTACATACATCGGCACTTATGCAGTTTAGCAGGTACGGAAAAAATTTTTCATTTTTTTTCAAAATTTGATCATCATGTGTCGTTATGCGGTGGGGGGAGTCTGCAGTGCCCCCCCATCCCCCCACAGGCTTCATTAGTGTCAAATCAATATTTTCGAATCATAGGCGGCCGCTGCCGCGGCCGCATTCCAAAAAAAAACTCCCAACCTAACCTCAAGTGGGCTACGCTACAGATCAATATGTTCATCAAATTGCTTCATATTACGTATACATGTTCATTAGTGTCAAATCAATATTTTCGAATCATAGGCGGCCGCTGCCGCGGCCGCATTCCAAAAAAAAAACTCCCAACCTAACCTCAAGTGGGCTACGCTACAGATCAATATGTTCATCAAATTGCTTCATATTACGTATACATGTTCATTAGTGTCAAATCAATATTTTCGAATCATAGGCGGCCGCTGCCGCGGCCGCATTCCAAAAAAAAACTCCCAACCTAACCTCGTATTCAGGGCTACGCTACAGATCAACCGAACCACAACCAAATACACTCAATAACAAACTCACCCGACGTACAGCAATGAGCATTAAATTAACCATTAACTCACTAATAGAAATTCCGCTTCAAATCCAACACCTGAGCAACAGAAAACTGACCCCACCACACGAAACAAACGAAAACCATGAACACACCACCAGAGAGCACGACAAACAAAAACAAGACATCTACAAACACGCCACAATCGCAAATCAAACTCCGCGCCGTAATGACGTCACACACAACACGCTTACGTCACGGGTCAAAGCCGACGGGTAAGATCGGACGCTTCTGTTGACCCAGTTATAGTACAAATACATTAATCTGGGTACCACTGGAGGGTATTAGCAAAGTCAATTGACATGAACTGAAATAAGAGGAATCCTTCAACCCTCCCACTCCTGCACCAGAGAAGAGTGCACAAAAGTGTCAGAGCAATTAACAAAAGTAGCACAACTTCTTTCTGTGTGTTTTACACATGAATGAATATAAATCAGTCACATGTATACACTAAAGGTATGAACTTAAAATTTAATGAAAAGTTCAAGTTCGATGGATTTGTCACAGATCAACAATAAACGCTCAACTATAGAAATATATTATAAGCAGTAATACACAAAAAATATCTCTGAAGCACCAAACATGTGAGAAACTGTCATATGAGTGTAGCTCACTATTCACCAGATGGTGCTGGGCAACAGACGTGAGCATACAAATGTCAGCAAATTGTTCAATTATTGAGTCAGGAGAATTTTGTTTCTGTACCGTTTGTTTACAATTGGCTGAAAATGTTTTAGAGATACTTTGGATAAAAAGACCCTTGTTTTTAATACAGTGAAATTCTACAGAAACAGCTTTACTTTAAATATTAATAAAATACTATCTTCTAAGGTTGAACATCACAGTGCTATACAGAACATGATCCTACTGAAGGTGGTATGCCACTGTCTTCTTTCAACCTTGATCCTACTTACTCAGACAATTATAAGGGAACCTACAGCTTAATATGGGCTCTCTACAATGTTGTGTTTTGGCATTTCTTTCTGTTAACAAAACATTATCAGTGAAGAAAATAACAGAAAAAATATTAGGACCGACTGGGGACTGAACCCTGGATTTTTCCATGGTTAGCTGCTTACTTTTTATTGACTGTAGATTACTCTGTACTCATCTAAAAATTATTTTATGACATGTTTACAGACCATGATGATTATTCTTTAGATTTATCTTGTAGCAGATGTGGGTCCACATTTAAATTCAGATTATTTATACGCAAAGGAAGAAATGGTGCCCCATTACTGCCTGTTGTACATACTATATATTTTTAGATTATACTCTCACAAATATTTAATGACTATATATTTTAAGTTTTACATTGGAGTAATTAATGCTCAACTGTTTGAAGATTACTTGGAAAAGAAATGGCCCCTCTGTTGGACAAGTCTCTAACGCCATACTTTTCAAACTTGATCAGAAAAATCTTATCAAAACCTTTGATCATGAAAAATGTCAAAGTCCATTAATATTCATATTATTTCTCTTTTATCTTATGGGTTTAGCATGCAGTTAATGCACTCTTGAACAGCAGTTATCAATGACCTCTCATTTATGAATCCAATTTATTTCTTACATAAGATTTTATGTTTGTTTTTAAATTACATAAGTTCGTCATGCATAAATTTGGAATGCATGAAATAATCATGCAGTAATATGAATGTAGTAATTTATGTTCATGCTCTCACTTTTCTATAAATTGGAATTACCTTCAGCTAAGTAAAACTGACTGCTTCAAATGAGTAATCGCAGAGTGTCGTCGTGGTAATACTATCAATGCCTGCAGAGTATAAACTTTTAAATTATTTTATTCCATTTGCTACTTCATTTTATGTGGCAGTACTGATCTGCATTGACTAACTACATGTGTTTCTTTTATAGTTGTCACATTGACTATTTTTATTAATTTTTGACCTTTTCATATTTTCCGCACCACCAGCAAGGAAGTTATTTATGTGCCCATTGCTTTTAATGGCATATAAAATTTTTATTTGCATCTGACTGTGTTGTATTTTTACATGATGAACCGTTTGCAACAATTTGTTTTTTATTTTCTGTGACATTTCAAACACCCTTACTTTATCTGTTAAATTATATAATATGTATTCACCATTACGCATTAATTTTGATTTTCTAATTGTTTTATGTAGCATTTAAATTGTTGTTTTGTACGATAAGGCTGTCCTTAAACTGAAGGTTGGTTTGAACAACACAATGCTTTACTGGTTCTATTGGAAGCAGTATGCCCTTGCCTTCCTCTGACCTTCCAATTGACTTACTCATCTGGTTAGAGGGTGACAAATTGTGTAACATGGTGTATATTGAGGTCTGTTTAAAAAATTCTGGAACATTCATAATTTCACACGAATGGTGTGTAGGTGTGAAATGCAGTTGGCATCCCTGCACACACCCGTGTTAAATATTTAACTGCCAGAAGTTTCACTGTTGTAAGCCTGTTAGTTATTGTTCAGCACTCTATTGAGTAGAATGTTGTGTTAAACAGTTTGCGAATTTCAAGCTAGAAGAGTAATGTGTCTGCATTAAATTTTGCATGAAACCCTTTACAGAGACACATCAAATGATGCAGGAAGCCTATGGTGATGAGTGCTTAAGCCTTATTAGGTGTTACAAATGGCTAGCACAGTTTTAAAATGGCTGAATGGAAGTTAAGGATGACCCTTATTCAGGACAACCTTCGATGTCTACCAACAACACTTGTGCAGGTATGCCAATGAAACTGTGTATGCCAATCGAAGACTGACCGAGAGATTGCAGAAGAATGTAACATTTCAGTTGGATCAAGTAACGAAATCCTGTCACATCACCTCGGAATGCATCATATTGCCGTCAAGTTCGTCCCATGGCTCATGAGTCAAGACGAGAAAGACTTTCGCCTTGCAATCTTTGAACAGCTTTTGGATCACGCGAATGAGAATGTTTCTCAAGAGAATCATAACTGGTGATGAGGTGTTGGTCTATGATTATGATATTCAGACAAAGGTTCAGTCTTCATAATGGGTTGGGCAAGATTCTTCTAGACCAAAAAAATCTCATCAGGTTAGGTCAAATATCAAAGCTGGTAAGTTTTCTTTGACTTTGAAGAATTTGTTCAGCATGAATACGTGAAACAGGGACAAACTGTTAAGCGATGGTACTATTAGGGCATGTTGTGATGCTTGCGAGAAAATGTGAGTAGGAAACAGCATGAAAAGTGGCTCTTGCATCATGACAACGCATCTGCATATTCATCCCTGTTGGTGCTTGACTATTGTACAAAAAACAAAATCACTGTGCTGCCTCATCCTCCGTACTCTCCAGACCAGGCCCCTGCAGATTTCCCCCCCCCCCTCCCCCCCCCCCCCCCCCACAATTGAAAACACCACTGCAAGGACAAAGATTTGCAATGATAGATGAGATAAAAGAAAATTCTCAGAAGGCACTCCGCTATCCAGCAAGTGGTGTACCAGGACTTCTCCCTGAAGTGGGAACAGAGTTAAGAGCGGTGTATCAATTGTGGAGGAGACTATTTTGAAGGAGACCATGCGCAGTAAGCAAAAGGTAAGGAAAGAAAAATTTTGTCGACAAAGTTCCAGAAGTTTTTGAACAGATCTAGTATATGCAGACTGGGGCAACAAATGAAAATTTGTACCAAGTCCAGAATTCAAACCTGGGTCTTCTGTGCACTAGGCAGATGTGCTAGCCACTATGCCTCTTGTATAAAAGCACACAAATTGGATCTGTCTTGGTATTTTACTGCACTTGGATTATCTAAGGATACAATGCTAAAAATCACTGGACAACCACTAGAATTTGATTAGGATATGATTCTAATAGTTGAGAATAGCTTCAGCCTGCACATATACATCATGGATGTTTGAGACTTGTAAAGGTCTCTGGAACCGTATTGTTTCATTTGATTAAACCACCTACACATGGGTTCTGGCAGGATCCCCATTTAATTTGATGCTAATGTGCTATTAAAAACAGATGGAGAGCTTCTGCAATGCTGTTCGAGTTTAGGATGATACCTAATCAGTAGAGTCAAGAGTGGGAATTTGGATTGAAGAGGGAGGCATGCTAGAGTAGTCCTGGCAGTTTAACAAAGCCACTGTGCCAGGGTGGTGTAATGGTTATCGCATCTGCATAGTGAGCAGGAGACCCGGGTTTGAATCGCAGCCATGGTACAAATTTTCATTTATCGCTTCAGCCTGCATCCTGCATATGTAAATCATATAAGTTTGAGACTTGATACAGTTTCTGAAACTATATAGTTTCATTTACCATGGATTCCAAACTACAGTGCAGCTTGGCACTTTTCACATCAACAAGTCCCTATCAGAAGTAAAAGAAGTAATGAAATCAGAAAAAAAATACAAGGAAGAAGCGAGGATTGACGGTCAGAACTTAGTATGTGTAATCTGACATTCACCAACATAGCCAGCAAGTCATGTCTCTGTGTAACCCATATGAGGATTTATTAAGTTATATAATTTAAGGGTTAGTCTTTTCTTCCAACTTCAAATTTAATGTGTATCCAATTTATCATATGTTGTATCCCCCATCAAGTAATAGCCTCAAGGTTTTATTTTACACATGACCAGTAACTGAAAAAAAAAATTGAGTAACTTAATCTACACTAAATTCTAGCATCAAAAAGAATAAGAAAAGCACTAAAAGTAAAATCAAACCTGTGGAATTTCTTTGGATGACAATATCCCGAAGTGTTCCTCTTTATTGAACATATCATACAAAATCATGTCATCACTGTCTTCAGGTGGTTTTGGATAATTTGCTTCTATTTCAATGATGTGTAAATATGTAATCTGTAATTCCTGGGGTCTACAGTCACTGTACATTAAAGGACACTGCAATAAGAGCAGAAAACTTCAGAAATTAAAATTATGTAAAGCTACAGTCTACATTACTGAGGTGTTAGAAACTCTAGGAAAAAAGAAACAAAAAATAAATTAAAACATTTCACCATGGAAAAAAAACAGAAAGTGTGCATACATTACTATATTGTTACAGCAAACTACAGGGAAGAATCAACAGTTCCTAGGTTCTTAACTCAAAGCAGTTGAGGTGAAAAATATTTCCTTTCATTCTTACATTTCCTTTAGAAACGCAGTACAACATGAATTTCATTGATGAAGATTCAAATAAACTGTAAGTGATCTATTTAATTTCTGTCTTATCTTCTGCAGTAAACCATCATTTATTCAGAACTTTAACACTTTCACCACTGCTGCGGACATGTATACGGATGCTGCTTCAGTTTTCCTACAGTGCTACTGATGTCTTTATGCATCCTGAGTCATCGACCACCCACTGGTGTGGACAAGTTACTTCTATATGTTGGTGAATAAAAAAGTTTCATGAATTTATCACACAACATGTTCCTCTTTGCATGAAATCATTTGCAAAAAAATCTTTTGTGGAATGAGATAATTGTTATAACCAAGTAATTACGATTCAAACGGACAGAAATGGGCATGCTGCATGCAACTGTCCGGTGGATATAAAAATCAATAACTGAAGAAGAAAACGAGATACGCGTTCTGCTCTCAATTTTAAATAAATCTTCAATATCTTATCTACACTTCACATACTGCAATGTATGAATTAAATTAGGGCACAAATATTGTGAGATTTTGCTATGTATTTTCATGTGGCAAGTTATATCGGAGGACGACATGCGTCTTGAAGTGGGAATGGCAATTGCAGCAACTTTGCAATGGGAAGTACCTGTATGGGTGTCTGTGCACAGGCTGGAGTAATGCATTGTCCCTGGAGCAAAGCCACATTTGAACACTTCTGAGATCGTTTCAGAGAGAAGCAACAAAGATTATGATAGATAATGCATTCATATTCTGAACTGCCAAGTTGACATTTCTTTTGATAGTTATTGTCATGTTCCTGTAGAAAGAACTGTTTATCATGAATAGCTAATAGCACTGCACTTCAAGAATAGATGGCAAATACATCTGAAAAGCATATTTACTAACTTAACTGCATACTGTGCAAAATTCTTGACTTCCATCATGTACTGAGAAACACAATATGTAGTCCAAGCTTTTTAGCACCCATGGCCTATCAAGAGATTGGCAACTAACAGAATAATATTTTTATCGTCAATACTTGAAGCTAATTTAAATTTTTCAGTAGCAATAAAGGACAAATTACATTTCCAAGCCAATATTTCTTGCACATTTCGCCTTCATCAGTAGCTTTTTGCTTTGCTTAAATTACTGGTTTCTCCACAACCTGTAGTCTTTCCAGTGTGTTCCAGTGTGCACGCGTCAACAGTAATGGAAAACTAGAAACACCATCCAAACAAACTAGCAATTTCCTCTGATGTATCAATACTGCGTGGAACTTTGCTGTCATGTAAGGCAGCGGCAGCCAGTTGAGAGTAAGGCCTCATTGTGTAAAGCGGGGTTATTGCGAGTGTGTGACAATGTTGTACTAGTTACCCAAGTGTGTGGCCACTGTTGAAGCATTCATTTGCACTGGATCTTTTGAAAAAAAAAAAACAAAGAATTTGTTTCAAGAGAAATTTCCACGATGTTCTGTAATGGTATCAAGCACCATACAGTTACTGATTGAAAAAAAGCGGTATACAGGATCGGTTCGAAATGCTCTCGGGAATAGACAACTTTCTGTCTGCACATCTCTTAAGTCAACCATGAGATTCAATCAACAGGTTCATGGGAGTGAGAGAAGTTGCAGACATGTTTTAAGGGCACCGAAGTTAAAAGTGCACCGGGTGAGAGTTGTGCAAGAACTGAAGGAGCCTGACCTGTAGAAGAGAGGGGGTTTCTGTTCATGGCTGTTGAAAAATGTTGCCAGTGGTGTCTTGCAAAGGCACCAACTGTCTGAGTACATACATTTCCAAAACAACCAGTACTGGTTGAAAGAAAATCCACAAATGATCCACCAGGTATCCGTACATGACGAAAAGATTGGTGTTTAGTGTGTCATTTCCACCACAGTCGTTTTGGGGGCCATATTCTCCGAGATGACAGATTCAAATGTGTATTCGGGAATTCTGGAGGAGTTTTATTCAAACTTGACAGAGGAGGAGCGTCAGTTATGTTACTTTCAACAGGATGATGAAACATGCCACGCATCAGCTGCATCATTGTCCCATGTTCATGAGATATTTATACCAGAGGACAATCAGCAAAGGCTTGTGGGCCTCCTCGGTCACCAGACGATGTCCACTAGTGACTTTTACTTATGAGGACTGTTAAAGGTACAAGTATATGAAATAAATCCCCAAGCAATTGAAGAAGTCAAGACCAGGATCCAGGCTGTCATCCATAGCATCACAACAGAACAACTGCCAAGAGTATATATGATTTTCCACAAGCATGCTCACAGGTGTGCTGAAGTGGGCAGAGGACACTTTCAGCACCTATTGTGAAGATGAGTAATCATATCAGATACATTACATTTCATTTTATGTTTATGTGTTGACTTTACAGGCCCATTTTACTTGCCACACCCTGTGCAAGACTTACGTCTATGGAACTGAAAAAGAAATGCATGACTATACCCTTTTAACGTATAATTGTTTACGTTGCCTTGATCCTTGCTGTGGTGAAGAGCCACCGATTGGCTCTTTTGTAAGATATGGAAACAGTTTCTCATGGTAGACAATGTATTCACTTGGTCTTGGGACCATGTCATCATCAAGTTCACCACATTCATGCAGTCGCTTCACAGCTTCTATAGCTGCTGACTGTTTTGCTAATCTTTTATTTTTCTGGGGTTCACCCTGAAATAAAACCATATGAACCGTTACTGCTGTACAAATGGAATTAAATATTTATATTTGTAGAGAAGCTAAGATATCTTAAAACTATTTCTACAAGATTCTTTTTCTTTCTTTCTCAATATGGCTCAAACTGACTTTTCTAGAAAGAATATTATTCTAATTCCTACGTTGGTATAAGTTTCTTCATACTCTGACGCCATATTGCATGCTTCAAAAAGATTGTGTTAGCACATCTCTTCTAGTCATTTCATCCGTGTATTCCTGTTTGCTTATTGTTGGAAACTATGTGATTTGTTTTACATATGATTAATCATGAGCCATTGTGCTTTACTACTTACAGATATGAAAATGTTTTTCTCAAGTGCCTCAAAATTCTTAGTTACTTTCAGGACAGCCGTATCATCTGCAAACAATATCTTCTTTTCATTTTCATCTGCTTTTACACTGTTAAGAAATAAACTGAACAAGATATGAACATTTTATGTTTTTAACTTCTGATCAACATAAGTTCAATAGTTAAGCAGTGTCTCTAGTTGCCCTGATACAATGCTGTACAGCCTGCAGTATGCA
This sequence comes from Schistocerca cancellata, assembly GCF_023864275.1. Lineage (NCBI taxonomy): Eukaryota > Metazoa > Arthropoda > Insecta > Orthoptera > Acrididae > Schistocerca > Schistocerca cancellata. Next base: position 242,034,608 of record NC_064630.1, read on the forward strand.
TAAAAATACCACAATTCTTGGATGGAGCAATATGTATCACACTAGCTTAAGAGCACTAGCTCTTTTTCTAGCAACAGCACACACACACACACACACACACACACACACACACACACACACACACACACACACAGCCACGGTAGTGAGCATTTTGGGGTCAGTGCGGTTGTGTGTGTGAATGTGTGTATGTGATCACTGGGAAAAGAGCTAGTGCTTGAAAGCTAGTGTGAATTCTGTTTTCTGTTGTGTGTTCCTGTGCCCAAAGCATCGACCTGCTATAGGTGTGGTTGCCTTTCCCTTGTTTTATGTATAATACACAAATTCTTTAATTCTTCAGCAAGACTGTGTGATTTTGACAAATGCCTTGGAGAAGTCAAGAAAAGCTCCAAACATTACCTTTCTTCTATCAAAGCGCTGCGTAATAAATTGTATTAAATATGCAACCATTGTTAATGTTGACTCCCCTTTTTGCTATTCATTACATTATCTTTTCACAGGAAAGCAATCTGTCCACTGAGGATGTACGTTTCTAATACTGTCAGAGTAGCCTGATACTCTCCATCCGGAGAATCAAGAATCTCGACAATCTTTGCCTGTTATATGTTTAAATTTTTTGTGTGATTTCTCATTTGCTGTTGCAGTTCCTAAGCAAAAAGGTTGTTAACAGATGGACAGACAGACAGTCTGATTGAAAAACACTGTGTGATATAATTACAGATTAACCATTTTCTGATTTTTCTCTTACTTGTACTCACAAAACCTTGCTTCTTGCCAAATTTTACATTTCTAGGTCAGCGGAAAGTACCGTATTTACTCGAATCTAAGCCGCACCTGAAAAATGAGGTTCGAAATAAAGGGAAGAAAAAATTCCCAAATCTAAGCCGCACCTGAAATTTTAGACTCGATATTCAAGGGGAGAGAAAAGTTTTAGGCCGCATCTCCAAATCGAAACAAAGTTGGTCCATTGTAATATGAGACACAATTTAGGTCGAATGAATGACGATACAGCTACAGTAGTTTGGTTCGAGTCGTAAGCTTAGCAGTTGGAAGCTTTACCAGGTAGCCATTGCTATGCGTCAGGTGCTCCGTCCGTATTTACACGGATACTCTTCCTTTTTCACGTGCTTCGTCTGGTTTGAATCGATTGCTTATTTTGCTTTGATCTGGTAAGTGCCATTTTCTGTGTTATAGGTGTTTACGTCAGTCACTCTAAGCTGAAAATGCATTACTATATTGTGTCATGCATTGTTTGTCGCATTCTGATATCGTCTCATTAGTGAAGCAATGGCAAGAGACTGCTATTTGTAGTTACTTACACTGCTGCTTTCTTTGATAATGATCAACAAGAACCAAATAATAGACTGCGTATGATAGAACATGTTCTGAACGAGAGTTTGGCGAAATATTTTCTCCGTTTGCAAGTCTTTGCGGCCGCTTCTGTAGTACATCAAATTCTGCACAGAAATTAGTCATCTTCGATTTAAAAATCTAGTCAGTTACCATGCTTCATTTCTGACTGTATCACTACTAGGCATAAGAGTAATACGAATATAATGACACGATACGTATATTCTTCCGCGTTTGCTGTTGTCTCACTCTAGTTTCGTAGTTTATTAGGCAGACAGGATTTAAATGAGATAGAAACAAACACGAAAGAATACATGGCAAAATGTTTATATTCGTATTATTCTTTTGGTGAAGAGAATACTGCATGTGATTCACATTTCATCAGGTTCCTATTAGCAACGATCTCTTCTCACAGGTAGGAAAAAATTCAGAACGTAGAGTTGGCCATATTGACAAAAATCCCAGTCTTGCCAGTCGGACTTTCGTAGTACATTGAAATTCTGCTACATTCGAAGATGAACAATACGGAATTTGTATTTAATTCGTTGGATAATGTATGAAATTGCAGTGGTCGAAACTCGGACGGAGAAAAAAAGCTTGTCTTCCAATTTTTTTTTTTTTTTTTTAATTTTATTTACTGACGCAGAGGTTTTGGCGCCAGTATTTATCTTTGTGCCTACAAAGGATGCCAGTGTAGCACTACATACATATGCGACGGCAGAAGTTAATTGTGGCGGCACCTACCAACATTTTTCAGAACTTCCGTTTGCTTTGCACTCGATTCTAAGCCGCAGGCGGTTTTTTGGATTACAAAAACCGGAAAAAAAGTGCGGCTTAGATTCGAGTAAATACGGTACCCTATAGGTTTTGATGAGGTAGTTTGCGAGTATCAAAACGTGTAACATAAATGGTTGTATCTGTTGACTGCACTGACTTAGAAGCTCAATTTTTTTACACCAACAAGGGATGAAGACTTAGTACGTGACAAATTTCAGCTTGATACATCTCTCCACTGCTGAGAAGAAGTCGAAAAGTCAAACAGGCTGACAGATGGACAGACAGACAGGCAGGCAGATAACAAAGTGATCCTGAAAGAATTCAGTTTTTACCCACTGAGATATGGAACCCTAGAAGGGAAGAGGATTATTTCCAGCATTATTCTTCATTTCATTGCCAATTTGAAAAGACAAAATATAATGAGAATAGTTAGCCCGTATACATATAACTGCCTTGTTTTTGTTAAAGGAAACTTAAGTATTACCCTAACACAAAAACAAACATGCAATTAACAAGTCATTTGCTAAGCTAAAAAAGACACATAACAGCTACAAATTTTTCAGTCTGAACCTACTTCAACAAATTACCTGGAAGAACTTACTCAGGGCCCATAATTAATTAAAATGTCACTGCACACAAGTTGCATAAAATATAAGTTGAGCATATATACGGAAGACTTTTTAAGTGCTTGCTTCGCAAAAATAAGAATTTTACAATCACAGTGATCACGTGTACCTTCACTTAGACAGGAAACATACAGCACTGCACATATGTTATGTAGTGCCAATAATAACCTGACAAAAATAGCCTGATAAACCTTTCAGAGTAGATGTAGCTGCCACCTAATATTTACTATGGAGCAAAGAAGTTTCTTATTCTTTTTTTTCCTCCCATTAGTCATCCAATTAACAGGGTGCCATACTATTTATAGATCTGTATTCTTCATACACAAAAGAAGATACTTCATGAGTGTCAGAATTTCTAATTTTTTCCCACTTCTACATTTTTCCTCATTTCAGATGCCAGCTGAAAAGGTCTTCTCATAATAAGGACTACTCACTCATTGCTTTCCAATATTTTTTCTAACAACTCATCTTTTCTCATTTTAGCTGCCCACTTAATTTCTGAAGATTACCCTCTTGCAGTGCATTTCAATTATTTAAGTTTATTATTTTACTGTTTTGACAGTCCATATTTTGATTATTTCACTTCCACACAGTTGTACTTTACAGAAACAAATTCTGTAGCTTACTCCTCAAGTCTAGCACTTTGTTCAGTGCCAACAGATTTCTTTCATAGAAAAAAACCTTTTCTGTTTAAGCCGTCCTGTGTGGTATTGCTTCCTAGGTAGGACAATTCTTTCAAATCTCCCACCAATGTGTCTTCCTTATGTTTGATTATTTAGCAAGTCATTACTCTTTTCACCATACACCTTCATCATTTTTGCCTTTGTTTTACCTATCATTAAACAAAATTTTGTGCTAAACCCTCTACTCATCCCCTTAATAGACTGCCTTCTTTATTTCTAAGGCACGACCATATAACTGACATATGTTTACTACTACTACCACCACCACCACCACCACCACCATTACTGAAAATCTTTAATTTCCAAATAACATAAAATATCTTGACAAATAGCAAAGGAAATTTTAATTGTAGGAAAAATCATTTCTTCTGGACAAGTCCTCCTGTTCCATAAATGAATATTTAATTTACAAATCTCATCACATAACGGAAATGCTGAGTCGCACCTCTGCCTTATGGTGAGTAGCAACTTTCCTTTACACAATATTTTTACATTCCATCTTGGATTTTCCATTCTTTAATTTAAAAAACTGGTAACAATTTGAGAAGCTAGGTTTAAGTATATCACTACACGAATTATATTAAAGACTAGTATGTCCTTACTCACTCAACTTATACCAGTGCAGTATCTAGTAACTCTTAATTGTGTAGCAAAAATCGTGTATATACAATGTGATAATTAGCTTGATACACATCATGTTGATAAAAAAAATGTTGCAAAAGATTAACAGAATATGTCACTAACTAATTAAGTAACTAACAGAAAATCACTGAACAAGGCTGTAGTAGATAACATTCCATTTAAAGCCCGATAAAACCTATGTTTGGATTGTTCTCTGTCAATAAACTTAATATATTTCCCCCCATAACTCAGTTTCTAGAGTTAAATGTTCAGATAAATTTCAGAGAAGAATTTCTCAATAGTTTTATAGCAAAATTCTGTCAAGTAGACTATTTATGAAATTACAGTATTTCCCATCTATTGCTCAAGGGCACAATTTGTTCCAAATACTCAGTCAGTGTTCAGAAACATACAAGGTGTAACTAAATTCCCTTTACAGACAGTGAGGCCTTGTAGCGGAGACCAACATGGTCAAGGAATTAAGGACAGGAAACAGGACATTTTTCCACTATACGCAAAATACTACAACACAAGTTCAAACCTCCCATATTTTTGGTGCCACAGGCTAGGATGTTATGTATGGCATTCACCAATAACATGACATTCTATGCCCTCTACTGGTTTGTTTGCATACCATTCAGTTGTTTGTGACCTGCTGTATGTACTTGCTGTTGTGCTTTGTGGTCTTTGTTCATACTGTACAGTAGTAATCATTCACTACAGTACAGAATGCAAGCTGTACATACATTTCATTTTTAATGTATTGTTGTTGACCACAGTGAACTACATGTTTGCAGAATACGCCAGCATGGCATACCGTATGGGAACCTCAATGCATCAAATGTACGTGGAGCATTTTCCCACTGCCACACACCTTCGCAATTCCTCTTTGCTGTGGTGTGTCAGTTGGTCTCACAGGGCCACCTGTGATGCTCCATGGTGATGCACACACCCGAGTCTGAAGAAGCTGTACTCCAGGCATTGGAGGAGGAGGTGATGATGAGTAAGAGAAACATAGCAGGTAGGCTGAATGTGGATCACCAAACTACACCCAATACAAACCAACCCACCACCACCACCCAGAAGCTACAGGCAATGCAGGTACAGGATTTTGTTTCACTAGCTCACTTCTGCAGGCGGTTCTTGACGGAAAATCCTATTCACAGATGAAGCAAAGTTCATCAGGGAAGGTTTTCTCAATTCCCACAACAGTCATGTGTGGGCTGATGAGAACCCGTAAGCTGCGTGCCTCCATGGGCTTCAGGAATGATGTGGTCTGAATATCTGGGCAGGGTTCCTGGCCCCCACTTTCTTCCACCATACCTCATGGGTGTTGCGTACTTGCGGTTCCTTGACGGCGTAGTGCATGGGCTCTTGGTAGACATGCCACTGAAAGTGCATCAAAATGTGGTTCCAGCATGACTGCATACCACCTCCCCTTCACATGTGTCAGAGACTACCTGTACCAATGATTTGGGCAACAGTGGGTAGATCATGGTGGCCTGGTTGCTTAGCCTGCAGGCTCTCCTGACTTGAACCCATTATACTACTACCAGTGTGTAAATCCTTGATTTACGAGACCCTTGTGGCATCCAAGAAAGACCTGTGGGTGCAGTTATGGCTTTGGCGGCTGCTGGAGGATCAGGGATTAGTGATGGTGTGCAACAGAACATGGTATATAGGTACTATATCTGTGTTGACATCAACAGTCATCACATCGAGCCCTACTTGTAAGTGTTATGGCTTTGGCGGCTGCTGGAGGATCAGGGATTAGTGATGGTGTGCAACAGAACATGGTATATAGGTACCAGATCTGTGTTGACATCAACAGTCATCACATCGAGCCCTACTTGTAAGTGTTATGGCTTTGGCGGCTGCTGGAGGATCAGGGATTAGTGATGGTGTGCAACGGAACATGGTATATAGGTACCAGATCTGTGTTGACATCAACAGTCATCACATCGAGCCCTACTTGTAAGTGAACCCAGATGAGAAGCAGCAAGCATGAGAGAGCAATGTGTGTTGCAGTATTTTGGCTGTTGCTGGGAAAACAGCACATTTCCAGACAATAGTTCCTATGCTAAACTTAACCATCTCGGTCCCCACTACAAGCCCTCAAAGTCAGGAAAGGGAATTTGGTTACACACTATATAATGGCAAAGTAAGTGAGGATACCTCTGACGATTCCTCTATTACCACTGTTGCCTATAGTTTAAATTAGATTCCCTCTAGCCCTCAGATGCAGGGTGACTTCCCCATTCAGTTATTGAACAGTCATTTCCCCTAACCCACAACCCTGTTTTTCGAAGAAATAAAATTATAGTCCTAAAAACTGTCATTTTTGACACACTGTTTCTTTTACCTGCCTACCGTCAGTAATGAGAATGTTTTTATTGCCATCTTATCTGGTTGCAGGATTTCAATATTCATTTCCATAAATATGTTTCTTTTTTTATGAAGTCAAGCTGTACAATTAAGTGTTATAAACTTATTATTAAAAGAACATACATGTGTTCATTGTAAGAAATCTCAATATTTTCTAATATAACTGGGTAACTAAAAACAACATTTTTCTCTAAAGCAGAAATCCTTTTACCTCTATGCTCACTTTCAACACCGAGTTCACTGGTAACTGCACAAAACATACACACTTTCCACCCCTGAGCAACAGATACCACAATGGGGCAAGATTAGTATATCTGTCGTGAGGCAATTTGCTGCTGTATCTGAAAATTAAAAATATCCGTAAATTAGAATCAATGCTACATCTCAGCTTGGCAAAATTTTGTTTTTCAATAGAACCTTTGGGCAACTTATGGGTAATACAGGGGACACACACAATTGCACTGGAGCTAAACAACAGCCCGAAATGATTCTAGCGATGTATTGTATTTATCCAAGAAATCACAATATTGTACAATTTGTATGTATAATATAAATTGTTTTATAATAAATCAGTTACACAAGGCTTCCAGATGAACTTAAATACCCACAAATTAATATCAACACTAATTGTTGGTATAATGATAATCACTTTTACTGAGGAAAGGAAATCAATGCATCAAATTTTGAACAATAAAATAGGCAGTGAATAAACAAGACTTTCACAGAACTTATATATGGTTGACCATTTTTCCCCACACAGCCCCATACTAAAACACAGAGCGCCCTGAGTATAGAGGTACTTGAACATAGCTCATCTGGTTCTTGTGCGGATGGTTGATTGCAGTACTGTTGCAGCCATAGGTGTGGTCAAAAGTATGACAAGAGGTGAGCAGTTGGTAGTTGAGCCCATAGCTGAGGTCTGCATAAATGCATCAGGGCATTGCGTAACCTCGGTTGTCTACATGCAGTCCAAAGGTGGCGACTTATCACCCACACTTGTTTCCCTCTCTACAGGTACCTTGCTGCATTTGACATTCTGCAAAATGTCTAACAGGTGCTGTCTATGTTGGATCACTTGGAAAGGTCTGGTGTATGAGGGCTGAAGAGGGGCTCGAACTAAATCAGCATGCAGCATGCTATGGGAGCAGCCAGCCAAGGCTTTGTGTACAAAAATTTTGTGTTCACGGTGGTGCAAAACGGGTAGCCGTTGGAGCTTTGCAACATGTTCAGGAATCGGCTGTACCAATTGTGGCAGTTCCACCCACTTTAGTGCAGGTGTGAAGAAGTTTGCCACAATCCTCAGTGACTCCCCATAAACCACTTTGGATTTCAGACAATGACTTACAGATGTCCCATTTATAAGCTGTCCGAGAAAGTGTTTCCATGCACTTCTTTTGGTCAAACGAGAGCAGCCTTTATAATACTATACCCCATTTCAACCATTCCATTGCTGGCATGATGGTAGCTCGTAGTGTGGTGGCTTTGGAAAATGCGCAGCCCTAGTCTAGTGTAATGTGGGGAGGACAGCTGAAGCGTGCTAATCAATTTGCAACAAGCATTTTTTGCAACTGTCTCGGTGGATATATCTGTGACTGGTATAGCTTCTGCACTTCTCACGCATCCGTGTACTGCCATGAATAGATACTTGTAGCCTTCTGAAGACGGTAGAGGTCCCAGGAGGTCAATGTGTATGTAACCGATATCCACTGGAGGCACAAGGAGATGTTCAATATCTGTGTGAGCATCACATCCCAGTTTGCACTGCTGGTGTTGGCAGTATGCGGGAACCCAGCCCTCCTCCACCACCACCACCACCACCACCACGACATTTTTTTTTTTTAAATTCACGGCCACAAAAAACTGCTGATTTGTAATATAGTAGTGGCATTTTCCCCTCGATGTAATAGGCTGTGGACACGGTTGAATGCCACTTTTTTGAAAATGTGGCAAAATGTAGGGTCACAGTTTCCATTGTGAGACATCGCACCATATTTTAGAGTTGCCACCTAGTGCGTCAACTTGCTTCAGCCTCATTCCCATGCAAGGATCATTTACTAAAAGTTGCAGTTGTCAATTTGTTGCTAGGATCATAGTGAGATTTTTTAGTTCAAAACATTAACCAAACTACAAATGCAAGAAAAGTGCTCAGCAACTATATTTTCTGTGTCTTTAATGTTATGAATTTACGAGACAAACTGACTGATAAATTCATTGTGCCAGAAATGTCAAGAGGAACATTTAGCACTGACATTCTGAAAGGCCGATATGATTGGGTCAGGATCTGTATAGATCATCACTGGCTGAGCTTCAATTTGAGGGCAACAATGCCTCAAACTCTGACATATCACCAGAAGCTCTCTATCATTTGCACTTCATTTCTTTTGCCCTGGCTGTATATATATATTTTTTAGAAAAAAAAAACTAGCTACCAATGATTGTTGACTTTTTGGTGTATTGCACCAGTTACACTTTGGCTGGTATCTACATTACTGGCTGGCCAATAATGTAGATGGTACAGGGTGGGAGAGCAGCATTTCTTTCACGAGACTCACCTGTAGACCACAGAAAGGTTTGTTCATTTCTGGAGTCCACTTGAGTACTCATTTGCCCTTGGTGTTGTGACCAAAAAGTGTGTTCTTTAGACATGTTTGAATGGAAGCTGTCACTGGAAGATGGTGGCAATAAAAATTCACCATGCACAAAAAATATCTCAAGTGCTGCTAATCTTGCGGCTTTGGAAGGTAATGTAAAATGGATAACTTCTCTGATAGCAGGCAGACACCACGAGGTGAGACCCTATGGCCAAGGAAGGTTAATTCACTTTTCCACGTGGCACATTTATCCTCATGTAACACAGTGTCACGGCTATAAGGTCAATGTCATACTTCATGAACATCCCTGTTATGTAACTGGGTGTTGACGAGAATACCAGGATATCGACTACATATGTGAAACAAAAAGTCGGTCCTTGAAAACCTTTGTCAATGTAGCTATGCCATGTTTCAACAGTGTTTTTTGAGTCCAAATGCCATGAATTCAAGAAATCAAAGAATAAAAGGCTTTATCACAGCTGTTTTTGTATATAACTAGACGTCATTGGAATTTGATTGTAAGACTTGTAGCAGTCCACAAGAGTGAAAACAGTTGCAACCCCCAAAGCAGATGTCAATGTAATAGCTATGGGATGCCTATCTAGTACAGTTCTAGCATTCAATTCACAGTAATCCCTGCTGGGATACTACGAGCCATCCTTAAGGACCACAGACTGTCGGGATGACTTATAACACCCGAATGAAGCATTTCCTCCAGATTGATTTAGTCTCTATTAAGCATTCTAGTGCAATCATGTGGACACAGTGTGAAACTGGTGGGCCAGAGGTCATACATATGTAGTGCAAATCACAGGGTTTAATGTTACGTTGTTGCTTCAACCTCTGTGGCGTTGAAAAAACTCCACAGTATGCACAATGTTAATGTCCTGAGAGAAATGTGTACCTATATTGTCAACTCTTCCCAGCATGCCAAAAGCAGAGCAACCCCGAGTTCCTTCAATTTGTGACTGCTGAGCCAATTTATTAGAGATGCATTTGTGGAATCCACAGTAAGCACGAAATGCGGAAGCAAATCAGCACCCTTGAAATGTGAAACAAATCAGTGCCTAAGATGAGATGTGTCATGTCTGCAACCACAAAAATCCACTCAAAATGGGAAGCACTGATTGTCAGATCTCTGTGGCCATGGGTGAGGATAATAGAGTTGTTTGCAGATGTTAAATATGGAAGTTTATCAAACATTACATCAGTTGTGCACGGAGTAGGGAGAGTGCTGTCTTCTGAGCTGGTGTTGATCAGGTAAACCAAACCAGGATTTTTGCCAGAAATATGAAACCAGCATAACACTGCAGTGTACAGTGGGGGCAGTAGAGACTGAATCATCTGAACATGTGTTGTACTGTTATAAATGACACTTCTGCCATTGTGCCCCCACCTGTAACCAGTTGTGAGACTGCTCCTTTTGTTGGCAGCACTGTTTATCATTGTGACCATCTGTCACAAATAACCCAGATTGCCCTTGCGTTTTTGGCACTCACAACAAGGCTTCATGCACTTCAGAGCTTGACATCAGAAATATCTATGATACTAGCAGACGTTAGTACAGCTAGCTTGGTATTGTATGTGAACTTGAGATTGATGAGCAGAATAATGTTGTGAATGTGAACTTTTCTTAGGGCCACTCCACAGTTGTAATGCTTGAAACCTCTTTATCATCATTTCAATTGTAACACATAGGATTCAAAGTTCTATGGTTATGCTCAGTGAGTGTCACTACGTGACAGTGGCACAGTGAGGCATCATCTCTTTACTTGAGCTTGGTGGTCGACAGTTTTATTTGGCTGGAACACTTGTAGCTATTGGTGCTGCAGCCACCACAGCAATCAAATCTACTATTGCATGCATCCTGCAACTTGCAGTAACTTCAGCAAAGATTGCTCTACATGCACAATTAGAGCTAGCTGTACTTGTGAAGCCAGCTGTTGTTGCCAGATATGTAACAACAAATGGTCAGAAACCACATTAGTGTCAACCATAGCATGTAAATGTCTCCAAAACTCTGATGGGTTTTTGTCAGCATGTTTTTCGTGCTACAGCACTTGTTCAAGTGGTAGTTTAATTCAACAAGCAACTTAAGCTGTTTTATGAGCAAGGTAGGCTTACTGGTGAAGTGGATGCAAAATAACGTCTGAAACTAAAGCAGCTACCCACTGGTCAAGGTTGCTGATTGCCAGTGTAAACTAATCATGGTCTTCAGAGATCTGGTGATGCGTAAAAATGTTCTCTATAAAGGATGGTCTACAATTGTAAATGCAACATAAGAGAATCGCACAAGCCAGCAGGTGGAAAGCCTTTAACGCAGATGAAAGCATCGGAATTGGTAACATTGTTGCATCTGGCCTTTAATGTTGCTTCCTGGCAAACTGGGGGTAACCAAAATGGCTAGTTGCACTTCGTAATTCTTGGTATGTGGTCGGGGGTGATACCTGCGGTAACGCTTGCACCTCCTCTGGCATTGGAATAATTCCTGCTGCGGTAACTAAATACTCTAAAAAAGTCACTTGGTTTTGTCCTAGGACCCACTTCTTGCGATTAATGGCCACACCATAATCACTGAGACATTGAAAAACCTGTGTCAGATGATCCTTATGCTTGTCTGTCGTTTTAGAAAACACTTGAATGTCGTCAATGTAGGCAAAACAAAAATGCAGGCCGTGCAAAACCTCGTCGATAATCCTTTGCCAATATCTGGACTGCATTTGTAAGTCCAAAAGGCGTACGCATGTGTTCGAAAAGGCCAAACAGGGTAGTTATAGCTGTCTTTGGGAATTCTGCTGGCACTGGAATTTGCATATAAGCCGTAGAGGGTATGTCGCACGAGGATGGGCTGTCATGATGCACAGTATCAAAACTCGTCCGAGTTTACCAAGTGATTTATTATTTCCAGCTACAGTGCCCGCATTCCTCTCAGTCTGCATCACTGGGTCCCGCAATGCTGAGGATACCACTTCGCTGTCTGCGAAATGGCGTGGCGTAGAATGGCTGCCTCAGCGATCCGTGCAATGCACAACTGTGTGTCGGCCTTGTTCGGCTGTGCAGTTGTGATGACATCAGGATGTGCTGGCAGTCGACTCAGCGGTCTTTGCCCGCTTTGTCTCAGTGCTACCTGCTGGGAGCTACAAGGTGCCCATGGCGTGCTTCCTCGACAGCATGGCCAAGGTCGCAGCAACAAGTGCCCACGATCCGTCATCCGAATCTGTGGACCTTGCCTTGGAATGCTTCCGCCGTGTGTTGGAAGCCAACAAGACTGCCTGCGGTAGCGACCTGCCGTGGACTGGGGCACTGGCACCCCATCTGCTGCTGCGTGTAGCCGGTTGTGTGACACACCCCACCGTCCAGGAGAGCTGTCACACTTGAATGACTTGCTAGTGAACCAGCGCCTATTTACATGTGGCTGTGTGCCTCTGTTTTGCTAACGCGCCGCTCCGAGTCAGTACTCATAACACCTGGCTTGGGCCAGTGGGCCACTTCTGCCTGTAACACTTGTGCCATGCAAACCGCTGCATCTACTCTTTTCCGCAGGTCTACAGCCCTGAGGCCTCCATTCTACTTCGCAACCACCGATAGCGTAACTTATTGTCAACAGGCCCGTGCCTGGTCATAACTTGTGCGCTTCAAAATATTGCACCGAAGCTAAACCTTTCCCATCTTAAACAGTGGTGCCGCTACATTATTCCCCCCTTCAGAAAGACCCAGTACGCAGGTCAACAACTAACTACTCTTAAACTTGTTTGGGTCGGCACATACTTATGACATATTTACTACTACTATTAGAAAACTTAGATGTGCTCAAGTCCTCTTAAACACATGACATGAGACAAAACGTAAAAATTCCTTACCGGATGACCACTCCACTTAACGCTTGATCGACTCCTTACCTACCCGTCTTACACCCTCGGTATCCAATCCACTGGGATTTGGACTACCGTAGGTTCCCTCTAGGAACTGGCTCTCCGCCTGATCAGATTGAAAGCCACACACAACAAAGTTGAGGGTGCGATGGCACTTGGCACGTAGGTGCTCAAAACGATCATTACTTAATGACTCTCAATGAAGAGAAGTCTTCCGAAGTAAGAGTGATTTCAGGTGTGCCGCAGGGGAGTGTCGTAGGACCATTGCTATTCACAATATACATACATGACCTTGTGGATGACATCGGAAGTTCACCGAGGCTTTTTGTGGATGATGCTGTGGTATATCGAGAGGTTGTAACAAAGGAAAATTGTACTGACATGCAGGAGGATCTGCAGCGAATTGATGCATGGTGCAGGGAATGGCAACTGAATCTCAATGTAGACAAGTGTAATGTGCTGCAAATACATAGAAAGAAAAATCCCTTATCATTTAGCTACAATATAGCAGGTCAGCAACTGGAAGCAGTTAATTCCATAAATTATCTGGGAGTACGCATTAGGAGTGATTAAAAATGAAATGATCATATAAAGTTGATCGTCGGTAAAGCAGATGCCAGACTGAGATTCATTGGAAGAATCCTAAGGAAACGCAATCCGAAAACACAGGAAGTTGGTTACAGTACGCTTGTTCACCCACTGCTTGAATACTGCTCACCCGTGTGGGATCCGTACCAGATAGGGTTGATAGAAGAGACAGTGAAGATCCAATGGACAGCAGTGCGCTTCGTTACAGGATCATTTAATAATCGCAAAAGTGTTACGGAGATGATAGATAAACTCCAGTGGGAGACTGCAAGAGATACGCTCAGTAGCTCGGTACGGGCTTTTGTTGAAGTTTCGAGAACATACCTTCACCGAGGAGTCAAGCAGTATATTGCTCCCTCCTACATATATCTCGCGAAGAGACCATGAGGATAAAATCAGAGAGATTAGAGCCCACACAGAGGCATACCGACAAGCCTTCTTTCCACAAACAATACGAGACTGGAATAGAAGGGAGAACCGACAGAGGTACTCAAGGTACCCTCCGCCACACACCGTTAGGTGGCTTGCAGAGTATGGATGTAGATGTAGATTACTTATTGTTGCCTTTCCCTATATTGAGCGACATGCTGCACAAGCTGTTCAGCTGTTATGTGCCCTCTTGCTCTGAAATGAACTGGTTTATGGATCCCAACAGACCTGACTCCAGAGTCGATTTAACAAGGTCAGATTCTGCCTTGGCAAAAACTCTAAAGTTGCTTCTGGCCAGTACAACTGTGGCTGTGTAACATTCAATTGCATGACTCCTGAAATTGATGCTGGCAGATGGAAGGTCGGTCCTATTATGTTACGCACAGGTCCACTGATTAAAATTCCGCTCCCCTCGAGCTCTACACGTTTTGCTTCGGCAAATACTCCCTGCTCAAAACAACTTGCTACTACTATTAATTTTTCATAGGTGGACAAGATCCAATGCCTCCCGACCCGTTGCAATCTCAATTCTGGCTCCATGTTGTCCCTTGGACAGTCTATTTCTTCACTCCTGGCAAAAAATAACTGCACCATGCACGTGTCCGGATTGGTGCTTATCACCCTGGCTGGACATACCATTACCTTCCCTCTATGGCAGCTCCGTAATTCCTCCCTCGTCATCTCGGCGGACCGGCTTTTAACTGCCGAGATCAGCAATACCTCCTCAGTTTTTTTACTTCTACCAAATTGCTCAATGCTCCCCTTTTCAGTGCCTGAGGTCAGGGATCACCACCACCCTTTCTCTCCATTCAAAAAGACTGCTGTCCCCAGCAGGCTCACAATACTTGAAAAACCTACAACATTCGAAAATACAATGCCTAATTAATCTGTGTAAACCCACTGATACATAACAAGGAAACAAAAAACAACTACAAATACTCCACTACTTTCTGGATCTCTTTCTTCCTCTTCCCTTCCTGTGACATGCCTGGAATCACTTCCGGATAACTCTTAAATGGCCACAACCACCCAATGTGTACTACCATTGTTCTAGCTGGCAGCTGAAACTGAACATTAACAGGGGATGTGGTTTCAACTACTTGGTATGGCCCTTGATACCTCACAACGAACTTCTTCATTTTCCCCTTGTGGCGCATAGGGGCTGGATAGCATTACCCATTGCCCTACTCTATATCTACATCTACATCTACATCTACATCTATACTCCGCAAGCCACCCAACGGTGTGTGGCGGAGGGCACTTTACGTGCCACTGTCATTATCTCCCTTTCCTGTTCCAGTCGCGTATGGTTCGCGGGAAGAACGACTGTCTGAAAGCCTCCATGCGCGCTCTAATCTCTCTAATTTTACATTCGTGATCTCCTCGGGAGGTATAAGTAGGGGGAAGCAATATATTCGATACCTCATCCAGAAACGCACCCTCACGAAACCTGGCGAGCAAGCTACACCGCGATGCAGAGCGCCTCTCTTGCAGAGTCTGCCACTTGAGTTTGTTAAACATCTCCTTAACGCTATCACGGTTACCAAATAACCCTGTGACGAAACGCGCCGCTCTTCTTTGGATCTTCTCTATCTCCTCCGTCAACCCGATCTGGTACGGATCCCACACTGATGAGCAATACTCAAGTATAGGTCGAACGAGTGTTTTGTAAGCCACCTCCTTTGTTGATGGACTACATTTTCTAAGGACTCTCCCAATGAATCTCAACCTGGTACCCGCCTTACCAACAATTAATTTTATATGATCATTCCACTTCAAATCGTTCCGCACGCAAACTCCCAGATATTTTACAGAAGTAACTGCTACCAGTGTTTGTTCCGCTATCATATAATCATACAATAAAGGATCCTTCTTTCTATGTATTCACAATACATTACATTTGTCTATATTAAGGGTCAGTTGCCACTCCCTGCACCAAGTGCCTATCCGCTGCAGATCTTCCTGCATTTCGCTACAATTTTCTAATGCTGCAACTTCTCTGTATACTACAGCATCATCCGCGAAAAGCCGCATGGAACTTCCGACACTATCTACTAGGTCATTTATATATATTGTGAAAAGCAATGGTCCCATAACACTCCCCTGTGGCACGCCAGAGGTTACTTTAATGTCTGTAGACGTCTCTCCGTTGATAACAACATGCTGTGTTCTGTTTGCTAAAAACTCTTCAATCCAGCCACACAGCTGGTCTGATATTCCGTAGGCTCTTACTTTGTTTATCAGGCGACAGTGCGGAACTGTATCGAACGCCTTCCGGAAGTCAAGAAAAATAGCATCTACCTGGGAGCCTGTATCTAGTATTTTCTGGGTCTCATGAACAAATAAAGCGAGTTGGGTTTCACACGATCGCTGTTTCCGGAATCCATGTTGATTCCTACATAGTAGATTCTGAGTTTCCAAAAACGACATGATACTCGAGCAAAAGACATGTTCTAAAATTCTACAGCAGATCGACGTCAGAGATATAGGTCTATAGTTTTGCGCATCCTGACATACTGATCCATATTGTGGTAAACTTCCTACCGTGACGGCATTTTTCGCTCAAACCAGTATTAGTATGGAGTTTTGCATTGTATGTGCTTACAATATGCTTCAAATACTCGTCCCACTGACGGTGATGAGAATCCACATAAAATCTCGGCTTCTTCCCGATTGTTCTGTGTACCCATTCTGTCCTTCTGTTTACCTGTGGATGCAACATGCTTGTCCTCAACTTCTTTCCATTCAACAATTTACAATATTCCTTCATTAAATCCGACATGAAGTTGGTCCCTTGGTCAGTAATTATTGTCTCCGGTACACCAATCTTCAAAATCCAGTTCTTTACTAATGCTTGCACAACCATTGCTGCCTGTTGATTTGGCACAGCCACTACCTCCACATAACTCAAAAAATGGTCTATTATTGTCAGAAAGACATCAATTCCCAACAAAGAAAATGGACATGTCGCTTCCGGCAATCTTTGTAGCTGTATCCATTTCAGACTCAAATCTGCTCTCTGTGCACATGGTGTACAATTCCTGACATACTGATCCACATCCACTTTCCTACCTCTCCACCACACTCCTATTCGTCGCTCTACACCCTCCATGACCAGATAACACATGATCACGTGCTTCCTTTAAAACCTTATCTCTCAGTTTCACTGCCACTACTACCCTTGGCCCTAACTTTTTTTCCCTGCACAGAAGACCGTCGTACGTATTGAATTGTAGCTGTGTCGGATACATTTCACAATCGTTGTCAGCGTCCCATAATTCTTGCCATATTGCTAGGTCACAATGTATGACTTCTACTTTTGCCACCTTTCTACTCAGTGCATCTGCATTTACCGTGCTTCTTCCCAGGCTTGTGCACCACCTTGTAGTCGAATTCACTAAGCCTTACAGCCCACCTAGTGAGTCTAGTGGATGGATCCTTCAAATCCAAAAACAACTTCAACACAGCATGATCTGTCACTACCCAAAATCTTCTCCCATATAAATAACATTTAAAATATGTGATTCCATAGATTACCCTAAGCATCTCCCTCTCTGTTGTTTAGTAATTCCTCTCTGCTGCATTCAACTGCCTAGACGCATAGGCTACAGGATGTTCTTTCCCATCAATTTCCTGACTAAGAACACACTATAATTTTTGATTCGACGCATGGCATGCTAGAATAAATTCCTTTTCAAAATCTGGAAACACAAGAACCGGACTTGATGTTAACACTTCTTTCAGTTTGTAAACGCTTTCTGACACACTTCCGTCCATTCAAATTTCACACCCTTCCATAACAATCGCATCAATGGCTGTGCGAAATCTGCAAAACCCTTCATGAACTTTTGATAGAAATTGCACATTCCGACGAATGATTGCACTTCCTTAACTGTTTTCGGCTCCCGAAAATCCCTTACAGCCTGTACCAACCTCAGATCTGTTCGCTCTCCGTCCTTACTGATAATATGACCTAAATATTTCACTTCTTCCAATGGAAAATGAGACTTCTCCAGGCTCAACGACAAACGAGCTGCTCTTAACATCATGAAGACATCCCTTAACTGCTGTCTATGCTGCTCCATACTACTTGAAAACACTATAATATCATCCACATAGACAAGACACCGCCATGGTTTCAAACCCCTCAACACACTGTCTAGCAAACTCTGAAATGTTGCTGGAGCGTTTTTTAAACTGAATGGCATTCTGATGTACTGGTAATGGTGCCCAGGAATAGAGAAAGCAGTTTTTGGACGAGCCTCTGGAGCCACCTCTAACTGATGATCACCACTTGTGAATTCCACCATAGAAAAGTACTGGCACTGTCCTAAGTGATCCAAAGTCTCCCATATGTTTGGAATGGGGTACGCGTCCGTTACTGTCGAATTACTGAGGTATCTGTAATCACAACAGAACCTGTATTTCTTAGTTCCATCCATAGATTCTTTAGGCACAACAACAATGCCCGCTCCCCAGCAACTATTACTATGTTCTCTAATACTGTTTGCAAGCTGCTGATCAATGAAATCCTCCACAATCGGCTGCAAATACCTCGGTATTCTGTTTGGTTTATGGCAAACAGCTGCTTCATTCCCTGTTGTTCTCCTATGTTGAACTAATGGAGTTGCTGGTAACAGCCCTCGCAGAAAAAACAAATCGTTAAATTCCAACTACAATTCTTCCATGTGCTCTTTTTCTTCTCCTTCAAATGCTTAACCTTGTTACACAATGCAGTTCTATCGGCAGTTAGTGGTTGATCGGTACGCCTAGCTCTTGAACACCAGTCTTCGTCATCTGGTACATCCAAATTTGCCACTAAAACTCCTTTTCCCAAATTCACGTTTACAGCGTTAAAATTATCCATGATCACAGGGACTACTTGCCCTTTGTTTCCCTCTCGTACACATACAATACTACATTTCACAAAACAACCTAATGGGTCAAAAATTTCATTGTCCTCCAACGGTTCAATAACACATACTGTACCTATAGGTAGATTTGATTCTACACTTACCCAAAGCGACTTCCCGGTGCCAATAGACACACACATGCGAATTAAGCCTTAATGTTAATGTACGCAGTTCAATTGGTTTGTTCATTAAGTTGAACACCCCTTGTGACAGCTCCGCAACGACAAGTTTCCCCTAGTTGAAATAACATTCCACCAAGTTCCACAGTTCGTTGTCCAAGGTCAATTTTGGCATGATGTTGATGCAAGTTATCTACTCCTAGGATCACATCGTAGCTCTCACTTATCCACAGTATTACCTCCATGCTTGCATCAAATCGGACTTCCCCTATGCGAAAGTCAACTGTCACTGACCCCAAAGGTGTGATGACCTTATCCCCTGTGGATCTAACTTCCTTCATCCCATTAAACTCTTAGCAGCCACTGACACTTGCGCCCCTGTGTCCAACAAAATCTTAAACTTTTTAGTTCTTATGGATCCTACCACTGAACATCCCAACTCTGCATACGTATTTGTAGCACAGAAATTTAACGGGAGCTCCCTCAGGTGGGTCTTGCGCCCCCTCTGCCATTTAACGACTGTCCACCTCCACTAACTCCACACTGCTGGTTTCCACACATTCCTCTATTCCTTGGTGACTGGGTACACTGCCTCTGCACTTGTCCCATACGCCCACACTTATAACATTTTACACCTGCTGTAAACACTGCTTGTCTATCACGTACCCCTGTTGCCGGACCTATTTCCTCACACTGAATTGTCAGCTGAATGGCTGATTACAAATCTTTTGGAGCCCTTCACGCACTTTCCGCAACATATGCGCTGGTAATTCCCTCAAAAATACATCAACTGCCCTTTGCTCGACCTCCTGCAACAGAATACCATTTGCTTCATTGCTCTGACCCAACTCTTAAGTATACTCATTAATTTCTCTTATCCTGTCCGCAAATTTCTCTACTGTCTCCCCCTGCCTCTTTGTCATTGTATTCAACCTCTCCCTGAAGTACTGATTGCTGTTCTGTTTCTTGTACGTCTGTAAAAGCCCCTCCGTCAACTGGTTAAACTGTCCCGCCTTCCTTAAGGCCTCAGAACACCTTACATATGTCTTAGCTTCACCCGTTAATCTAATCTTGGCTTGATGAAATGTTGCTTATTCTGTTTCACATCTTTCTCCTCTAATTGTGGTGTAACAATCTCGGGAAAGTGTTGAAACAGCTGCGTAAACTCATTTGTGACGAATGTTTCTTGCACCTGCACCAGCAACCTGGAAAGGACGGGCAAGGGGAAGTGATAGAAGTCTGTTATGAGAGTACAGAGGAACACTGTCTGGCAGAGTGTGCAGGGACTAGAATGGCAACAGGCGCAGTGTCAGGAGGTTGAGGGGCAGGGAGATAGGGAAAGGAGGAGTGAAAAGGAGAGAAGTGGGTGAGATGGGTTGGTGCATTGACAGAGGGCAGCAAACAAAGAGGCTAGGAGACGAGAACGGGGAGGAGATAATAGGACAGAGGGGGTGGAAACTTTTGTGTGTTAACCAACTCTGCTGCAACCATTGCACAGCTTTTTATATTGGCATGACTACCAACCAGCTGTCTACAAG
Source organism: Schistocerca cancellata (assembly GCF_023864275.1). Classification (NCBI taxonomy): domain Eukaryota; kingdom Metazoa; phylum Arthropoda; class Insecta; order Orthoptera; family Acrididae; genus Schistocerca; species Schistocerca cancellata. The sequence goes on from NC_064630.1 coordinate 242,055,097, forward strand.
GATGAATGGCGCCTACCAAACTGTGTCCAAGGGCAAAGTAGACCACCAGGGGCACAATATGCAACTTAGCATAAAATGCTCAATCAATCACTGCTTCGCTACCTGAGCCATCTGGATCCTACCCTCCACCACCAGACTTAGAGAAGCAACTAACTAGAACTGAAGGCTACCTTAAGAGTAATAAAACAGAGAGAAAGTATTTAAACCTACAAACGGTACCAGATGAGATACAGACAGCTGATAAGAGGAGAAAAAGCCAAATCAATTAATGTGATTATTTCAAAATCAGCAAATAAAATGAAAACAGCTTGGGATATAATTAACTCAGAAAGACAAAAAATACACAGAAAACAAATTAATCAGAAAGTATGGAAGTGAGTAATAAAATCATTACAGATAAAACAGAAATTGCCAGTATCCTGAGTAATAACTACATAGATATGACAGAAAACCTAAACAAGGTGGATATGCGGAGGGGAGAGGGGGGAGGGGGGGGGGAGGAGAAATTTCATAGATTTCCTGGTTAAAAATACATCTTCTCCCACATGAAAATATACCTTTTCCCATGTAAAAATACACTTTTTTCCATATTAAGTGACAATAAACTTTCCCTTGGAGCTGTAACATTTACAAATCCTTTGAATGGTACAGGTATTATAAACTGGCATAGATTATGCCGGCACTTTAGGAAATGAAACCCAGCAAAAAACAATGCATCTTCAATGCACTGCCACATGTACACTATGTTTTCGTATTATGAAAGTACAAGTATAAATGGCACCAATTACACCATGACAACTTTTAAAGCACTGAAATCAAGATTGCGATGCAATTTTGTCAGCCAATCTTAGCTCACATTATGTGACTCACTAGCCAATGCCAGCTGAAATTCATAGCACAGGACTTGTGATGCAGTCAGCCAATAAACTAACTTTCAAGCTTAATCTTTTTTCACATGTTACCCTTGAAGATATACCAAACACAAATATGCCGGTAAAGTTTTAAATAATGGCATAAACAGCTGGTCTCCAGAGCCCAAAATTTTTCCAAGTGGCCAGTGCTCAAAGTAGTTAGTTTTGAATGAGAGTCCAATGTTCCTTGATTTAAGAAATTAACTGTACATTCTCAGACATAACAATATTTTTCTGCAACCTGTTGTAAATGTAAACAGTTGTGATAGTATGCTCATTGAAAGTAGTTTGTTGTTAGAAAGTACTGCACAGTCTTCATCTTGAAGTTTCTGACACAATTCAGAGTCGGCAGACCCTGGCGTGTGTCATTTGTTTTACTGTAACTGGTGAATTTTCTGTGCGACTAAAATTTTATTTTGGTTTTCTTCTCTCATTTATGTTTTCTTGTTGCATTATTATTCTTCAGTAGCAGTTCTTATCAGTCAAAAGAACAAAAATTTATCAGGAAATTAAAACAGTGAAAAATTCCTAGAATTCTAAAAAAGTTCCTTGATCTTTCCCAGATCATAAAACTTCCAGGTTTTTACAGGAGTTCGTCCCATGGCACATACACCCTGCTAAAGCATGAACACAGAAACCTAAGAACTTACTCAGCAAACCACAATGACAAATAAACCAAACCACTTCATGTTCCTAATACCAGTATCTAATGAGGAAGTGACAATGGTATAAAAAACTCAAGTCAAAAAGTCTACTGGACATCAAAGTGTCAAACTACCTAATCAAGCAGGTGGCAGCAAAATTAATTACACAACTGTTGGATACTATCAACTACTCATTCCAAGGAGTATTTCCTGATCAACTTACATTAATTAAAGTGGTACCTATATCCAAAAGGAGAATATATGAAGATCCTAACAATTACAGACCATTATCCTCAGTTAAAGTAGTAAAGGAGTTTTGCTATTTGGGGAGCAAAATAACTGATGATGGTCGAAGTAGAGAGAATATAAAATGTAGACTGGCAATGGCAAGGAAAGCGTTTCTGAAGAAGAGAATATTGTTAAAATCGAGTATAGATTTAAGTGTCAGGAAATCGTTTCTGAAAGTATTTGTGTGGAGTGTAGCCATGTATGGAAGTGAAACATGGACGATAAATAGTTTGGACAAGAAGAGAATAGAAGCTTTCGAAATGTGGTGCTACAAAAGAATGCTGAAGATTAGGTGGGTAGATCACATAAGTAATGAGGAGGTATTGAATAGAATTGGGGATAAGAGGAGCTTGTGGCACAACTTGACAAGAAGAAGGGACCGGTTGGTAGGACATGTTCTGAGGCATCAAGGGATCACCAATTTAGCATTGGAGGGCAGAGTGGAGGGTAAAAATCGTAGAGGGAGGCCAAGAGATGAATACACTAAGCAGATTCAGAAGGATGTAGGTTGCAGTAAGTACTGGGAGATGAAGAAGCTTGCACAGGATAGAGTAGCATGGAGAGCTGCACCAAACCAGTCTCAGGACTGAAGACAACAACAACAACAACAACAACAACAACAACCTCAATATACAGGCTTCTCCAAAATATTAGAAATACACATGCTCAACAGACCAACTGCTTACCTGGAAAAGCATAATATTATAACTCCAGAACAGCATGGATACCAGAAAGGGAAATCATTAACAGAATTTACTGTACAGACCTTGGCCCCGTATGATAGTTTCTGGGGATTTTCTGGACTTATCCTTGCCATCTGACACAACAAATCATGCAGACCTAGTAAAGAAAATAGATAATACTGGTACTTGTGGTCAAGCAGCAGACTGGATAACATCGCATCTCTGTAACAGGATGCAATACATACCCACTAACAAGTTACACAGATCAGAAGTTAGAAGTATTAAGTACGGTGTACCTCAAGCATCTGTTTTGCAACCTATCTACTTCAATTTATTTCTAAAGGATAGCTGCTACTCACCATATAGAGGAGATGCCGAGTCGCAGATAGGCACAACAAAAAGACCGTCAAAAATAAGCTTTCAGCCAACAAGACCTTTGTCAAAAATAGCCACCACACCCACCCACACACACACACACACACACACACACACACACACACACATACACACACACACATACGACTGCTGTCTCTGGTAACTGAAACCACACCGTGGGCAGCAGCTGCATTGTGTGATTGGGTAAGGAGGAAGTGGGAGCAGGGAGGGGGAGGGATAGCAAGGTAGGGGTGGAGAACAGGGAAGGGGCTGGATGGGTGAAGACAATGATGAACGAAGGTTGAGGCCAGGAGGGTTATGGGAACGTAGGATATATTGTAGGGAGAGTCCCCACCTGCGCAATTCAGAAATTCTGGTGTCGGTGGGAAGGCTCCATGTGGCACAGGCTGTGAAGCAATCACTGAAATGGTGATTGTCGTTTTGAGCAGGGGCTCAGCAACAGGGTGGTCCAGTTCCTTCTTGGCCACAGTTTGTTGGTGGCCAGCCATGAGGACAGACAGCATGTTTGTTGTCATGCCACATAGAATGCAGGGCAGTGATTGCAGCTTAGCTTGTAGATCGCATGACTGGTTTCACAGGTAGCCCTGTATTTGATGGGATAGGTGATGTTTGTGACCAAACTGGTGTAGGTGGTGGTGGGAGTATGTATGGGACAGGTCGTGCATCTAGATCTGTTACAGGAATATGAGCCAAAAGGTAAGAGGTTGGGAGTAGGAGTTGTGTAGGGATGGATGAGTAAATTGTGTAGGTTCGGTGGATGGCAAAATATCACTGTGGGAGGGGTGGGAAGGATAGTGGGCAGGACATTTCTCATTTCAGGGCATGATAGAGGTTGTTGAAACCATGGTGGAGAATGTAATTCAATTGGTCCAGTCCTTGGTGGTACTGAGTTACAAGGGGAATGCTCATCTGTGGCCAGACAGTCAGACTTTGGGAGGTGATGCACAAACTCCAATCCCTACTTAAAGCCTGATGCTCTTCCCAGAACATCTCCTCTGAACTCATTTCCCTCCTCACCCCCATGACACCCCACACACCCATCTTCTACATCTTCTACATGCTCCCCAAAACTCAAAAACCCAACAGTCCTAGACGCCCCATTGTGGCTAGTTGTTGTGCTCCCACTGAAAGAATTTCAGCATTCATTGACCAACACCTCCAACCAATTGCTGTAACCTAGCCTCCCACATCAAAGACATCAATCACTTCCTTCACTGACTCTCCACCATCCCCATCCCTTTACCTCCTGCATCCCTGCTTGTCACTGCTGGCACCATCTCCCTATTCACCAACATCTCTCATGCCCATGGTCTTACCGCTACTGAACACTACCCTTCCCAACGTCCTTCAGACTCCAAACCCACAACCTCATTCCTCATACACCTTACTAACTTCATCCTGACCCACAATTACATTTCATTTAAAGGGAAGGTATATAAACAAATCCGTGGCACAGCCATGGGCACCCAAACGGCACCCTCCTATGCCAACCTTTTGTGGGCCATCTAGAGAAGACCTCCCTGGCATCCTAAAATGCCAAACACCTAATCTGGTTCAAGCTCATTGATGATATCTTCATGATCTGGACCCAGGGCCAAGACACCCTATCTTCGTTCCTTCACAATCTCATCATCATCTTTCCCTTTCGCTTCACGCGGTCCTCCTCAACCCAGCATGCCACCTTCCTAGATGTTGACCTCCTCCTCTCTGATCACTCCTTCCACATCTTTGTCCACATTAAACCCACTGATCATCAACAGTACCTGTATTTTGACAATCATCATGCCTTTCACACCAAAAAATCCCTCCCATATAGCCTGGATACCCGGGCATGGCGTATCTGCAGCGACAAAAACTCTCTCACTCAGTATGCTGAGGTTCTCATCAAGGCCTTCAAGTACAGGCAATATACCCCAAAAAAATGGTTCAAATGGCTCTGAGCACTATGGGACTTAACATCTATGGTCATCAGTCCCCTAGAACTTAGAACTACTTAAACCTAACTAACCTAAGGACATTGCACGACACCCAGTCATCACGAGGCAGAGAAAATCCCTGACCCCGCCGGGAATCGAACCCGGGAACCCGGGCGTGGGAAGCGAGAACGCTACCGCACGACCACGAGGTGCGGACAATATACCCCAGACCCAGTCCACAAACATGCCATTTCCCCTCAGAACCCCAATCTTCCCACTGCCCCCAATAATCAGCAACAAATGAGTGTCCCGTTTGTCATCTGGGACCACCCCACACAAATGAATCCCATCCTTCGCCAGGACTTTGATTACATATCACTGTGTCCTGAAATGAGGGACATACTTCCCACTCCCCCTAAAGTTGTGTTCCATTGTCCACCCAACCTCCACAACATCCTACTCAATCCCTAAGCCACTCCCAATCCCAACCCCTTGCCACAAGGATCACATACTTGTGGAAGACCAAGGTGCAAAACCTGCCTGATCCACCCATCCACAGTACCTATTCCAGTCCTTTCACAGGTTTATCCTACCCCATCAGGGGCCAGGTCACCTGTGAAAGCAGTCATGAAATTTACCAGCTCTGCTGCAATCATTGCACACCTTTTTATATTGGTGTGACTACTGACCAGCTGTCCTCCAGGATGAAAGGCGACTGCCAAATTATGGCCAAGAGCAAAGTAGACCATCCTGTGGTGCAGCATGCAGCTGAAAACAACACACTTGTTTTCAATGGCTGCTTCACTACCCAAGCCATCTGGATCCTCCCTTGACCACCAGCTTTCCTGAACTGGCAGGTGGGAGTTATTCTTACAACACATTCTCCACTCCTGTGATAATCCCAGCCTCAACCTACAGTAACATATTGTCCCCACATCCTCCACCCAATAGTTTGCACCTCCTCTGTCCTACCAATTCTTCCCCATTCTAGTCTCCCACCATGTTTATTTGCAGCCCTCAGCTAATGCATCTGCCTGTCTTTCCGCGCTCCTCTCATTTCTTGTTCCTTTTTCCCCACTTCCCTGCTCCCCAACCTCCTGCCACTGTGCCCGTTGGCAGTCTACTCTCCACACACTCTACCAGAAAGCGTTTGTCTCTCCCCCCACCTGTACACTGCTATTGCTTTTGCTTTCCCTTTCCCCTTCCCCTCCCCCTCCAGATTGCTGTGTGCATCCCACATTGTGTTGCGTTCCAGTCCGAGATGCTGGAGATGGTGGTCACATGTGCATGAGGTGTGCTTGCTTGCTTGCTTGTGTGTTTACTGACAAAGGCTGTGGATGAAAGCTACATGTGAGTGGCTTTTAAATGTGCCTGCCTACAACTTCACGTGTCTTATTTACGGTAAGTAGGATTCCATGTTTTCCTATATTGTTGATATTCCTACCTGGAGTTTCCATTGTTTAATAAGAAATTAGTGTTACAAAGCAAACTAGAATTAAAACTACTCATATACAATTTAAGATTCACAAAAATGTATTTTTTAACTCTGGTGTATGTATTGTAGATTATTTAGCAACATACATACACCAGACAAACAATCCCATCAATTCATGACCATTAACACTCCATTTGGACTGGTCAGATACACTAGGACGCTTTTCAGATTGACAGTGCACCAATATGTTTTGGAGCTGATTCAAAATATTCCAAACACATTCAATTAACTGGACAATATACACTGAGGTGACAAGTCTTGGGATACCTTCTGATATCGAGTTGGACCTACTTTTGCCCGGCACAGAGCAGCAACTCAAAAGTGATAGGGAATCAACAATTCGTTAGAAGTCCCTTGCAGAAATATTGAGCCCTGTTGCCTCTATATCCATTCATAATTGCGAAAGTGATGCCGGCACACGACTCTGTGCACGAAGTGACCTCTCAATTACACCTCGTAAGTGTTGATGGGGTACATGTTGGGCAGTCTGAGTGGCCAACTCATTCGCTAGAACTGTCCAGAATTTTCTTCAAACCAATCACGAACAACTGTGGCCTGGGAACATGGCACATTGACATCCACAAAAATTCCATCATCGTTTGGGAGCATGAAGCCCATCAACGACTGCAATGGGTCTCCAAGTCTCTGAACATAACCAGAGGACCCAGTCCACCCCGTGTAAACACAGCCTACACCATTATGGAGCCACCACTAGCTTGAACAGTGCTTTGTTGACAACTCAGTTCCATTGCTTCTGCATCGTGCTTGAACCCTACCATCAGCTCTTAACAACTGAAATCAGGACTTATCTGATGGGGCCATGGTGTTCCAGTCATTAGGGTCCAACCAATATGGCTGTGAGCCCTGGAGAGGCACTGCAGGCAATTTCACACTGTAGTGAAGGCACTCACATTGGTTGTCTGCTACCATAGCCCAATAATGCCAAATTTTGCTGAATTGCCCTAATGGATATATTTGTCGTACATCCCACATTGATTTCTGCAGTTATTCCATGCAGGGTTACTTGTCTGTTAGCACTAACAACTCTACGCAAATGCCACTGCTTTTGGTCATTAAATTAAGACCGCCGGCCACTGAATTGTCCATGGTGAGAGGTAATCCCTGAAATTTGCTATTCTTGGCACATTCTTGATGCTGTGGCTCTGAGAATATTGGATTCCCTACTGATTTCCAGAATGGAATGTCCCATGCATATAGCTCATATTACCATTCTGCTTTCAAAGTCCCATCATGCAGCCATAATCACGTCGGAAGCCTTTTCACGTGAATCACCTGACTGCAAATAACAGCTCTCCCAATGCATTGTCCTTTTATACCTTGGGTACGCAATTTTACTGCCATCTGTATAGGTGCATGTAGCGATCCCATAACTTCCGTCACCTCAATGTATTAATAACTGACACTACAAGATTGCAGCGTCCTGCAAACTTCAATCTACTGTTCCAGACATAACAAAATGGACTTAAGAGCAACCAGCAGAAATGTGAATTTTTTCTAGCACAAGTGGAATACTTAGGCTACATAAAAAACTAAACTCTGCTCGAACAGGGGATGAAGACCAAATGGTACCGATTGGCTGCTGTGTCATCCTCATCCCATTGGCCGCTGTGTCATTCTCATCCCAAGCTCTCCCACCCATATGTCAATTTACAAAACTGGAGCCACTACTTCTCAATCAAGTAACTCCTCAGTTTGAATCACAAGGGCTGAGTGCACCTCGCTTGCCAACAATGCTTGGCACACAGTTGGCACTTTAGGCTACATACTGAGTCATAAAGGACTCCAATCAACTAAGGAAAATGAGAGAGAGAGAGAGAGAGAGAAAGCAAGCTACAAACTTAAAAGACCTTCAGTCACTTCTCTGCAAAATAAATAATCACACATAATTTACACTTAATACTCCACACATCACAAGGTCCCTTAATAATCTATCAAGATATGTGCAAAATAAGTATGGTCTTTGCAGTGCCAAAGAGGCTTGAAGTTCAAATGTTATCCAAAGCCTAGTCCTTGTCTGGCAACATGACCCATCAGAACACATTCTATTGGCCACTAACACATATCAATGTATCAAGGCTGTACTTCTCACAAATGCGACAGTGGGCACAAGTAAACAACAGCGTATGCACTTGAGACACTCACTTCAGCCCAGATCAGTTACGCACAAAATGGAAAATGAAGCACTGGCAGTTATATCAGACATCCAAAAATTCCATACATGTCTTTGCAGCATAAAATTTAACCTTGTAACAGACCACAAACCACTGATTTCCTTGTTCTGTTGTAACACCCACCACCAACAGCATGACATGCTAATGTTGACCCTATCCAAACTCCATATGAAACCAGATCCCACATTTGACTCTTAAGACGCACTGTGCTTCTAAAGCACAGGATGACACCCTAAAAAATCACCCTCCCAGTCCACTCCCTTTCCTGAACTCCAGACATACTTTTCCCTAAAAATCAGCATCCAGATGGTACTGGGAGTACTGATACTGACAATGGACAGTAAAGACTGTCAGGTGGTCATCCTCCTGCAACAGTTCAGTGGTTCTTGACTCTGAACAGGCATCTGAATCCATGTCACACAGTGACTTATTAACAGAAGTACCACCATATGGGGTATAAAACAAGATATGGGACGGGATTGAGCATTTCATGGTGGGGAAGATGCAGTATGTTAACTGGATGGAGAGTCTTCTACTTATGTAGATGTAACTTTATACAGCCTCTGGAAAGTGTGTTGAGACTCTTGCTGTTCCTGTCATTCATCCAAGACATTGCACACAATGTCAATAATAACCTCACTTTTCACTGATGACAACTATCTTTAATGAAGTACTGTCTGAAACAAACTGCACAAATATTCAATCTTGATAAGATTTAAAAATAGCGCAAAGATGGGCAATCAGCTTTACACCTTCAGTAATGTAAAATACGACAGGTCACAAAAAAAGTAGTATCCTATGACTACAATAAAAATGACCCACAGTTGGAACTGCTAAACTCTTAACAAATACCTGGGTGCAACAATTTGTAGGGATATGAAATGGAACATAGGTACAGTTGTTTGTTTATTTATTTACTACATGCCCCATTATGCACTATTTATAACACTACATGTACGTATTTGTAATGTTTATGTTGTATGATGATGAAGATGACGCAAGGAGGGAGAGCCTACTCCTCGCGAATAGCACCTAGGGGGCCGTCAAGCTTAACATCCCCATCGGACAGAGGAATCACCATCAATTCTGTCACAGGCCCAATCATGAGACACTATGGAAGGGTTTGAGTTTTAAACCAGGATGTTGGCACAAAGTCTGGTGATCGGGAACTTTACACCACCACCTCTCCTCTCCTACTAACCAGATAAATACTGGTGGTGAAATCTTTTTCTATCACCAGGATTCGAACCAGCTTCCCCTGGGTCGAGCGCCACTGCACAAGTGTGCGTTAGGAACCTCAGTAATGGAGGCAGGTTGCATAGGTTCAGCTGTATATAAAGCAGATGGCAGACTGCAGTTCATTGGTAGAACAGCAAAGAAATGCAACTAACCTACAACAATGACTGTATGCAAAACACATGTGCCACCCATCGTAAATATTACTGAAGTGTGTGGCCCCATACCAAATAGAACTAATAGGGAATATTGAGTGTATACAAAAGAGGCAGCATGAATGGTCAAAGCTTTGTTCTACTCATTCAAGACTGACATGGAGATGCTGAAAGCAATTAACTGAAAAATACTTGTAAGACATACACGATCTGTCCTCTGAAAGTCTAGTTTAAACTGTCAAGAACTAGTTTTAAGTGTTGAATCTAGGAATATACCACAACTTCTTATGTAGATTACACTAATTACAGTATGCTCAGAGGTGTTTCATGAAACGTTCACCCTGCGCTCCATATGAGAATGGAACAGGAAAAATATCTAATATGGGAAGTACCCTTTCCCATGCACTTTACAGTGGTATGGAGAGTATATATATATAGCTGCAGATCTCTCCCATGTGGGCAGTGTCTTTCACCACTGTATAATAATTCTGTCTTAAGACTTGCCTTAAAACATTGCAGTCAGATCCCAAGTTTACTCATGTTTCATACATGCTGCCTTTTACATCAGTAAGCAATGTAGCAAATGTAACTGCATTCATGTACCTTTCGCTTATTTAGTATTGTGATTTATTTTGATATTTCAAACCGTTACCATTTCTGTCTTGAAGTTTCTCCTGCTTTTACAGATGGTCCTATTTCGAAAATGGAAGACAATGAATTTTCCTGCAATAATTTCAGGTGTCTCTGCCAACGAGTACTTAGATGTTCTTAGTGAGAATGAAAATCCAGATGAAGGAATGTATTTATATGGATCTGAGGAAAATTCTAGTGACAGAGACAGTGACAATTTTAGGCCTGCAAAGAAGTGCAAGATGGCAATGTTGTCACGTGATTCTGACACTAATGATGATGACAACTCTGTTCATGTGAATGATCCATTTCTTATAATGATAACATTGACTGATGAGAAACTGGCATGAAACCACTTGAAGGTCATTAAGGGATCATTACATTTCCAATACAATGTGACTGTATAGCCTCTGTGATGTTTGGTGACAACTTGTTTGTATTGTTTTATCGTAATCAAATCTCAGTGAAATATAAAATGTTGCCTAAAGCATCCAGGTGGTCTCGTGTTACGCAAAGAGACATGAAGATACCCCTTGGCCCAATTCTAACAAACAAAAAAAGATAGATGGAAAGATTACTCATCAACAAGACACTCTAACAGATTATTTTCATAGATTATGAGCAGCAATAGATCTGAACATTCTGGTACTTTCAGGACAATACAAAACTGAACAGTATCTCTGAGAGACTCTTCAAAAATCAACCTATGTTGCATTATTTCCTCGATAAATTTAGCACACTTTATAAATAAAAGCAACAGTCTTTGTTGAATGAGATGATTCCATGGAGTAGGCTGAGCTTACAAATGTACAACCCTGCAAAGACTACGAAGTATGGGTTACTTGTTACAGTGGTGTGTGAGACTGTCACAGGCGAGAAATCCAATATGGAGATTTATACTGGTGAAGATTAGAGATGGGCAAAACTGTTCTTTTCAGAGATCGGATCAGAACTGTTCACTCCCTGAAATGAACTAGCTCTTTTTCATTTTTTCATGACTCACCACTCATTCACAATAGAAAATAAATGGAAGGCACATTGCCCTTTAAACTTGGTTTATTCCAGTACTATACGTGTATTTTGATCTTATTTGATCCTATTTTGAAGTAACACAGATAATGAGTAAGAATTTTGTATTGTTTATTGAAATTGCCACGATATGACAAAGTTTATGATTATTGATTTATTTTGCACTATCGTGGTTTTTTGGGTGATCGGAAAATGTTGTAACTTGAGATTTACATTAACAATATATTTGGCTACAATGTATTAAAATTTCATTAACCTCGTACAAATACATCGCAAGCCATATATTTTTAAAATGAACGTTTCCTTCCGAAGACGCCTAAAATCCCAAAATCCGAACCAGAATAAGAAAAAATTATATATAAATCTGACTGTAAGACTAAAGTGCTGCATATAGCCTTACGCAGAATAAAACAAGGAAAATATTGGTGTATCACATTTTGCGATACGTTTATCGGTTCGCTCGTAATTAAAGCGTAAATTCGAGTGTCCATAATAAAAATTCTATAGTAAGAGAAGTCGTCAGGGACCTAATCTGATCAGTTTAAACAAATAAAAAAAAATAAAAACAAATGATGTATACATAACATAATAATGTAATATACATAGCGGTATTACTACGAAGAACAATATCCAGTAGAGACAAACTCCGATGCAGAGGTGCTGAGTCAAGCAGGTCGAGCCGCAAGCTGTATTACTGCGTGAGCTAAGATCGCAGAGACCAGAGTGACAACTGAGTCGCTTTGCTCAACGCTCTGGCTAGAGTCGAGAACGGTGGGGTGAGCGTTGAGCGGGCGAGTTCCGAGGGTGGGGGGAGCGGTGAACGGCCACCAGTCACCCGCTCCGAGACAAATCGTCCGTTCTCTTGCGAGCAGGTTGTTGCAAGTAGTTCTTATGTTCTCCGCTAGAAGGCTCTCTGTCCTGTTGCTCGCATCAACTGCCCAGAGGGCAGGACGTGCGACTGAAACGATCGCCGACAGAGTGCGTTGCTAAGTTAAGCTGCGCCAGACACTGCACAGTGCACACGGCAGACGACGCACAGAGACGGCACGGCATATGTGAAACACAAAATCCAATGGGGCACTGCACAATGCAGGCAGCCAAGGTAGAAGCAGGGCAGAGGCCGGCGCTGGCTGTGTTGTGTGGCGTGCAATGTGCTCTGACCCGCAGAGGCCCCGCTGATATGCTCCGTCTCTCTCTCTCTCTCTCTCTCTCTCTCTCTGCTGTGGGAAACGTCTGGAGCTACCATTCTTTTTTTCTGAATCATTGATTGTTCACTCCTTTGAAAGATTCAACTCTATGAATCAGTTCAGGAGCGGATCCCCCATCTCTAGTGAAGATAAGAAACTGGAAAAGTCTGTCCTCCCAGTTCTTCATTATCTTCTTTTTATGTGGCACAATATCTTTGCTGTACTCCTTGGTGCTACAGCCCATCTAGGGCCTTGGTCCACTGGCCAATCTTCACCCACTCTTCGCTGCTGGCTTCTAACTCCCATTCTCCTCAAGTCCTTCTCCATGTTGTCTAGCCAGCTGGTCCTTATATGGCACCCACCTGGTCTTCCTTTGAAAGCTGTCTTGACTGTGCTGCTCTCCACCATTTTTTCTACTGTCCCAGTCAGCATAGACTATTACTCTTTATTTCTGTCACGACATCTAGTTTGTTATACAACTGTCTGATTTCCTTATTATTTCTGACACAATATTTACCAAGATAACTATTATAATAATACCTTTACTGCAGAGTTACAACTAAAAAACAGAACCAGAGTCTGTGATAATATTATGGTGAAAAGAATCTGTGATACTATTACAGTGAAAAGAGGTATACCGTAAACCGAAAACCAAGCATTAAGAATGAAGGAAGGTGATCTGGTTTCCTGTAGAAAAGGTGACATTCTTCTCCTCGTATGGAAAGACAAGCAGGATGTCAGAATGATCTCAACAATTCATGACGCTTCTGTTTCAAATACAACAGAAAAATTGGAGAGGATATATTTAAGCCTTTGTGTGAATCAGTATAATGTCCACAGGAAAAGGGTTGATACTGTGGATCAACACAGTTCTCATGGAAATTGATGACATGGACAAAAAAAGTCATCCTTTACCTAACAAACTGTGGAATTTTAAATTTGTTTAAAATTTACAGTGTCCAGAATCCAGAGAAGATGAAAAAAATAAATTGTAAGCAGTTTCTATTTTCAGTGGCAAAATATTGGATTACTGACAATGGTAATGAAGGCTCTCCAGACAAAGAGAGAGAAATGCCGTGCCCAGTCCGTCCCCTAGAGGAAAAGGAAGAGTACTACATGTACAACCACCTGGATGGCTACTAGGTGACATGAAGCATCAGGAATGTGTCTATTTCAAACAGTGGAAAAAAGGACTAAAAAAGAAATTTCCAGCCAAAGTCTATACAGTTTGTGCTGCCCACAGAAAAAGAAATGAAACAATGCATACCTGCAAATTTTGTACAGTTGCTCTTCACAGAGAGAAATGTTTTACACAGTAGCATACATTGCAAAAGTCCTAGGAACCTTTGTTTATATAAGGGGAAGTCAAATGAAAACCAAACACCCAAAACAACAGGACCATGGAATGGCATGACATGACATAATGCACGTGCATTACGACATTTATCTCACTGGAAGAGGATACGATCAACTCCTGTTTCATAGAACACGGCTGGCCTTGGACAGATCCACTATCGCAGCCACTCTTGCACTTCCTTGTCCGACTTAAACTGCCATCCACACGTCTTTCTTCATGTTGTCAATGATGTGAAAATCACATGGCACAAGATCTGGGCTGTACAGATGTTGCAGTGATTCTCAACCAAATCGCTGAAGCACAGCCTTCATCCAATTGGTTGTGTGGGGGCAGGCGTTATCGTGCAACAAGACAATTCTGTCTGACAGCATTCCGGTACATTTTGACTTTATGGAGCATTACAGTTTCTTCAAAATGTCTTCATAGCAATGTGGTTCCATGCTCGAGGAACTCTACGAGTAGAGGGCCCCCTGCACTCTAAGACAAAAGTCACTATGACCTAACTGGAATTTACGTGAAAAATTAGGATTTTTTTTTTTGTAAAAGAGATGTGGGGTATTTTCACTGTTGCTTTGCTGTTTGCCCTCTAGCTGTAGGAATACTGTCTAACAGAACCATCCTGTTGCACAAAAAAACACCCTCACACAGCCTATCAGACAAAGACTACACTTCAGTGATTTGGTTGGGAAACACTGCAACATCCTCTGCACAGTTCAGTTCTTCAAAGTGTGATTTTGGAAGTGCAAGAGGGGTGAGGTCGTGGATACACCAGTGGCCAACTGCAATGTACTAAACAAGGATTGATCATTTTGTCTCCCAGTGGGATAAATGTCTTAATGCATGTTGTGATCACTTCTGAATGGAACCATTCCATTGCCCTGCTGTGGTGAATTTTTGGCTTTCATTTGACTGACCCTCAAACATAAGTTCCACGCTAAATACAATACATGAAATAATAGTAACTGTAAAGGGCGAGGTCTTCTCAATAAATGGCTCAGTGCTAATATCTGCAAAGTGTCTCTGTGTGTCAATGCAGTACTACAAGCACAGCAACAATAGTAAATTTTTTGACAAAAAAACAGAGCAACAAATGGACACTAGAGAATTAGGTGTATTTTTGTTTGTGTGATGTAATGCAT
Organism: Schistocerca cancellata; assembly: GCF_023864275.1. Lineage (NCBI taxonomy): Eukaryota > Metazoa > Arthropoda > Insecta > Orthoptera > Acrididae > Schistocerca > Schistocerca cancellata. The sequence goes on from NC_064630.1 coordinate 242,070,355, forward strand.
TTATGGTCATGTGCACTAGTATTGTGGATAATGATTTTTTACATGTAGTTTACAATTACATCACAATTATAGTTTGAAAAAAGTGGTAAAATTCATTAAAAATTGTTTCATAATGTTGAGAAACGTTTTATGTTCATACACTGAAAGTTTACAATAAAAATTATGCAAAGCTGATGAGATGTAAACTTGTACATGGTTACATGCAAAAACAACAGCTAGCCACAAAAATGTCATTTAGTGTAATCAAACGACACTACTGAAAGGAGATCAGAAGCCTCGCTGAACCTTAAACAGGCCCTGATGTTATCGAATACATTATTTAGCCATTTCATACAATCTACAGTATAGCAAGATTTGCAGTAAGGACTAAGATCAATGTATAGCTGGGAAATCAGATCTAGTTAATTAAAAAGACCCTCACCTTTTTATGAGGGGGGGGGGGGGGGGGAGACTTGCCCTTATGGTGTGCTCCCATGCTTTAGTGTATGTTCATAACTACCTAATATTGTTCAGCTTCACACTTCACAGAATACTTCAACTAATTTTTTGATTCACTTAACAACAAATGAGACTCACATATTCACCAACTGTATAGCATATGGACCTTTCAGAATTGCATGACTGCCACAGGGTGTATGCCATTCCACACATTCATCTTCTGGCTCACCGTCGACCATATCTGCTTCCACATTTATAGCTCCCGGCCTCAGCACCTGTGAACAATTTACTCACTGTATCTCAAAAACTTCAATTTCTATTTTCTAACACTGTCTGAAACACTATTTCAAAACAGAGTTCATTTTCTGGCACATCATCACTAACGCAAAAATAGGCCAACTGCTACTCTACAGTACCTTATCATGCTTTGTTAGTGCATTGTGACCCCTTTATGTAGGCTGTTCCAACTCTAGTGCCCACCCATGGGAAGCCAAGTACACTTGGGCAGTGGGGAGCAAAAAGCTGACACCTCAGAAGTCAGACAGTCGCAGACATCCACATGAATACTCCATAAGCCACAGTAAGGTGCCACTACTTGTCATTTCCCCTCCTGTTCCACTAGCAAATAGAGCAAGGGAAAAACGACTGTATGTAAAGCTCCAGATGAGCCCTAATTACTCGTATCTTATCTTCGTGGTCCTTACATGTGATCTATGTTGGTGGCAGCAGAACTGTTCGGCAGTCAGATTCAAATGTTGGTTCTCTAAATTTTCTCAACAGTCTTTCCCACAAAGAATGCCGCCTTCCCTACACGGATTCCCTTTTGAGTTCCCGAAGCATCTCCGTAACATATTTTGTTCAAATCTACCAGTAACAAATCTAGCACCCATCCTATGAATTGCTTCAATGTCTTCCTTCAATCTCACCTGGTAAGGATACCAAATACTAGAGCAGTACTCAAGAATAGTTCACACCAGCATCATTTATGTGGTCTCCTTTGCCGGTGAACCACTCTTTGCTAAAATTCTCCCAATGAACCAAAGTTGACCATTTGCCTTCTGTACCACAGTTTCCACACGCTCATTCCACCTCATATCGCTTTGCAATGTTAGGCTCAGACATATAAACAACTTGACTGTGTCAAGCTGGATGGTAGTGATACTGTATCCAAACATTACAGGTTTGTTCTTCCTACTCATTCGGATTAACTTACATTTTCCCACATTTAGGGCTAGCTGCCATTCATCACACTAACTGCAATTTTTTTTGTCTATGTCGTCTTGTATCTTCCTACAGTCACTCAACTTTGACATCCTACCGTACACCAATGCATCATCATCATCATCAAACAATCACAGGCTGCTGCCCACCCAGTCCACCAAATCATTTATTTGTATGGAGCAGTCCCATCACGCTTCCCTGGGGCACTCCTGATGATACCCTTGTCTCTGACAAACATTCGCCATCGAGGACAACATACTGGGTTCTATTATATAAGAAGTGATCCAGCCACTCACATATCTGTGTACATATTTCATATGCTCGTATCCAAATTTTACTCATTCAATATTTCGGGAATGAGACAACTTAGTTATTTGTAACACACTTTGCACATAATATCAAACCTTTACAGAAACTTTTTCTTGCTGACGACCACCACAAAATGATGAAAGGAGAAATTTTATTGCTTACTGCATTTTTCTGATGTGACTTTCAGTAAAACAGTCACATCAGGCATATCATGACATTTACATTTATTGCTTCTTTGCTACTATCTCTGTTTGCAACACTTTCAGGAGACAGTATCCACATTTGCTGCTAAAGTACCTACAAAATTATATCATTGTATGAAACATATCTCAGGAGATATAAGGGATGGAGGAAATGGAGAGAGAGAGAGAGAGAGAGAGAGAGAGAGAGAGAGAGGAAATGGAAAGGGAGAGGGGGAAAGAGGTGATGGTAATAGAAAAAAAAGAAGTGGAAATGGATAGAGAGAGAGGGAGTCGTAGACGGGTAAAGAGACATAGGGAAGGGCAGATGGGCAGAGAGAGGTGGTAATGGCAGGTGGACACAGAGGGGGGGGGGGAGGCAGTTGGGCAGAAAAGAGAGGGAGGACTGGCAGTGGGGTGAGAGAGAGGGGGGGGGGGGAGAAGCAGGAGATGGAAGTGGACAGAGAGAAGGTGGAGATTTAAAAAGAGAAGGGCAAGAGGGAAAGAGAGAAAGGGGACAAGGAGACAGACAGAGGGAAGGGGGAGAAGGAGACAGACAGAGATGGGGTCAGAGGAGATTGACAGAGAGAGGGGCAGAGAATATGGGCAGGGAGAGGGGAAGAGGATGTGGGCAAGGAGAGGGGAAGAGGATGTGGGCAAGGAGAGGGGAAGAGGATGTGGGCAAGGAGAGGGGAAGAGGATGTGGGCAAGGAGAGGGGAAGAGGATGTGGGCAAGGAGAGGGGAAGAGGATTTGCAAAGACAGAGAGGCAGATAACTTGGACAGAGAGGGTGGCAGAGGATGTGTGTAAGTGAGAGGGAGAGGGAGAACATGGACCAATAGAATTGAGATAAAACACTAGGTAGGAGTATCAATATTTCAGGAAAAGATAGATTGCTACTTGCCATAAAGAAGACAACTTATGTTGCAGACAAGCACAGGTAAAACACACCAACAAAAAGCTTTCGGCCACAGCCTTCATCAGCAAAAGAGAAACACACACCATTCATACATACAAGCAAGCACAACTCATGCACACAAGACTGCCAACTCCGGCAACTTGGGCCAGAATGGGATGAAAGGAACAATCTGGATGGGGTAGGGAAGGAGAAATGATAGTAGTGAGCAGATGGGGGAGAGAGGAACAAGGTCTGGCAGTGTGTGCAGGGACTGGAATGCCAACAGGCACAGCATCAGGAAGTTGTGGGCCAGGGAGTTGGGGGAAAAAAGTGAAAAAGCACAGAAGCATGGACAGATGGATGAGCCCGTTGGCAAAGGGGGGCAAACGGAGGATGGGACACGAGAATAAGGAGGGGGTGGAAACAGTTGGGGGGAGGGTGTGGGGACAATAGGTTACCGTAGGCTGGGTTAATTACGGGAGTGGAGAATGTGTTGTAAGCATAACTCCAATAAACTTAGTTAACAAAATATGGTGGTGGAGGAGAGAATCGAGATGACTTGCATAGTGAAGCAGTCACGGAAATTAAGCGTGTTACATTCAGCTGCACAATGCTCCACAGGGTGGTATACTTTGCTCTTGGCCCCAGTTTGGCAGCGTGTAGTGATTCAAGAATTTCTGTGTAAATTCTAGAACCACTCAGCCTTCTACAGTCTCGAACACGTGATATTCTGGATATGAGTGTGGGATGGTAGAATTCTACCTACTGTGTATCACATGTGGCTTAAAATCAGTCGTGGGAAGGAAGTACACACGGCAGATGAATGGCACCAACAAGTACATGTTGGGCAATCCGTAGATGTTTTAGTGAGTGTGTAAGGAAGAACAATTGAGTTTATACGCAGCACTGTCCTTATTGGGTCACTGACTACTGTTATTAAAACAAAGACAGTTGAAAAATAACTATTGGAAACTCTTGACGTAACCTTGCTACAGGCAAGACTTATTTTCTGATTTATGTTAAGAAAAGTTATGGCACCAAAGCCAACTTTCTTTTAACTGTAATTCAATTTGTTTCTGACGTTTGACTGTACGAGAGACTTACCGGAAATTATATATTTACGTTGAAAGTGGGAGTTTTATAGTGTATGGAAGTCAAATACATTGCTAACTGATTTTTTTTATTCTCGAATCAGAAACATACAAATTTACAGTAGGCATACACATCAATATATATATATATATATATATATATATATATATATATATATATATATATATATATATATATAAAGAAAGATGATGAGACTTACCGAACAAAAGCGCTGGCAGGTCGATAGACACACAAACAAACACAAACATACACACAAAATTCTAGCTTTCGCAACCAACGGTTGCCTCGTCAGGAAAGAGGGCAACCGTTGGTTGCGAAAGCCAGCGCTTTTGTTCGGTAAGTCTCATCATCTTTCTTTTTAAATATATTTTTCCCACGTGGAATGTTTCCCTCTAATATATATATATATATATATATATATATATATATATATATATATACAAATTGTATTTATATTACATGTGCCCAGTACTTTGCAACCTCCAGGGCGCTTGGAGTGGCTTGCAGGAGATCAATCTTCGTGCAGGATGTAGGGCACAAAAGGCACTGGAGCATGTGGCTTGTGGTTTGTTGTTTGTTCTTGTCCACAATCAATCACAGGACGTATTTTCTGTTATGAAGCCCCATCTCTTCAGGTTGTCTCTGGATCGTCCGACTCCTTATCGTAATCCGTTTAAAGGTTTCCACACCAGTCAGCTCTCGTTGTGTCCGGGTGGTAGTTCTTCAGCTTCTGGCGTCTGCAGGTGAGGTGTCGACTTCTTCCATAACTCCAGCCTTGCCTTCTCTGGTGAAATAGTGAGCTTCTCGAATGTTCTCAGGAAGCTCTTTCGCGATCTCAGCCGTTGCTGTGGTGGATTATGTCCGTGCAGTGGATGGGCACTGTCCTGTTCCATTTTCAGTCTCTCCTTGTTGGCAGCCACTGTTCTGCGTATCCATGGTGGCGCTATTCCAGCCAGGCAGTAGAGCTTATCAGTTGGGGTATGTGTTAAGCAACCTGTGATCAACCTGAGAGCAATTTTGAGAGCAATGTCTACTTGTCTGGCATGCAATGACCTGTACCAGACTGGAGAAGCATATTCAGCAGTAGAAAAGCACAGTGCCATTGCAGAACAGCGAATAGTTTGTGGATGTGATCCCCACTGTGTCCCCGCTAGTTTGCGAATTAGGTTGTTTCGAGCGGAGATTTTCATTTTGGTGTTCTTGCAGTGAGTTTTGAATGTCAGAGTTCTATCGAGAGTGACTCCCAAGTATTTATGTGCATGATGATGCTGGAGTTGGATGCCTGACCATGCAATATGTAGCTCACGATTAGCTTCCCTATTCCTTAAATGAAAGGCACACACTTGTGTCTTCGAAGGGTTAGGTCTGAGTTGGTTCCGATTGTAGTAGCTTGACAGTGTTCTAAGTGCTGTTGTCAGGTTTCTTTCCACTCTTTCAAAGCATGATCTCTGGTAGCAAGGGCTTGGTCATCTGCATATAAGAATCTCCTTGTGCCTGGGGTCAATGGCTGGTCGTTGGTATAGATGTGTGGAGCCAAGACGCTTCCCTGAGGTAGACCATTTTTCTGCGCTCTCCAGCGACTGCGTTGTCCTTGAAATTCAGCAAAAAACCTACGGTTTTGGAGGAGGGTGCTGAGTAGTCTAACAAGGTGGACGTTGTTGATCATCTTATATAGTTTTGAATGGAGTAACCGATGATGGACAGTATCATATGCTGCTGTGAGATCCACGAAGACCACGCCCGTTACTTGGCGGGTTTCAAACCCATCCTCTATAAACTAAGTGAGATTCAAAAGTTGCTCTGTGCAGCTTCTGTTTGGTCGAAATCCTGCTTGTTCGGGTATGAGAAGAGGGTCTATTACTGGTAGGATTCTATTCAGAATCATACGTTCGAACAGTTTATAAAGGTGACTCAAAAGGCTAGCTGGTCTGAAATTCTTGGGACGATTTGCTTCCTTTCCAGGTTTCAGAAGAGCTATCACCCTGCTCTTTCATCAGATCTTTGGTATTTGGCACTGGTTCATGCAGTTGTTGAAAAGCTGCAGGATCCACTTTCTTGTTTCTGGGCCGAAATTCTTGATTTGCTCCATACGGATGTCATCTAGACTGGATACTTTACCAGTTTTGTTAACTGATGAAAAGCATAGTTTGCATGTCTAATTATTTCATAAGTAGAAAGAGTCTAAAAATTCCTGTACCTAGCATTATTCAATGGAGAAGAAGTCAAGAGGGATTCCAGCAGCTGGCTATCCAGTAAAGAAGAGTGGCTGCAAATTCCCAGTAAAGAAGTGGAAGGTGGTTTGGGGAATAAACCGAAATAACCCAGATTCACACTCACACTTTATAAGTCAGAAATGTTATAATGTGGCGATTTGTGTGAAAGAATCAAGAAAACAGGAAATTTTAGTACAAAACAAGAAAAGAAGCTGTTACGTGTTGCCGTAGCAACCAAACATAATAAGACAAGGGAATTACTCCGAGAAATTGGAATACATTCAAGTTTCCAATGGAGCAAAATTTAAGTGGAAAAACGGTGAGGAAATGAAAATTCACAACGATAAAAACAGCAAAGAAGATTTCAATGTATTTGTCTAAGAAGAAGTACCTATAGAACACTTCAACCAAGAAGATCCAGTGCGAGGAGTATACAGCTCTCTCACACATCGCGGGGATGCAGACGCGGAAACCATCACACATCCGATGCCACGGCACCAGCTGCTGTTCACCGGTGCTTACCTGTCTCCACATCCACTCACCTACGCAACAAGAATTCTACGCCAGGTGAGCATGAAACAAAACTTGATTACTTTAGTACAAAGTTGTAGAAGATACTGTTGAGTGAACTTTTATTGTGTAATTATCATATTTAAAGTTAGTTTTAAATGCTTACAAGAGCTAAGGCATATAAAAGTATGGAAAATATACAACAGGTTGGGGAAACTCAAGACCCAGTAATGGATATGAAAATCAGCAAAAATCAAAGCTCAGAGTCTTAAGTTAAACTCATTAAATTCTCAGAGTGTGACTGTAAGTAAAGAACTAGACTTAGTAAATTCTCAGTTAAATACCCAGAGTGGAGCTTTAAATGCTCAGAGTGAAACATTGAGTATTCAAATGACAAATTTAGGTTTGTTAAACACCAAAGTCGGCTCTCAAAGCAAAGACTTTAGTTATCTATGCAAAGGCATGGGTGCTTTGAAGACTGAGTTCGATACAACAAGTAATAAAGTAGAGAATTTAAAAGTAGATTTAAAGAATGAGTTGACAAATTCTCTGACCACTCATATAAATCATATGTTTACTGACCTTAGTCAGAAACAGAGTAACACTTTTCAAGATTTATCAAAAAGGTTAGAACTTAAAATTTTGAGAGCAAATGAAATAATGTAGAATCCGAACTTACTAAAAAGTTAGGATCTTTTGAAAACGTGTACAATGTACAATGTTAAGTATAATGATTTAAGGCAGGGGTTGAATAATCTGAAAGAGAGTGTAGATAAGCGAAATGAATTAATGCCAGTCACCCAATCGCACATTACAGGTGTCAATACACGGGTAGATAATGTAGAAAGAAATTTCAAAGAGAAAATAGCTAACTCTGATATTATAAATGTAATTAGTTTGGAGGAACAATTTGGAGAAATTATAGATCGAAAGGTTACCAAGAGTATAACATCCGGACACATATCGCCTATTCCTTCTTCCCAACGTAGTGATATCAGGAAGGGTATGGACAACCTATGGAGATACTTTAAGCTTATTGAAGATAAAGTAGAAAAAGGGTAACTTCACCTAATGTTGTATTAACTAGTGAAGCAGTGACTGATTTGCAATGGGGAGCTAATTCAGTGTTATCGAGACAATTCCCTAAATTTAAGCCAGACGGAGATGTACATCCGATCTTAAAAAGATTTAACCAAGCTTTATCAAAAAATTGGGGAGATTCCACGAAGATCGAATTTGCTTTGGGGTACCTTCTAAGGGAAGCATCAGAATGGGGAACAGTAAATGTTGAGAATTTTTCCTCTTGGGGAGACTTTCAAAAGAAATTTAATGAGAAGTATTGGTCTGCCAGTGCTCAAGCAAAGTTAATATCAGATCTGTGGGACCCAAAATATTATAATAATACTTGGGGAGCAATAAGGAAACATTCTGATTGGCATTTAACACGAGCAAAGTATTTAGATACGCCAATGGAAGAAGAAGGATTAGTACGTATTTTAATTAGATGACTGCCAATCTACGCGAGAAAAGACATCTTGTCTTTTGTTGACACACTTGATGCAACAAATAAGGACCGCAACAAAACTTTACACCAAAGTGAAAGTTTGAGCTACAACAGAAATAGCGGAAATAATTTTAAAAAGCACGAGGCAAACTTAGCAAAAGTACACCAGTATAGTAAGAAAAGTTGTAACGACAATTATCAAAAGAAGCATCCACCTTCAAATTTAGATCCGGTAGCTTCTCAAGAATTTATAGCGAGTAACCAGAAAACACAGAATGGGACTGTAGTATCTCGTTTCGGTAACCAACCCATAATTAGTAGTAATGAGGAAAACAGTGTTCGATCTGGATCCAGGGCCAGTGCCCAGGTGATGGAGATATATTAGGAGACATTATTCCATATAGGTATGTTAACTTTACACACAAAATACCCACAAAGGAATGGTTGCTGCTTGAAGAACCAATCTTAGCTACTAATAACCCACAACTTATAATAGCAGGGACAGTGGAAACATCCGAGGTTAACATATTTATAGAGTCAGTAAATGAGATATCACTCATCTCAAATGCATTTTTTAACTCGATACAGAATAAACAGCACTTACCGTTATTGCCAGTGACTGGAGTATACATAATCAGGATAACGGGAACAAAAAGTAAACTTGTAAAATATGAAACTCAAGTGAACTGTAGTACTGGACATACGTTATTTCGTCAAACCCTATTAATAGTAGAGAATATTAATAGAGATGTACTGTTTGGTTTAGATTGGTTGTGACAGTTTAAAGTCATCGTAAACTTTGACGAACATCATCTTTGTTATGGTAGAGGGGACAGTAGATGCTGGACGCCATTTGTAACAAATAGTTGGTTGGTTGGTTGCTTGGGGAAGGAGACCAGACAGCGTGGTCATCGGTCTCATCGGATTAGAGAAGGATGGGGAAGGAAGTCGGCCGTGCCCTTTCAGAGGAACCATCCCGGCATTTGCCTGGAGTGATTTAGGGAAATCACGGAAAACCTAAATCAGGATGGCCGGACGCAGGATTGAACCGTCGTCCTCCCGAATACAACAAATAGTCACATTGAGGAAGAAACAACTGAGTGTCGGTGTCTACGATCAACAGCTACAGCACAATTATCACCAAAAATCGATAATGTGGATCAAGTAACACATTGAACTGATATACAAGACAAAGTTAATGTATCCCTAGTATTAACTGATCAAGAAAGACAAGATTTGTATAAAATTTTAAAGGAGTATGAAGTGGTGTTTTCTGATTGTCCAGGTAACATCAGCGACTTTATCTGTCAGTTCAAAATCAAAGATGACACTCCATTCTTTTGCAAACGATATCCAATACCAATGATTTTGAAGGAAGCAGTTCGAAATGAGATTAACAAAATGATTGATAATAATATTACAGAATGAAGTTCCAGTGTAATGAATAATCCTCTGGTCATGGTGAAGAAAGCTACAGGTGAGGTACAATTAGTCTTAGATGCTCGAACATTAAATTGACATATAGAAACAGAGAGAGATCGAACAATTAATATCGACGAATTGTTATCCAAGTTTGAAAAGGCGAAATTCTTTAGTACAATGGACTTTATCCGGGATATTGGCAGATACAATCTAGAATCCAAAAAGTATACAGCCTTTTTGTTTGATGGAAAATCTTATCATTTCAATGTATTGCCATTCAGACATAATATCTCTGCGTCCGTTTTTATACATGCGTTAGATGAAGCAATAGGGAGAGATTTATTGAACGATTTGATAATATACATAGATGATATCTTCATAATATCAGCTACTTGGGAGGACCATTGTTTAACTCTGTGCAAGACTGAAAAAATTTAAAGAAAAAGGTATTACGGTGAAGCTCTCTAAATCGTTTTTCATGCACTGAGAACTTAAGTTCTTAGGTCATATTATAGGCGTAAAGGGAATTAGACCGGACCCTGAACACATAAAAGCTATCAAAGAATGTCTGCACCCCAAAAATGTAAGACAATTAAAAGGATTTATAGGTATGGCCAGATACTATTGACGGTACATACGAGGACAAGAGTCAAATGACCCGAGACTTTCAAGTTTATTAAGAAAGGGAGTACCGTGGACTCGGGATCAAGGTGCAAATGATGCATTTGAAAACGTCAAAAAAGCACTTGTTGAGTCACCCATATTACATCATCCAATTATGGGCGAACCATTAAAATTTTCGACATATGCATCTGGTTACGGTGTTGCTGCCAAACTTTTCACAGCTACCGAAAAGGAACTATTGGCGATTGTGTGGAGTATTCAAAAGTTTCAAACACTAGTATGGGGATCATAAATCCATATTTATACAGATCATCAAGCTTTATCCTTTCTGATGCGTAATCAATTACTACACAGTAGGTTGATGCGATGGATGCTTTTCCTACAGAAATACGATATTAAGATACGATACGTAAAAGGTTCCGAAAATATTGTACCTACTGTTTTATCATGGCTACCCAACATCATTGTAAAGGAAATGGCTCAAAGAATAAGAGCGAATATCCATCATGATCCTTAATAGATCATAAATTGTTTTGGAGAGACAGCATAACATCACAGTGTTGGTGCTTATGTATTCCGAAGGTAATGGAAGACGAACTTGTGTGGTATGTTCACACATGATATGAGCACTTCGGAATCAAAAAATGAATATCCCATATGAATAAGTTTTATTATTTCAAGAAACTAGGTCATAAAATAGCATATTTGATTAGAACCTGTGAAACTTGCCAGAAAGTAAAAGAGAATGATACTCACGCGAAACACAAAATGTATCCTATTATTCCTAAGTCATTACACGACATCACACCAGCAGATTTTTTTGGACCAAATCCACATGGAGAGGTAGGAGTATTATATATTTTGGTTATCATAGACTGCTGGTCAAAATATGTTAAACTATATCCCATTACAAGAGCAAACATGCAGACGGTTATACACTGTTTACAACAATACTTTCTAGAAGTAGGTAAACCAAAACTGTTTCTTAAGGATAAAGGACCACAATTTGTGAGTAACGAATTTAGAGAATTCCTAACTTGGGAAAGTATTCGACAAGTGTTAATATCCAATTATAGCCCATCATCAAATCTATGTGAACAAGTAATGGAGGAAATTGGAAAATTATGTCATACTTACTGCCATGAAAAACATACTTCGTGGGCAACAAAAATGAAGGACTATGAACTTATCCTAAATGATAACCCCATTTATTGACTGGGTTGACACCTTTAGAAGTTATAGGCAAACCTTTTATAGGAGAACCTCTAATTAAGTGTTTTAATTGGCCTAAACAACCTAGTGTCACAATTACGAAGTAAATAAGGAAATAGTTTCTAAGAATTTAATTGAAAAGGTGCTACAAAGAGTAAGTAAGCATAAGGGCTGTGGAACCTCAGTACTAAGTTGATGACTTTGTTCTTATAAAACAACATCTTCACAACTCGACTCTGAAGAAAGAGACTCATAAGTTTTTCCAAAAATATGAGGGACCGTACAGGGTACAAACGGTGATCCATCCTAAGACGTTGTTTTTAGTAGATCCCACAACTGGATTAGAGAAGGGGAAATACAATGTAAAGGATGTAAAATTGTATATCCCCCAGGGACAACATCTGAGTTAACGGGAGAAGTAACAACTATCGGATGCCAAGTTGTTTTCAGTGTTTCTTCCAAAATAGTTTTCCTGCACTGAATTCCTTTAAAATCTAGAACTATCCTGTAATCTTATTGCTTAAAAACTGGATATGACTATAAAATAGAGAACAACTAAAGAGAATCACAGAAAAAAGTGATATCTAGACAAAATTAATTGAACAGAGTAATATATTTGTGGAAAATTTAATATGATGACTAGCTGAACAACTGTTATACTGTAGTGTATAGATTTTCTATTTTGTATAGAGTATTTTATACCTTTTATGAGATGTGATATAAATGGGAGGGTTTGCATATTTTTCTTTTATTACTTCTCATTTGAGGACCTGTCTATTTTTCCCCTCTTTTCATATTCACAAACTTCTATCGCTAAAATCCTTCCTTATTTTTGTGTTTACTAGAAACCTATATCTTATCTTTAGATAAGAAGGCCGAAAAATCAGACTACACTAACACACATCCACATATACACAAATATACACTTCTACATAAACATTAAATTACATAAGACAAAGTCTATCACCATGTGAGAACCGCCAGGTGTTGTAGGGAAAATATGTGTACATATGTAAATATGGACCCATATATAGGAAGCTATGACGGTTCTACATCGAATGTGCATAAGAAGAGGTGCGCATCAACAAAGAACAGTGACAGTTCTAAATAGAGATTAGAATAGACACAATGAACTCCTGCACAAATAGAGCCAAAAGCATATAAGTTTATGGAACGAAAATGCTACATAATGAACAACTATAAAGTATTAAAGAGTAATGGATAAATCAGAAAGAGGCTTGAGGAAAGAAAGAAAATGAAAGTAGGAGAGGAATTAGTCATGTTGATCATTAAGAAACGTCAGTATAATAAATACTTTGATGAACTGAAGGATAGTGGGATGTAAATAGTATATGTAGACATATTATCTATTGAAAATATGTAAGTTCATAAGTAGAAGAGGACTCTAGGGAGTAAATGATATATTACAGAATGAATGCGAAGTTTAAGATAGATTTCTATCTTTAGCAGAAGATATTTAATTATGGTATACATAGAAATGTATACTAGGGTAATGAACTGTGAGGCCTACTCAGAAAGGATAAGGGGGGTGTACCCAGCATTCACCAAGTATAAAGGGCAGGCATATCTACGTGGAGACAGGATGATCTGTGGCCTAAAAATAGGGATGTTTTGTAAGGGGCGTACCTACCAGAATGGAAAGAGGAAATGCTCTCATAAGGACAACCCACAAGCAAGGAATAGGTGCTGATCCTAAGAGCAGGGGTAGGTGCTGATCCTAAGAGCAGGGGACAGTATTGTGACAAAAGTCACAAATTTTATAGGGATTATTCTAGGAAGTATGAATTCTATGAATGACTAGCATTATTATGATTCATGGAAAAGCTGACTAAAACCATGAGTACATGCTCATGTCTTAATAACAAAGTAAAATAAGAAAAGAGTAGAGAAACAATAAGCAAAAGATTGTTCAAGAGAGGACAGAGAATTGTTATTGAAAGGAAAGATACATATATAAACATATGTAAGAAATGTATATTGTTAAGATATGAAATGCTATTATGAGTGATATTATTTGCATAATTATTATGTATAAAATATTGCATGTTCAATCTGAGGGAGGGATATGTAGTGATTCGAGAAATTCTGTGTAAATTCTAGAACCACTCGACCCTCTACCGTCTCGAACACACGATATTCTGGATATGAGTGTGGACTGGTAGAAACCTACCTACTGCGCATCACGTTTGTGTGTGCAGGTTTAAAATCAGTCGCGGGAAGAAAGTAGACACAGCAGACTAACAGCACTGACAAGTACCAGTCGGGCAATCTGTAGATGTTTTAGTGAGAGTGTAAGGAAGAACAGTGGAGTTTATATGCAGCACTGTCCTTATTGGGTCACTGACTATTGATATTAAAACACAGACAGTTGAAAAAGAACTCTTGGAAACTCTTGACATTACCTTGCTATAGGCAAGACTTATTTTCTGATTTATGTTAAGAAAAGTTACGGCATCAAAGCCAACTTTCTTTTAACTGTAATTCAAATTTTCTGATGTTCGATTGTATGAGAGACTTACCGGAAATTATATATTTATGCTGAAAGTGAGAGTTTTATTGTATATGGAAGGCAACTACATTGTTACCCGACGAAAAGCAAAGTTTGTTATGTCTCTTATTTCATAAGTAGAAAGAGTCTAAATATTCCTGTACCTAGCATTATTTGATGGAGAAGAAGTCAAGAGGGATTCCAGCAGCTGGCTATCCAGTAAAGAAGAGTGGCTGCAAATTCCAAGTAGGTCACCTCGTAAAGAAGTGGAAGGTGGTTTGGGGAATAAACCGAAATAACCCAGAGTCACACTCACACTTTAAGGCAGAAATGTTAGAAATGGCCGTTCATTCTAGTGGACAGCTGGTTGGTAGTGACATCAATATCACCAGTATAAAAAGCTGTGGAATGATTGCAGCAGAGCATCATAATTACCTATCATGCCCTGAAATGAGGGACATCCCACCGAAGATCGTTGCCACCCCTTCTAAAGCGGTGTTCTGTCACCCACCCAACCTCCATGACATCTTAGCCCGTCCCTTTCCCAATCCCAATCCCAATCCCAATCCCTTGGCATAAGAACCATATCCCTGTGGAAGACCCGTGAGCAAGGCCTGCCCCATCGACACACCCAGCACTTCTTTTTCCAACCCTGTCACAGGTTTATCCCACCCCATTAAGGGGCAGGCCACTTGTGAAAGCAGCCATATCATTTATCAGATCTCCTGTAATCACTGCACAGCTTTTTATTCTGATTACCAACCAACTAACTGTCCACCAGAATGAATAGCCACCGCCAAACTTTGGACAAGAACAAAGTAGACCATTTTGTGGCACAACATGCAGCTGAATGTAACATTATTGATTTCAATGGCTGCATCACTACCTGAGCCATCTGGATTCTCCCCTCCACCACCAGTTTTTCTGAGCTGCACAGATGGGAGTTATCCTTACAACAAATTCTCCTCACCAATAATTAGCCCAGCCTCAAACTACAGTAGCATGCTGGACCCACACCCTCCACCCAAAAGTTTCCGTCCCCTCAGTCCTATCACCTCCTCTCCATTCTCGTCTCCCACCCTCTGTTTGCCACCTTCTGCCTACATATACACCCATCTTTCTCCATTCCTCTCCTTTTTTGCCCACCTCCCTGCTCCACAACCTCTCGATGCTTTACCTGTTGCCATTCTAGTCCCAGCACACTCCACACGACAGCGTCACTCCCCCCCCCCCCTTCCCCCCACTTGTACACTACTATTACTTCCTCTTCTGTGCCCCATCCAGACTGTTGCTTCCATCCCACGTGATAGTTGCATTCTTGCCTGAGCTGCCAGAGTTGGTGGTCGCGTGTGTGTGTGTGTGTGTGTGTGTGTGTGTGTGTGTGTGTGTGTGTGTGTGTGTGTAGCCGAAAGCTTTGTGTAAGTGTCTTGATTGTGCCTGTCTGCAAATTAATATGTCCTGTTTATGGTAAGTATCAATCTATCTTTTCCTACATAACTGAAATAAATATGCATCAGGGTAATGCCAGGTACCCAACTAGTACTTTACTAATACACTGGACACAGGACAAGTCATATCACCCCATTATTACTAAAAAAAAATATTTCTTCAAGTTGCTAACTGCACGTTCTGTATTTTGTAGCTCTATATATAATATGTTTCAGGATAACTGGTAATTTGTATAGACGAGTTTAAAAATTCATTAAAAAAAGTGTAATCTCTGCAACACTAAGGGATCCTCCTACTCAAAATAGACTCGACAGTTTTAATGTGAGCATGTTACATGTAAATCAAAAAGATTAGTATTCATGACACTGTTGCCTGAATTCAAAAAGACAGCAATCCTGATCTGACTACCCATGGCTATAGGCTATACAAGTATTTAAAAATGATGTCACAAATATTTACACAATTTGAATATGCCAACATGACACTGCTTCACTTTATTATTTTATGGAAATGTTCTTCCTGCTCATGAATAATATCATACATACTTCCATAACAACGGTGTACCAGTGTTCCAATGAACTTCAAGAAACTGGTATATTCCCAGGTAAAAATACTTTTTTTTACATGGAATTAAAACCTATATATTGTGTTAACACTGTATCTGTGATACCACCATCAGCACATGCAACATCTTCACACAGGCTAAAAAAACTTCTACATGACCATTAACAAGACATGTCAAAAGTTGCAGACAGGCACAATTGCCATTCAAATATAGCTTTTGGCCACAGCCTTTAATTGTGCCTGTCTGCAGCTTGACATGCCTTCTTTATGGTAGGTAGCAATCTGTCTTTTCCTAAATTGTTGATATTCCTACCTGGAGTTTCCACTGTTATCAAACTTCTACATGAAATTTTCCAAACTGTAAATTTCTTATTAGTAATATTTACTCTGCCATAAAGGTAGACATACCATGGAGGACATGAATGCTTCTGTGTTGATTTGAAATGTAATGCAATAGAACAAATTATGTAATACAGTCCAGTTTCAAGTCATCATGCAAAATGGTTTTGCATTTTTTAAATGGCTGAATATTTCTATTTAACACTGATATCATAACCTCATAACCACAATCACAGTTTATAACTGGTAGTACCTGAAAAGAACTGTGTGAGCCTACGTCTTGTGACAAACTCATTTTAGACAGGAGATCTTTGAGATTACCTGTCTGCCTCTGGTCCTCAGTATACTCAACAGCAGAGCACTGGTGTGTCTGTCTAGATTAACAGCCCAATGTGAAGATGATAGATGTACAATTTAAAGGATCCATACATACTCCTCATGGGAGAGGATGGACAAGTCTTCATGTACGGCAGCAGAAATTATCGCCGGATGCCGGTTGATACCAAGTTGACAGCTATCAACCACAGAGATAACCCAAAGCAACCAGCCATCTTCTGTGATGACAATCAGAACAGTTGACTACATAAAATGAAAATCATAAGAAATTCTTTCTTGTAAGCAGTTCTGCGCTAGCCATGCTTCCCTTTACATATAGCACAGAATAACAAAGGTGTTTAATCTTCTAAAAAGAATATAAATGTGTTCGCCTTGTGATTTATGTGGAATTTGATCAGATGGAGATTTTGCAGTTCATACATGAGCCTCCATCATTGATCTGAACTTCAAGACTGTAGCAGGGCTTCATATGGAGGACATGGACAGCATCTCTGCATTTTTGTTTTCTTGATTAATGTGCATAATCCCTAACTTTAAATGTGGCAACTGAAAAGCAACGAAAGATACAATACAGTCCAAAGTAGCATTTTAATCATATCTCCTAGAGTCTCACTGTCTGCACAGGTGTAAAAATTTATATCAAGTTTCCTGGGCAATCTACCACTGGCCTGTACCTGGCATTACTGTGCTTTTGTCCCTTCTTTTGGGCATCCATGGACCATATGTGAGCCAGCTATCTTGTTTTTTTGGTCCAGGTGATATGGAATTTCACTTAAGTCGTCCTGAGTATAGTCTAACTGAAACAGGAACAGTGTATTCATTGTTGTTTCTGCCTTGTGACCATGGAGTAGACTGACTGGGATGAAGCCTGTAGTGTGTTGCATCACTGTGGAATATGCGGAAGTCACAGCAGGCAGTAATGTATCCCAGTCTTTGTTAAACATCAATACACACTGAGGGCATACCACTCATCTGTGGATGGTAGGCAGTTGTCATGCTGCGGTTGATGTTGCAGTGTGAAATTACCTCTGGTACTAGTCTTAACGGGAAAAACCTTACTCAATCAGAGATCATCATACAGGACACGCATGGCTTCAAAATAATGTCTTATACAAGGAACTTTGCAATTCCCAGAGCTTTGGCGGTCAGCTCAGCTTTGGCGGCAGCATAACAGGTGAAGTAGTCACTGCACGCTATTTTTCCATTGATTCACATTTATTGACTTTGGGAACCTTATAAGAGTTCAATTCCAATCTGGAGGAATGGCACTTCTGCACATGGAACTTGGCGCCCACCTCACCAGTCAACCTGATGGAACCTTTGTGCTTGGCAGCCAGCATACAGAATGGTGGTCCATCACAACAGTGAACTGTTTGTTAAATAAATATGAGGTATGATCAAAAAGTAACAAAAATCTTAATTCTGCGGGCTTTGTACATCCGAATTTCAACTTTTTTTATTTTGTTGATACACATGTTCCTGATGTATGTGTGCATTTTCAGCTATTTGAATATTTAGCTTACTGTTGATGATAGAAAAGGTTATATGTGCCGGAATGAATTTTCACTCTGTAGCAGAGTATGCGCTGAAATGGAAATTCCTGGCAGTTTAAAACTATGACCCAGACCGACACTCGAACTCGTGACCCTTGCCTTTCGTGTGCCAACGCTCTACCAACTGAGCTACCCAAGCACAACACACAACCTATTCTCACAACTCTACTTCCGCCAGTACCTCATCTCCTACCAGAAAGTCTCATATCAGCACACACTCCATTGCAGAGTGAAAAATCATTCTGGAAACAATTCCCCCAGGCTGTGGCTAAGCCATATGTCTGCAATATCCTTTACTAGTCTTGCAAGTTTCGCAGGAGAGCTTCTGTGAAGCTTGGAAGGTAGGAGATGGGGTACTGGCAGAAGTAGAACTGTGAGGACAGGGTTGCCAATCATGCTTGATTAGCTTAGTTAATAGAACACTTGCCTGCAAAAGGCACATATCCCGGGTTTGAGTGTCGGTCCGGCACAAATTTTCAGTTTGCCAGGAAGTTTCAGGTTATGTGTGTTTTCGAGTGCTCAGTGAATTTACACTTTTAAGAGAGATGGATCAAAGAATTTGCATTAAATTTTGCTTGCAGTCCAAAAGTACCTTTCTTCATTGTACAATTCTTCATCAGTGGCACAGAGCTGCCCATGTTGGACTGGTTCAGCTGTTCCTACACACGTACGTTTAGCGACAAGTTGTGGCTACTTGTGATAATCTGTCACCCCACATTGTCCTTGGCCATTGCAATTTTTTTATCATCACTAGTAGGTAGATTTCTTTAGTGAGGCTGAGTAGCTTTTTGTAATCTAAAAAAACCTTACCATTTAATTCAGCATCTAGATTGACAACAAACTCATCCTGTTGACGATAGTTGGATAACAATGACTTCAATGGCAAACAACCACCCAGAGAAATTTCTGTTCTGTATGCTTAATGGAGTACCTTTTGATTGTCTGGAGCTCTGATCTTCCACAATCTATAAATGGTTGTGAAGCCTGCAAGAAGCCCCATCCAAAAACAGCATTAAGACTAAATTCTGTTAAAACGACAAATTTGAAAGAGCTGTTGACTGGGTGTATTTCCCATTTGCAACCTTCAGCAAAATCACTTTCTTATTGCAGAACACAGTCTTCTTTAGCTGATGGTGATATGCATCCAAAATTTTAAAAAAGGAAGTCCCCCTTGAGTCTACCAGCACCTGGACAGGATGGCCATCGATGATGACGTCCACGAAATTTCTTGAGATATCAGTAAACGTTGTCCAGGAAGGATTATCATCTGCAGCAGCCTCACATATATAGAAGATTGCCTTGCTTAGCTTTTCTGTATTCAGCACTTTGTACTACAGTACAGTGATGTGCAATGGCTGGAATGTCCTGGGGAGCAACTTTATCAAGGGAATGGCAATGGGCTTCATCCCACAGGTTGACTATAATTGTCTGCAGTCAAGTAGCATGAATAGGACTGTTGTGATTGTTGATGTGTTGTGGTGTAGTAGACATCGTAACTTCTTTTTTTGCACGATCATACAAGTCCAAGGCATACACAGTGGAAACATACCTGGGAGTTGTCCTCAGTTCTACAAATGTCTGTTGTTCTGCGGGGCATTATACTTGGTGCAGGAGTTAATCATATCTGCATTGGTCAGATGCCAAGTTGTAGTTTGACAGCTACATCATAAATCTGAGTTGGCTAAATCTATTCTTCATGGAGTGTTCAACTCATGTTGGAGACTGGTGCTAAAGATCGGTACATCTTTTCCTCAACCGCCTGACATTTCTGGCTGGAAGAAACCGCTGTATCTCTTCTCTTATGACGTGGCCTATGACTGAGGTATGGTCACGGTGATCTTTCACCCTGCCATACGGGCCACATTCGGGAGTTAAGTTACACATGTTTTGTCCGGCTCTTTTCTCTGTTGCATTCCCTTGAGTGACTGGCACCATCTGATGATTCCCTTTCATCAAGAGTGAGCTTTGTTGCCTTCTGTCTTATTTGGGTTCACAATATTGCACAGGGCCAAAATATCCTGTAGCTAAGACTGTGTCATTTCCCCACGATGCCAGGCCCTATTCTTCAATTTTTCTTCTGCTAAGCAGACTTGCTGCTGATTATCATCACGTTTTCTTTAATTTGGCCTGGAATTTGTTCCCAGCTATCACACTTCTCTTCTTTGTTCTCTAACCACTGCTGGGTTGTGTTGTCCAAGTAAAAGTACACATTTCCAAAACACAACATCATTCCAACTGGTGAATTTGACGATTCAGTTGAATCCTTTAAGTCATTCATCAGATCCTGACCAGCATCTCCAGAAAACAATTATTGATGCCCGATGTCCATCCAACTTGGATTCCAGTACCCACCTGAATATACAGACCTTGGGAATGATTTACAGCTTGCATTCTGGTTTCTGTGCTTGTAGATGATGGTTATAACACTGCTTAATTGGAAGCACAGTGATGCAGGTATTTCGAAGAACCCATTGCCTCCACCAAACACCATCATGTTGAGACCACAAACAAGTCCAAATCTGATAGCAGGGTCATCAATGAAGAAGAACACTTAACACTGAAAGCACATTTATGACAGACACTAATGTTTTTTTGACAACAGAACTGCCTTTTGGATTGAGTGTGCTGCTCTTTATATGAACACAGAATATTCCAATGTTACAAACATACAAAATTTCAAGAACCTTCTAAAGTGATACATACTAAATAACCAATATTTGCTGCTGATCGCAATTGAGGTGGCGACCTCCAGCATGCCAGCAAGCAATGCTAACTGCTACAACAAATTGCATGCAGCACACTTCATGGCAATATAATCCCTGCACATTTTACATATTGTGAAATGAAACATTTTAATGTAATACTTGGCTGACCAGTGGTTCTTTAGAGCTGATTACGGAGAGGGGAGATTAGATTTTAACATTCTGCAGTGACAAAAGCCATGTGAGGTGAAACAAAAGCTCAGATTGAGAAGGGAAATTGGTGCGTCCTTTTAGTAAATACTATCCCAGTGTTCCATCGCAGAATTCAGGGAAATCAGTACGGCAATCTGAACTGCCGTCATGCAAAATGTGAGTCCATCTTGTTCAATGGTCTTTGCACTTGGCCACCACGTACATCACATGATCAACCTTTGTATATCCATCTTATGGAGAGACGGGAATCTGCCTGGATAGTCTAGTGCACTGAAGTGCTTGCATTTGGGGCACAGGGAGGCAAGCTGACACTGGATCAAATCCACTTCATGGATTAACATTGGGAGCTGGTGTGCCAGCCAACTTGGATGTTATTTTCAGGCTGTTTTCCACATTCACCACAGTTGATACCCATGTATCACCTCAGATACATGATGTGCAAACACTTTGAAAAATTATATCACAGTTGATTATGATTACAGTATTTGGATTCCTCCTCCGCTGCGGTACTGGGAGAGGGGTGGGGGTGGGGGGGGGCCTCTGCCAGTAGATTAAAAATGCCTTTGGATGAGGTGATCCCCTCACAACAACAGTCTATAATCATATGGATAAGGTTGATTCTTCACGAAATTTGGGAAGGACTGTACCATCTTAACCATGGAAGGGCACTGGGGAGGAAGGAAGGATAGATGAAAAGAGAACTCTATCCAGATGAAAAATAAATGAGAGGAATTTGTTCCCAATATTATGAATAACACTACTCTGTTGTTGTTGTTGTGGTCTTCAGTCCTGAGACTGGTTTGATGCAGCTCACCATGCTACTCTATACTGTGCAAGCTTCTTCATCTCCCAGTACTCACTGCAACCTACATCCTTCTGAATCTGTTTAGTGTATTCATCTCTTGGTCTCCCTCTATGATTTTTACCCTCCACGCTGCCCTCCAATACTAAATTGGTGATCCCTTGATGCCTCGGAACATGTCCTACCAACCGATCCCTTCTTCTAGTCAAGTTGTGCCACAAACTTCTCTTCTCCCCAATCCTCATTAGTTATGTGATCTACCCGTCTAATCTTCAGCATTCTTCTGTAGCACCACATTTCGAAAGCTTCTATTCTCTTCTTGTCTAAACTATTTATTGTCCATGTTTCACTTCCATACATGGCAACACTCCATACAAATACTTTCAGAAATGACTTCCTGACACTTAAATCTATACTCAATGTTAACAAATTTCTCTTCTTCAGAAACACTTTCCTTGCCATTGCCAGTCTACATTTTATATCCTCTCTACTTCGACCTCATCAGTTATTTTGCTCCCCAAATAGCAAAACTCCTTTACTAATTTAAGTGTCTCATTTCCTAATCTAGTTCCCTCAGCATCGCCCGACTTAATTCGACTAAATTCCATTATCTTCGTTTTGCTTTTGTTGATGTTCATCTTATATCCTCGTTTCAAGACCCTATCCATTCCGTTCAACTGCTCTTCCAAGTCCTTTGCTGTCTCTGACAGAACTACAATGTCATCGGCGAACCTCAAAGTTTTTATTTCTTCTCCATGGATTTTAATACCTACTCCGAATTTTTCTTTTGTTTCCTTCACTGCTTGCTCAATATACAGATTGAATAACATCGGGGATAGGCAACAACCCTGTCTCACTCCCTTCCCAACCACTGCTTCCCTTTCATGCCCCTCGACTCTTATAACTGCCATCTGGTTTCTGTAAAAATTGTAAATAGCCTTTCGCTCCCTGTATTTTACCCCTGCCACCTTCAGAATTTGAAAGAGAGTATTCCAGTCAACATTGTCACAAGCTTTCTCTAAGTCTACAAATGCTACAAACGTAGGTTTGCCCTTCCTTAATCTAGCTTCTAAGATAAGTCGTAGGGTCAGTATTGCCTCACGTGTTCCAACATTTCTACAGAATCCAAACTGATCTTCCCCTAAGCCGGCTTCTACTAGGTTTTCCATTCGTCTGTAAAGAATTTGGCGTAAGTATTTTGCAGCTGTGACTTATTAAACTGATAGTTCGGTAATTTTCACATCTGCCAACACCTGCTTTCTTTGGGATTGAAATTATTATATTCTTCTTGAAGTCTGAGGGTATTTCGCCTGTTTCATACATCTTGCTCACCAGATGGTAGAGTTTTGTCAGGACTGGCTCTCCCAAGGCCGTCAGTAGTTCCCATGGAATGTTGTCTACCCCGGGGGCCTTGTTTCGACTCAGGTCTTTCAGTGCTCTGTCAAACTCTTCACGCAGTATCGTATCTCCAATTTCATATTCATCTACATTCTCTTCCACTTCTATAATATTGTCCTCAAGTACATCGCCCTTGTATAGACCCTCTATATACTCCTTCCATCTTTCTGCTTTCCTTTCTTTGGTTAGAACTGGGTTTCCATCTGAGCTCTTGATATTCATACAAGTGGTTCTCTTTTCTCCAAAGGTCTCTCTAATTTTCCTGTAGGCAGTATCTGTCTTACCCCTAGTGAGATAAGCCTCTACAACCTTACATTTGTCCTCTAGCCATCCCTGCTTAGCCATTTTGCACTGCCTGTCGATCTCATTTTTGAGACATTTGTATTCCTTTTTGCCTGCTTCATTTACTGGATTTTTATATTTTCTCCTTTCATCAATTAAATTCAATATTTCTTCTGTTACCCAAGGATTTCTACTAGCCCTCGTCTTTTTACCTACTTGATGCTCTGCTGCCTTCACTACTTCATCCCTCAAAGCTACCCATTCTTCTTCTACTGTATTTCTTCCCCCAATTCCTGGTACAACCTCTGGTTCTTTCAGTTTATCCAGGTTCCAGCTCCTTAAATTCCCACCTTTTTACAGTTTCTTCAGTTTTAATCTACAGGTCATAACCAATAGATTATAACCAATAGATTGTGGTCGAGTCCACATCTGCCCCTGGAAATGTCTTGCAATTTAAAACCTGGTTCCTAAATCTCTGTCTTACCATTATATAATCTATCTGAAACCTGTCAGTATCTCCAGGCTTCTTCCATGTATACAGCCTTCTTTTATGATTCTTGAACCAAGTGTTAGCTATGATTAAGTTGTGCTCTGTGCAAAATTCTACCAGACGGCTTCCTCTTTCATTTCTTAGCCCCAATCCATATTCACCTACTACGTTTCCTTCTCTCCCTTTTCCTACTACCGAATTCCAGTCACCCATGACTATTAAATTTTCATCACCCTTCACTATCTGAATAATTTCTTTTATTTCATCATCATACATTTCTTCAATTTCTTCGTCATCTGCAGAGCTAGTTGGCATATAAACTTGTACTACTGTAGTAGGTGTGGGCTTCTTATCTATCTTGGCCACAATAATGCATTCACTATGCTGTTTGTAGTAGCTTACCCGCATTCCTATTTTCCTATGCATTATTAAACCTACTCCTGCATTACCCCTATTTGATTTTGTGTTTATAACCCTGTAGTCACCTGACCAGAAGTCTTGTTCCTCCTGCCACCGAACTTCAGTAATTCCCACTATATCTAACTTTAATCTATCCATTTCCCTTTTTAAATTTTCTAACCTACCTGCCCAATTAAGGGATCTGACATTCCACGCTCCGATCCGTAGAACGCCAGTTTTCTTTCTCCTGACAATGACATCCTCCTGAGTAGTCCGCCTGGAGATCCATATGGGGGACTATTTTATCTCCGGAATATTTTACCCAACAGGACGCCATCATCATTTAATCAAACAGTAAAGCTGCATGCCCTCGGTAAAAATTACAGCCGTAGTTTCCCCTTGCTTTCAGCCGTTCGCAGTACCAGCACAGCCAGGACGTTTTGGTTATTGTTACAAGGCCAGATCAGTCAATCATCCAGACTGTTGCCCTTGCAACTACTGAAAAGGCTGCTGCCCCTCTTCAGGAACCACACGTTTGTCTGGCCTCTCAACAGATACCCCTCCGTTGTGGTTGCACCTACGGTACGGCTATCTGTATTGCTGAGGCACGCAAGCCTCCCCACCAACAGCAAGGTCCATGGTTCATGGACCTATTGTTAAGTATATTGTGACATTCTCAGAAAAATTAAAAACAACAATAGGAAGTGAGCATTAAATGGTAGCTATTCTCAAGTTGAAGGTTGGTTTGAACACCACAGTGTTTCGTCTGTGTCCTATTGCAGGTGGTATGTCCTTCATTTTCTTCAAACTGGTACCTGACTTGTCCAGGCAGTTACACATCAACGAGTTGGGTTTCTATCATCCTTCGGGTTTGAGTGACCTACGCTTCCTTTCTACATTAACCTTTCCTCTCTGAGGAAGGAACTCTTAGTTCCAAATGCTTGACTATATCTAAGTGGTTTATGTGTACCAATATGCAGTACTCAGGACTTCGCCTTCTGAAGGAAAGTACTGTCAAGATATTCTGTGACCTTATGAGAATATTGTTTAAATAACTTACTTACCTTACTGATCTCGTGTCCAACAGCTTTATACACGTTGAACTTTTCCAAAAATTTTTGATCACTTGTACTAACAAAAATATGATAACTGCTGGTTTTGTGGCGTGCACGTCCTTTTGACTGAATGTAAGAACGACAAGAATTTGGTGGATCAAACATAATGACTGTGTTGCAAACAGGAATGTCAATTCCCTCTTCAAGAACATCAGTTGCCACCAGTAGATTTGTTTCCATTTTCTTAAACCTGCAAGAAAGATTTTAACATCAACTGTCAAACAAGAAAAATAATGATAAATAAATTGCTACCAATATAACGATAATATACTGAAATGAAGAAGCCACACAGCTATTGACAACTGCATAACTTTTGTCACTATGCTTGCTGTAGTAAACACATCGACATATGAGGCCTGACTAACCATAAACACAATGTTTGAAAATGGACTGCAAGAGATAGTGGTGAATTGATGTGTAGGACAGATTTTACTTTGGTCACATACTGCAGAATATGTAAGGATATGTCCGGAAGCTGGAGTGGCAACCACATTTCCCCACAAGTTTTGCTGTTTCCGTGCTTCCAGTCATAAACATCTGACCAGACAATAGTTAATGTTTCTGCACTCTCATTTCTATAAATCAATGGTGTCTCACCAGATGAAACTCCAGGAATAAAGTTCCTCAGCATATGGATGTGTAATAAACTGAGATGCTGCCACCATGTGGATAATTTAACCAAAAAGTTTAGTTCTATGTGCTTTACACTCAGAAATCATTTTGGTATGTTTACCTGCAGACAGGACTGCTAGTACATAAAAGTACGCTTAATATAGTCTACTCAATTTTGTCAATACTGACTAATGGCATAACTGTCCGAACAACTCATCTAATGTTAAATAGTATTTATTTTACAGAAGCATTCAGTGCGAGAATTATTTAAAGTTGATAACGCTATATCTCAAGGGAGCCTCTTTAAGGACCCAGCGATTCAAATTGACATGCCAATCATTCATTTCTGAACAGTATTTGAAGTTAACATTAACTGTTACTTAGAATGAACAATATTATGAAAAGGATAGATTGCTACTTGTCATAAAGAGGATCTGATGAGTTCCAGACGGGCACAATGAAAAGACTGGTACATATTACATCTTTCAGCCAAAGTTTTCTTCAGCAAAGAAAACACACACACACACACACACACACACACACACACACAAAACACAAACACAAACACACACACACACACACACACACACACACACACACACACAAGTGAGCTTGTCTCATGCATCCAACCGCTATCACTGGCAGCTCCGATTGGAATGCGACTGTGGTGTTGGGAAGGGGGACGGATAGCAGGGTATAGGTAGGGGAAGAGAAGAGTGCTGTTTGGCAGGGTATGCAGGGCCTAGATCATGGCCTGATGAGACAGCCAGGGACAGCATCAGGAGGTGGGGTGTGGAGTAATAAAAACAGGCAGCAGAAAAGGAGAGGAGCAAGGAAGGGGAAAGAACAGGCAGCATACAATGAGGGTGTGGGACATCTGCTTTGAGGCTGTGTATAGATGTCCTTCCCTCTGCCCAAATGTTGGTGTTCTTGGGAAGGAGCTGGGGAAAGATGGTGAGGTCAAGTTGGAGGTAAGGAATTCCTAGAAGGTGACCAGGATGTGGTTATGTGGGGGGATCACAGTTGGATGGTGATAGGAATTGAGAGATGCAGGGTTCAGTGTCGGGTTTAGGTTGGCTTTGGTTGGAGTGATTGGTGGCACAGAAGTGTTAATGTACTACAAGGATGAGGAGAAGAAGAGTAGACTTTTAAGAAGTCCAACATGCTCTCAGGCATGCAGCCAGGTTGATCAGTTGTTGTAGACCAAATTTTCGATGGTGTAATGTGCCATCATCATCATTAGGTTACTCCTGCTAACTGACATCCTGGAGCAGAGTGCAATATATACAGTGGCTACTTCCTCCCTCCACTGACCCTGTGTATGGATCGTGTAATATGCCGGCAGCGAAGGTGGCAGTAGTTTGCACTCAGGAGTCAAGTGGTGGTCATCAGTCTGCACTCAGGAATGCACTTCCAGGAACTGGAGATTAAGTGCTCTCAAGCACCTGGAAGTGCATTTCAGACACCACCTCCAGAAGTTATCCAACCAGCTGACATCTTATTGTCACCTTGGGGCACCACTACCCAACCCCTATCCCACCAACAGTGTTCGTCACAAACCCCTCATAGCACCCAAATCTAGCCTAGGTGACATTTTCAACTTGCTACATTCCCAAAACTCGCTACTAACATTCCTAACCCAGAGCCTAAACAATACCAGAACAATGTTGTTACCCTTTCTACCAAAATCCTCGGTCCAATCCAAAAGCCTCAACTTTAGCTCTACACATTTATTTAACCACAAAGACTTACTCTCCTCCTCTTGTGGTGCAGTTCTTCTTGTTGTCTCCGTGCTTGCTAAGAAAATGGGATGAGAAGTTCCGCCTTATGCAGTACACCTTATTTCTTTTGTTTCACCCATACATGTTTCAGCACTTTTGTGCTATCATCAGTGGGTTCTATTTATTTTTATTCAGACCGTAGCCGACTCGCTAGCGCCGGGTGAGGAGCCGCTGCACACGTTTTGCTTGCCTGAGCTTTGAGGATTTAGAAGCAGAAGAGATGACAGGCCGCGGCAAGGGAGGAAAGGGGCTCGGCAAGGGTGGCGCCAAGCGGCACCGCAAGGTGTTGCGCGACAACATCCAGGGCATCACGAAGCCCGCCATCCGCCGCCTGGCTCGCAGGGGTGGCGTGAAGCGCATCTCTGGTCTGATCTACGAGGAGACCCGCGGAGTGCTGAAGGTGTTCCTGGAGAACGTGATCCGCGACGCGGTGACGTACACTGAGCACGCCAAGCGCAAGACTGTGACGGCCATGGACGTGGTGTACGCCCTGAAGAGGCAGGGGCGCACCCTGTACGGTTTCGGCGGTTAGGCGCGTCGCAGCCGGTGTGCTGTGCCGCGTTGGCCTTCCCGCGGCCGCGGAAATAAATAGAACCCACTGATGATAGCACAAAAGTGCTGAAACATGTATGGGTGAAACAAAAGAAATAAGGTGTATTGCATAAGGCGGAACTTCTCATCCCATTTACTCTCCTCCTCCTGATCCCTGAAGTGCACTAACATTTCTTCACTGCCATTCATTCCATCAAAGCCAAACTAATCCAACACTGGACTCTGCCTCTTCCAGTTCATACCACCACCTGACCGTGATCCTCTTCCCCTCCCATCTAACCACCTCCTGGCCACCTACCAACAACTCCTTGCCTCCAATTTGAACTCACCTTCCCTCCCCAGGTCACCACCTAAGAACACCAACCTTTCAGCTCCTAAGAACACCAACCATTCAGCTGAGGAAAATACAGTCTGAAAACAGATACTGACCTAATCATCCTCCCTGACAAAGGCACCACCAACTGTCGTGATGAGTCACAGTGACTACCTGGCAGAAGGCCTCTGCCAGTTATGTGACTCCTCCACCTATAAACTCTGCCAGAGTGATCCCATCACAGAAGTCCAACATAACCTCCAACCTCTGCTTAAAATCATAGGCCCCTCCCTACCAGAACCTCTCCACTGAATCCATTTCCCTCCTCACCCCAACATCACCCCACACACCCACCTTCTACCTGTTCCTAAAATTCACAAACCTAGGAATCCTCAACATCCCATTATAGTTGGTTATTGTGCCCCCACTGAAAGGATTTCAGCCCTGATTGGGCAACACCACCAACCTATTGCCATTCATATAGCCTCTCACGCCAATGATACGAACCACTTCTTCAAAAATTCTCCACCATCTCCTCCCCTTTACCTCGTGATTCCCTAGTAGTCACTGTTGACACAACTTCCTTATACACCAATACCCCCCATACTCATGGTTTTGTCACAGTTATAGCACTACCTTTCCCAATGCCCTTCAGATTCCAAACCCACTACTTCATTCCTCATACACCTAACTCGTTTTATCCAAGATAACTACTTATCCATCAAATGGAAGGTATATAAACAAATCTGCAGGACAGTCATGGGCACCCACATGGCAATCTCCTATGCCAACCTGTTTATGGGCCATCTAGAGGAAATTTTGCGAGCCTCGCAAAATGCCAAATCCCTGGTGTGGTTCAGGTTCATTGATGACATCGTGATGATCTAAACTCAGGGCCAAGACACCCTATCCTCATTACTTCACAACCTCAACACTTTCTCTCCCATCTGATTCACCTGGTCCTCCTCAATGCAGCGTGCCACTTTCCTGGATGTTGACCATATTCTATCTGATGGCTCCAACCACACCTATTCCCACATTAAACCCACCAACCACCAACTGTAAGTATATTTCAATAGCTGCCATTCCTTCCACACCAAAGCATCCCTCCATATCTCCCATACAGCCCGGCCACCTGGGGACAGCGTATCCTCAGTGACTAGAATTTCCTTCCCCAGCATGCTGAAAGTCACTACAAAAAGCCTTCACATACAGGCGCTATCCCCTGGACCTTCTTGTCAGCAGATTTCC
Source organism: Schistocerca cancellata (assembly GCF_023864275.1). Classification (NCBI taxonomy): domain Eukaryota; kingdom Metazoa; phylum Arthropoda; class Insecta; order Orthoptera; family Acrididae; genus Schistocerca; species Schistocerca cancellata. The sequence continues at coordinate 242,100,658 of NC_064630.1, forward strand.
TGTGCTATTTCCCCATACAGTCCCAACCCTCCCACCACCCCAAAGAGCCAATTATAAAGGAGTGCCTCTTTCATCACCCAATACCAATCCTGGACTGGTTTCATCACCCAATACCAACCCCGTACTGGAATAACTGAACTACATTCTTTGTCAGGGCTTTGACGATCTATCATCATGCCCTGAAATGAGGGACCTCCTATCAAAGATCATTCCCACCCTTCCAAAAGTGGAATTCTGTTAATCACCCAACCTCAATAACATCGTAGCCCAAACCTTTCCACTCCCAATCTCAACCCCTTGCCACAGGGATAATATCCTTGTGGAAGACACAGGTGCAAGATCTGCCTAATCCACCCACTCGGTGCTTCCTATTCCAGTCCTGTCACAGACTTACCTTACCCTTGTGAAAAGCTGGGCCACCTGTGAAAGCAATCATGCCATATACCAGTTCTGATGCAACCATTGCACAGCTTTTTATATTGGTATGACTACCAAACAGCTATCCACCAGGATAAATTGTTATCATCAACCTGTGGCCAAGAGCAAAGTGGACCACCCTGTGGCACAATATGCAGCTGATCATATCAGGCTTGATTTAAATGGCTGCTTCACAACCTGGGCCATCTTGATTCTCCCCTCTAACAGCTTTTCTAAACTGGGATCCTTACAACACATTCTCCACTCCTAAAACTATCCTGGCTTTAAGCTATGGCCTACTGCCCCAAACACTACAGTTTCCGTCTTCTGTATGGTATCACTTCCTCCCTTTTCATATCCCCCACTCCCCTACCCTCATTGTGTCCTACCCATCCTTTTCCCTTCCATGTTCCTCTCCTTTTCTGTATTCCTTCTGCCCCCACCCCCTCACCTTCCGACACTGCACCTCGCAGTCTCGTCAGGCCACAATCTGGCCCTGCATGCCCCACCAGAGAGCACTCTTCTCTCCTCCCGCCCCCTCTCCCCACCTGTACCCTGCTATCCCACCCCATTCCGCGGCCCATTCCACATTGCTTTTCATGTGACAGCCGCATTCTGGTCAGAGCTGCCACTGGTAGCAGTCATATGTGTATGAGACATGCTTGCTTGTGTGTGTGTGTGTGTGTGTGTGTGTTCTTGCTGAATAGGCTTTGGCGAAAAGTTATAATGTGTAAAAGTCTCTTCACTGGTGCCTGTTTGCCACTCAAGGGTCATCTTTAAGGTAACAATCTATCCTTTTTCTAATACTGTTAATATTTCGACCTATAGTTCCCATTTTTTGTTATTTAGAATGCATTGTGTAAAGTCCAGGATGGAATAACAACAATATTATGAAAGAGACAGACTGTTATTCACCATTCAGAGGACCCACCGAGTTGTCGACAGGCACAACGAAAAGATTACTTAGATTTCTTTGAGCCAAAAGGCCTTCTTCCGAAAGAGAAAACACACACACATTCACACAGGAAGTGGCCGAAAGTTTCAGTGTACAACAGTCTTTTCACTGTGCCTGTCTCCCACTCTGCATCTCTTCTATATGATAAGTACCCAAACGAGCACTCATATGGCCAAAGCTACAATCTTATATAAGATAATCTGAATGTAACTGCTATAATAATCAGTGTGTTTAGATTAATTTTAGTCATACTCCATCACTGGTATACTCTACAGCAAAGCCGGCCACAACATACAAAACCATACATGAGCAGGATGTATGCTGCATGCATGTGGGCCAATACTCTTACTGTCTTGGCTTTGCTCAGTCTTTCTCAGAAGTAATCAGGAAAAGCGCAGTATCTCATTTAGCATTATGGTGCAGCATTTTTTTAGTCTGCATGACATTTTTCAGAACAGCAGAATCATGGTGTCAGTAATGTTTACCCCTTCACTAATTGTTCGTGGTACAAAGGATGTTCACAGGGCCAGTTGTCTGCACAAAAGGAGGCAGACTAGCGATCCATAATCACAAGCCTTTAAAAATGAATGGGAATTACAGAAAAATAGCCTTTGAATTCTCAGTATCTATTATGCAGTCACATAATTGATGAGTACCCCAAATCTGACTTGCAATGACATTACAACACTATGCAGAAAGCATTTAAAGAGTTAATTTATGAGAAAACAGCAAAAAATTACCATGATCAGCAGAGGGGATTTGTTGTTCTGTGCATCAAGAATCACCTTGCTATATGTACGCAGGCGTGGAGCATGTGATGAAAGTGGTAGTATGAACAGTAAATCTCCTGACATAACATGCGTTATTATGCTGTCAGTTGCAACAGTTTTCGATGTGAATGAATGATGAGTATGAAGGCTTCATTTATTACTGCAAAGTACTTTCTTTAGGTCAAAACAGATGCCTGGAATGATTTTTTTACTTAAAACTCGCTATTACTTAGTTAATGAAGGAAAAAGGAAAGCAAGAATAAAAATTAGAGCATCCAGATTGGACTGCAGACCCCTCATTTTTAGTGGACTTGTTTGCAAAATGAGAAAACAACTTATTTCTGATTTGGTAGTAGTGCATTAAAAGAAAATCGTTTTGTGAAAATAACAAATTCAAATGAAAACAGCACCCATTTCCCTACATTCACTGCTGTTAAAGAAAACACGAGGTCAGAAGAATTTTGGTGGACATTGAAGAATTATAAGGCTAGTTTTCTAAATGTTTCAAGGACACTACCTATCTTACATCTGATTTGCAAGCTGTTTTTGAGACATTTTGCCATTCCAGTTGAAAGTGCCCTTGTACACGTGCCAATGGAACTGACTGATCTGAAATGTAATTCTTGTTTAAAAGACAAATTCTTTTATGTTAAAATTGTCCAGTAGGTCTTCAATATTTTCCTTGGAAAGAGTTACCATGTCTTTACAATGAGGTTGAAAACATTATAAAATACTTTGATCACCATAAGTGTGAAAGGGTCACCAATTATGAAACTAAATAAGTTACGATTATGTGACAACCGGAGTGGGAAAATCGGTGAAATTGCCTGTATACCTCTATATGCCGACAGTCTGTACCAGATAAAAATTACATCATATCTCCAGCACATCACAAATAAATAAGTAAGACTGAAAATTTGTTTTGTTTGTGATTAATGTTGTTGAAAAATATGAGATCAAGTTCTATGCAATATGACTACACTGCCACCTAAGTGCAGTGCATTCACTATTTGCCTCTCTTCACACTCAAGATCGTGTGGCATGGCCATGAGGAAAGTGCGCAGACAGGCAATGGAGTTATGCACAGGTGCAAGAGCATTGCTCGTGAGCTGAATTCTTGGCTGTTCCTGCTCTGAAAAATTTCCTTGCTGACAATGCTTCTGCCTGTTACTGAACAACTTTATTTGATCCACTTCCCCGAATTCTCTCTTTCATGATGTTATTTACAGAAAATGATGAATGAGTATACGTTTCATTTAAAGACTATTTAAGACACCATATATATATATATATATATATATATATATATATATATATATATATATATATATATATATATAAAACAAAGATGATGAGACTTACCAAATAAACCGTTGGCAGGTCGATAGACACACAAACATACACACAAAATTCTAGCTTTCGCAACCAACGGCTGCTTCGTCAGGAAAGAGGGAAGGAGAGGGAAAGACGAAAGGATGTGGGTTTTAAGGGAGAGGGTAAGGAGTCATTCCAATCCCGGGAGTGGAAAGACTTACCTTAGGGGGAAAAAAGGACGGGTATACACTCGCGCACGCGAGTTTGGGCTGAGATGTCAGTCGAGGCGGAAGTACAGAGGCAAAGATGTTGTTGAAAGACAGATGAGGTATGAGCGGCGGCAAATTGAAATTAGAAACTAGCGGAGATTGAGGCCTGGCGGATAGCGAGAAGAGAGGATATGCTGAAGGGCAAGTTCCCATCTCCGGAGCTCTGACAGGTTGCTGTTCCCTTTAATTGTTGGTATGTCTGGCCTTCGAAAGTGAAGAAGTTGTGGGTCAGGATGAAGCTGGCTAAGGTAATGACGAAATTGGTTTTAGGTAGGGTGGCAGGTGATCGGCGTGAAAGGAAGTGCTCCATTGCAGCGAGGCCCTGGACATGCAGAGTATTTGTGTATAAGGAGGTGGCATCAATGTTTACAAGGATGGTTTCCGGGGGTAACAGACTGGGTAGGGATTCCAGGCGCACGAGAAAGTGGTTGGTGTCTTTGATGAAGGATGGGAGACTGCATGTAATGGGTTGAAGGTGTTGGTCTACATAGGTAGAGATACGTTCTATGGGGGCTTGGTAACCAGCTACAATGGGGCGGCCGGGGTGATTGGGTTTGTGAATTTTAGGAAGAAGGTAGAAGGTAGGGGTGCGGGGTGTCTGTGGGGTCAGGAGGTTGATGGAGTCAGGTGAAAGGTTTTGTAGGGGGCATAAGGTTCTGAGGATTCCTTGAAGCTCCGCCTGGACATCAGGAATGGGATTACCTTGACAAACTTTGTATGTGGTGTTGTCTGAAAGCTGACACAGTCCCTCAGCCACATACTCCCGATGATCAAGTACCACGGTCGTGGAACCCTTGTCCGCCGGAAGAATGATGATGAACCTGTCAGCCTTCAGATAACGGATAGCCTGGGCTTCAGCAGTGGTGACGTTGGGAGTAGGATTAAGGTTTTTTTAAAAAGGATTGAGAGGCAAGGCTGGAAGTCAGAAATTCCTGGAAGGTTTGGAGAGGGTGATTTTGAGGAAGAGGAGGTGGGTCCCGCTGTGACGGAGGACGGAACTGTTCCAGGCAGGGTTCAATTTGGATAGTGTCTTGGGAAGTTGGATCATTAGGGGTAGGATTAGGATCATTTTTCTTCGTGGCAAAGTGATACTTCCAGCAGAGAGTACGAGTGTAGGACAGTAAATCTTTGACAAGGGCTGTTTGGTTGAATCTGGGAGTGGGGCTGAAGGTGAGGCCTTTGGATAGGACAGAGGTTTCGGATTGGGAGAGAGGTTTGGAGGAAAGGTTAACTACTGAATTAGGGTGTTGTGGCACCAGATTGTGTTGACTGGAATTTTGAGGTTTTGGAGGGAGTGGAGCTGGAAGTGGGAGATTGAGTAGATGGGAGAGACTGGGTTTGTGTGCAATGAGAGGAGGTTGAGGTTTGCTGGGAAGTTTGTGAACAGTGAGTGAGTTGCCTTTCCGGAGGTGGGAAACCAGGAGATTGGATAGTTTTTTTGAGGTGAAGGGTGGTATGCTGTTCTAATTTGCGGTTGGCCTGTAGGAGGATGCTCTGAATAGCCGGTGTGGATGTGGGAGAGGAAAGATTGAGGACTTTTATTAAGGATAGGAGTTCATCCCTATGAAATCCCCAAACCACCTCCCCTACCCTCTGGCTCCTACCCTTGTAACCGCCCCCAGCGTAAAACCTGTCCCATGCACCCTCCCACCACCACCTACTCCAGTCCTGTAACCCGGAAGGTGTACACGATCAAAGGCAGAGCCACATGTGAAAGCACCCACGTGATCTACCAACTGACCTGCCTACACTGTGACGCATTCTATTTGGGAATGACCAGCAACAAACTGTCCATTCGCATGAATGGACACAGGCAGACAGTGTTTGTTGGTAATGAGGATCACCCTGTGGCTAAACATGCCTTGGTGCACGACCAGCACATCTTGGCGCAGTGTTACACCGTCCGGGTTATCTGGATACTTCCTACTAACACCAACCTATCCGAACTCCGGAGATGGGAACTTGCTCTTCAATATATCCTCTCTTCCCGTTATCCACCAGGCCTCAATCTCCGCTAATTTCAAGTTGCCGCCACTCATACCTCACCTGTCATTCAACAACATCTTTGCCTCTGCACTTCCGCCTCGACTGACATCTCTGCCCAAACTCTTTGCCTCTATATGTGTCTGCTTGTGTCTGTATATGTGTGGATGGCTATGTGTGTGTGTGTGTGTGCGCGCGAACGCGCGCGCGCAAGTGTATACCCGTCCTTTTTTCCCCCTAAGGTAAGTCTTTCCGCTCCCAGGATTGGAATGACTCCTTACCCTCTCCCTTAAAACCCAAATCCTTTCAGTGCCAGCGCTTTCGTTTGGTAAGTCACATCATCTTTGTTTATATATATATATATATATATATATATATATATATATATATATATATATATATATATATATATAAAGGAAGATGATGAGACTTACCAAACAAAAGCGCTGGCAGGTCGATAGACACACAAAGAAACACAAACATACACACAAAATTCTGCTTTCGCAATCAACGGTTGCCTCGTCAGGAAAGGGAAGGAGAGGGAAAGACAAAAGGATCTGGGTTTTTTGGGAGAGGGTAAGGAGTCATTCCAATCCCGGGAGCGGAAAGACTTACCTTAGGGGGAAAAAAGGACAGGTATACACTCGCACACACACACACATATCCATCCGCATATACACAGACACAAGCAGACATTTGTAAAGGCAAAGAGTATATATATATGTCTGCTAGTGTCTGTGTATATGCGGATGGATATGTGTGTGTGTGTGTGTGTGTGTGTGTGTGTGTGTGTGTGTGCGAGCGCGCGCGCGCGCTAGTGTATACCTGTCCTTTTTCCCCCTAACGTAAGTCTTTCCGCTCCCGGGATTGGAATGACTCTCCTTACCCTCTCCCCTAAAACCCAAATCCTTTTGTCTTTCCCTCTCCTTCCCTCTTTCCTGATGAGGCAACCGTTGGTTGTGAAAGCTAGAATTTTGTGTGTATGTTTGTGTGTCTATCGACCTGCCAGCGCTTTTGTTTGGTAAGTCTCATCATCTTTCTTTTTAAAACAAGGAGGAATAAACTAAATGAAAAAAATAGTTTACATTTATTAATGGGCTGTTAACTTTTCTACATTTTTCACGGACTAACCCTGTCATCTGTGGTGTCACTGTTTTTAACCATCATGATCATCCTAATAGCACAGATGTGAAATTTATATCTTCGTCATCGTAAATATTTGGCTGTTTCTTCTGAATATGTTGCGATTTGTGAGGTTGTGGTTAGTATGGGATCTGAGAACACAGTTCTTTCTATTACCTGAATACATATTGGATTTCACTTCTATACTTCGCTTCTATACTGACATGAGAATGTTACAATATATCTTGCTTCTAAACTTACTGTCTGCCCACCACTCTCTCTCAACCGTACATCACAGTGAGTGATGGCAACACTGTAGCGCCAAACACACAAGTACACCTGTGGCCCCAATTTAGACTTTTTTGTCTCCTACAGAAATTAATACCAGTGTTAGTATTTGTTAATTTTTAAAGTCAATTCAACTACAAATGGAGTCTGGCAAACTGCAGTTTAAATGTGGTAGATGTTCCTAAAAAGCCAAAGTACATGGTATACTTTCCTATGATTGGCAACATGTAATTTGCAGCCTGCTCACCACTCCCCTCACCACACTCATGTAGCTCTCAACAAAGCAGGTAGCACTGTTCCCCCTCCAAACTGTCCGTAGTTCTGTGCTAGAGCAACTGTGAAACACAGACTTCAATACTTTCTAGGATGCAAGTCATATGTAACAACAGCAACTAATAAATAAGTAGAAGATTGTAGTCACGATTCAGTCCAATTCTTGAATTTTCACTTGTCCCAAGATCCACTGATGTCTGTTGGTACTATCTCCATGAGAGGACTTGCTGCTGGAGTTTATCATCACTATAATTACACACACTTCAACACGAATGATTTTGTTTGTTAGCTAGTTCGTTCTGAATGACTTACTTCTTATTTTATCCGAATGCCATCATCATTTTTTAAAGGCCCATCCACATGCAATCTGTCTGCGCAAATGTCAGAACACATCATATCTACATAGACAGATCATTGCATGTGAACATCAGAATTACGCAGATAGGAGATGTGCACAAACCTGGTAGTTGGAGTTGGAAGATTTGAGCAAAATTGCTTAATAAAATAAAATCGTCAGGTTCAGGATGTACAACAATTAGGTTGGTTTCAGAGTACACTGATGCAATAGCTCCATACTTAACAATCAGATACAACCACTCACTCGACGAAAGATCTGTACCCAAAGACTGGAAAGTTAGCAGGGCACACAAACATCAAGAAAGAATGAAATTACAATGAAATCCAGACCTTTTTAGCTGTTTACGGGCATCGATAATTATCAACGGGGATGGTTGAAAATGAGTGCCCCAACCAGGACTCAAACCCAGGACCTCTTGCTTACATGGCAGATGTTCTATCCAACTGAGTCATCAAGGGCACAGAGAATAGTGCGACTGCAGGGACTTTCTGTTGTGCTCACCATGAGATTCACATTTCCAGCTAATTGTCCACACAGTACATTTGTAGTGTCCATGCCCACTATACTCATTACTCACGGCAACCAATCTACCAAATTACGTATGAGTTTGAGCAATGTGAGTGCATCCGCACTGAAGATCATCATTGGCCGGTAAGCCTCATCTATATATGTATACGGTGTCTGTTCTTTCGGACCAGGTGAGTGGCTTAGGATTCTAGGTGTAAGGAAGGATTCCTCTAAATAGTCCATGAATAGGTTGGCATAGGATAGTGCCATGCGGGTGCCCATAGCCGTACCTTAAAATCGTTTATAGGTGATGCCTTCAAAGAAGAAGTAATTATAAGTGAGGATATAGTTGGTCATGGCGAGTAGGAAGGAGGTTGTTGGTTTGGAATCCATCAGGTGTTGGGAAAGGTAGTATTCAACAGCAGTAAGGCCATGGGCATTAATGATGTTAGTGTAAACAGAGGTGGCATCATTAGCGACAATCAGGGCACCATGTGGTAAAGGGACAGAAACTATGGAGAGACAGTGGAGGAAATGGTTGGTATCTTTTATATAGGAGGGTAGGTTCTGAGGAAAAGGTTGAAGGTGTTGGTCTATGAGAGCAGAGGTTTTCTCAGTGGGGGCACAGTAAGTGGCCACAACGTGCCGTTCTGGGTAGTTGGGTTTACAGACTTTAGGAAGCATTTAGAAGTTACAAGTGTGGGGAGTGGAGGGGGTGAGCAGAGAGATGGACTGCAGGAAGAGGTTCTGGGATGGGCCTAAGAATTTGAGGAGCGACTGGATATCTGTCGGATTTCTGGAATGGGGTCACTGTGGCAAGGTTTGTTGGTGTATTTGGGTGTTAATTATTTATTTATTTGCAAATTTTTCTGATGTAATTCTGCTTTATTTACGTAATTATTTTGCATTTTTCCCACCATCGTGGATCCTTGCTCTTTCCATCTTCGTCAATACAGAAAAGTTTCCTTATTCCTAGCCAGAACCCAGTCCTACATACTATTCCTGCATTGTTGCTTGGCTCATGGAATTCCCCCAAATGGCCTTACCATCAAATTACCCATCTCTGGCTGCCACTCCTCCTTCCACATTGACCTCCATCTGTTCAGATTCTGCAATCCGTAGCCCTCGCCAACATAGTCCTGCAAAACCATATCAACGGAACCCAAACCTCCTTGCAGTACCTTCTCTCTATCTGCAAAATTCTCCTGCTATGCAATCCCAAATTCCTGAAACCCTTAACACACACTGAAACTCTTGCCCTCCAGACACTAGAGCAACATTCACAACACCACCTCAAAAAACCCTCCACCCTGCTCACTTCCTACTCCCACCTTGGAGTAACACTATCCACCACCTTTACCTACAAACCTCTCCCACATCCCCCCATAGCTGACAAACCCTGTCTCACAGACCTACTCCACCCTCCAAAACTCCCTCCCACCACCACACACAGCATCCACAACCTAAACAGACCCGAAACACTGTCATGAACCTTTCCTACAGAAGCCTTAGCCCCACAGATATATCAGTCCTTTCCATAAGCCTCATCTATCACCCCACTCCCAAATTCAACCATGCAGGACTTGTTAAAGACCTTCTCTCCTTCTCCCAGTCCCTACAGTGGAAATACTTTTTCACCATCAATCCTACCAATCAGACTCAAATAAAGGTGAATGTTGAACCCTGCCTGGCTCAGTTCTCTACTCCATCTAACCATGATCCATCCCCACTGCCCCCAAATCACCCCATTCCAACATTCCAGAATTTCTTAATCTCGAACCTTGCCTCATCATCATTCCCCAAATACCTCAACATGCAAATTAACCTTACAATTGCAGAAAGAACTGAAGTCTACCATTTAAAAACTGATCCTGACCTTATAATCCTACATGAAGACAATGGCTCCACCACAGTTGTTTTGAACCAAAAGGATTACCTGGCAGAAGGACTCCACCAGCTATCAGATACATCCATCTACAAACCTTGCCACAGTTAACCCGTTCCAGAAAACCAGCAGAATCTACAGTCACTCGTCAAGTCCTTAGGCCCATCCCAGAACCTCTCCCCAGAGTCCACATCTCTGCTCACCCTTACCATTCCACGCACTCCTATCTTCTACATGCTTCCTAAAGTCCATAAACCCAACTACCCAGGACACCCAATTGTGGCTGGTTAGTGAGCCCCCACTGAGAGAATCTCTGCTCCCTTAGACCAACACCTTCAACCTGTAACTCGGAACCTTATTTCATATCTAGAAAGATACCAACCATTTCCTCCACCAACTCTCCACAGTTTCTGTCCCTTTACCATATGGTGCACTGCTCATCACTAATGATGCCACCTCCCTTCACACTAACATCCCTAATTCCCATGGCCTTACCACTAGCAGGGTGTATACGTGGACAAGAGAAAAAAATTCCCGGATTTTTCCCGGAGTTCCCGGTTAACAATACGCTTTCTCCCGGATGAAAATATTCTTTTTCTGTGTTAAGTGACAGTATACTCTTCCTCGGCACTGTAAAACTCCTCAATCTTTTGAATGTTTATGGTTTTATATACCGAGGTAGAATTTCCCGGCACTTTAGAAAATGAAACTCAGGGGGGGTAAACACGATTTGAGAGACCTTTGATGTGCAGCAACACATTCGCTGCATATTTTCGTATTACAAAGGTATAAATCTGAATTCCAGCAAACACAGCATGTCACTTTCCGAAGCATTGAAATCGAGATTGCGATGCACTTTTGTAAGCCAGTCATAGCTCACGTCACGTGATCTTGCCAGCTGATGACAGCATAAGACACGTGATGCAGTCAGTCAATAGCAAGATCACTTAAGTAGCGTGAACATACAAGTAAGGAAAGTTAATGGTTTACATTAATATACATAGCATTCACATAAGAAGATTAATAAGCTGGAAGAGAAGCTAAGCTCCCACATATAATGTTGATCTTTTTTGTGTATGTTACACTTTAAGATACATCACACAAATGTACCAGTAAATTTTTAATAGCGATGTAAATGTCTGATCTCCTGGGCTCTAAATTCTTCTAAATGGTTGTCCTCAAAGAATTGATTTTTAAATGAGAGTCAAACGCTTTGTGATTTAAGAAATTCATCGTACATTCTCGCACGCAGTTAATCTTGTGTAAACGAAAATTTACTATGAATGTAACGCTTTTCAAACCACTAATCGCAACATTTTCCCGCGTTCGTTTCAGCAGTTGCCAGAGCGCCAGATAATGGGCATCACCGTGCTTGCGCAGCTACGATGATGCAGGAAATCCGGTATTCCTACGTGTAAAACATTAAAAGATCTTACATTATGACATAAAAGCAACAAGACATCAGAGGATACTTCAAGAGCATCGGAATTTCGTGAACCATACTAAAATGCATAACTCGGCTTAAAGTGCACATTTGTATGTCCAGATTCAAATGCAAATTTTCTTGGAATACCAGTACTGTATTATCTCATGTTTGGTTCTTTATTATTGCATAATGCCATACGTGCACTTGAAATGCAGCGAGCAGTTGAAACTAGCCAACAGTTTGAAATTAAACACTTTGTTTCAAATAAATTGACTGCCTCAGCGGAAAAGATTTAATAAAAGCCAAATCTCTTTAGCAAACCGACAAAAATAACTTCACTGTTCTGCAAGGCGATTAATGCTTGACTGTCAGAAAGGTGGACATAAAATCTGAAACTAATATTTTAGCCTTCCGTAATTATGCGAACGTTAGGTAGCTCCTGGCCACAAAAATCCGTTTTGTTTTCATTTAACGTGAGAGCAAGAAACTAGGAGGAAACAAAAAACCACTGAACGTAAACAGAGGTCACGTGGAGACGACCCACCTCCCCGTCACAACTCAGACTGCTCTGTGCATCAGCCCCAGATCTACGATATTTCCAAACCGGGACAATACTAGATAGTGGCACCGAGCCACACTTCTGTAACCAGAAGCACGTGCACATGCCCAAGAGCCCGCAAGCGACTGCTCAAACGAATCTAATTTAAACAGCTGTCACATCACGCTCATTGGAGGCAATTTGTTGTTATGAAGCATTGCATAGTCTTTCTAAGGCCTCTGACACACTTTGCTGTTGGCAGACGCTGTCTGAGCACTGTGTTTAGTTGTTGTATATAGCACTTTTCCTTTGCAACTTAAGTTTCATTTCCGTTTTGTTTTTTTTCTCTCGCTCATGTTTTATTGCTGCAGAATTATTCTGCAGTAGCAGGATACGGTAATATCCTTTGTTCGAGTATCGGTTTTTACCAGTCAAAATCACAAAAATTTAACTGAAAACTACAACAAACAAAAATTCCCGGAATTCTGAACAATTCCCAGATCTCCCGGTTGTCCCGGGTCGTATACACCCTGACTATTGAACACTACCTTTCCCAACATCCGAAAGATTCCAAACCAACGACCTCCTTCCTAGTCACCAGGACCAACTATATCCTCACCCACAATTACTTTTCCTTTGAAGGCATTACCTGCAAACAAATCTGGGTTCCCATATAGCACCATCTTATGCCAGCCTATTCATGGGCCATCTAGAGGAATCCTTCCTATACACACAAAATCCCAAACCCCTCACCTGGTTCAGATTCACTGATGACATCTTTGCGATCTGGATAGAGGGTGAGGACACCCTTATCCACATTCCTTCAGAACCTCAACAAATTCTCCCCTATTTGCTTAACCTGGTCTTACTCAACCCAACAAACGATCTTTGTATATGTTGACCTCCATCTCAAAGATGGCTACATCACCATCTCCATCCATATCAAACCTACTAACCACTAGCAATACCTCCACTCTGGTATTCCGCCGTCCACCGAACCTACACAATATCCTCGTCCATCCCTACACAACACCTGCTCCCAACCCCTTACCTCGTGGCTCATGCCCCTGTAATAGACCTAGATGCAAGACCTGTAACATACATCCTCCCACCACTATCTACTATAGTCCAGTTAACAACATCACCTATCTCATCAAAGGCAGGGCTACCTGTGAAATGAGTCACGATCTACAAGCTAAGTGGCAACCACTGTGGGGCATGACAACCAACAAGCTGTCTGTCCGCATCAATGGCCACCGGCAAACTGTGGCCAAGAAATAAGCTGACCATCTGGTTGCAGAGCCCACTGCCAAACAAGACATCCTTCATTTCAATGACTGCTTCACAGCCTGTGCCATATGGATCCTTCCCACCAATGCCAGCTTTTCTTAATTGTGCAGATGGGAACGCTCCTTGCAATATAACCTATGTTCCCCATAACCATTCTAGCCTCAATCTTCATTAGTCATTGTCCTTACCCACCCAGCCTCCCTGTTCCCATTCCAGCACTATACAGCCCTCATTCCACCATCCCACACAGTCTTCTTACTTCTCTCCTTTTCCACTACCCCTCCGCATCCCCACCTCTCACCTACCCTCCATCTAAACTGCCGACAGCATATAGCTGCCGTACCCTTTCTTTATCTCATCCCTGTGCACTCCTCAGCATCACGTCACTATCCACCCCTACCCTACAATCCCTCCCCCTCATTGCCTCAGCCTCCTCCTTAGTCCCATCCAGCCGCCACTCCCATCATGCACTGGTGCTCTGCTCACAGTGAGGCTTCAGTTGCCCGAGACTGCAGTTATGTGTGTGTGAGCTGCATTTGCGTGAATGTGAGATTTGCATTTTTGTGTGTGTGTGTGTGTGTGTGTGTGTGTGTGTGTGTCCTATTTTTGACAAAGGCCTTGTTGGCAGTCTCTTTGTTGTGCATATGTGTGACTCAGCATCTTCACTATATGGTGAATGGCAACTTTCCTTTTCATAATATTGTTACTTTCCATCCTGGATTTTCCACTGTTTGGTTATCTCATCATCATCATTTAAGACTGATTATGCCTTTCAGTGTTCAGTCTGGAAGATAGCCCCCTTATAAAATTCCTCCATGATCCCCTATTCAGTGCTAACATTGGTGCCTCTTCTGATGTTAAGCCTAATACTTCAAAATCATTCTTAACCGAATCCTGGTACCTTCTCCTTGGTCTACCCCGACTCCTCCTACCCTCTACTGCTGAACCCATGAGTCTCTTGGGTAACCTTGCTTCTCCCATGCGTGTAACATGACCCCACCATCTAAGCCTGATCGCCCTGACTATAGAGTTCATTCCCAGTTTTTCTTTGATTTCCACATTGTGCACACCCTCCTGCCATTGTTCCCATCTACTAGTACCTGCAATCATCCTAGCTACTTTCATATCCGTAACTTCAACTTTATTGATAAGGTAACCTGAATCCACCCAGCTTTCGCTCCCATACAACAAAGTTGGTCGAAAGATTGAACTGTGCACAGATAACTTAGTCTTGGTACTGACTTCCTTCTTGCAGAAGAGAGTAGATTGTAGCTGAGCGCTCACTGCATTAGCTTTGCTACACCTCGCTTCCAGTTCTTTCACTATGTTGCCATCCTGTGAGAATATGCATCCTAAGTACTTGAAACCGTCCACCTGTTCTAACTTTGTTCCTCCTATTTGGCACTCAATCCGTTTATATCTCTTTCCCACTGACATTACTTTTGTTTTGGAGATGCTAATCTTCATACCATAGTCCTTACATTTCTGATCTAGCTCTGAGATATTACTTTGCAAACTTTCAATAGAATCTGCCATCACAACTAAGTCATCCGCATATGCGAGACTGCTTATTTTGTGTTCACCTATCTTAATCTCACCCAGCCAGTCTATTGTTTTCAACTTATGATCCATAAATAATATGAACAACAGTGGAGACAGGTTGCAGCCTTGTCTTACCCCTGAAACTACTCTGAACCATGGACTCAATTTACTGTCAACTAACTGCTGCCTGACTGTCTATGTAAAGACCTTTAATTGCTTGCAAAAGTTTGCCTCCTATTCCATAATCATGTGGAACAGACAATAACTTCCCCCTAGGAACCCGGTCATATGCCTTTTCTAGATCTATAAAGCATAGATACAATTCTCATGACACTTCTCCATTATTTGCTGTAAGCTAAAGATCTGGTCCTGACAACCTCCAAGAGGCCTAAACCCACACTGATTTTCATCCAATTAGTCCTCAACTAATACTCGCACTTTCCTTTCAACAATACCTGAGAAGATTTTACCCACAATGCTGATCAAAGAGATACCTCTGTAGTTGTTACAATCTTTCCTGTTTCCATGTTTAAAGATTGGTGTGATTACTACTTTCGTCCTGTCTGATGGAACCTGTCCCGACTCCCACGCCATTTCAATTATCCTGTGTACCCATTTAAGATCTGACATTCCACTGTATTTGATGAGTTCCGACTTAAATTCATCCACCCCAGCCGCTTTATTGCACTGCAATCTATTGACCATTTTCTCCACTTCCTCAAATGTGATCCTATTTCCATCATCATTCCTGTCCCATTGTACATCAAAATCTGAAACATTACTGATCATATTTTCACCTTATATTGAGCAACTCTTCAAAATATTCCCTCCATCTGCCCAAGGCATCAACAGCATTCACCAGCAG
Source organism: Schistocerca cancellata (assembly GCF_023864275.1). Classification (NCBI taxonomy): domain Eukaryota; kingdom Metazoa; phylum Arthropoda; class Insecta; order Orthoptera; family Acrididae; genus Schistocerca; species Schistocerca cancellata. The sequence goes on from NC_064630.1 coordinate 242,116,460, forward strand.
TTTTCCTGACCTGTCCAAAATACTTGTCATTTCCTTCTTACCTCCCTTTCGAAGACTGCTAATTACACTCCAGAATGGTTTTCCAGCATCTTGACCGAAGGTCTCCAACCCGTTTCGAGAGTCTTCCCAAGATTTCTTCTTGGATGCTGTAATTATCCGTTTGGCTTTGTTTCTTTCTACAACATAACTTTCTCTGTCTACCTGAGTTCTAGTATGTAGCCATTTTTGATATGCCTTCTTTTTCCTTTTACAGGCTGCCTTGACTGTGTCATTCCACCAAGCTGTTTGCTTCATCCTACCTTTACACACTACTGTTCCAAGACATTCTTTGGCCACTTCTAGTACTGTGTCCCTGTACCTCGTCCATTCCTTTTCCAGCGACTGCAATTGACTACATTCAACTAACTGGTACCTTTCTGAGATCACTGTTATGTACTTGTGTCCGATTTCCTTATCCTGAAGTTTCTTCACTCTTATCCTCCTACACATGGACATGACCTCCTGCACTTTCGGCCTCACAATACCAATTTCACTGCAGATTAAATATTGATCAGTGTCATCAAAGAATCCCCTGAATACGCGTGTGTCCCTCACAGCCTTCCTGAATTCCTGATCTGTTGTTATATGGTCAATGACACATCTGGTTCCCTTGCCTTCCCAAGTATACTGGTGAATGTACTTATGTTTAAAAAAGGAGGTTGTGATTACTAAGCCCATACTGGGACAGAAATCCAAGAGTTGTTTCCCGTTCCTGTTGGCCTCCATATACTCTCCAAATTTACCCATAACTTTTTCATACCCTTCTGTTCGATTCCCAATCCTGGCATTAAAATCACCCATGAGCAGAACGCTGTCCTTTTCCTTTACTCTAACAACTACATCACTGAGTGCGTCATAAAAACCATCCATCTTATCTTGATCTGTCCCTTCACAATGCGAATATACTGACACAATCCTAATTTTCTTGCTAGACACTGTCAAATCTATCCACATCAATCGTTTGTTTACATACCTTATTGCAACTACACTGGGTTCCATTTCTTTCCTGATGAAAAGCCCTACACCCAATTGTGCTACTCCTGCTTTGACTCCTGACAGGTAGACCTTGTATTCTAAATGATTAATGGAAAATCTCATATAAAGATGTGAAACAAATACTAACAAAGAGATAGAGGGGCTGGCCAGTACTTACCTCAGCTCAGTACAGCCGATAGATATACAAAAAACAGAACCGAAAATTTATGTTCCTAGCTTTCGGAACAAATGTTCCTTCATCAGGGAGGACAGAGGGGAAAGAAAGGGAAGAAGGGAAAGCAGATTCAGTTACTCACAACCCAGGTTATGAAGCAACAGGGAAAGGAAAATAGGAAGGGTAGCAAGGATGGAGGCATGGTTGTCAGAGGGAAGCCAAAGATATTCTACTGTAAGTACTGTGCCAGCTTCAAACCAGAGAGGATGCATACAGAAGTAAAGAGGTATATAGTATAAGGATAAACACAACTATGTAGGATGAAAAGATGCATGAATGGCTAAAGAGGAAATGGAAAGGGGAGAAGACTGAAGAGTAAATGGGAGTGAGGTTGTTTAACGTAGGTTCAGTCCAGGGGGATGGCGGGATGAAAGGATGTGTTGGAGTGAAAGTTCCCATCTCCGCAGTTCAGAGGGACTGGTGTTGGGTGGGAGAAGCCAAATGGCACATACAGTGTAGCAGGTTCCTAGGTCCCTAGAATTATGCTGGAGGGCATGCTCTGCTACTGGGTATTGGGCATCTCCTTGGCGGACAGTTCGTCTGTGTCCGTTCATGCGCTCAGCCAGTTTAGTTGTTGTCATGCCGATGTAAAAGGCTGTGCAGTGCAGGCATGTCAGTTGATAAATGACATGTGTAGTTTCACATGTGGCCCTGCCTTGAATTGTGTATGTTTTACCAGTAGCGGGGCTGGAGTAGGTGGTTGTGGGGGGATGCATGGGGCAGGTTTTGCAGCGGGGTCGGTTACAGAGGTAGGAACCGCTGGGTAGAGAAGGTAGTCTGGGAATATTGTAGGGTTTAACAAGGATGTTACGGAGGTTAGGGGGGCGACGAAAGGCAACTCTGTGTGGTGTGGGGAGAATTTTGTCAAGGGATGATCTCATTTCAGGGGTTGACTTGAGAAAGTCATATCCCTGGCGGAGTAATTTGTTGATGTTTTCGAGGCCAGGATAATATTGGGTGACAAGTGGGATGCTTCTGTGTGGTCTGGGGGTAGGAACATTGTTGTTGGATGGCGAGGAATGTATTGCTCGGGAGATCTGTTTGTGGACAAGGTCTGCAGGATAGTTGCGCGGGGAGGGGGGGGGGGGGGGGGAGCACTGGTCAGGTTATTAGTGTAATTGTTGAGGGATTCGTCACTGGAGCAGATACGTTTGCCACAAATACCAAGGCTGTAGGGAAGGTAGCGTTTGATGTGGAATGGATGGCAGCTATTAAAGTGAAGGTAAAATATCACTTCGCTACCCAAACACAGCCCCCAAATACTAGGCCCAGTGTTGAACCCTGTCTAGAATAGTTCCGACCGCCTTCTCAAAGGGATCCTCCTCCCCTCCCCCAAAACCATCCCTTGCGGACATTTCAGGAATTCATCACATCCAGTGTTGCCTCCCAGTCCTTCTTGAAGAACATCCCGACAACCCCCAACATCACCCCAGCTGAATCCCGTGCCATTAAGGAGCTGAAAATAGACCGCTCTATTGTCATCCTCCCAGCGGATAAAGGCTCCACAACTGTCGTACTTGACCGTGTGGAGTATGGCAGAAGGACTGCGTCAACTCTCCGACACCGCAACCTACAAAACTGTTACCCAGGATCCCATTCCCTCCATCCAGACTGAGCTGCAGAAAATCCTAAAAATCCAAGGTCCCTCACAAGGCCTCACAACGGATTCCATAGACTTACTCACTCCACCTGAGCCACATACCCCTACCTTTTACCTATTACCCAAAATCCACAAAGAGAACCATCCTGGCCATCCCATTGTAGCAGGCTTCAAAGCCCCAACCAAACGTATCTCAGCTCTGGTAGACCAGCACCTCCAACCTATCACCTGCAGACTCCCATCCTACATCAAAGACACAAACCACTTCCTAGAACGCCTCAAATCCATTCCCACTCCTCTCCCACCTGAATCCTTTCTTGTCACCATAGATGCTACATCCCTTTACACAAACATCCCACATACCCATGGTCTCTCTGCCCTTGAGCACTACCTCTCCCAACGCCCACCAGAAGATCTTCCAAAAACCTCGTTCCTTATCACACTTACCAACTTCCTCACCCATAATTACTTCACTTTTGAAGGCCAGACCTACAAACAAATCAGGGGAACGGCCATGGGAACCAGGATGGCTCCGTCCTATGCCAACCTCTTCATGGGCCGATGGAGGAGGCTTTCATGAGGACCCAACAGCTGCTTCCCCTGGCCTGGTATAGGTTTATAGATGACATCTTTGTGGTCTGGACTCATGGTGAAGAAACACTCCTTAATTTCCTCCATAACCTCAACTCCTTTTCGAATCTGAATTTCACCTGGTCCTTCTCCAAAACCCAAGCCACCTTCCTGGATGTTGCCCTTCATCTTGTTGAAGCTCACTTCCACACCTCTGTCCATATCAAACCCACGAACAAGCAACAGTACCTTCACTTTGATAGCTGCCATCCATTCCACATCAAACGCTCCCTTCCCTACAGCCTAGGTATTCGTGGCAAACGTATCTGCTCCAGTGACGAATCCCTCAACAATTACACCAATAACCTGACCAGTGCTTTCCTCTCCCGCAACTATCCTGCAGACCTTGTCCACAAACAGATCTCCCGAGCAATACATTCCTCCCCATCCAACAACAATGTTCCTACCCCCAGACCACACAGAAGCATCCCACTTGTCACCCAATATTATCCTGGCCTCGAAAACATCAACAAATTACTCCGCCAGGGATATGACTTTCTCAAGTCAACCCTCGAAATGAGATCATCCCTTGACAAAATTCTCCCCACACCACCCAGAGTTGCCTTTCGTCGCACCCCTAACCTCCGTAACATCCTTTTTAAACCCTACAATATTCCCGGACTACCTTCTCTACCCAGCGGTTACTACCCCTGTAACCGACCCCGCTGCAAAACCTGCCCCATGCATCCCCCCACAACCACCTACTCCAGCCCCGCTACTGGTAAAACATACACAATTCAAGGTAGGGCCACATGTGAAACTACACATGTCATTTATCAACTGACATGCCTGCACTGCACAGCCTTTTACATCGGCATGACAACAACTAAACTAGCTGAGCGCATGAACGGACACAGACGAACTGTCCGCCTAGGAGATGCCCAATACCCAGTAGCGGAGCATGCCCTCCAGCATAATTCTAGGGACCTAGGAACCTGCTACACTGTATGTGCCATTTGGCTTCTCCCACCCAACACCAGTCCCTCTGAACTGCGGAGATGGGAACTTTCACTCCAACACATCCTTTCATCCCGCCATCCCCCTGGACTGAACCTACGTTAAACAACCTCACTCCCATTTACTCTTCAGTCTTCTCCCCTTTCCATTTCCTCTTTAGCCATTCATGCATCTTTTCATCCTACATAGTTGTGTTTATCCTTATACTATATACCTCTTTACTTCTGTATGCATCCTCTCTGGTTTGAAGCTGGCACAGTACTTACAGTAGAATATCTTTGGCTTCCCTCTGACAACCATGCCTCCATCCTTGCTACCCTTCCTATTTTCCTTTCCCTGTTGCTTCATAACCTGGGTTGTGAGTAACTGAATCTACTTTCCCTTCTTCCCTTTCTTTCTCCTCTCTCCTCCCTGATGAAGGAACATTTGTTCCGAAAGCTAGGAACGTAAATTTTCGGTTCTGTTTTTTGTGTATCTATCGGCTGTACTGAGCTGAGGTAAGTACTGGCCACCCTCTCTATCTCTTTGTTAGTATTTGTTTCAGACCTTTTATTCTCCCACTTCCTCTTCTTTCTCACCCCTTACCCGAATGTCACTAACAGATAAAACGCCCAACCCCATCTTACTTGCAGCCTCTGCCACCTCTACCTTCTTCCCAGAGTAGCCCCCATTGATATTAATAGCTCCCCATCTCGTTACCATTTGTTTGCCGAGTCGTATCTTAGGTGTCCCTGGTTTGTCAATTAGAGGTGGGACTCCGTCACCTCTAAAGGTCCGAGGCATTTTGTTCTGATTGTTGCCAGCATCGTATTTATAGTACCAGGGAAGCAGGTTGCTAGCCTTACTTGCCCCGGGTCCCACTGAGGTGGATTTGGTAGTCTTTGCCGTCTGAGCACAAAGGTGGCCACGACTCGGAATATGTCCGAGATGCCCAGCCTTATTCCAAAGTAACTAGTATCCCGACTGTCAGGACCACTTACTTGGCCAATCATACGTTGCCCATGGTTCATGAACTATGACATGATACCAGGAACCCACACCATGAACCACGAGTTTGGTTATCTATATAAAAGATTTAGGAGACAATCTGAGCAGCTGTCTTAGGTTGTTTGCAGTTGATGCTGTCATTTATCATCTAGTAAAGTCATCAAAAGAATGAAACAAATTTCAGAATGATTTAGAAAAGATATCTGTATGGTGCATAAAATTGGCAACTGATCTTAAATAATGAAAAGCGTGAGGTCATCCATATGAGAGCTAAATGAAATGCCATTAAACTTTGGTTACACCGTATATCAGTCAAATCTGAAAATTCAACTAAATACCTAAGAATTACAATTACAAACAACCAAAATTGGAAGGAACACAGAAAATGTTGTGGGGAAGTCGAACCACATACTGTGATTTATCGCAGAACACTTAGAAGATGCAACTGATCTACTAAAGTGACTTGTCTGTCCTATTTTGGAGTACTGCCCCATGGTGTGGGATCGTTACCAGACAGGGTTAATGGAGTACATCGAGAAAGTACAAAGAAGAGTAGCACATTTTGTATTATTGAGAAATAGAAGAGAGAGTGTCATGGACATGTTACAGGATTTGGGATGGACATAGTTAAAACAAGGGCGTTTCTCGTTGTGGCGGGACCTTCTTACAAAATTTCGATCACCAACTTTTTCCTCTTTAATGCGAAAATATGGGGAGAAATGATCGTCATAACAGAATAAGGAAAATCACAGGTCACACAGAAAGATATAGGTGTTCATTTTTTCCACACGCTATTCAAGAGCGGAATAATAGAGAATTATTGTGAAAGTGGTTAGATGAACCTTCTGCTAATCACTAAGTGTGATTCACAGAGTATCCATGTAGATACAGATGTAGATGTATAGGTGAACAAAGAAATTGGGAGAAGTTGGCCGATAGCTACGGCACAGTTTGTCGCTGGCTATTCGTATGGACAGGCAGCTTGTCGGTTCTCATAGCCATGAACAATGCAGCACAGTGGTTGCAGCTCAGCTTGTAGAACACATGACTGGTTTCACAGGTAACTCTGCCTTTGATGGGGTAGCTGATGTTAGTGACCCGACTAGAGTAGGTGGTGGTGGTGATGATGTATGGGACAGGTCTTGCATCTAGGTCTATTACAAGGGTATGAGCCATGAGGTAAGGGGTTGGGAGCAGGGGTTGTGTAGGGCTGGACGAGGATATTGTGTAGGTTCGGTGTACAGCGGAATACCACTGTGGGAGGGATGGAAAAGATAGTGGGTAGGACATTCCACATTTCAGGGCATGATGAGAGGTAGTCAAAGCCCTAGCCCTTGCCCACCAGGAACTAGAGCAACGTGCACGACACCACAAAAAATTCAGCATCCTGTTCACTTCCTAATCCCACCTTGGACATCCAGTATCCACCACCTCTCCAACAACCTCCAAACCTCTCACACTTCCCCTCATAGCTGGCAAAACCTGTCTCAGACCAACTACTTTTACCGTACCCTCAAAAAACCCCTCTCACCAGAGCCTAAACGGAAGCATAGCCATGACCTTTTCCTCCAAAAGCCTTAGAAGTATCAGTCATTTCCAAAGGCCTCACCTTTTGTGCCACTCCCAAATTCAAGCACGCAGGACTTGTTAATGATGTTCACTCCTCCCAGTCCATACAGTGGAGCCACTTTTTCGCCACCAACCCTAGACTCAACCAAAGATGAATGTTGAACACTGCATGGCTCAGTTCTCTACTCCATCCAACCACGATCCATGCCCACTGCCCTCAAATCATCCCCTGCTAACATTTCAAAATTTCTTAACCTCAAACCTCGCCTCATCATCATTCCCAATCCATCAACACAGAAACTAACTTTACACCTGCAGCAGGAACCGCACTCCACCACCTAAAAACTGATTCCAATTTTATAATCTTACCTGACAGTTGTTTTGAACTACGGGGATTACCTGGCAGAAGGACTCCACCAGCTGTCGGATTCATTCACCTACAAACCCTGTCACAATGACCACCTTCCAGAAATCCAGCAGAATCTCCACGCTCTCCTCAAATCCTTAGGACCATCCTAGAACCACTCCTCAGAGTCCATCTCTCTAGTCACCCCTGCCACTCCCTGCACTCCTACCTTCTACATGCTTCCTAAGTCCATAATTCCAACCACCCAGGATACCCCATTGTGGCCAATTACTGTGCCCCCCCCCCCCCTCTCCAAGAGGATGCCCTTTACACTAAGATCCCTAATGCTCATGGCCTTATAACTATTGAACACTACTTCACTACTTTTCCCTACACGTGAGGGATTCCAAACCAACAACCTCCTTACTAGCTACCATGACCAACTATATCCTCAACCACAATTACTTCTTCTTTGTAGGCATTACCTACAAACAAATCTGGGTACAGCTAGGATTCCCACATGGCACCATCCTATGACAACCTATTCATGGGTCATCTAGAGGAATCCTTCCTATACACCCAGAGTCCCAAACCCCTCAACTGGTTCAGATTCATTGTTGACATCTTTGTGATCTGGATCAAGGGTAAGGACACCCTATCCACATTCCCCCATAACCTCAACACCTTCTCTCCCATTTGCATCACCTTGTCCTACTCAACCCAACAAGCCACCTTCTTTGATGTTGACATCCATCTCAAAGGTGGCTAATCAGTGCCTCTGTCCATATCAAAAGCTACCAACCATCCATTCCATACCAAGAAGCCCCTTCCATAAAGCCTCATCACCCGTGGCCGTTGCTTCTATAGATATGAGCAGTCCCTCTCGAAATATACTGAGCGTCTTACTGAGTCCCTTTACAGACTGTAATTATCCTCCCAACTCTGTACAAAAATAGATTTCCTGTGCCTTATCTTTCCCACCACTTCCACAGGTCTTCTGCCACCCACCCAACCTACACAACATCCTCATCCATTCCAACACAAGCCCCACTCCCAAATCTATGCCTCATGTCTCTAATATGACGTAGATGCACGACCCGTCCCATACATCCAACTACTAACTACTCCAGTCTGGTCACAAATATCACCTATCTCATCAAAGGCAGGGCTACCTGTGAAACTAGTAGTGTGATCTACAAGCTAAGCTGCAACCACTGTGCTGGATTCCACGTGGGCAAGCTGTCTGTCCACATGAATGGCCACCGACAAACTGTGCCCAAAAAAAACAGCTGGACCACCCTATTCCTGAGTATGCCACCCAACACAGGACAGCATAAATAGCTTCACGTGTGGTGGATATGATTTCACCCCAAGTTGTTTCGAAATTACAGTATCAAATTCTAGATCTTTGTTACTCCTAGACCCAGGGATCGCAACATCGTCAGCAGCCGCTCATGTATCGAAATTGCTCTCTTCATGCAAGTTTTGTATATGAGGTGATATGACTGTCAAAAGATAATTACATGTTTCTAAATCCACCCCAAATAATTACACCTGTCATCTAGCTTGCCCTGCAACTCATTAAGTAAATTTATGCGAGAAAACACCTTCGCTTCAGCAACCACCATTTAGACCATTTTGATCTGTCTTTCTGTTGCAAACACGGTCCATAATAGGATTTCCTCCATTTCTGAATAAAGGAAATAAATTTTCAGGTTGCTGTACAAGACTGTAATTGATTGCCACAACAATTTCTTTTCTAGTTTCTACATCGACACATGGAGGGCAAGGAACTTGTATCCAGTGAACAACGTGTGAACATACCACATTTGCAGCAATCTGTTGCATGCAGACACACTTGCGCCAGTACCTGTGCAGACGGATCGATAGCATGTTGACGAGCCTTAAAGCTAATTAAAAGCTGGTACCTTTTTTTACCCAGTATTCTAATAAGTGAACAGTGCCTGAATTTCTTATTTGCAACTCCTTTAGTTACTGTCTCTCACAATCAAATATAATATTGAGCTTTGTTTACAATCACGTAATCTTTATAAGACGACATTTCCACCTTTGAATGTTACCTTTACTTAAGAAGCAGCATTAAGTTTGTACATGGTATTCATGTATGTATGAGAACTTTTATTTCAAACTTGTTCAAATACAGCAACAGTTAGTAAGATGATAGAATTTAGTGCGATTCACTCGTGTTTCACAAAAATGTCAACTTTTAAACATAAATCAATACAGTTTTTTGCAGCACTGTATCATTTGAAACTCAATTTGTTTTCTTCATTTGTAACATACAGAAGGCAGTACATAACAAATCTCTGTTCAATGTTGTTATTATTAACTCCAGAAAGAATACAGCACAGTTCTACACTGTCATCTAGCAAACATAGTGCACACATACGGAATATCCAGATAGACAAACATTTGGTTTAAAGACTTCCTGGCAAACAGAACTTGGTACAGTATTCCTAATAGAGCAGCTATCCCAAATGTGAAGGTAGCATTTGGCTTACCTCAAAGCAGTGTGATAGCAACTGCTGTTTGTCAAGTATAAAGATGATCTGGCAAGTGAAGTCTGTAGAGTGGCAGCTGACTCAAAACACAAATATGTGAAATGTCATGCACATAAACAGACTAAATGCACGCTGTTTTCAGTCACAACCTTCAAACATCTGGGTGTTTATCTGGAGTGAATTAAGGCGGAATGACCACTTAAATCTAGCCATGAGGTGTACTAGATTTATTGAAACAAAATAACAAAATATTGAGTAAGAAATGTAATTATGTTCATATTCATTAAGGCATGCGATTACTGAATTGCTGAGGCTTTCGTGGCCACTTGTCGGGAAACTACCTGTTGGCTTCTGTCTCCGATTCTTTGGCTGACATCAGTTTGATGATGTTTTGTCTTTTCGCCAGCATCGGTGGCTGGCACCATCACCGGTTCCCTCCACTCCAGTCCTTCACCAGCAATGGAGGGTGACACTTTGACAATGCCGGCCACTCTGCTGATGAGGGGGAGAAGGGAGGGAAGGGTAGGGGACATCGGCCAAAGAACCTGAGACAAAGACCTCTGACAGCAAAGATTGGCAGAGAGCTACTCTGAGACTTCCAGGACTCACTGAGAGGTATTGTGTTATGTAGTGTTGTTAAGAGCCAACTCCTTCCCACCTGAGTGCTGAAATCTGTAAGCAATCTGGAGACTTAATTGCCCATACACAAATGGGTTCAATACACATCAGACTGTGATGCTGGGCAGTTGCTAGCCATTAAAAAGGACCCGGTCAAGCAAACAGACATGGAGAGTTTGGCAACAGGCATGGCAAGACTGTCTTGCTACAACAACAGTTACATGACTGTAGGCAGTCTTAGGTTATGACTATGAGTAAGTGTATGTTGGCACAAGTAGTAAAATTGGAGAGATTCAGTTCAGTTCCTGTTTTTGTTGCTGACCACCTGTTCACACTTCCACAATTCCATAAACCATATACACAAACATCCAGGTTGTATTCAAGGATGAATCTCTTACAGTGTTATGTTTAATTTTGATAATGAATGTATTTCACTCACCTTAAAATGGCATCTTCATTTGTTCTCCTGTGCATTTCTGTAGCTTCATTTGACTGTTGTGCCCCATAGCCTACAACACAACCAGGCTTCATAGTGCGAAGCCTTGGGTCTGACTCTGATAGAATCTGCAACAGAGTGAAATATAATTCAACCATCAATTTGTGGTCTGAGAGAACATTTGAAAGTGACAGTAGTAATGAAAACTATCAAAAGGGCACAAGGGAATAAAGGTGATACAAATTACTGAAATGGAGAATGTGCACTCCACAATGCAAAATGCTGTTTAAAAAATGACTATTCCACAACCATTCCTATGAAAAGGGAGAATTAGCCAGTCTGAAAACATCAATATAGCACCTGCTCTCCCATGTGCTGGTATCCAGTTTCATTTATACACTTTGGAAAGTTTACTGGCTATGTACATGCTGACAATTATAGAACTACAGTGAAACCCTGCTTTTACGCTTTTCAAGGGCCTTTAAAAAAAAAAAAAAAAATAGTGTAAAATGCGGGTAAATGTAAAAAGTGGGAAATATGTTATGCTGTAAAAATTACATACGAGAAACTCCCTTACATTTTTGCACTTTATGTAAAATATACGTACATAACAGGCATTAAAAGACTTGTCAGCAACTTGTTTATTATCTCATGTAAGTTTATTATCTAATAAAAACCGCTGAAGTAATTGGAACTGATAACTTTCTGGGAGGTAGGAATGTTTGACTCAATTTCACATGTCATAACTGATTTTTTTGAAAGTCTGCAACTGTCATTCATTATTTAAATAATGAAATACTAAACTGGTTATGTATTTTCTCATGCTTAGCACGACGCTTTCCAGGAATTTTTTCTCACTGTCAAGTGCAAATACACTCCTGGAAATTGAAATAAGAACACCGTGAATTCATTGTCACAGGAAGGGGAAACTTTATTGACACATTCCTGGGGTCAGATACATCACATGATCACACTGACAGAACCACAGGCACATAGACACAGGCAACAGAGCATGCACAATGTCGGCACTAGTACAGTGTATATCCACCTTTCGCAGCAATGCAGGCTGCTATTCTCCCATGGAGACGATCGTAGAGATGCTGGATGTAGTCCTGTGGAACGGCTTGCCAGGCCATTTCCACCTGGCGCCTCAGTTGGACCAGCGTTCGTGCTGGACGTGCAGACCTCGTGAGACGACGCTTCATCCAGTCCCAAACATGCTCAATGGGGGACAGATCCGGAGATCTTGCTGGCCAGGGTAGTTGACTTACACCTTCTAGAGCACGTTGGGTGGCACGGGATACATGCGGACGTGCATTGTCCTGTTGGAACAGCAAGTTCCCTTGCCGGTCTAGGAATGGTAGAACGATGGGTTCGATGACGGTTTGGATGTACCGTGCACTATTCAGTGTCCCCTCAACGATCACCAGTGGTGTACGGCCAGTGTAGGAGATCGCTCCCCACACCACGATGCCGGGTGTTGGCCCTGTGTGCCTCGGTCGTATGCAGTCCTGATTGTGGCGCTCACCTGCACGGCGCCAAACACGCATACGACCATCATTGGCACCAAGGCAGAAGCGACTCTCATCGCTGAAGACGACACGTCTCCATTCGTCCCTCCATTCACGCCTGTCACGACACCACTGGAGGCGAGCTGCACGATGTTGGGGCGTGAAAAGAAGACGGCCTAACGGTGTGCGGGACCGTAGCCCAGCTTCATGGAGACAGTTGCGAATGGTCCTCGCCGATACCCCAGGAGCAACAGTGTCCCTAATTTGCTGGGAAGTGGCGGTGCGGTCCCCTACGGCACTGCGTAGGATCCTATGGTCTTGGCGTGCATCCGTGCGTCGCTGCGGTCCGGTCCTCCCAGGTCGACGGGCACGTGCACCTTCCGCCGACCACTGGCGACAACATCGATGTACTGTGGAGACGTCACGCCCCACGCGTTGAGCAATTCGGCAGTACGTCCACCCGGCGTCCCGCATGCCCACTATACGCCCTCGCTCAAAGTCCGTCAACTGCACATACGGTTCATGTCCACGCTGTCGCGGCATGCTACCAGTGTTAAAGACTGCGATGGAGCTCCGTATGCCACGGTAAACTGGCTGACACTGACGGCGGCGGTGCACAAATGCTGCGCAGCTAGCGCCATTCGACGGCCAACACCGCGGTTCCTGGTGTGTCCGCTGTGCCGTGCGTGTGATCATTGCTTGTACAGCCCTCTCGCAGTGTCCGGAGCAAGTGTGGTGGGTCTGACACACCGGTGACAATGTGTTCTTTTTTCCATTTCCAGGAGTGTATGTAGATAAGTATTCTGTGTGATGTTTGAATATGTGTTATTCAGTGTCTCTTGGACTATAGCCGTCTTTTGAAGTTATCAGGTACTGTGCCTCCTCAGTTATGTGGAAAACCATACACACGCAATCTATCACTCACACTGTTTGTTTGTAAAACATCCAAAAACTACATAAGTAAATACTGCACTTGACAACAAGAAAAAATTCTTAAAACACGTTTTGCTCAGCACAAAAAAAAGCGTAACCAGCTCTGTGTTTAAACTAAAAACATTTGAGCAATGCAATGTAAATGACGGTGTCAACTAGCATTACAAGTGGCTGAAACATGCTAAGTATGGTTCGACAAAGGTGTCGCAATGATCACGACAATCACAAAACTGTGTGTGCGCAGTAGAGACAGTTTGGAAATGGTTGCGATTGGTCTTGCTATCTTTATTTGAACAAAACTAATTACTCCCTTCAGCCACCACACCAAGTAGAGCTTGGCAGCAGTGGGAGATATGGCATGAATTGTTCCTACTTATACTTGTTTACTTATTGAAATCCACTCAGTAGAGTGCCATGGTGTCAAGAAACTAAAGCACATAATATTTGTAAACACAAACATTTCTTCGTAATGCGTAAATCGCAGGAAAATTATAAATATGTTGATACAAAATCGGGTGTAAATTAACATTGTGGACATAGGAAATTTGACGTGAGCAATAAAAAATGTTGTAAATGACAGTAAAATGTTGTAAATGACAGTAAAATGTTAATTCCAGGAATGTAAAAGCAGGGTTATACTGCATACGGGGCGGGAGGGGGGGGGGGGGGGGGGGGGGGGGGGGGGCAGTTACAAACTACTGTGGCCTTTATCACGAAAACAAACGACATGAGCCTACTAATTCCGATCATGCCCTGCGACCAGCTGTGCAGTTTGAACATTCTAACACAAACCGTTCAGAAGTTATGACAGTTTTATTTCATATAGCTCAATGATTGTCACCCTGTGTATTGACCAAGGACAATCAACCTGCAATTTTTTTATATGACACAGATAACATACTATGACAACAAACAAATGTAAGAATGCAAAGGACTTACTATGTCAACAATAATATTTGGTACATAACAAGAACATCTACTTTGACAGCAAGCGAAAACAACCGGGGAAGGCAAACTTGCAGAATTTCATGTCCTGTCCAGCAGCCACAAAAGGGCTGGGTGCGTGCTTTCCCAGCTGAAAGCATGTAGTCAGCTGGGCACTCATCGAGCTGGTAGCACGTACATTTACGTATTTCAAGTGGTACTTTCTCTAGCAGAGCTGCTAGAATTTGGGTAGAAAATGCTGTCTATCTTGCACTTGCTAAGGCCTCTTCTTGAAGTAAGGACCAATCACACAGTCCCCAATAATTCCGCACAAAAAATTTTCACTTCACTGCCTCTAATGTTCAACTTGCCTCCATCAACATGGATTCTCAGCAGCCCAATAATGCATATTTCTCACATTCAGCTTTCCATGGTTTGCAAAGTTAGTTTCATCATTGAAGAAAATTCTCAGTAAACATCATGAACAAGCTATTTTTCAAATTGTGCATATGTGCAAAGAGTTACAAATTAATTTATTACAAGTTCATAAGTAAAGATGCAAATACTACAAATCCTCCACAATTATGTGTAACAAGAAGGCAGCATGCATTTCCCAGATATTTATCTAATCTTTCTAGAGGATGACTGCCCACAATTTACTATTTCATATGTATTTACAATTTTACATTGCAAAAGCAGATGTAGGAATGCTTTATGAACTTCGTTAACAACTTGGTTAATACTGTGATTGTTATTTTCATAAGAGATTGAAAAATGATTGCAATAACTTCCAGTTCTCTAGTGTTTATGCGTATGTTCAATTTACTTTAATTTTTAATTGCTGTCATTATTTATGAATTAACTTGGACTGAATAGAGTGTGATGTCAGAGAAAGTATTTAAGTACGAGCAATAGGGAGTGTGTGTGCTTTTGTCAAGTGGCTGTGTGGTCACATGAGTTACGTACTTTTAAGTTGTTGTTGGACTGTATTTTCAGGATTGATTTTGTGCAACTATATGAAATCAAATCAAGAACCATAAAAGAAGGTTGTATACCTGGAAGAATCCTAGAGATACTAAAAGGTATCAGATAGATTATATAATGGTAAGACAGAGATTTAGGAACCAGGTTTTAAATTGTAAGACATTTCCTGGGGCAGATGTGGATTCTGACCACAATCTATTGGTTATGAACTGCAGATTGAAACTGAAGAAACTGCAAAAAGGTGGGAATTTAAGGAGATGGGACCTGGATAAACTGAAAGAACCAGAGGTTGTAGAGAGTTTCAGGGAGAGCATAAGGGAACAATTGACAGGAATGGGGGAAAGAAATACAGTAGAAGAAGATTGGGTAGCTCTGAGGGATGAAGTAGTGAAGGCAGCAGAGGATCAAGTAGGTAAAAAGACGAGGGCTAATAGAAATCCTTGGGTAACAGAAGAAATATTGAATTTAATTGATGAAAGGAGAAAATATAAAAATGCAGTAAATGAAGCAGGCAAAAAGGAATACAAACGTCTCAAAAATGATATCGACAGGAAGTGCAAAATGGCTAAGCAGGGATGGCTAGAGGACAAATGTAAGGATGTTGAGGCTTGTCTCACTAGGGGTAAGATAGATACTGCCTACAGGAAAATTAAAGAGACCTTTGGAGAGAAGAGAACCACTTGTATGAATATCAAGAGCTCAGATGGCAACCCAGTTCTAAGCAAAGAAGGGAAGGCAGAAAGGTGGAAGGAGTATATAGAGGGTTTATACAAGGGCGATGTACTTGAGGACAATATTATGGAAATGGAAGAGGATGTAGATGAAGACGAAATGGGAGATAAGATACTGCGTGAAGAGTTTGACAGAGCACTGAAAGACCTGAGTCGAAACAAGGCCCCGGGAGTAGACAACATTCCATTTGAACTACTGATGGCCTCGGGAGAGCCAGTCATGAAAAAACTCTACCATCTGGTGAGCACGATGTATGAGACAGGCGAAATACCCTCAGACTTCAAGAAGAATATAATAATTCCAATCCCAAAGAAAGCAGGTGTTGACAGATGTGAAAATTACCGAACTATCAGTTTAATAAGTCACAGCTGCAAAATTCTAACGCGAATTCTTTACAGACGAATGGAAAAACTGGTAGAAGCCGACCTCGGGGAAGATCAGTTTGGATTCCGTAGAAATGTTGGAACACGTGAGGCAATACTGACCTTACGACTTATCTTAGAAGAAAGATTAAGAAAAGGCAAACCTACGTTTCTAGCATTTGTAGACTTAGAGAAAGCTTTTGACAATGTTAACTGGAATACTCTCTTTCAAATTCTGAAGGTGGCAGGGGTAAAATACAGGGAGCGAAAGGCTATTTACAGTTTGTACAGAAACCAGATGGCAGTTATAAGAGTCGAGGGGCATGAAAGGGAAGCAGTGGTTGGGAAAGGAGTAAGACAGGGTTGTAGCCTCTCCCCGATGTTATTCAATCTGTATATTGAGCAAGCAGTAAAGGAAACAAAAGAAAAATTCGGAGTAGGTATTAAAATTCATGGAGAAGAAGTAAAAACTTTGAGGTTCGCCGATGACATTGTAATTCTGTCAGAGACAACAAAGGACTTGGAAGAGCAGTTGAACGGAATGGACAGTGTCTTGAAAGGAGGATATAAGATGAACATCAACAAAAGCAAAACGAGGATAATGGAATGTAGTCAAATTAAGTCGGGTGATGCTGAGGGAATTAGATTAGGAAATGAGACACTTAAAGTAGTAAAGGACTTTTGCTATTTAGGGAGTAAAATAACCGATGATGGTCGAAGTAGAGAGGATATAAAATGTAGACTGGCAATGGCAAGGAAAGCGTTTCTCAAGAAGAGGAATTTGTTAACATCAAGTATAGATTTAAGTGTCAGGAAGTCGTTTCTGAAAGTATTTGTATGGAGTGTAGCCATGTATGGAAGTGAAACATGGACGATAAATAGTTTGGACAAGAAGAGAATAGAATCTTTTGAAATGTGGTGCTACAGAAGAATGCTGAAGATAAGGTGGGTAGATCACGTAACTAATGAGGAGGTATTGAATAGGATTGGGGAGAAGAGAAGTTTGTGGCACAACTTGACTAGAAGAAGGGATCGTTTGGTAGGACATGTTTTGAGGCATCAAGGGATCACAAATTTAGCATTGGAGGGCAGTGTGGAGGGTAAAAATCGTAGAGGGAGACCAAGAGATGAATACACTAAGCAGATTCAGAAGGATGTAGGTTGCAGTAGATACTGGGAGATGAAGAAGCTTGCACAGGATAGAGTAGCATGGAGAGCTGCATCAAACCAGTCTCAGGACTGAAGACCACAACAACAAACAACAACAACAACATATGAAATCTGTTCAAGGGACTTGAGACAGATGGAACCTGAAATTATTTCCTGCAGTTGATATTTATATTCGTTTGAACTCAGGATAACACACTAGTTTATGTCACAACTGACAGTAGGAAAACTGCACTTTCGAACTTTGAATGTTCATGTTGATTTTCATAAATTAATGCACAGTTAAATTAACACTGCTTGCATGTGTTTCTGTATTCAACACTCTGCAAAAACATATTAATTATTGTTTAACTATTTTTTACTCAATCTGCAATTTATGCGAGGCCACCATTCTCATGTGTGAACATTAAACTAACTTTACTTTTTAATGACAGTGTTACTAAAAGGGACAGACTGCTACTCACCATATTATGGAGATGTTGAGTCGCAGGCAGGCACAACAAAAAGACAGCTATGCAAGTAAGCTTACAGCCTAAAGGCCTTCTTTTAAGGTTGACCCCCCCCCCCCCCCCCCCACACACACACACACACACACACACACACACACACACACAATGACCACTGTCTCCGGCCCCCGAGGACAGACTGCAAGCAACAGCGCATGTTGGGAGAAGCGATCTGGGTGGTGAGGTGTGGAGGAGACGTATGGGGAGGGGGAGGGATAGCAGGGTAGAGGTGGGTACAGTGAAGTTCTGCTTGTGGGAGCATGCAGGGATGTGGTGAGGAGAAGGTAGGGTAGCTAGGTGCAGACAAGAGTTTAGATGGAAGGTGGGTGTGGTGGGGAGAATGGAAGCAGAAAAGGGGAGGAGAAAAGTAAAAAGACTATGGGTGCATTGGTGCAATAGAAGGTTGTATAGTGCTGGAGTGGAAACATGAAAGGAGATACAGGGTTGTAGGACAGTGACTAATGAAGGCTGTCCCAAGCCGTGAAGCAGTCACTGAAGTGAAGAATGTTGTGATGGGCAGCGTGCTCAGCAACTGGCAGGTCCAGCCATTTCTTCGCCAGTTTGTCGGTGGCCACTCCTAAGCACAGAGCAGCTTAGTTTGTGGATCACGTGACTGTTTTCATAGGCAGCCCTGCTTTTGACAGCATAGGTAATGATTGTGACTGGACTGGAGTAGGTGTGGTGGTGGGAGGATGTATTGTCATTGCGACTCACAGTCTCCACTATATTGTGAGTAGCATTCTATAGTTTTCATAAAATCCTCATCATTCCATCCAGGACTTTCCATTGTTTCACTTATCTGATTTTGTCAAACATGGATTTCTCCAATCATTTCTCACTTTAAAGTATTATTCGCTAACATGTCTACTTATTAAAATGGGGTTCGATGATCAAATCTGTATTAAAGGTATGGGCTTTAAGATGTCGGCGCGCAACCAATCCTTCAGATACTAACGAGTTAAGCCAACAAATTAGGTGCTACATTACCTACACTAATCTTGTCCAATAAAACCACCAGTGCACTCATAAGGGTATGTTTGTTATGCAACATTGCTGCTGGCAGCTCCCACCTCACTGTTCACCAGGAGCCTTGTTACATTTATGCTGCAACCTCACTGTTCACCAGTACTAATTACTTTGCAGCTGTTCATGTGGCTAGCAGAGTCAAACACAGCACTGATGGACCTTAAATCACCCAACCATGGCTCACGTTTCAGGACACACAGCGATGGTCAAGGCGCAAAACACAAACTAGCTTGGTCTCGTCACCTGGCAAGGGTCATAACGAGCAGTGATGGTGCAGGTTAAATGGACTGGTAAGGCTCACTGGGCTCGATTCATCATTGCTGGTCCATGCCAGTAAGCAGCAAGGTGACAGCTTAAAAGCACCCTCACTCAGCAGCATTCCTCAGCATCACGTGTCCCATAGCAATCTTCATCCATCACAGAGGGCATCTTGGACCACCGCCAGCTGCTGCTGGCACAATATGCTGAGATGCTATGATCTACAGGCTAGGTAATGCACCATCATGCTCTATTGTTGCTCCTCACTGCTAGTCTCTCTCTCTCTCTCTCTCTCTCTCTCTCTCTCTCTCTCACACACACACACACACACACACACACACACAAACAAACCTTATACCGGCTTCAATGGTCACATTTTTGTAACTTCATTTTAATTGATGAGTGAACTACAAGACTCTTATCCTGATTTCAGTGCTCAGTTTTCCTTCCTTTGTTTCTCATTGCTTTGTATTCTTGGACACACAATACATCACAATTAAGGACCTGCATTTGGGTTCTTCCCATTATTATGATTGTGGTACTGCCCTTCCTATTCATCTACACCTAATGTTTAGTCTTGATTAATCAGTGTTCAAAATGACGGCATGATTCAGCTGTGCAAATAGGACCGAGTCAGATGCTTCCAAAGCTACACAGTGTATCACATTTAGTGGATTCCCTTTTTACCAGAAGTGGTGGGCAGGCAAAGTGTAACATCAAAACTTCACTGTTGTAGATGTGCCTCCAAGACTTGGCTCTGTATAGTTCTCACTGTTAGGAACCTGTGTCAATGCACCTTCATCGATTTTGCTCCCATCAATCTTAAATTTCAGTGAATCTACATCAATTTGTACAATCCTTTGTGGCAGGATAAGTCAATTCTCCAACAAATCTGTTCCCACAGCAGTGCCACTCCCATATACACCTTGTTATAATGTTCAGAAATCACTGGAAGAAACATCAATAACAATGAAAGTAAGTTAGGATAGCAGGCATGTGCTTGCAAAAAGCTGAAAATACTGATACAAATTACTGTTTGTCAAGATGCATTCACTGCATGCTTAAACATGAATCATGGTGGAGTCTCTACTACATAGTAAAATGACTTCTTATCAAACTTTATACTGATACAACAAAATTCCACTGTCAGACAAAAGAGGGGGGATGGGAGAGGGAGAGGGAGGGCGAGAGAGAGAGAGAGAGAGAGAGAGAGAGAGAGAGAGAGAGAGAAGAAAAATAACTGGAAAATTGCCTTTGGATACAAGCACTTCACAGGTCTGTTTATACACACCTGCAACAAAGCTGATAAAGTTCTTGCAGAGGCTCTTCGTTGCACAAAAACCAGTACATTATTATTTCCCTGTCGAGACTGCTCAGCTTCTGATAAATCTCGAAATATCTTCTCGATAAGTGAAACAAACATCATAAATTTGTTACTGGAGAATCTACGGATCTGCTCACGTGGCTCTGTCAAAACCATTATCTGCCTCTTCATGCCATCCCTGAATTTTAAAAAAATACACATTTTTTTAACACAGGAAAATGCTTGCTGGAATAAAAACACTCAAATAAGAAAAGATAATTACTCGCAATGTAATGGATGGACAGACGGATGGACACACAGACATAAATAAATTGCATCATGTTCTTTACTCCAAATGTGAAGAACAGCCTTCAGGGACGTGAAACTAGTACCAGTCAAATCACTTGACTCTCCAGGCTTTCACAGCAGATCTGTTTTACATGCAGCTCCCAGCTTTATGTTGGATCATGCTGAGTAAATTCCACAATATTTTCTCAAGGTAACTGCTTCACAACATTAGGTGGATGCTGTTGGTGAGTAGCAAGAGCTCATGCCCAAACAGTGGCTGTTTCCTTGTACAGGCCCTGTCCAGAAGTAGATCATGTGTCCAAATAAATGATAGCCACATGTTTAGAGACTCTTATTTGGAACCGAGTTGTGGCCCTTTCACATGCAACATGGATCACTGTTGCTGCTGACAGACATTACTGTGGAGACAAGCCAAACCACTTCTAGTAGCTAGATTGGTCCTCCACTATACTGCCACATGACTGCCTTCAAAGATTCTTCTTTTCCTCTCTATCTAATGGCAGTAAATGTGAAGCCCTACTATACAATGGAATACGCATTGTGATTTATGTGTGTAAAATCCTGTAATGGAAGAGAGAGTTGCTGCTCACCCTATAGCAAGAGATGCTGAGCCACAGAAAGGCACAACAAAACGACTGTTGGCATGTTAGCTTTCGGCCACCAAGGCATTCGTCAAAAAAAGCCAACATACACACACACACACACACACACACACACACACACACACAGAGATACTCACACAAACACAACCCACACACACATGACCACAGACTCTGATAGCTAGAGCCACACTGCAATAGGCAGGGCATTAGGGGAAAGGAAATTGGGTGGAAGTAAGGAGGAGGCTGGGGCAGCGAGGGGGAGGGATATCAGGTTGGGGTGGGGGACAGTAAAGTGCTGTTGGAAGTGTGCAGGGACGAGGTGGAAAGTGGGGGAGAAGGGGGGGAGAGGGTTAGCGGAAAAGGAGAGAACTAAAAAGACTGGATGCGTTGATGGAATACAGGGCTGCATAGTGCTGTAATGGGAACTGGGAAGGGGCTAGATGGGTAAGGGCAATGACTAATGAAGGTCGAGGCCAGGAGGGTTACAGGAACGTAGGATATAATGCAGGGAGAGTTGCCACATGCATAATTAAGAAAAGCTGCAGTAGCTGGGAAGGACCCAGATGGCACAGGCTGTGAAACAGTGAAGGAAGTCATGTTGGGCAGCGTGCTCAGCAAAAGGGTGCTCCAGTTGTTTGTTGGCCACAGTTTGTCGGTGACCATTCATGCGGACAGACAGTTTGTTGGTTGTCATGCCCACGTAGAATGCAGCTCAGCTTGTAGATCACATAACTGGTTTCAAAAGGAGCCCTACCCTTGATGGGATAGGTGATATTTGTGACTGGGCCGGAGTAGGTGGCAGTGGCAGTGGGAGAATGTATAGGACAGGTCTCTAAGTCTGTTACAGGGATTTGAGCCATAAGGTAACGGGTTGTGAGCAAGGGTTGTGTAGTGATGGTCTTATATATTGTGTAGGTTCGATGAATGGCGGAATAACACTGCGGGATGGTTGGGAACGATAGTGAGCAGGACATTTCTCATTTCAGGGTATGATGAGAGGTAGTCAAAACC
Organism: Schistocerca cancellata; assembly: GCF_023864275.1. NCBI lineage: Eukaryota > Metazoa > Arthropoda > Insecta > Orthoptera > Acrididae > Schistocerca > Schistocerca cancellata. The sequence goes on from NC_064630.1 coordinate 242,139,002, forward strand.
CTCGAGGGGAATGTAATTCAATTAGTCCAGTCCTGGGTGGTATTGAGTCACAAAGGGAATGCTCTTCTGAGGGGCTTTGGAAGGTGCTGGGTGACTGGAAAGATAAGGCATGGGAGATCTGTTTTTGTACAAGGTTGGAAGGGCAATTACGATCTGTAATGGCCTCAGTGACACACTATGTAGGTGCTGATAAAGCCACCTTTGAGGTGGAGGTGAAGATCGAGGAACGTGGCTCTGATGGGTTGAGTAGGACCAATTGAAACGAATGGGGTAGAATGTGTTGAGGTTCAGGAGGAATGTGGATACGGTGTCCTCAATCTTGATCTAGATCACAGAGGTGTCATCAATGAATCTAAACCAGGTGAGGTGTTTGGGATTCTGGGTGTTTAGGAATGACTCCCCTAGATGGCCCATGAACAGTTTCAAGTAAGATTTTGCAATACGGGTGCCCATACCCATACCCCAAATTTTTTTTTGTAGGTAATGCCTTCAAAGGAGAAGTAATTTTGGGTGAGAATATTGTTGGGCATGGTTGCTAAGAAGGAGGTGGTCAGTTTGGAAGCCATCAGGCCTTGGGAAAGGTAGTGAACAATAGCAATAAGGCCGTGGGCATTACAGATGTTAGTGTAAAGGCATGTGGTAAAGAAACAGGAACTGTGAAGAGCCAATGGAGGAAATGATTGGTATCTTTTATATAGGAGGGTAGGTTGCGGGTAATAGGCTGAAGGTGTTGGTCTACGAGAGCAGAGATGCTCTCAGTGAGGGCACAGGAACAGCCAAAATGGGTTGTCCTGGGTGGTTGGATTTATTGACTTAAGAAGCAAGTAGAAGATAGGAATGCAGGGAGTGGCAGGGGTGAGGTGAGAGAGAGACTCTGGGGGAGAGATTCTGGGATGGACCTAAGGATTTGAGGGTCCACTGGAGATGCTGCTGAATTTCTCGAATGGGGTCACTGTAGGTGGATGAATCTGACAGCTGGTGGAGTGCTTCTGCCAGGTAATGCTTGTGGTACAAAACAACAGTTGTGTCACCTTTGTCATAAGGTAGGATTATACCACTGGGATCAGTATTTAGGTGGTGGATTGCTGATCTTTCTGCAGATGTAAAGTTAGTTTGCATGTTGAATGATTTGACAAATTATGGTGATGCAAAGTTCGAGGTTAACAAATTCTGGAAAGTTAACAGGGGGTGATTTGGGGTCAGTGGGGCTGGATCACGTTTCGATGAAGGAGTCAACTGAGTCAGCCTGAAATCCAGCAGCACCTCCAGTCTCTCCTCGCATGCTTAGATCCATCCCACAACATCTCCCCAGAGTCCATCTCTCTCCTCACCCCAACCATTCCCTGCACCTCTACCTTCTACACACTTCTTAAAAGTCCATAAACCCAACCACCCAGGACGCCCCATTGTGACCAGTTACTGTGCCCCCACTGAGAGAATCTCTTCTCTCGCAGACCAACACCTTCAGCCTATTACCTGCAACCTACCCTCCGATATAAAAGATACTATTTCCTCCATCTAATCTCCACAGTTCCTGTCCCTTTATCACACGCGTTTACATGAACATCCCTAATGCCCAGGGCCTTAGAGCTATTTAACACTAGCGTTTCCAACACCTGAAGGATTCCAAACCAACAACCTCCTATCTAGTTACAATGACCAACTATATCCTCACTCACAATTACTACTACTTTGAAGGAACTACCTGCAAACAAATCTGGGGTATGGCTCTCGGCACCCGCATGGCACCATCCTTTGCCAACTTATTCATGGGCTATCTAGAGGAATCCTTGCTAAACACCCAGAACCCCAAACCCCTCTCACGGATCAGATTGATGACATCTTCGTGATCTGAATTAAAGGTGAGGACACCCTATCCACATTCCTCCAGAACCTCAACACCTTCTCCTCCATTTGCTTCACCTGGTCTGACTCAACCTAAGGAGCCACCTCCATTGATATTGACCTCCACCTCAAAGATGGCTACATCAGAATCTCTGTCCATATTAACCACCAGCAATACCTCCACTTCGACAGCTACCTTCCATTCCACACTGAGTCGAGTCCCTTCCACACAGCCTAGCCACCTGTGGCAATCACTTCCGTAGTGATGAGCGGTCCCTCTCGAAATATACTGAGGGTCTCACTGAGGCCTTTACAAACCGTAATTACCCTCCCAACCTTATACAAAAACAGATCTCCTGTGCCTTATCTTTCCAGTCGCCCAGCACCTCTCAAAGCCCCATCATTCGACCACAGAGGAGCATTCCCCTTGAGACTAGTACTACCCAGGACTGGAGCAACTGAATTACATTCTCTGCCAGGGTTTCAACTATCTCTTGTCATGCCCTGTAATGAGAAATGTCCTACCCACTATCCTTCCCACTCTTCCCACAGTGGTATTCTGTCGCCCACCGAACATACACAATATCCTCGTCCACCCCTAGGTAACATGTGCTCCCAAACCCTTGCCTCATGGCTCGGGTCCCTGCAAAAGAGCTAGGCGCAATACCTATCCCATACATCCTCCCACCACCATTTACTTCAGTCCGGTCACAAACGCCACCTATCTCAACAAAGGCAAGGCTACATGTGAAACCAGTCATGTGATCTACCAGCTGAGCTGCAACCACTGTGCTGCATTCTATGTGGACATGACAACCAACATGCTGTCTGTCCACATGAATCGCCACCAACAAACTGTAGCCAAGAAACAACTGGCGCACCCTATAGCTGAGCACGCCACCCAACACGACATCCTTCATTTCAATAAGCGCTTCACAGCCTTTGTTATCTGGATCTTTCATACCACCAGCAGCTATTCTGAATTGTGCAAGTGGTAACTCTCCCTGCAATATAGCCTATGTTCCTGTAAGCCTCCTGGCTTCAACCTTCATTAGTCATTGTCCTTACCCATCTAGCTCCTTCCCAGCTCCCATTACAGCACTTCACAGCCCGTTATTTCACTAACATACCCAGTGTTTTTACTTCTCACCATTTCTGCTAACTCCCCTCTCCCTCAACCTCCATCTAACCTCCCGACTGCACCTAGCTGACCCATTCTGTACCTCATCCCTGTACGCTCCCTGCAGCACTTTACCATCCACTGCCCCCCCCCCCCCCTCCCTCCCTGCTATCCTTTCCCCTCCATACCCTAGCCTCTTTCTTACCCCCATACGGTTGCCTCTCCCATAATGCCCTGTTGCTCACAGTCTTGCTCCAGAGACTGTGGTCATATGTGTGAGTAATGTTTGCATGAGTGTTTGCGTGTGTGTATGTTGTCTATTTTTGACACAGTCCTTGTTGGCAAAAGCTCACTTTCAGACAGTCTTTTTGTTGTGCCTTTCTGAGACTCTGTATCTCCACTATATGGTGAATAGCAACTATCCTTTTCATTATATTGTTACATTCCGTCCTGGATTTTCCATTGTTTGATTAAATCCTGAAATGAATATGTCTTAAATAATGAAATTTTTTGCCCGTCTAGCTACCGACTTCGGTCTGGCTCCCAGATACCGTGAAGGCTGACAGCAGAATCTATAACCCAGCACACACACACACACACACACACACACACACACACACACACACACACACACGAGGTCAAAAATTTGTTCCTGACAGGGGCTCTGAATACTTTACCATACGTCTGAAATAAATTAAATTGAGCACACATGATTTCTGGATGAGATCTGCATAAGAAGATCATGGCAATGTGGACATCAGCTATTGTTACTTGTCTGTAGCAATGACCTGACAAAATCTCGCAATTGTGTCAAGGGAATAATGAGGGATTTACACAATGTCAACTGCCTAGAGGAAACACTGGGAGATTTACACAATGTGATCCAGCACCAGACTTCAGAATTACACGCTCAGGTCAAATCATAGTTAATTTGCCTGAATAACCACTGCAGGCTCCTTTAGTGAAATAAACCAGCAACTGATGGGACTATAGCTAATATACTCATTCTAATAATTACAGTAATTATTTATAGATTTCTTTATGTATGATATCTTCAGGATGTCCATAACTAAATTTATAGGTACAAAATGCTGTACAGAGAGAAAACTGGTGCTCAGAATGACATCAAATTTGAGCAGCACATTAGTGATGCAGAGAGAAATGTCATGGGACCAAAAAGTTTAATGAAAATTTTACCCTTAATTGGTACTATAAGTGTCTTAACGTAAACGGGGTCAGTTACAAATGACATATGAATTGCAATATGATGACTACACCACCCATACTGTTCACTGCGCATGACTGCGCAAGTTTGGTAGCCAACAATTGCGGCACTGTTAGGTAAGCCAATCAACCATGGCTAGGTCAAACCACATCGGATCCAAAATATCCGTTTTTAATTGTCCTGGACCCAAAAATTGCATAAAACAAAAATTACATCAGTTTTTAATGGTCTGAGGCCAAATACCACATAAAATGCAAAATGTCATCCATTAGTTCCTAATTGTCATGAAACTGGTGCAAGACATGTTCAATTTGCTGTCCACTGTTTTCTGCCACAAGCTGACATCGAGAAACAGCATGTTTCACAAGAGATCGGAGCGTCTCAGGGGTCACATTCAGAATGCATTGCACAATGCGTTCATTCAATTCAGCTATATTTGTGATTGGAGCACTGAAGACAACATCTTTAAAATAACCCCACGGCCACAAGACACACGAATTAAGATCAGGTAATTTGGAGAGCTTGGCTGTAGGGAAATGACAGCTCATAATTCTAGCATTTACAAAATGCAGGGGCTGTGGCGGGGAGGGGGGGGGGGGGGCTCCCAACAGAGTACCATATTACACTGGATAAAATGACTGCAGAAATCAACAAATATATTACTTCAACAGATTCAATCATTTTTTTATAATTATGTAGCAATATAGGTTACAATATATTTCAATCAAATTTTAACAAAAGAATAAGAGCAGCAATAGCTTACTATCTAAGCCAATAAATATCATTTAACTTAAAATGGACATCTTATTATTTATTAATATACATTGGATGTATATTAATGTACGAGTAACACTTACAATAATCAAGAAAGCTTAGTATGCCATGTGCGCCCACGAACAAATTGGTAAAATTTGGTGTTGCTTAAAGTAGTTTTTGGTAACTGTTTTGGAGTTCAGGGTAAAAACGTGTCTACAGACTGCATTTGCCCAGGAAAATAATGCAATTTGACCCAGATGTCCGGTGATTTCAAAAACTTTGAAATACAGGAAAATAATACAATTTCACCCAGATGTCCGTTGATTCCAAAGTTTTTGTCTGGGGTCAGCAATTTACGTAAATTTTAAGTAGGTTTTTGTCTGGGGTCAGCAATTTATTTTCCTGGGCAAACACAGTCTGTAGATGTGTTTTTACCCTGAACTCCAAAACAGTTACCAAAAACTACTTTAACCAACACCAAATTTTACCTATTTCTCAGTAGAGGACCCCAACCCTCCTTTTGTTAAGCGATATTCCATTCCCCCAACCTTCCCCCCGCCATTGATCCCCCCCCCCCCTTCACTGACTTCTAGAATCGCCCCTGTCAAAATGCCTCTGCAGCACCTACTTCACTAGCTGCGCTATGTGCAGAGGACTGCCTTCTGGCTTAAAAATGATCTTACCCACACATCCACACAGTTGAAGGGTTGGAACAACATTGGTGTGCAAAAGCCCCTCAGAATGTTTACTAGTGACAGTACAGGTAACAGAAACTGCAGGCCTCATCTCATTGAAAAAATATGGCACTATAATTGACAATGCCGTCAACCCGCACCACACAGTCACCTTTGCAGAATGGAGTGGTACTGGCCAATGCGCACGCACATTTTCCATTGCCCATATTCTGCAATTCTGGATATTGACATATCCTTGGCGATGGGAAGGGGCTTCATTACATGCGAGCAAGAAATTCCGGAGTGAGCATTTGCCTTGCTGGCAGGTCAACAGGAAGCAACTCCTGAACGTGGGTGATTTTGTATGGATAGCAATCCAGGATATTTTGTAGGATTTTATGCACTGTGCTCACAGGCATGTCCAAGATTCGGGCAATTACCCATGCACCACACGTTTACACACCACCACTCGACCACTCCTGCAATCCTGTTGCCACATCGTCATCAAATGTTGGTTCAACTGCATCCTACCTCTGCCACACTGCATTTCAACAGAACCTGTCTTTTCAAATTTTGTAATTGTTTTCTTCAAACTCTTAGCAGACATCAGATTAATGCCTTTTTCATACTCTTGAGTGTCTGGAACTTTTGCAAGCTACTGGTGCACAATCACTAACCTTGTAAAAGATCTTTACCAGCAGCACACAATCCTTCATGGAGACAGTCATGTTGGGTGTCTGACGGACCACCATATGCTGTTTATCTGTTGATGTGCATATTCCGACACTTACAGCAGCACTTACTGGTCAAATTTTTGTTTTTTTATTCCCCCCATGACTTTCCCCCTATGTTATTATACACTATTCAAATTTGATATCATTCGGCACTCTGAAACTGGAATTTCAATCATGGGCACCTCGTATATTAGAAGAAATACATCTACTTTGATAAGCACAACTCAGCTGCTCTCTTTATCAACTACTTCAGACTAAGCATCTATGTAAATTTAAATCTTTTTCATATTAACTGGTATGTATTTCTCAAAATTAAAACACCATGATAAATTACAGAAGAAGTAGTTAATGATTTTTTTTTTACTTTAATTTTTAATATTTGGGGAGTTACAATTTCCTGCCTGATGTCTACTATCCATTTTTATGAACGTTTGCAGGCTCTCAAGTCTGTACAATATTTTAGTATTTCGGTTGAACTAACATAATAGCCAAAATGTTACCTCCAGTGTAGTGACCTAATGATTTTTATGATATCCCCATCAGATGAGTTGGCAAAACTAATGCCTGGTGGTGAAGTATGTATTGCCTATCTAATTAAGTTTACTGGATTTGCTTTTGAAGGACAATTTTTTTGTCCACATGCTTTCAGCAATTGTTAGAAAGAATTGACTGAATTCAGTAGACATTGATTTTAATTTCATAATGCGCCAAATTGACCTTGTCTTCTTCTTGGAATTTCAATATTTTTGCACTTTGTACATGGTTTTTGCCTTTTTGATGGCATGCTGAAAAATTCTGCCTGCAGTGCATTTTTAAGTCTTGATCTACATCTATATACATACTTCACAAGCCACAGTGTGATGCATGGCGGAGGGTATCTTGTACCACTACTAGTCATTTCCTTCCCTGTTCCACTCACAAATAGAGCAAAGGAGAAACAACTGTCTATGTGCCTCTGTATGAGCACTAATTTTCCTTATCTTCGTGGCCCTTATACTAAATGTATGTCGGCAGCAGTACAATCTTTCTGCAGTCAGCCTCAAATACCGGTTCTCTGAATTTTCTCACTAGTGCCACAGAAAAGTCCCTCCAGGGACTCCAATTTGAGTTCACTAAGCACCTCCATAATACCAGTGTGCTGATCTAGCAGTAAGCATCTCAATTGCTTTGGTGTCTTCCTCTAATCCAACTTGGTGAGGGTCCCACATACTCTATCACTACTCAAGAACTACAGTTTTCTTTATAGTTGAGATACACTTCCTAAAATTCTCCCCATAAACCAAAGTCCACCTTCACCTTCCCTGTTACTGCCATTACGAGCTAATTCCATTTACATATTGATTTGCAGCATTATGCCTTGATATTTAACTGACAAGACACTGCCAAGCAGCACACTACTAATGCTGTATTTGAACATTACAGGTTTGTTTTTCCTACTCATCTGCATTAACTTACATTTTTCTCTATTTACATCAAGCTGTCATTCACCACACCAATTAGAAAAAGTCATCTTGTATTCTCCTAAAGTCACTTGATTACATCTAATTCTTCACACTGACTAAACTACAAGATATTTTGATCCCAGATGCTGGCCACCTATTTTCTTGGCTTCTATTGTAGATGTCTCTGACCAGTTGTGAAGGAAAACTGCATTCATTATTTCCTTGATAAATTTCTTCCCATTTTTCATCTTGTAAATTCTCTCTGAATAGTTTAACTAAATCACCATTTACAATTCTGTGTAATTTTCCCTTTTCCTTTCTGAATTAAAGTTGATTGATAGGGACATTTTATTTTGCCACTTGAGCATCACGGCAAGATAAATAATTTATAATGGAAGTTATTTCTATTACATTAAAGACAGATTTAAAAATAAGCCCTCAACTGCTGTTTCACGATGTCCTATTTTTGTTGCAAATGTTGCTGTAAACCAATCCTGGGCATTAGTAACTCAAGGTGTCCTCGATCAGGACTATCGGCAATGAAATTGTATTAAACTCTCAACATAAAATCCCTTCTCAGTTTTTCAAACTAAGTTGCTAATTAAGTTTAAAAACATTTCCTGATGGGTGCCTACAGAGTGTCAAAACTGCTACCATGCACCATGTTTCTGTCTATTAACAAAGTATAGCACCCAAATAGCTGTTTCACGCAGTATTAATTGAGATCTATGTTCTGAAACTTCATTCCCCTTTTTGTATGAAGGCACTCCCCTTTTTGTCATACAACACTTGCAGCAGAGTGATCCTAACTTGTATCCATCTTGGTCCATTTGTTCAATTTCTGTGACTTCTACACAATCTGTTAAGCATAGCACTTCTATAGAAATACTTCTGACTTTTCGCTGTCTTGTACTGATATGAGAATTTCATCATTCTCACTCAACTAAGCTTGTTATGTTTTGACTGAAAAGGCCAGATGTATTATATTTATTACCCTCTTTGCTGTCCAAGCTGCCATTCGTTTCTCCACTGATCATTGCAACTGTATCTATAGTTACTCAGAAGCTCTGTCTAGACAATATTTGGCCTGAAATGCGCCAAGTACATGTCATAAATCATAAGGATTCGACAGTGTTCTGGTTACACTGATGGCCTCTGTAAATTAGTTGTGGAATAACCTCTTACTAGAAACAGGTGCGGTGTAACTGTGTGAGGGAGGATGCATCAAATCACATCTATGTGTGATAGCACCACTCTTGTTAAGTGACTCTGGAGCTCTGAATTTACACTTTCACCAGAGTGGTTCATACACAGCCCCTTGTATTGCTCAAAGAATGACACAATCTCAGAGTGGTTCATACACAGCCTCTTTTACAATTGGATGAAAGCACCGACATATCAAAAAAAGCTATAATGTTGGTTTTCACACCATTCTTATGGGAGGACCAAGTGTTCGAAGATTTTCTTTTTTCATGGAAACTACTGCATACAACAACAGATGATATCTTTACTGCATTAAATAATTATCTCAATGAACAAGATTTCCCCTGAAAAAAATGTGTAGGCTTGTTGACGGATGGCTGGCAAAAAAAAAAAAAAAAAACTCGTTTCAAAGCAGTAGCCCCTGAGGTGAAATGGACTCACTGTTGTATCCATCATGAAGCCTTAGTAGCCAAAAGATTGCCTGAACCTTTGCAAAAGATACTTAACGAAGTAGTTCAAATCATCAACTACATTTAAACTCGACATCTGCAATCCAGATTATTTTCTTTGTTGTGCAAAGAGATCGGCAGTGAGCATGAGAAACTTCTTATTCATACGGAAGTAAGATGGCTTAGTCGAGGTAGGATCTTGTCAAGATTTTTTGAACTTAAGAGATGAGGTTCGTGTCTTCCTTCTCGAGACAAAGTACGCGGATTTCCTCACTAACTTCTCTTGACTTTTCTCAGTTGCGTACTTAGCTGATGTGTTTGAACACTTTAATGTGTTAAACTTGAGTTTACAAGGAAAAAATGTAGACATGTTCAAATTTGAGGATAAGATAAGTGCTATGGTCAAAAAGTGTCAGATCTGGGCATCAAGGATAGAAAATGAGTCACTAACTAACATTGCTACGTTAAAACAATTCTTGGAGTCATCAGAGGAGAGTTTGCCTGACCAGATCAAGATCAATGTAGCCGAGCATCTACGCAGCCTAGCCACCACTTTTAGAGAATATTTCCCTGAACCTGACCCTGATGACAGATGGATTCGAAATCCCTTCAGCTGTGAAGAAATAGACAAATTCCAAGGCCTCACTGAAGAAGAGCAAGATCAACTTGTGGATCTGTCCAGCTGTGGTATGATAAACATTTTCATCGGTGATAAAATTACAGACTTCTGGGCATCAGCACGCAAGGACTACAAGAAACTTGGAGATGAGGCAATGAAAAAGATCCTTCCATTTGCAACCAGATACGGTGTGAGCAAGCATTTTCTTCCACGTATTTCATGAAAAACAAATATAGGAATCGGCTCGACATGCGGACGGATTTCAGAGTGAAAGCTTCAAGTTTGGAACCTAATATTTCAGATACAATGGACTCAAAGGTCAGATTGAACTCATCTCATTAAGAACTGAAAATTAAAACTAACTGTATACTGTTGGGGTACTTTGTTGTAACTGTATTTTTTTTTTTTTCAAATAAATAATACCTAGTATGAAATTAGTGTTTTCTTTTTTTTTTTTTTTTTTTTTCCACATGTCTACTCAATGCAATCTAAAGTGTAGTACAGTTAAAGGACCAATACACTCAGGTTTAATTTTTTCCTGTCATTTTCAGTTCATACTCAATTTTTATTTTCTTAAGGAGTTTGTTATACTAAACACCCAGATTTGAAGATAAAGATTTTGAGCAATAATCAAAAATTTAACAATAACAATGACGGCTAAGTTGAAAAAGTTTTAAGTTCAATATTTTATCAATAATGAATATGTCAATGTTTTTTCTAAGTACCAAAAATAGAAAACGTATAAATACTCTTAATTTGGCTTTTTCAGGTACTTGACACTGCGATATGACAAGGTACCAATCATGCTCAATGAGGAGGTCCTCAAGAAAATTTTGTTGGGAACCCCTGCCCTAAAGTCCTCTTTCACTCCTCACTCCTACTATATAGACAGATATCATGCCCAAACACAGTAGATGCTATGTCTGCCTGTATTTACCAACTCCCAGTAGATACTATGCCTTTTCTCAAAGGACTAGCATAGCACGTGTGTTGATTGTTATTCTCCTGTCTTTATATACATGTAAATATATATTTGAGAGCAACAAAACAAAAATAACGATGCGGAACCGTCACATATCAACAATGTAATATGTGCATCTACTCAGATGTACATATATCTTTATTCCCCTACATACCTTGGCAGTTCTGACATCGCTTCAGGTTTCTAATTCATAATTCTCCTGTTTGTGTTTAAGTATATCTTTGTGTGTGTGAAGATGTGTGTTTAGGTATCCTGATTCTTCGGCCTACTTATATGAAATAAGTTGAAGGTTATTGGAACTCACAGAAAATAAGAAGGACTTCAGCGATAGAAGTATATGCTTATGGAAAGTGGGAAAGGTAGACTGGTACTCAGATGCGAAATGGAAATGAACGTTTGGCGTCATTGGCCGGGAGGCCCCTCGCGGGGAAGGTCCGGCCACCTCGGTGCAGGTCTTTTACATTCGACACCACTCTGGGTGACCTGCACGCCGGATGGGGATGAAATGATGAAGACAACACAACACCTAGTCCCTGAGCAGAGAAAATCTCCGACCCAGCTGGGAATCGAACCTGGGCCCGCAGGATGGCAATCTGTCACGCTAACCACTCAGTTATCAGGGTGGACACCGGTACTCAGATGAGAAGCAAGAAAGGAAAAAGTAGAAACAGTTGCTAAGATCGGAGAAGAGAAAGGGAGACAGGAAAACCCTTCCCACCCCCTTCCCCACAATCCATACTTCGCTGGTACTTGAGTGAGAAGTTGAAGGAGGTATGACGTTAAACGTCTCCTAAAGAACAGACATTCTCACCTTCACCTTTGAAGCCCCCCAAAGATAAATCTTAGCAACACCTATGGAACGGTAAATGGTGAAGAATCAGTTACACTTATCTGTGAGCATTGTCTGACGGGTAGGGTGTTTGATTAGTGTTAGTCATGCTTGTACTTACATTACCCACCCCTTCCAAAAGTGATACAAACCCTCCCATTTACATTATATCTCACAAAGGGTAAAAATTATGTATCACGTTATCACAATTATGTAATGATTCATATAAAATTCCATTTTCTATTAATCTAATATTCCTTGATTCCTCTCCAAGGATAGCTTAGACCAAATTAAGACCTAACTATATGCTGATTCTAGGATTCGAGACCACCACTGACTTAAGTGGAGCATGAAGGTTACTTAAATACTTAGGACGACTTCTTCCAAACAATACACTAATGCCGGGATTTGAGACCATGAATAGTGATACGATCACTTATTGCTATTACTACAAGAAGGATTATGGCCTTGATATCAATTACTTGTAGTAGCCATTACTTGTCAACCAAGTAAAGACAAGGCTCTAGAAGCAAGAGCAAACTAATCAACTAATATGTCTCTCTAAAGGTGGATAATAGGCCAGTATAAGACTTCAAGAATAGATTACAAAATAGTTTAAGATCTGAAGGGCATTTAGTGTAGGAAAAATTGTACAGAAGAAACACCGAAAACAACTAGGTATCTGATGGTCGTCACTCCGCCCGTTAACACAGAACATTAACGTCCCTGGGAGACTGACATTAACCTCACTCAATTACTTACGGACCAATATGTGGTACTGTGCACCGCGGAATTTGAATCCGCACCAGACAACATGGACGTCGAAGACCCCTAGAGGTCTCTGCACCATTGCGCCCTAAGCCATGGTGGCGCACACCTCCTGGCCAACATTTAGCACGAGGGCGCCACAGAGGAACACGTGGTCCCAGCGGCCAATAGCGGCGCCCCCAATCATGTATTTAAGCGCCTGCCTCTCGCTCAGCCAGTCAGTCTAATCATGCTTATGTCTCTGGACATATCGCCTCACTTTAGACAGCGTATTTACTTTCTTGTTCTGTGTACGAGTGGACATAGTTGTCTAGTTAGGTTTTCTTGTGACTCTGTTGTTTCAATCTTGTTGTTGTTCATAAAGCCTTTCGTTGGTCATGTCCGTCCTTTCCCTTTTGTTTTGCTATTAGCGGGCCACTCCGTGGGTCCCAGCATATTTTCCGTCAAGTAAACCCCGCGACCGTTCCAGTTGCAGTTACAACATTTTGGAGACGAGGTAAACGGTGGTCATTGTTGGCATGGGGGCGAAGTTGGTCTGTCTACTGGAGCAACAGCAGCAGGAGATATGTCTTTTGCTGACAAACTATTATTCCCAACGCTATCATGTGGTCACCTCTTGGCTGGAGTTCCACCTGCGAGCTTTCGCAATGACTACGCACCCTCAGACTCAATGTTGCAATATTAAAAGTTTTGCCTGGTTTTGTTGTCTAGGGGGTGGGATACGTAGTTGCCGCATTACAGGCCAAATACTGCTGAGTCTACAGTATACAATAAGAATATACACATGAATCGAATGGTCGAAGGTTTCTGTCACTTGGCAATTGCAAATTATGAATGTAACATATAAATTTATTAATGAAAGATTGCAATTAAATCTGCAGGTACTATCTTAACGACTTTAAATGATGAGTATGATAGTAAAAGTACTTTTGAGAATGAGGGATATTTCTGCAAAACACTTATTGGTGTCGATGGTCCAGCAATTAAATAAAATATAAGTTGAATAACAGGGAAACAATAGATTCCTACTGCACGTATTTAGTTATGAACAACAACATAGCTCACGAGATATTCAGTTCTAAACGCACACTATGTCTTCACTGTAGAAACCTCGGAAATCTCACAAGTTCACAAGTCCGCACTCCGAAGTATTTTTATGTCTCGCGACTACACACAAACCGCTCCACACTAAGTCTCTCTCGTGACCGTACATCTGCCGCATCGTTTTGTCCAGCACCTCCCATCCTGTCCAGAACTGCCCTCATGTCCTCTCTTGAAACGATCCTTCTCCCCCACTTCCATACAGTCTCACTATTAACGAGCGCTGTGATTGGTTAGAGCGCTGCCTCCATGTCTCCAAGTGAACGTACACTCACAAACATATTTAAGCACATATGAAATACTGGATTTACATTTAAATACTTGAAATTAAATAAATATTCCTACAGCTGGACCATAAACATGCTGTAACACACATTATTAGATACATAAACAAATTAAATAAACATATATCAAAAGAATAGAACAAAAGGTAGGCCAGTAGCCTAATGTCTCTGTGCTTTCTAAAACACAGTAAATATTTAACCAATTTCTTGATGAATAGTATATATATCGGATATAAACAAAGACATAGATGAATAAATATATTTAAAGGCATGCTGCTACCGTTTCTTCAAGTTAACTGTGGAGTACTTATGGCCTGATGCAATCCATAGTAATCAGCCACTTTGACCTCCAATAACTCATGTACCATTTAAGTTTCCATGTCTGTAATTCATAACAATTTAGGTTGACACTAACAGCTTTTAAAGACACAGCAATCGACAAAACCAGATGAAGCATTTATATTTTGGAAATTCGTTGCTGGGTGTTACTTGTATAATTTATCGTCAGATACTAAACTTTAAACTAATAAATATATTGAAAATCTAATTACACCATCAGAATCATCATGCAAATAATGGTAATGTACATGTTTCTTTTCGAGGTATCAGGATTCATCTGGCTACTATTAATTTCTATATGAACTGTGAAATGTCTGCCATTAAGGTTTCACAAAGTCCGCCATCTTTGGCACTCCCAGCGTGTCTCCTTCATTGACACAAAGCACCATCCTCGTCACAGAGGAAATCCCAGCCATGCGGTCGATGGACCGCGTGGTTCAGCTCACTTGCTAACAAGCCGCGCCTTGCCGAGCGGTGGCCACCAACTCTTAACTTAGAATATTTTCAGGGCGCCATGACTCGCCCATTACCTCACACAGCTTGGTCAATCGTATCGTTCCTGAGTCAAGGACTTGCAGGGTCTCAGCCGTCGATGCGATTTTACGCGCACCAACCAGCAGTGTAAGGCTTCGTACGCGGACTACCTGATCCGGGATGTGGTGGTTCAGCTGGCTCAACCCCCCCCCCTCCCCCAGAAAAGATTCTCTGCATCGCCCTCTCCTTTGAAATTCCTCAAGCGGCTAACTAGCATCTTAGGATGTGACCGCCGGTGGTGGTGATAGAGGCGTCATGGCGGGTTCCGCCCCTGCGACGTCAACATGGCCCGGACGACAGAGGCCAGCACCATCAAGACTCCTCATTGTCCAACTTCTCTATGGCATCAGCGCCTCCAGTCACCCCTCATCGCTGGTTGCGCGGTCAACTTCCGTCTTGCCCACAGTGCTTTACTGCACATTCTCAAGCTGATTGTCCCCACCGCTGGAAAACTTGCACGCTATGTAACAAGGAGGGCCACATCCGATCGGTTTGTCACAGTCACTCGACTCGTTTAAGTCCTGTCCCTCCTGAGTCTCAAGATACCTCGGGCATCCCTTCCTCCCCACCAACGGTGGTTGATGAGCCCAGCTCTTCTTCCCACTGCCGCCCACCCTGCACCGTCTGGGGCGTTTCCACCCCTACACACAAGTTTCAGGGGGAGGGATCTGGTACCGCACGCCGCGGAATCTGAATCCGCGCCAGACAGCATGGACATTGAAGACCCACAGAGGTTTCTGCACCATTGCGCCGTAAGCCGTGGTGGCACGCGCCTCCTGACCAACATTTAGTGCGAGGGCGCCACAGAGGAACACGTGGTCCCAGCACCCAATAGCGGTACCCCCGATCACGTATTTAAGTGCCTGCCTCTTGCTCAGCCAGTCAGTATAATCTTGCGCACATCTCTGGACATATCACCTCGCCTTAGACAGCGTATTGACTTTCTTGTTCTGTGTACGAGTGGACATGGTTGTCAAGTTAGGTTTTCTTCTGACTGTTGTTTCAATATTGTTGTTGTTCAAAGGTCCGTTGGTCATGTCCGTCCTCTCCCATTTGTGTTGCTGTTCACGGGCTGCTCCGTGGGTCCTGCCATGCTTTATCTCATGTCAACCCAGTGACCATTCCGGTCGCAGTTACAACACAATACTTCTCATTAAATTTTGTGTGAAAGCCTCCCCGCAACAAAACAATTACCATTTTACTAGGAAACAAACAACAGGTAAAGTTATTTTATTTTCTACTCTGTCATGGACAAGTTTGAATTCTTCACATAAGTCGTCTATAACATTGCTATTATCATTAAGTTTGAAAAAAGCAACAATCAAAACGTTTCCGGAGATTACAGTCTCGGTAAATTCTCGATCTTTAATTAGTTCAAATGTTTCTGCCAGCCAAACTACTTACATTTATAACATCAAAGTTGGCTATTCTTTCTTTAAAACTTCGTCCTATATTATCTACTTGTGACCTAAAAATGCTTGTAGTAACACCTGAGATTTTCGACAGAATAATCGACATTACTTCCTTAGGTCACTCTGGGCTCTCTTTTAAAGTATTCATTTCCTGTCTTATGGAATTATATTTAACATTTCATACATTTTCACAAAATTTTAATTTTCACTAAATTTTGATTCTACATTATTATATTTATCTTCAATGTCAAATTCTAATCTTTTACTTTAATTTTGAAGTTGCTCATCCTGTCTCTTGTCAAATTCAGTAATTAGTTGATTAACGTGAGTATTCAAAGAACTAGTGAGTTCACTCTTTAAATCTAGCTTCAGATTTTCTACCTTATTATTTAAGGAGACAAATTCAGTCTTTAGTAAAACTATATTTGCTGCTTGACTGTTCAAGGCTTCACTTTTAGCATCTAATTTTTCACTCAGAGTGACTGAATCAGCCTTCTGGCCATCCAACTTAGCACTTTGGTCATCTAATCTAGCATTTAACTGGGTATTTACTGAGTCTAACTTTAGACTTATCCTTCGATTAAATTTGCCACTTCGGTCCACTCTGGCATGTCTCTATTCACTGTCATGACCATGGCTGGCCCTGAAGTTTGTTGCTGTTCTTAATCCATAATTTTATTGATCTTAGGCCTAGTAATCATCTAAAAGAAAATTCACCATTGAGTCCAATAACTATAACAACAGTTTATGATTTAACCGTCCCCTCAACTTTTGCCAAATAATTATGAGTTTTCGCTCACCCGGCATAGTTCTAGCGGCATTGGTGAGCAAAAGTGTAATCAGCGCTGGCGGACAGCACTGGCGCCAGTGGCGTTGAATGTTGATCTCAGTGTCAGCGGCAGCAAGCGGACACGGAGTTAGCACCAGTGAGCAGCAGCTGGCGCAGTCGGCATCGGTAGTTGGTTACTGCATAATGTATGTGTGTGAAGACTGCTTACTCTCAACACCCAATTTTCTTAGTCGAAAAGTTGAGGTCTTCTCTCCTGTTTTCTTCGCTATTACTTACTCATGTCTTTTACTGCGTGGCACTCACCACTTTCTTCCATTGGTTTACTGGACTCAATACGATTACTGGAAACAGTTCTCGTATCTTGTTAGGCCTGGTTGCTACGGTAGCCCCTAATATCTTCTTTCCATTTCCATCTTTAAATTCCTGTTTTCTTCATGTCCTGTCACTTAGGTGGTAATGAATTGATCACATATAGGAACTTTCTTGTCAACTTACTCGTTGGTTAACGATGTACTAGAACTTCTATGCAGAACAAAATTCTCTTTTTAGACATATAAATATCTTCATCACCTAACTCATATCTTAAGTCTTAGAAATAATTAAGTACATTGAGACATAAGAGTTGGTTTAAAAACCATATGAAAATATGAACATGCATCTTGACTTCTCCGAGTCCAATACATGAACGTGCATAGAAATCTATATTCAATTGTTCATTAGTCTTTTTTATAATCACCACAGACACTAACACATCAAAGAATACTACATAATTATTCCCCGAGTTTTCATCACATCTTCTGTGGCGCTGGTAGCAAACACCTGTCATCATCAGTGACTCGCCCTTCTTACAGCCTTCTAATAACAAACGTCCGACCTGCACATAAAAACAGGTGGATTGGTAGAAACTTTCTCACTCTGCTGCACTCATACCTAAAATAGCGAGTGTTTGAGACGGTTGAAGGGCGAGTGTTTCTAGAATTCACACCGAAATTCATGAGGCACCACAGGCTTCACTTTCCTGGACATGTTTCCACAAAATATTCTGTTGAAAATGAAGTCCATGTTTCAATGTTCCCAGTTTATGTTCATGCATCTTGTCCTGGAATTTATCGAACTATGCCCCCCCCCCTTGTTTTGCAAAGGCAGCAAATATGGTATACGTATTGT
This sequence comes from Schistocerca cancellata, assembly GCF_023864275.1. Classification (NCBI taxonomy): domain Eukaryota; kingdom Metazoa; phylum Arthropoda; class Insecta; order Orthoptera; family Acrididae; genus Schistocerca; species Schistocerca cancellata. Next base: position 242,157,275 of record NC_064630.1, read on the forward strand.
GATGATTAAAAAAGTGAACACTAGCTGCTGGACCTTCGCCCATTATCATGTTGGAATCCTTCTAGTTAATTTCTACGCCTCCCTGTTTTGGGGGAGGGGGAAGGGATATGGGAAGAAATGAGAGAGAGAGAGAGAGAGAGAGAGAGAGAGAGAGAGAGAGAGAGAGAGAGAGAGAGAGAGCGCAGGGGGGGGGGGGGGGAGGGGGGAGAGGGGGGAGGGAGGGAGGGGGGGAGAGAGGGGGGGGGGGGTTCTATGCAAGGAAATTTGTCTAGACTCACCCCATATTATCTTCAGATAACATAATTCTTTTGTGCCATACATATAAACATCTCACATAATATATATTTTATTGCAGTTTTTAATTACTAGGAAATAATATTAATTAAAGAACACATTATCTTTGCTTATAGCAACATTTTTCCATTCACATTGCATACTGATGAGAATACTAACTACAGCAAACAATCATTAAGGTTTCAACCTTCTAATTGTTCAATAGTATTTTCCCAACTTAAAGGATAGGCCCTTTATAATTGCAGGATTTGAAGCTCAGTGCCCAGACATCAGTTTCCTAAAGCAGTACAATACAATTCTTAATTAAAATTAAGAAGAAGAACACATTAGAAGATTAGAAGACTTCTGAGTGCTGTTAACTACAAAATTTTACTTGATAATTAACAGTCATCGGCCGCTGAGTGCAATGTATAAAGTCTAACTCTCCTAACCACGAAGTCGTTTGTTCAACTCACTCTAGTGATTAACTTTATTTAATTCTATATTTATTATCAAATGGAGGTCTTAATTACCAAATACTGAATTATAATTTTTAATAAAAATAGTATCTTATTTATTTTTAATTACTAATCACAAGAAAATGCAACTATTCACGATAAAATTTTGTACAAAAATGCAAAACCTCACATGGAAAATAAAATGATTTTTTATTTCTACAGAGAACAGTATTATTGATGCACTTTTTTCATTTAACAATGAGACATATTTAAAACCTGTATCAAATTTTAATTTATTTCTGTATGGCAATTAATTAAAAAAGAGAGTATTATTATTAAAAAAATTGTTTGGTGTTTTTTAGTTAACATTTCCATTTGACAATAAATACAAAATTTAAAAAAAAAATAAAAAAGTTGCCACTAGTGATATCTGAACCCAAGATGGTAATACAATGCACTCAGCTGCCAGTGACTGTTAGTATTCTAATAATATTTAGTACTTAACAGCAAGAGGCAACAATCAATCTAAAAATGCTTTTTTTTAACTGCATTACATTGTTTTAGGTAATTGATATTTGAAGACTGAGAAGGGAATGGTCGAATAAGACATGTCGAAAACTACCCTGAAATTTTTTACATAGGAAGAAGACAATGAACGAAATGCAGTCAAAATTTTAGCTGCTAAGAGGCATTGCAAGTATTAAAAAAAGATAGCTGGAAATTGCCAAATTCGTAGTGCGCCAGGTGGTGGTAGAAATGTACACCCCTACTGGCGCTGTTCATGTGCAACTAGGCACATACACAGCCAAGGTCGGCGGTACATTTGTAAACAGGAAACACAACACAACCCGATTGTAATTTGTAAAGGATGTTTCAGGTTACTGTTCATTGATAGTTTCTCTGACACTACAGTACACAGTTACTATTCTCTCAAATTACCCACTCAAGTAACATCTATTACAAATTACCAGTTGGTTTTTGCAAAATTTGTAAGAATAGAGATAAAGCTGAATTCATATTTATTGTGCTCTCGTAAGGCATACCTGGTAATAGTACAGTTTTTTTTTTTCTTCCAGTTTCACAGTAATGTGGAATCCAATTAACATTCTCAATTTAGCAGTGACGAAATATGAAGAACGTGGTTTCCAGCCAAAAATCACAAAATCATATACTTCTCCTGAGGACGTACATATGTCATTTGTTTGTTGATTTCCTTGACACTCATTCAAATGATATCAACATTTCATTTGAATTTGTGGATACATTAGAAGAAATGGGAAATAACTTTGTTGATTCCGTGAATTGTGTTTCGGACGACATCAGTTTTGCGAGTAACAGTCCTGATGAAGAATACCTTCCAAGCCTTTTTAAAAAAAAAAAAACCAACAACAACAACAACAACAACAACAACAACACATACTGCAACAGCTTTCAGCGACAAAAGAAAGGCACTGAAATATTGGTTAAATGAAGGAAGGAAAAAATGCTTTAAGTTACACAGTGTGCAAAGGTGTTTTTGTTTCATAAAATCGGAGCGTGAACTGTACAAACGGAAGAACGAATTACAGGAAGTAAGAAATATGCATCAAAAGGAAACCTCAAACCATCTGAAAGAAAAACTGCTTGAAAGATTTAGAACTGCTCGTGAGAGGCTATGCACCGTTACAGACAGAGATCTACGAGATTGGGCCCTCCAAATTGCATCTGACATGAACATTGCTAGTTTCCAGGCTTCATCATCCAGGCTATGCAGGTTCACGAAATCGTACAGAATAGGAAGTCGCAAAATTCTCAAGTTTATGTCACACAAACGTGTAGAGCAGCTGCCAGTGGTAGACAATGCTATAGAGAAATTCATAGCTGACATAAATATGATACTTGCCGTTAGCCTCACAACTGCTGTTTATAATACTGAACAGTCAGGTTTTATGAAAGAACTACATGTACACCGCACTTTATCATTTTGGGGGAAAAAAGAAGACAAGAGTCGGTTGCCCAATCAATGAATGTTCATTTACGATAATGCCAGTGATAAGTATGAGTGGTTTACTGTTTCCTTAGCTGTATATCTGTCTTCAAGAACTACAAGGCAAATTAGGACCAAAAAAAAAAAAAAAAATGGACTGTTTTGCTGCAAAAATCTTTAAATCGACATGTCAAAATCTAGAAAAATGGGAAAGAATAATTTTCAACTCTTCGTTCAAAATGTATTCCTACCAGCTGCAGATAATTCTTTACTTTTGTTGGATTCATGGTCCCTGGAACTACTAGTGCAATTCAACCTCTTGATAAAGAGTTTTTTCGACAGTGGACAGCATTTTTCAGGAAATTATCAGGCAACAAAATTTGCGATTGCTCTCTCTCACTTCAGGTTTATCAGTGGAACAGTATTCTTAAGCTCTAGTCATTTGTGCATTACCAGTTTTCTTCGCCACGCTTTACGAATTTGATCAAGTATACCTGGTATGCAGCACAATAAGCAGAACAACAGCTGGGACCATTTCTGACGCCATTCCAGTTCTGTCTCAACAAAACTAGTGGTTATTGTGAAGTGTGTGACTGCACCCATTTTTCCTTTGTCCGGTATGCTTGGTAAAAGAAAAATGTTTGTTTTTGTCATTCAATACACACTTCCCATTTTTATGACAACTACTGGGAATAAACAAAGAACTGTTTCACTGATATTCAAATGTACGACATCCAAACATTATTATAAGGAATGGCCAACAGGAATTGCTATAAAATGTACTACTGCAAGACACATTTCATTTCAACAAATTACAAGTCCTCATTGATGGAAGACATCTGTGACATCAAACACTGCCATGATTTATTTCCCTGCTAGCCACTTTAATCAGAATTACATGTGAAAGAACTGAACTGTCGATATGAAGTTATTAAAAAATAATGTTTGGTTTAGGCAAGTTTTTCACCAAAGCTAACAAGCACGAGCAAAAGAGTTCTGTCTGGTGTACCTGGCAGGCCTTTAAACTGGATGCCACTGCAGCTACTTTTATGTCCCTAATCCTCCCCAGTTACCTATTCGGAAAATGGAGAGCTGCAGTTTAACATGGAATCCAAACCACATGTCGTCCATGGCCACTCCAACATCTGTGAGAGGTGAATGCTCTGTTAAAAATCATAGTGAAAAAGTTGTGGTCTGAACGGAATTTGATCCTGTGCTCTCTGGATCACGAAGCGCATGCTTCGCCACTAGACCATTTTTGTTTTAGGGGGAAAAAAAAATTATTACTGTTAGACCTTACACGCAGAGTGGAAATACTAGCTGTGTCGCCTCTTCAGATGATGCTCGACTTCGGTATTTAGTGTTCTGTTTATAAATTTCTCCTCAATGGTAATGAGGCCAGGGAAAACTGTCAGCCAACATACAAGGAAAATTTTGGACCAGTGCTGAGGAGAGATAAGGATGCAATTCCGTGTAAAGTTCATGATCTCCACACGTCACGCTTCCATACAAATTGAGACACTTAAATTCTGCCTTCCCTGCACAATTTGTATACTCCGTCAAGAAAAGTGCACTCACAGTGCAAAATAATCCTCATTGAATAGCAAAGTTTCGCATTGTGGCTCTTAACAAGATAGAGTAGTATTCTGTATGCCGAATATTAACTCCAAAAGCTAAAAACTAATAACACAGCGTTCATAGGCAACATTCGCTACCTCATTTTCTCTTCCACTCCCTGTACTATGAACAATTCCACCCATATACCAGCAAATGGTAGTGAATTTTCTGGAAATGCTCATTCGTTCCATTGTAAACCAGGCTTTAGGTGCTTAAAACTGGTGTCTGGGAATTCCGGATAGTTCCGCTATGCAGCATTGCGCGAGTGATTCACCAAGTCGCACGCTAGTCGGGCAGGGCTTTACAAACCACTGTTATAAGCTGTTCTTTCCACAGCAAAAATGTTTAACTTCAACATTTTTTACAAAATACTTGCAGTGCCTCTTAACAGCTAAAATTTTGGCAGTGCATTTCTTTCATTGTCTTCTTCGTGTGTAAAAAATTTCAGAGTAGGTTTCGACATGTCTTATTGGTCCATTCCCTTGTGAACTTCAAATACTATAATTACGCAGATAATCCAAGAGGGCTAGTCTATCAGGTCCCCTTTTGAAACCTAAACATGGAGGGTTTTTTTTAAGTATGCAACGCTCTTCCCAGAAGTGAAGCTGTGAGGGAAGGGCATTAGTCACACCTGGATAGCTCCAAGGGAAGATCACTACCAGCAAAAGACAAAGTTCCAGTTTTGGGTCTTTCACTAGTGCACAGTATAAATCTGCCAGGAAGTTCCCAAAGGGAGCCCCCTCTGCAAAAGCTGTAATATTGGGAAATTCATATAATACTGGATAAATATCAGCCAAAGGCTGCCTTCCCTCGTATCACCCTGTGTCATCCGTCCTCTGTTTCTGTCTTGTGTTCTATATCTATTTTCTCCCTTTCACTGTCATTCCATGTACGTTTTGTTTTCCTTCTCACCTTTCTTACGTACATTGCCACTCCTCACTAGAATGTACGTGCTGAAACTTTGTGGCACATTGTGTCGTTCTTCGTGGCCACAGACTGCAGAGCAATTTTCTGCTCACCCTTACAACAGCTACATCATCATTTAATACAAAACATGTTGTTGAACACTGACATGCTTTATTTCAATGACTGCTTCACAACCCCAACCATTTTGATTCTCTCCACAATAATAGCTTCACTGAATTACATAGATGGAAATTGTCCTTTTAACACATACTTCAATCCCGCAATAGTCCTTGTGTCCATTTCTGATAACCCCTGATCCACATCAATCTCCACACCTGTCTTTATGGTTCCTAGTTCACTCACTCTGTATTCCCTGTCCTCTCCACAATCTCCTCCTCCCTCCCCCTAACAACTAGCAATCTCTCTCTCTCTCTCTCTCTCTCTCTCTCTGTGTGTGTGTGTGGGGGGGGGGGGGGGGCGCTTGTTTTTCTTAGCAAAGCTGATGAAAATTTCTGAAAGACTCACCTCACTTCAGTCAGGTTTTCCTTTATAACAGTGATGAGGTCAAAAGCATCTGCAGTTCCTGCCCTCCTGGCTAACTTGGTGAGGACAGTGATGTACATATTTGCTGCTACATAGCCTCCATACAAGCCAAGGTCTTCTATCTGGTACTTCACATTTTCTAGTATGTTTTTCAATTCCTTGTTCTGTTTCATGTCATCAGACATAGGGATAAGGCCATGAAGAGTTTTACTTTTGCCAGGCATTGGGGCAGTTACCTTAGATACCATTATCAGATTCTGGCACTGTGTTAGTAATCCCTCAATGTTCTTTGTAAAGGAGTCTGTAACTTGCACTCCGTAGTGATGTATTTCTTCTTCTGGATTTGTGGAGTATCTGAAATACAGAAGGTCTCTCAGACTTTTTAAATAATTGTATCTATCGAATTTTACACACAAATAATAAATAGACCTATGCAATACTGAATTATGTCAAAAGGAGAATTCAGATGAGACAACCCTCAAACTAAATGAGAGATATTAGCTGCCCAGTATTTACCTTTAGGGGGAGAAATGTGAAATACTGCCAATGGATACACTTAAAAGTAGTCAAATAGCTGGAACTTTCACATTCCTTCACAGAGTGAATAGAGCGATAGATTCCAGGCAGGGAGAGAGACCCACTTCATTAACAGGATGAGTGGGCTGCAGAAATACTTGGTACAAAGCAGCAGATGAAAATAGCACATGGATAGTATAAGATGAGAAACAGTGGCTCTTTTCCTTGGAAGTAAATTCTGTTCTTTTCTGATGTAGCTACACGTATAAACAAATTAGAACCAATTCTCATTAGCAAGAGTAGATTAGCACTAGTCACAATTTGTTGTAAGTTTACTTTGCAAAATTAGCCTGCAGTAGTTGCTTCTGTAGACCTTGACTTCGTCCACATCCATGAAGGTTCTTTCATAATGAGATTTACATAGCAAAATATGGGAAAACTTGAATGAATGCCATCATCTTCCACGTTAAACTCTTCCTTTATTACAGTACTACAGCCTAGGTATCTCCCCAGCCCCCCCCCCCCCCCCCTCCTGCAAATACCCCACTGCCTTCACCCAGGAACAAGATCTCCAAATGAGTCTACCCCTTTGACCTTGCAAGTGAAACTCTGAAATGAAGTCATCTCTCCCAATCTTCTACCCACCAGAGCCTTTGCTCACCCTCAGCAACATTCTTGTCAAACAGTGTAACTTTCCCAGGCTACCAACCCTATGCCTGTTTCATTCTTGCTACAACCTGCCTCTCGAGCATCTCACATATCCTCTCTCTACCACTTATTCTGTACCCAATATTAGCAAACTGTACAGCTATCAGGGCAGGGTAGCATGTGAAACTACTTGCATGGTTTACCAAAGCTGATACTCACTGCACAGATTAGATTAGATTAGATTAGATTAGTACTTGTTCCATAGATCATGAATACGACATTTCGTAATGATGTGGAACGTGTCAGGTCAATAAAAGGTATCTCTACAAGATATTACATTACACAAAATATTATATGACACTTAATATTTTTAATTTTTTGTGGGGGTTGGGGAACTTACCCATTTACTATATCAAAAAATTCATCTAATGAGTAGAAGGAGTTGCCATTAAGAAATTCTTTTAATTTCCTTTTCACTGCTATATGGCTATCTGTCAGACTTTTGATGCTGTTAGGTAAGTGACCAAAGACTTTTGTGGCAGCATAATTTACCCCCTTCTGAGCCAAAGTTAGATTTAACCTTGAGTAGTGAAGATCATCATTTCTCCAGGTGTTGTAGCCATGTACACTGCTATTACTTTTGAATTTGTTGGGATTGTTATTAACAAATTTCTTAAGTGAATATATATACTGTGAGGCTACAGTGAAGATCTCCAGCTCTTTAAATAAGTGTCTGCAGGATGATCCTGGATGAGCTCCAGCAATTATTCTGATTACACGCTTTTGTGCAATGAACACTCTTTTACTCAATGATGAGTTACCCCAGAATATGATGCCATATGAAAGCAGAAAATGAAAATAGGCGAGGTAAGCTCATTTACTGAGATGTATATCGCCAAAATTTTCAATGACCCTAATAGAAGTAGCTGAACTCAAAACGTTTCAGTAGATCCTCAGTGTATTTTTTCTAATTCAACCCCTCATCAATGCATACATCTAGAAATTTTGAATATTCTACCTTAGCTACCAATTTCTGATCGAAGTCTATTTTTATTAATGGTGTCATTCCAGTTACTGTGTAGAACTGTATATACTGTGTTTTGTCAAAGTTTAATGAGAGCCCAATTGCAGAGAACCACTTAATGATTTTCTGAAAAACATTGTTTAAAATTTCACCAGTTAATTCTTGTCTGTTGGGTGTGATAGCTATACTTGTATCATCGGCAAAAAGTACCAGCTTTGCATCTTCGTGAATATAGAATGGCAAGTCATTAATATATATTAAGAACAGCAGAGGACCCAAGACTGACCTTGAGGCACCCCATTATTGATTATTCCCCAGTTTGAGAAATCACCAGTTTTTTTGCATATTATGTGAACTGCTTATTTCATCTTTCTGCACTCTTCCAGTTTGGTATGGTTTAAGCCATTTGAGCACTGTCCCATTCATACCACAGTACTTGAGCTTGTCTAGAAGTATTCCATGATTTACACAAGCAAAAGCCCTTGATGGATCACAAAAAATCCCAACGGGTGACTTCCGGTTACTCAGAGCATTTAATATTTCATTAGTGAATGTATATTTAGCATTTTCCGTTGAAAAACCCTTCTGGAAACCAAACTGACATTTTGTTAAAACTTTATTTTTACAAAGGTGTGAAGCTACTCTACAATACATTACTTTTTCAAGAATTTTGGATAAGGCAGTCAGAAGAGAGATTGGGCAGTAGTTGTTGACATCAGACGTATCCCCTTTTTCATGCAGTGGTTTAACAATGGCATACTTCAATCTATCTGGAAAAAAACCCTGCTTCAGAGAGCTATAACATATGTGGCTGAGAATCCCAATTATTTCTAGGGAACAAGCTTTTATTATCCTGCTGGAAATGCCATCAATTCCATGTGAGCTTTTATTCTTGAGAGAGTTTATTATCATCCTAATTTCAGAAGGAGAGGGGGGGGGGGATTTCAATTGCATCAAATGGTGTGGGTAAGGCCTCTTCCATTAACTGCCTTGCTTCTTCTAATGAACATTTAGATTCTATTTTCTCTATAACATTTAAAAAATGATTATTCAAAATGTTTTCGACTTCCATCTTGTTGTTTATCAAGTTTCCATTCGCTTTGATGGTGATGCCGTCATCCTGTACCCTTGGTTGTCCTGTCTCCCTTGTAATAATATTACAAATTTTTTTGATTTTGTTATCAGAGGTATTAATCTAAGACATGATGCACATGCTTCTGGACTTGTTAATAACCTTTCTTAACGTAGCACAATAGTTTTTATAATATATGGCTGTTTCTGGGTCATTACTCTTTCTTGTTGTTAGATACAGTTCCCTTTTGTGGTTACAAGATATTTTTATTCCTTTAGTAAGCCAAGGTTTTTTTGATGGTTTCTTATAATTAGATTTAACTACTTTCTTGGGGAAATAGTTTTCAAATTCTCTTACAAGTTTATCATGAAATAAGTTATATTTTAAATTAGCATCAGGTTCCTTGTACACCTCATCCCAGTCTAACTGCTGAAGATTTCCTCTGAAATTTCTAATTGTTGAGTCATTAATTGAACGCACAACTTTGGAGGGTAGTTTTGAATTACTGAATGGAGCTATGTCATATACTATAATTAGTTGAGCATCATGATCAGAAAGGCCATTCTCAACAGGACAAGAATTTATGTTTTTAAACCTATCTTGGTCTATAAAAGTGTTATCTATCAATGTGCTGCTGTCCTTTACTACCCGAGTAGGAAAATTAATGACAGATGTCAAATTGAAAGAACTGAGCAAGTTTCCAGGTCATTCTTCCTATTACACTCTTTCAGTCAATCAACACTGAGGTCCCCACAAATAATAATTCGCTTTCCCCGCTCTGACAGATAGCACAACAAGGCATCCAAGTTTTCTAGGAATAAATGAAAGTTTCCTGAAGGGGACCTATATACTGTTACAATTATAAAAGAGCCCTCCTTCAGTTTAAATTGACAGGCACATGCTTCTATATGTTGCTCTAGACAAAACTTTTGTGTGTCTATGCTTTCTACACAGTGATAACTTTTGACATATATGGCAACTACTCCTCTCACCTTTTTCTCTCTACTCATATGTGCAGCTAGTTTATAGCCACTGATATTTACCTTTTCCATATCAGACACAATGTGATGCTCAGACAGGCAAAGTATATCTATTACATTATAAGATTCAATGTCATCTAAACAAATCAGGAGCTCATCTACTTTATTCTTCAGTCCCAGGATATTTTGGTGAAAAATGGTAACATTATTTTTTACTTTACTTTTGTGAGAATCTACTTTTTTCTTTAATCCACCAATATTTTGGTTAAATATGGTAAAATTTCCAATGAAGTAAATGTAGTAAATAGGATTTGCTCTAAGGAAAATATAACTACAAAAAGTATAAATAACAAGTTGCACAAAAATAATGCGATCCTTACAAAAGCTGATAAACGAACACCGTAACTGTAGTTAGAAAAGAGGATTACCTTACTAAAACTAAAGAGTTTTTTTGCAAATAACAATATCATGAGAATTGAGAAAGATCTTACAGGTGAGGCACAGAAAAATAAACTTAGTGATAAATTAAAAACATAGAAGGAAATTGTAACACCGTTTGAGAAACAAACTTTACCAAATATTAACTCACATATACCTGTACCTTAAGAGCTCAACTCAAAAGTCCAAAGGTAGGGTGTCCCGTGAGGCCAATTGTGAACAATGTAGGGGGTCCTTTCAGTAAAATAGTGCCAAAAATGCTTAAATCTATTAAAGAAACACTTCCAATTCCAAAAACAATTTTGTGTGAAAAATAGTAAGCAACTAATTGAGCAGGTCAGAAACACCCCCACAACAGCTAATATGAAGCTTGTATCCCTTGACATGGTGAATTTATATACTAATACACCAATAGGCGAGACAACTGAAAGTGTGAAAAATAATTTAATGCAGAGTAAGAGGTCAGGAAATGAAATTGAGGAATTTATGGATCTATTATCGCTTATGCTAAAATACAATTTTTTCTGATTCAATGGTGAAATCTATATTCAAAAAGGCAGTCTTAGTATGGGAAACGTGGTTTCTTGTTTTTTTTTTAGCAGATGTGTTTATCAATCATCTTGAAGTTAGATGGTTTGCAGAAAATGTAGAATTGACAAAGAAAATTGTTTATTATGTCAGATATGTTGATGACATACTGTTATTAGTGAATGGTAACAATAATGATATTAACGTCGTTATGGCTGCATTCATTCAATGCTTTGCACATAAATATAAAATTCACATATGAACTCAAAACGAATGGGGTCATTAATTTTCTTGATTTATACATAAGAATATCGAAGGAAGACATCACTTCAGCATATTTCGAAAAAAAGGCATATGCTAACTGCATTATTAATTATAACTCGACCCACCCTAATCAGCATAAAGCAGAATTTTGAAGTTTGCTTTTAATCGTATGTAGTGTCCCGCTTTCTGAAGAAGACTGTGAAACCGAATTGGAAATTATTTATTTCATAATCAATGATTATTCTTTGCCTCATATTCAAAAAATTTATGAGAAAATTGCCAATAAATATAGAGATATGGGGGTGGACGAACCAAGTGTAGCGAATAACAAAAATAAGACAATGAAATACATTTCCTGCTGCGTGTTTGCAATTGAATGATATTTATGACATCCTCCTAGCATTTAACCTTGACATTTACTCCATACATCCCAGGTTCCTTTTCGTTGTTTCTTCATAAATAGTGGCGTTTTTCCGCTTATCGAGTGTATGTAATCAAGCATGATTTTACACATTCTACCAGCAATGAAAAATAATAGTTTTCCAGCTATTTAGCTAGGTAAAAAATGCATACCATACTTGATAGTTCTATTCCCTTGCAGTGCCATCTGCCGTTATGGAAATGATGTTTGCTCATCAATAACTACACTTTTTCCCTGTAAATGGCCTCAGTGGTTCGATCTAGTACGCTGAAGGAGTAGATTAACAGATTATGTCGTTACTGTTTTTCCATTTTCTAATGGTTGACATGTTGTTATCAGTATCACCTTACACGATATATGGAGGCCTTTATATTTTTCGGGCAAACTTATGTAGCTAGCTAACCGTTGCTTCAACGAATATTTTAGGCCATTCGAATGTAAGTTCACTGCATTGAGCAGATGATCTATGATCACAAGATTGTTCATATTTGTTCACATCAGAACAATATAATACAGTACGTTGGGTTGTTCTCTTCCTGATGATTATGTCACCTTACATCGAGTGATGTCAATTTATTCTACAATTTTAACTTTTTGGTTTTATAAATGGTTTTGTATCTCCTTAAATGTATTAACTTTTAAAGAAAATATGTATTTTGTAAAATCTGATGCAACTACCAATTTTCACATGTAGTGGTTGTTAGATGGTATATGGTTTTTAGTGTTTAGAGTTGGTTTTACAAATTTTGAGCGTGCTGCTCTTGTTGTTTTGCGATTGACTTTTGAGCACCTATTTTATCGCCAGTGGTTGGCAGTGATATGGCAATCCTTGTATCGGATACCATCACACTCAAGGGTGCATGGTACATTTGTTCATGAGGCTATAGTTCGCATAGTTGATCTAAAGTCATTATACACATATATGTTTCTTTACATGCGTAACATTTTGTTAATCGCATTATTTAAGTAATATCATTGTTTATCTCTTACTGTAATTTTTACCTGAACTCTGTCAACTTTTGATTTGTGCATTCAGAAACATAGCATCATCTATTGGAAGTGACATAAATGTGCCTTTTGATGAACTTGTAGTTCGTATGTAGAATAGGAGATGGCCATTGATTCCACTGTTCTGCTTTGTCATTATGACAAATAAGTTTCATTTCCTAAATTTGTGTGAATGGATTCATATTTTTATCAAGTTAAGCTCTTCTTACAATTTTGACAATCATAGTTTTGATGTATATATATAATTTGTTATCATCATCTGACAAATGTTCAGAAATCTTCACTTATTGTAATTATTTAAATTGGTATTATCAATTACCCTTACTATAATTTTTTTCTAATGTGATACATTCCTTAAAGCTTGTATTTTACAAAGAGAGCGCTTATTGCAATGTGATGCCATCTCGTGTTGTCTTGTTGTAGTGTTGACCTATGTTTTCATGATAGAAAACTGCCAAGGACAGTACTTCTACTTATTGCAAGTATCGGTTAATTTCAGACATCTGTATATGTTGTAATTGATGCAACTATGTTTTATTGTCAATTTTTTGTTTGTTAAAGCAGTTGTTGTTTATGCCCTGTCTCTTGTATTTGTTTTAGCACCGATGATGACTGATATCCGTCGAAATCGATTTGCAACACGATAAATAAATTATGTTTCCGCAACTGGTTGCTACATTCTTTATAATTTTATATTCCACGGTCGCTGCACAGAAAGGGAACCTTATGGAGACCAACATCCATAGGTCCATGACTTATACCGTGGTTCCTCCTACGGCCTTTTGGATCAACATCTAAATCAAATTTATATCCACCATCTTAGTCAGTCACTGTTTCGCTATCCACCACTGGCAGAGCCTCAGGTCACATGGCAGCTCATGCAACTGCCCTTGAGCCTCATCCTGCTCTGGCCTTTCACAGAAATGCCATGGACACTGATCCACCACCCTCCCTGGCAGTGGCCCCACCAGATCATGCACTACTTCGGTTGCTTCTCTCCCAGCAGTTACTGCTGCGGATTGGTGGGTGGTGGGATGAGGACATTTTAGAGCCACCTGACATCACTATGGAAAGCAAGTGCCTGTCGCAGTATTAATGATGTGCCACCACCAATATGGCAGTTGTAACTAGGTGCACCCTCTGATGAGGTGACACCTTCCAGAATCCTGCATGTTAAGACAGCACAGGACCACTGCGAGCCTGGACTTTGCTTGAACTGCTTACTTAAGGCTAGCTTGTATGACTCTATGGAGCATTCTGTAACAATTTGTTGAATAAACTATATTGAGTATCTGTTGGTTCTGAGTACAGATCTCCTTTAAAAATAACAGTGCATAGCAGGGGCTGGATAGGGAAGAACTAAAAGTCAGCAAAGTGTTTAAGAACAGAAACTACTATTCTATCTCACAAATTAAATGTTTGTAATTTTTTTCTATTTAAATTTATTCTGTCTGTCTTCAAGGCAAAATTTGAACAAGAAAAAATACAATTCTGTACTTAACATATTTTCAACTAATATCATGAACTGAGTATTATCAAATATAAATACCAATCATCTTGGACACAGCAAATAATAATGACCCATCACCAACCAATGTATATTTTTACAAACTGCCTGATCACCAAGAGCATCTTTACTTATCTCCACCTCTATCATGCGGAACAATGACCTTGATATACCAATGTTCTGTTAATCTTGCAATAAAGGATAGTATTTGCTTTAGTCAAAACTTCATACCTCCTTACTTCTGGTAACAGCGATTCTTCAGCAGTTGATATCTTGCACTTAAACGTATCTTCCAGGTCCTTCAAACACTTGACAACTCTTGAAACTTTACAGTCACCATTTATTAAACTGCCTGAAAGCCCAAGCAATCTAGGATTTATGTGTAACTTCAATATGTTGTCTGCTGCCTGGAACAATAAATTTAAAATAAAGCTATGTAAAAATAAATGCTACAGAGGCAATGCTACATTAAATCCCTGCAATGGTGAGGAGAAAAAAGCTTTATTACAACTCTATCCATGTATCAGTTTTTGGGTAAGAGAATAAACAAAAACCATGCGCAAATCACATCGTAAACGTAGGAGGAGAGAACTTTAAGCTATGTCACACTGCTGGTGCTGAAGCTACAAATATCTTCCTGGAGTACTTTATGCAACAATCAGAAATATGCATTACTGGTGTAACACTCGTAAAGCCATTTCGTGATAAAGCATACTGCCGTCGTGTACGATTATTGCAACAACTAAAAATTTGGGACATGTTTCACAGTGAGTAATACTACTGTATATGTGAACACTCAATGACTTAAATTTTCTATGAGAATGAATGTATATTTGGATTTAATGATGTACAACCCCTGTGTATTTACACTAAATTTAAAACACATTCAATAATCCGGCACATCCGGTAATCTGGTCCCCATATGTGCAAGGATTCGCCAGATTAGCATGAATCTAGTGTACTGATATGCATGTGTAAGAATCCCTAGGTTTTCCTTTCCATGTTTTCTGACACAGTCTGTATAAAACTAATTCTGCTGACTAACATACCCATAATATTTCTTCGATTTTTGGGAAGTTCCTCTGAAGAAAATATGTTGTGATCATTGCAGAAGCTTATATGCATTGCTTCAAGCATTACCCTTCTAATTAACAATTTGTTGCAATTAACATCTGCCTATCAGTAGTTCTGAACTCTGCTTTACCAGGAGTGCAGTAGGTGCTACTTCTTAAGCAGCTTTATGAACCTCTTCACAAATTGTCGTAAAGAGTACTAGATAAGGTAAATTTGTAACTTACTCAGGAATGCATGTGAACTTCCAGTTTTCCCCACATTGCCTTCATAGATAACTTTAATTCTTTTTTTAATGGGAATAATGACATTTATTTGACCCTACGTAAGAATACAAGAGCTTCATGCAGTAGATTTTTGTATGATACGTTCCAATGTAGACATTCAAACAATGAAAGGAGTAAAGGTAACGAATCATCATAAAATTGAGAGCTTATCAATAATTTCACTCTTGCTTATGCATGTGTCAACTGCTCAACAATTCAACTACACAATGGTTTGTATTCCAGGTAGTACTTTCCAGTGTACTGTTAAGTGTTGCACTATATATTAATGTTTGTTCACAGAAATTTTCACTGCAAGGCTACATTATCAATATCAGTATTGTCACATCATTGTAAACTTAATCATCTTTGAAAGGTTTTCATTTCAACATACCTGCTTCATAGGGTGGTTGCCTGTGGCAGCATGGCATTCATCAAAGACAACAGCACATATTCTGTTAACATCTATAATATTATGAACTATAATGTTGCAAAAGATCTGTGCCGTCATAACAAGCACCTGAAAAACAGAAATATAGTTGAAGTAGACTGATTGGCTAGTAAGTATATAATAAATTTTAAGAGCTATACTTCTAACCTAACTGAGCACCACCCACTGCTATACTGACTAGTCCTCATTGAGTTGGACTGTGATAAGTGTTTCCTCAACTTCCCAAGGATGATTGTTATACACACCCTACAAATATAGAGCACACTTCTCTGAAGTTCTATTACTTCGTGATTAGAAGTTTAGTGTCAGACTACATATATGAAGATCCAGTGTTCAATCCTCATTCTGTGACAGGACTACTTCTTGTCAATTGTCCTTCCTTTTGTCCCTGCCATTAATTTATTAATGTAAAAAGTGCCAAGTTGCAGTGTGGTTCAGAGTCCATGTTAAACTGTAGGTCCTCCTTTAAATCTCGAGCATACATGCCATTTTTCATAACACAAGTGGGGGCACTGCACACTTGTACACATGCAAAGAATAGCTGTCTTTATTACCAATGTAAATACGTATGAGCAAAATTACAGTTTAATTGTAGTTTAATTAAACAAGATTAAAATAAATTAACATTATGGTTTAATTAGACAATGATAAAATAAACTAATGTTATATGAGCTAAATAACTGTTTAATTAAACAATGATAAAATAAACCTTTTGCTGTACCACTGTTCTGCATGGGTCAAACAAACACTGCTGTAAATGGTAGGTGAGTGCAAGTGAACAGCATTTGGCTGTTTGGATCATGTTTGTATTTGTTTTCTCAGACATCACTTGTTATTGGTTTTTCAGTGAACCATGAAACATGATCTCCACTTCGGCACTCACCTCACTGTGAAAATAGTTGAAAGCATGCACTTTCAGTCTGCTGATCCAATTTTGTTGTTGAACATGTCATGTGTGAGTGATGAGTGGTCAGAAGAGTATGTAAATGTTTCTAATACTAGAACACAGATGTTATAGGTGCTTGAGGGAGTCAAGAAATCCACTGCAGAAAATGCTGAACAAAATTAAATACATTTGATAGGAAATTCCTGAAGCACTCAAACATCCAGCTGGGAGCTCTGAGAAAAATGATGAAATTCATTAGCATTAATTGTTCCATCAGGCGGGTCCATGATAGTAAAGATATATTTATGCAGCCATTCTGTTGATTAATATAAAATTTTAAAAATATATATGAAAGCTTGACAATTCTTGTGGCTTATAGATGTATTCGTGTTGTTATAGAAGCTTTTAATGTAATAGCCAAATAGATAAGAAAACACTGTTCTCTTGATTATGCTATCTGCCATACAACAAACTATGAGTGTGTAGCAGATTTTATCAAGTGGCTTGCATGACATATGCCTACTATTACCGTACATTAATCGTATTTTATAGACATTATCTTCCTTAGAAGGACTTTAATAAAATCCTAGAGTGCTTCACATATGACACTGCAGACATAAGGGAACATCTTAATTTTTGCAGCTATTGAAACACAGAAGAAATACCTACATAACTATCTCCAGTTGTTAAAAAATGTAAATGTAAACACTGCTTTGCTTCGGGCAACAACTGCTCATCACTAAGTAGTGTTACTTTTGAAATTAACTCCTCAGTTCTTGTGATGATCCAACAAAACTTCTCTACATGATTAAGGAAGGCAGTAGATGCAATTCAATAAGAAGTGCGCATCCATCATGCTTGCACAAAAATTCATAAACTTTTAAATTTTTCTATGTCTATGCTGCTTCACTTGTGTCACCAACAGCACACACATCATACCAAATAATACTCTCTCTCATGCCAAGTGTTCTACAGAATGAGAGCTACGTGCTGATAACTTGTGCATCAAAATAACAATAACATAGCATTTGTAGAGGTGGTGTGCTTTGATGCTCATTCTCTCATGATTTCTTCCATTCCCTCCAGTATAAATGTCCATACAGTTAAAAGCAAATGGTAATTAATACCTGTGAATTGTTTGTGAATGTTTATTCACTTTTTCCTCCTCCCTAATACTTTTAATGGTGTTGCCCTCAACATAGGTAAAGCATGCGCACATATGCATATGGAGTCTTTTATAATATTTCACAATAGCTAACTCTTTTCCTTGTTTTTATACTAGTATCCAGCCAGTCACCTTAATCTGAAATAAAGTTCTCAATGCTTTGCTTTTACTGTTAGACTTTTAATGTAAAATTGTTTTGCATCATAACTATAAAAATTTGAAAGGAAAAGCTTGAAATGTGTTAAGCTTACTAATAAAGTGAGGCATTTGTTTGGAAGCTAACAAGCTTTAAGTTCAGGGCCACAAACACCAACCACACAATCTACATCACAGTGCCAACATGATTTGTGAACCAAAAGTAGTGAAAGAACTTCTCATTGTATGCTATATGGGGCAGGGAGGGGGGGGGGGGGGAGGAGGAACTAACATTTTTATGTTCCCAACAGTGGGACCATATACAGGTGTTCTGATTTAAATCAAGCTCCCTCAATGTCTCACGTGACCATGAACACCAGTGACTATTCTCCAATATTCTTACAAGCAGAGCACATCACATACTGCAGGATGTTAATGCACAATCAAACAATGACTAGACATTTTTGTTTAACAGTACACATCGTGCAGTCTGACAACATAAATTCATAGTATACTGTGAATAAACCCAAGTTTCATCCAGTAAAAACCACTGGTTGGTATCATTCTGATGATATGTTTTTATTATTATTATTATTTCTTTCCTTTCTTAGACGTTATGTCTGGTTAAAAATGGAAAGTGACAAGGACCTTGATCAAGCGTGACTTCCTTTTAACTGTACGGTATATGTTAAATTACATTTAGGAACTTTCGGGTAATTTAACATGTATCAATAATTACAGACTTCTGTAGTTGTATATATACGTTTGGATGCAGCTGTATTGTGTTGATGTACTGGTGGATATTGTGTGGTATGACTCCTGTAGTTGATAGTATAATTGGTATAATGTCAAATTTATCCTGATGCCACATGTCCTTGACTTCCTCAGCCAGTTGGATGTATTTTTCAATTTTTTCTCCTGTTTTCTTCTGTATATTTGTTGTATTTGGTATGGATATTTCAATTAGTTGTGTTAATTTCTTCTTTATTGGTGAGTATGATGTCAGGTTTGTTATGTGGTGTTGTTTTATCTGTTATAATGGTTCTGTTCCAGTATAATTTGTATTCATCATTCTCCAGTACATTTTGTGGTGCATACTTGTGTGTGGGAACGTTTTGTTTTATTAGTTTATGTTGTATGGCAGGTTGTTGATGTATTAGTTTTGCTACATTGTCATATCTTCTGGTGTATTCTGTATTTGCTAGTATTGTACATCCGCTTGTGATGTGATCTACTGCTTCTATTTGTTGTTTGCAAAGTCTGCATTTATCTGTTGTGGTATTTGGATCTTTATTAACATGCTTGCTGTAATATCTGGTGTTTATTGTTTGATCCTGTATTGTAATCATGAATCTTTCCGTCTCACTGTATATATTGCCTTTTCTTAGCCATGTGTTGGATGCGTCTTGATCGATGTGTGGCTGTGTTAGATGATACGGGTGCTTGCCATTTAGTGTTTTCCTTTTTCCAATTTACTTTCTTTGTATCTGTTGATGTTATGTGATCTAAAGGGTTGTAGAAGTGGTTATGAAATTGCAAAGGTGTAGCCGATGTATTTATATGAGTGACTGCTTTGTGTATTTTGCTAGTTTCTGCTCATTGTGTAAAGAATTTTCTTAAATTGTCTACCTGTCCATAATGTAGGTTTTTTATGTCAATAAATCCCCATCCTCCTTCCTTTCTGCTTAATGTGAATCTTTCTGTTGCTGAATGTATGTGATGTAGAATACATTTGTGGCATTGTGATTGTGTAAGTGTATTCAGTGCTTCTAGTTCTGCGTTACTCTACTTCACTACTCCAAATGAATAAGTCAACATTGGTATAGCATAATATATATATAGCTTTTGTCTTGTTTCTTGCTGTCAATTCTGTTTTCAGTATTTTTGTTAGTCTTTGTCTATATTTTTCTTTAGTTCTTCTTTAATATTTGTATTATCTATTCTATTTTTTGTCTGTATCCTATATAGTTATAGGCATCTATTTTTTCCATGGCTTCTATGCAGTCGCTATGATTATTCAATATGTAATCTTCTTGTTTAGTGTGTTTTCCCTTGACTATGCTATTTTTCTTACATTTGTCTGTTCCAAAAGCCATATTTATATCATTGCTGAATACTTCTGTTATCTTTAGTAATGGGTTGAGTTGTTGATTTGTTGCTGCCAGTAGTTTTAGATCATCCATGTATAGCAAATGTGTGATTTTGTGTTGGTATGTTCCAGTAATATTATATCCA
This sequence comes from Schistocerca cancellata, assembly GCF_023864275.1. Classification (NCBI taxonomy): domain Eukaryota; kingdom Metazoa; phylum Arthropoda; class Insecta; order Orthoptera; family Acrididae; genus Schistocerca; species Schistocerca cancellata. The sequence goes on from NC_064630.1 coordinate 242,177,650, forward strand.
TAATTTGTATTATTAAGCATGTTGGATAGTGGGTTCAGAGCAAGGCAGAACCAGAAAGGACTTAATGAGTCTCCTTGGTATATTCCACGCTTAATCTGTATTGGCTGTGATGTGACATTATTTGAATGTGTTTGGATATTAAGTGTTTTTTCCAATTTTTCATTACTATGTTTAGGAACTGTATCAATTTAGGATCTACTTTCTATATTTCCAATATTTGTAGTAACCATGAGTGGGGTACACTATCAAAAGCTTTTTGGTAAACAATGTATGCGTAGTGTAGCGACCTTTGTTTAGTTTTAGCTTGATATGTCACCTTTGCATGTATTATCAGTTGCTCTTTACATCCTCGTGCTCCTTTGCAGCAGCCTTTTTGTTCATCATTTATATTATTATTATTATTATTATTATTATTATTATTATTATTATTATTATTATTATTATTTCAATTGAAAGTTTTGAAATTGTGTGATCTCAGTCACACAAATCAAGAATTAACTGTTTATTCTGGGACCTTTCAACACCATATTCCATGGACTGAACAATTTTCCTCGGCTTCCTCATTTTAATTCATACTTCAATTCCCCTTTGCTTATCATCATGTCCCTCCTACTATAATTTGCACACAATCATCATAATCAAATTTCACATTTTAAATTACACCAGCACTGTCACTTATTTCTCCTTCTCATCAACAATAACTTTAAATGACATTAAGAGCATGTCAACACAAACGTGTGCGAAGACTTTTCCATGATCATTTTCAATGCTTGTACTTTGAGGTGACAACACAAACTGCTTTTGGTTGGAATGTCATTGTAAATAATCACACAACCACTTAGTTCTGATTATGGCTGGATCTACAGTTCAATTTTTTAAGTAACAGCATAGTTCTACTACACAGGGTGATTTTAACTAAAGTTCCAGTTTCAAAACATTGTAAAAGAAGAACAATTGCTCAGAATGAAATCAATTTTGAACAGAATATTATCAAAAAAGTGGAAACATTACATGGGGGGTTGACAAATATTTTCCCACTAGACAGTACTGTAAGTGTCCTAATGTAAATGGGTTAGGCTACAAATGACACATGCATGCAATAGGATGCCTAAGATGTGAGCTGCACTTTAAATCAAACATACTGCACAATGTTATGAATATAATAGAGGGAAACATTCCACGTGGGAAAAAATATATAAAAACAAAGATGCTGTAACTTACCAAACAAAAGCGTTGGTTTGTTGATAGAGACAATAAAAAACACAAACACACACACAAATTTCAAGCTTTCGTAACCCAAGTTTCCTTCATCAGGAAAGAGGGAAAGATGAAAGGATGTGGGTTTTAAGGGAGAGGGTAAGGAGTCATTCCAATCCCGGGAGCGGAAAGACTTACCTTAGGGGGAAAAAAGGACAGGTATACACTCGCGCACACACACACACATATCCATCCGCATATACACAGACACAAGCAGCTAGAATTTTGTGTCTATGTTTGTGTGTCTATCGACCTGCCAGCGCTTTTGTTTGGTAAGTCTCATCATCTTTCTTTTTAGATATATTTTTCCCATGTCGAATGTTTCCCTCTATTTTTTTTTATATATATATATATATATATATATATATATATATATATATATATATATATATATATATATATATATATACACTTAAAAACAAAGATGATGTGACTTACCAAATGAAAGTGCTGGCAGGTCGACAGACACACAAACGAACACAAACATACACACAAAATTCAAGCTTTCGCAACAAACTGTTGCCTCATCAGGAAAGACGGAAGGAGAGGGAAAGACGAAAGGATGTGGGTTTTAAGGGAGAGGGTAAGGAGTCATTCCAGTCCCGGGAGCGGAAAGACTTACCTTAGGGGGAAAAAAGGACGGGTATACACTCGCGCGCACACACACACATATCCATCCACACATATACAGACACAAGCAGACATATTTAAAGACAAAGAGTTTGGGCAGAGATGTCAGTCGAGGCAGAAGTGAAGAGGCAAAGATGTTGTTGAATGACAGGTGAGGTATGAGTGGCGGCAACTTGAAATTAGCGGAGATTGAGGCCTGGTGGATAACGGGAAGAGAGGATATATTGAAGAGCAAGTTCCCATCTCCGGAGTTCGGATAGGTTGGTGTTAGTAGGAAGTATCCAGATAACCCGGACGGTGTAACACTGCGCCAAGATGTGCTGGTCGTGCACCAAGGTATGTTTAGCCACAGGGTGATCCTCATTACCAACAAACACTGTCTGCCTGTGTCCATTCATGCGAATGGACAGTTTGTTGCTGGTCATTCCCACATAGAATGCATCACAGTGTAGGCAGGTCAGTTGGTAGATCACGTGGGTGCTTTCACACGTGGCTCTGCCTTTGATTGTGTACACCTTCCGGGTTACAGGACTGGAGTAGGTGGTGGTGGGAGGGTGCATGGGACAGGTTTTACACCGGGGGCGGTTACAAGGGTAGGAGCCAGAGGGTAGGGAAGGTGGTTTGGGGATTTCATAGGGATGAACTAAGAGGTTACGAAGGTTAGGTGGACGGCGGAAAGACACTCTTGGTGGAGTGGGGAGGATTTCATGAAGGATGGATCTCATTTCAGGGCAGGATTTGAGGAAGTCGTATCCCTGCTGGAGAGCCACATTCAGAATCTGATCCAGTCCCGGAAAGTATCCTGTCACAAGTGGGGCACTTTTGTGGTTCTTCTGTGGGAGGTTCTGGGTTTGAGAGGATGAGGAAGTGGCTCTGGTTATTTGCTTCTGTGCCAGGTCGGGAGGGTAGTTGCGGGATGCGAAAGCTGTTGTCAGGTTGTTGGTGTAATGCTTCAGGGATTCCGGACTGGAGCAGATTCGTTTGCCACGAAGACCTAGGCTGTAGGGAAGGGACCGTTTGATGTGGAATGGGTGGCAGCTGTCGTAATGAAGGTACTGTTGCTTGTTGGTGGGTTTGATGTGGACGGACGTGTGAAGCTGGCCATTGGACAGGTGAAGGTCAACATCAAGGAAAGTGGCATGGGATTTGGAGTAGGACCAGGTGAATCTGATGGAACCAAAGGAGTTGAGGTTGGAGAGGAAATTCTGGAGTGCTTCTTCACTTTGAATCCTTACCCGACCCAATCCGTTACCCCCAGAACCCATCCTTGTAACCATTGATGCCACTTCCTTATACACAAATATCCCGCACGTCCAGGGCCTCGCTGCGATGGAGCACTTCCTTTCACGCCGATCACCTGCCACCCTACCTAAAACCTCTTTCCTCATTACCTTAGCCAGCTTCATCCTGACCCACAACTTCTTCACTTTTGAAAACCAGACATACCAACAATTAAAGGGAACACCCATGGGTACCAGGATGGCCCCCTCGTACACCAACCTATTCATGGGTCGCTTAGAGGAAGCCTTCTTGGTTACCCAGGCCTGCCAACCCAAAGTTTGGTACAGATTTATTGATGACATCTTCACGATCTGGACTCACAGTGAAGAAGCACTCCAGAATTTCCTCTCCAACCTCAACTCCTTTGGTTCCATCAGATTCACCTGGTCCTACTCCAAATCCCATGCCACTTTCCTTGATGTTGACCTTCACCTGTCCAATGGCCAGCTTCACAAGTCCGTCCACATCAAACCCCCCAACAAGCAACTGTACCTCCATTACGACAGCTGCCACCCATTCCACATCAAACGGTCCCTTCCCTACAGCCTAGGTCTTCGTGGCAAACGAATCTGCTCCAGTCCAGAATCCCTGAAGCATTACACCAACAACCTGACAACAGCTTTCGCATCCCGCAACTACCCTCCCGACCTGGTACAGAAGCAAATAACCAGAGCCACTTCCTCATCCTCTCAAACCCAGAACCTCCCACAGAAGAACCACAAAAGTGCCCCACTTGTTACAGGATACTTTCCGGGACTGGATCAGATTCTGAATGTGGCTCTCCAGCAGGGATACGACTTCCTCAAATCCTGCCCTGAAATGAGATCCATCCTTCATGAAATCCTCCCCACTCCACCAAGAGTGTCTTTCCGCCGTCCACCTAACCTTCGTAACCTCTTAGTTCATCCCTATGAAATCCCCAAACCACCTTCCCTACCCTCTGGCTCCTACCCTTGTAACCGCCCCCGGTGTAAAACCTGTCCCATGCACCCTCCCACCACCACCTACTCCAGTCCTGTAACCCGGAAGGTGTACACAATCAAAGGCAGAGCCACGTGTGAAAGCACCCACGTGATCTACCAACTGACCTGCCTACACTGTGATGCATTCTATGTGGGAATGACCAGCAACAAACTGTCCATTCGCATGAATGGACACAGGCAGACAGTGTTTGTTGGTAATGAGGATCACCCTGTGGCTAAACATGCCTTGGTGCACGACCAGCACATCTTGGCGCAGTGTTACACCGTCCGGGTTATCTGGATACTTCCTACTAACACCAACCCATCCGAACTCCGGAGATGGGAACTTGCTCTTCAATATATCCTCTCTTCCCGTTATCCACCAGGCCTCAATCTCCGCTAATTTCAAGTTGCCGCCACTCATACCTCACCTGTCATTCAACAACATCTTTGCCTCTTCACTTCTGCCTCGACTGACATCTCTGCCCAAACTCTTTGTCTTTAAATATGTCTGCTTGTGTCTGTATATGTGTGGATGGATATGTGTGTGTGTGCGCGCGAGTGTATACCCGTCCTTTTTTCCCCCTAAGGTAAGTCTTTCCGCTCCCGGGACTGGAATGACTCCTTACCCTCTCCCTTAAAACCCACATCCTTTCGTCTTTCCCTCTCCTTCCGTCTTTCCTGATGAGGCAACAGTTTGTTGCGAAAGCTTGAATTTTGTGTGTATGTTTGTGTTCGTTTGTGTGTCTGTCGACCTGCCAGCACTTTCATTTGGTAAGTCACATCATCTTTGTTTTTAAGTATATTTTTCCTTCGTGGAATGTTTCCTTCTATATACAGGCAGACATATGTAAATGCAAAGAGGTTGGGCAGAGATGTCAGTCGAGGCGGAAGAACAGAGGCAAAGATGTTGTTGAATGACAGGTGAGGTAAGAGCGGCGGCAACTTGAAATTAGCACAGGCTGAGGCCTGGTGGGTAATGGGAAGAGAGAATATACTGAAGGGCAAGTTCCCATCTCCGGAGTTCTGATAGGTTGGTGTCAGTGGGAAGTATCCAGATAACCCGGACGGTGTAACACTGTGCCAATATGTGCTGGCCGTGCACCAAGGCATGTTTAGCCACAGGGTGATCCTCATTACCAACAAACACTGTCTGCCTGTGTCCGTTCATGCGAATGGTCAGTTTGTTGCCCCGCACGTCCAGGGCCTTGCTGCGATGGAGCACTTCCTTTCACACCGATCACCTGCTACCCTACCTAAAACCTCTTTCCTCATCACCTTAGCCCACAACTTCTTCACTTTTGAAGGCTAGACATACCAACAATTAAAAGGAATAGCCATGGGTACCAGGATGGCCCCTCGTACGCCAACCTATTTATGGGTCGCTTAGAGGAAGCCTTCTTGGTTACCCAGGCCCGCCAACACAAAGTTTGGTACAGATTTATTGACGACATCTTCATGATCTGGACTCACAGTGAAGAAGAACTCCAGAATTTCCTCTCCAACCTCAACTCCTTTGGTTCCATCAGATACACCTGGTCCTACTCTAAATCCCATGCCACTTTCCTCAACGTTGACCTCCATCTGTTCAATGGCCAGCTTCACACATCCATCCACATCAAACCCACCAACAAGCAACAGTACCCCCGTTTTGACAGCTGCCACCCATTCTATATCAAACAGTCGCTTCCCTACAGCTTAGGTCTTTGTGGCAAACGAATCTGCTCCAGTCCTGAATCCCTGAACCATTACAAGAATAACCTGGAAACAGCTTTCGCATCCCGCAACTACCATCCCGACCTGGTACAGAAACAAATAGCTAGAGCCACTTCCTCATCCCCTCAAACCCAGAACCTCCCACAGAAGAACCCCAAAAGTGCCCCACTTATGACAGGCTTGGGTAACCAAAAAGGCTTCCTCTAAGTGACCCATAAATAGGTTGGGGTACAAGGGGGCCATCCTGGTACCCATGGCTGTTCCCTTTAATTGTTGGTATGTCTGGCCTTCAAAAGTGAAGAAGTTGTGGGTTAGGATGAAGCCAGCTAAGGTAATGAGGAAAGAGGTTTTAGGTAGGGTAGCAGGTGATCGGCGTGAAAGGAAGTGCTCCATCGCAGCAAGGCGTGCAGACGTGCGGGGCAACAAACTGTCTATTCGCATGAACGGACACAGGCAGACAGTGTTTGTTGGTAATGAGGACCACCCTGTGGCTAAACATGCCTTGGTGCACAGCCTGCACATCTTGGCACAGTGTTACACCATCCGGGTTATCTGGATACTTCCCACTGACACCAACCTATCAGAACTCCGGAGATGAGAACTTGCCCATCAATATATTATCTCTTCCCGTTACCCACCAGGCCTCAACCTCCGCTAATTTCAAGTTGCCGCCGCTCATACCTAACCTGTCATTCAACATCATCTTTGCCTCTGTACTTCCGCCTCGACTGACATCTCTGCCCAACATCTTTGCATTTACATATGTCTGCCTGTGTCTGTATATGTGCGGATGGATCTGTGTGTGCGTGCGCGCACACGAGCGAGCAAGAGAGTGTATACCTGTCCTTTTTTCCCCCTAAGGTAAGTCTTGCGGCGCTCCTGGGATTGGAATGACTCCTCACCCTCTCCCTTAAAACCCACATCCTTTCATCTTTCCCTCTCCTTCCCTCTTTCCTGATGAAGCAACCTTGGGTTGTGAAAGCTTGAAATTTGTGTGTGTGTTTGTGTGTTTTTTATTGTCTCTATCAACAAACCAACACTTTTGTTTGGTAAGTTACAGCATCTTTGTTTTTATATACACTGCACAATGTGCATGACTGTACAAGTTTGTCACTTAACACAACTGGCACTGTTAGTTAGGTAAGCCCATCCACCACGACAACAATGTCGTACATCAGATAGGAAAAATTGGTTTTTAATAGTCGTGAGGGCAAAACCAGCATAAAAAACAACAATGACATCAATTTTTAATTGTCTTGAAACTGGCGCAAGACATGTTCAGTATGCTGTTCACTGTCTTCTGCCGCAAGCTGAAATCAAGAAACAGAATGTTCCATAACAGATCAGAGTGTTTCAAGAGTCTCTTTCAGAATGTGTTGTACAATGAGTGCCTTCAGTTTAGCTATATTTGTAATTTGAGCACTGAACACAGCATCTTTCAGATAACTCAACAGCCAGAAGTCACATGAATTAACGTCAGGTGACTTGGACAGCTAAGCTGTAGGGAAATGACAGTTTATAATTCTATCATTTCCAAAATTTCTCTTCAGCAGCTGCTTCACTGTCTGTGCAAAGAGCAGAAGAGCACCATCTTGCATAAAAATGATCCTACCCAGACATATAGGCCACTGAAAGGTTAAATGATTGTGTGAAAAGACTCATAGCATTTACCAATGACAGTACAAGTAACAGGATTGGCAGTGCCATCCTCGGAAAAATACAGCCCTAAAAATAAATGGGGCTGTCAACCAGCACTACAGAGTTACCTTTGTAGAATGAAGTAGTACCGATACCAACTGATGTGTGAGCAGATTTTCCATTGCCTATGTTCTGTAATTCTGTGTATTGGCATGTCCTTGGACGTGAAAATCAGCTTCGTATGTCCACAGAATATTCCATGGCCATTCACAGTCCACTTCCATGTGGGAAAAAATTCTAGAGCAAACATTTGTATTACTGGCACATCAGCATGACGCAATTCCTGAACATGGGTAACTATGTACAGATTGCAATGCAGGATGTTTTTAGAATTTTCTACATTGCACTCACAGGCATGTCCAAGGCACAAGCAAATCCCTGTGCACTGCATGTTTGCACCCCACCATTCGACTCCTGCAATTCTGTGGTTACACCTTCCACTGACATAAGGTCAATTTTTTTCATCCCCCTGTGACATTGCACTTCAAAAAAAAATCTCTCTTTTACGAACTTCGTAATCATTTTTTCCAGATTCTTGGCAGACACCAGACTAATGCCCTTTTTCATACCCTTGAGTATGCAGAACTTCTACAGAGCTACTGGCACACGATCACCATTCTTGTAAAAAAGTTTTACCAGCAGTGCACAATCCTGCATTGAGACAGTCAAGTCGATCATCTCAGACACAAACTGTGAAACAGTTGTGTACCCTCCAACCTATTTTACACAGTCTGCCACTTACAGTGCAATCTAGTGGTAAAATTTTTGTTCAATATATTTCAATTTCCATAATATCCCCCCCCCCTTTTTCAATAATATTCTACTCAAATTTTATACTATTCAGAGCAGTGGTTCTTTTTTCTAATAGTGTTTTGAAACTGGAACTTTAATTATAATCACCCTTTATTTCATAAACATAATTTTCATACAAAAACTGTAGGAACCAACCACCCACCTGCAGGTTAACAACAGATAATGTACAGACACTCATAAAAATCAAATACAAATTGTCATTTTACTTGTTTGCTGGTTCCATATATTAAAACAGTGTGCATAACCAGGACTAGAGTCTGGGACCCTCACCTTTTGAAGAGAGTGCTCTACTGACAAAGCTACCAAAGCATGACTTACGACCAGCCCTCATAGCTTTATTTCTGCCAGATACTCATCTCCTACCTTCCAAACTTCACGAAGTTCTCCTGCATATCTGACAGCATGAGCCACTCTGCAAAGAACAGATACTGTAGAGATATAGTTTAGCAACAACCTGGGGGATTGTTTCCAGACTGAATTTTCATTCAGCAGCAGTTTAGCAGTTACGACATGAGGTAATGACGAAAGTAAAGCTGTGAGGGTGGGTCATGAGTTTTGCTTGAATAGCCCAATCAGTAGAGCCCTTGCCCACAAAAGGCAAAGGTCCAGTGTCTGAGTCCTAGTCCCAGTCCCAGTAAACTTCAAATCAGCTCACACTCCACTGCAGACCAAAAATTCATTCTCGAATGATCATCATCATCATCATCATCATCATCATCATCATCATTTAAGACTGATTATGCCTTTCAGCGTTCAGTCTGGAGCATAGCCCCCCTTATACAGTTCCTCCATGATCCCCTATTCAGTGCTAACATTGGTGCCTCTTCTGATGTTAAACCTATTACTTCAAAATCATTCTTAACCGAATCCAGGTACCTTCTCCTCGGTCTGCCCCGACTCCTCCTACCCTCTACTGCTGAATCCATGAGTCTCTTGGGTAACCTTGCTTCTCCCATGCGTGTAACATGACCCCACCATCTAAGCCTGTTCGCCCTGACTGCTACATCTATAGAGTTCATTCCCAGTTTTTCTTTGATTTCCTCATTGTGGACACCCTCCTGCCATTGTTCCCATCTACTAGTACCTGTAATCATCCTAGCTACTTTCATATCCGTAACCTCAACCTTGTTGATAAGGTAACCTGAATCCACCCAGCTTTCGCTCCCATACAACAAAGTTGGTCGAAAGATTGAACGGTGCACAGATAACTTAGTCTTGGTACTGACTTCCTTCTTGCAGAAGAGAGTAGATCGTAGCTGAGCGCTCACTGCATTAGCTTTGCTACACCTCGCTTCCAGTTCTTTCACTATGTTGCCATCCTGTGAGAATATGCATCCTAAGTACTTGAAACCGTCCACCTGTTCTAACTTTGTTCCTCCTATTTGGCACTCAATCCGTTTATATTTCTTTCCCACTGACATTACTTTCGTTTTGGAGATGCTAATCTTCATACCATAGTCCTTACATTTCTGATCTACCTCTGAAATATTACTTTGCAAACTTTCAATCGAATCTGCCATCACAACTAAGTCATCCGCATATGCAAGACTGCTTATTTTGTGTCCACATATCTTAATCTCACCCAGCCAGTCTATCGTTTTCAACATATGATCCATAAATAATATGAACAACAGTGGAGACAGGTTGCAGCCTTGTCTTACCCCTGAAACTACTCTGAACCATGAACTCAATTTACCATCAACTCTAACTGCTGCCTGACTATCCATGTAAAGACCTTTAATTGCTTGCAAAAGTTTGCCTCCTATTCCATAATCATGTGGAACAGACAATAACTTCCTCCTAGGAACCCGGTCATATGCCTTTACTAGATCTATAAAGCATAGATACAATTCCCTGTTCAACTCATAACACTTCTCCATTATTTGCCATAAGCTAAAGATCTGGTCCTGACAACCTCTAAGAGGCCTAAACCCACACTGATTTTCCTCCAATTGGTCCTCAACTAATACTCGCACTTTCCTTTCAACAATACCTGAGAAGATTTTACCCACAACACTGATTAAAGAGATACCTCTGTAGTTGTTACAATCTTTTCTGTTTCCATGTTTAAAGATTGGTGTGATTACTGCTTTTGTCCAGTCTGATGGAACCTGTTCCGACTCCCAAGCCATTCCAATTATCCTGTGTAGCCATTTAAGATCTGACATTCCACTGTATTTGATGAGTTCTGACTTAATTTCATCCACCCCAGCCGCTTTATTGCACTGCAATCTATTGACCATTTTTTCCACTTCCTCAAATGTGATCCTATTTCCATCATCATTCCTATCCCATTCTACCTCGAAATCTGAAACATTACTGATCGTATTTTCACCTACATTGAGCAACTCTTCAAAATATTCCCTCCATCTGCCCAAGGCATCCACAGGATTCACCAGCAGTTTTCCTGACCTGTCCAAAATGCTTGTCATTTCCTTCTTACCTCCCTTTCGAAGACTGCTAATTACACTCCAGAATGGTTTTCCAGCAGCTTGACCCATAGTCTCCAACCTGTTTCCAAAGTCTTCCCACGATTTCTTCTTGGATGCTGTAATTATCCGTTTGGCTTTGTTTCTTTCTTCAACATAACTTTCTCTGTCTACCTGGGTTCTGGTATGTAGCCATTTTTGATATGCCTTCTTTTTCCTTTTACAGGCTGCCTTGACTGTATCATTCCACCAAGCTGTTTGCTTCATCCTACTTTTACACACTACTGTTCCAAGACATTCTTTAGCCACTTCTAGTACTGTGTCCCTGTACCTTGTCCATTCCTTTTCCAATGACTGTAATTGACTACATTCAACTAACTGGTACCTTTCTGAGATCGCTGTTATGTACTTGTGCCTGATTTCCTTATCCTGAAGTTTCTCCACTCTTATCCTCCTACATATGGACCTGGCCTCCTGCACTTTCGGCCTCACAATCCCAATTTCACTGCAGATTAAATAATGATCAGTGTCATCAAAGAATCCCCTGAATACACGTGTGTCCCTCACAGTCTTCCTGAATTCCTGATCTGTTATTATATAGTCAATGACAGATCTGGTTCCCCTGCCTTCCCAAGTATACCACTGAATGTTCTTATGTTTAAAAAAGGAGTTTGTGATTACTAAGCCCATACTGGCACAGAAATCCAAGAGTTGTTTCCCGTTCCTGTTGGCCTCCATATACTCTCCAAATTTACCCATAACCTTTTCATACCCTTCTGTTCGATTTCCAATCCTGGCGTTAAAATCACCCATGAGCAGAACACTGTCCTTGTCCTTTACTCTAACAACTACATCACTGAGTGCCTCATGAAAACTATCCATCTTATCTTGATCTGTCCCTTCACAATGCGAATATACTGACACAATCCTAATTTTCTTGCTAGACACTGTCAAATCTATCCACATCAGCCGTTCGTTTACATACCTTATTGCAACTACGCTGGGTTCCATTTCTTTCCTGATGTAAAGCCCTACACCCCATTGTGCTATTCCTGCTTTGACTCCTGACAGGTAGACCTTGTATTCTCCCACTTCCTCTTCTTTCTCACCCCTTACCCGAATGTCACTAACAGCTAAAACGTCCAGCCCCATCTTACTTGCAGCCTCTGCCAGCTCTACCTTCTTCCCAGAGTAGCCCCCATTGATATTAATAGCTCCCCATCTCATTACCATTTGTTTGCCAAGTCGTATCTTAGGAGTCCCTGGTTTGTCAGTTAGAGGTGGGACTCCGTCACCTCCAAAGGTCCGAGGCATTTTGCTCTGATTGTTGCCAGCATCATATTTAAAGTACCGGGGAAGCAGGTTGCTAGCCTTACTTGCCCCGCGTCCCGTTGGGTTTTACCCCTAACGGCTGAGGGACTAACCGGTGGATTTGATAGTCTTTGCCGTATGAGCACAATGGTGACCACGACTCAGAATATGTCCGAGATGCCCAGCCGTATTCCAAAGTAACTGGTATCCCGCCTGTCGGGACCACTTACTTGGCCACTCATACGTTGCCCGTGGTTCATGAACTGGGACATGACTACAGGAACCCACACCATGAACCACATTCTCGAATGTATTAAAAAAAATATATATATACAAACCTGATTCTTCTGGAATTCTTCATTCCACTTAGCTTTATCCCAAAAATCCACATTCATTATACCTATGTAACAGCCCACATTCATTTCTGTGTGACGAGAAACATAATCTGTCTGCTGCTGGGCCAAGGCTACTTGGTTTACAACAAATACTGCCAGCTTCTTTCCACGACCGTACTTCCTGAAATAATATGGAACTCATTTTAGTACATTTATTAATTCATTAGGGATAATAAATTCTTATATCACAGTGGTCTGAAGGTAAACTGAATCCAGTCTTCATGAATAAAATCAATGTTAAAATGTTAGCTCAAACACCTATTTACATGTAAAAAACACTGGAATTTACATGTTTTGAAAGTCAAGCTTTCACCATCAGAATTCCTGTACAAGAACCTCAAAAAACGAACAATATTAAACACACAAAAGAGGAATAAAAATGAAGTAATGTGCCTACTTCCCACGCATGGGTATCTTCTTAAGATGTACACCCACATAATCCGAACTGACAAAATAAATTAAAATGGAATGACATTTGTCCATGGGTGTTGGCAGCATCAGAATAACAGCATGCCACATGTATCTTCCTGAAAGCCACATCCCAGAGACAAACACAGATGTAATGCAAGTGAGATCTTTGGGAATGTAAACATGAAGTCAAAGAGAGACCGAAGAAAAAGATGATGCATAACCATTCACGACAACCTGGAAATTCAAATACCATCATGAACAAAAACTCTGAAGTTATTTGAGACACAGGTAGGCTGTTCATTTACCGTATTACAGTTTCCCACACTATGTAAAGTGAGCTCGCACTGTTGCTGTCCATCTCCAGCAATTAAGGATGCATCTAGAAAGATAAAAATTTGGTGGGTAACCTCCTCTAGGAGCCTTCTTTCTTTCTTTTATTATATATCTTGGCTGTAGTGAAATGAGAATGAGTTTTGTGAAAAGTAAGTTTCTAGCATTAAGAACGAATTTTCTGGATACTCATAATGTCTAAAGAGAAACTGTGAATCACAGGAAAAATCAACACTTTATGCATGTCTATTCCTCTAACAAAAATTATTTTAAAACTTTTTCAGGCATTGCAAGCACTGTATTGCTTAACTTATAAAATCTAATAATCCTTTAAATCGTAAAGGTTAACTTCAACTGAAAGGTTGGTCTGAATGCCATAGACATGGTTTTACTGCAAATGAGAAGACCTTGCCTTGTTCCACTTTTCAGCTGACTTGCCTGGCCAGTTATAGGGGAATCTACAGGTTAACATGAGGTCTGAGTCATAATGTAACCTAACATTTTTCACTTCAACATGACATTGTCAGAGATGGAAGAAGCAGAAGCAGGAAATAGTTCCAAAAATGATCAAGGATTCATTTGGTAGTTTGATACCCACTTTGTCACTGGGGCAAATTCCAGTAATGTATTACTCGCCTTGCAAAATCTTGCTATCCCACTTAATAAAAAGTTTCCTAGAGAAGATCACACACTAATGCAAGGAGGGAGGACAATACATGTAATTTAGGGTTCAATGACGTTGAATACAAATTTGATAGATACTGTGCACAAGCTTCAATAGGACGATGAAAAATTTCCCCAAGTATTTTTCCAAAGCAATCATCTTGGCATTCCTCTTAATCAACTGAAGGTAACCACAGAAAAACTAAATCTGGATGGCTTGAGAAGTTTTGAATCATTGTCCTCCCAAAAGTGTGGCCAGTGCCATAAACACTGCACCAGCACAATAGGTAAGAAGTGGAGGAACAATGTGCCCCAGAGAACACAAGATGAATAATTACAGGGCAGGAACAGATTAATCAAATGCTAAGAGTAACAAAAAGGCACATCACCATGTCAGAGGAAGGATAAATAAATCCTCTTCATCTACCATTTGACATCCTCTCTTGGACATGACCATTCCCTATATTTTTCAATGCATTACAAGTACATCTGTATTCTGTGGTGTACCAGCCTTTATTTTCCTCCTTCCAATTCCTTTCACAGTTGGTGTGTGGGAGGACATTTTGTCAGTACCACTATGAATGAGCCCGAATATCTCAGAGTAGCACTGGCAACCTATATCTTCAATTATTTGCTGGTTGTATTCCAATCTCTGTCTTTCTTTACAGCTTTTGCCCTCTACAGATCCCTCTAGTACCATGGAAGTCATTCCCTGATGTCTTAACATATGTCCTATCGTTCTGTCCCAACCCCTAGTCAGTGTTTTCCACATATTCCTTTCCTCTCCAATTCTGTACAGCCCCTTCTCATTCCTTACCTTATCAGTCCACCTAATTCTCTACATCAGTCTGTAAAACCACATACTTTGATTCTTTTCTATTCTGGTTTTCTCACAGTTCATGTTTCACTACCATACAATGCTGAGCTACAAAGGAACATTCACAGAAATTCCTTCCTCAAATTACGGTCTGTGATTGGTACTAGTAGATTTCTCTTGGTCAAGAACATCCTTTTTGCCAGTTCTAGTCTGCTTTTGATGTCCTCGTTGCTCCATCCATCATTGGTTATTTTGCTGCCAAGGTAGAAGAATTTCTCAAATTCATCTACTTCAGGATCATCAATTCTGATGTTAAGTTTCTCACTGTTCTCATTTTTGCTACTTCTTGTTACTTTTGCCTGTCTTCATTTTACTCTCAATCCAAATACTCTTCACGGGTTTGCAGTTGGATCATGTCGTCGTTCAGACACAATATTTCGGCGGACCAGCTGGCCGCCATCTTCAGGTGAGTTAACGCTCGTGCACTGCCTCGCCAGAAACTGAATTCCAGCCACGACGACAGAAGCCTTTTTACACCACGGACAGAGCACCGCATGTGTGCGAGATGATGGGCAGCACCTCCTGGCAGCAAGTAGACAAGCAGCATGCTGGTGGGAGAAGACAGGAGAAATGATAAATCGCAACAGCACTAATTGGGAGAATCCACTGATCAAAAAGAAGACCGTTGTTTAATGTCGGGCAAAATCAGATTCCATATATTACTTAGAAAAAAGCCTTTGTCCCTGTTAATATTATTACTTGATAATCTAATTTCAATGGATTCTTGAAGAACACATTCCCAATAGCGAGAAGCAGGAGCTATCAATTGTGTCTTGTTACACATCATTCTGTGTCCTTCGTTAAGGCAGTATTCCACCACTGCCAACTTCTCAGGCTGAACAACCGAGTGTGTCGATGATGTTCCACACACCGGTCCTGAATAGTTCGAATAGTTTCACCAATATACTTCTTTCCACAGTGGCACGGAATTTCATAAACCCCGGGCTTCCTCAAGCTCAAATCATCTTTTAACTGAGCCAAGAAGGGCTCTAGTCTCTGCCACTGGTGTGAAAACACTTTTAATATCTTATTTTCTTAAAATTCTTGAAATTCATACACCACACCAATATAGTGGAGTTTTGTGGACTCTGGAGAGAAGAGCTTATGCAATTTCTGACGAGGAAGATTTGAAAGAAGAACTTGATCATTTGAAGATTGTTTTTAAAACAGAATGGATATATGGGACAACAAATATGCCGTGCTCTTCAGTTTGGTCCGTCACACAAGCCAATATAGGATACTTCTGAAGCTGTTGCTTGTTTACCCTTTGTGGGAAGTATATCATCTAAAATTTCAAGAATATTAAGCAATCACGATATTAAAAGAGTTTTCACGCTGGTGGCAGAGACTAGAGACCATCTTGGCACAGTTAAAAGATGATTTGAGCTTGAGGAAGCCCGGCGTTTATGAAATTCCGTGTCACTGTGGAAAGAAGTATATTGGTCAAACTATTCAAACTATTCAGGATCAGTGTGTGGAACATCATCGGCACACTCGGTTGGTCCAGCCGAACACTGCCTTAACGAAGGACTCAGGATGATGTATGACACGACACAATTGATAGCTCCTGCTTTTCGCTAATGGGAATGTGTTCTTAAAGAATCCATTGAAATTAGATTATCAAGTAATAATATTAACAGGGACAAAGGCTTTCCTCTAAGTAAGATATGGAATCTGATTTTGCCCGACATTAAAAAACGGTCTTCTTTTTGATCAGTGGATTCTTCCAATTAGTGCTGTTGCGATTTATCATTTCTCCTTGTCTTCTCCCACCGGCACGCTGCTTGTCTACTTGCTGCCAGGAGGTGCTGCCCATCATCTCGCACACATGCGGTGCTCTGTCCGTGGTGTAAAAAGGCTTCTGTCGTCGTGGCTGGAATTCAGTTTCTGGCGAGGCAGTGCACGAGCGTTAGCTCACCTGAAGATGGCAGCCAGCTGGTCCACCGAAATATTGTGTCTGGACGATGACACGATCCGACTGCAAACCCGTGAAGAATATCTGGATTGAGAGTAAATTGAAGACAGGCAAAAGTATCAAGAAGTAGCAAAAATGAGAACAGTGAGAAACTTAACATCAGAATTGATGATCCTGAAGTAGATGAATTTGAGAAATTCTTCTACCTTGGCACCAAAATAACCAATGATGGATGGAGCAACGAGGACATCAAAAGCAGACTAGAACTGGCAAAAAGGACGTTCTTGACCAAGAGAAATCTACTAGTACCAAGCACAGACCGCAATTTGAGGAATCTTGGGTAAACCATACAATCTCGGAGGAACTGCCGCACCAGAATGAATTTTCTTGACGACATCACTAGGTAAGGAGCTCTTCTTTAAAAGTGAGTGAGTCTTCCGTTTTATACAATCCGTGGGATCATTTTTGATTTTCCGATAGGCCGATTCATCTAACAAAAGATCCATTTTGGCTCCATAATCCTCACATGAGAGAATAACCGTGGCATTACCTTTATCAGCCGGAAGAATTATTAGATCCCGATTTTCTCTCAGAGGCCGAATAGCAGCCCTTTCACAAGATGGAATATTATTAAGTGGAGTGGGAACTCGACGAAGTTTATAGGCAACCTCTTGCCTGATCTCTTCTGCCCTGTTCTCAGGAAGGCGGGCCACAGCTTGTTCTACAGCATAAATAAAATCCGTAATAGGAGTCTTCTTAGGAGTAGGTGCAAAATTTAAACCTTTTTCCAAAACGGATAATGTAGCATCATCATGCAACCAGCTGTCATCCACCACACCAACATAGTGGAGTTTTGTGGACTGGTGAAAAGAGCTTATGCAATTTCTGACGAGGAACATTTGAAAGAAGAACTTGATCATTTGAAGATTGTTTTTAAAACAGAATGGATATATGGAACAACAAATATGCCGTGCTCTTCAGTTTGGTCCGTCACACGAACCAATACAGGATACTTCTGAAGCTGATGCTTATTTACCCTTTGCGGGAAGTATATCATCTAAAATTTCTAGAATTTTAAGAAAATACGATATTAAAAGTGTTTTTTATGCTTTTGTCTGACATTAAACAACAACCGTCTTCTTTTTGATCACTGGATTCTTCCAATTAGTGCTGTTGCGATTTATCGTTTCTGCTGTCTTCTCCCAACGGTGCGCTACATGTCTACTTGCCACCAGGAGGCGCTGCCCATCATCTCGCGCATGCGCGGTGCTCTGTCCATGGTGTATAAAGACTTCCGTCGTTGTGGCTGGAATTCAGTTTCCGGCGAGGCAGTGCATGAGCATTAACTCAACTGAAGATGGCAGCCAGCTGGCACGCCGAAATATTGTGTCTGGACGATGACATGATCCGGCTGCAAACCCATGAAGAACATCAGCAGTTATTACGCTGGGAAAGTCTACAAAATTACTCTCAATCCACTCATTAAACTCTTCATCCCATTCAGCAGATCATATAATTCTTCTTCACTTTCACTCAGGATAGCAATGTCATCAGCGAATCTTATCACTGATACCCATTCACCTTTAATTTTAATTCCACTCTTGCACCTTTCTTTCATTTCCATCACTGATTATTCGATGTAAAGATTGAGCAGTAGGGGCAAAACATAACATCCCTGTCTTACACCCTTTTTAATCCAAGCACTTCATTCCCCATTGTCCACTCTTATCATTTCCTCTTGGCTCTTGTACCTATTGTATATCAGTCATCTCTCCCTAGATCTTACCCCTATTTTTCTCTCAGAATTTTGAACACCTTGCACCATTTTACACTGTTGAACCCTTTTTCCAAATCAACAAATCTTGTGAATGTCTCTTGATGTTTCTTTAGACTTCCTTCCATTATCAACCACAATGTCAGAATGGCCTCTCTCGCGCCTCTACCTTTCCAAAAGCCAAACTGATTGTCATCTAACACATCCTCAATTTCATTATCCATTCTCCTATATATTATCCTTGGCAGCAACTTGGATGCATGAGCTGATAAGCTGATTGTACGACAATTCCCGCACTTGTTGGCTCTTGCAGAGTCTGGAACAGTGTGGATGATACTTTTCCGAAGTCAGATGGCATGTCGCCAGATTCATACATTCTACATACCAATGTGAATAGTCATTTTGTTGCCACTTCCCCAACGATTTTAGAAATACTGATGGTATGTTATCTATCCCTCCCGTCTTGTTTGATCTGAAGTCCTCCAAAGCTCTTTTAAATCCTAATTCTAATATTAGATCCCCTATCTCTTCTAAATCAGCTCCTGTTTCTTCTTCTGTCACATCAGAGGCTTTCAATGTACTCTTTCAAACTGTCCGCTCTCTCCTCTGCATTGAACAGTGGAATTCCTATGGCACTTTTTATGTTACCATTCTTGCTTTCAATTTCATTGAAGGTTATTTTGACTTTCCTATATGCTGAGTCAGTCCTTCCGACAATCATTTCTTTTTAGATTACTTCAAATTTTTCTTGCAACCATTTCATCATAGCTTGCCTGCACTTCCTATTTATTTCATTCCTCAGTGACTTTTCTTTCTGTATTCCTGAATTTCCCTGAACATTTTTGTACTTCCTTCTTTCATAAATCAACTGAAGTTTCTTTTTTTTTGTTACCCATGGTTTCTTCGCACTTACCTTTTTTGTACCTACTTTTTTTCTTTCCAACTTCTGTAATTGCCCTTTTTAGAGATGTCCATTCCTCTTCAACAGTACTGCCTACTGAGCTATTCCTTACGGCTGTATCTACAGCCTTCCAGAAGTTCAAGCATATATCATCATTCCTTAGTACTTCCGTATCCCACTTCTTTGCATATTCCAGGGTATGTCTTACAATCCAATGTCTGATTTTGGAATCTCTGCCTGAACATGATGTAATCTAACTGAAATCTTCCCATGTCACCCAGCTGTTTCCAAGTATAACTCCTCTTGCGAGTCATGAACAGAGTATTCACTATCACCAGCTGAAATTTATTACAGAACTCAATTAGTCTTTCTTCTCTCTCTTTCCTTGTCCTAAACCCATATTCTCCTGTAACCTTTTCTTCTACTCCTTCCCCTACAACTGCATTCCAGTCCCCCATCACTATTAGATCTCCATCTCCCTTTATGTACTGTATTACCCTTTCAATATCCTCATATGCTTTCTCTATCTTTTCACCTTCGGCTTGCGACGTCGGCATGTGTACTGAATTATTGTTGTCTGTGTTGGTTTGCTATCAATTCTGATAAGAACAATCATATCACTGAACTGTTCAAAGTAACAGACTCTTGGTTGGTTGGTTTGTGGGGGTCGAAGGGACCAGACTACAAAGGTCATCGGTCCCTTGTTCCATGACCATAAAATCTCACAAGGCGTAAAAACAAGGGACAACACAGAACAAGAAAGACACAGACAAAGACCAGAAAACAAGGAAATAAAAGCACATAGAGATTTATAGTGGTTGGCCGACCACGGAAACAGAAAAGGAAACGCCAACCGCCAAGAAACACACTAAAAACCACAATCTAAAACCATAGGCCACAGGTCAGATTCAAAACAATAAAGGACACTAACCCTTAGATCAAGTGATAAAAAGCCCCCTGCACAAATAAAACTACAAACTAGGTCTGCCGTTGCAGCATCATCCGATAAAAAAGCAGGGAGAGTATCAGGCAGCATAAACGTCTGCCTGAGTGCAGTTAAAAACAGACAGGCCAACAGGATGTGGACCACTGTCAATACTGATCCACAGCGGCAGAGAGGTGGGTCCTCATGGCGCAAGAGATGACCGTGCGTCATCCAAGTGTGGCCAATGCAGAGCTGGCAGAGAACTGAGTCCTTGCGGGAGCCTCGTAAGGAGGAGCGCCACACACCAGTAGTCTCCTTGACGGCCCGAAGTTTTTTGGGTGACTACAGGGCGCGCAGTTCTTCACCCTAGGTGCGAAGTACCTTCTGCCCCAAAACTGACCTGAGGTCACTCTCCAAAAGGCCAATCTCCAAGGCTGCTGCACTGACAGCCTATTTGGCCAGCGTGTCAACACGTTCATTTCCTGGGATGCCGACATGGCCCAAGGTCCACATAAAGGCCACAGAGTGGCCGCAACGGGCAAGAGTATGGAGGGACTCCTGGATAGCTATCAGCAGATGAGAGTGAGGGACACACTGGTCGATGCTCATAAACCGATCAGGAAGTCACTACAGATAACGAAGGACTCACCCGAGCAGGAGCGGATATACTCTAGGGCGCAAGAGATGGCGACCAGCTCAGCACTGAAAACACTGCGGCAATGAGTGTTATTCATAATGATCCCCTAGAGTAATAGCATAACCAACAACACAACCAGCAACCAGCGAACTGTCAGTATAGACAACGTCAGAGCCTTGAAATGTGGCAAGAATTGAAATAAAGCAGTGGCAGAGGGACTCAGGAGGGACGGAGTCCTTCGGGCCCTGTGCCACATCGACCCCACGGTATGGGCGGGGCACACACCACAGGGGTAGACGTATATGGGCCTGGAAAACAGGAGGGAGAGGGAAAAACTCAAGCCCAGAGAGAAGAGCCCAGATACGAACTGAGATCGTACACCCTGATCGGGTCCGCCGCTCTGGCAGATGGACGTCCGAGTTAGGGAACAGCAGACGGTAATTGGGATGCCCGGGCGAGCTACAAACGTGGGCAGCGTAAGCGGCCAGTAATCGTCGGTGCCAGATCCGCAATGGAGAGACCAGCCTCCACAAGTATGCTAGTGACAGGGCTTGTGCGGAAAGCTCCAGTGCCAAGTCGGATTCCGCTGTGAAGGATGGGGTCAAGCAACGGCAATGCAGAAGGGGTTGTCGAACCTTAAGCCAGGCTCTCATAATCTAGACGGGACTGGATTAACGCGTGGTACAGCTGTAAAAGGGTAGACCGATCGGCACCCCAGCTGGTGTGACTCGAGCAAGGAAGAGCATTAAGATGTAGCCATTACGTTTGTTTAAGCTGCTGAATATGAGGGAGCTAAGTAAACCAGGTATCAAAAACCAATCCCAAAAACCGATGCGTCTCTACCACTGAAAGAGGTTTGCTGTCAAGATAAAGCCGTGGCCCAGGGTGAACAGTGCGAAGCTGGCAGCAATGCATAACACAGGTCTTGGCAGCCGAAAACTGGAAGCCATGCACTACAGCCCAAGACTGTGCCCTGGATAGCATTCTGCAGTTACCGTTCAGCAGCTGCAACGCCGGTGGAGCTATAGTATAGGCAGATGTCATCAGCATACAAGGAAGATGAGACAGATGTTCCGACCGCCACAGCGAGCCCATTAATTGCAACTAAAAAGTGGCGGACACTCAAGACAGATCCTTGCGGGACCCCACTCTCCTGAACTCGAGAGGAACTATGGGAGGCCGAAACCTGCATGCGGAAGGAACGAAGCAACAGAAAATTTTGTATGAAAATCGGGAGCGGACCCTGAAGATGCCACCTATGAAGAATGGTGAGGATGTCATGTCGCCATGTCGTATCATAGGCCTTCCACATGTCAAAAAAGACAGCAACTGATGGTCGGCAAAGGCCGTCCAGATGGCAGACTCCAGGCTCATCAGATTATCGGTGGCAGAGCGGCCCTTACAGAACCCACCCTGAGACGGAGCAAGAAGTCCCGAGTCTCAAGCAGCCAACTCAACCTCCGGCTCACCATGCATTCGAGCAACTTGCCAAGAATGTTGGTGAGGCTAATGGGGCAGTAGCTGTCCACCTCCAGTGGGTTCTTGCCAGGTTTCAACAAAGGGATTACAATGCTTTCCCACCATTGCGACGGAAACTCACCCTCAACCCAGATATGATTGAAAAGGTCTAGGAGGCCTCTCGGGCAGTCCACTGAGAGGTGTCTGAGCATCTGACAGTGGATGCGATCTGGCCCGGGAGCAAGCAGCTAGGGGACTTTGGAATTCCCACTCACTGAATGGAGCATTGTACGAGTCAGGGTGGTGCGTGTGAAATGAAAATCTCTGACATTCCAACCACTCTTTCAGGGAGCGGAAGGCCTGTGGGTATTCGCAGAAGCAGAACTCTGAACAAAATGCTCCGCTAAGTGGTTTGCAATCATGTCAGAGTCAGTACAGACTGCTCCATTCAGTGAAAGCGCAGGTATGTCAATGGGGGTCCAACAGCCATAGAATCACCTAATCTTGGCCCAAACCTGTGATGGAGAGGCTGCGGGTTCGCACAAAGAGCCGTTTAAAGGCGATGAGGTGTTCCAATGAGGGATGCCGCTTGTGACGCTGGAGGGCCCGCCTGCGATCTTTATCGCCTCAGCGATCTCTGACAACCATCAAGGCACAGTCCTCTGCCGAGGGGACCCAGAAGAACAGGGAATGGCAGATTCTGCATCAGTAACGATGCCGGTGGTGACTGAGTGAACCACCGCATCAATGGCGTCATTGGAAATAGGCTCAATAGTGGCAATGGAGGTGAACAAGTCCCAGTCAGCCTTACTCATAGCCCATCTGCAGGGGCACCCAGAAGAGTGACACTGTGGCAATGACAGGAAGATCGGAAAGTGGTCACTACTGCACAAGTCATCATGCACACTCCATTGGACACACGGTAATAGGCTAGGGCTGCAGATCAAAAGGCCGATGGCTGAGTATGTGCCATGCACCACACTGAAATATGTGAAGGCACCATTATTTAAAAGAGAAAGGTCGAGCTGTGCCAACACTTTCTCAACAACGTTGCCTTGGCCTGTTGCCACTGATACACCCCACAGAGGGTTACGGGCGTTGAAGTCCGCCAGTAACAGAAAAGGTGGCGGCAATTGTGTTATCAGTGCAGCCAGGACGTGCTGCAGGACATCACCATCCGGTGGAAGATAGAGACTGCAGACAGTAACAGCCTGAGGTGTCCACACACGAACAGCGACAGCCTCTAAAGGTGTTTGTAGAGGGACACACTCACTGTAAAGATAGTGAAGGACGTAGATGCAGATGCTACCAGATACCTACTCATAAGCTGCCTAGTTCTTATAATAACCCTGATAGCCACGGAGGGTGGGGGTTCGCATCGCCGGCAACCAAGTTTCCTGAAGAGCAATGCAGAGGAAAGGGTGAAAGCTGAGAAGTTGTCAGAGTTCAGCAAGATGGTGGAAAAAACCGCTGCAGGTCCACTGAAGGATGACACTGTCCATGGCCGAGATAGGTGTGAAGGGACTGAGGAGGCAGATTACGCTGCTGGGTCTCCTGCTGCCACCGATGGAGTACCTGTGCAAGTAACATCGATTGTGTCTGAGGGTCCGGCGAGATCTAGGTCCTCAGCACATGCCAGAATCTCTACCTAGTCCGCAGACACAGAGCTTGTAGGTTGTGGTGGGGTGGGTGCCACCAGAAGTTCCTTCGTCTTAGAGGTCTTCTTCTTGGACTTTTGTCACTGCTCCTTGGGTTTCACTGGCTGGGAGGGCTTCACTGATTCAGTCTCCGGGATGGAGGAGGATCGCGAAGCCCTACGACCAGCTGCTTGTGGGCACTTATGCCACTGCCAGGCGTCATACTTCCCACTTGTGGAAACCTGGGCAGGGAGGGACCCAAGGGCAAGGGACCCCTTGTGAGCAAGAGGAACCAAAGAAGTTGGATGCTTCTCCAGGTTAGCAGTGGGAACTGATGTCCCCGATGGGTGTTTGGGTGGGGTGGGGGGAGGGGTTGCTCCTCAGGTAGGTGGTGCAGGAGCAACAGGGTGGGTAGTGCCCCCCATGGTCAAGGGGGCATGTGGAGTCGTACGGCTCGGGGAGCCGACTGGAATTCGCTGAACTGATGGGGCTATCACGTTTGTCGTAGCGGCAGCATATGAGGAAGTCATTCGCACAGGATGGAGTTGTTCATATTTCCTCTTAGCCTCAGTATAGGTCAGTCAGTCCAGGGTCTTATATTCCATGATTTTCCACTCTTTCTGTAAGATTCTGCAGTTTGGCGAGCAAGGTGAATGATGCTCTCCACAATTGACACAGATGGGAGGCAGGGCACAAGGAGTATTGGGATGTGATGGGCATCCGCAATCTCGATATGTGAGGCTGGAAGTACTGCGGGAAGACATATGGCCAAACTTCCAGCACTTAAAGCACCGCATCGGGGGAGGTATATAGGCTTGACATCACAGCAGTAGACCACCACCTTGACCTTCTCCGGTAGTGTATCACCCTTGAAAGCCAAGACCAAAGCACCAGTAGCAATCTGATTATCCTTCGGACGCCGATGAATGCGCTGGAGGAAATGTAAGCCTCGCCGCTCTAAATGGGTGCGTAGCTCGTCATCAGACTTCAAAAGAAGGTCCCTATGGAAAATAATACCCTGGACCATATTTAAACTCTTATGGGGTGTGATGGTAACTGAAACATCCCCCAACTTGTCACAAGCAGGTAACCTCCGTGACTGGGCAGAGGATGCTGTTTTTATCAATACTGACCCAGAGTGCATTTTGGACAAGGCCTTCACCTCCCCAAACTTGTCCCCTTAATGCTCTACAAAGAATTGAGGCATCGTTGACATGAAAGACTCCCCATCAGCTCTCGTACAAACTAGGAACCGTAGTGAATAAGTGTCAATGCCATCCTGAGCCTTTCGCTCGTCCCACGGTGTGGCCAGGGAGGGGAATGATTTGGGATCATATTTCTGAGCGTTGAATTGACCCCGAGAACACTTAGAGACTGCTGGCGGCTGACCAGGTCATCCGCCCTGATACCATCCACTCCGACTAAGGGCCCTCCCCTCGGGCACCACCCAGCCTCAGCAAGGGCCACCTGGCAAGATGGCCATTACCGGGAGTCCTGAGCCCCAGGAAGATAGGCGCCTACTCTTTGGCATAAGTGGGGTGTTAAAGGCACAGGCATCAGCAGAGCGATCCCTGTGTTGTCAGGGGGCTACAACCAACAGGGTACATGACAGCCCCACCACAACGGACTGGCTTCCGTGCTGGATATTAGGTGCAAGGAAGTCCACGGTCGTCGTCTCCACAGAAAGCAACACTGGACAGTGCATGGTAGAAATCGCACCCAGGAATGTATCCTTGTCCAAGAGATGGAGAACGAGCGGGACTGCAATGTGACGATGAGAAAGCTGGCTAAAGGTCTCAATGCATGATGGACACAATGCACCATGTAAGGCGCCCTTTCCCAATTGGCTTGCTCTTCGGAAGAATGTTGAAAGATGGAGGTCAAACCCAAGAGGGGACCATCACATAAAAGCCAAAAAGTATGAGACTCCTTTTTATCGCCTCTTACTACAGACAAGAATACCGCGAGCCTGTTCTTTACCCCTGAACCCGCAGGGGGGAACAGACTCTCTGCCCTACCTTCCTATTCATAACAAATCATACTTCAATTATATTATTTTCTGCTGCTGTTGATATTACCCTACACTCATCTGACCAGAAATCACTGTCTTCTTTCTATTTCACTTCACTGACACCTACTATATCTTGATTGAGCCTTTGCATTTCCCTTTCAGACTTTCTAGCTTCCCTACCAGGTTCAAGCTTCTGACACTCCACACCCCCACTCGTAGAACACTTTCATTGGTCATTCAATCTTTTTCTAATGGTCACCTCCCTCTTGGCGGTCCCCTCCTGGAGATCTGAATGGGAGACTATTCCAGAATCTTTTGCCAATGGAGAAACCATCATGACACTTTTTCGATTACAGGCCATATGTCCTATGGATACATGTTATGTGTCTTTAATGCAGTGGTTTCTGTTGCCTTCTGCATCCTCATACCATTGATCATTGCCAATTCTCCTACCTTTAGGGGCTGTCTCCCACCCCAAGAACAAGAGAGAGCCCTGAACCTCTGTGCACTACTCCACCCTCTTTGACAAAGCCATTGGCAGAATGAGGGTGACATCTTATGCCAGAAGCCTTCAGCTGGCAATGCTGATTGTTAATCAAAATTTAACCAGTGGCGGGTTTTGAACCTGGGACAGAGGACATTTTGATTACTAATCAAAGATGTTACCCCTAGACCATGGGTACAGCCTGGAATGGTACTGCTCTACTTAATAAACTACACAAAAAGGGATGTGAATTTCTGTGGGTGGCTTTACCAGGAAGCTGCATTTTGCACCTTAAAACAAGCCCTAGGATCAGCGCCAGTATTAGGTCTACCAGAGTTCAACATTGAATTCATTTTGCAAACTGATGCTTCCTGTCTGGGGATAGGAGCAGTGTTGTTAAAGGAACAGGAAGGGATTAGGAAAGTACACCTCAAGGGTATTAAATAATTTTGGGAAAAGATATCTTATCTATGAATTGGAGACCCTGTCAGTTTTGTTCGGCACAGAGGAGATTAGATATTAATTGGAACACTTTGGAAAAGTTTGTCTTGGAAGCTGACAGTCAAGCCCTCAGCTGGGTGTTAGCCACACCAAGAAAAACTGGTCACATTGCCAGGTGGGCATATAGGATTTTATTCTGTAGGTTTGAAGTCCATAATATTTAGAGATTGGAGAATGTTGTAGCTGCAAGGACTGAGTCGCACATTTGGAGGGAATGAGTACAATGAGGGTGATAAGCAGCTACTGACAGATGATGATTCGAAGCCACAATAACTACGACTGTTGCACAAATTCCTCATCTGTTTCATGGCATTGAGGAGTTCCAGGATCAAGGCAAATGCCTTCACGAGATTAAGGAGAGGTTACAGAAAGTAGACAATGTAAATGTTCCACTACTTCCATGAATCTGCTATGGGAAGACATTGAGGAGTGTGGACAACGCAGGAGAAAATCAGACAGCAATTTATTGTCTGGAATGGATAACAAGATCAGTAAGGAGATATCAAGTTGTGACATTCGCACTGTTAGTAAACCAGTGTAAAATAACGAGATCAGATATTTGGTGTCCAAGCTGACAGAGGGACCCTTTCAGTGGATGTACACTGATTTTGTGGAATTGTTGCCTAGACTGAAGGCAGGTAAAAGATGATTTTAGTTTGTGTGGACTGCTTTATGCTTATTAATTTGGTTGTTATCCGCCAAAGTAGCGACCATTCAAGCTCTAATCCAAAATTTACGAGGAATTTTTGGCACTCTTGGCCCTCCACAATCTGATAATGTGAGGTCATTTACCACACCTGATTTTAACCAATTTTGCCTTTGTTTGAGAGTGTGACATGTAACTAGAACACCTTATCATCCAAACCCATAATATATGGAGCACATTAATAGGAACCTTCCCATGGTCCTCATAACCTATCATAGTGATAATCAAAGTGCATGAGATTCTTCACTCCCCTGGTTAACAATGGCACTTATCACTGTATGGCCTGAGAGAAATCAGTCCACACTTGTGAGTTTTCTCCTGGGATACCAGGTAGACAATCCACTGTATAATTTATGGTCTATTGATGACATACTGCCTGAGAAGAGAAATGCTGAACAGTTGGTAATGGAGGCTGGCAAAAGGGATCTCAGTGAGGCACATAAGAGAGAGACCACATCCACCACAATGTAGAGTGGCAACCAAACAACTACCGAATTGGTGGCATGATTTTTATTAAGAATTTTTAAGGAGTCAGTAAAGGCAAGAAGTTATTTCTGTGATTTATGGGTCCATTAGAAACTCAAGAGTTCATGAACCCTGTCACTGTTCTGTTAAGGGACCTCCAAACAGCAAAGAAGTTAGGGCTCACCTGTCTCAGATTAAGTTGGGCTCCCAGGGCAAACCTGGGGTTCTTGGCAGGTTGCCAAATCAAGGAGGGAATATGTGCTACATTCTGCCTACATTGGTATTAGCAGATATAGGTTGGCTATACTTCCTAGTGGATTGTGCTCTTCTTCCTCGGGTGGCAGAAGTGTTAATCAGGTGGGCGCAACATGGGAGAGATCAGTCGGTCGATGGCTCGAGCCACGAGAGGAGAAGTGGTTGCTTGTTTGATTGCGGAAGGACTGTTCGGCAAGCCGTCAACATTACTTGTTTATGGGCTGGCCATGCACACTGAGCAACTGCAGGCCTGCGGTAGTGTGGTGTCCAGAGGCAGGGCAACCTAAGCTTAAGCAGTGACTACCAGTACTGGGTCTTTGTGTCAGCATGTCGCAACTATCTAGTTATGATTTACAGACTGTGTGCCGACAGGGGGATTTAAACTGTGTTATCGGATTTAACTATACACTCTGTTCCCCGATACTATAATGCAATAGACTTTGCATGATGGACAGTTGTATTATTACCTTTACTGTCTATGAATTGGGCAGATATTTTGATGCTGTTATATCTGTAGCTTTGTCGGATGGCACATGAGGACATGCAGTCAGCTTATTCAACTTTCACTTAGTGTGCTGCACTGTCTGGCCATGCCATGAATTTCTAGTTTCCTGTTATTAACATTCAGATGTTTCGGGGTAGTCTGACTTTTCCTTATATGTATATTTAGTGGTGGACATTTTGCTGATAACAATGACATTGTAATCACAACTAAAACACCAGACCTCTTAGTAGAGAAAGGAAATGAAACTCCTAAGGATCAAACCCACAAATATACAAGCAAAGAAAATACCATCAGCAAGTTACACCCTTTATTGATGTGTTACCTTCAACGAGACAACTCCTTATACACAGTTTTCAAAGTACAGCGAGGGGCCTCTGGAATAAAAACTAAAAATAGTAACAAACCTTCACATAACGATCTCTTTATGCAGTTGAAGATTTTAACCACATTATGTGAATATATCCACCAATCTGTCAATATAACTACCAATCTGTTATGCATAACAAGAACATAAGCAATTATCTCATGAACAGTAGCATTCATGATCACTGACCAAGTGCCAGACTAAACTTACAATTACCAAGAGTAAACAAACAAAAAACATGAAACAGTATTTTCTACAAAGAAATAAAATAGTACAATATATTGCACAGTGATATTAAAGGGACAACTAAAATCAAAATATTTGAAAAGTCCATTAAAGTGTACCTCTTAAATAATTCATTCAATAAATTCAAGAATTATTTAAATAGTTCAGAATAGGGAAGGGAAAAATATTAACATTATTTAATAAGAAACAACTGTTATTCTAGAGTAAACCCTTTTAGTTTAATAATTCCTACAGTAATACCCACCAAAATACACAATTTCTCAAAATTCAATGTAACTGGACAGATGAAAAAAAAATCTACTCAGCAAGTAGCAGCAGGAGAAACACACATAAAAAAAGGAACAGAAATCCGCAAGCTTTTTGGGCCAATATCTCCTCCTCCTGGCAGAAGGCGAAGGAAGAGGAATGAAGAAAAAGGACTGGTGTGGTTTAGGAAATGGGGAGAGTTCAGGAAAGATGCCCAGAACTGTTGGTCAGGGGAGATTTACTGGAAGGGATGAGAAAGAAAGATTTTCTTCCCCTTCATCCCTTTTGCCAGATGAAGGGGCCACTGACTCCAAAATCTTGCAAATTTATGTACCCTTTTTATGTGTGTTCTGTTGATACTTGGTCCTATTCTAACAAAGATGATATATAATTTTATAAATGATTTGTAGATGAATAAAGAACAAACAAACCCACAAAACCACCCACTGCAAATCACTATTTTTTGTGTCTGGAGCTACTTAGTTCCCCTCTTGCTCACTGTACTGGCTGTGCAGTGCTGATTATGCAGTGGTAGCTGCTGCGATGGTGTAGAATTGGGTGTTTGAAGTGGTCAGCATCACATCATGGCAGTCACCAAGACATCATCAGTCTCTTTTTGCATCAACATGTTTTACACGAGGAAAAAATCTGAGATTGTTTATAACATTCTCACCCTTCTGCTGATCACCGCAAATGTTTGAGAATAAAATTTGGAAATGACACGTATTGTACTGTTCTACATTCTTGTAAAAGCATCTTATACAATGGGTTGTGCAACAAATTAACAAGGAACAACTCATTAAAAAAGTATTCGCTTATATGGGGAATTACTTAAACAAAAAATGGTTGAGTGAGTGAATAATATAAGAAACAAAAAAGACAGAGTTCAAAGTACAAACCAGCGAATACAGATGACAATTTCACGGACAGAAAAAGTATTTAAATCCACTTGTACAATGATGAATCAGGAGAACAGCATAAACCTCCCAACAGATTTCCTTTTCAACTAACTTATCATTCAGCTTTAAAAGGGTTCAGTTTCCAGCAAGATTTGCACACATTATGACTATTGATACGGCACAAGGACAAACATTCCATTGTTGCAGAGTGAATTTAAGAGAATCATGTTTCTCACACAGAAACTATACATAGTGTGTTAGCATTTTGTAAACCACAAAATTTGTCTTTGCACGAGAAAGCAAAACATCAAATGTAATTTGTAATAATATAGTTGAATAAGTTAGATGCTATACAGATGACATGATTTGTAAAACACCAAGTGGGTCCTTAAAAGCTATGTAAGAAATAGCTGGTTGCTACATTCCTTCCAGTAATTATATGGTGAGTTGTCACCTGTGCTCTGTCTATTATTTACATATCACAAAAAACTTCCTATTAACACATTAGTTCTTAACTTGCGAGTTACTCACATGTTCCATGGATCATTTGCACAATTACCATCAAAATTATGCAGAACAAGTTAGTTTACAGGCTATATATACATATGTCACTGCCACTACAGGCCAACTTGGTAAGGATCTAACACTATCCAAGAATTAGTCAACCAGGGATTTTGAAGATAAACTCTCATGTGAGTTACACCTACTTACGATTCTGCAGTGGCTGCATATATGTGGTCACTCCACTGTAACTCATGGAAACATTCCAATCCAAGCTGCCGGGTATGGCAGTCCACATAAGGTGTGCTTGCTTCTGTCAATTTCCTTTTCTCACTAAGGCTTTGCAGTCTTTTTGATGTGTGTCTGCATCTCAACACGTCATCTTTATAGTGAGTAGCTATCTATCTTTTACCTTATATTGTTCAAAGAAACTCTCATTATCTGATGGCAGCAACAATTCCTGTGACTGCCCATAAACAATATCAGATATTTTTGTACAGTTATATAACAGTTTGTATTTATTTATTTATTTATTTATTTATAGGGCCAACAGCCTGTATTTGCACTGAGTGTTGATAATCTGCAAATATACCTGTATTGCATGGCTCCTTCCTGATTATGTTACTGCCCCACACAGAATTGCATCATCAGATAACAGCCTCAGAGAGCTATATATTTTCTCTTAAGAGTCATTTAGTACACTTCTTGAACAAAAGTGGTTCAATAATGTTGTCCTTAAGTATACCAGACAGTACTCTTGTTTCTAGCAAAATCTCCCCATTAAATCAATAAACTGAATTATATTTTCTACGAAGTCTTCAATCCAATCACATATTTGTTTCAGTATTCCAAACAATGTTTACTGCATACTAAAGCAGTTTCTTGTTGTCTCTGTTACACAGAAATAGCTCTCCACCTTAACTTTCCATTCAACACCAGTAATTAATGATGAAGTAATATATTCAAGATCACTGATTCTGTGTTCACAGAGTACAGATCTGCTTGTTCCCGGCACATCAAATGTTTCCCCTGCAAGTGAGCTGTCTCACCAAATCCTCAAGATAATTTTCTGAAAATGTGTTTAGTACATAAACGTACAGTTACTATTCTGGGCCTTTCTTTGACACTTTATTTCATTCCCAGTTTATCTCTGACACTTGTCTAGTCATCTACTACCACAGGGCTGGCCATGGTGTGCAAGGATTCATGCACCCATCTGTCCAGTTTGGCACTCAGCACTACTAGTTTTACTCAGTCCTCCTCAGGATAGTCAGAACACAATGATATATTGTTCAGCAGTGCAATGTGACACTGTTCTGGCATTTGGTGCAGCACTTTTCGGTCAGCAATACTTTCTTCAGTTCAGCAGAATCACGTGTCAACAATGTTTATACTTTGCTATTTGCTCATAGTAAAAAGGTATTTTGCAGATCCAGTGCCTATTTGCTCAAAACAAGAGGCAGTTCAGTAAACTACTGCCACAAGCCTTGAAAAATGAATGAGAATCACAGTTCATTTTCATACAGAAGGATGAGAATTCTCTATACCTATTATGCAGTCGTATAATCAATGGATACAAAAATTTGTTAATGAACAGCCTTACAACACTACACATAAAGAATTTGTTGATGACAGATGACAAAAACATTACAACGATCGACAGACAATATGTATGGGACTGATTGTTCCATACGTCAAGAAGCATTCTGTGTTAAATTTACAAGCAGGAAGCACATGATGAAATTGGTGGCATGAGTAGTAGCACACTGTCAGATTCAATAGTTTGTGATGGAACTGAACAAAGAGCACAGTGGCATTATATATTAATGTGAAATATGTTGGTTAAGTCAAGGAGCACATGCAGAACAATTTTTTAATTTATCACTCACTATTGTTGGCTTTCTGAATGAAAAGGAAATCAGGAACCAAAATTAGATGATCTGGAATGGATTAAAGAGCTAACATTTTAAGTGGACTTGACTGCACACTGCCCTCTTTGCACTACGTCCATGACATACCTTACTGCTGTCAATAAATTCTCACTATATATATATATATATATATATATATATATATATATATATATATATATATAGTATGTGGCTGAGGGACTGCGTCAGCTTTCAGACAACACTACTTACAAAGTTTGCCATGGTAATCCCATTCCTGATGTCCAGGCGGAGCTTCAAGGAATCCTCAGAACCTTAGGCCCCCTACAAAACCTTTCACCTGACTCCATCAACCTCCTGACCCCACCAACACCCCGCACCCCCACCTTCTACCTTCTTCCCAAAATTCACAAACCCAATCATCCCGGCCGTCCCATTGTAGCTGGTTACCAAGCCCCCACAGAACGCATCTCTGCCTACGTAGATCAACACCTTCAACCCATTACTTGCAGTCTCCCATCCTTCATCAAAGACACCAACCACTTTCTCGAACGCCTGGAATCCCTACCCAGTCTGTTACCCCCGGAAACCATCCTTGTAACCATTGATGCCACTTCCTTATACACAAATATTCCGCATGTCCAGGGCCTCGCTGCGATGGAGCACTTCCTTTCACGCCGATCACCTGCCGCCCTACCTAAAACCTCTTTCCTCATTACCTTAGCCAGCTTCATCCTGACCCACAACTTCTTCACTTTTGAAGGCCAGACATACCAACAATTAAAGGGAACAGCCATGGGTACCAGGATGGCCCCCTCGTACGCCAACCTATTCATGGGTCGCTTAGAGGAAGCCTTCTTGGTTACCCAGGCCTGCCAACCCAAAGTTTGGTACAGATTTATTGATGACATTTTCATGATCTGGACTCACAGTGAAGAAGAACTCCAGAATTTCCTCTCCAACCTCAACTCCTTTGGTTCCATCAGATTCACCTGGTCCTACTCTAAATCCCATGCCACTTTCCTTGACGTTGACCTCCACCTGTCCAATGGCCAGCTTCACACGTCCGTCCACATCAAACCCACCAACAAGCAACAGTACCTCCATTATGACAGCTGCCACCCATTCCACATCAAACGGTCCCTTCCCTACAGCCTAGGTCTTCGTGGCAAACGAATCTGCTCCAGTCCGGAATCCTTGAACCATTACACCAACAACCTGAAAACAGCTTTTGCATCCCGTAACTACCCTCCCGACCTGGTACAGAAGCAAATAACCAGAGCCACTTCCTCATCTCCTCAAACCCGGAACCTTCCACAGAAGAACCCCAAAAGTGCCCCACTTGTGACAGGATACTTTCCGGGACTGGATCAGATTCTGAATGTGGCTCTCCAGCAGGGATACGACTTCCTCAAATCCTGCCCTGAAATGAGATCCATCCTTCATGAAATCCTCCCCACTCCACCAAGAGTGTCTTTCCGCCGTCCACCTAACCTTCGTAACCTCTTAGTTCATCCCTATGAAATCCCCAAACCACCTTCCCTACCCTCTGGCTCCTACCCCTGTAACCGCCCCCGGTGTAAAACCTGTCCCATGCACCCTCCCACCACCACCTATTCCAGTCCTGTAACCCGGAAGGTGTACACGATCAAAGGCAGAGCCACGTGTGAAAGCACCCACGTGATTTACCAACTGACCTGCCTACACTGTGAAGCGTTCTATGTGGGAATGACCAGCAACAAACTGTCCATTCGCATGAATGGACACAGGCAGACAGTGTTTGTTGGTAATGAGGATCACCCTGTGGCTAAACATGCCTTAGTGCACGGCCAGCACATCTTGGCACAGTGTTACACCGTCCGGGTTATCTGGATACTTCCCACTAACACCAACCTGTCAGAACTCCGGAGATGGGAACTTGCCCTTCAGCATATCCTCTCTTCTCGCTATCCGCCAGGCCTCAATCTCCGCTAATTCCTAATTTCAATCTGCCGCCGCTCATACCTCACCTGTCTTTCAACATCATCTTTGCCTCTATACTTCCGTCCCGACTGACATCTCTGCTCAAACTCTTTGCCTTTACAAATGTCTGCTTGTGTCTTGTATGTATGGATGGATATGTGTGTGTGTGTGTGTGTGCGAGTGTATACCTGTCCTTTTTTCCCCCTAAGGTAAGTCTTTCCGCTCCCGGGATTGGAATGACTCCTTACCCTCTCCCTTAAAATCCATATCCCTTTGTCTTTCCTTCTCCTTCCCTCTTTCCTGACGAGGCAACCGTTGGTTGCGAAAGCTAGAGTTTTGTGTGTATGTTTGTGTTTATTTGTGTGTCTATCGACCTGCCAGCGCTTTTGTTGGGTAAGTCTCATCATCTTTCTTTTTAAATAAATATATATATATATATATATATATATATATATATATATATATAGTGAGAATTTATTGACAGCAGTAAGATATGTCATGGACGTAGTGCAAAGAGGGCAGTGTGCAGTCAAGTCCACTTAAAATGTTAGCTCTTTAATCCATTCCAGATCATCTAATTTTGGTTCCTGATTTCCTTTTCATTCAGAAAGCCAACAATAGTGAGTGATAAATTAAAAAATTGTTCTGCATGCGCTCCTTGACTTAACCAACATATATATATATATATATATATATATATATATATATATATATATATATATATATATATATATATATATAAAAAGTGCTGGCAGGTCGACAGACACACAAACGAACACAAACATACACACAAAATTCAAGCTTACGCAACAAACTGTTGCCTCATCAGGAAAGAGGGAAGGAGAGGGAAAGACGAAAGGATGTGGGTTTTAAGGGAGAGGGTAAGGAGTCATTCCAGTCCCGGGAGCGGAAAGACTTACCTTAGGGGGAAAAAAGGACGGGTATGCACTCGCACACACACACACACACACATATCCATCCACACATATACAGACACAAGCAGACATACCTCTGGGGATGTTGTAATTAATGTAATCCTCTCCTCACAATCCCCAAGTGAGTAATACATTTGAGATTGTAGTATATTCCTTTACTTCAAACTCACCAAAAATTTTTATATATGCACATACACGGCATGATATCTCTCTTGTGAATTAGTTCAAATGCAACAGAAGTTTGTGCAGTGGCATTTCCTTCTCCGTTACCTGAAATTAACAAGTTGTGTGCACAACAACTGTTTATTGTTGCTAGTTCATAGTTTGTTGCATATTATGTATTATATGCCACAGAACTGTCAAAGTAACACTCAATACCATATCAAGTTCTGTGGTATAAGAGGAAATCTAAGATACATTTGCCTTTGAGTATTGTTTGTCTAGCTCTATATAAACCATCTATTCTTACATCCAATAGCTGATTCCAGACTGTTAGGCATGCCTGGCCTCCTGAGGGAAGGGCAGGTGAAACAACTCTGAAATTCTTCACATAACAGTGGGAATCTAAAAATCTACATGCAAGATTGCCACAGAATTTACATGGAGCCTGTGGTTTAAGCCAGGCTGTTCCAACATTGCCCCATGTGGCAAGGGCAATCCTGCACACTCCATATTATACTCACACACAGGCACAGGTAGAGTAGTCTATTACACATGCTCTGTGCAAGCATGCTCTGCTCTGTGACCCTTGTCTGCGTGTGCTTGACCAGTGGACCATAATTGCATAAGCTACAATTCAGCTGCAAGACTGATCGCGCATTAGCTGTTTGCCCACCCCTGTTGACCTCTGCCCGAGCCTGCCAGCTGTCCTCTCTGGGAGAGCATCTGAGCTGGTACGGCCTGGTTTAAGCCTTCTACCATACTCCGTACCAAAGAGCCACAGTCAGTCCTGGGTACGATGACACCAACCACATATGTGCCTTCAACCCATGAACAAGGTTAGCAGGGTTCACCATGTCCTTCATTTAACAACAAATCTGAAAATGGCCTCTAAAAACAGACGGAAGGCATCACTGATCTCAACAGGAGCCATGACTTGCAGTCAGCTGCATCCATGTCTCAGACACTCAGCAAACACTGGATTACTTCCCAAATGATTTTGCCGAGGGGATCTACTGCCTGCCTTACATTGGGGCTCCATTCAAGTTTGCAGCCAGAAGGAAGAATGGCCCCACAGCCAACAGGGAAGATGGCTTGGGTTGGCACAGCTCTGATTTCAGCAACGGGTAATACTTTCTTCATTCCTGTCATGGAGAAATACAGGGACTGTTTTATGACCATTACTCACGTTCGTCCTCCACCTAGAGATCTACAACCCCATTACTCTCGAACATTCACCCAGATGACCCAATTTTTTCCAATATACTTCTTGCTGTTATCTTTCTGGCTGAACTATTATTGAAGTAAGGTGTCTCAGACATTTCACTTTAAGATTCTGAGACAACATGCATCTGTGCTAATTTGTAGAATTAAAAATTGTATTCTTAGGTTGCTAGATATCCATGCCCACAGGAAAATAATTTTTGTAGCAGCAGATAAACTTTTCTTACAGAATAATATCTTCCACAGTCCACAGAACAGTTAATAGAAGAACATACTGTTTCGAAAAAAAGTTACATCACGTATCTCACACTTTTGATGTTTGCTGTTCTCAAGAACAAATTCCTCTATTATATAAGTATTTTGTTAAGAACTCAAAGATCCCACTCCATTAGTATCGAATCCATGAACAACAGCACACTCACTAGATCACTGAGACCACTACTAAATTCCACACATCTACAATCCACGACCAGTACGAAAATAGCTGTGTACTTCGTTTGTTACATTAAAATGACATTGAAGATTACAGGTAGCAGAAGATTTCAGGGTAGACACGTATTGCAGCAAGTACTAACAAAACAAGCCCATTTATCTCAATACTGGTAGGAAATAACAGTTGATCCCTACAAAAGTTCAGTTCCAAGTATGGGTGGTATTCAGAAATGATTCACAATTGTACTTTCTTGTATCTTTTTTATTAACTAACATGAGCCCGTGTACACGGGATCTCTCCTTATAATCGCCAATGACAACAATACACCACCGCCACTATCTTAGAAACTTCATTACTGTGCCACAGAACCAATGTTTGGGGGTACTACACGCCCATTCCTGAGTGAAATTCTTAGGTGTTGCCCGTGCGAGCGTGGCACAATAATGAACATCAGAGATGCCAACTTTGCTCACTATTCCACTGCCGATGCAATGATCCATCCAATAAACATGAGCTTCCTAAACACACACCACAGTTACACATTTATGAATATGTTGTTTTGATTCCTTTCTTCAACAAAAACTATGCAGTCCATCTTTGTCCATGGCCGTCACCTTCCACCTTGTTCATAGCCTTCCATACTTAACAGCAAACAACCACAGTCTCTTCACTACACACATGGTTCATAACTGCTATCTAGCATCTCTTTGGTGGACTATGACCAGTTTATCATACTACAAAAGGATATGGCCATGGTTTGAGTGGCGCTTGTAAAATAAATAAATTGTAACTCATCTCCGAACACCTCTCATGCTGCAGTATGTATTAAGTATTCTCTGTAAATGCATGACAAATAAATGAGCCCCCCCCCCTCCACACACACACACACACACACACACACACACACACACACACACACACACACACACTACTCACCTCTACTTGTGTCTGCATCAAATTTTGAAAACTCTAGTTCACATATTTTGTAAGCTTAAATCTCCACTTACATCAGAGCAAATAGGTGAATGAGCACACGCAGAAAAATTCAGCAGTGTCCACTACCATTGCTGCCACCAACGAGCAAGATTTCATATAGGAGGAAATGGAAGAAAATATAAGAGAATATAAGAAAATATAAGAGAATGACCAACAAAGA
This sequence comes from Schistocerca cancellata, assembly GCF_023864275.1. Lineage (NCBI taxonomy): Eukaryota > Metazoa > Arthropoda > Insecta > Orthoptera > Acrididae > Schistocerca > Schistocerca cancellata. Next base: position 242,216,611 of record NC_064630.1, read on the forward strand.
ACAACACACTACAAATGCTGCACTTTTGTTTTGTAGATACTACAGCTGTCAGCACATTGGTTTCATTCAATATAATGCTGTTTATAGTTATCATGCAAAACGTATTCAGATAGTAACAATAAATTAAGGATGGGTCTACCTTTTTGATGAAAGGAGAAAATATAAAAATGCAGTAAATGAAGCAGGCAAAAAGGAATACAAACGTCTCAAAAATGAGATCGACAGGAAGTGCAAAATGGCTAAGCAGGGATGGTTAGAGGACAAATGTAAGGATATAGAGGCTTATCTCACTACGGGTAAGATAGATACTGCCTACAGGAAAATTAAAGAGACCTTTGGAGATAAGAGAACCACTTGTATGAACATCAAGAGCTCAGATGGAAACCCAGTTCTAAGCAAGGAAGGGAAAGCAGAAAGGTGGAAGGAGTATATAGAGGGTCTATACAAGGGCGATGTACTTGAGGACAATATTATGGAAATGGAAGAGGATGTAGATGAAGATGAAATGGGAGGTACGATACTGCGTGAAGAGTTTGACAGAGCACTGAAAGACCTGAGTCGAAACAAGGCCCCCGGAGTAGACAACATTCCATTGGAACTACTGAAGGCCTTGGGAGAGCCAGTCCTGACAAAACTCTACCATCTGGTGAGCAAGATGTATGAAACAGGTGAAATACCCTCAGATTTCAAGAAGAATATAATAATTCCAATCCCAAAGAAAGCCGGTGTTGACAGATGTGAAAATTACCGAACAATCAGTTTAATAAGCCACAGCTGCAAAATACTAACACGAATTCTTTACAGACGAATGGAAAAACTAGTAGAAGCCGACCTCGGGGAAGATCAGTTTGGATTCCGTAGAAATACTGGAACACGTGAGGCAATACTGACCTTACGACTTATCTTAGAAGAAAGATTAAGGAAAGGCAAACCTACGTTTCTAGCATTTGTAGACTTAGAGAAAGCTTTTGACAATGTTGACTGGAATACTCTCTTTCAAATTCTAAAGGTGGCAGGGGTAAAATACAGGGAGCGAAAGGCTATTTACAATTTGTACAGAAACAAGATGGCAGTTATAAGAGTCGAGAGACATGAAAGGGAAGCAGTGGTTGGGTAGGGAGTAAGATAGGGTTGTAGCCTCTCCCCGAGGTTATTCAATCTGTATATTGAGCAAGCAGTAAAGAAAACAAAAGAAAAATTCGGAGTAGGTATTAAAATCCATGGAGAAGAAATAAAAACTTTGAGGTTCGCCGATGACATTGTAATTCTGTCAGAGACAGCAAAGGACTTGGAAGAGCAGTTGAATGGAATGGACAGTGTCCTGAAAGGAGGATATCAGATGAAAATCAACAAAAGCAAAACGAGGATAATGGAATGTAGTCGAATTACGTCGGGTGATTCTGAGGGAATTAGATTAGGAAATGAGACACTTAAAGTAGTAAAGGAGTTTTGCTATTTGGGGAGCAAAATAACTGATGATGGTCGAAGTAGAGAGGATATAAAATGTAGACTGGCAATGGCAAGGAAAGCGTTTCTGAAAAAGAGAAATTTGTTAACATCGAGTATAGATTTAAGTGTCAGGAAGTCATTTCTGAAAGTATTTGTATGGAAGTGAAACATGGACGGTAAATAGTATGGACAAGAAGAGAATAGAAGCTTTCGAAATGTGGTGCTACAGAAGAATGCTGAAGATTAGATGGGTAGATCACATAACTAATGAGGAAGTATTGAATAGGATTGGGGAGAAGAAAAGTTTGTGGCACAACTTGACCAGAAGAAGGGATCGGTTGGTAGGACATGTTCTGAGGCATCAAGGGATCACCAATTTAGTATTGGAGGGCAGCGTGGAGGGTAAAAATCGTAAGGGGAGACCAAGAGATGAATACACTAAGCAGATTCAGAAGGATGTAGGTTGCAGTAGGTACTGGGAGATGAAGAAGCTTGCACAGGATAGAGTAGCATGGAGAGCTGCATCAAACCAGTCTCAGGACTGAAGACCACAACAACAACAACTTGCTGACTTCAAAGTTCTATGTGATAGTTATTCAAATAGGATTTCTTGCTGGTAAATAAGCAAGCAAAGCACTGTAGGAAAATAAAAACATGGACATCTGAATTTTTACGCTTTTTAAACAAATAGTAGCTACCCACTTATTACTGTACTTCTGCTACAACCTTCCTTATCCTTGTTTCGAACCACTGCACGCATGGTGGCAAAGCATTTTATTGGCTGCTCATTGCAATGATGAGAAAATGGTTTTGCAGGACACTGACCACCGATGAGCAATAATGGCCGAAGATTCTTAGCAACTGGACACAGTTATGCATGTTCCCAAGCTTGCAGCAAGTAATGAATTTATTTTCTTTGTCGATTTGTCAGTGCCTTGGCAATTTCTTGTAAAGCACATTTTCCCATGCATTTTGTCCAGTGGATTTTGAGGAAGAAACTTATCTCCTGTGGCACCAACAGTTTTTTTTTTTTTTTTTTTTTTTTTTTAATATTAGCTCTATTATGACTCCATTTTTTCCATCATATACCCAATTCACATTTACTAATTAAGTTAGTTCACACACAAAATGTGACACAACCAAAAAAGAGGATACACTCCTGCTGTTCACACCAACACAAGTGCAGAAATGGAAAGTATGTGAGCTTTCTTTGACAGTTTGCTGCAAGACAAATGACCAGCATAAAATGAGTGAACACCTGCAAAGGCAAACTGAGCACAGCTAAATGTGGTTCTCTCTCAATTGCCTGCAATTTACATCTGAAATCCAAGAAAAATCTTGCCCCCCTAGCATTCACTCCATTACAAAATACAAGTAATATCTGAACATCATACAGCACAGAAATCATGTTCAGCCTGCTACATAGAACAAAACAACAAATGATAAAAGTAACTGCCTAAGTACCTAATAACAAGGTCATGTCAGTTTGAGTTTATCCATTCTACATTGCATGCGCACACTGAACCTCCTAACAGACAAAGAAAAAATTACTTACACACAGCATTCCTTCATTATTTCCTTAATAAACAAAACAGCTATGAATGTTTTCCCAGACCCTGTGGGCAGGTACAGAATTGCGTTCTCATTTAGGCAACGTTTCAAGAGCTCTTCCTGGTACCTACGAGGAGCTACCTGCATTTTTTCTGGTGCAGTGTCCATGTTGGTAAGCTGTTATCTGAAATCACAATAAAGATGCTATAATATAAAAAAAATTCACATTAATAGACACTTGTGAAACTTAGGTGAAGCCACATATAAAAACAACACACACACACACACACACACACACACACACACAAACACACACACACACACACACACACACACACAATAAAATGGTGAGTAGTTTTTGAAATAGTATTGTGACAATTTAACAATAGCTGTAGGTAAACTATAATTTACTGAATTGTAGCAGACAGCAAATGGGTAAAAAGAGCTTAAAAATGATGATAATAATAATAAAGCCACTCTTGCATCTGCAATGACATACTGCCCTATTCAAGTGACATAGACATTGGAAATAATGTTTGTCGCAGCTTCTTTGGCTTTGTTATCTTTGTTGTAAGATATGTAATAATCGTTTGGGAGACACCAATTAGTGTAAATAGGACATTACACAAAAACTTTTATTATAAATATGTGTAATATTATACCTATGGCTTCTTGCCGATCACTATTTAGAGATCTAAAAATGTTTAGCTATTCCATTTATTTACATTTATGAACTGTTGTAGTGCTTTGAGAATTCTGGAACCACTCGACCTTCTGCCGCGTCGAACATGCGATATAAGAGAAGTGTGCGAGAGAGAGAGCCTATTTACTGCGCAACACGTCTGTGCGTGCAGGATGGACATTAGTCCTGGGAGGACAGGAGCTGTGTCAGACGAGCGATGCCGACAAGTGTTTGCCGCTCGCGCCATAGAAGCTGTATGTGACGTACAAGGAGCAAGCGTGCGTTATTCTTTGACAGTGTAATGATTGTAATTGTTATGAGCAATTGAAACACATTTTGTCTAGAGACTCTTTCTTGATCTCGGTGTTAGACTTGCGAGAAACAAGACCTGTTTTTGAATTTCTGGTGATTATGAAACCCACCACAATGTAATTATATTTAATAGTATCTAACAGGTATCGTCATAGTTGACTTGCAAGAATTTGTATGTTGATATGAAACTTGTGGAGATGAAAGTATACCTGAACTTAACTGAAAGTATAAGGGTACCCAGTTATTTCTAGTGAGCGAGAGTGTGTTTGTTAGTTCACCTAACCAGCATTATTTCTTCGGAGAAGTAGTTGTGGAGATTGACGCAGCCACATATTCAGAGAAGAAGATCGGCTAAACGTTTCAAGTAAGTCAACTGGAGTAAGAGAAGTGTGAAGTTTGCAATCCAGTTTTGCACCACTTCTCTTGTCGCCAAAACCGTTAGACTGTTTACTTTTATACATAACAATTCATAGGAAACCATTTTCAAAATGTCTATGATACTAAAAGTAAAGAAATTTTCATGTTACCATCCCAGATTAAACTCTATTCCCAAATTACTCATGACATAACTACGAGAATTTATCATAAATTGAAAGCAGAATAGCTGTACAGTATGGGATGCACTAACATTATGAAAGGGAAAAGTTTTGATTGTGTCAATGAAATAATTAAACAATGGAAAATTCAGGATGGAATGTAACAATTTTATGAAAAGGAAAGTTGCTACTGACCATATAGCGGGGATGCTGAATTGCAGACAGGTACAACAAATGACTCTCACAATTAAAGCTTTCGGATATTAAGGCTTCATCAACAATGGATGACAAACAAACAAACACACACACACACACACACACACACACCCACACAAACACACACACACACACACACACACACACTCACTCACTCTGTTAAGCAAATGCAACTCACACACAGGACTGCAATCTCAGGCAACTAAAACCACACTGCACTGCTGCTCACAGGGTGGCTTCAGTTGCCTGAGACTACAGTCACATGTGTGTGTGTGTGTGTGTGTGTGTGTAGTCTATTGTTGACAAAGGCCTTAATGGACAAAATCTTTAATTGTGAAACTCGTTTTGTTGTGCCTCTCTGCGACTCAGCATCTACAGTTATGGTAAGTAGCAACTTTCCTTTTCATAACATTTAAACAATTAAAGAAAGATTAAGATTAATGAAATACACCAATCTAAGAGAAAAGTGGTTTGATTACTAATGAGAATGTAAATCATTTTCAGGATAAAAGTCAATGACTTGACAGGTGAGAAATATCTTGCACTGAGTTTAATGTGAAAAGCAACACTCAAAAGGAGAAGTGTTTAACGACAATAAACAATAAAAGTAAATCTCTTCTGCAAAGCAGCCCAAAACAGGCGAAACCTCCCTCATGTGTTCAAAATGAGTCTCAAGTGCCCAAAGCTGAACCAACAATTAGTTTAGACAGATATTGCACTTGTACGAAGCACACATCATACTAAAGGAAGAGTGAACAAGATTCAAACTTGCATATATTCCACCGAAATATAAGAGGTCTGAAGAATACAATACACCAGCTGGTAAAACATCTAAACGATGAATATGGAAGTAAACCTGATACACTACGTTTCAACATTATATTACAAACCTAATTCCCATAGTACTGACTGGAAACTTAAGCTTAGCTGCTCACTACTGTAGATGTAATAGGGAAAAGATGAAGCTCCACTTTGGTTAATTTATTTGTCCTTATTTCTTAGAAATGATGTAGTATATAGATATGGTTATAATAGAAGGAAACATTCCCTGAAGGAAAAATATACCTAAAAACAAAGATGATGTGACTTACCAAATGAAAGTGCTGGCAGGTCGACAGACACACAAACGAACACAAACATACACACAAAATTCAAGCTTTCGCAACAAACTGTTGCCTCATCAGGAAAGAGGGAAGGAGAGGGAAAGACGAAAGGATGTGGGTTTTAAGGGAGAGGGTAAGGAGTCATTCCAGTCCCGGGAGCGGAAAGACTTACCTTATGGGGATAAAAGGACAGGTATACACTCGCACACACACACATATCCATCCACACATATACAGACACAAGCAGACATATTTAAAGACAAAGAGTTTGGGCAGAGATGTCAGTCGAGGCAGAAGTGCAGAGGCAAAGATGTTGTTGAATGACAGGTGAGGTATGAGTGGCGGCAACTTGAAATTAGCGGAGATTGAGGCCTGGTGGATAACGGGAAGAGAGGATATGTTGAAGAGCAAGTTCCCATCTCCGGAGTTCGGATAGGTTGGTGTTAATAGGAAGTATCCAGATAACCCGGACGGTGTAACACTGCGCCAAGATGTGCTGGTCGTGCACCAAGGCATGTTTAGCCACAGGGTGATCCTCATTACCAACAAACACTGTCTGTGGATCACCCTGTGGCTAAACATGCCTTGGTGCACGACCAGCACATCTTGGCGCAGTGTTACACCGTCCGGGTTATCTGGATACTTCCTATTAACACCAACCTATCCGAACTCCGGAGATGGGAACTTGCTCTTCAACATATCCTCTCTTCCCGTTATCCACCAGGCCTCAATCTCCGCTAATTTCAAGTTGCCGCCACTCATACCTCACCTGTCATTCAACAACATCTTTGCCTCTGCACTTCTGCCTCGACTGACATCTCTGCCCAAACTCTTTGTCTTTAAATATGTCTGCTTGTGTCTGTATATGTGTGGATGGATATGTGTGTGTGTGCGAGTGTATACCTGTCCTTTTTTCCCCATAAGGTAAGTCTTTCCGCTCCCGGGACTGGAATGACTCCTTACCCTCTCCCTTAAAACCCACATCCTTTCGTCTTTCCCTCTCCTTCCCTCTTTCCTGATGAGGCAACAGTTTGTTGCGAAAGCTTGAATTTTGTGTGTATGTTTGTGTTCGTTTGTGTGTCTGTCGACCTGCCAGCACTTTCATTTGGTAAGTCACATCATCTTTGTTTTTAGGTAGTATATAGATACCTAGATTTAACCAAATACTGTGCTGAACAGCACTATGAAGCATGTGACACTGAAATAACTGCAAATACTGCAACAGTTCTTATGCTATCAATTTACAGGGCACCTGCTGGAAATTTGAATACTTGTCTGAGACACACTGAATTTCATTTTTCTCACCTCTCTAGATAAACTAATTCTTTCAGTGTAATGGGCGACTAACACAACCCTGTTAACAGATAATATAAATGGAACTGACCTTTAACAACTGATGTGCTCTTACAACCTAATATAAGTGGTAGACTTTTCCAACTACAGAAAAAGCCAGCACTTTAACATATTTGTGAATACGGATAGATATTAATTTCCAGAATGAGATTTTCACTCTGAAATGGAGTGTACACGGACATGAAACTTCCTGGCAGATTAAAACTGTGTGTCGGACAGAGACTCGAACTCGGGACCTTTGCCTTTTGCAGGCAAGTGCTCTACCATCTGAGCTACCAAAGCACGACTCATGCCGCATCCTCACAGCTTTACTTCTGCCAGTACCTCATCTCCTACCTTCCAAACTTTACAGAAGCTCTCTGTGATCTTGCAGAACTAGCACTCCCGAATGAAAGTAAAGTTTGGAAGATAGGAGACGAGGTACTGGCAGAAGTAAAGCTGTGAGGACGGGGCGTGAGTCGTGCTTGGGTAGCTCAGATGGTAGAGCACTTGCCCGCGAAAGACAAAGGCCCAGAGTTCAAATCTTGGTCCGACACACAGTTTTAATCTGCCAGGAAGTTTCAGATAGTAATTTAACCGCAAAATATTATAAATGGGCTTTCTGACTGTGATGGACAGCTACTCACCACAAACGAAGTAAATGTACAGGGAAAAGTTAATTTCATTTTAAAATTTTGAGGATTATAAACAAACGTGGCATGGAAAACTTTAATCACAACTTCTGGATTGGTGTCCTGTATATGCTGTTATTGGTGTTAAATCCAAATGTAACACATATTAATGAGGTTACAAGTGCACTTTATGAAATATTTGCTAGAAAGGCAGTGAGAGAAAACCCGTTTTAATCATGCTATAGGCTGTTGATAACCAAGGACATCAAATTTTCTTGTAGAATTAAAAGAGAGCTTTATACTGTAACCAAGAGACCAAATGGTACCAACATGATTAGGCACTACAAACTGTTCAGATAGAAAAAATTCTGATCTCTGCCGCATTCAGGCAATGAAAGAACTCATTGGCGACAAATGAAAATTTGTAACAAGGCCGGGAAGTGCAATGGGTCTCCTGCTTAAAAGGCAAACACGTTAACCATCTGTGCCACCTTGACAGCGCTTAGACACAACTGTATGGACAACCCAAGCACACTAAACCTCAATCCAAATTCCCATCTGCCCTTCCTCCTATGTTTGCTCATCACATCACGCGAGTGTACATTACACACTGTACAATTCTTAACAGGAGCATGCAGGCATCGAAGAAAATATTCTTCAAGGTGGAAATCAATAACTCAAATATTAAAGTTAAAACTACACTGAATTTCGCAAAGAAGGGAACAGGGGACAGTGAACTCTGTACATAAAATCTCTAAATAAAAAAAATGAGCATAATTTTGTTAATGATTAAAACCAGTTGTAGACACATTCAACAAACACTTTTTAACACTAATCAAACAAACAGGATTGTGAGGCTCCATAAATCAAGCCATTTATTTGTACAACACAGTGCAGCACTTAGAACCGTAAAATAGATCAATGCAAGAACAGTTACTTTGCAGGAAATTGAAATAATTGTCAAGTCTGTGAAAGTTGAAACTCAACTGAAGTCGACAACATATCTAGCCCGCTATTAAAATACTTCAGCAGCCATGTTCTTTCTGCATATTTGAGATGCATCAGTCGAGTAAGCTATCCACAAAGAGAATACAAACTTGAGTATGACACTCACAGGGATCCATTTCAGTGTCTGTAAGTCTTTTAACACCCTACCTTCAAAAATTATGTGCCTAGTGAATGATCACCTCTTGTTTAAAAAATACTTAAGGCAGTTCTTATTGCAAGGATCATTTTAAACTATAAAAGAATTTTTAACTCAAAGTACTGCATCCATGAACCTGTAATACTTACAATCAGATAAATACACATATCTTTATTTATTATTGTGAGCATATTCAAATACTTTTTTTTCTTTGATAGAATCTAAGTTGTAGCTACCTTAATATGAAAGAGATTAATTCTAACTAAATAATACCATAGAATGTAACCACAATAAACTTGTGAAACTTACTCATTCCACACGTTTGTGACATTTTCAAATGTGGGTCACCAGAACACAAAAGAAATAAATAAGTAAATGAAATAAAGAAAAATAAAACACTAAAAAGAAAATTATATGTATTCCTAGAACAAATATGTTATTCCTCAATCATTCACAAAATTCTTAAATGATGATAAAGCTATCTTTGTAGAATATTGTAGTAATTTTTGACACTTTGTATGTATGTCTAAATTGTGCACTGAGGTGACAAAAGTCATGGGGTAGTGATACGCACGTGTACAGATGGCAGTAGTATTGCATACGTAAGGAACAAAAGGGCAGTGCATTGGCAGCCAGCTGTCATCAGCACTCAGGTGATTCATCTGACGTGATTATGGCTGCAAGACGGGAATTAACACACTATGAATGGTAGTTGTAGTTGCATTTCAAAAATTATTAGGGAATTCAATATTCAGGGATCCACAGTACCAAGAGTCTGTTGAGAATACAAAATTTCCTCTCAACAAGGACAACACAGTGGCCAACGGCCTTCACTAAAAACTGAGGTGTTTGTGTAGAGTTGTCAGTGTAAACAGACAAACAACACTGCATGACAGGATTGCAGAAATCAATGTGGAATGTATGACAAACAAATCCATTAGGACAGTGGGGTGAAATCTGGCATCAAAGGGCTATGGTGGCAGACGACTTGCCTGCTCCTCCTCTCCTGGGCTCATGACCATACCAGTTGGACACTAGACAATCGGAAAACCATAGCCTGGTCAGGTAAGTCCCGATTTCAATCGGTAAGAGCTGATGGTAGGGTTTGAGTCTGGCACAGACCCCATGAAGCCATGGACACAAGTTGTCAACAAGGCACTGTTCGAGCTGGTGTAGGCTGTTTGCACATGGAATGGCCTAGATCCTCTGGTAGAACCAGGGATACCACAAGTGAAATTCCCTGATTTCCAGAAAAGTTTTAGTATTTTTCCCTGGCAAATTTTGAGATCTCAAGGGTAAGTAAAGACATAAGTTGTAAAAAAAAAAAAATGTAAGGACTTCAGTATGTCTCTCCCATGTGAGCAAAAATCTTAAGTGCTAACATCAAAATATTCTGTAATGAAATGCCTTTAGATGGAGACAGCAAGCCCAATGGTACAACGGTATGTGTGTTTCATTAAGACCACTTATGTTATTTTATTTCAATAAAACGAAACACATTTGGTGACAAAAACATGCATTTCCTTGGAGTCGCAAGACAGATTTAAAATACCTTCACTGATTTCAGAAACAACCTCAGAAAAAAATTGGCCTCTTGAAAGAAGTGTATAAGGCAGGAAAGAGTTGTGCAAACCAATAGGTGACCGCCAATAAAATGTTGATTCTACTATGTTCGCTGTTGTCGGTTATTACCCACTTTGTTATGTCTATTATTTTACAGGTATTGTCTGATTTTTCTTTCGAGAAATATACGAGTACACAGTGTACAAACTGCCAGCGACAGTCACAATTTTCTTCTCCTTATCATCCATACATTCTAATATACAAATTACTTTCAAACTGCCAAAATGTACTAGAATAAATAAAATGTCTATAAAATGCCTCGCTGTACAGTGTACTTGTGGCGAGACAGTCACAATTCCTGAAATCCATCACCCATGGCCTCTGGCCTGCCGAGGAACACTGCAGTCCTGGGTCCTGGGATAAACTACAAAAATCCACTGCATAATGCCACACACAAACAGAACCATTCTGTGAACAGAACAGTGAGACTAGATCTGACAGGCAGGGCTCCCACATTAGTGGGAAACGATGGGCTTCAGATCACCAGGCGCGATCCCTGGAGATACTTTCAGAAATGGCCTGCGGTTTTGGCCCGTCGTGGAAGTCCACTTGTGTGGCCAGTTATTCACGTGTCACAGACACCATGTTGATGAAACGAGACTGCAGTGACCAGTCCATACAAAAGACAACTTGCGCAAATACTCCGAGATCAATACTAATGAGGACAGATAGCAACTCACTTCAAAGATGATCGCTGAGCCGCAGACAGGTGTGTAGAAAGGTGCCACACTCTCACAACTAAATTTTTGGCCATAGCCTCTGTCAGAAAACAAGAGCGCGCACACACACACACACACACACACACACACACGCACGCACGCACGCACGCACGCACGCACGCACGCACGCACGCACACACACACGCACACACACACACACACACACACACACACACACGCACACACAAAATCACTCAGACACAACTCATGCAGACACAATTTATGCTGTCTCCAGTCGCTGCGTCTACAGTCTCTGAGAATCAGATCCAAACAAACCTCTCATCATGCCTCGCTGCCTCTTCAGCAGCTGCTAGGCTAGCAGCAAGAAGTGGTGGCAGCATTGACTGCAAGCTGAGAGGAGTGGTAGGAATAGGAGAATCAGTAGGAATGACGGAGTAGGGAAGCAGCACACGTACTCAGCTGCACCCAGCCAGTGATGATACACGACATCCCAGTAAATAAACAATTTCATCTACTGAGACAAAACAAAATTTTTGCAATGTTTTTTTCTTTTTTTTTCAAATTTCCCTGATTTCCCTGACATGTTTGAATTTCCCTGATTTCCAGATCTTGTGGCAACTCTGCCAACTGAACTGATGAATGACTGGAATTGGTTACATTCAATTACTCGGAGACAACTGGCAGCTATTCATGGGCTTCACGTTCTTAAACAACAATGGAATATAATGGGTGACAATGCGCCATGTCATTGGGGCACAATAGTTTACGTTTGTTTTGAAGAATGTTCTGGACAATTTGAACAAATTATTTGGTCACCCAGATCGCCCAACACGAGTCCCGTTTACAATCTAAGATTTATGGCACATAACCGAGAGGTCAGCTTGTGCACAAGATCTTGCACCGGTAACACTTTCGCAATTATGGACAGCTATAGAGACAGCATGGCCCAATATTTCTGGAGGGGACTTCCAACGACATGTTGAGTCCCTACCATGTCGAGTTGCTGCACTATACTGGGCAAAAGGAGGTCCAAAACAAGTAGGAAGTATCCCATGACTTCTGTCACCTCAGTGTATTACTTACATTGACAAGTTTACTCTACATTAATGACTTATGATGTACATAATGAAATAATAAAATTCTGATTCTGAGGCATTATTATTATTATTGACTTTTTTTTTCTCAGACTTAAGTCTGGTTAAAAATGGAACGTGACGCGGACCTCGGTCAAGCGTGACTTCCTTGTAACTGTATGGTATATGTTATATTGCATTTAGGAACTTTCGGGTAATTGAACATGTATCAATAATTACAGATTTTTGTAGTTGTATATATATGTTTGGATGTAGCTGTATTGCATTGATGTACTGGTGAATATTGTGAGGTATGACTCCTGTAGTTGATAGTATAATTGGGATAATGTCGACTTTATCCTGATGCCACATGTCCTTGACTTCCTCAGCCAGTTGGATGTATTTTTCAATTTTTTCTCCTGTTTTCTTCTGTATATTTGTTGTGTTGGGTATGGATATTTCAATTAGTTGTGTTAATTTCTTCTTTTTATTGGTGAGTATGATGTCAGGTTTGTTATGTGGTGTTGTTTTATCTGTTATAATCGTTCTGTTCCAGTATAATTTGTATTCATCATTCTCCAGTATATTTTGTGGTGTGTACTTGTATGTGGGAACGTGTTGTTTTATTAGTTTATGTTTTATGGCAAGTTGTTGATGTATTATTTTTGCTACATTGTCATGTCTTCTGGGGTATTCTGTATTTGCTAGTATTGTACATCCGCTTGTGATGTGATCTACTGCTTCTATTTGTTGTTTGCAAAGTCTGCATTTATCTGTTGTGGTATTGGGATCTTTAATAATATGCTTGCTGTAATATCTGGTGTTTATTGTTTGATCCTGTATTGCGATCATGAATCCTTCCGTCTCACTGTATATATTGCCGTTTCTTAGCCATGTGTTGGATGCGTCTTGATCTATGTGTGGCTGTGTTAGATGATACGGGTGCTTGCCGTGTAGTGTTTTCTTTTTCCAATTTACTTTCTTTGTATCTGTTGATGTTATGTGATCTAAAGGGTTGTAGAAGTGGTTATGAAATTGAAATGGTGTAGCTGATGTATTTATATGAGTGATTGCTTTGTGTATTTTGCTAGTTTCTGCTCGTTCTAGAAAGAATTTTCTTAAATTGTCTACCTGTCCATAATGTAGGTTTTTTATATCTATAAATCCCCTTCCACCTTCCTTTCTGCTTAATGTGAATCTTTCTATTGCTGAATGTATGTGATGTATTCTATATTTGTGGCATTGTGATCGTGTAAGTGTATTGAGTGCTTCTAGGTCTGTGTCACTCCATTTCACTACTCCAAATGAGTAGGTCAATACTGGTATAGCGTAAGTATTTATAGCTTTTGTCTTGTTTCTTGCTGTCAATTCTGTTTTCAGTATTTTTGTTAGTCTTTGTCTATATTTTTCTTTTAGTTCTTCTTTAATATTTGTATTATCTATTCCTATTTTTTGTCTGTATCCTAGGTATTTATAGGAATCTGTTTTTTCCATCGCTTCTATGCAGTCGCTGTGGTTATCCAATATGTAATCTTCTTGTTTAGTGTGTTTGCCCTTGACTATGCTATTTTTCTTACATTTGTCTGTTCCAAAAGCCATATTTATATCATTGCTGAATACTTCTGTTATCTTTAGTAATTGGTTGAGTTGTTGATTTGTTGCTGCCAGTAGTTTTAGATCATCCATGTATAGCAAATGTGTGATTTTGTGTGGGTATGTTCCAGTAATATTGTATCCATAATTTGTATTATTTAGCATGTTGGATAGTGGGTTCAGAGCAAGACAGAACCAGAAAGGACTTAATGAGTCTCCTTGGTATATTCCACGCTTAATCTGTATTGGCTGTGATGTGATGTTATCAGAATTTGTTTGGATATTAAGTGTGGTTTTCCAGTTTTTCATTACTGTGTTTAGAAACTGTATCAATTTAGGATCTACTTTGTATATTTCCAAAATCTGTAGTAACCATGAGTGGGGTACACTATCAAAGGCTTTTTGGTAATCAATGTATGCGTAGTGTAGGGACCTTTGTTTAGTTTTCGCTTGATATGTCACCTCTGTATCTATTATCAGTTGCTCTTTACATCCTCGTGCTCCTTTGCAGCAGCCTTTTTGTTCTTCATTTATAATTTTGTTCTGTGTTGTATGTGTCATTAATTTCTGTGTGATGACTGAAGTTAATATTTTGTATATTGTTGGTAGGCATGTTATGGGGCGATATTTAGCTGGGTTTGCTGTGTCTGCTTGATCTTTAGGTTTCAGATAGGTTATTCCATGTGCAAGTGTATCAGGGAATGTGTATGGGTCTGCAATGTAACTGTTAAATAATTTAGTTAGATGTGAATGTGTTGAGGTGAACTTCTTTAGCCAGTAATTTGCTATTTTATCATTTCCAGGGGCTTTCCAATTGTGTGTAGAATTAATTGCTCGGGTGGCTTCATGTTGCAAAATTATCACTTCAGGCATTTGTGGAATCATCTTGTATGTGTCTGTTTCTGCTTGTATCCACCGTGCATGCCTGTTATGTTGTACCGGGTTTGACCATATGCTGCTCCAGAAGTGTTCCATGTCTGTTATGTTTGGTGGATTGTCTATTTTAATGTGTGTGTTATCCATTGTTTGGTAAAATCTCTTTTGGTTTGTGTTGAATGTTTGGTTTTGTTTCCTTCTATTTTCACTTTTTTTGTATCTTCTAAGTCGTTTGGCCAATGCTTGCAATTTCTGCTTTTTTTCCATCTAATTGCTCTATTGCTTCTTGTTGTGAGATTTTACCTAACCTTTTTCGTTTTTAGTCTGATATTTCATTTCTTATAAACTGTGTTAGCTGTCCGATGTCTTTTCTCAGTTTTTCTATTCTGATCTGTAGCCTGTGTTGCCATGCTGGTTTTGTGGGTTTCTTATGTGTGTTGGTTTGTTCTGATCTCTGCCTAGTGTGTATATTTAGTGTAGTGAGTGCTCCTATATAAACCAGTAGTTGTAACTCTTCCATAGTTGTGTTTTCATTTATTTTGTTGTGTATGATTGTGTTGATAGTTTTTATTGTTGTTTCGACTTGTGGGTTATTTGGCGGTCTATGCAGTAATGGTCTAATGTCTGTATTTGTGTCTTTGTATTCTATATATGTCAGCTGAAATTTCTCTTCTATATCTAACACATGTGTCTCTTCATGTTCTATTTGTGCTTGTTCTGGTGGCTGTGTTAAGATTTTGTTTTCCTCTGATTGTTTAATTGATGCGTGTTGGTCTTTGTTTGTTTGCTCTGGGATGTTTGAGTCCATTACTGTGTTTTCTTCTTCTTCCGATTGCACATTATTTTGTTTCAGTATTTGTTGTACTTGTTGTTTGATGTTTTCTAATTCTGACTGGGGTATCCTGTTATTTTTGATTATTACACGGATCTGATCAGCTAGTCGTTGTTCTGTTAAAAATTTTAATTCCGGGTATCTGGTAATAAATGTTGTGTATACTTGTGATCTGTATCCAGTTGTGTTGGTTCCTAGGTTTGTTGCTTGGTAATAACAGAACATGAGGTGTCGATTGACTTCATCTGACCATCTCATCCTCTGTCTTTGTTTTCCTTCTAGGGTGGTTGCAGGAAGCATATCCTGCAAAACACCTCTATTTGGATTTAAATCATTTTCCAGTTGGCTAGCAGTGTCGTTACCATTGTGGGCGGGCATAGGGTTCAAGCGTCGTCCCCGACCATGACGGCACTTGTCCGAGGCTTCTTTAGTTCTGTCCTGAACCAAGTAATCACACTAAAAGGGGGGTTAGCCCTATTAGTGGTTTGTTCTTTTCGTCGCCTTTTACGACTGGCAGAACATACCGGAGGCCTATTCTTTTCCCGGGCCTCCACGGGGTTTATTATTATTATTATTATTATTATTACGCAGTAAACAAAAGTATTAAAAAAACAGAGGCAAAAATAGTAAGAATTATTAAAAAAATTAAAATATTGAACTGAAGAACAAAAAAATTAACTTAGATAGGATCTAAGAAGAAGCAACAAAATTACAATGATGTTAACAACTCGTCTTGCGAAATTGAAAGTGTAATTCAGACCTTAACTGAGAGAACAGAGTTAAGCAGACAACTCAAAATTCACATTCATTACTGAAGACGAAAAAGGTCAGTAACAGAGTGACACAAAACAAATAGCATAATTTGTGATGCAACCAAAAGACCAATTTTCTAAACAAATTGCTAATAATAATGAAAACAAACCAACATTAATATAGATTATACGAAAGCAAGCACAGTTTCTCACTAGCTACCTGAATGTCCATTAGTAGCCAACTCCCCCCCCCCCCCTACTACCGCCGCCGCCACCCCCCCCCCCCCCCCCAAGTTGTAGCCTGTTAGAGCTGTAGCACAGTACTGACAGGCAGCAATAACTGTCCAACTAAAATCATTTGTTGTATAACATTTACCTAAATATAGCTGATTATGGTAAGAACCCCCACAACAGTGGGGCCAAGACAGTGACGACAGCACTGAACAGAGATGGGCACCATCCAAGTGTGGAACCTGGTGATCACCAGCTAGGGAGTTATACAGTTTCCCATAACTCTCATGTATAGATAAGTTAAGGAATAAGGAGGTGAAGAACAAAGCTGGAATCCACATATCCCTCTTAGACAGAATCAGTATATCCACACTGGTGGAATGGGCATGTAACGAGGTTGGAGACTACAAGAACAGCCCATACAAATTTGGAAAGAGGTGGAAGGAAAATGCCCCATACAAAGACCCAGAAACAGTTCGTTGGACATGATCAAGGAAAACATTGCTGCCAGAGGAAGAACAATGGATGAGACTCTCCAACTGTACCTTGAAAATTGAACTGTGCAAGGAAGTCGACCATGTGCAACTGGTCCCAGTAGCTGCAGAATATAAAGTGCCTGTAAACACCAACTATATGATGGTGAGCCAGCAATAGATTAAAAGCTTACTAATGTCAGTGGCAGAGGTGACCACATGCCATTTACCATGTTTTGAAAAAATTGTTAAGTCATGAATGAAATAAAAAATGTAAGGCGCACTGGAAAAAAATTACTGTCACTTCTGGACTTCCTAAATATCAAGTCTAATCTATAACGTAGTTAATGTAATGATACTACACATACATTAATTGTAAACAAATTGATAGCTATTGTACCTGGTCATGTTCCATGATTACTGGTTCACTATATAAGTAGGTACATAGCAGCTGATCACTCAAGTGGAACAAATATTATAAACAAATTGGATACAATGTAATAAAATGGTACAATCAAAGAATGAATTATAAAATATTAATCCCCACAGCAGCCACTGTAAAGTGTAATATGTATTACTTTTTCCAGTAGTTCCATAGCCAGATGTGTTGCAACACATGAAGCCATCTCTTGTGGGCCCCTTGAAGTGATGTTGATATTCCAAAAAATACATATTGTGTACTTCCTCCAGATTATAAGTCTGTAATTTTCTCTCTAAATATGCCACCCAAATTGATAATAAAGGTGTGGGTAAAATATCCAGGAGATCACACGTAACTGCATAACTTTTTCTATTTCTTCAATGCAACATTTCAACATCCGACTTAAAAGAAGAATGTGCTTGCCTTTCACACATGCAGCTTATACTCAGAAACTTTCATAGATTTTGTGGGCCATCTGCCACTGTTTTCAATGCTGCGACATCTGCAGAATTCTTTCTGAATCCAGTAGAAATGCAAATTCCATTGGGCATTACAGATATAGATAATAGACACAAAGGTACAGGAGTGTTTCCTAATTGGCGCAATCCATTTTGTTGAAGTCTTACATTAATGACATTCATGTTTGATGATAAATCTTTTCTATAAATGATGCCCTTCCACATATAGTCTGAATGATATGTTGGTTGGTTGGTTGGTTGGTTGGTTGTTTCGGGGAAGGAGACCAGACAGCGAGGTCATCGGTCTCATCGGATTAGGGAAGGAAGTCGGCTGTGCCCTTTGAAAGGAACCATCCCGGCATTTGCCTGGAGCGATTTAGGGAAATTACGGAAAACCTAAATCAGGATGGCCAGACGCAGGATTGAACCGTCGTCCTCCCGAATGCGAGTCCAGTGTCTAACCACTGTGCCACCTCGCTCGGTGATATGTTGGAGAGGAGTCAATTATCTTTAGGAAGATGTCCTCTATAAGTTTTAGAATTTCTATACATGATTCATGCTTTCCTTAATGATCAGCAGCAGTTAGGCCGGAATCATAATTCTGTTTTAACACCAAATCCCTTAGGAATTAACAATGTTAGGCAGTCAACTTCTGACAAACAAGATGCTTTTTTCCACCAGCATCTTTTAATATGTTGTCTTGATTCCTTTGCTTGTTATGTCATCTTAGACTAGGGTTTACTGTGATTGATACAACAGTGAAAGCATTTTTCAGTGACCAGTTCATATAGTACAATTTACAATTAATCTACCGTCATCTTTGCCAGGAAATAACACTGTACTAGTCCTTAGAAAAGTCAGAGGCTTCATGTGTTATTTCTCTGCCTTTAACAAGCATTGAAAAAATGTATGATGAGATAAAAGAAATTATTCAAATAGTGAAGGGAGACGAAAATTTAATAGTCATGGGTGACTGGAATTCGATAGTGGGAAAACGGAGAGAAGGAAACGTAGTAGGTGAGTATGGATTGGGGGGAAGAAATGAAAGAGGAAGCCGCCTGGTAGAATTATGCACAGAGTATAACTTATTCATAGCTAACACTTGGTTCAAGAATCATGAAAGAAGGTTGTATACATGGAAGAATCCTGGAGATACTAGAAGGTATCGCATAGATTATATAATGGTAAGACAGAGATTTAAGAACCAGGTTTTAAATTGTAAGACATTTCCAGGGGCAGATGTGGACTCTGACCACAATCTATTGGTTATGAATTGTAGATTAAAACTGAAGAAACTGCAAAAAGGTGGGAATTAAAGGCGATGGGACCTGGATAAACTGAAAGAACCAGAGGTTGTAGAGAGCTTCAGGGAGGGCATTAAGAAACGGTTGACAAAAATGGGGGAAAGAAATACAGTAGAAGAAGAATGGGTAGCTTTGAGAGACGAAATAGTGAAGGTAGCAGAGGATCAAGTACGTAAAAAGACGAGGAGTAATAGAAATCCTTGGGTAACAGAAGAAATATTGAATTTAATTGATGAAAGGAGAAAAAAAAAACTCAGTAAATGAAGCAGGCAAAAAGGAATACAAACGTCTCCAAAATGAGATCAACAGCAAGTGCAAAATGACTAAGCAGGGATGGCTAGAGGACAAATGTAAGGATGTAGAGGCTTATCTCACTAGAGGTAAGACAGATACTACCTACAGGAAAATTAAAGAGACCTTTGGAGAAAAGAGAACCACTTGGATGAATATCAAGAGCTCAGATAGAAACCCAGTTCTGAGCAAAGAAGGGAAAGCAGAAAGGTGGAAGGAGTATATAAAGGGTCTATACAAGGGCGACGTACTTGAGGGCAATATTATGGAAATGGAAGAGGATGTAGATGAAGATGAAATGGGAGATATGATACTGTGGGAAGAGTTTGACAGAGCACTGAAAGACGTGCGTCGAAACAAAGCCCCGGGAGTAGACAACATTCCATTACAACTACTGACAACCTTGGGAGAGCCAATACTGACAAAACTCTACCATGTGGTGAACAAAATGTATGAGACAGGCGAAATACCCTCAAACTTCAAGAAGAATATAATTCCAATCCCAAAGAAAGCAGGTGTTGACAGATGTGAAAATTACCGAACTATCAGTTTAATAAGTCACGGCTGCAAAATACTAACACGAATTCTTTACAGAGGAATGGAAAAACTGGCAGAAACCGACCTCGGGGAAGATCAGTTTGGATTCCGTAAAAATGTTGGAACACGTGAGGCAATACTGACCCTACGGCTTATCTTAGAAGCTAGATTAAGAAAAGGCAAACCTACGTTTCTAGCATTTGTAGACTTAGAGAAAGCTTTTGACAATGTTGATCGGAATACTCTCTTTCAAATTCTGAAGGTAGCAGGAGTAAATTACAAGGAACGAAAGGCTATTTACAATTTGTACAGAAACCAGATGGCAGTTATAGGAGTCGAGGGGCATGAAAGGGAGGCAGTGGTTGGGAAGGGAGTGAGACTGTGTTGTAGCCTCTCCCCGGAAACAAAAGAAAAATTCAGAGTAGGTATTAAAATCCATGGAGAAGAAATAAAAACTGAGGTTCGCCAATGACATTGTAATTCTGTCAGAGACAGCAAAGGACTTGGAAGAGCAGTTGAACGGAATGGATAGTGTCCTAAAAGGAGGCTATAAGATGAACATCAACAAAAGCAAAATGAGGATAATGGAATGTAGTTGAATTAAGTCGGGTGATGCTGAGGGAATTAGATTAGGAAATGAGACACTTAAAGTAGTAAAAGAGTTTTGCTATTTGGGGAGCAAAATAACTGATGATGGTCGAAGTAGAGAGGATATAAAATGTAGACTGGCAATGGCAAGGAAAGTGTTTCTGAAGAAGAGAAATTTCTTAACATCGAGTATAGATTTAAGTGTCAGTAAGTCGTTTCTGAAAGTATTTGTATGGAGTGTAGACATGTATGTAAGTGAAACATGGACGATAAATAGTTTCGACAAGAAGAGAATAGAAGCTTTCGAAATGTGGTGCTACAGATGAATGCCGAAGTTAGATGGGTAGATCACATAACTAATGAGGAGGTATTGAATAGGATTGGGGAGAACAGGAGTTTCTGGCACAACTTGACTAGAAGAAGGGATCGGTTGGTAGGGCATGTTCTGAGGCATCAAGGGATCACCAATTTAGTATTGGAGGGCAGTGTGGAGGGTAAAAATCGTGGAGGGAGACCAAGAGATGAATACACTAAGCAGATTCAGAAGGATGTAGGCTGCAGTACGTACTGGGAGATGAAGAAGCTTGCACAGGATAGAGTAGCATGGAGAGCTGCATCAAACCAGTCTCAGGACTGAAGACCACAATAACAACAAAGCATTCTTCAAGGACAAGTAAGTCCATCTCGATTCATGAATTTTTTTCTAATATCCTGCTGGATCTTTTCCACTTTTGTCCATAATGTCTCTGAACTTATGGATCTTTAACACAAAACACATGTGACATAACAGAAATAATGAGTTTCATTTCGCCAAAATATTATTGTGCACAGAACAGGACAACACGACTTGGTGATATTTCCATTTAAAACCATTTTTCATATTCTTTAATGAACTATTGAGGAGAGTTACATCACTGTCACAAACAGGCATACGTGATTCATCACTGCAGGAACATTTTTTCCATTTGGTATGTCGTATCATCATTGCTGGAAGCAAAACTGTCGGGTGCTGACAATGTTTCGTCCACCCTGTCAGTCCTCTTGCCTTGCAATTCTAGTCATCTGCAATACAAACACGCCACAGAAGTTTTTACAGTGTCATATACAGACAATGTCTTGCTACCAATTCCATTACATGTCTCAAAATAAACAAAAAATGCAATTAGTCACCTGTGGTTCAGAGCCATCCATTTGCATCCTGTAATAGGACTGACCAAAGAAAACTTTTAAGAAAAGAGAAGCAACTGTAGGAACATCAAGTGCTATAATGGCAAGCCATTGTTAAGAAATGTAAGGGATGGCTGGGATGTGGAACAAACATACAGAAGGGAAAGAGGCAGATGATGTTGCGGAGGGGGGAGAGTTAATAACTGAAGATTAGATGGGGATGCAATACTGCAAGAATAATTTGACTGGGCAATGAAAGGTCTAAATTAAAATACAAAAGCTAGAGTAGATGACATTCCCTCAAAATTATTAAGATCCTTGGGAGGAAAAACAGCTCTTCCAACTGGTATGCAGGATGTATAAGATATGCGAAATACCAGACTTCAAAAACTACAATTCTGCAGAATATTCCTGAGTTTTCATAAACATTGTACCAATGTCCTTAGTCAAAATCGCTTTCCAGTAACAATAAGAATTTCGGTAAATGCTAGAAATGGAAAACAAATTGAGAGAAGTTTACCTAACAAATTGTCACCATCATACACATACCAATAGTCAATTAAATTACATTGTTCAATGGTTGTGGTATTTTTATATCATTTTATGGAATTATCTTATGGGATAAGGTACACATTTCCAGTCACATCAGAATTTTGTGGTAGAAGTTATGTATTTTTCGCAGTTTATGTAAGATATATATACATAATATGCTTCAAAATAATCGCCTTGGATTTGTTCATTAACTGATCTACATTTTCTGAACTTACCTAGCAGTTTTACTTTTTATGGTGAAAAGTGCGTGGATGGCAAAGAGCGTTGGATATGGCAATGTGAGTTTAAATATGGCGCAAACGTAAACATTTGTTGATGCTACTGGTCAATTTGCTACCACTTTTCTGTATTTTAATTTCGTTTGTTTCGTCGATTCGCAAACAAATTATCACCTTTCAACCTAACCTTAACCTATAATCGAGACGGCATGTAAGAGAATACCTGACAGCTCGCAGCACTGTTGCTGGTTTACCATAGCAAAGCGAGCAGCTGCAGGCGAAAACAGTAGCCTTCAACAGAACTGCAACCCCAGCACACTGCGATTGTCAGGGATCATCTTACGCCGACACAACTACAGACGTCGGGCTACGTTACACATCACTGACCACACTGACAAGTTTACAGGGAGGGAGAGTCCAAATGTCACACTCTGGCCTGATTTGATAACTTCTTCCTGTAATTATTACAGATTCAAACAAATTACGACGATTTTATGCAGTAATAAAACTAAGTCGCTGGGTTGCGCAAGGAAGTCAAAGATGTATATTTAAATCCGTTTCACTGAAGTAAACTAATACTGTATTAACAGCGCTAATTCTAATAACAAACATTACGTTTATTAGTTTCTTTAAAGATAGCGCTACTCTTCAACGAAATGAAAGTTGTTGCCCAACAGAGTTCTTTGATCGAGCCTTAAATTTCTACACAGCTACATAACAATTAATATGCTCCGGTGGATAGCTGAATACATGTTACTCATGTTAAGTATATGACTCGTTTTTAAACTGATGAAACTCGCAAAACTGAGCGACAAGTAATATCTTACCTTCTAGCAAACGCCTGATTAACCAGGTGTAGGCTACGCTTAAAACAACTTCGCACCACGTTGCCTTCGCTCACTCCAAGGATCAGGCTCTATATGTAACCTGAATCATTAACTTAGCTACTGGAGGGTAAGAACCGAACAGTGTCGCCAACTACGCGTTATCATGGTTTCATTTTATAATGCAATCTCTAGTTCCATTATGTTCGTTTATTTCGATATAATTGTGGGTAGATCTTACATATGCTCACTTTGTTAGAAATATACCTGTATTAATCCCGTTACCAACAATGCACGTACCGGTATCGACGTGATACATTAACAAAGGAAGGTCTAGGAATTAATTATAAACAAAGTCTCACAGCGCGCGTCTCAGGCAGCTGAGACGTCACCCGCACGCGTCATAACAAACCGAGATCTTTGAGTTTCTCGGAGCTTCGCAAATCGCAAGTACCGTTTGCTGTGTTGTGCTTCGGATCGAGTGAACGTTATCGTTTTCGACTGTGCAATATAAGCACTGATCAGAATGCCACGAAGGTGTTGCATGCCAAATTGCAGAGACAATTACGGCAATGGGCCTAAAGTTTCCGTGTTTTATATTCCGTCTGATGAATCTACGACGGGAATGGATCTCGGCTGTTCACAAGCAAGACTGGGTGCATAGTAAACATTCAGTTGTAAGTATCGTTGTGTCTGTTAACTACTACAATACCATTACATAAATCGTAACGCATAATAGCTTTTATTCCGAAATATATTACGACTAGAAGTAATACACAATTTCGACCATCTTAACGGTAGTTTTCATAACATCTTTAACAATCAACTGTACGCTTCTTTTAAGGTTTGTAAGCAGCATTTCAACTAAGAAGATACATTAAGCAGTACAAGTATGTACGACCCAAGAACTGGCAAACTGTTAACAGCAGCACCACTGGATCGTCTACGCTTAAGAAAAGTTAGGTTAAAGAACCAAATGTTAGGCAGAGGCCTATTTGTAAATTATAATGTAATAAGGAGAAAGTTAGTTGTATAGTTGCATGTCGTTTGACGTTAAGATTTTCTTTTTCAGGTGCTATACCTACAAAGTTACCGTATGCCCTTGATATTTGTCCAATATGCCGACATCATCCCGAGAGGACCCCGAAAGTCGCAGGGAGCTGCAACAAAACTGCCCTTCGCACTGCCATTCGAGAAAGTGTAGAAACGCAAGAGAAATTGATAGAAACGATTTCTGTCTGTAATTTAGAGTAGTTGAAACGCAAAATAAGTGACTGTGATAAGCATTGCGACGGAATTGTAGTTAACAAATTAGAGAGCGAGTGCTTATTGTTAATTAACCACAATCCTTCCCCAAGAGTTATCTGCTACTGTGTTATAAACAGTGATTTATCTCTAAGCGTTTTTATTAACGATGTGGAATTGAAATGTGTTGAGAAGATGAAATTTTCCAAAAGTCTGCAACACACAGGATGTGAGTGAAAATTTATTTGGTGTATAATAAATGTGAGGTTCCTGTTGATAATGCTGTGTTGTTCATTAAAGTTAATTTGCAGAATTTTGTAGAGAAGTTTCCAGAAAAAGAACCTAAAATACATTTTTTTTTAAAGGAACAGGTTTCAGGTTTCATTCCTGAAATGTAAAAGTTCATCTCAGTTTAGTTATTATGCAGACACTTGAATATGGGGTCGTTAGTAAATACTATAAGCCCAAGTGGATGTAAGTTTCTGAGAAGCACTGGCATTATTTCTATGTCAAATCCAGATACTGTCCAGGCTTTGTAGTAAGCTTTTAACTAGTCCAGTCACTGAACAACAAAGTGATCAGATAGGAGTTATATCACACAGAAAGCTGTAACACTAGCATCCAGGACAAAACAGTTCTTCTGTTAACTGAAATAAATTTGAAATCCCAGCTTGATTACAAAGGTGGGAATATTGTGCCCTTCAACAGTGACAAATTTTTTGGTGCAACCAGTGCTTAGGTTTTTATGATACAGAGTTTAGATTCACCTTCCAAGGGTGTGGTGTACATTCTCCCAGTTAAAACAATTCAGGCTGATGTATTTTTCTCATACACAAAAAAAGTAATTCTTAAATTAGAAGCAGCTGGATTTGAGGTGTTTGTGTTAGTGGCAGACAAAAATTCAATTAACAGAAAAGCAATATCTATCTTTAGTACTCTGTCAGAAGTACAGAAAGTATTGTCACACTGCACAAACTTCTGCAGTTCACCCACTGTGCTAGTTTGTGGATACAGTTCATCTTTTAAGTTGCATCTGTAACAACTGGTTCAATGAAAAGGAGCAGATTCTGTGTTTTCCTGATTTCAATGGAAGCATAGAAGGATGTGTTGCATCAGTCACAGCACTAAAAGAGCTACACATGATAGAAAAAGATGATTTATTACAATACAGAAATTCTCAACTTAAAAATCTGTTTCCAAATTAAATTGAAAGGCAAAATGTTAATCTGGTGCTTTGTATCTTTAATGATATGACAGTTGTTGCTTTGCAGAAACTAGGTTCAAAGAAAGAAATGCAAAATTGGGTAACATTTATAAAAGTAATAAATCTTTGGTAGTGTATTGTGAATGTGAAAACATTACTTAAGGGCCAGAAGCTATGAAATGTTTTCCATGAACCTGTAACTACTAATGCCCATCACATATTTGATTTTTTTAAGTAGCTTAGTGTCTTGGTTAGATTTATGGCAGGGGTTGCATGATAGTAGGAAACTTTCTAAAGACACACATTTTGCTCTAAAACATAGAACAGCTGCTTTGATTGATTTCAGTAGCTACTGGCTGTCTGATAAAAACAGGTCCTATTTGCTCCTTGGGAAAGTACAGACTGACAGTTTGGAAGATAGGTTCGGTAAAAACTGCGAATGAAGTGTGGGAAATTAACACATTTCTCTTAGGCAGGTTTTTTGAAACTGAGCAAAAACTTCACGCTCACAGCATGTTTTCCCTTATAGTACAGTCTAAAGCAATTGGCAATTTGGTTATTAAGGTGTCAGATATTTTTGGAACAACTTTTGAAATCCACGGTATGAGATACCACAATCAGCCACACGATATTTTATTTCATTTACCTGATCTATTAAATGTGGTATTAGGGTTTAGCCAACCTAGGTGGTACTGCCGGAGTCTTTTGTTGGTAAGTAATTTTTGTTTTGGTTTTATTATATAGTAATTGTGCTGTTTTGTGTATTGTATATTTATGATAATTCGGTTGTGTTTTAATCGATGTAGTGAATATGGGGTATTTCTGGTTTTGAGTTGTTAGTTTTGGTTCCACTTTTCGGATTTGTAGCTGCCCGTCTTTTTGGATAGCTGCTGTTGAGATATAAAGGTCAAGGAAAATGTCAGATTCCCCTCTTTGCGGTTGCAGGTGTTGGTGTTTTGGTATCGGTATCTGCAGTGGAGCTACACACGTTAAGGGAAATGTCCGATTCCTATGGTTTTGTCGCTGTAGCGGAATTGCGCAATTTAATATTTTTGGATATTATTTGTTTATGGTTACTCCGGTGTTCTTTTATCGTTGTATGTTTCGCTTGTCCACGCCGTAAACCCCAATTTTCCGCGGTTGTCCCGTTGGTTTCATTTTATTTCTAGAGTGAGTCATTACTGTGTCATTTTTATTTTTGTTCGCGTTTTTTGGCATGTGTAATAGTGATGTTTAGCGTGTTGTTTTATTAGAAGGGCAGAAATAGTTATAAAAACAAGAATTAACGTCACTACTATCTTCATGTAGATATCTCCCTTCCACTGAAGAACACTTTAGTGTTTCTTTATACCGAACAAATTTTAAACTGACGTTCCTCAAACTCGTTGGTGCTGTACCAGATGGGTCTTTGCTTTCAGACAGTCCAAACACTCAAGTTGTTGCTTTAATTAAGTCTTGAGTCGTGTGGAGATACTTCTTTTGTCTTGATTGTCTAACTGAAAACAATGATTTAGAATTCAGCAACGTTTTCCCAAGTTCTGACCACTAAGAGTCTACAAATGAAGTAAGATAGTAAAATATTGTTTGTTGATACTGACCCCACAGAAATTTTACAACGCTAATGCCTGCATGAAATAGTATTTGGTTAGTGGTGGGATTCTACGTCCGCCGAGTCGTTTTAACTAGTAATTCCCACTGATGCGGGATATTCTGAATCATTTCGTATATTATTAACTTTTCTAGGGCGGATGACAAGTTCTTGTTCTTTCTGCTGGGTGTTGTGTGCTGTCCTTGGTTAGTTAGGTTTAAGTAGTTCTAAGTTCTAGGGGACTTATGACCACAGCAGTTGAGTCCCATAGTGCTCAGAGCCATTTGAACCATTTGCATCTTTCTGCTGGAGCGCATACCCCGTCGCAGTCGAACTGAATCTTTCGTTTACAAACTTGTGTTAGCTTCGACATTGCCAAGTAGTAATGAGAATTTTTGTAACGTCTCTCTGGCTTTCAGTGTTGCATGGAGGGGGAGGGAGGGGGGGGGCGGGCGTATCACACTTCTGTGTCTATGCTGCAAAAACGTTCACATCAAAACATATAAAAAACGTACTGATATTAAGAAACGAGCAGTAACCCCAAATAAAAGCAGCCCCTGTAAATTTCCGCTAGTTCACAACCTGTCTAGTTCCGCCTTGATATGTTTAGCAGCGTTAAAGTTCTCAAATGAAAAAAGCTAAGCATATTAGTCCAATAAAATGTAAACTTACGAAAACAAAATCATAACAGACGTAGTCATGCTAAAAGACTATACTCCATGGATTGTGCTGTTAACCGAAGTTCTTACCATCAATATCATTTGTATTGGCGAGGGCTATATGCAGTGAATGAATGGTCCAGCCCTCACACCTTGCAACGTTACTTTTCTTTATCTCTCAGGTTATTTAATAACTATATTCTCTACAATTACACAAGAAAACCTGCACGTAGTTAATGCATGGTGATAAAAAGTTTGTTTAAGAACGAAACCTCAGCTTGTGTCGACGTTGAAAACACATTCACACTTTTCTGTAACTCATCATTGTCATTAATCAAAGATTAACGCCGCCTTGTTTCATTTACTTAATTTATATTTCACTCGCTCAGGAAGAGCCCGACAAATAATTCTCTAACTTAAATTATAAAAATTAAAGTGTATTCCGATCAGAAAGTACTTCATGTCACCCACCTTATCTGCAGCGTTTCATTTCTTGTTTACTTTACACTTACAGTTTTCACTACACCAGCTATACACAAACCACAACATCGTTTGTTTTCTTCAAGCAGCTGATGCCCACGCATGCGCAGAAGAACTGTCAGTGTGGGTACAACGTGGTAGAAGTTTCGTGCGCATGCGTACTGTGTATGTGTAGCAGCGACAGCGCAAGTTCATACCGTTTTGCCGTCACGTACTCCTACGGCTGATCTTTCTCCTGCCGGTGAAGTTACAACACTTTTTCCTCGGTATCTGCCCAATCCTCTCAGCAAGAGAATATCTGTGACATACTCGGTGTGGTTTAAGGCATAAGGGGCTCCTCACATGGATGCCAGAAGAGTCCAAGTGCAAAATTTGATTACAAGGTGTACCATAATTAGCAGCGAGAATTGACACCGGTGTTAGTATCCGACAATAAATGCAAAAACGTTCAGTAAAGCTGGTGTTCCAAACCAACTGTTAGCGACATGAACGAGGATGTGTGGTGAGCCTTAGGATTCCCCGATTCTATAAAGAATAGACTTCCCACGTATAAAACAGCTTCAAACGTCAGATTATTTTGCAAATGAATTAATGTTTTAAATAGTTGACGTTAAGCATGTAAGCGAGGAAAAGTTTAGAAAATATCCCACTCTATGCTTTAAGTTTGCTGGGTTGTAGTTCATGTGATGATAGCAGCATACTCTTTCAGAAGTACTTGTGCTGCGTTTTCTGCCTCTTGAAATGTCCTGAAGCAAGTTTTTTTAAACCTAGGATCTAATAATGTCACAAGCATATTAACAGTCAATGTGTTAAATGGTTTCACTCTTTCATTGACTAATTTAATCGAGGAATCCAGAACACTTCGTCCTTCATTAGTTGTTAAGGTGTTTTACAAATCTGAAAACTTTGCGGCAATACTTGGTATAAGAGGTATAGTTAAGGAAGCAGTGATGTAAGACTCTCCTGAAATTATTGTTGTTGCTACTTCAAATGGTTCAAAAAGATCTGTTAAGTTGCTGCAGTGGGCAAAACAGGGTGAATGTCGAATTCTTAATATTTAGGCAGCTATTCTGTAAATGCGGCGTTATCTGTAACCACTACTACAGTCTTATCACGGATATTGTATTCTAGTAAAGTCTGATTGATGATCTGAAAAAATGTAATGTTAGAGTAACCTGCCAGTATGTCCGAAATTTTGCATAAAATTGTCAAAAAATTTCTTTCTTTCAATGTCTTTTTATCTGAAAAATTACTTTCATATACAAAAAATAATAATTCTCATAAAAATTTGGCGAATATATTTCTTGTCGATGTAACGTTGAGCTTCAGCGTCTTATAAGTACGGGAAAAGCAGAAAGAGGAGGAGGAAGAAGAAGAAGAAGAAAACGAGGAAGGTCACCATAAGGAATAGGGATGCGAGATGTTTATTGGTCAGCCATGCAATGCTGTTGTTACCTTAGGTGTGCATGCTTGCTGATGGATTGCAGCAAATACGGTATAAACTGCACATGGGAATAACAAG
This sequence comes from Schistocerca cancellata, assembly GCF_023864275.1. NCBI lineage: Eukaryota > Metazoa > Arthropoda > Insecta > Orthoptera > Acrididae > Schistocerca > Schistocerca cancellata. The sequence goes on from NC_064630.1 coordinate 242,246,759, forward strand.
ATTGAAACTGTGTTGAAGACATCAAGGATGGCTTCTCCACTCATTATGTTTTTTTCTTCGCTGAGTTAGTGACTAAGTACAAAACAGAAGGGCCATCACTCCACTGCAGTGCTACAACCGCTACATCACTGAGATCGGCAACACTTGTGATCCGAGTGCAGCCGACATAAAGCGTGCAGCTTGTAGGAGTTGTGTTGGGTGTTTCGCCTTTTCGCCGGTGGCAAGCGCACGGAGCGGTATAAAGAGCACAATACGTTATTAATGAAGGGAAAGGAAAGGTGCGGCGAGAGATAGCAGTGCCGATGTATTCCTATAATACACTCGCGCCGCTAAAGGTTTGAACTTGACAGAACCTGACAGGTTTCGTCGGCTTCACTGTACTGGCGATACGACAGCTTCCATTACACAATGGCTGAGAATTTTCCATTACCACGGGAAAGTTTCGATTCGGTTAGTAAGGCCTATATTTACAACTTGCTATGGTTCGTCTTTTTTAGTAAATATATGCGTTAGTATTGACCCTGTTATATAAACACCAAAAGTTTCAATTGTGTTCCAATTCGCTAACACAATGGAAGCACTTCCGCATAAATCGCCACAAAAGTAAGTTGTTTATGTAGTCGGAAGACAGCAAGACGGTAACTGTAACGCCACTGCCAGCTGATTTTGCTATGCTGTATTAATTTTGGTTCAGACGGTGTTGGGGTTCGCGTTCGTTTCTCGCTTGTTAGTCTGCTACTGCACAAACTCTCAAGTGAAAACTATGGGCACGGAAGTAACACCTACGTTCAAATGTGTGGCTTATTTGTTATAATGAACAAGGAAATATACTAAGCCTATTTGTAACACAATTACTCAGTTACTTGTTACGGTTGGCGGTATCCGTAAACAGAACACAAATGACCCCACGGTTTCAGATTTCTATCGACAAGACGGGGAGGGGGAATGGGGGCGAGGAGGGGATGTGTGAAACTGCCTTACAAGTTGCACGGACTTCACTTACACCGACATGTACCGATCACAAGAATGAAAAGAAACTCAGCCTGGCATTGCCGGGTTAAAGAAAGAAACATTTTTAAAAAAAATGTTAGTTGCGTGTGTATAGACTCTGCGTTGTGGTGACCTGCAGTTTTTGTCACTTTTGGTATGGGTTAAACTAATTTTTCGTCTATAATAAAGTGGCAAGTCAATGGAAAATTCGTGTTGCTTTTCCATATTCCGTTGTAACACTAAAAAAATTTCATTTTGTAAGGACTTTCCCTAAGTTATTTTCCTAATTTATTTTTTATCTCTTCCTATAGTTTTGAGATCAGTAAACATTTAAGTGTGGTTCTACTTGGCAACTCATATCTGCTGTCAAACGCATACACAATTTTTTTTGCAAAACATCGATGGTCGGAAGTTCTGTACGACAGCATATCGATAGCGACCATTTATGCAGAAAGAAAATCAAGTTTAGGTTTTTTTGAACTGGCATCGTTCAACTGACTTCTGTTAAATATTTTTTATAGAGTTTCTTGATTCTTTTGGTTGCACCTGTTGCACTTGATCTAGTTCACAAGTTGATCCTTCGCCTTTCAGTACTATAACTAATTCGTGGTTCCTAGTTTTTTACCATGCTTTCTTTTTAGAAGGGGGAAGCAAAATGGAATGCGGTAACTACAGAGGAATCAGCTTGTTGAATGTAACGTATAAGGTGCTGTCCATCATATCCTCAGAAATTTGCTACCATTCACAGAGAACAACATACAGGAGTACCAAGCTGGCTTTCGACCAAACCGATCGACAATAGATTACATTTTCACGCTAAGACAATTGTTTCAAAAACATTGGGAACATGATAAAGATATCTGCAGCCTGTTCGTCGATTTTCAACGTGCATATGACAGCATCCACAGGAACAGCCTATACAATGCAACGCGGGACTTCAGAATCCCTGAGAAGCTAGTGAGAATGGTGCAAGCTTGTATGGAAGAGTCAGAGGCAGCAGTACGTTTCCGAGGAGCTACATCAGAAACATTCGAGATTGAGACAAGCCTCAGACAAGGGGATGCTCTCTCATGTGTTCTGTTCAATGTCATCTTAGAGAAAGCAATAAAAGAGTGTAGGCAACTGGAGTGGGCAGGAGTAGAGATAGACGGTAACTTCAATTGTCTCGCGTATGTAGATGACATAGTACTATTAAGTGAATCAAAGCACGAGTTGAAAGAAATGTACCGGAAAATTGACAATAATGCCCAGAAAGTAGGGCTCAAAGTGAATCGAGGCAAAACAGAGTTCACGCAATTAGGAAGAAGACAAGAGCAGGTAGAATTTCTTGAGATAGATAGCAAGAGGTTCAAGAAAGTAGACCAGTTCAAATACTTGGGATCTTGGTTTACTACGGACAACAGCATAAAAATGGACATCAAGGAAAGAATAGCAGTGGGTACGAAATGCATGCATTCCCTCAGGGAGACGCTTGGCTCTAAATCGATCTCAGTGAACACTAAGATGAAAATCTACAACACAGTGATATGCACAGCAGTAATGTACGGTTCAGAAACATGGAGCATGACTAAGCGAGAAAGGGAAAAACTATTAATATTTGAAAGAAGAGTAATGAGGAAGATATGGGGACCAGTTCTAGATAACAGAAAATAAAAAAGGAGGAAAAACAAGGAAATCTACCTTCTGATGCGACAACCAACTGTCCTACAGAAGATAAAGAGCAAAAGAATACAATGGGTGGGTCATGTAGCCCGTACGCCAGATGGAAGACAGGCGAAGATAGCATTACCGGGGACACCAAACACCAACCTGGATGGATGACCTGGCGAAGGACCTAGCAGCCCTGGGAATTGAAGACACCTGGTGGAACAGGGCACAAAACAGGAAGGAATGGAGGCAGTTTGTGGAAGCAGTGCGTGGTCTGCAGGACCTGTGATCGCTGAATATCTATCATTTCTTTTTAGTGGACCCATAAATTAGTTCTATTCTCTGGTCATGTTTATAATCTTTAATGCAGATGGTAACAAGCTGACTATTATCCCCCACTTTCTTGAAAAAATTCCACACAGATATTGATTTTTACGGTTCATTTTCAAAACAGTAACAATAAAGCCTCTATTTACACACCTCTTGCACAAACAAAATAATCTTGGAAGCGCGGAATTTCCGCAGCCAACAGAGACTCGGTGGCGTGCGAGAACTACTGGTCGTTTCATGTAGGCACCATTCGGAAGATTTCTTCGCTACTGTGTTGTATGTCTCACTGATACCAACGACAGCGATTCAACAATTGTGGCACTATAGTTGCGCGATGAAGAATAATCCTGTTGAATGGCGTTTAAATAACGAAATGAGTGACGAAGTCATTGTTGACACACTTAGGTCATCTCCTACGATACTCCGTAGAGCTAGAAGCTTTAGTATTCTTCCTCGCGACGCTCGAAATATTATCGGGTTGCAGAATGATGTAAACTGGAAATAAATGAAAAAAATAAGAATAATGGTGAGCTTATTCACCGGTTAACAAGTTTCAAATAAGGGGTTTCAGTATTAACAGGCAAGAGCTTAAGAAATATCTACAAGATTTGGAGTTTAGCAAAAACATTCCTGGACATTCACAGTCAACTCTTGGCAAGAAGAGATTAGTTTTGTCTCACATCCACTGAAACATCCACATTTCGCCCGAATTACTTATGACTATGCGCTACAATGCTGTGAAAGCAGATAGAATGCAAATACAGCTGTATACAGGGTGTTACGAAAAGGTACGGCCAAACTTTCAGGAAACATTCCTCACACACAAATAAAGAAAAGATGTTATGTGGGCATGTGTCCGCAAACGCTTAATTTTCATGTTAGAGCTCATTTTAGTTTCGTCAGTATGTACTGAACTTCCTCGATTCACCGCCATGATTTAATACGGGATACTCTACCTGTGCTGCTAGAACATGTGCGTTTACAAGTACGACACAACATGTGGTTCATGCACGATGGAGCTCCTGCACATTTCAGTCGAAGTGTTCGTACGCTTCTCAACAACAGATTCGGTGACCGATGGATTGGTAGAGGCGGACTAATTCCATGGCCTCCACGCTCTCCTGGCCTCAACCCTCTTGACTTTCATTTATGGGGGCATTTGAAAGCTCTTGTCTACGCAACCCCGGTACCAAATGTAGAGACGACCGTGATACAATACGCCATTCTCCAGGGCTGCATCAGTGCATCAGGGATTCCATGCGACGGAGGGTGGATGCATGTATCCTCGCTAACGGAGGACATTTTGAACATTTCCTGTAACAAAGTGTTTGAAGTCACGCTGGCACGTTCTGTTGCTGTGTGTTTCCATTCCATGATTAATGTGATTTGAAGAGAAGTAATAAAATGACCTTTAACATGGAAAGTAAGCGTTTCCGGACACATGTCCACATAACATATTTTCTCTCTTTGTGTGTGAGGAATGTTTCCTGAAAGTTTGGCCGTACCTTTTTGTAACACCCTGTATTTTAATGATTATGTCCAGCCGCCATACAAATAAAAAACCTGACACTCGGCGGGTTGTGCTTTTACTATATTCAATTTTGCGGGAGCTGGTGTGTCCTTGAAGGAACAAGCTCCGCTAATCGACCACAACATGGTCAACCAACATATGAATTATATGCAAACATATGAATGATATGCAAAAGCAGAAGTGACGCAGTGGCATTAGGACTTCGTCAGTGTTTTGTATTTTTGAATCACTAACATGTACAACTGAAAACACATGTTGGTACAATGAGGACTCAGAAACAAAAGAGGGCAATAACTGTATTTATTTTAAAATCCGTTATACAGTACAATCAGAAACACTTAAGAAATCTTTAAAATGTCATTTTTTCCCTCTACTAACTGCTCTGTGTTACAACAGCGGTATTTACATTTGTATTCTTGCTACAAGTAAGCAAGCTCATAAATTTGAAGATGAAAATCAGTATAATGCGCATTCACGAATCCATGTTATTTACATGTGTAGTTTTGCCTTAAGGGTCTGATCGGTACGAGATGCGCACGACCGTGAGTTGTCATCACTGGAAGACAAGCAAGAAAATTCGCTTTTACACGATCCCTCCCACACAGCGATCAATCTATTAACAACATAGTTTATAAATAACTTAGACTGGCAAAGACGCCACCATATTTGTTGTTGATTAAATACCTCCATACAATCTACTTTCCCTCTGCTCTCCAAACGCCATGGAGATAATAGGAACAGACAATTTTTCAGCCGCCAATTCAAAAAGAACTAGATTATAAACGATAGGACTATCGATAGTTAAACAAGACTTCCGATGGTGACGTTAGTGCAGGTACTATCGATTAATCGATAGTTTATCGGTGTTTAAGTAATACTACACCTAAGAGTAGTAAAACTTCAGTTACTTCATTAAGTCAAGCAATGCATTACAACTGATTGCTGTTCTAGACTTTAAGATCATCAGTCCCATTCCATCAGACATATTCACACCCATCTTGGAAGATACACTGTGGATCTGTGTAATTGGCTCCACTCAATGCAACCCACTCTTTTTGCTAGCAATTTCTGAATGGAAACGATATATGCAGTCTACCAACAACACAATTAATGGTGGGAGAACTGGAGCAACTTTTTGGTCATTCATTAATTCACCACCAAGTGACGAAAACACAATACGCTGTCAACGATAAGCAGCAGCAAACTGCCACAGTTACCAATCCATCCGTTTCCCATCTACTTAAATTACTGACTCGTACAAATTAAACACACAGGAACGCAATTGATATGAAAGCTCACTTAACAATTGCACATAAGAACTCTCTTGATAAAATATTTCCACTATATTAACACGAGCTCAGTGAAGCTATTTTGTCTACTCACGTAAGAGAAATAGACAAGAAATGCTGGGAAAGTGTTGCCTGTTTGTAAAACGCTCTTGGTGGAGGAAGTTGCCTTTCCCAGAACACTACAGCATCCGTGTAGGATGAGTAAGAAACAATAATATACAAGATGAATAAAAACGACTAAATTCTAAGGAGAAGATCCCGTACAGGAAAGGGTATGGTGCCTGCAAAAGCACATCTGATTAGACGTATGTCAATACCCAGCATATCAAATCACTTGTATGAGAAAACAAAAGGTGGTGTACGTGTCCACAGCCTACTTACAGAAGAAGAAGCAGGTAAATCAAGAGAAAAGCCAAGAATTTACTAGAGGCCTAAAATGAAAAACAGATCCACAAAGCATCGCTGCCGTCTCTGTCCCAGTCCTATTTGTAAAGAACATCTACAACAACGAGTGTCCTTACTTGTGTGTTAAGTCACGAGAAGCTCGATCTGACTCAGGGAAAAGGGAGTGTAATTAACTTTGGTTATTCACTTACAGTGCTTATTTCGAAGTGGTTTCAGTAGAGACGTTGTGCATATTATAATAAACTGTATGTAACCAATGCAAATTAAAAAATTAAGTGAAATTAAGAAAGGTGTATGTTTCATTTTATGCCTATACATATTTATAATGTGTTGGCAACAATACGGAAATAATTTACCTGATAAATGTATCTTTTTACAAATGTATCTTTTTATGGAACTTAACAGATAAACAAACTGAAAGTTACATTTGTTATGAAAAATCTAAGACGAGGATTAGCGGGTGACAACAACAAGCGCGCCGGGTTAACAACGAAATATCTTCCGGTGATGGCTTCTGGTGATGTATTTGTTATACGAAGCCAAGCGTAAAATTTGCTTCTTCATAGTGAACTGTTTCATTTTTTCCCGTCAAATGAATTCACGTAGGCTACGCAATTATGGTGAAAAAAACTTTTTGGGTTTCAAGATTTAACGACTTGGTTGTCTATGACTCAATATTTTAGTATGCTCCAGTCTTAAAAAAAAAGCTCTAAAGAAGTATTAAATATTACTCACAAACAGCTGTTTACAAATCCAATTGTCAAGAGTACTGTGTTATTGGTGATACAGTCACTTTCTTTACATACAACAATTCGACGCTGAGACACGTAACGATCACTTATGATTACATTGTCCAATATGAACACTGACCTCTATAGGTAGAGGATCAGTGATCAGAGATCAATGAGTTAATGGCAATGAAATAGTGATCTCTATACTACCTGGATGTAGATCTCGGATGTCAAAGCACGGAACTTCAACGTGCGTGCAAATTCTTGTCATCTGCTTCGTCCACCATGGGGTCTAGTGCAGCAGGGGATACAACCCGTCGGCTTTGAACAATGACGTCATTCCTTAGTCATAGATCGTAATGTCTTCACTTCGAGGCATAGATAATAAAGCAGTTCTGTGTTCTAATAAGCACTATCATTAAAATAATTGAATGTAAATCTAAAAGCGATCGCTTGATATTGGATGCATCATTTTACTGATTGCTTAATGAAGTAGGATCAGTTTATTCTATCTCGTGAGATCTTTTTTAAAAAAAGCCAAAAAATTCTTATTACGTACTGAAGGGAGCTAGAACACTAAGAAGAATCGATTCTCGGCTTTTGACAAGATATTGCTTAATAAAGTAGGATCAGTTTATTCTATCTCGTGAGATTTTTTTTAAAAAGCCAAAAAACACTTATTAGGTACTGAAGGGAGCTGCTTAATAAAGTAGGATCAGTTTATTCTATCTCGTGAGATTTTTTTTTAAAGTCAACAAACACTTATTACGTACTGAAGGGAGCTAGAACATTACGAACAATCGCTTCTCGGCTTTTGACAAGATATTGCTTAATAAAGTAGGATCAGTTTATTCTATCTCGTGAGATTTTTTAAAAAAAGTCAAAAAACACTTATGCTTCTGACAAGATCAATGTTTATCTCTCTCCCATTCCTTTGTTTCTCAACATTCTCCTCAGCTCTTTCATCTCTGTAATACATGCTCTCTGGCGACTTGTGACGTCATTGTTCAAAGCCGACGGGTTGTATCCCCTGCTGCACTAGTCCCCCACCATGTTGTAATTAAACAACAAAATTTCCGCAGGTCTGAACATGATAAAGAATTTTTTACTTATTTCTGGCTTTGAACTCTATGTTAATATGCGATGTTTTGGTTGATGTAGGAGCAGAATCGAAGGTATTTTCATTCTGTATTGCGACATTTCGTGGCAGCTATGTCGTAATCAGGCAAGAAACGAAATACGAGCATCTTTGGCCATCACGTCCAGACAGCAAGAGTTAGACATCCACATAGTATATAATTACAGCAATGAAATAAAAGAAATTCAGAGAACACAATGCCTCAAAGCTTTAAGCATGACCTGATACAAACTTTCGAGTTTCAGATTATTCTTGCAGAAAAGATTCCAGAGCAGAATTCAGTTTCTGGGAAATATCCTGCATGTGATTCTTCCAGGAAAGCTTTTTATTTATCATCATTCCTAAGAATTTAACATGCTAGACTTCACCGATTCTTTGATCATCGTGTGGTAAAACATTTCGCTTTTTTTGAAATTTCCGTGAAAAATATGCAGTGTGTTTTACTGTAGTAAAATGACGATCTGTTCACTGCTACCTACTATCCCTTTCGCTAAATAATTTACGGGGTGTATAAAAAAGAATCACCCGATTTTTGAAAAATCATTCCTATTCTGTTATTTGAGATATGTAAGTGAACAACGTACTTTTGGAAAGAGCAAACTCTACAGTTTTACATAGTTCCCGCTATGTAGCAGGAGTGTGCACTTCGGTTCTAGTAAAAACGGTGTCGGGACAACACAAAGCGTTTTGTGTTCTACATTTTGCGCAGTGCGGGTCAGTAATAACTGTCCAGCATGACTTTCGTACTAGGTATGGTGTGAATCCTCCTACAACACAGAGCATTAGACCAAGGCATAAGCAATTCCGACAAACAGGTTGTTAGTGTAAAGGCAAATCGCCGGGGAGTCCCCGAGTATCTGATACAGACGTCGAACGCGTTCGCGATAGTTTCACAAAGAGTCCGCAGAAATCCGTTCTTTTCCCACAGTTGAAGGCTGAATCGAACGACTTCAGTTACCAACAGGATGGGGCAGCGCCACACTAGAATCTGAAAGTGCGAGAATTTTTAATTCAAAAGAGTATTAAACGATGATTCGGTCGCACTGGACTAAATGATTCAGCCTTACATTACTGGCCTCCAAGGTCACCTAACCTGACTGCGTGTGATTATTTCTTATGGGGGTTCTTTTCCTTCGCCGATAGATCATTCGTCTTCCTTTTCGTAGCCTATACGTCAACAGTGACTTCTGTGTTCTGGTAAGTTAGTGATCTCCGTACTATCTGGATCGAGAATTGTGATGCTGGAGTGTTATGTGTGTCTCTGGATTCCTCTCGCCTGTCTGTTACAGCACGTAAGAAGTTTCGATTGGGCTGTACGTGAGCAGGGTGTCCGAAAATGAAAGGGGGGGGAGGGTTAAAGAGGGGGCCACAAAGAAGCTGAACTGGAAACTTTTTTAACTACACAATTCTCACACATATCTACAAATTATTATCTATGACTGCACTAAATGCACATTCAGCGTTCACCATCTCTAAGAGAAATCTGGTGCTTTAGAAATCGCTACAAAATTTATGGTTGCTTTGTCATAGCGCTGTTGAGAGAAATTAAGCCATTTCCTTGCTTCAGCGTTGGTTTCGGCGCTGTCCTGCATTCAATGTGGATTTTAATAGTTACAGAACATTGTCGATAAAGAATCTCTAGAGTTTCCTGTCGCTTGTTCGTTATCGAGCTCCATAAAATTTCCAGCCCATTAGCATAGTGCACTGAGTCTGTCAGCGATTCCCAGGCCACGCTACTCCTCTCTCATGAAGACAATCTAAATATGGCTGCCGCAAACCGTGCAGACGTCTAAATGATCAGATGTTTGTACAAATCAGCTAATTCAGGCACATAGATCGTAAAGTCTCGGCTTAGACTCGACAGCATGGATATATCCCAAGCATAAGGTATTCTCTGTTTTGCTGTTATTTATGAGCAAGCATTATTCTGAAACCAGGAAGTACACGTACCTATTGTTACTGTTGCATTCTGGTATAACCAGCAGTTAGTGTAGTGTCATCTGCATATAGTACTGTCTCACTGGTCAATATGGAGGTTAGACAGTTTATATACGCGGGCCATTCAATAAGTAATGCAACACATTTTCCCCCCTGACAGCAGATTGGATTAATTCAGTTATCGAATACATCATATTATTCCCCACAGTTTTGGCTACAAAACCCTATTTTTCAACATGATCTCCGTTCAATACAGCGGTCTCACACCGCGATACTGGGAGGGTCTGTATGTCCGCATTGTACCACTGTACTGGTCATCACACAGCAATTCCAAACTGCATCATGATCCTATGACAGGAGGCAGGTGAGAAAACTTGGGTTTCATGCTCGAGCGCCTGCCCATAAGCCACACATCAGGCCGGTAAATGCCAAATGACGCCTCGCTTGGTGTAAGGAGCGTAAACATCGGACGATTCAACAGTGGAAAAACGTTGTGTTGAGTGACGAATCACCGTACACAATGTGGCGATCCGATGGCAGGGTGTGGGTATGGCGAATGCTCGGTGAACGACATCTGCCAGCATGTGTAGTGCCAACAGTAAATTTCGGAGGCGGTGGTATTATGGTGTGGTCGTGATTGTCATGGAGGGCGCTTGCACCACTTGTTGTTTTGCATCGCACTATCACAGCACAGGCCTACATTGATGTCTTAAGCACCTTCTTGCTTCCCACTGTTGAAGAGCAATTAGGGGATGGCGACTGCAATTTTCAACACTATCGAGCACCTGTTCATAATGCACGACCTGTGGCGGAGTGGTTACACGACAATAACATCCCTGTAATCGACTGGCCTGCACTGAGTCCTGACCTGAATCCTATAGAACGCCTTTGTGATGTTTTCGAACGCTGACTTCGTGCCAGGCCTCACCGAAACCATCGAGGCGTCCTGTGCTGCTGTCACCCCGACAACACTAACAGCCGTGGTTCGGTCAACAGTTCAGCGACATCAAATAGCTGCTAATGGGGGTCACTTACAACATATAAAATAACCTTCCCCCTGTGCAAAAATTGTAAAGGTATGCCATTTTGTTCCATTAATATTGACTTTGAGAGTGTGTCTACATTTTACAGAATCTTTCTGTACATCGTCTGGGAAAGGATCTAATATCGCTGCGTATTCAGATTCAACTGGAATTTCTCCAGGCCTGATGTCTTGGTAGCTTTATGTACTCTTAATTATTTTTCTATACCGGGGGGGGGGGGGGCTTACATCAATATCTCTCACTTGTGAGTCTGTGCGGCAATTAAACGCTGACACTGCAGCATCCACATGCGGAAATACAATTTAAACCCGGAATTTAATATTTCTGCTTTCTGTCTGTTGTCTTCAGGTTTGAATTCGTGCATCGGCTTTACTTATCGCATCTCGTGGTCGTGCGGTAGCGTTCTCGCTTCCCACGCCCGGGTTCCCGGGTTCGATTCCCGGCGGGGTCAGGGATTTTCTCTGCCTCGTGATGGCTGGGTGTTGTGTGCTGTCCTTAGGTTAGTTACGTTTAAGTAGTTCTAAGTTCTAGGGGACTTATGACCACAGCAGTTGAGTCCCATAGTGCTCAGAGCCATTTGAACCATTTTTTTTTTACTTATCGCTGGAACTTCCTGGGATTTCTGAAAAAACTTTCGCCAGGCTGCGAAATTTATTGTAGGCGTCACGCAAACACGAACTGCTATTAACTTTTCTCTGTCACGTTCCTACTGCCTGTTTTGTTGGGAGACTGTAGTAGTCTGTTTTGCACGATTCTGCATATGTTACCATTAGACCATGGTGGGTCTTTGCCGTCTTTTAATGTTTTACTTGAAACGTACTTATACAGACAGTGGTTTATAAGGACCTTCGGCTTTATCCATTTTCTAGTGGACATAATGTCCTCAATTCGTCTTTTAAATAAGTTTGACTAAACACAAATATTCTCCTAGCTTTCTTGATGACTATATTGCCATTGATGGCCATTCTTAACGTAGTTGTATCATGGTTGCTAATCCCTCTCTCACTGGTGGCACTTTCTAAAAGTTTCGGTATGTTTATAATCAGGAGCTGTAGAATATTTCGGGTATGGGTTATCAAATTAGTTGGTTCGAGACTGTTGCCAAATAAAGTTTGCAGTATTTATTCGCAAGATTGTTTGTCCTTACTGCCGAAAATGTACGCGTAGTTTTCCAAGTCGATGCTGGGACTGTTATGCTGATGCCGTATGCTCGGAGTATTTCTGTGCCACCTAGTTTAGGCTAGTAGTGAATGACTCAGTGACTGACGTCTCTGAATCTGGTGACCTGTTGAAACATCTTATTGTATAGACGTCGTCACGGCCGACGGCAGCGATATTTACGATCAACACATTGCTGAAAATCCACCTGTTCTTTGCTCCGAATTTCAATAAAGTCCCAGTTTCGGGTGTGATGGGTCGGCACCTGCTTCCTACGAAAGACTTACGCCTTCGCTATTGGGTCCGTTGAAATACTGGGGTCATCTGATGTTGGAGATGTCGGAGTTTCACCTAAAAAGAAAACAAAAGAAAATAAATTACAAGCCTCTACAGAGTAGCTTTGGTCGAGCACTCTACAGTAGACCCCGCTTGTTGCAGACGCTGTGCAACCTCTGGTTTAGACTCTCCGCCCGGTTTCTGACGAGAGGGACCCTGAAAATCGACAGCTGTGAACAGATCTCACGAAGGGTAGCAATCTTCACCAATTCCGCCAGTCTCCGGAAAGAGCTGGGAATTGTCTTTGAACCCTAGCGACAGATGCAGTAGGCGATGATCTTCAGCTGATTCCATTCTGCGCTGTCAGTTGCACCTGGGATAGTTTTTTTCAACTTGACGGTCAATCCCTCCCGGGGTACACACCGAGTACACATTCGGTTCGTTTCCTTTCCGTGATGATATTTGCCTAAGATGGGCCATCACACTGTTAACATCGGAACTGTACATTACTAACAGTCCGTTCTTTCGCCTTTCTGAGCGACCTAACCGCAACAAAGGAGATTTGTAAGCATTTCGCTTCCAAACCAGGAGCGAGAGACAGCAGCTTCTCTCCTCTCTTTAAAAAGATGTAACATAAGTATGCAAACCTGTAGGATACTGCCAATTGAAAGGATGAATGTGTGGCGTTTAACGAATCCGTTCAAGTGAAATCCATACAAATTCTAAAAAACTGACACTGATGTTGTATGTATGTTCCACATCTGCTCCTAAACCACTGGACCGATTTTAACCAGACTTGGTACACATATCACTTACTGTCTAGAAAGAATCACTGTGGAGGTAAGAACCATACGCCTATTAAAAGGGGCGCGGGTAGCGGTGAAAACGTGTTGTAGCCCACAACGCACGAAAACCAATACTTTATAGTCATTCAGTATTTGAGAATGGGAGCACTTAGAGACTCTGCTGGGGTATAAAACGACGTTGGCGACTGAACCGCACAGACAAACCTATCACGGATACCTGGAGTTGTGTAGAGGACTTTAGTCTCTAAGTGGGAGCTAGGTACTGCTGACAGTGGGTTAAGAATTGTCACCAGGAAGCCCTCATGGACCACCTACATCTACATCTACATCTATATCTACATCTACATCATCCACCGCAAGCCACCTAATGGTGTGTGGCGGAGTGTACTTTCTGTACACTAACTGAGCCCTCCAACCCTGTGTTGACTCTAATTTCTCGAATTTTCTTCTCAGGGTCATTGCACGAGGCGAATGAAGGGGAAGTAATATGCTGTCCGATTCTTTCCGAAAAAAGCACTCTCAAAATTTCAATAGTAAATCTCTCTGTGACGCACAACGCCTCTCTTGTAACGTCTGCCAAAGGAGTTTGTTAAGCTTCTCCGTAACGCTCTCGAGCTGACTAAACGATCCCGTGACAAAACGTGCCGTTCTTCGTTGGATCTTCTCTATCTGGTCTGTCAGTCCTATGTGGTAGGGATGTCAGATAGAACAACAATACTCAAGAATGGCTCCAACAAGCGTCTTATAAGTCACTTCCTTCGTGGGCGAGTTACATTTTCTTAAGATTCTTGCTGTGAATCTGAGTGTGGCATCTTCTTTTCCCACTATTTGTTTTATACGGTCATTCCACTTAAGGTCGCTCCGAATAGTTACTCCTAAATATTTTACAGCAGATACTGTTTCAAGCGGTTTGTCATCAATAGTGTAGCTATGCAATAGTGTATTTCTTTTCTTATGTAAGCGCAGTGTGCTACATTTATTTACGTTCAGGGTCAACTGCCGGAGCCTACAGTATTCATTAATTCTCTGACGGTCATTCTGCAAATCGTTACTGTCTTCTGGCGTTTCTATAGACAACCGCATCATCTGCAAACAGCCTTAGAGAGCATCCGATGCTTACCACTAGATCATTTATACATATTGTAAACAGTAACGGTCCTATCACACTTCGTTGAGATACACCCGAAATCACCTTTACATCTGTCGATTTTGTTCCTTTAAGAGCGAAGTGTTGAGTTCTGTCTGCAAGGACGTCTTGAATCCAGTTACAAATATTGTCCCATACTCGATAAGCTCGTTTTTTTTCACTAAACGGGAGTGCGGGACGGCGTCAAATGCCTTCCTGAAGTCAAAGAACACGGCATCAACTTGAGCGCCATAGTCTACAGCACTGTGAATCTCTTGGAGGTACAGAGCGAGATGAGTTTCGCAGGATCTCTGTTTGCGGAATCCATGTTGATTTTTAGAGAGGAGATTTTCCTTTTCCTTCTCCAAGAACGTCATAATTCTTGAGCATAAAACATGTTCCATAATTCTATAACAGATTGACGTCAACGATACAGGTCTATGACTGTGTGCATCTATCCTACGGCTCTTCGTAAAAACAGGAATGTCTTGCGCTTTCTTCCAGTTTACTACTCCTAGAAGGGGAGCAAGTTCTTTCGCATAATCTTTGTAGAATCTTATAGGTATCTCATCTGGTCATGTCGCCTTTCCACTACTAAGCGATTGTAGTTGAAACTTGCTGGCAGAGTAAAACTGTGTGCCGGACCGAGACTCGGACTCGAGACGTTTGCCTTTCGCGGGTAAGTGCTCTACCATCTGAGCTACCCATGCACGACTAACGCCCCGTCCTCACAGCTTTACTTCTGCCGGTACTTCGTCTCCTACCTTCCTAACTTTACAGAAGCTCTCCTGCGAACCTTACAGAACTAGCACTCCCGAAAGAAAGGAGACGAGGTACTGGCAGAAGTAAAGCTGTGAGGACGGGGCGTGAATCGTGCTTGGGTAGCTCAGGTGGTAGAGCACTTCCCAGCGAAAGGCAAAGGTCCCGAGTTCGAGTCTCGGTCCGGCACACAGTTTTAATCTGCCAGGAAGTTTCATATCAGCGCTCACTCCGTTGCAGAGTGAAAATCTCATTCTGGAAACATCCCCCAGGCTGTGGCTAAGCCATGTCTCCGTAATATCCTTTCTTTCAGGAGTGCTAGTTCTGCGAGGTTCGCAGGAGAGCTTCTGTAAAGTTAGGAAGGTAGGAGACGAAGTATGGCAGAAGTAAAGCTGTGAGGACGGGGCGTGAGTCGTGCATGGGTAGCTCAGATGGTAGAGCACTTGCCCGCGAAAGGCAAAGGTCCCGAGGTCGAGTCTCGGTCCGGCACACAGTTTTAATCTGCCAGGCGAGCGGTTCTAGGCGCGTCAGTCCGGAGCCGCGCTGCTGCTACGGTCGCAGGTTCGAATCCTGTCTCGGACATGGATGTGTGTGCTGCCTTTAGGTTAGTAAGATTTAAGTAGTTCTAAGTCTAGGGGACTGATGACCTCAGATGTTAAGTCCCGTAGTGCTCAGGGCCATTTGAACCATAATCTGCCAGGAAGTTTCACATCAGCACACACTCCGCTGCAGAGTGAAAATCTCATTCTCGATTGTAGTTGTTCTTCTATTCCGCGATCGGTTATGGCAATATCTGCCAATCTGACGTTTTACTCGGAACATATTTGTCTTGGGCATATTACACGATTCCTTTGAATTTTTCCCATTTGTTTTCGACATCTTCGTCCTCATCACCAAATATTTGATGCTTACTGCTCAGATACTCTGACATTTGTATCTGTGACTCTTGCTAAGCCAAAATATCTTCCTACCGTTCTTAACATTCTTTGTCAGACCCGTTGTCATAGACGCTATCTCAGCCTTATGGACACTGATACCTTCCTCTGCGTTCACTGATTCAATAAGTTCAGGTCTGTTTGTTGCCAGGAGGTCTAAGACGTTACTCTAACGTGTTGGTTTTCTATCTGCTCGAAGTAATTTTCGGACAAGATATCACATGAATCGCTGTCTCTGGCACCAATTTTTATCGCATGACACCCCCTGTCTATACCTGGCAAGCTGAATCACCCCTTATTAAAACTGCATAAACAGGAAAATTACTAACGATATTCTGCAAGTTCTGTCTGAAGCGCTCTACCACTGTAGCTCCTGACCCAGGCTGTCTATAAAAGCATCCGGCTTGACTTCACCCAGATTAATTCACAATCGGAATCAAAGATAACCGCGCTAGATTTTATCGAATTCTTTACTGCAA
This sequence comes from Schistocerca cancellata, assembly GCF_023864275.1. Taxonomy (NCBI): domain Eukaryota; kingdom Metazoa; phylum Arthropoda; class Insecta; order Orthoptera; family Acrididae; genus Schistocerca; species Schistocerca cancellata. Next base: position 242,263,340 of record NC_064630.1, read on the forward strand.
TAAATACACCACCAACATTGGCGACTAACATATCCTTGTTGTTGTTGTGGTCTTCAGTATGATGCAGCTCTCTTCGTATGATGCAGCTCTCCATGCTACTCTAGCCTGTGCAAGCTTCTTCATCTCCCAGTACCTACTGCAACCTACATCCTTCTGAATCTGCTTGGTGTATTCATCTCTTGGTCTCCCTCTACGATTTTTATCCTCCCCGCTACCCTCCAATACTAAATTGGTGATCCCTTGATGCCTCAGAATATGCCCTACCAACCTATCCCTTCTTCTAGTAAAGTTGTGCCACAAATTTCTCTCCTCTCCAATTCTGTTCAATACCTCCTCATTAGTTATGTGATCTACCCATCTAATCTTCAGCATTCTTCTGTAGCACCACATTTCGAAAGCTTCTATTCTCTTCTTGTCTAAACTATTTATCGTCCATATTTCACTTCCATACGTGGCTACATTCCATACAAATACTTTCAGAAATGACTTTCTGACACTTAAATCTATACTCGATGTTAACAAATTTCTCTTCTTCAGAAACGCTTCCCTTGCCACTGCCAGACTAGATTTTATATCCTCTCTACTTCGACCATCACCAGTTATTTTGCTCCCCAAATAGCAAAACTACTTTGTTACTTTAAGTGTCTCATTTCCTAATCTAATTACGGCAGCATCACCCGATTTAATTCGACTACATTCCGTTATTCTAGATTTGCTTCTGTTGATGTTCATCTTATATCATCCTTTCAAGACACGGTCCATTCCGTTCAGCAGCTCTTCCAGGTCCTTTGCTGTCTCTGACAGAATTACAATGTCATCGGCTAACCTCCAAGATTTATTTCTTCTCCATGGATTTTAATTCCAACTCCGAATTTTTCTTTTGTTTCCTTTACTGCTTGCTCAACATACAGATTGAATAACATCGGGGATAGGCTACAACCCTGTCTCACTCCCTTCCCAACCACTTCCTCACTTTCCTGCCCCCGATTCTTATAACTGCCATCTGGTTTCTGTACAAATTGTAAATAGCCTTTCGCTCCCTATATTTTACCCTTGCCACCTTCAGAATTTGAAAGACAGTATTCCAGTCAACATTGTCAAAAGCTTTCTCTAAGTCTACAAATGCTAGAAATGTAGGTTTGCCTTTCCTTAATCTATTTTCTAAGATAAGTCGTAGGGTCTGTATTGCCTCACGTGTTCCAACATTTCTACGGAATCCAAACTGATCTACCCCGTGGTCGGCTTCTACCAGTTTTTTCATTCGTCTGTAAAGAATTCGTGTCAGTATTTTGTAGCCATGGCTTATTAAACTGATAGTTCTGTAATTTTCACATATGTCAAAACCTGCTTTCTTTGGGACTGGAATTATTATATTCCTCTTGAAGTCTGAGGGTATTTCGCCTGTCTCATACATCTTGCTCACTAGATGGTAGAGTTTTATTAGGCCTGGCTCTCCTAAGGCAGTCAGTAGTTCTAATGAAATGTTGTCTACTCCCGGGGCCTTGTTTCGACTTAGGTCTTTCAGTGCTCTGTCGAACTCTTCACGCAGTATCATATCTCCTATTTCATCTTCATCTACATTCTCTTCCATTTCCATAATATTGTCCTCAAGTTCATCGCCCTTGTATAGACCCTCTATATACTCCTTCCACCTTTCTGCTTTCCCAACTTTGCTTAGAACTGGATTTCCATCTTACCCCTAGTGAGATAAGCCTCTACATCCTTACATTTGTCCTCTAGCCATCCCTGCTTAGCCATTCTGCACTTCCTGTCGATCTCATTTTTGAGACGTTTGTATTCCTTTTTGCCTGCTTCATTTACTGCATTTTTATATTTTCTCCTTTCATCAATTAAATTAATATCTCTTCTGTTACCCAAGGATTTCTATTACTCCTCGTCTTTTTACCTACTTGATCCTCTGCTACCTTCACTGTTTCGTCTCTCAAAGCTACCCATTCTTCTTCTACTGTATTTCTTTCCCCCATTCTTGTCAACCGTTTCCTAATGCTCTCCCTGAAGCTCTCTACAACCTCTGGTTCTTTCAGTTTATCCAGGTCCCATCTCCTTAAATTCCCACCTTTTTGCAGTTTCTTCAGTTTTAATCTACAACTCATAACCAATAGATTGTGGTCAGAGTCCACATCTGCCCCTGGAAATGTCTTACAATTTAAAACCTGGTTCTTAAATCTCTGTCTTACCATTATATAATCTATGCGATACCTTCTAGTATCTCCAGGACTCTTCCATGTATACAACCTTCTTTCATGATTCTTGAACCAAGTTTTAGCTATGATTAAGTTATACTCTGTGCATAATTCTACCAGGCGGCTTCCTCTTTCATTTCTTACCCCCAATCCATACTCACCTACTACGTTTCCTTCTCTCCCTTTTCCCACTATCGAATTCCAGTCACCCATGACAGTTAAATTTTCGTCTCATTTTATCTCATCATACATTTCATCAATCTCTTCGTTATCTACGGAGCTAGTACTACTGTAGCACGCATGGGCGTCGTATCTATCTTGGGCACAATAATGCGTTCACTATGCTGTTCGTAGTAGCTTACCCGCATTCCTATTTTCCTATTGATTATTAAACCTACTACTGCATTACCCCTATTTGATTTTGTATTTATAACCCTGTATTCACCTGACCAGAAGTCTTGTTCCTCCTGCCACCGAACTTCACTAATTCCCACTATATCTAACTTCAACCAATCCATTTCCCTTTTTAAATTTTCTAACCTATCTCCCCGATTAAGGGATGTGACATTCCACGCTTCGATCTGTAAAACGCTAGTTTTCTTTCTCCTGATAACGACGTCCTCCTGAGTAGTCCCTGCCCGGAGATCCGAATGGGGGACTATTTTACCTCCGGAATATTTTACCCAAGAGGACGCCATCATCATTTAACCATACAGTAAAGCTGCATGCCCTCGGGAAAAATTACGGCTGTAGTTTCCCCTTGCTTTCTGTTGCCCCTGCAACTACTGAAAAGGCTGCTGCCTCTCTTCAGGAACCACACGTTTGTCTGGCCTCTCAACAGATACCCCTTCGTTGTGGTTGCACCTATGGTACGGCTATCTGTATCGCTGAGGCACGCAAGCCTCCCCAGCAACGGCAAGGTCCATGGTTCATAGGGGGAACCTATCCTTACGATAAATATTCCAATCTGAATAGGATTTCGTTGCCATTAACGTCAGGTTTCAACCAACTTTCTGTTCCTAATACTATTCGTGCTTGCTTTATAAACTTCAGCAAGCGATACTAATTCTGGGACCTTCGCTTGGTTGCTCCTGCATTTTTCTAAAATCATATTAAGCTTTGCTATCTCTGATCTGCAACGACGAACGTTCTCTGAGAAAATTGTGCCTAATTTATCACGCAAATCGTCTTTGATCCCAAGGAAGGGTTTGTCTAACCTAAAAAAGCCCCATGTGCACGCCATACGCACTCCGCTACCCTAGTAGCCACTTCCTGCGCGTAGTGCACGCCTAATCTATTAAGTGTAACCTGCAATTCTGTACCTGGTAATGGAGGTCGACAAATTCACATTCGATACCGTCGCACAGTTGTCTAAGCTTCTGGTTTAAACCTTCCACTCTGCTCCAACTCGAGAACCGCGATCAACTCTGGGAACGATGCTGCAAACATACAGCTTAGATTGCGCTTCCCGTGCGATGCTAGTTGCCTTCACCAAATCAGCCATCCGCCGAAAGGAGCCGAAATGCCCTCAGAACCCAAGCAGCAGGCGTGATTCGTGCCGTCATGTGCCACTGTATGCAGCCGGTTGCACCCAATGCGCCCAGGGCCTCTTCCACATCACGCACGAGACCGCCAGGGAATCATACCGAGTGCACGCTGGCATTCTTTCCCGCCTTGCCTGCTGTTTTCCTGAGGGGCTCCATCACTCGCTAAACACTGGAGTTCCCAATGACAACCATACCCACCCTCTGCACTAGTCCGGACTGGGCTGGAAAATCGGCTGCTGGCCCTACAGGAGAGGCATCTCGGGCTGGCCCAGAGTTATCATCAACACTGGGTAGCACCTCGTACGTGTTGCTAAGACGTAGGGAGCGAGCCGCGCGACCTGCATCCTCTTTCGTCTTCCCTCCAGTGACACGCGAACCCACCACTGCCTGCCGTCCTCTCGAGTGAGGACGGACCGGTCGGATGTTGCGAAGCAGAAGATGCAGCGACATCCTGGTCACCAGGGGACTCCAAAGGTGTCGCAGGTCTCGTCCCCAGCGCCCCGATGCCGCCGCAACTTTGAACATTACCCAGAAACATGACGACGATAGCCAACGCTGCTTCCAGGTGTTTACGAACAGTAGCCAATTCTCCTTGTGTCCGCTCACAACAAGCACAGTTCCTAGCCATATCGCAGTGTGTAAAAATAGGTATAAGAGCTGAAATGGCGCTACTGAGTTTGGAATGTACACAAAATATGACGAGGAGAATAAAGAAACACTAAAAACTGCTCTGCGGATTTTTCACTATGCCCTGAGACGGCGAACCCTTAAACAGAAATAAATTTCTCTACTGAAGTGGATTTATCTACAGTTATATGTTACTAGAAACTCTGCTTCACCCGAAAGCTGCTGCACGAGGTACGTATGCAAATTAGAATGCACTGGGCTAAACTATATGCAATGAACCAGCACGAGATTCAAACTTATTGGCGTGACGTGGCGGTCAGAAGGCGGGAAAATTACACTAGGAAGCCACCTTATACAAGTATACGCACGCAAAAACAAAAACTTACAGTAATTTGCTAACCACAAGCCCACACAGTAAAATACACAGGTACAGTTCACTCCTTTGCAGAAGAATGTGAAAAAAACAGAAACTAAGCTAAATTACTGTGTATCAGACAAATGCTGCTGCTGCTGACGCGTTCGGACGGCTCGGCGTCTGCCAGTACACTGATCATGAGAGCCCTGTACTCAAAATGTTTATCAAAAGTTTGAAGAGCATTCAACTAAGAATAAGAAAGTCAGGATAAGTTTTATCTAATACCAGACACAAAAGAGATAAGATATATTATCTGAACGATGACACACCTCCGAGTATTCAAAAATGTCGCAGAACTATAGGGGGCACCTGCAGGCAGTGTTAAGTGCTCTAACTATATTATTTCCATGCACGTCAGAAATCATATATTGTACTTGAGCAGATTCTGTAATAGATTTAGTTCAAGTTAGGAGCTTATTCACAAGGATCTCTTATTAAGTGGCCATATTGACGCAGTACACCTGTTCACGAAAAAACTTCATTTTTGCGAACACATTCATACTCTTCGGATGCTTCTTAAATCTTCCTCACAAATATTGTCTTTACCTAAATCATTACGTTTAAATCGTTACGGAGCTTTCCATTTACTGTCTCTCTTGACATCCGCCTGTTACGGGATCGTAGGGCATGTTCCTAACCGGAAAAAATTTCGTTTCAAGGAGGTAAAGAAACTTCTTTCAGAGAATTAGTAAAGGTTTATGAGAAAAAAACCACCCGTTTGAGATAATGCATGTTTACTTTATTCACACTTTATATGTAGCAGACATTATATGCAGATGATCAAGTGGATTCCATCTTGTTGTTGTTGTTGTTGTTGTTGTTGTTGTTGTTGTCTTCAGTCCTGAGACTCGTTTGATGCAGCTCTCCATGCTACTCTATCCTGTGCAAGCTTCTTCATCTCCCAGTACTTACTGCAACCTACATCCTTCTGAATCTGCTTAGTGTATTCATCTCTTGGTCTCCCTCTACGATTTTTACCCTCCACGCTGCCCTCCAATGCTAAATTTGTGATCCCTTGATGCCTCAGAACATGTCCTACCAACCGGTCCCTTCTTCTTGTCAAGATGTGCCACAAAATCCTCTTCACCCCAATTCTATTCAATACCTCCTCATTAGTTATTTGACCTACTCATCTAATCTTCAGCATTCTTCTGTAGCACCACATTTCAAAAGCTTCTACTCTCTTCTTGTCCAAACTATTTATCGTCCACGACTTCCATACATGGCTACACTCCATACAAATACTTTCAGAAACGACTTCCTGACACTAAGTGTTAACAAATTTCTCTTCTTCAGAAGCTTTCCTTCCCATTGCCAGTCTACATTTGATATCCTCTCTACTTCGACCATCATCAGTTATTTTGCTCCCCAAGTAGCAAAACTCCTTTACTACTTTAAGCGTCTCATTTCCTAATCTAATTCCCTCAGCATCACACGACTTAATTCGACTACATTCCGTTATTCTAGTTTTGCTTCTGTTGATGTTCATCTTATATCCTCCTTTCAAGACACTATCCATTCCGTTCAACTGCTCTTCCAAGTCCTTTGCTGTCTCTGACAGAATTACAATGTCATCGGCTAACCTCCAAGATTTATTTCTTCTCCATGGATTTTAATTCCAACTCCGAATTTTTATTTTGTTTCCTTTACTGCTTGCTCAACATACAGATTGAATAACATCAGGGACAGGCTACAACCCTGTCTCACTCCCTTCCCAACCCCTGCTTCCCTTTCATGCCCCTCGACTCATAACTGCCATCTGGTTTCTGTACAAATTGTAAATAGCCTTTCGCTCACTGTATTTTACCCCTGCCACCTTCAGAATTTGAAAGACAGTATTCCAGTCAACATTGTCAAAAGCTTTCTCTAAGTCTACAAATGCTAGAAACGTAGGTTTGCCTTTCCTTAATCTATTTTCTAAGATAAGTCGTAGGGTCAGTATTGCCCCACGTGTTCCAACATTTCTACGGAATCCAAACTGATCTTCCCCGTGGTCGGCCTCTACCAGTTTTTTCATTCGTCTGTAGAGAATTCGTGTCAGTATTTCGTAGCCATGGCTTATTAAACTGATAGTTCGGTAATTTTCACATCTGTCCACACCTGCTTTCTTTGGGATTGGAATTATTATATTCTTCTTGAAGTCTGAGGGTATTTCGCCTGTTTCATACATCTTGCTCACCAGATGGTAGAGTTTTATTAGGCCTGGCTCTCCTAAGGCTGTCAGTAGTTCTAATGGAATGTTGTCTACTCCCGAGGCCTTGTTTCGACTTAGGTCTTTCAGTGCTCTGTCGAACTCTTCACGCAGTATCATATCTCCTATTTCATCATCATCTACATTCTGTTCCATTTCCATAATATTGTCCTCAAGTACATCGCCCTTGTATAGACCCTCTATATGCTCCTTCCACCTTTCTGCTTTCCCTTCTTTGCTTAGAACTGGGTTTCCATCTGAGCTCTTAATATTCGTACAAGTGATTCTCTTTTCTCCAAAGGTCTCTTTAATTTTCCTGTAGGCAGTATCTATCTGACCCATAGTGAGATAAGCCTCTACATCCCTACATTGATCCTCTAGCCATCCCTGCTTAGCCATTTTTCACTTCCTGTCGATCTCATTTTTGAGACGTTTGTATTCCTTTTTGCCTGCTTCATTTACTGCATTTTTATATTTTCTCCTTTCATCAATTAAATTAATATCTCTTCTGTTACCCAAGGATTTCTATTACTCCTCGTCTTTTTACCTACTTGATCCTCTGCTACCTTCACTATTTCGTCTCTCAAAGCTACCCATTCTTCTTCTACTGTATTTCTTTCCCCCATTCTTGTCAATCGTTCCCTAATGCTCTCCCTGAAGCTCTCTACAACCTCTGGTTCTTTCAGTTTATACAGGTCCCATCTCCTTAAATTCCCACCTTTTTGCAGTTTCTTCAGTTTTAATCTACAGTTCATAACCAATAGATTGTGGTCAGAGTCCACTTCTGCCCCTGGAAATGTCTTACAGTTTAAAACCTGGTTCCTAAATCTCTGTCCTACCATTATATAATCTATCTCATACCTTCTAGTATCTCCAGGATTCTTCCACATATACAACCTTCTTTTATGATTCTTGAACCAAGTGTTAGCTATAATTAAGTTATGCTCTGTGCAAAATTCTACCAGACGGCTTCCTCTTTCATTTCTCTCCCCCAATCCATATTCACACACTATGTTTCCTTCTCTCCCTTTTCGTACAATCAAATTCCAGTCACCCATGACTATTAAATTATCTTCTCCCTTGACTACCTGAATAATTTCTTTTATCTCATCATACATTTCATCAATTTCTTTATCATCTGCAGAGCTAGTTGGCATATAAACTTGTACTATTGTAGTAGGCATGGGCTTCGTGTCTATCTTGGCCACAATAATGCGTTCACTATGCTGTTGGTAGTAGCTTACTCGCACTCCAATTTTTTTATTCATTATTAAACCTACTCCTGCATTACCCCTATTTGATTTTGTATTTATAACCCTGTATTCACCTGACCAAAAGTATTGTTCCTCCTGCCACCGAACTTCACTAATTCCCACTATATCTAACTTCAACCTATCCATTTCCCTTTTTAAATTTTCTAACCAACCTGCCCGATTAAGGGATCTGACATTCCACGCTCTGATCCGTAGAACGCCAGTTTTCTTTCTCCTGATAACGACGTCCTCCTGAGTAGTCCCCGCCCGGAGATCCGAATGGGGGACTATTTTACCTCCGGAATATTTTACCCAAGAGGACACTATCATCATTTAATCATACAGTAATGCTGCATGCCTTCGGGAAAAATTATGGCTGTTGTTTCCCCTCGCTTTCAGCTGTTCGCAGTACTAGAACAGCAAGGCCATGTTGGTTAGTTACAAGGCCAGATCAGTCAATCATCCAGACTGTGGCCCCTGCAACTACTGAAAAGGCTGCTGCCGCTCTTCAGGAACCACACGTTTGTCTGGTCTCTCAACAGATACCCCTCCATTGTGGTTGCAGCTACGGTACGGCCATCTGTATCGCTGAGGGACGCAAGCCTGCCCACCAACGGCAAGGTCCATGGTTCATGGGGGTAGGTTTATGAAATGCCACTGACGCTTTACCACACTGACCACTATGAATGAAGATACCACCGAACAAAAATCTTTATAGATGTGCGGTTGGTCGAAGAATCTTTATTACTAAGGATCCATTCCGGAATCTGAAATCAATTGCAGGTTGTTCATCTAACGTCTTTCACGGACAAGAAAAATTTGATTTTCAAGATTTCACGTATTTATTGACCGAATGAAAAAATCTTATGTTGAACGTTTTTCGCACTAAGACAAGTATTACAGACAGAAACTGTGTGTTTGTCTTGAGGCAGCGCATCTGACGGCACGCAAATACCTGAGTATATTCGTCTAGCATTTGAGAACGAAAGCAGACATGGACTTCCAACAAACTTTACATATACTTTGAAACCTTAATGAAGCTTTTTCTCTGCGATATCCCCCACAAAATAAAAACAGGAAAAAGTTTATCCTTTACTAGATTTTTGCTATTCATGCAGTAAAACTTCAGCATCAGACGCTACGTTTTGATTTATTACTTCCTTGCTACTCGCAGCACAGTAGCCACATGCACCAAGTGCAAAATTATATCAGTATGCGACACATGGTTCAGGAGATTTGACGTCTAAAACATTGGCATGCGTGAAAAACAGAACCAAATACCTCGCACTGAAATATTGAACTGAAGCGTATGCAACATCGGGTGTACTCTAAGTAAGCGGAACAGGATCATCTCTACTGTCCTCGACCGAGCGAGGTGGCGCAGTGGTTAGACACTGGACTCGCATTCGGGAGGACGACGGTTCAATCCCGCGTCCGGCCATCCTGATTTAGGTTTTCCGTGATTTCCCTAAATCGTTCCAGGCAAATGCCGGGATGGTTCCTTTCAAAGGGCACGGCCGACTTCCTTCCTCGTCCTTCACTAATCCGATGAGACCGATGACCTCGCTGTCTGGTCTCCTTCCCCGAAACAACCAATCTACTGTCCTCAGTGTACATAAGTGACGTATCTGATTGGCTCAGCAGCAATATTAGTTGATGGCTGATGACGCTTTGTCAACAGGTAAATATCGTCTTTGGACGACTGTAAAGAAATGCAGAATGACTCGGACACAATTTGCACTTGGTGAGACGAGTGACAGCTCTCTTTAAATGTAGATATGCCTATTACAAAGAGAAAGAACCCAGTAATATCTGATTAGATGATTAGTATAACATCTGAAACGTCTGACAGCGTTTAAATATTTACGGGTTTGACTAAACAGCGTTATAAAATGGAAGGGACATCTAAATTTACGAGTGTCTAAAAGTCAGAAGAACGTCTGACAGTAGGTTGAAATCGGAAAGCGTGTAGTGTCCCTTTTGCAATATTACCCTTATCAAGGGGAAACATAAATAAAACCGACAGTTTGTGACTCAAAATGAATTGCAAACATTGATTTATCATTGATTTAACTGTAAAAATATACAATATATATATCGATAAATGCAGAAAATACATTATTTTTATTGTATGAGATTATAATGTGATTATCTTTGTAAGAGTATAAAATACAATGCAATGCTCATTCTTCTGTCTAGTCTGTTTTGTTCTGTTCGTTCTGGAATAAGGTACGCAAGCTATTGTGCTGCGCTAGCATTTGTTTCTGTCGTAACGTAATTGCAAATATTTAATGGTGTAAACTGTGTCCTAGTAAGACTATATTAGTATAAAGTGATCTCCGTGTGTTATTTCAAGAACGTACGCCACATTTATCTTATGAAAAGAATATTTAATGAAAATTATTTAGCATGTTTCCAGCTGCTGCGGAGCGAGTAACAGTAATCTCTGACTGTTAACAATTAGCCGCCATTACGCGGTACATTTAAAAATATTTTTTCACAGCACAATGTCTGATAGCCGGAGCGGAAGAAATTATGTAAAAATATTCGGCGAGATTAATTGAAGTAATCCAGTGAAATAATTTTATTAAAACTTGTCTATTTTCTGTGATAGTAATAATTTCAGAGCTGAGTACTACTACGCTATTGCATTTACAGTAATTTGTAGGGAGCCTGGCGCTCGATAAAACCAGATATAATACGTAATTGGCAACCTACGAAATTCATTATTTTGTTCATTATATCTCTTTTGTATTTTCAAACAAATTTACTAGGAGAGTGTTTCCGCTAAATAAATAACATAACATTATTTTTTCTTTTAAGATATATAATAAGCGGTCTCGTAACATCCCTCGCCTTGAGGTGCGACCTTTGTCTTGACCGACAAATTTACGAAAGCGATGTTAAGGCAGCTAAATATTTGTAACAAATAAGACTACAAATATGATTGCTGCTCGTTTCATTTGCAGCAATTTAAGTTGTGCTTTTAAGTTCCTACATAACCACACTCTCGAAAATCGCGACGTATTCCGAATAAACAGCAAAGAACTGGTGAGAAGCAAGACCATAAGAGTGACTGCTCCTCGTTTTACCTGCAGCAATTTAAGCTGTACTCTTAGTTTCCTGCCTAACCGTTCTCTCGGAAATAGCCGAGTATTCGGAAAAACGGTGAAATATTTGTGACAACAATGAAACGGGTTCGTATTTTTTTTTTTTTTTTTAGGACATGTAAGGGAATATCCGTTTGAGGTTCCGTCTCTGACAATAATGGAATTCTGATGTTATTGTTGTTGTTGTGGTCTTCAGTCCTGAGACTGGTTTGATGCAGCCCTCCGTGCTATTCTATCCTGTGCAAGCTTCTTCATCTCCCAGTCCCTACTACAACCAATATCCTTCTGAAGCTGCTTGGTGTATTCATCTCTTGGTCTCCCTCTACCCTCCACGCTGCCCTCCAGTACTAAATTGGTGATCCCTCGATGTCTCAGGACATGTCCTACCAACCGATCCCTTCTTCTAGTCAAGTTGTGCCACAAACTTCTCTTCTCCCCAATCCTATTCAATACTTCTTCATTATTTATGTGATCTACCCATCTAATCTTCAGCATTCTTCTGTAGCACCACATTTCAAAAGCTTCTATTCTCTTCCTGTCTAAACTATTTATTGTCCATGTTTCACTTCCATACATGGCTACACTCCATACAAATACTTTCAGAAACGACTTCCTGACACTTAAATCTATACTCGATGTTAACAAATTTCTCTTCTTCAGAAACGCTTTCCTTGCCATTGCCAGTCTACATTTTATATCCTCTCTACTTCGACCATCATCAGTTATTTTGCTCCCCAAATAGCAAAACTCCTTTACTACTTTAAGTGTCTCATTTCCTAATCTAATACCCTCAGCATCACCCGACTTAATTCGACTACATTCCATTATCCTCGTTTTGCTTTTGTTGATGTTCATCTTATATCCTCCTTTCAATCACTATCCATTCCATTCAACTGCTCTTCCAAGTCGTTTGCTGTCTCTGACAGAATTACAATGTCATCGGCGAACCTCAAAGTTTTTATTTCTTCTCCATGGATTTTAATACCTACTCCGAATTTTTCTTTTGTTTCCTTCACTACTTGCTCAATATACAGATTGAATAACATCGGGGAGAGGCTACGACCCTGTCTCACTCCCTTCCCAACCACTGCTTCCCTTGCACGCCTCTCAACTCTTATTACTGCCATTTAGTTTCTATACAAATTGTAAATAGCCTTTCGCTCCCTATATTTTACACCTGCCACCTTCAGAATTTGAAAGACAGTATTCCAGTCAACATTGTCAAAAGCTTTCTCCAAGTCTACAAATGCTAGAAACGTAGGCTTGCCTTTCCTTAATCTAGCTTCTAGGATAAGTCGTAAGGTCAGCATTGCCTCACGCGTTCCAATATTTCTACGGAATCCAAACTGATCTTCCCCTAGGCCGGCTTCTACAAGTTTTTCCATTCGTCTGTAAAGAATTCGAGGTAGTATTTTGCAACCGTGACTTATTAAACAGACAGTTCGGTGATTTTAACATCTGTCAACACCTGCTTTCTTTGGGATTGGAATTATTATATTCTTCTTGAAGTCTGAGGGTATTTTTCTGTCTCATACATATTGCTCATCAGATGGTAGAGTTTTGTCAAGACTTATGATTCTTGAACCAAGTGTTAGCTATGATTAAGTTGTGCTCTGTGCATAATTCTACCAGGCGGCTTCCTCTTTCATTTCTTACCCCCAATCCATATTCATCTACTACGTTTCCTTCTCTCCCTTTTCCTATTACCGAATTCCAGTCACCCATGACTATTAAATTTTCGTCTCCCTTCACTATCTGAATAATTTCTTTTATTTCGTCATACATTTCTTCAATTTCTTCGTCATCTGCAGAGCTAGTTCGCATATAAACTTGTACTATTGTAGTAGGCGTGGGCTTCGTGTCTATATTGGCCACAATAATGCGTTCACTATGCTGTTTGTAGTAGCTTACCCGCATTCATATTTTTTATTCATTATTAAACCTACTCCTGCATTTCCCCTATTTGACTTTGTATTTATAACCCTGTTTCGCCTGACCAAAAGTCTTGTCCCTCCTGCCACCGAACTTCACTAATTCCCACTATATATAACTTTAACCTATCCATTTCCCTTTTTAAATTTTGTAACCTACCTGCCCCATTAAGGGATCTGACATTCCACACTCCGATCCGTAGAACTCCAGTTTTCTTTCTCCTGATAACGACGTCCTCTTGAGTAGTCCCCGCCCGGAGATCCGAATGGGGGACTATTTTACCTCCGGAATATTTTACCCAAGAGGACGCCACCATTATTAACCATACAGTCAAGCTGCATGCCCTCGGGAAAAATTACGGCTGTAGTTTCCCCTTGCTTTCTGTTGCCCCTACAACTACTGAAAAGGCTGCTGCCCCTCTTCAGGAACCACACGTTTGTCTGGCCTCTCAACAGATACCCCTCCGTTGTGGTTGCACCTACGATACGGCTATCTGTATCGCTGAGGCACGCAAGCCTCCCCACCAACGGCAAGGTCTAAGGTTCATTGGGGGGGGGGGGGGCAATTCTGATAGAAAACGAAAAAAGAAATAGGAACAGAAAAATTAATTACTCCTCCCACGAATTATAAAGAAATCAATTCACAACCATCTCACTGCAAGTTTTAAGTCGTCCGGAGTGGCCGAGCGGTTCTAGGCGCTATAGTCTGGAACTGCTCGACCGCTACGGTCGCAGGTTCGAATCCTGCCTCGGGCATCGATATGTGTGATGTCCTTAGGTTAATTAGGTTTAAGTAGTTCTAAGTTCTAGGGGGACTGATGACCTCAGAAGTTAAGTCCCATAGTGCTCAGAGCCATTTGATCCATTTTTTGCGAGTTATAAAATCTCCTTTAACGTCTCCTAACAACTGTTCTGCAGTGTTCCTGTCAGCAGCAGACAACTTACCTCGGCTTACCGATGCAAGTGCATGATCACGAACGTGTTAAAATGTTTTTAAAAAAGCAATATTGAGATCCATGCAGAGTGCAATGCATGGGATAATTGCAACAACTACTGCCACACTTTTATACATAGAAGCTGAATGATCAGGAGGGGTTTGGTGAACTAACAATAAACGATGTAAAGAAAAATGAAAGGAACCAATAAAAACTTTTAATTTATGATATTCAGAAAATTGATGATATGAACGCTGACAAACTTTATACAAAAACTTTTAGTTATTCCACAATGTCTACACTCAATATTAGAAGAATAAACACGCTTCTGGCCACAACAAATATACGAATATTACTCTGAGGGTATCCATATACAAATCTGACAAAATTCCTCCTGTGCGCAAGCAACCAACAACTACGTGCAGCGAAAAGGCAAATTATCAAAAAATCCTCAATTAATACCAAAGTCTCCTCCGGCACTACTAGCACGAGTACAGCAGGCTGCGACCTCTTATGTCACGCGGTTTCTCTCCACCGCATCCTGCGTCCGACCACTCCCGACACCCCTAGACAACTGCTGGCTCGATACTACTCGTGATAATACACTACTGGTCATTAAAATTGCTACACCACGATGATGACGTGTTACAGACGCGAAATTTAACCGACAGGAAGAAGATGCTGATATATGCAAATGATTAGCTTTTCAGAGCACTCACACAAGGTGGGCGCCGGTGGCGACACCTACAACGTGCTGACATAAGGAAAGTTTCCAACCGATTTCTCATACACAAACAGCAGTTGACTCGCGTTGCCTGGTGAAACGTTGTTGTGATGCCTCGTGTAAGGAGGAGAAATGCGTACCATCACCTTTCCGACTTTGATAAAGGTCGGATTGTAGCCAATCGCGATTGCGGTTTATCGTATCGCGATATTGCTGCTCGCGTTGGTCGAGATCCAATGACTGTTAGCAGAATATGGAATCGGAGGGTTCAGGAGGGTAAAACGGAACGCCGTGCTGGATCCCAACGGCCTCATATCACTAGCAGTCGAGATGACGGGCATCTTATCCGCATTGCTGTAACGGATCGTGCAGCCACGTTTCGATCGCTGAGTCAACAGATGGGGACGTTTGCAAGACAACAACCATCTGCACGAACAGTTCGACGACGTTTGCAGCAGCATGGACTATCGCTCGGAGACAATGGCTGCGGTTACCCATGACGCTGCATCACAGAGGAGCGCCTGCGATGGTGTACTCAACGACGAACCTGGGTGCACGAATGGCAAAACGTAATTTTTTTGGATGAATCCAGGTTCTGTTTTCAACATCATGATGGTCGCATTCGTGTTTGGCGACAGCGCGGTGAACGCACAATGGAAGCGTGTATTCGTCATCGCCATACTGGCGTATCACCCGGCGTGATGGTATGGGGTGCCATTGGTTACACGTCTCGGTACTCTCTTGTTCGCACTGACGGCACTTTGAACAGTGGACGTTACATTTCAGATGTGTTACGACCCGTGGCTCTATCCTTCATTCTATCCCTGCGAAACCCTTCATTTCAGCTGGATAATGCACGACCGCATGTTGCAGGTCCTGTACGGGCCTTTCTGGATACAGAAAATGTTCGACTGCTGCCCTGACCAGCACATTCTCCAGATCTCTCACCAATTGAAAACGTCTGGTCAATGGTGGCCGAGCCACTGGCTCATCACAATACGCCAGTCACTACTCTTGATGAACTGTGGTACCGTGTTGAAGCTGCATGGGCAGCTGTACCTGTACACGCCATCCAAGCTCTGTTTGACTCAATGCCCAGGCGTATCAAGGCCGTTATTACGGCCAGAGGTGGTTGTTGTGGGTACAGATTTCTCAGGATCTATGCACCCAAATTGCGTGAAAATGTAATCACATGTCAGTTCTAGTATAATATATTTGTCCAATGCATACCCGTTTATCATCTGTATTTCTTCTTGGTGTAGCAATTTTAATGGACAGTAGTGTAATATCACAGACTCAGTGTTTGTGGATGCACACAGTAGCATCACAGACGTCCAACTTTCAAGAAGCAATACAAATATCACTGGTGATTGTTTCTTTAGTAGCAATTTCATCTTCCGTTTTTAAATCAGAGTGAACTCACAAAATGGAAGGAACTCATTACTTCAAAATTGCAGAACATAATTCTCCCCGAATGTGTTACAAAAGCGAAGATAATATATGATCAGCCGGAACATTATGATCACCGACCTAGTATCGATATAAACCCAGTGCCGGCCGGTGCGACCGAGCGGTTCTAGGCGCTTCAGTCCGGAACCGCGCGACTGCTACGGTCGCAGGTTCGAATCCTGCTTCGGGCATGGATGTGTGTGATGTCCTTAGGTTAGTTAGGTTTAAGTAGTTCTAAGTTCTAGGGGACTGATGACCTCAGATGTTAAGTCCCATAGCGCTCAGAGCCATTTTTGATATAAACCCGACCACGCGATAGCAGCGTCACCTAGGGAGGAATGACTACTAGTCAGACACACGCAAACGGTGCATGTAGTATCAGTGGGCGTGCTGCCGATCTGCAGAATGGGAAAGGCGCGTTACCTACCTGAGTTTAACCGAGGGCAGATTTGAATGGCCTGGAGGCTCGGCACGGGCATTTGGAAAACTGCTCGACTTGTCGGGTGTTCGAGGAATGCTGTGGTGAGTACCTCAGCGCGTGTCGAAACCAAGGTGAGACCACCCCTCACTACAAATGACGGGAGTCGTGGGCTGGCCGGCTGGGCAGACTGGTTAACAGGGCAGGCGGGGAACTGCGAAGGAACTTTAATGCTGGGCAGAGTACAAGTGTGTCTGAACACACAGTGTACCGAACACACCTAAGAATGGGCCTTCGCAGCCAACTTCGTAGCCACTGTGCTACAGCCTGACATGTGTGAACAGCTGGCGCTCGCATGTTGCGTGCCAGATGCCTCCTGTTCACAACAGTAACGGTGCAGCAATAATATCTTCGCAGGCCGTACACCGAGCGAGGTGGCGCAGCGGTTAGCACACTGGACTCGCATTCGGGAGGACGACGGTTCAAACCCGCGTCCGGCCATCCTGATTTAGATTTTCCGCGATTTTCCTATATCGCTTCAGGCAAATGCCGTGATGGTTCCTTTGAAAGGGCACGGCCGATTTCATCCCCCTCCCCCTTCCCTAAAGCGCTAGGACCGGCAACCTCGCTGTTTGATCCCCTCCACCAGATCAACCAACCAGCCAACAGGCGGTCCCCTTCCGCTTCTTCCCACGCCCATCAGGAGAGGGTGGGGAGCTGAGAGCACGTGTTGGCCAGCAGAATCACAAGAGCATCACGAAAAGGGTGAGTCTGATTGCGAAAAGGGATCAAATTGGGGGCAACAAGCTGTGTAGATCTTCACAATTTGCTTACTGATACCTACAGAGCTCAGGTACTGCGCCCATATGTGCGACTTTGCAAGCGTGCTTGCGCACACATTCCTCTCCTATAGACTGGAAGAAGATTGAATAACATGATGAAGATGAAATGGGAGATATAATACTGCGTGAAGAGTTTGACAGAGCACTGAAAGACCTGAGTCGAAACAAGGCCCCGGGAGTAGACGACATTCCATTAGAACTACTGACAGCGTTGGGAGAGCCAGTCCTGACGAAACTCTAGCATCTGGTGAGCAAGATATATGAAACAGGCGAGATACCCTCAGACTTCAAGAAGAATATAATAATTCCAATCCCAAAGAATGCAGGTGTTGACAAATGTTAAAATTACCGAACTATCAGTTTAATAAGTCACGGCTACAAAATACTAACGCGGATTCTTTACAGGAGAATGGAAAAAGCTAATAGAAGCCGACCTCGGGGAAGATCAGTTTGGATTCCGTAGAAATGTTGGAACACGTGAAGCAATACTGACCCTACGACTTATCTTAGAAGCTAGATTAAGGAAAGGCAAACCTACGTTTCTGGCATTTGTAGACTTGGAGAAAGCTTTTGACAATGTTGACTGGAATACGCTCTTTCAAATTCTGAAGGTGGCAGGGGTAAAATACAGGGAGCGAGAGGCTATTTACAATTTGTACAGAAACCAGATGCCAGTTATAAGCGTCGAGGGACATGAAAGGGAAGCAGTGGTTGGGAAGGGAGTGAGACAGGGTTGTAGCCTGTCCCCGATGTTATTCAATCTGTATATTGAACAAGCAGTGAAGGAAACAAAAGAAAAATTCGGAGTAGGCATTAAAAACCATGGAGAAGAAATAAAAACTTTGAGGTTCGCCGATAACATCGTAATTCTGTCAGAGACAGCAAAGGACTTGGAAGAGCAGTTGAATGGAATGGACAGTGATTGAAAGGAGGATATAAGATGAACATCAACAAAAATAAAACGAGGATAATGGAATGTAGTCGAATTAAGTCGGGTGGTTCTGAGAGAATTAGATTAGGAAATGAGACACTTAAAGTAGTAAAGGAGTTTTGCTATTTGGGGAGCAAAATAACTGATGATTGTCGAAGTAGAGAGGATATAAAATGTAGACTGGCAATGGCAAGGAAAGCGTTTCTGAAGAAGAGAAATTTGTTAACATCGAGTATAGATTTAAGTGTCAGGAAGTCATTTCTGAAAGTATTTGTATGGAGTGTAGCCATGTATGGAAGTGAGACATGGACAATAAATAGTTTGGACAAGAAGAGAATAGAAGCATTCGAAATGTGGTGCTACAGAAGAATGCTGAAGATTAGATGGGTTGTTGTTGTTGTGGTCTTCAGTCCTGAGACTGGTTTGATGCAGCTCTCCATGCTACTCTATCCTGTGCAAGCTTCTTCATCTCCCAGTATCTACTGCAACCTACATCCTTCTGAATCTGCTTAGTGTATTCATCTCTTGGTCTCCCTCTACGATTTTTACCCTCCACACTGCCCTCCAATGCTAAATTTGTGATCCCTTGATGCCTCAAAACATGTCCTACCAACCGATCCCTTCTTCTAGTCAAGTTGTGCCACAAACTTCTCTTCTCCCCAATCCTATTCAATACCTCCTCATTAGTTACGTGATCTACCCACCTTATCTTCAGCATTCTTCTGTAGCACCACATTTCGAAAGCTTCTATTCTCTTCTTGTCCAAACTAGTTATCGTCCATGTTTCACTTCCATACATGGCTACACTCCATACAAATACTTTCAGAAACGACTTTCTGACACTTAAATCTATACTCGATGTTAACAAATTCCTCTTCTTGAGAAACGCTTTCCTTGCCACTGCCAGTCTACATTTTATATCCTCTCTACTTCGACCATCATCGGTTATTTTACTCCGTAAATAGCAAAACTCCTTTACTACTTTAAGTGTCTCATTTCCTAATCTAATTCCCTCGGCATCACCCGACTTAATTTGACTACATTCCATTATCCTCGTTTTGCTTTTGTTGATGTTCATCGTATATCCTCCTTTCAAGACACTGTCCATTCCGTTCAACTGCTCTTCCAAGTCCTTTGCTGACTCTGACAGAATTACAATGTCATCGGCGAACCTCAAAGTTTTTACTTCTTCTCCATGAATTTTAATACCTACTCCGAATTTTTCTTTTGTTTCCTTTACTGCTTGCTCAATATACAGATTGAATAACATCGGGGAGAGGCCACAACCCTGTCTTACTCCTTTCCCAACCACTGCTTCCCTTTCATGCCCCTCGACTCTTATAACTGCCATCTGGTTTCTGTACAAACTGTAAATAGCCTTTCGCTCCCTGTATTTTACCCCTGCCACTTTCAGAATTTGAAAGAGAGTATTCCAGTTAACATTGTCAAAAGCTTTCTCTAAGTCTACAAATGCTAGAAACGTAGGTTTGCCTTTAGTTTTTTCATGACTGGCTCTCCCGAGGCCATCAGTAGTTCAAATGGAATGTTGTCTACTCCCGGGGCCTTGTTTCGACTCAGGTCTTTCAGTGCTCTATCAAACTCTTCATGCAGTATCTTATCTCCCATTTCGTCTTCATCTACATCCTCTTCCATTTCCATAATATTGTCCTCAAGTACATCGCCCTTGTATAAACCCTCTATATACTCCTTCCACCTTTCTGCCTTCCCTTCTTTGCTTAGAACTGGGTTGCCATCTGAGCTCTTGATATTCATACAAGTGGTTCTCTTCTCTCCAAAGGTCTCTTTAATTTTCCTGTAGGCAGTATCTATCTTACCCCTAGTGAGACAAGCCTCTACATCCTTACATTTGTCCTCTAGCCATCCCTGCTTAGCCATTTTGCACTTCCTGTCGATCTCATTTTTGAGACGTTTGTATTCCTTTTTGGCTGCTTCATTTATTGCATTTTTATATTTTCTCCTTTCATCAATTAAATTCAATATTTCTTCTGTTACCCAAGGATTTCTATTAGCCCTCGTCTTTTTACCTACTTGATCCTCTGCTGCCTTCACTACTTCATCCCTCAGAGCTACCCATTCTTCTTCCACTGTATTTCTTTGCCCCATTCCTGTCAATTGTTCCCTTATGCTCTCCCTGAAGCTCTCTACAACCTCTGGTTCTTTCAGTTTATCCAGGTCCCATCTCCTTAAATTCCCACCTTTTTGCAGTTTCTTCAGTTTCAATCTGCAGTTCATAACCAATAGATTGTGGTCAAAATCCACATCAGCCCCAGGAAATGTCTTACAATTTAAAACCTAGTTCCTAAATCTCTGTCTTACCATTATATAATCTATCTGATACCTTTTAGTATCTCCAGGATTCTTCCAGGTATACAACCTTCTTTTATAATTCTTGAACCAAGTGTTGGCTATGATTAAGTTATGCTCTGTGCAAAATTCTACAAGGCGGCTTCCTCTTTCATTCCTTCCCCCCAATCCATATTCACCTACTATGTTTCCTTCTCTCCCTTTTCCTACTGACGAATTCCAGTCACCCATGACTATTAAATTTTCGTCTCCCTTCACTACCTGAATAATTTCTTTTATCTCGTCATACATTTCATCTATTTCTTCATCATCTGCAGAGGTAGTTGGCATATAAACTTGTACTACTGTAGTAGGCATGGGCTTTGTGTCTATCTTGGCCACAATAATGCGTTCACTATGCTGTTTGTAGTAGCTAACCCGCACTCTTATTTTTTTATTCATTATTAAACCTACTCCTGCATTACCCCTATTTGATTTTGTATTCATAACCCTGTAATCACCTGACCAAAAGTCTTGTTCCTCCTGCCACCGAACTTCACTAATTCCCACTATATCTAACTTTAACCTATCCATTTCCCTTTTTAAATTTTCTAACCTACCTGCCCGATTAAGGGATCTGACATTCCACGCTCCGATCCGTAGAACGCCAGTTTTCTTTCTCGTGATAACGACGTCCTCCTGAGTAGTCCCCGCCCGGAGATCCGAATGGGGGACTATTTTACCTCCGGAATATTTTACCCAAGAGGACGCCATCATTTAATCATACAGTAGAGCTGCATGTCCTCGGGAAAAAGTTACGGCCGTAGTTTCCCCTTGCTTTCAGCCGTTCGCAGTACCAGCACAGCAAGGCCGTTTTGGTTAATGTTACAAGGTCAGATCAGTCAATCATCCAGACTGTTGCCCCTGCAACTACTGAAAAGGCTGTTGCCCCTCTTCAGGAACCACATGTTTGTCTGGCCTCTCAACAGATACCCCTTCGTTGTGGTTGCACCTACGGTACGGCCATCTGTATCGCTGAGGCACGCAAGCCTCCCCACCAACGGCAAGGTCCATGGTTCATGGGGGGATTAGATGGGTAGATCACATAAATAATGAAGAAGTATTGAATAGGATTGTGGAGAAGAGAAGTTTGTGGCACAACTTGACTAGAAGAAGGGATCGGTTGGTTGGACATGTGTTGAGGCATCAAGGGATCACCGGTTTAGTATTGGAGGGCAGCGTGGAGGCTTAAAATCGTAGAGGGAGACCAAGAGATGAATACACTAAGCAGATTCAGAAGGATGTAGGTTGTAGTAGGTACTGGGAGATGAAGGAGCTTGCACAGGATAGAGTAGCATAGAGATCTGCATCAAACCAGTCTCAGGACTGAAGACAACAACAACAACAAGAACAGACGGGTATCCATCTGCACGAGCTACTCTGGCCGGATGAATTTCAGTTCCGCTTATCTCGTAAATAAGGATCACTATTACTCGCTCTCATAAACCGCATTCTGTTTTAGTTCCATTTGTCTTAGACGTGCATATGTCCACGGTTTATGTGCTATGTCCATTGGCTGTATACTACAGGCATGTACTAAGTCAGGGAAAAACTGTCTGTACGCAACATGATCTCATCTTATTCTCTTGATCAACACGCTAGATACACGATGATGTTGTAAGCCCGTCCACGAATATAGGCTCTCTAACTTTACCGAGGATGGATATTTCATTCCATGGAATAAAGTTTATTGTTGTCGTATATTCAACTCAACAATCATTTTCAACAGACGACGAGTAATTCTGTCCTAAGGCTGCGTGAAAACGGTATGTTGAAAGAAAAGTGCTCACTGCTTGTAACGTGACAAACATGAACAGATTTCTTCTATAGAGACCCGTCATGGTCCTCGGAGATTTCTGTTAACACTATTGAATGTTCTGTACTGTTAGGTTGCATATCTCTGAGCCATCTTGCCTATTTGATAAATACTCCAAACTCTGAACTAGTATTTTTATTGAACTGATCGCAGTAACGAGTCCTCTTACGGGTACGGTGTTTTTTCCGTGAATCCTTCTAACAAGTTTAAGTCTTCCATTCGCCTTGTCTCATACTAAATTTACACGTTCGTCCCATTTCATGCCCCTTCCTAATACCCTACTGTATCAAAACTATCCGTACAGCCCTATGTAAAGCGGAACTTACCACTGGATGTCACGAGAGGCAGACCCGTCATTGCAAACAGAGGCGGAGAATATCATATTGTCAGTAGAAAAGCAACAACCGGAGAACAGGTCACGTCAGGAGAACGTCGACTATATTCCATCGCAAGCATAAACCTGATGTAAACATTACACTATGTATTCTTCCGCGTTTGCTGGAAGCTCATTGGATTTCGTTTCACGTGGAGCCAAAGCCAAGCTGTCTCGAGTACAGTCAAGTACGATAATGAGGATAAGTTTTAAGCTGTGCGTTACCCTTGCATCTACTCACCGATAACATGGGGCAACAGCTTTACCGGCGTTTTTAACGTGGACAGCACTGGCCAGGCAAGTGATCCAACTAATTTGCAGTGATATGAACAGTTGCTGTAAAGATGTAAAAAAGAGACGAGCAGAGAACAATATAGCTTTGAATGTCGTTTAATTTTGAAACAGAAGGAAATAATATGGGGTAAAACTGATGCAATATGCTTGTTGGGCGATCAGTCTTAACTAACAAGTACTGTAATTAAAAACAAGAGCGGTAAGAATTCCTGGCTTTAACATTGTTAATTTTTCTGCACGAGGGATGTGCGGAGCAAAATCACACTAATGGGATTATACCACGTTGTTAAATATTAAAGCCAATGGAGGTATTACCTCGTAATCTCTGAACTCCTTCCATATCGGACTCCGAGGAATACATTTCAGTACTGTTACGTTAATGACGTGGCAATCAGCAACAAAATCCTAAGCCACCAAAAAGCTCACATGTCCTTCTCCTCTTTTATGACGGGATGTTCTCCATTTCGCCGTCGTTCGGCAGAGACGTGTAACAAAGTTTCGTGCATTAGTTCTAGTACGTTTGGCAACGTAAATATCTTGATATTTCTCACGACAAATTCCTTAACTTGGCTCCAGATCAATCCTGTTGGGTTGAGATTGCAGTGTCAAGCTGGCAACTGTAAAAGTGCTGCATGTGTACAGTGTGCTCGATGCCGTGAAAATTAGTTTCCTATGTTTCTACGATGCTTATCGCCCTGGCTCGTGTGAGACCACATCTGTCCTACAAAACGATGGGCATATTCAAACAAAGAGTATTTGATTTTTCATTTTTCTCCAAACAATTTAATCGTGTACTGATTTCTTAACTTCAACAATCTTTTATAAAAGATCGATAATTAATCATGTGTATTTTCAATGAAAATCAGAATTTTTAGTGCGATATTTTATTAGAAACTAGAAGACGTGCATTTTTCTTGATAAACGATGGTTAAGTATGAGTTCATTACCATATAATTGATGAATTTCGTATTTAAACGATTTAGGTATTCAAACCGAACAAAAAAATAGAGTTTCGAACCGTCGCTTCAATCACACTCCTATTACAAGTCTCTAACGCTATCGATTACGCCACGCTTATCGTTTAATGTCTCTTGCTTACACGGGGGGTTCAAAAAGTCTCTCCGCAGTGCCGTACGATTGTTAGCCGCGGCCTGCCGTATGATTGTTTGCCTGCCTGGGTTTCTGAACGAAACAATAAACGCATAACGATATTCTGATATTCTGTACCCATTCATAGGAGAACTTGTGTTAAGTGAAATACGTACCGGTTATTTTCAACAAGATACTGCAACCGCGCATACAGCTCGCGTTTCAATGTCACTGCTTGCTGATATTTTTGGTGATCGCATAATTCCACAGGGACTTTGGCCTCCACGATCGCCTGACCTAACACCATCTGACTTTTTCTTTTGGGGTGCAGCGAAAGCAACTGTCTATAAAAACTGTCCAAAATGCATTGATGAATTGAAAACTGCAATATCCACTTTCACTGCTTCTGTTACAGAAGAAATGTTCCAGATTGTGTTTGGAAATATGATTAGACGAATTGAATTGTGCATTCAACAACAGGGGGGACACTTTCAACATTTAATGTGAAAATTTCTAAGTAAAAATGAATATTCAATAAATTAATAACTTGTATTTCACTGAGTTTCATTTCGGTATATTCACTGCGGCATACGATACGGCACTGCGAAGAGACTTTTTGAACATCCTGTATTTAGTTCATACTGTTTCTCAAAAAACATTAAAGCTGATTTTTCTCTGTAATTTTGTGAAAACATTAAGAACAATTTGTTTCTAACCATTAACGGTGATCCGCGCGCGTGCTTCACTAAGAAGCAGGATGCAGTTTTATCCATTTTCGCGGTAAGTATGAACAGCGAGACAATTACAGCACAAGCAACGTTTATGCCCATTACAGAGACTATGACTGTACACGATTCTTGAAACAAAAATTACTAGCTAAAGCACGATAAAGAAAAACGTTGATGGCTGTTAAAACATCAGAATACCGGGTGATCAAAAAGTCAGTATAAATTTGAAAACTTAATAAAGCACCGAATAATGTAGATAGAGAGGTAAAAATTGACACACATGCTTGGAATGACATAGGGTTTTATTAGAACAAAAAAAAGTATTGCTAGACGCGATAGTGTGCTCAGCCGCCACTTTCGTCATGTTTGGTCTCCCAGGTCCCCAGACCTCAACCTCAGTCCGTGCGATTATTGGCTTTGGGGTTACCTGAAATTGCAAGTGTATTGTGATCGACCGACATCTCTAGGGATGCTGAAAGACAACATCCGACGCCAATGCCTCACCATTACTCCGGACATGCTTTACAGTGCTGTTCACAACATTATTCCTCGACTACAGCTATTGTTGAGGAATGATGGTGGACATATTGAGAATTTCCTGTAAAGAACATCATCTTTGCTTTGTCTTACTTTGTTATGCTAATTATTGCTATTCTGATCAGATGAAGCGCCATCTGTCGGACATTTTTTGAACTTTTTTTTTTGTTCTAATAAAACCCCATGTCATTCCAAGCATGTGTGTCAATTTGTACCTCTCTAGCTACATTATTCCGTGATTTATTCAGTTTTCAATTTATACTGACTTTTTGATCACCCAGTGCCTATTGAAGTTCCATGCACCGTGACATGGTAATAAGATTTCTAGTACAAAAGTTGGATCTACTTCCAAGGGCGGAACATCACCTGTGTACGAGAGTTAGGGCTGCTGACCAATCATCGCGTTTGTGTTTGTTTACATCAGGTCTATTCTTATGAGAGTATTGTCACTGGATGTCGTCTAAGTAACAAATCTGTCAGGAACATTTCAGCCTTTCTAAAGCTGCTCAAGCCGACTGTTGCTGTTGTGATTGTGAAGTGAGCCGGCCGGTGTGGCCGTGCGGTTAAAGGCGCTTCAGTCTGGAACCGCGTGACCGCTACGGTCGCAGGTTCGAATCCTGCCTCGGGCATGGATGTGTGTGATGTCCTTAGGTTAGTTAGGTTTAATTAGTTCTGAGTTCTAGGCGACTGATGACCTCAGAAGTTAAGTCGCATAGTGCTCAGAGCCATTTGAACCATTGTGAAGTGGAAAAACAAAGGAAGGGCCACAGATAAACCAAGACCAGGCGGACATCACGTACTGAAGGGTTAGGAACGTCGAGCATTGTGGTGGCTAGATGTAAAAAATCGTATGAAACGAGAGGAAGGGGTTGGGTTGTTTTGGGGGTGGGGGGGAGGAAACCAGACAGCGAGGTCATCGGATTAGGGAAGGATGTCGGCCATGCCCTTTCAAGGGAACCATCCCGGCATTTGCCTGGAGCGATTTAGGGAAATCACGGAAAACCTAAATCAGGATGGCCGGACGCGGGATTGAACCGTCGTCCTCCCGGATGCGAGTCCAGTGTGCTAACTACTGCGCCACCTAGCTCGGTCAAGAGGAAGGAATCAATCGTGAGTTCCAAGTGTTACCAGCAGTCCAACTTGCACAAAGAGTGTGCGTAGGGAGTTAAGAAGAACGTGGTACAGTGGTCGAGCAGCCCCTCATAAGCCACACTTTTCTGTCCTCAGTGCTAAGCGACGCTTGGGATGCTGTTAAGGAGCGACGCCAATGCTAGAAACGAGTGACTCTGATTGACGAAGACGGGTTTAGGTTTGCTTAATGCGTGGTGAACGTTACTCGCCATCTAGTGCCACGAATGGAGGAGGTAGTGTTACGGTAGGGGCTGTTGTCGAGGGTTAAGCTGTGGTCCCCTTATTGGGCTTAAGAAAACGCCAAATACGCAAGAATATGAACACAGGGAGCGAAAGGCTATTTACAATTTGTACAGAAACCAGATGGCAGTTATAAGAGTCGAGGGGCATGAAAGGAAAGCAGTGGTGGGGAAGGGAGTGAGACAGGGTTGTAGCCTATCCCCAATGTTATTCAATCTGTATATTGAGCAAGCAGTACAGGAAACAAAAGAAAAATTCGGAGTAGGAATTAAAATCCATGGAGAAGAAATATAAACTTTTAGGTTCGCCGATGACATTGTAATTCTGTCATAGACAGTAAAGGACCTCGAAGAGCAGCTGAACGGAATGGACAGTGTCTTGAAAGGAGGATGTAAATGAGTTTTGCTGTTTGGGGAGCAAAATAACTGATGATGGTGAAAGTCGAGAGGATATAAAATGTAGACTGGCAATGGCAAGGAAAGCGTTTTTGAAGAAGAGAAATTTGTTAACATCGAGTATAGAGTTAAGTGTCAAGAAGTCGTTTCTGAAAGTATTTGTATGGAGTGTAGCCATGTATGGAAGTGAAACGTGGACGATATATAGTTTAGACAAGAAGAGGATAGAAGCTTTCGAAATGTGGTGCCACAGAAGAATGCTGAAGATTAGATGTGTAGATCACATAACTAATGAGGAGGTATTGAATAGAATTGGAGAGAAGAGAAATTTGTGGCGCAACTTGACTAGAAGAGGGGATCGTTTGGTAGGGCATATTCTGAGGCATCAAGGGATCACCAATTTAGTATGGGAGGGTAGCGTGGAGGGTAAAAATCGTAGAGGGAGACCAGGAGATGAATACACTAAACAGGTCAGAAGGATGTAGGTTGCAGTAGATACTGGGAGATGAAGAAGCTTGCACAGGATAGAGTAGCATGGAGAGCTGCATCAAACCAGTCTCTGGACTGAAGACCATAACAACAACAATGAACACATTTTACAGCATTTTGTACTGCGTACAACAGAGGAGCAGTTCGCAGACCATGACTGTTTTATCAGCACGACAATGCACCTTGTTATAAAGCCGCGTCTGTGAGGCAATGGGTAGTGGATAATAACATTGCTGAAATGGACTAGCCTGACCAGACTGCCGACCTAAACCCAAATGAGCAATTTTTCGATGAGTTAGAACGTCGATTTCACTCAGGACCCCAGAGTCCAATATCGCTACCGTCTCTGGTCTCGGCTCATGAGGAAGACGAATGGTCTGCTATTCCTCCACAGACATTCAGACACCTCACTGAAAGAGTCCCCAGTACAGTACACGCCGTCATAAAAGCGTAGGGTGGACACATACCCATATTAATGTCCGCTGATACGTGTCCACATATTTTTATCAGATACTGTATTAACCATAAATATAGGCTATATATTGTTTCCGAAACGCTTTTGACACTGTACCACACAAGCGGCTTGTAGTGAAATTGCGTGCTTGTGGAATATCGTCTCCGTTATGTGGCTGGATTCGTGATTTCCTGTCAGGGAGGTCACAGTTCGTAGCAGTGTGGGATCCTTACCACATAAGATTGACGGAAAGTCATCGAGTGAGACAGAAGTGATTTCTGGCGTTCCCCGAGGTAGTGTTATAGGCCCTTTGCTACATAAACGATTTGAGAGACAAACTGAGCAGCCCCGTTATGTTGTTCGCAGGTGACGCTGTCGTTTATAGACTAATAAAGTCATCAGAGGACTTAAACAAATTGCAAAATGATTTAGAAAAGACATCTTTGTGGTGCGAAAATTGACTCTAAATAACGAAACGTGTGAGGTCATCCACATGAGTGCTAAAAGGAAACCGTTAAACTTGGGTTACATGGTAAGTCAGACAAATCTAAAGGCCGTAAATCCAACTACATACCTAGGGATTACAATTACGAACAACTTGAATTGGAAGAGACACATAGAAAATGTTGTGGGGAAGGCTAACCAAAGACTGCGTTTTATTGTCAGGACAAAACAGAGCTACTAAGGAGACTGCCTACACTACGCTTGTTCGTCCTCTTTTTAGAATCCTGCTACGCGGTGTGGGATCCTTACCAGATAGGATTGACGGAGTACACCGAAAAAGTTCAAAGAAGGGCAGCACGTTTCGTATTATCGCGAAATAGCGGAGAGAGTTTCATTGAAATGTTAGAGAATTGGGGTGTACATCATTAAAATAAAGGTGTTTTTCATTGCGGCGGAATCTTCTCACGAAATTCCAATTACCAACTTTGTCCTTCGAATACGAAAATATTTTGTTGACACCGATCTGCATAGGGAGAAACGTTCACCATGATGAAATAAGGGAAATCAGAGCTCGTACGGAAAGATACAGGTGGTCGTTCTTTCCGTGCGCTATACCAGATTAGAATAAAAGAGAATTGTGAAAGTAGTTCGATGAACCCTCTGCCAGGCACTTAAATGTGATTTACAGAGTATCCATGTAGATGTAGTAGATACTTCCTCCCTCATACTTCTGGAGAAATGAAACCGACCAGTGTTCAACACTACTTCTGTAAACTGATACCGTGGGATTCTTTCTTTTTATTTTAGGTATTATATTGCATTTATCTACATTTAATGTGATCTGCCATTAATTACCAGGTGAAAACTTCGTTCGGTCTTTCTGAATTTCTTTGCGATCTTCAAATGATGACAGCTGAACGTACGTAGAAGGGGTAAGATAAGAACTGCCGTAGAGATACCTTTGGGCAATCGCAAGCAGATGCTTGCACCAGCACCGCCTAGCGAAGAAGTGACGCACTAGGCATAAGGTTCAAATGGTTCAAATGGCTCTGAGCACTATGGGACTTAACTTCTGAGGTCATCAGTCCCCTAGAACTTAGAACTACTTAAACTTAACCAACCTAAGGACATCACACACATCCATGCCCGAGGCAGGATTCGAACCTGCGACCGTAGCGGTCTCGCGATTCCATACTGTAGCGCCTAGAACCGCTCGGCCACTCTGGTCGGCGCTAGGCATAAGGCTATCGATACAAATAGCTGTATCCTTGTTGGCGCCAGACCAACAATACTCGATGTCATACTTTCTGTCGATGCAAAGCGAAGCGGCAGTCATTGCTCCACTGCAGTTCAAAAATGCATATGCAAAGCGATAACGACCATTGCCGATCAAGGATGTACAGGGCTCGGAAAAAAAAACGCGAGAAATGCATGCTTGAACATAAATACCGAAGATGATAGTGAGGTCTGCGGGTTGCGCTGTTGTATTTGACCACGAACGTCACTGGTGCAATTCCTCACTATGCTGACGTAGACAGTACAGAGTGCTGTGTAGTTGCATACGCATTATGTCGGAGTTAAGTGAATTCGAATGTGGGCAAATTGTTGGTGCTTGTATGGTGGATGCTTCCTTAACGAAGGCAGCCTCAATCACCATATCGAAGATTCATACCGCATACAAGGAAAGCAGAGAAACATCATTCGGTGAGACACAGCGCGGGAGAAATTGTGCGTTGAGTGATCGTGGTAGACGGTCTTTATACACTCCTGGAAATGGAAAAAAGAACACATTGACACCGGTGTGTCAGACCCACCATACTTGCTCCGGACACTGCGAGAGTGTACAAGCAATGATCACACTCACGGCACAGCGGACACACCAGGAACCGCGGTGTTGGCCGTCGAATGGCGCTAGCTGCGCAGCATTTGTGCACCGCCGCCGTCAGTGTCAGCCAGTTTGCCGTGGCATACGGAGCTCCATCGCAGTCTTTAACACTGGTAGCATGCCGCGGCAGCGTGGACGTGAACCGTATGTGCAGTTGACGGACTTTGAGCGAGGGCGTATAGTGGGCATGCGGGAGGCCGGGTGGACGTACCGCCGAATTGCTCAACACGTGGGGCGTGAGGTCTCCACAGTACATCGATGTTGTCGCCAGTGGTCGGCGGAAGGTGCACGTGCCCGTCGACCTGGGACCGGACCGCAGCGACGCACGGATGCAAGCCAAGACCGTAGGATCCTACGCAGTGCCGTAGGGGACCGCACCGCCACTTCCCAGCAAATTAGGGACACTGTTGCTCCTGGGGTATCGGCGAGGACCATTCGCAACCGTCTCCATGAAGCTGGGCTACGGTCCCGCACACCGTTAGGCCGTCTTCCGCTCACGCCCCAACATCGTGCAGCCCGCCTCCAGTGGTGTCGCGACAGGCGTGAATGGAGGGACGAATGGAGACGTGTCGTCTTCAGCGATGAGAGTCGCTTCTGCCTTGGTGCCAATGATGGTCGTATGCGTGTTTGGCGCCGTGCAGGTGAGCGCCACAATCAGGACTGCATACGACCGAGGCACACAGGGCCAACACCCGGCATCATGGTGTGGGGAGCCATCTCCTACACTGGCCGTACACCACTGGTGATCGTCGAGGGGACACTGAATAGTGCACGGTACATCCAAACCGTCATCGAACCCATCGTTCTACCATTCCTAGACCGGCAAGGGAACTTGCTGTTCCAACAGGACAATGCACGTCCGCATGTATCCCGTGCCACCCAACGTGCTCTAGAAGGTGTAAGTCAACTACCCTGGCCAGCAAGATCTCCGGATCTGTCCCCCATTGAGCATGTTTGGGACTGGATGAAGCGTCGTCTCACGCGGTCTGCACGTTCAGCACGAACGCTGGTCCAACTGAGGCGCCAGGTGGAAATGGCATGGCAAGCCGTTCCACAGGACTACATCCAGCATCTCTACGATCGTCTCCATGGGAGAATAGCAGCCTGCATTGCTGCGAAAGGTGGATATACACTGTACTAGTGCCGACATTGTGCATGCTCTGTTGCCTGTGTCTATGTGCCTGTGGTTCTGTCAGTGTGATCATGTGATGTATCTGACCCCAGGAATGTGTCAATAAAGTTTCCCCTTCCTGGGAGAATGAATTCACGGTGTTCTTATTTCAATTTCCAGGAGTGTAGATGATTGTGACGAAAGACAACAGTTGGAGAAGTCACTGTACCTTATAACGCACAAGCGAGCCCTATCACCACGAAGACAAGAAGTGAGCCCCACAGGCTGAGAACTGCCGAGCGAGCTCGATTTCCAAAACCACTCCCTAGTGGTGCACATGCCCATAATGGGGAAACCTGGTGCCGAAGCCATAAAACCTGGACTATGGAGCAATGGAAGTAAGATGAATCCTGTTGCACGCTGTCTCCAACTTCTGGCCGAATTTACGTTCCAAGAATGAAACATGGCCGGGGGTTCGGTGATGATTTGGGCACCATATCGGTATTCCTTGGGCCCATGGGTACCGTGCAAGATCGCATTACTGCCAATGATTCTATGACAACTTTGGCTATTGTATAACGTTGTTTTCCAAGGCGGCAGTGCCCCTGTCCACACAGCGCGCATCGTTGGGGACTAGTTTTCTGAACACGAAGCCGAATTTTCGCATCTCCCCTTGCCATTACAGAATCGTGCGTGATCGCTATGTACCTCCATCGTCGTTACCTAGACTTGCTACTGTTTTGTCAGGATAATGGTAAAGATTCCATTGAAAACCATACAAAAGTGGTATTCAGCCATTCAGAGACGACTGGAAGCTGTTTTGAATGCCAACGGTTTTCTTGTACTGTATTAAGCGCGGTAATGAGTTGTGTTTTTCATGTTTCCATATTCACACAATCAGTGACGGCGACAGAGCCGTGATCGGCTCCTTGATTTCGCCGACATGGTTGAGTGTGGCTGTAGGAATTTAAATTAAGGGCATTGTTGACACTCGCCCGTGGCGTGATCGTGTTCTCGCCGACGTCGTATTTCTTTCGGCTGATACTTTTTCACTTCATGGCCCCGGCACCCTCTGACTTTTGAGATGTGCATCATTTTATCATCATAAACATAATACTGTGTTGTACGATCCTTCCATCCTAAATTCATGAACACTGAGCACGATAACAAACTCTGGAATAAAACATGACCAGGTATAACAACAACTGGTAAGTAAATGCGTGTATATTATTGATTTTACATCAATGATACAACCAATCTAGGTAAAAGATTATTTTTAGAGCGAAGGCTATGCCTATGTCCAAAGCAGACATGATCCTCAACAGAAGTATTCAGTGAATTTTAGCCCTACGCGAAACGCATCTGTCGTTGCGTTTCCTTCTTGCAAATGCAAATTTTATATTTTGTAATGTGTGTCTGCCCCCCGTGGTCTCGCGGTAGCGTTCTCGCTTCCCGAGCACGGGGTCCCGGGTTCGATTCCTGGCGTGGTCAGGGATTTTTCCTGCCTCGAGATGACTGGGTGTTGTGTCGTCTTCATCATCATCATTCATCCCCGTTACGGTCGGAGGAAGGCAACGGCAAACCACCTCCATTAGGACCTTGCCTAGTAAGACGGTGCGGGTCTCCCGCATCGTTCCCCTACGCTCTGTAAAGAAGCGTGGGACTTCATTTCCATTTTTTCAATGTGTGTCTATTGAGTGGCATGATATCTATTTATATTTCTGACGTCTTATTTAATAAAATTATGCAATGAGCAAGTGGCCATACTTATTAAATCTACGTACTTTAGAGCCGCTTGAACCCGCCTATTCTGAAGTCTACCCAAATTATTTTCTGATGTCCTAGCACGACTCAAACGAGAGATGATGACACGTTAATGATATTTCAATTTATCGACTTCATATAGTCGCATTAAGTAGGTTTTTAGTGGAATTACTTCGTCAACAACAATGTGGTAGAAATTGTCTGAACATTCAAAGAGCCTTGTTGAAGCGCTTTGTTTAAATTTCAATTGGAAAAAAAGCTCCTCCGTATCTGTTCCTTCATATTCCCCGACCACATCAGTAGTAATACAGTTACGCTGAGAGACTATAAGAGCCAACAAAATTATGAAGAATGTACTTTTTGTGATTAAAGAATAGCGATCCGGTGTTCGGAAGAGCCTGAATAGTAACGTTTTCCCCATCAAAAGGTAAGAAAATTCCATACTTAATAAAAAGCCTTAGCGATATTCTTCCATTTTTAACCTGTCGGAATAGACCTCGTTTAGCCCATCATGTCTGTAATTATCTTGCGGTTTTCTCTTACGATTTTGTGAACTACACCATGCCCCCATGCGATAAGTAAATGAAGTTGTGCGTATCGCATCGCCAGTGGCGAAATGTATGAAAAATATAATAGGCAGTAGGGATAAAGATTTGCTTTTAGTGGAAAATTGAGAATGCGAAAATTCCAGGTCGCTAAAATGACTTTTTTTATGTTCCTGGGCGTCGAGTAAAACTAGTTGGGGAAATATTAGAGATAACTTCTGAAAGTCTTTGAATAAAACTAAAACTGTGAGTGGCCAAAACAGCAAAAAATATGGTGCTTTACAAATATTAGGAGCACTTAAGGTTTTTGAAAAAATTCTTCATGGAGGGGGAGTCCAGGACTGACAATGATGACGAAATAACAAGCGAAGATTTCACAGGTTGTCTTAGCGGTAATGAACTATCTTGGTGTGTACTAGGTGTTGTGAAAGGGGATGAGACTGCTAAGAGTATGTGGACAAGTTTGTTGATCGCTAATGAATTTAAACTAGGTAGGTACATTGTTATTAATGTTTTACAAAACAGAAAAAATGTTCCCATAATAGCCAACAAATAAAATTAATTAAAAACAGCAACACACAGTTTTATTTGTAACCGGAAAAATTGGGCTGTCAACAGTTACGGTGAAAAACGAATTTTGCTATCTTTGAAATGGAAGCACCTCCTAATTAATTGTCATATCCGCTAAGAAACAAGAACATTCTCTGTGCTCCGCTTTCAAAAAACTTGTCACACGCCCTATCTCTGTTTCCTGAGTACAAAAGCTATGCTTTTCTCCTACAAATGCTCTCTCTGTGGTTCATAACATATGCTAGAATACGTGGTTAAATTCTGTTCTAATTTTGTCTTCAACTCTACATGATCCCTCTGTACCATCCGACCGGCCTTTGACTTGCTCGTAGGCTGCTGCGATGGTGACGGAGACAACCGGAGAAACTGAACTCGTAGTCGAAACTGACAGACCGCACCCCTCAACAGCTATAAGGAAAAGGGTCTGTCAGTATTGCAGAAGAAAATATCATGTTGTCAGAAAACGTGCGTACAATTTGTCCAGTTTATGAGATGGACAGCCGTAAACCGCAAGTCTCTAGAGGAACGGAAGGTTCTAAATGATTGGAAAAGAGCACAGGTAGTTCCGGTCTTCAAGAAGGGTCGCCGAGCAGATGCACAAAACTATAGACCTATATCTCTGGCGTCGATCTGTTGTAGAATTTTAGAACATGTTTTTTGCTCGAGTATCATGTCGTTTTTGGAAACCCAGAATCTGCTCTGTAGGGATCAACATGGATTCCGGAAACAGCGATCGTGTGAGACCCAACTCGCTTTATTTGTTCATGAGACCCAGAAAATATTAGATACAGGCTCCCAGGTAGATGCTATTTTCCTTGACTTCCGGAAGGCGTTCGATACAGTTCCGCACTGTCGCCTGATAAACAAAGTAAGAGCCTACGGAATACCAGACCAGCTGTGTGGCTGGATTGAAGAGTTTTTTAGCAAACAGAACACAGCATGTTGTTATCAATGGAGAGACGTCTACAGAAGTTAAAGTAACCTCTGGCGTGCCACAGGGGGGTGTTATGGGACCATTGCTTTTCACAATTTATATAAATGACCTAGTGGATAGTGTCGGAAGTTCCATGCGGCTTGTCGCGGATGATGCTGTAGTATACAGAGAAGTTGCAGCATTAGAAAATTGTAGCGAAATGCAGGAAGATCTGCAGCGGATAGGCACTTAGTGCAGGGAGTGGCAACTGACCCTTAACATAGACAAATGTAATGTATTGCGAATACATAGAAAGAAGGATCCTTTATTGTATGATTATATGATAGCGGAACACACACTGGTAGCAGTTACTTCTGTGAACTATCTGGGATTATGCGTGCGGAACGATTTGAAGTGGAATGATCATATAAAATTAATTGTTGGTAAGGCGGGTTCCAGGTTGAGCTTCATTGGAAGAGTCCTTAGAAAATGTAGTCCATCAACAAAGGAGGTGGCTTACAAAACACTCGTTCGTCCTATACTTGAGTATTACTCATCTGTGTGGGATCCGTACCAGATCGGGTTGACGGAGGAGATAGAGAAGATCCAAAGAAGAGCGGCGCGTTTCGTCACAGGGTTATTTGGTAACCGTGATAGCGTTACGGAGATGTTTAGCAAACTCAAG
The DNA here is from genome assembly GCF_023864275.1 of Schistocerca cancellata. NCBI lineage: Eukaryota > Metazoa > Arthropoda > Insecta > Orthoptera > Acrididae > Schistocerca > Schistocerca cancellata. Next base: position 242,299,744 of record NC_064630.1, read on the forward strand.
AGAGGCGCTCTGCATCGCGGTGTAGCTTGCTGTCCAGGTTTCGAGAGGGTGCGTTTCTGGATGAGGTATCGAATATATTGCTTCCCCCTACTTATACCTCCCGAGGAGATCACGAATGTAAAATTAGAGAGATTCGAGCGCGCACGGAGGCTTTCAGACAGTCGTTCTTCCCGCGAACCATACGCGACTGGAACAGAAAAGGGAGGTAATGACAGTGGCACGTAAAGTGCCCTCCGCCACACACCGTTGGGTGGCTTGCGGAGTGTAAATATAGATGTAGATGTAGAAAATGAACAAAACACATTAAGACTAGAATAGACAGAAATAATCCTGAAATTGTATAATCACAAAATCCCAATCCGCACAATCTAAAACCAACAGCCTCTATTTAGTATGCTATGCCATGAAAGAAAACAAAACAGCTGGTCCCCAAGCCACTCTCGCGAAAACTGCCACTGGTACTGTAACGGCATATCTCACTAAAATTATTGAAAAGTATGAGATGCTCCCGATCGCCACCACTACATCCCGTTGACGTTGTTTTATCTGGAATAGCTTGTCACATTTTTCTGTATCAATGTACTATGAACTACATTACCCTGCAGGAAGTTCACATCACTCCACTTCAGTACCGGTAGTCAACTTCTAACCATTTACTGGAACAAATCGAAGGAATCTGTCCTAATCTACTTCATGGAATGAATAGCCTATAAAACATCGTCTACTGGTCGAGACAGTGATCACTTCGTTTAACCGCTCACTGCAAAGTATTTTCTGCCGGATAAAAACGAAGCTAAAAGAAAATTTCACATTTAGTTACGACTTCAGTTTTATATGAGAGTTGTGATTCATTTGAATGTGTAAATGACTTTTTTTTCAACGAGGTTTGCCAATACTTAAATTAACAAATAAATCAGATCTTTATTTCTTACATAGTCTTACTTATGTAACATATATTAGATTTGATGTATGCATTTTTTGACTAACGGTGGCAAATGAATGTTGATTTCAGATATTTATCAACAAACTGTCGAAGTTTGCCATTATTCGCGTGTGAGTCAATACTAACTTCAAGCGAACGGCGAACCGTTCTCTTGGTGTGATAACGTTTCACTGGTGTGTGTTTCGCTTTTTCAGATGATTTTACGACTTGTTCAATAGTAAGTTGAATGAATTTTCTGACATTCTGAAATATTCATAAAACGTTGCACCAATCGTCTGTCAATTCACTGAACAGAGAAGCTTTCCCCATCTGTTCCTCTACTTTTCCTCGCCTGATGGACTCACTAGCGATTTTACACTTGTGTTTATTCTTCATCCAGAATCACAGCAACTAGTGAAAGATCGTTGTCCGAGATCTTCGCCATCTTGGCCGCTCAAGTGCACTGCCATACGTCGGAAGAAATACTGACCATTGTGAAAAATCAATCACGTGCCGTTCACGGCGCTGTGACATCACTGGTGCGTGTAAATCCACCGCTGAATGTGTACAACAATTTGATTGAACCCCATAGCCTTGGATTGGTTGCCAGACACTGAACCATCGAAACGCTCAAGCTAAAGATAATGAGGAATCGTTTGTCTCCTTGTAAAAAACAGTGTCTCGAAATTTGAAGAATTAATGTTTTAGCACTTCACTGCGACCCTATCGTAGCAACTCCCTGTACATTTTGTGTAACACTTTTGATATCTTCTATGAATCCTCTATTTGTCCTATATTCCAAAAATCCTGGCTATCTGCGTGACATTCACCACTAATAAGGAGAGGAAATGAAACAGCCCTATTGAATGACCTCTCTCAAATGAGAGTCAAATGACCAAATTTACAGTTCAGTACTGCAAAACTGATTCGCCTTAAAAAAAGTTATTGAAGGAAATGAAAATCAGAAACGTAATGAAACAAGATAGGCTGCAGACCGAAACTACATCGGCCATTTGCATTTAAGTGTCACGGGGAATGCTTAGGATTTGCTTCAAGGCTTTGAAACTATAGTACGCAAAATTTTCGCTCCAATTTTCGTTGGCGTAAGACCACGAAATATTTAATAATTATTCTACAAAAGAAATTTATAAATGTTAGAAGATCACACTGATTATGTCTTAGTACGGATCGTATTAGGTGTGATCATTTTTCCCACTATATGAAGAACAATTTGATCAAATTTTATATGCGGACAAGCCAAACAGTAATATCAACGCTGATATTTTGACGGTATTTTTTAAACTTTGGATTCAAGTTCTTGAACAATAATGTGCTCAGCTTTACTAATATCAGATATGTAATTCAGTTAACCCTTAACGTGCCCCCAGAACGCTAGCGTTTATTGTTACTCCGTTGCTAATACGAGGGCTGTTGAATAAAGAATGATCATAATTTTTTTTGACAACATACATTTATTTACTCATCCTCATAATTTTGATGGTCCTTCTCAAAGCAGTCTCCCATGAATGCGATGCACTTGTCCCAGCATTTCTGCCAGTCTTCAAATACATACTGGAAACAATTTTTTGAGAGGTCCTTCAAAATCGCGTCCGCAGTCTTCACCACTGCTTCTGCTGATTGATAATGCCTCTCACGAAGGCGTTCCTTCATGTTAGGGAATAGAAAAAAGTCACATGGGGCTAAATCCAGACTATAGGGAGGGTGAGGGTTGCACTTCACGTTGAGTTTTGCAAGATATTCAGCAACATTGGCAATGTGCAGCAGCGCATTATCGTGGTGCAGCATCCAGCCTGCTTCACGGAAATGTGGTCTTTTGCGCCTGAAGTGGACTTGCAATGTTTTCAGGACATCCCTGAAGTATTGGCCAGTTACTGATGTGTGTGCAGGTACGAGATGCTGATAAACCATTCCATGAGTATCAAAGAATGAGATGACCATAACTTTCCCAACAGAAGCAACCACTTTTGCTTTTTAGGGGATTGGTGATGAAAGAGATTTCCACCCTGAGCTTTGCTGTTTGCTCTCAGGATCAAAATGATTTAGCCAAGTTTCATCAGCAATGATTACATTTGAAAGAAACTACAATGTTCCTCTAACATCAACTTTAACAGCATGCAGACCTGCACGTGAATGTCCTTTTGTTCGGGAATTAACAGTCTTGGAACCCATCGCGCACAAACAAGTGACAATATAATTTTTGTCACCAACGTGTGGGTGGCACCCAATGAAATGTTCAGTATTTCAGAAAGTGATCTTAAGGTAATTCGTCAATCCTCTCTAACAATGACAGCAGCAGTGTTGATGTTTTCTTCCGTAAGAGCAGTAACTGGAACCGGGTCCACCTTTCTTGAAATTGATTTTCTGCCCTCTTTAAACATTTTAAACATTTTAAACCACCTTCAAGCAGTGCTACAGGGAAGAACAGACTCTCCATAGGCATCCTGTAACATTGTATAGGCCTCAGCTGAAGATTTGTTGAGACGAAAGCAGAACTTCAAAGCCGCATATAGTTCCTCGTGTGTTACTTCCACTGCAGCGGTAGTCAATACTGAACATGTCTTACCTCTTACAGGCGGGAACCAGAAGTCGCAACAGTGAAACTACTACGGCGTGTTTGTTACACATTAAGCTAACAGAATATCATAAGATTAAATTTTAGCGCGAGAAATTATGACCATAAAAAATTATGATAATTCTTTATTGAACAGCCCTCGTAATAGGGGTAGGGTAGGAGATTACATCCTTGTCTAGCTGTTCTTCCCCTAACTGCTGTAATTTCCTTTGTCAGTAGTGACTTGAATGTGACGTGTACCTATGCTATTACTACTTCTTTCGTGCTAGCGGTCTCTGAGACAACACCTGGGGCTTTGCATATGGATTCAGTAGCCAGATTTTTGTCTGCTGACTTTGAGGATACTATTTTAAAATGGTCTGAGGACAGTTTAGGAAGTGATGCTGGGTTAGATAATGACAACGAAACTGAACATAATTCAGAATAGGAACAGTGCGAAAGTGAAGACGAATTTGTTTTGTCACTCGTGAATTCCTTGAAAGAATCAGGTGATCATAGAGTTGAAGAAGTGTAGACTGAGTTTTTAGCTAATGGTTCTGCTGGAAATATATTTAGTTGAAACAAATATTGCTGGTCGTCGAACCTCTTCTAACCATGGCCAACGGCATTATTTTTCCGCATGTTGGACATAGTGGGGTGAATGCGTTTGTCCTTCACAACTTCTTCAACCAGGCGAGCCGCTGTAATTTTTTGAAGAAGGCAGCCAACTCGCTGACGACACGGCACATGAAAAGCGAGTCAACAACTCTCACAAAGCATGTGAACTTCGTGCAACCATTCGCCGTGTTTTGCGTGTAGCAGAACAAAGAGTAAAAGCCGTTGCAGAAAGACTGGGAAAACACAAAACATGCTCCACCTGTGACCCTAAGACGAAGAGAAGACGCCTTATATTTGTCACTGTTGCTAGATGCCACTCTATCTTGATTTCTCTACATAAATTTCCAGCGAGTCAAAAGAAAACCTTTGACAAGGAAACTAAAAGCTGAAAAGTACTAGTGTAATTTTCATGTTTTCGAATGTTTTATGGGAGGTTTTTTACGTTTTTATTTATATATGTATAATAAACAATAAAAATATAGCAAAAATTAAAATTTACAGTGCAGGGTATTTCAGTTTTCACAGTATTAACATTATACATTTTGTGCATTTTTTGTTTAAATGCATTTTTTTCGTAAAAGCAAACTTTAAAATTTATTTTGATATATTTTTTGTGTCGTATTACTGTAGCCTTTCATATAAAAACTGAACTGTTTCAATTACATTGCTGAATGCAGTTTTTATGGCTGTTTAAATATAGCGGTCTGTCAGACCGCATCTCGGACTGTGTGAGTTAATTTAAAGAAATAACTGTTCCACGCGATTTTGTATCATACGTGTACCACCTTTTATTTTAATTGCTTAAATAGCTGGAGAGAAAAGCACAAAAGTAGAAAAATTTAGAGGTGTGCTTTGTGTATCTCATTAGAAGGGTTGGGTTGTTTGGAGGAGGAAACTAGACAACGAGGTCATCGGTCTTATAGGATGAGGGAAGGACGGGGAAGGAAGTCGGCCATGTCCTTTCAGAGGAACCATCTCGGCATTTGCGTACTTCGAACGCAGATATAACATTTTGAGATTTTTTTTGCTACGATATGCATATAAAATATCAGCCCATTTTTAAAACCTCGATATTTTAACACAGAACCGTGTTGAATTATACAACTTCGTGTCAGTTTCTTTCTCATGACTTCCTTTTTCTCACAATAAAAATATAAACACTGTTCCTGTTAGCTACTCCCAGGATAAAGTTCACAATATCTGCACCGTAATATTGCATAATTTCTTATACTTGGCAAACAACTGCACTGAACAGAAGTTCGCTCTTTCCCTCCTCTTTTCAGTCGCTGGTACACTGCTTATTGCAACTCTGAAGCTGATAATTTCTGATTCGTGCTGCATAAATCAAAGGCTACTTTGCTCAGAACAGCTTCCTCCATAACTTTTAAGTTGCGATACTATGCTATGCTGCAACAGCGGCCGGCCACGGTGGTCTAGCGGTTCTGGCGCTGCAGTCCGGAACCGCGGGACTGCTACGGTCGCAGGTTCGAATCCTGCCTCGGGCATGGGTGTGTGTGATGTCCTTAGGTTAGTTAGGTTTAAGTAGTTCTAAGTTCTAGAGGACTTATGACCTAAGATGTTGAGTCCCATAGTGCTCAGAGCCATTTGAGCAATAGCGTTTACCGTCAGGCTCTCAGCTGTTAATTTTTCGTACTTATATTTTTCGTCTTGTGTATGCGTCGACTGACGGGCCCAGAACACACCCCAATAAAGCTTTAGTTTGCTTTGTTGTGCTTTTCAGTTCAATCCAATCAAACATTTTCATTGAATATTGAAGCGCGTTATGAAATCTTAATTCAGTGCAAATAATTTTCATTTAACCAACTTGGATTTCAATGTTTACTGTTGTCACGGGAAAAAAGCTATAAAAGAAGCCAAATGATTGTGAGAAAAGCCATACTTCCGGAACCCGCTAAATAACTCATTTGCCACCTAAATGATATTAAAAAAGCTAGCTAGAGTTCGTTCTACAAAAGCTGATTTGGCTACACTGATTCTGTGGAACTCAACATTTATACGGGGCGGCAGAAACAATGAGTTATTTTAAACTGCGCGTCATTGTTCAACAAGGCTTCCCAGAGTAGTGTTTCCTAAAATGCGTTCCACTTACGTGAAAGTAAGTGCTCCGCGAAAAACTATTGTTAACATGACGTTCTTTCTTTTCAACATTTTGAAGACATCATCTTTTTAAAAAAATATCATTATGATTTCCGTGTTACTAGTTATGATTTAAAATTGAAGTAATCACTGAAAAAAAACAAGTTTTTCTCATTTTTTGTAAATTTTATTAACCTTCACAGTTAATATGTTGTTCCATCGAAGCACAAGAATTCGCAAAGTGTTCTGTCACAGGAAAAATTTTGGAACCGCTCTCCTAGAGAGCGTACCATTGTCTAGTGCGGTGCAAAGCGTTAACACTTACCATTCAGTAACAAGGTTACGGTCAGTATGGGTCTTTCGTCAAAGGAACGTCAGGCGATCGTAATTGAAACGTTTTTCAAACGTCGTAATGGTTTCGTATTAATTTTTCTGCGACAATTGGTCATTGGCTGTAATCATCAAGTTCTGTCCCAGAAATCTTGAAAAGTAGGCTCAGCGACCCAGAGCAATAGAATCTGCCAAAATAAGCCGGCACCCAGTAGACCACGAACGTTTCGTAGGCCTGAAAACACGGTAACGTAAGCAGCTGCTATTCAGCGAGGTCCTGCGTCATCTCGGCGTTCGCATGTCCGTAACATCTCGCACAGAAATTTGCGACGGATGTTGCATCTGGATATTCATTTCCATACCTAAAAGCTCCACGGCCTGCAACAATTACTTAGAGATTAGCAAACATGTCACAAGCTCAATATTGCCACAGTGTCTTGTTTCCCACTTTGGTAACGTCAACTGGTCATCCTGCTTACCCGATTTATCGGCTTGTGACTTTTTTCCATGTGTATTTCAGAAATCCAAAGACTACGCTAACAAGCCAACAGTCATTGAGGATTTAAAAAACAACATTCACGCCGAAATCGAGGCACCACAAGCGCCACTCCTCGCAAGGACTTTTTTTTTTTTTTTTTTTTTAATAGGTCACTGTTTCTATCGCACCTTATATCATGTTTACATGCGATGTAACTTCCGGAAGATGAAAATAGAATTTCGGGGAAGTATTTTAGCCGTTGTGTTTAAATCGTGGGCCTGATTCGATTTTGCTGACCCTGTTAAATGTCGGTTTTACGAGTGTCAGTTGATTTACACGAATCAATCTTCTGAAATATCTATTCCGATTTACTCAGCAAGGTGAATTGATATTATCAATACATTTATTTTGTAATAATGATGTGGTAAAATTTCCTTATGGATGTCAGGAAGAGTATTTTGTTCACAAATATAAAAATATTCTTCTCGTTAGTTAATGCAAGTTAAACTGCTTCATCACACTCGCCTAGATCACGCGCGTTGTGGAGATAAGTGCGAAGTGATCACTAGTGGAATATTACTGTACTCCAACCATTGGAGACTTGGGACCGCTGGAAATTTACCCAGACTTTGCGGCTAAAAGAGAGGGAGTGGGAATAGCAGCGTGCAAATTAGCCAGTAACGCACGATATTGGAGTGTTAGTACGCAGCTTGCTTTCGCTAATTCAGCAACTATATCACCATTTATGAATATTTTTATCTGCTAAACATAAAATGTGCTTCTCTTTAATTAAATAACAGAAATGAAAAACTTCCTGATCAGCACAAAGCTAGTTCTTTTCCCTTCACTCCACGCAAAGTAACTTCATCCACATTAACTAATATTTTGAAAAGCAAGTAGCAGCATGAGAAACTTATCACTACTCAGACTCAGATTAACATGGAGGGGAAATCAATTAATAGCTGGTCAGGAGATCCGGATTTTGCAGAACGCAATAACAGTCTTGCGGAACGTAAGAACAATCGTACGGAACTTTACAGTTTGCGCTCTGCTATCGAAGGCGGAACGAAGTCTCGAATATTCCTGAATATTAACCCTCGGTCAAAAACTTGAAATGCCAGGACATGTTCAACTGTGTTGGGACTTTTTGTGCCAACTCAATTTTTTGGTGCACTGTGGCTTTTCAACATTTTAGGGAACAATGAATATAACTTTTTAAAATATATAATTATCCCCCACAACCTGCCACTAACGCATGCAAATATTTGTCGCTCGGGTCATTTTGACCCGTACGTTGCAGAGGAAAAATTAACAAATCGTGAAACAGACGGCGCAATGTATCGCGAAGCGATTTGGAATATCCCCAGGTGGCGATAAATCAACAGTTAGCACACGGAGCGACTCAAATAAAACCCGTTGCCGACGACAGTCGGTAACCGGTCTACTGTGAATCACTTCCTGTGTATTTAAGTGGCAGTCCGCAAACAGTGCGACTGCTAAGTGACTCACCAGTTCATCGCTTGCAACGCATTATCAACCGTTGCCATCGACTTGGCGTCCGCGCAGCCAAAGCATCTGAGTTTCGTCGTGTCCTCGGTACACAGCGCTGTATTGGCTTAATTTTAAGACGAACGACTAGGTTGCGAACGTTAACTTTGTGTAGGAAGTGGAAACCTTCCCATGTTATAATTTTACACAGCTACAGCCTCTTAGGCTACTGTCGGCGGTATTTGACAAAGAAAGCACGATGTGAAACGGGAAAACAACTTCGAATGACAGGTGTGCTGTGTACTTGTAAACCTAACGCTTAAAATAAAATTACCATTACGTCAATGGGAGCTAATGTACAAAAATGAAGTAAATCATACTAGGAGTATTTGTGTGTGTGTGTGTGTGTGTGTGTGTGTGTGTGCGTGCGTGAGCACGCGCGCGCGCTTAGCACTGCCTGTATCGCTCTGTAAAATTACACTGTCGTGTGCGAACGAACAGTGAAAACGGCGGGAAAACGAAAAAAATTTACAGATCTGCATTACGCATAAACGCGATGGTGTTCACATAAAAAGTATTTAAGGAGCACAAACTACCATCACCATACTTCCGTGTGTGTAAATCTAATGAAATCTGGGTTTTCAGAATAAAAGCTGTGGACAACACGTTAAAGCGAAGATCTTATTTCGTACTGTTCACATTATTTAACTGTATTCAACATGAAATGAACAATCAAGTGCAGTAGTTCCATTGCCACGAAAGAGATACACATGGGGCTACAAACTAATTTACTAAATAATTTCTTAATTCATTTGCCAGTGAATTAGCACAAATTCTAACGTTTTGAGCTACTTGTAATACTGCAGCATAATTTGTTTTTACAAAATTTGAAACTTTCCTGTAGCCATTCCAGATGCACATATGATTTCTTCCTCTGCTTATCTGTAGATAAAAATGCCAACGAGCTGAGTGTAACCAAAAGACACTCGCACATAGCAGTTGCAGTTCCTCATTTCACAGATGACCAGTATGCGGAAGTGCGATGCTAGCCAGTCGGCAACCAGTTACCGATTTAGATCGTCCTGCCCTTTGCGTTCCTTTTCAATCGCTCTGTGTAATAATGAATGGCCTTGATTACTACTACGGCAAAGGAAGAGTTAAGTCGTAATGGACATTACTTGATAATAATTGTAAGGTGAGGCACAGCGCGTGAATGGGCATGTTTCGTATTTTGCTGCAGAATGTAATGATCAGACAAGCTTTAACACGTTTGTTGGGGATTATGTGGAAAATGGTACGAAGCTGGGAGTAGTATTGACCAAATTTTAGATATTCGTTTAAAAAGGAGCAGTTTACAATCACGTACCTTAATAATGGTAAATGACTGAGCGAAAAAATTGTTGTGCGGTCGAACGGTGTCTACCTCCGCGCCTCATTCAGGTAAGCGCCTTCGCATGTCTCGACACTTGTAGCTGAACCTTTACGAGCGTCAGCAACTTCTCGGTGAGGGGGGAGCGACCCTTTTATAACTTCACATGAATTCTTCAAGAATCATTATCTTCACAGTATTATTCATTAATTATCTTCAGTATACATCATATATAGCATCATATTAACGTAATACATCAACAGCTTCGTGCGCCGTCGCACACGTTTCATCACGTCGTCGGTTGAACATGAGGCCACTTCCAGAGACGCGAAGAATCCCATACATCCCTCCAGGACAGGCCGTGTCGCCCGCCCGACGCACAGGAAGGCACCGCGGACGCCTTGGAGCTCACAAGATGACCGAAACTGTGGGTGTTTTCACAGTTTTCTCCCGCACAACGGCCTCCCAGTAGCTTGGATTACAGGAGTACGCCACAACTCCCAGCCACTATACCCTGCTTCTCAAACGCCTTTTGTTAGTCACGTTCAATCCGTGTTGTTAGTTGGTGCGTACTCTGCTCATTTTAACTGATATTACTACATATAAATCAATTTAAAAGACAAATCTGTAATATAAAAATCGCGTTAAGTCGTTGTAATAACACAAAACATTAAAGAAAATTATTGCATAACTGCGTTAAGCAGACAAATATGTTTATTCGTGCTTCAACTTATCACTGCAGTGACAATGAAAAATGAGATTCTTAATTATAAGTTCTGTTATTATTTCCTCTTTCTTTGCATGTAACTGTATTCATAACCATTTCTCGCGCAAATTGGTAGGACAGGTATGGCGGTAGAGTGGCCGTGTTTACAACGTACGGCGGATAGATGGCGCGCAAGACCGTATCCAGTTCGTGCTCTCCGTCTTGTTCACGAGGAACACGTGACTACTCGATTTACAGCGACTAGACTCTACCCACTGCTTCGCGGAACCGTGCATTACAATAATCTACATTACGAAACGGTCCAGTTGAAGAGTACAGACTTTTTCATTGCTATTGCTGAGCAATTTCTTATGAATCGTGATGCACTCAGCTATCCTTTCACTCGAGGTTAGCTTGCGGGAACGATTTCTCGTTGTGTGTGTGCGTGTTTTTTTTATGTTCGATCACATCAAACACGAATCAGTCGGCAGCCTCCTCTCCCTTATAGCAAAATGTCTGCAATTGCAACATCATATCACTTGCTACGAGACACGTGTCTGCAACTTTACGAGGTGTTAGTATATATCTTCGTCGTTTACCAGCCATGGCTGGACATACTGCGTCACAAATACAATGCTTATCAATTAACATTTATACAACACCATATACAAAATTTATATTACAAATAAAAGAAAATATTTATGCAGTGCACAAAAACACATAGAACATAGAGAAAATGAAATATAACTAAACAGGAAAGTAAAACTTCATAGCAGCAAATGAAAATACCATAAAGCAAAATGTTTACAAAACCATATAGATCATACACATAAAGTTTCGTTTTGGCAAAATATGTACTTTAAGTAAAACAAAAAATTAAATGTGCAGTTAACTGAGAACATAAAAAGAAGATTAAATGTGGGCAAAATTATATATAAAACATAACAATATTTATTATTTTGTCCATTCACTAGAACCACTGTTGAAAAACTCTTCCAAGGAATATAGTGGATGTTGTTTCAAGTCCTGAGCAATTTTTTCCGAAATAATTCAAGTGGCAGGGATTTCACCTCTGGAGGCAGTTGATTGTACATTTTTAGGGCGACTGTTGGAAAGCTGTCTTGTGTACTTGATAGGCGACACCTTGGCGCTTCAGTGTTCCTCTTACAGCGAGTGTCTTGATTATGTATTTCTTGTCTTATGCTAGTGGAAGATTTTGTAGTCTTCCGAGATTTTAGGCATCACATTTGTCAAACCGCATAAACTAAGCGGATCGTGACACATGTCGTCGTTACTTCGACATGGATATTAGAATTTAGAGCAAGTTTGTAGGTTCTCGAAATTCTTTGCCCGATTACGCAATTGTTTCGTTTCAGAAAGTTTCGTGGCGCTACGGCTCATGTAACTTACGCAATTATATACTATATATAATAATTCAAAATCACCAAACAAAATTTTCTTACAAACTATGGCAATCGCTTTTAGTATTGTTTATAACATATAAGGTTTGCAGTTTTTTCCACATGAGGAATAATAAGCAGGGTCGTAATAGATAAAAAAATTATCCATTTATACGAAAAATACGGCATCAGTTTTAGTTTTGATCGCATTCTACTATGCAAAGCTGTTTCAGGAATTTACATTTCCAACTTAAGGCTTCCTGGTACGTGCTGTAAGCCAAAATAGAAGGGTAAAGTCTCTCATTGCCAGCAGAGGCAAACGAGAAGTTCTCACAGAATATACTGCGTTATTTAGTTAAAACCAGTAAACCCCCGAGTCTTTAAAGACTCGAACTCCCATGTGTAAAATAGCTTCAAACTTCTGGTTACCCTGGGATGAGTTAATATGTCAAATATTTGTCTTGAAGTATGCAAGCAAGAAAAAGTTTAGGAAAGGCTTTTTTTGCGTTTTAAAGTTTGTTGTAAGTTGCTAAATGCGTTCATTATCAAACGCGGCATGGATATATTCTGGATGTTTTGCAATAACTAATTTTTCACGCATATCAATGTTTATGACATCCTTTTCCTGTCTGTGTCTAGTACGATATAATCTTACAGGTACATTCGGGGATACACGTAATTACTTATGCAAAGTATGTTGCGAATAGACTTAGTAATACGGAAGTAATGAATTAAAACGTCATGTAGAAATCTTACTGTGCGCCATTTTAAGCAAAATATAATTTTCACGCTTCTAAATGTTTATGACGTCAAATCTCCTGAACTATGTGTCTTACAATGATATAATTTAACAGATACATTCAGTGTTATATGTAGGTACTATCTGCAAAGTGAGCAACCAACAGAGTTAGTAGTAAAGAAGTAATAAATTAAAACGCCAAGCCTGGTGCTGCCTTTTTACCACATGATCAGCGAAAATGTGGTAAGCGATTTTTTTTTTCGTTTCATCATTTTGTGGGGGGTTTCAGCGAAAAAAGTTTCGTAAAGGTTTGAAACTATGTGAAAAGTTTGTTAGAAGTCGCTAAATGCTCTCATTCTCGAATACTCGATGAATGTAGTGGTAGCAATTTGCAGGTAGTGGGCCACAGTGCCTCAACAAATATATTCAGTTTCATAAATGGTACAAGGATATGTATCAATGTAATAGATGGATAGTGCGAATTTAGTTTACCGAAACCGGTGTCCACAGTAAAATTATAGCAAAAGCAACTTATCGATACATTCTTATGAATAACACGTATATACGATAAATATGATTAAAAATTCGTAGAAGGTATTAATATTTTTAATGATTTCCAATATTACTAATTCTTAACTCTTAAATTGTTTTAAACTCTTAAATTATTTTATGCTTTATTTCTCTTGGCTGTCAGCAATCGCAAATATGTAACAAATGATGTCAGAGTAAATATCCGTCAACTCTCTTAAGTCGATGTTCGAGGGGCCCTGATAAAGTTCGAACTACTGAGAGTCGTTTTAATCGAAGCCAGAGGTCACCAAACTTATTTAACAGCGGGCCAGATAACTGGCAAAATGCCGAACACGGGCGGAATCATCATTCCGTACAATATCTAGACATAATAGTTTAAAACTGAACACAGTAAATTTAAGGCATACAGCAGTCAGAAGGTCTTTTCGCACGCCGGAAGATCTGGTATTCTGAATATAAAATTTAAATTGTCACAAAGTACCGCGTTCCATAAATTTTATCAGGCATATCAAGAACCATCAGTGGGCAGGATGAACTAAAGCATTTTGGCGATCCCTGATGTAATCCATTGTTTAGGCCTACTGCAATTGTCGTGTGAATCGTAATTTTCCAACAAGCTTTCAAGTGCATTTTTTCATCCCGAAGAAATTGTGTTAGCAACGTTCGCACCTTCATCAGAAATCATCTTAAATATACTAAAAAACTAACCGCTTACTAGCGGCGAACCTTTCAATGACCGGCTACAAGCGAAAGAGTTTGCCTTTTCCTTTAGGCGTATAATCTCCAGCAGGTACTCTTTGTCCTCTGCATTGACTAAACCATTACAGCTACCCTCCTTCAAGGCACTGAATCACGCCTTGTTGGGCCCGCTTCCTCCCTCCGTACGATACGTCCAGTCATTTTGTTTCAGGGTCATCAACAGCATAAATGAAGAAATCCGAAAAGCTTTGCGAGAGTCGAACAACTATATTTCTTTTATGTCATTTTATAACTTGTTTATATATTGTTGTACGTTACGCGCTGGCATGTTGCAAAGAGTTGAATGGCGAAACCATTACCGAAACGGTTCGAATTATGTAGTGTTAGCCGCTGACTGCGAATTACAGAGTGATTTCGGGCATTCTGTCATGTCATTCGATTCGATTTGTCGAATTTAGCCGGCCGCGGTGGTCTAGCGGTTCTAGGCGCGCAGTCCGGAACCGCGCGACTGCTACGGTCGCAGGTTCGAATCCTGCCTCGGGCATCGATGTGTGTGATGTCCTTAGGTTAGTTAGGTTTAAGTAGTTCTAAGTTCTAGGGGACTGATGACTACAGCTGTTAAGTCCCATAGTGCTCAGAGCCATTTGAACCATTTTTTTGTCGAATTTACCAAAACACATAGAATTTCTTCGATTTATTCAGTTTGTTGCAACGGACATGGTTACAAGTTCGATTTATTGAGGTGCGCATTATCACGAGTCGACTCTTTTTAATAACTTTGACTCGACTGTATTCAGTTTTGTCACTTGGTATATATCCATTCTGTACCTGTCTAGATCAATTTAAACCTCAGATTTGTCCTCATCTGTTGCGTCATCACTCTCTTAAAATGTAATAGTTATCATCATCCCATTCTGTACCTGTCTAGATCAATTTAAACCTCAGATTTGACCTCATCTGTTGCGTCATCACTCTCTTAAAATGTAATAGTTATCATCATCATACACTGACAGAAAAAAAAAACGCAGCACCAAGAGCTGTGTGACTTAAACGGAAGTTGGTAGGTGTATTTCTACATCTGAAATATGATTATTCCGATTTCGCGTCAGTCGTATAAGTGGCTCTAGTAGCACCACTAATTATGAGGAACGATTTAAATACACCCTGTAACGGTTGTGAGTGTTAGTTACCTTCAATTTGGACGTGGTGAGTTGATGTTAGTCAAGAATGCCTTTAAGGCGACAAAGACGCCATTATCATCACCTCTCTGTCTCTGAACGAAGTCGTGTAATACGGCTACGAGAAGCTGGATGGTCGTTCTGCGATACTGCGGGAAGACTTGGCAGGAATGTAGTCACTGTACATGATTGCTGGCAGCAAAGGTCACAGGACTGTACGGTCACAAGAAGACTGGGCGCTGGACGGCCACATGGCACTACCGAGAGGAAAAACCGTCGTGTTCGGCGTATGGCTCTGGCGCATCTTCAGCAGCAATTTGAATAGGCAGTTGACACCACAGTGACACAACGAACTGTTACAAATCGGTCACTTCAAGGACGGTTCCGAAAAGACGCCCTGTAGCATGCATTCCCCTGATAACAAACCACCGCCACCTGCGATGTCATGAGAGAGCTCACTGGAGGTCAGGATGTAGGTCTGTTGTGTTTTCTGATGAATGCTAGCTCTGTCTTGGTGCCAGTGAAGGCCGTGTGTTGGTTAGCAGTTGAGGGCCTGCAACCAAACTGTCTGCGTGCCACACTGGACCTTCACGTGGAGTTATGGTCTGGGGTGTGATTTTGTGTGACAGCGGGAACACTCTCGCGGTCTTCCCACGCATCCTGAGTGCAAATTTGTATGTAATCTGGTGATTCGAGGAGTGTTTTCCAACAGGATAACGCTCACACACATACCGCTGTTGTAGCCCAACATTATCTACATAGCTTCGACATGTTGCCTTGGCCTTCTCAGTCACCACATATGACTCCAATCGAGCATATATGGAACATCATCGGACAACTCCAGCGTCAACCACATATATCATTAACTGTACCTGTAATGACTAACCAACTGCAACAGACATGGAACAACTTAAATTCGCCACCTGCACAACACAATGCACATTTTCATGTTTTTATTCAACATTCTGACGGTTACACCGGTTAGCAGTGCATCAGCATTTCACAATTGCAATGGCTTATCTCACGCTTACATGAACCTGTGATCTTGCAATGTTAATCACTTAAATGTGTCACCTAACCAAATGTATTCCAGAAATTTCATTACTCTACACTTATTATTTTTTGGTGTCGTGATTTTTTTCTGTCAGTGTATTTATGTAAAATATCCTTTTTACGGGACTTTAGGAGCTGGTGCACCCATTGGCTTACTGATTTAAATTAATTGTCCTGAACATGAATTTGAGCGTTGTCTTTAGTACTATAGGATGTATACAAAAAGATATGGGATCGCTCGAGACAAAGAATAACGCCGACGCCGAACGAGGACATATGAGATGCTAAAGCTGACTTTTTTTTAGTCTGGATTCCACCAATTGCGTTGGGGCAATGGATGGAAAGCATATGAAAGTTACTCATCTAATACTGTGGTTAGACGTTTTATAATTACAAGCACTAGTTTTCGGTCGTACTTAAAGCTTGTTTACTGAAATCAAACTATCTTCTTGCGCATGTCCATCGACCTTATACATTCTATTATGTGACCGTGCTGTCCTACACACTACAGTAGACAAAAATTGAATAAAATCACACCACAGTTGGCAACAGGGACGTTTGATTTCAACGACATGCAATCACCAGTTGGTGCAACAACTCCACAAAGCGTGGCAGCTCGACTCTTGGGCGTTCCAACTTTCATGGTGGGCGGCAGGCGGTATGGATTTTAATAACATTTTCACTAGTTTTCATACAATTTTGACATAAAGTATGTAGTTGTTGTTGTTGTGGTCTTCAGTCCTGAGACTGGTTTGAAGAAGCTCTCCATGCTACTCTATCCTGTGCAAGCTTCTTCGTCTCCCAGTACCTACTGCAACCTACATCCTTCTGAATCTGTTTAGCGTATTCATCTCTTGGTCTCCCTCTACGATTTTTACCCTCCACGCAGCCCTCCAATACTAAATTGGTGAGCCCTTGATGCCTCAGAACATGTCCTACCAACCGATCCCTTCTTCTAGTTAAGTTGTGCCACAAACTTCTCTTCTCCCCAATCCTATTCAATACCTCCTCATTAGTTATATGATCTACCCATCTAATCTTCAGCATTCTTCTGTAGCACCACATTTCGAAAGCTTATATTCTCTTCTTGTCCAAACTAGTTATCGTCCATGTTTCACTTCCATACATGGCTACACTCCATACAAATACTTTCAGAAACGACTTCCTGACACTTAAATCTATACTCGATGTTAACAAATTTCACTTCTTCAGAAACGCTTTCCTTGCCATTGCCAGCCTACATTTTATATCATCTCTACTTCGACCATCATCAGTTATTTTGCCCCCAAAATAGCAAAACTCCTTTACTACTTTAAGTGTCTCATTTCCTAATCTAATTCCCTCAGCATCACCTGACTTAATTCGACTACATTCCATTATCCTCGTTTTGCTTTTGTTGATGTTCATCTTATACCCTCCTTTCATGACACTGACCATTCCGTTCAACTGCTCTTCCAAGTCCTTTGCTGTCTCTGACGGAATTACAATGTCATCGGCGAACCTCAAAGTTTTTGTTTCTTCTCCATGGATTTTAATACCTACTCCGAATTTTTCTTTTGTTTCCTTCACTGCTTTCTCAATATACAGATTGAATAACATCGGGGAGAGGCTACAGCCCTGTCTCACTCCCTTCCCAACCACTGCTTCCCTTTCATGTCCCTCGAGTCTTATAACTGCCATCTAGTTTCTGTAAAAATTGTAAATAGCCTTTCGCTCCCTGTATTTTACCCCTGCCACCTTCAGAATTTGAAAGAGAGTATTCCAGTCAACATTGTCAAAAGCTTTCTCTAAGTCTACGAATGCTAGAAACGTAGGTTTGCCTTTTCTTAATCTAGCTTCTAAGATCAGTCGTAGGGTCAGTATTACCTCACGTGTTCCAATATTTCTACGGAATGCAAACTGATCTTCCCCGAGGTCAGCTTCTACCAGTTTTTTCATTCGTCTGTAGAGAATACGCGTTAGTATTTTGCATCCGTGACTTATTAAACTGATTGTTCGGTAATTTTCACATCTGTCAGCACCTGCTTTGTTTGGGATCGGAATTATTATATTCTTCTTGAAGTCTCAGGGTATTTCGCCTGTCTCATACATCTTGCTCACCAGATGGTAGAGTTTTGTCAGGACTGGCTCTTCCAAGGCTGTCAGTAGTTCTAATGCAATGTTCTCTACTCCCGGGGCCTTGTTTCGACTCAGGTCTTTCAGTGCTCTGTCAAACTCTTCACGCAGTATGGTATCTCCCATTTCGTCTTCATCTACATCCTCTTCCATTTCCATAATATTGTCCTCAAGTACATTGCCCTTGTATAGGCCCTCTATATACTCCCTCCACCTTTCTGCTTTCCCTTCTTTGCTTAGAACTGGGTTTCCATCTGAGCTCTTGATATTCATACAAGTGGCTCTCTTTTCTCCAAAGGTCTCTTTAATTTTCCTGTAGGCAGTATCTATCTTACCCCTAGTGAGATAACCCTCTACATCCTTACATTTGCCCTCTAGCCATCCCTGTATGTGGTAAGTACTTATTATTACAAGCTTTCACTTGCTGTAACCATGCTTTATAAATTGTATGAAGTAAAGTTACTTTCCTACTTCATAAATAACCGCTGCTATGGATCTGGTGAACGTTCAGAAAACTTTGCAACTAACATTAATACAAAACTTTTTTGCGCTAATAATCTGTACATGGACTACAACACTATAAAGTTGGAGACAGGGTGCAAAACTTTGATATTAAGAGAGGATTATTTTTCTTGACGAGTAGCGCACTGTTTTCGAGGAAGCTTGTAATATGGTGTTGGAAAAGAAGAATTATGTGTTTCAGTTTGTGCGTAAGCGTGCAATGCTTGAAGATACTGCACTTAACAGTAACATTATTCCACAGCTTTGCATGTAATTATGTGGATTGAACAAGCTGGTTTCTCAATGTGATTGAGGAGGAACTTTAGTGGTACATTAATTACCGACAACCAACATATGAAGCACGGTTATTAGCAACTCGAGATTTACGTTAGTGATGGCTGCTCATCTGAATACCTACGATATCTCAAGTCAGTTTCTTACGTTTGCTATGACTTACGCGAAGCACATCAAGGATTTGATTAAAGTACTTAAAAGGAAAAGAACGTCAATAAAATATGTATAGGCCTAATGATATGTGAAATACAGTACATACGATATCTTACACACACTAGCAGATAATATCTTCCATATGGTTTGTTACAGGACACTTATCATGATCCCGAGTAAATAATTTTATCATCAAAAATCTCTAACTTTACGATACGTCAGCCATGTAGTTGCAGCTACCATGATCGTGACCTTCGAGAATGATCAGGTCTGTTTATTTTTAATCAGCATTATAGATATGTATCCTTTCATGTAGCTTTTCCTTCTGCATTTGTACTGTGGATCTCTTGGATCTGAGAATAACCTATGGTATCTATGTTCTTCTATCAGCAACATTACATTCTCTTCACACCACTCCATCACTCATGTCATTGACATTGCGTCAGCAAACTGAAGCCTGCTGTACTGCCAGCGCCGAAGCGGAGGCTAGGCGAACTTCCTTTGAAGGGTCGTTAAAAGACCTAGGTCCTAGAGCCAGCGGAATAGGAGAGAAGCGTAACGAATGCGAAGAAAATCGACCGAGTGCAGATCGCTCGCGCTCGCCTGCTGGAGTGGTTACTCTAGAGAGAATTTCGTTGACGTTCCTTCGGTTTTGTTCGCCCCGGTGTCAGCTAGGCTTTTCCGAATACTCATTTAGAATATTATCCAGTAACTGGCATATTTGTCATGTCTTTCAGTGTGTCCCTCGAGTTTGCAGAAGACATCATAAGCTGTGACGCTGTGTTTCACAATTTTGTGCGAACTCGAGGCGGTACAAAATTTGATGATACGTTCCTGTACGAGGGTTCTAAAGACGCACAATCTGGGCAGAGTTCAAAAATAGACAAGGTAGAATGGAGAGCTAAGTTTTTTTTTATTTTGGAGTGTTTCCTTCTCATCTATTCCGGCTTGTTGAAAACCTGCCTGAGTGTTTCCATATGTAGAGGTGGGCGGGCATATATGTGATTGTGGATTTGAAGTCGCCTGCAGCATATCTCACCTGCCCATTAGCACACGATTAACACCGTGAGTTGTGCCGCTTGTTCGCCCCCAATCCGAACAATCCAAGGTCATTAAAAAGAGTCAAAGTTACACACAACTAAACTTTTCAGTTATGTTAAAAATATACTACAGACGTCAGGAACAGTTTACTACAAGGAAAGGAATTCTTCAATTGGATACAGTGAAAAAACAAAAAAAATAATTTTGGTGAAGCAGGCTGTGACACCGATGATCCCCCACATGTTGGATGATGTCGACCGTCAGTTGTCATTACTTGATCAACTTTTCGGCTTGGGACTGGCACATGGCAACTTGCTTTTCCCTCGTCTGCCTATAGTTCCAGCTGTCTGATTACTACAGACTGTGGCGTCATTTGGCAGCTCGTAACGCCGGCGTATCTACCACTCAGAACAACAAAGAGGAGTTCAAGGTTAATCTAGAGTCCAGGAGTTCAACCTGGGGGAACTGACGGCAAAAGTGGTGGGCGACAGCGAAGTGGCAGGGGCAAAACATGAAGAGCGTCAAGACGAGCATGTTTACATATCGCGCCACAAGCAGCATCGCACCAAATAAGGTTCTCGCTCCGGCAGAGGACGGGCGGTGAGTGAGTAGCGGAAAACTTGTACCCAGCAATAGCAGGGAGAAGATGGAGCAGTGAATAATCCATTGCTGGTGTACAAATTAAGTTTGTATTGATTGATTGATTATATTTTATATTGTCACTGTCTTTTCGTTCAAGAAATTTAACACTTCATTTTTCTGCTCTCATCATTGAGGTGTTACGTATGTGAAAGAATGCGTTTAATGATTTTTGAATCACTTTCGTTTTCCGTAGATGTAAAGCAATATTTCATACACAACTGTTTGAAGAATGCATTCTTTGTAGTGATGCATAATTCGCACACCGTAAGACTTAAAGAATGATAGTATTTATACTGATGTTCAGTAAACACTTTCTGTGGAAAAAAAAAGCTGTAGCGATGCCAGCGCTCCAAGCGGTAACATTTCACATTGCAGTGAACAAAAGACGAACGACTATTATGATCAAATCTACGGCGAGGCCCTAGATTTGATTATATTTCTTAGACGAAAGGCGAGATTTGACGAAGTTCCCTGAAATATTTGACATATAAACTTCGACAAAGAAATGTGATATTGTATACCGGCCTTAGCAATCGCAGTTCACAAGCGGCTCAAAGCCTCTCTCTGACGATCCCATCTGACAAATAAAGCCAGTAGCGGCGGTTCACCGGACTATAAGTAAACGAAGGCTAGAGAGCGCAAGCTCTTTGCCTCCAGTGTCCTATAACGTTATTTTAAAGTTAAATGTAAAGAGGCTTTCATACAACAAATATTTATTACGCAATAATATTGACCGACTGAGATCGGTATATACGTTTTGTGCAATATACTGAAAAAGATTGCAGAGTCTTACAAATATTAACGATTGCTCAATATACTGTTCCCCGCAAAGTCTGTATCGCGCAATACACTGCAGTACCTGCCGAACCCGAGAGAAATTCAACTCGCTTCAACATTTTCGCAAATAACCGAAAAAAGGAAAAGACAAAAGATCAGAAAGTCGACTGGAAGATGAATATGAAATTCGTGATAGATCAGGAAACGCCACGGATCCACAATAGCATAGGAAACTGAAGATCATGGTGTCAACACAGTAAGCAGAAATGTTTATTTTACTTGTAGCAGCTCTCACAATTGACATATAGCATCACGTCAGCTATTTGTTGATCTTACCTGTTTCTTTTTCTGACAACGGGTTTCACAGTGCGGACACAAGTTCATGAAAGCTGTTAATCAGGGAAATTGTTTTATTTCGTTTGCAGCCGTTGCTATAGTAGGGAAATACATAGAAAAAACACATGTAGTCGATAAATTGCAGTAATAGTTTAATTAGGTGACTCGATACAGCTGACAGGAACTTGAAGAATTGCATTTTTGCCATTAGCTGTACAAATTTATTTTCTACCGGTTTCGGTCATGCGACCATCTTAACTGGACGAAAAAAGCTAGACATTAGATGGATATGCAACTCAACTTTCCATAGGATAAATTAAGATCTGTGGTTTCATTTCCGGTGATAAAGCGTCGCCCCGCTGTCGCCAGTGAATGTGAGGTGACGCAACTTCCGTCCCCTGCCAGGCTGGACCGTAGGGCGAATTGTTATCACTTCCTATAGTTAAACGCTTCTGCAATGCGACGTGTTGCTACCTTAATGATCGTCCTGTATTATTATAGTGAATACAATTTTGTGCTGGTATCGAAATCATGGTTTGTTATAAGTGGTTCTGTAAACATTTCATGATCCTGATGGTCTTCAATTTGTTCAGTGAAAAGTTGAGGTACACGTCCATCTAATGAACAGCTTTCTTCTACCCGTAATGATGACCGCTACGACCGAAACCGACACAAAATAAAATAATAAATTTGTACAATTTATGGCAAACATGCAATTCTCAGATACACACTTCACCTGTTTCATTTGTCATTATTGTTGTTGTTATTGCCGTCTGCACTGACGTGATTGACCCCTGGTCCATTGAAATGTTTACTGGTAAGTTTTGCTGACTTGTTTCGCCCGTTCTTCATAATTTCTGCTTGTGTTTTGGCAGGGCAAGCAACTCACTCAAAATACATGCGAGCTCCGCATCGTGAAGCGCCGAAATTTTCGCTAAGAGTTGTAATTGACGCCCATTGTCATAAGTAGTGTGCAATATTATTGTGTCGTTCTTGGAGTCGCACTTTGACACAGTATATTGACAAAATATTAGGTTGGTACATAAGTTCGAGGCGTTTTTGTTTTGCATGTTGGTATTCGGGTGGCTATGGGTTTATTTGTCGAGTGTCATTTTTTATTTGTTGTTCACTACTGCTATTTGGGTTTACATATCGTATTTTGTCATTTGGAAATCGTGAATGCATTTGTGGATGCTAGAAAATGGGGTGCAAAGTGCAGGCGCGGCTCGTGGTTTCCGTTCTGGGCAATGCTACGAGTTATCGATCGGAACTAACGCTGACTTCAGGCTACGATGTCTGTCACCACAACCAACATTTCTGAGAGAGGGGGCAATATCACACACTAGCCAAACGCTTACATATACATCTTCCCTCCGTTTCATAATCAACTACTAAAAAACATCAAAAGCTAGCTCCAAGATAAAATCTATAAGTAGTTTATTTATCCCCCCACGTCACAGCTCCCGACAGTTTATCATAACAAATCGTGGTAAAACACGCGTTTTGGAGAGATTTTTTTAATGCGATGTATGTTAGCTTCGCTGCGTGCTCAATGTTTTTGGTATTTTCATTCCTAAACACCGGACGTTTAATAGTTTGTACGCTCAAGCCGCGGCATTTATGAGTTCGCGTGACGAAACAGTGATGCTTCTATGGCGTCACGGATCTTGTGCTGTGATTGGCTTGACAGACTAAAGATAACATAGACTGCGCCTGACGTCATTTTACTGAAACCAACATCTAAGTCACGTGACTCGGGACACGAAGCCGAGTATGTCATTACGCACAACTTAGTGACACTTTTGTTCAGATAAAATGTGAATTTTACTAGATGCAGAAGTAAAGACTTTCACGTAAGTCTTGTTTTGTATCGTACAGTTTAAATAAAGTGACGAAAATCTCAGTTGTGTAAGTGAATTACTTTAAAATACTGGCAGAGATAATTCTATAAGTAGAAAGTTAGGATGGATGTTGTTCCTTGGCTGTAAAACTTCACGAATGACTAAGCTCTTGAGACGACATATCGTTAATATCTAACTTACTACGCTAATATAATCACCCTTATGTAATATATTACGCTACTTACTTTGATATCGTTTTGGTGTCAGTACTGGATTAAGCAAAAGTCAGAAAACATATGTGCTTATTTTGTGTAAATACCAGACATCATGCATATAAACGAACTTCCCTTCTTATAAAAGCTTACTAAAGCATTTCACACATATTCTTGTGGAATCGTTAGAAAACTAATGCTGCGTTCGAAATTGTTATTTTGTCTCCTATGGAAGCGTTGAACTACAAGAATTCACAGTGCAAAAGAAAAAAAAGAATATATTCACTAAAGAACAATCGTTCTGTCGCTTGTTAAAAGAACTGTCAATGCGTTTCGACTTGACCTCTGTTTTATTATCAGGAATTTTTGAGAAATTAGGTTAACTCGATTACTACATGTGTAAGAGTAGTACTGCAGTTCGTTGAATTGTCTAAAGCAATGCTTGTTTTCGGCTATAAATGACAGAAACTGTAACTGTCAGCTCCTCTTCACATTGCGCGTAATGACAGGAACTCAGCTTTCTGCCCCGAGCCACGTGACTTAGATGTTGATTTCAAGCATTGACACGGCAGAAATATGGACATACGCGGTCTATGTTTATATGGTCTTCGATTGGCTTACATGAGCAACTCGCCATGATAATTTACACACTGTATTTATACTTGTATTCTAAAAATAAGCATTTTAAGTGATATAGCGCACACAGCAACTCAACTGCATTGTACATTACTCTGTAAAAACTGCGTGTATACCTTTCCTGGATTTACATTGTACGTATTTGTTTTTGATCCATGGTTTATATCGGGTCTGAGCGTATCAAGTTCCTTCAGTTTCATCATAACCGCATGTTTCAAAATGTTACCTGGTAAATTGCACAATGAATCCGAACTCGTTGTGTGCTGCTATTATTCGCAAGGAAGCGAAGCTTACTAAACTCATGCATAATACACTCACAAAGGAAATTTGCTAGTAACGTACGATGCCCGCAGTCAGCAAGCAAGGAAACCGAATACCGAGACATATATAGCACACAGGAAAAATTTCACGCGCTTTTTCGTCTATCATTCGTGAAACTGTCGCTAGGAGGTGATCCTTATGCTACCGCATTCTGGTGCACTCTGGCGAGACATCTGCAAACTTATTCCAAAGGAGGATAGAATAGTCAATGGCCGAAACAAAAAAAAGCCCAAAACACTATCAAAACAATAATACTAAACGTCGATTAATGACGCATCAAAGCATAATAGAGATAGCATAATAGAGATATACAGAGACAAGGATTCGATAGCGAAGTTTCAGCATCTCTCTTCATTCCCTTTTTATGTAAGTAGTGGTACGTGACAAATGTTTGCATGTTGGTAGGATACCCTTCGGCTGAAACACTAGAGCCTTCGGGAAGTTCGTCAGGTGCTGTATTCCGAGGTAGCCACTCGCCCAAACGTCTGCTACACACAGCTAAACGTCATGTCAAGGCGTAGCCTCACGACTAGTTATTACCATTCGAGAGACATCGTTTGACATCACGTATCAACAGTTCCAAAACCGTTGAGCGGTTTTTTTTTAAAGCCGTGTGGGATATATACGAAATGCATGTAATACGTTATTGAGAAATTTATTTTAATGTACAAAAGGGGCTGCTCCGCCTCAGAGCCTTTAATTACAACTATCCCTTTAGTGGTCGCGCGGGGTGTTCACAACACCCTGGTCACTACGTTTAACCCTAGAACGGTCGGGCTGGGTCTGTAGGACCCAATAAATAAATCACTTGTAACAAATGACAAGCTTGTAGATCAAATGTCGAATTTTTATTTTGATTAGGTACTACTAAGTGCTATAGTGACATTAGTTCAGCTTTCTGCATCAAACAACAAGTACTGTAAAACAAACTGAAACATATGCATCTTTGTAGTACTAAATGTCAGTAAACTGAAAATACAAGTAAATTTGACTGAAATAAGAATATAAATGAGAGTAAGTTGTAGAATTAAGAAGCAAAAATGATGAACTTTCGTTGTATAAATGGAATAAATGGAAATCATGAATTTGAAGAATAGTTCATGTAATATCGTCCTCTAAAGTTATCACTTTTCAAAACAGCCGCCACAAACCATTTCTGCATGATCCAAGAATAATCACAATTTGCAAACTTTGCAAAAGTGTTTAGATTTGCTGTTCTTGCATTTGTAGCATCTTCCCCTTTTCCCTGGTTGTGGATCTTCGACTATTCTTTGTTCTTCAGTACTGGAGAGGTTAGAGGCAATCCTGCGAATATCGCGCGGGAGGTTTGGTTGGGTTGCGCGCATTGTCAAATATGGTGTTATGAGAGACTTTCCTAGTGTTCTGAGGTATTCTCGTCTAACTGATACATTTTTGTTGGCTTTGAACACAATGAAGCCATTGAGAGCTGCAATGTATAACAACTGAAAAAAGAGACACAGAGGCGACCGTCTTGTCCCTCTGCAACAGTATATTCACCACACATAGCATCAACGACGTCTACTCCGCCCTTGGTTTTGTTATAGTACGTTATTATAGTTAGTTTTTTCTTTCCACCGCTGTCAGTGCCAATTTCATCATCATGGTGCATTGACGACAAAAGGAGTACTGATTCCGTTTTGGTACATAAGAAAGTAATGTGACATCTTCCTGAAATCCAAACATGCTTGAGTACCCTTCTTTAGACTTTTTGGGTAAAAAGTCAAACAGAATTTCAGGCTTTTTTTAACGTACCAACAACAGTAATATTCTTTTCTTGTAATAGTTTTTTGATGATTGGGTAAGAAGTAAACCAACTGTCTATCGTCAGATTTCGTCCAGACCCTTTTATTGGGTCTGCAAGACGGAACCATGAACCATGGACCTTGCCGTTGGTGGGGAGGCTTGCGTGCCTCAACGATACAGATAGCCCTACCGTAGGTGCAACCACAACGGAGGGGTATCTGTTGAGAGGCCAGACAAACGTGTGATTCCTGAAGAGGGGCAGCAGCCTTTTCAGTAGTTGCAGGGGCAACAGTCTGGATGATTGACTGGTCTGGCCTTGTAACACTAACCAAAACGGCCTTGCTGTTGTGATACTGCGAACGGCTGAAAGCAAGGGGAAACTACAGCCGCAATTTTTCCCGAGAGCGTGCAGCTTTACTGTATGGTTAAATGATGATGGCGTCATCTTGGGTAAAATATTCCGGAGGTAAAATAGTCCCCAATTCGGATCTCCGGGCGGGGACAACTCAGGAGGACGTCGTTATCAACAGAAAGAAAACTGACATTCTACGGATCGGAGCGTGGAATGCCGGATCCCTTAATCGGGCAGGTAGGTTAGAAAATTTAAAACGGGAAATGGATAGGTTAAAGTTAGATATAGTGGGAATTAGTGAAGTTCGGTGGCAGGAGGAACAAGACTTCTGGTCAGGTGAATACAGGGTTATAAATACAAAATCAAATAGGGATAATGCAGGAGTAGGTTTAATAATGAATAAAAAATAGGAGAGCGGGTAAGCTACTACAAACAGCATAGTGAACGTATTATAGTGGCCAAGATAGACACGAAGCCCATGCCTACTACAGTAGTACAAGTTTATAGGCCAACTAGCTCTGCAGATGACGAAGAAATTGAAGAAATGTATGATGAAATAAAAGAAATTATTCAGGTAGTGAAGGGAGACGAAAATTTAATAGTCATGGGTGACTGGAATTCGACAGTAGGAAAAGGGAGAGAAGGAAACATAGTAGGTGAATATGGATTGGAGCTAAGAAATGAAAGAGGAAGCCGTCTGTAGAATTTTGCACAGAGCATAACTTAATCATAGCTAACACTTGGTTCAAGAATCATAAAAGAAGGTTGTATACATGGAACAATCCTGGAGATACTAAAAGGTATCAGATAGATTATATAATGGTAAGACAGAGATTTAGGAATCAGGTTTAAAATTGTAAGACATTTCCAGGCGCAGATGTGGACTCTGACCACAATCTATTGTTCATGAAATGCAGATTAAAACTGAAGAAATTGCAAAAAGGTGGGAATGTAAGGAGATGGGACCCGGATAAAATGACTAAACCAGAGGTTGTACAGAGTTTCAGTGACAGCATACGGGAACAATAGACAGGAATGGGGGAAAGAAATACAGTAGAAGAAGAATGAGTAGCTCTGAGGGATGAAGTAGTGAAGGCAGCAGAGGATCAAGTAGTTAAAAAAACGAGAGCTATTATAAATCCTTGGGTAACAGAAGAAATATTGAATTTAATTGATGAAAGGAGAAAATATATAAATGCAGTAAATGAAGCAGGCAAAAAGGAATACAAACGTCTCCAAAATGAGATCGACAGGAAGTGCAAAATGGCTAAGCAGGCATGGCTAGAGGACAAATGTAAGGATGTAGAGGCTTATCTCACTAGGGGTAAGATAGATACAGCCTTCAGGAAAATTAAAGAGACCTTTGGAGAAAAGAGAGCCACTTGTATGAATATCAAGAGCTCAGATGGAAACCCAGTTCTAAGCAAAGAGGGGAAAGCAGAAAGGTGGAAGGAGTATATAGACGGTCTATACAAGGGCGATGTACTTGAGGACAATATTATGGAAATGGAAGAGGATGTAGATGAAATGAGAGATACGATACTGCGTGAAGAGTTTGACAGAGCACTGAAAGACCTGAGTCGAAACAAGGCCCCGGGAGTAGACAACTTTCCATTAGAACTACTGACGGCCTTGGGAGAGCCAGTCTTGACAAAACTCTACCATCTGGTGAGCAAGATGTACGAGACAGGCGAAATACCCTCAGACTTCAAGAAGAATATAATAATTCCAATCCCAAAAAAAGTAGGTGTTGACAGATGTGAAAATTACCGAACTATCAGTTTAATAAGCCACAGCTGCAAAATACTAACGCGAATTATTTACAGACGAGTGGAACAAATTGGAGAAGCCGACCTCGGGGAAGATCAGTTTGGATTCCTTAGAAATGTTGGAACACGTGAGGCAATACTGACCTTACGACTTATCTCAGAAGAAAGATTAAGGAAAGGCAAACCTACGTTTCTAGCATTAGTAGACTTAGAGAAAGCTTTTGACAATGTTGACTAGAATACTCTCTTTCAAATTCTAAAGGTGGCAGGGGTAAAATACAGGGAGCGAAAGGCTATTTACAATTTGTCCAGAAACCAGATGGCAGTTATAAGAGTCGAGGGGCATGAAAAGGAAGCACTGGTTGGGAAGGGAGTGAGACAGGGTTGTAGCCTCTCCCCGATGTTATTCAATCTGGATATTGAGCAAGCAGTAAAGGAAACAAAAGAAAAATTCGGAGTAGGTATTAAAATCCATGGAGAAAAAATAAAAACTTTGAGGTTCGCCGATGACATTGTAATTCTGTCAGACAGCAAAGGACTTGGAAGAGCAGTTGAACGGAATGTACAGTGTCTTGAAAGGAGGATATAAGATGAACATCAACAAAAGTAAAACGAGGATAATGGAATGTAGTCGAATTAAGTGGGTGAAGCTGAGGGAATTAGATTAGGAAATGAGACACTTAAAGTAGTAAAGGAGTTTTGCTATTTGGGGAGCAAAATAACTGATGATGGTCGAAGTAGAGAGGATATCAAATGTAGACTGGTAATGCCAAGGAAAGCGTTTCTGAAGAAGAGAAATTTGTTAACATCGAGTGTAGATTTAAGTGTCAGGAAGTCGTTTCTGAAAGTATTTGCATGGATTGTAGCTATGTATGGAAGTGAAACATGGACGATAACTAGTTTGGACAAGAAGAGAATAGAAGCTTTCGAAATGTGGTGCTACAGAAGAATGTTGAAGATTAGGTGGGTAGATCACGTAACTAATGAGGTGGTATTGAATAGGATTGGGGAGAAGAGAAGTTTGTGGCACAACTTGACTAGAAGAAGGGATCGGTTGGTAGGACATGTCCTGAGGCATCAAGGGATCACAAATTTAGCATTGGAGGGCAGAGTGGAGGGTAAAAATCGTAGAGGGAGACCAAGAGATGAATATACTAAGCAGATTCAGTAGGATGTAGGTTGCAGTAGGTACTGGGAGATGAAGGAGCTTGCACAGGATAGATTAGCATGGAGAGCTGCATCAAACCAATCTCAGGACTGAAGACCACAACAACAACAACAACAAGTCGGAAAACATCATCTGCCTTATTACTGACTTTGTATGGTCCTTAGGGTTGTGCATATGCATGAACTTCCAAATGTTTTACGTAGAACATTTTAGAACAAGCCAGGATGAAGACCTTGATCCCATACTTGGCAGGTTTATTTGGGATATACATCCTGAACCTGCACCTGCCTCTGTATGGAACGAGCATTTCGTCCAAAGTAACGTTTTCTGACGGAGCAAAATATGCTTTGCAGTTGGAGACAAACATATCAAGAATGGTTCTTATGGCAGCAAGATTATCTTGTGCTTTTCTTTCTTCCCTTGTATGGATGTTGTCAAACCAGATATAACGAGTTAAAATTCTGAACCTCTTCAGTGACATACTTGCACGAAAGATTTCTATTCCTATCCCATCTGTATTCTAAAAGTCTTCAATATTCATTTCACCGCCATGCAATGTTCCAGCTAACTAAAGTAGGCCAAAATATGCCTTCAGTTCATCAAAACTGGTAGGCCCAGCCATGTTCGGGTCACTTGCATAATTGTTTCGAACTGAATCAATATAGATATTGGTTGATTCAAAAACTGTATCAATCAATGCATTGCTAAAAAATAACTGCCCTGATGCTAGCGGTGAATGTCCATCCACGCAGCTCGAAATCTTCCAGACATACGCATTGTAATTATGTTGTGACGTCTTGTTCGAACGCTTTGTGGGTAACACGTTCTTCGCCATTTAGTTACTTCACCCCTTCCTTTGTAATAGCGTACAGGTGACGTACCTGAGTCAGTCAGAGGACCTGTACTTGAATCAGCAATAGCAGGATAACTGTTTATTTCGAAGTCTGTGTCCGCATCAGAATCGTCTGCTTCAGTCTGATCATCATACAAAATTCTGCAAATTTCACTGTAAGAAAGACTTTCTCTTGCCATGTTATACTTAAAGACTTTCTCTTGCCATGTTATACTGCAGACTACTGACAATGATAATTCGGTGTCAGGACATCACATATAGTTCACAAAAAAACTAGTACTCAATGATACAGCAAAATAAAAATGGGGTTGGACCGGCAGAAATTAGTTACGTAAACGGTCGTGCTGGGTCTGACAGAACCGCGCGCTTTTTGAAAGACTGCCTAACAATGACTAAACAAAGAAAAACCTTATTCACGGCAATAATGCTTTCTCTCGGATGTTTCAGGAAGGTAGCAGGGCGTTCGAGTCAAATCAGCAACTATAAGAATATAAAGTCAGTGAAACAAAATCCAGTGGGTCTCACAGACCCAGCCCGACCGTTCTAGGGTTAAAGGCGACACCTCTTCCGAAAGACGAAAACCGTATTCCGGAAACCGTTTTTCGCTGTCGGGTTTCTATGTTAAGGTCTGAAGCGGATTCGATAGCGCCTTAAAAACAACTGTAACAGTTTCTGATTTCCACTGCACAATCGGTGTCTCTCTTCAGTTACACGAGGAGTAAACAGCTTCAGTCAAATATATCAACTTATCTTTCATTGTACGAAAAGTCTCTCCGAAAATTTGTAGAAACAAGAAGAAACCCGACAGCCAAAGCACGTTTGAAAACCGGATGCGTTTACATGGGAGAGAAAATCGATTGCGGAATTAGAAATCCGGCAACTAAAAGCGGGTTTCCAAAATAGATTTTGAAGTGTTTACATGACCACCCAGAAGCGACATTGGGAAATCGGTTTACGAAATCCAGTTTGGGGAACCTCATGTAAACGGGGTGATTCATTCTTATAGATGGCTTCTACAGACTAGGAGCGTACTTTCACAATTTTTTGTGTCTTTCTAGGCAGTTATGTGCGAACCTTGAGTAAAAATAGAATCTAGAATGGAAGCCTGAGTTCCAAGAAAATACGCAACAATAAGCCGTGGGGTGTTGTCACCACCCTCCGCAACTTTCTGCGTTACTGTGCGCTAGTGGTGGGCAGGAAATCGCGTATCTGTTAGAAATCACAGTGACTGAGAAGTCGCAGATATCACAGTAGCAACTTTACAGAATCTAACTGCGATTTCAGTCACAGTTAGCAGTCGCAAGTAGTATTTCATATTCAAAGACGTGAGCCATCTATTGCTCGAATTTAGCACTGCTTTCTGCGATTTCAGTGACAAGTCGCAACTAAGAGTCGCAAGTAGCAACTAAAAAGCGCGGTTAACAGTGGCATCTGTTGGCCAAAGTTCGTACTACGTCCATCTCTTCGATACGGTATCGGGTCTAACTGCGATTTCCGTGACAAGTTGCAACTAAAGGCCTGGCCAGACAGAATGCGGCCTGGCCGTCCGGCCAGTGGCCTTGAGCCGCAGCCGGCAGGCCGCACTGTTGAATCGCTCGTTACTATATGGCGGCGGTCACACAGAGTGCGGCTTTGCCGCACCGGCATACGGCCTGCCGCACCGGCCGCCGCCGGGTTGTCACAGATTACAGATTCGCCGCAAGCCGGAGCGGCTGCTTGCCTCTGTTGGCGCATTCAACCGCTCTGCTGTCACACTGGAAGCAGCGTCGTGAGGCGCTTTTTGTCTTGCAGCTCGTAGTGCATGCATCATGGACACAGAAAGACACAGAAAGACTTACAGAGGAGGTGAGAGAATACAACTTTTTGTCTGATACACGCGATTTGGAGGTAGAATACTTTTGCCCTCGATATACTCATGATAGTAAGCTGAATTCTCAGAAATAGTGTTGTCGCTGTGACGTCCATAACTTCCAATATCAACTACTGTAAACTCCGTAGTATGGATCAACGATCGCCAGGAGAACTAGCTAAAAGAACTGTTCGTAACAGAAGAACTGGGATCCACTATTCTTCGGGCATTTTAACCTGATACGCTTTCCGTCTATGCTTCCAAGGCAGTTCGGAAACCCCCAAAGTTCTAGAAATCCTCCTTCAGATTTCTTCCACATCTCTGTTGTAGAAGTATGTAAATACTTGGGCTGTAGAACAGTCCATATTGCCTGGCACATTTATTTCACAATATCTGAGACTGTTGAACGTCCTATCCGAAAAGTAAAAGCTATGGTCTGGTGACTGTCGCCTGTAGTCAAGTATCTGGAAAAGATTAAAATTTGTTATGCCGATAGAACGAATGGATAAGTTAACGACCAAAGATATGTTTAAATTCAATGACAGTGGTATGAATACAATGAAAGAAAACAATTTATTAAATAGAAAGTTCTCTCTAGCGGGACATACGGAATTAGATGTTACTATCGTTTGCTGTATTCGTAAACACTGCAAATAAATTTATCACTCCACTCGTAACTACGTTGTGGGATAGCACTTTCTTCCGCCGAATCTTTCATATGATACAGCAAAACTGAAATGGAATAATTTATATGACTTCTATTTCAAGCACAAAGAGGCCACAAACGATAAAACTTACCTCAAACAAACGGCTTGTCTGTGCCTTGTATCAACTGGCTTTCTCCGGTTCGTTGTGCACTTCTTGGTGCTACCTTTTTATCAGGCGATGCATTTCCTCGAAACATTCTCGTGAAATACGAAAATATTTGAAGAACCTATCTTCGTCAGACTCTAGATCAATACACAGACGATGGTATTCTCCTAAGCTTTCTCTCTTGCTATCAATGTCGTGCACCCAACATCTCCTCTTCTTGGTGCCATTTCGTATCGCTAGTGCAAGCTACTCATTTCTGCAATTAAAAAAAAAAAATGAATTCGCACAATGATAACGTGTCCCGCGTGAAGATTCCAAATCGTCTAACGCAAGACAATCGCGCTACGCATGCAAGCTTCGTAATGGGTTTCGGCCCCTTCCCCAGTGTAACAGCTGACGCATCAAGAGTCGCTGCGGCCGGCCGTTGCCTGTGTGGCGTCCCTGGCCGCTGACGGGTCCGGCCCACCGCTGCGCCGTCCGTCGCAGCGGCAGGCCGGATTCTGTCTGGCCAGGCCTTAAGAGTCGCACGTAGCAACTAGAAAGCGCGGTTAACAGTGCCATCTTTTGGCCAAAGTTCGTACTACGTCCATCTCTGCTATGCGGTATCAAGCCTAACTGCGATTTCCGTGACAAGTCGCAACTAAGAGTCGAAAGTAGCAACTAAAAAGCGCAGTTAGCACTGCCATCTGTTGAGCAAAGTTCATACTACGCTATTCGCTACCGAGTCAAACTGCGATTTCTGTGACAAATCGCAAGTAAGAGTCGCAAGTAGCAACTAAAAAGCGCAGTTAACATACTTTTCCTAGTGGCATCTGTTGACCGACGTACGTACTTCGTTATGAGAGCCTTGTGCCTCACGAGTTCGATGTGCTGTGTGTGCATATGAAGGGCTTATTTCAATAGTGGTACAAGTCCATTTTTGTTCATTTTGAGATACAGAGTCGTAAAGTTAAACGAGCGCTGACAAATCTGCATTTGAGATACCAGAAATATTCAAGCATATGGCTTCTTGCTAGAGATGAACCTTTATTTATGTTTGTTTGGGTCACTAATTTCAGACGCATTATAGACAGAAAAGTGGAGGTAATGGACTTGTACCACTATTGAAATAAGCCCTTCATATTATATGACGACATGCACATTCAGCATCAGTTATGGTTGGTCAAATACTGCTGTGACTCTGAATGTATTATATTAATAAGAAACAACATTGCCTTTTTCTCCTGAAAATATCAAGTAACGTAACAAATGTGTTTGATTCTGCTTCCAATATGACAGTTTTGGTTAATACTCCACATGCCTACAGGACTTTGTAGTGTTAACACAGCAGAACTCAGACATCTGTATAAGTGTAGAGAAATGAAAACAGTCATATGAATGCCTCACTTTTGTTCCGACACAGTTCAAGACTCGGGAGAAAAGTTTTACACCTGGTGTTCTACATGGCAACTTCACACACAAGAACTTTTTGCTGACACTACTACCACCTACATAAGCAAGCTTTTCCTGTGTTACTTTCAAGTAATGCACTTAAGCTATTCCTGATTTAACTGGAAGATCTGTACTTCCCACTTTCATATCAACAGCCTCAAAATGCATATTGTAGACTTCGGGATAAGTTACAGGTCAGTGTCACACCAAGATTGTGGAGAAAGGGGGGGGGGGGGGGCGGCATGTCACTCTCCAACAAGTGTTTACCAATAAGTAAGTGGCGGAAAATTATGGGTATAGGGCGGCTTAAACATGTGGAAAATGAGATTTTTATTATTCACTCACTGCATTTGACATTTATTATTCCTTTAAAATCGCACAACAACTTCAATAAAACACAGTTTAATCATTCACACACTTATTTCACAATTATTTCACTTTTAAACAGCAAATCCTCTAAGAACTGTCTTGAATCTTCACGAGTCTCTCTCAAAAACAGCCTTGATGTGGATAGATACGTACAGCAACCAGTAATCAGAGTCAGAACTGTGTCTGCAAAAACACAAGGATTATTAAACAATTTTTGCTGTCATTAATTACTAGCAATATAATTGACAGAGTAGATTGCTAATATTTGCTGTAATGAATATCACATTTGCAAGAACGATCACACTGAAGTAATTAGTCCATCGAAACGCTTAGAAACTAACCTCTCGTCTAACGAAAACGGTCTAAAGACGCAGTGGCAATTTCTTCAGATCTGTTGACAATGATATTTTGAGTTATCACTTTACTGAGTGACTGAAATGTAGATCAGGTACCTGTGAACATAACAATATGTTAGAATTCATTTTCTAAATACGAACTATTACGGTACTGTACGGCTACTTACATATTAATTACAGTATTAATATTTTCACAGTTGTTTCTTTAATACAAAATTAAAGCCAACGGAAGAAAAAACGTAAAACATACTTGCCAAAAACAGGTTTGTTGAGATGCAATTTTCTGTGTTGACAGATGTAACTTTCTCATACGGTGGTAAGTCGCAGAAATCGCAGGAATCACAGAAATCGCTGAAGTAGCAGAAGTCACAGAAATCGCAGAAGTCGCAGAAATCGCAGAAGTAGCAGAAATCGCAGAAGTAGCAGAAGTCACAGAAATCGCAGAAGTAGCAGAAATCGCGGAAGTAGCAGAAATCGCAGAAATAGCAGTGGTGGAGGGATACACGACCTATGTTCCTTAACTGCGACTCTTAACTGCGACAAATCACAGTTAAGAATCACAGATACTCAAAAGTAGCATTCACAGAAATCACTGATATCGGAAAATCGCAGTTTAGCCCATCAGTACTGTGCGCTGAGAAAGCTCACAGTTGTATTCAGTAGCAGTTGCTTGTCTGTTGTCACTATGAGGTTAATTCAGCAATGGAGCCTTACGAAGTAGTACAATAAAGACTTCGGAAGCTTTTGCAAGTAGTATTAGATAGATCTTCTGAAGAAGAGGAAGAGGGAGAAGAAGAAACACTTATGAAGTTCTCTCTCGTCACAGCCACACGAAAACGGAGGATAAAGACAACCTAGAACCACAAGTAAGTACAGCAGATAATCAGAGCACGCATGATTTCTGTGTTGGAAAGGATAAGGTTACCAAATGGATGAAAAAGTGTCGTAGTCGCAACTTTAGAACTCAACATGTATTTCTTGTAGTTCACCTCCCTGATGTGTGTAAGCTTTCGCAAAAACTGCTGTGGACTGTTTCTCGCTATTTATGAATTTCGTAAATATTGGAACTATTACACCGTGCACCAAAATTTACTTACAGCTGATAGCATCAGATTTCACAAGAGACCGTTACGCCAAATCAACCGACGAGGAGGAAATCAAATCTGTTCTTGGTCCATTACTATTGGAAGAGCATTACTGAGCAGGACACCAAAATCTGGAAGACCTGTGGGTTAGGAATGTATTTGGAATTGCAATATTTCATACAACAATGAGTTTGCGGCACTTTCGTTTATTGTTGTGCTGTCTGAGATTTGATAATATTCGAGACAGACCACAACATAGAGAGCTTGATCGTCTCGCAGCATTCAGAGAAGTGTTTGAATTATTTCTGTCGAACTGTGACAATGATTATACGTGTCTGAAGGTACGACAATGTATGAACAACTGGCTGCGTTAAGAGGCAAATGCCATTTCCGTCAGCGTATAACAAACAGGTCAGCAAAATACGGATTGTCGATGTTCACCTAGTGCGATGGAAGAACATGATATACTTGGGAGGTGGAAATCTACGTTGGGGAAACAACCAGAGGGTCCGTTTCCATTTTCAAACTCACCCAAAGAGGTAGTAAATACACTTGTGCGTTCTATCGAAGGGAAAGGGAGAAATGTGACAGTTGAAAACTTGATTTATTCCATCCCAGTGGCTGAAGAACTCCTGAAGAATAAACTGGCAATTGTAGAAACTCTTTGAAAAATAAGAGGGAGCTACTCTCTCTAGAGCTTATTTGCACGAGAGATCGTGATTTAAAAAGTAGCCCTTTTGGATTCAGAAAGGTAGTGCCGTAGCTTCCCATATGACAAAGAAAAGAAAGAAAAACCCTATCCTCTTTGTGCATCATGACGATGTCACTGACACTAATACTGTCGATGGTAAGAAATCAGAAATTATAACAATGTACAATAGGGCAAAAATAGGAATAGACACAATAGATTAAATGTGCGCTACTTATTCAACCCCAAGGAAAACCAAACGCTGACCACCTGCCCTGTTTTTCCGTATGATTGACATTGCTGGCATTAACGGCTTCATCACACATGCAAGTAACAACAATGAGAGTGTTTCCCCAAGAATGTTGTTACATGAAGTGGAAAAAACATTAGTAAACCCGATAGTGCACAAAAGAGCAGCCTTTGGCTCCTTGCCTAAACAAGTCATCTATAAAGCTTCTAAAATGGCGGGAATGAAAGGCAGCAAGAATGTAGCACCTCCTGAACAAA
Source organism: Schistocerca cancellata (assembly GCF_023864275.1). NCBI lineage: Eukaryota > Metazoa > Arthropoda > Insecta > Orthoptera > Acrididae > Schistocerca > Schistocerca cancellata. The sequence continues at coordinate 242,337,797 of NC_064630.1, forward strand.
GGATATCTAAGCCCAGGAGTGCATAGTTTGTCTTGGAATAAAGACAAAATTTATGTGTCTAAATCACATGAATAATATACGCGAAAAGTGTTATAATAATGTACCGATAGTAAGCGGTGACAGTGACATACTTTTGTATGAATTCGGAGAATAAATGTTTAGTGATATCTCTAATGACATAGATCTGTAGTACAGAACTAAGAATACCGGAAATAAATAATTTCACAAAAAGTCGTAAGAAAATTGGAAATATTATATGTGTTTAAAAAATAGTAAGCTGGTACTTTATTAATTTAAAAATATACACTCAAACATGGTCATGTAACATTCTGAATAGCCATTTATTCAGTGAACAAATTTATATTAACGATATGCTGCACAGCTATGTATCATTACGGCCACTTTTCTTTGAGATGTCAGGAATACCCCGCGCGACTCGTTATGAAAACAAGCACGACCGCATAAGGGTTACGAGCCGCGCCTGGCGAAGTGGAGAAATCGGAACGTTTGCGTTCAGTTGAGAGGTGACGACAGCGGAAGTGACATTCCACCTTCAGGAACAGCTTCGGGGTTTGATTAATATAGTTTAAAAGCATTAATCCACAATGATCCATGGCATTTTACGCCAGAACTGGCAAATGTGACCATTCCACCATTGTGTGACATTTCTATCCAGTGGGGAAGGTTCAAAAATCGGGTGTACCGAGCGAGGTGGCGCAGTGGTTAGCACACTGGACTCGCATTCGAAAGGACGACGGTTCAAACCCGCGTCCGGCCATCCTGGTTTAGGGTTTCCGTGATTTCCCTAAATCGCTTCAGGCAAATGCCGGGATGGTTCCTTTGAAATGGTAGGGCCGACTATCTTCCCCATCATTCGCTAATTCGATGGGACCGATGACAGCGCTGTTTGATACCCTTCCTTCAACCAACCAAATCGGTTGTATGGGTACCGCATGCATCTCTGCTTGCTCGTCATCAGTTGCCTCGCGAACAACACCGAACTTTCCTACCCTGTATCGTTGCAGGTGATGAGAAATGGTGTGTTTATGCTAACACAAGGAAAAGAATGGAATGATTGAGCCCAAAACAAAGCAGCAACTCGCCATACAAAGACCTGGGCCCATCTACAAAAGATAATGTTATGCAACTGATGGAAAAGCAAGAGTGTGGTGTACTACGAATTGCTTTCCCGTGGTGTAACCATCACTGCTGACATTTTTTTTTCAACAACTCAGACGTCTTGCAGACGCAGTCCAAGAACAACTACCAGGATGACCGTGAAGTGATGCTAACTCCATGACAAAGACTGCCCGTAATCTGCTAGACTGACAAAAAACACTATACAGGATTGGATTGGGATTTTCAACTTTCCCGCTTTCAACCGAAAAACCTTCAAGGCACTTTCTTTCCGGGTGAAAAAGCGTTCCGAACATGACTAGACAATTTCTTCGCCTCAAAACCAGGTGATTTCTATAGTCAAGGAATGGAAAAAAATTATTTCAGCGTTGGAAGGCTGTTGTAAGTAATGAAGGAGAGTATATTGTGTGAAATCTTATGAGACTTAACTGCTAAGGTCATCAGTCCCTAAGCTTACACACTACTTAACCTAAATTATCCTAAGGACAAACACACACACCCATGCCCGAGGGAGGACTCGAAACTCCGCCGGGACAAGGAGAATATATTGTACTATTGACGACTGTAAAACCGCTACGAACTTATGCACCAACTCAATATTATTGCATCAATAATATTGAGTTTGTGAGAGCCGCGTAATGTTGTTGTTGTTGTTGTTGTGGTCTTCAGTCCTGAGACTGGTTTGATGCAGCTCTCCATGCTACTCTATCGTGTGCAAGCTTCTTCATCTCCCAGTACCTACTGCAACCTACATCCTTCTGAATCTGCTTAGTGTATTCATCTCTTGGTCTCCCTCCACGATTTTTACCCTCCACACTGCCCTCCAATACTAAATTGGTGATCCCTTGATGCCTCAGAACATGCCCTACCAACCGATCCCTTCTTCTAGTCAAGTTGTGCCAGAAACTCCTGTTCTCCCCAATCCTATTCAATACCTCCTCTTTAGTTATGTGATCTACCCATCTAACTTCAGCATTCATCTGTAGCACCACATTTCGAAAGCTTCTATTCTCTTCTTGTCGAAACTATTTATCGTCCATGTTTCACTTCCATACATGTCTACACTCCATACAAATACTTTCAGAAACGACTTACTGACACTTAAATCTATACTCGATGTTAACAAATTTCACTTCTTCAGAATCACTTTCCTTGCCATTGCCAGTCTACATTTTATATCCTCTCTACTTCGACCATCATCAGTTATTTTGCTCCCCAAATAGCAAAACTCCTTTACTACTTTAAGTGTCTCATTTCCTAATCTAATTCCCTCAGCATCACCCGACTTAATTCGACTACATTCCATTATCCTCGTTTTGCTTTTGTTGATGTTCATCTTATATCCTCCTTTCAAGACACTGTCCATTCCATTCAACTGCTCTTCCAAGTCCTTTGCTGTCTCTGACAGAATTACAATGTCATCGGCGAACCTCAAAGTTTTTATTTCTTCTCCATGGATTTTAATACCTACTCCGAATTTTTCTTTTGTTTCCTTTACTGCTTGCTCAATATACAGATTGAATAACATCGGGGAGAGGCTACAGCCCTGTCTTACTCCCTTCCCAACCACTGCTTCCCTTTCATGTCCCTCGAGTCTTATAACTGCCATCTGGTTTCTGTACAAATTGTAAATAGCCTTTCGCTCCCTGTATTTTACCCCTGCCACCTTTAGCCGCGTGATAGCTCTCTGCATCTGGACGCACTGCCTTCGTGCTAAGACATGAGAACAGAAACTGAAAGTGAACGAACAACAATTGTTTTCGATGTTAAAGGAATTGCAGATAGCACTGAGCGGTGTACTGAGAATTGCTTCGCCATTCTATAAGAAAGATAGTAAGAAATATGCAGGACCAATTCTCTCACTGATCAGTAGTTCCCGGCTTTAATGTTGATGATGGCGAGAACAGAATTATTAACTAATACCTGATTCCATTCTGTGGTAATGGTCTAAAGCCTGTCGATTACGATAACACAGACTTTTTTACATTGTTGGAACTGCTGTTGTAACAAAGCGTTGCTCGCAACATATAGGATTGCGGAAGTGTTTCCCATAAATGTTGCTGACTCAGGGCAGCGATAAACAAACGTTTTGCGTAGAGAGAAGAAGAACAAATTCCAGGTTGACTGGCAGATGTCCAAGAACTCAGAGAGGATATAAAAACTAGAATATTATTAAGAAATACAACTAAAGGACTTAAGTAGTGCTCCGTTTGTAATGAAACGCTTCTGTTATATCAGTCTGTTGGTGCTCTTCTCTGCCCGCGTCATCTAGCACGACGATTCCGCGCATAGTGGAGGAGTGGGAAGGAAGCTTGGGGGGGGGGGGGGGAGATGAGAACTGCGCATGCGCGGCAGCAGAGAAGCGAGCAAAGTCCACGTTGCCGAACTGCATTCCTAGACACCATATTCTCTCCTTTGCTATTTTTAAATGTCTTCTATTGTTTGTTCTATGTCTTTCGGCTGAAGAGCAGCGCATATGCTCATGCCAGCCCGACCCGATGGGGAACTGAAATACAATAAAGAAAAAAAAAAAAACTGCATTCCTGCATACTACAGCCAGGCTCGTTTGCCTGCGGTACTTAGTATTTTCGTTCAAATCTATGAGGGGAATAATGAGTATTAAAACTAATTTCGATCAGTCGTCATGAGGGAAATATTAATTCTCGTCTTGACGACGTTGCGTCCACTGCTCCACAGATTTACTCTGCGTGACGTCGGCAGCCGAGAACAGCTGAAAGTTTTGTGAAGATGTCAAGTACAATTTTTCTCAAAACGAAAATTGCCTAACGACAAGGTAATTGAAACTGCTTGCAATAATTACCGTTTATTGTGATCTGATTTATAAGTAAAAATTTAATACACAACAAAATTAACTTCAAGCACAAACCGAAATCATTATATTTGCTTGACAACTATTCCTGCTCAATAGAATTTTTAAAATTGTGTTAGGTGTTTGTGTGCGTGTGTGTGTGTGTGTGTGTGTGTGTGTGTGTGTGTGTTTGTTTAACTTTAGTTTAATTGAATCACTGCATGTAAAAACGAATTAGTGGTAGAAAAGATTAATGTAAAAGACTATCGTAAAAATGGTCAGCAAGTTGTCATATTTTTCGTTGTTAAAGGGGAATTTTAAGTGTAAACTAACACATTCGATATTACAGTGAGAGACCGCATTTATAATCCATTAAACAAGCAAACAACTAACTATCATCTGCGAATAACTCCATGGAGTCTGACCGATAACATGGAAAACCACCGATATCTCGACAAGTAACAGTTACTATCATTTTAGGGCCTTACCAGTTCGTGCCTTGAAAATGATAGAGGCTTACAACATGGTGGGTGAAGCTGAACTACTCCTTGGGCAATATGTTTAACGTTATAGTCTGCATAATTAAAAGGATACAGTGTCCTAATCAAAAAGACTAGGAAGTTCTCATTATTGTGTATGCAACTGATAGGTTGGCAAACACGTTTTTGAAACCATGAGTCTTTAAAATAAGAAATATTATTACTTTGTTCCAAAGTCTACATCGTAATACCATCGTCACTTCTATTGAGTCTGTTTCCGAACAACCTGATTGTAAATTTACGATGATGTCAAATTCTTCGTTCTGAAGCTTTTCAGCATGCCACACATACTGTGCCCATGCTGCAGGTGGGATGTTGTCCGTTACCTCATTGTGTATTGCCTCATGCACAGGCGATTTACTGTATGTTATCTTGAATGTTTTTTTTTTTTTTGTTCTCCCACATAGCCTTAAAACACTTTGCCAAAATTAATTCCATGGGGCTACAATGACAGTGACACGTGGGTAAACGCAAAACTATGTGATCCCATTCACGTGCAAGGAAGTCAAGTTTGTACGTTCCGTCACGTGACTTGTATAAATTAACGAGCTGCAGGAGATCGGCACAAGTCCGCTTTTCTGGTGTTTTTGTATTTGATGTTTTCTCTATAATTGAATTATGTAATTGAATTATAACTGGGAATGACCGATTTCCAAGCAAGGTATGACAAGAATTGTTGTGAATCACGTCATGAAACTGAGAGCGTTCATTGTCGAATGGTAATCACTGCTGTTTTTCTTACACGTAAATACAAGTTTATTCTCAGGAATAAAACTAGAAGAAGAGTCGGCATGCAGAACAACTATCCGAGAACCTATCCTATGAGAACTCTAAAACCGCCAGTACCATCACTCATTTTCCAGCAGATCTGCTTGGAATGATTTTAATTGATCCATGTTTCATCAGGGTAATCACTGTTGAACTACCTCCTTCTCTTGTATCGTGACTCTTTATATGGGATGTAGTTTACAAGATACACAGTCGCAGCTATACTGCTGCAAGAAAAAAATCGCCTGAAAATTGGGCCAACTTCTTCCATGACGCGAACTTCCAACGCCTGCCACTTAAGTCACTTCATGTGGAATGTAGACCAGTGACTGCCAGTTCTTTTATGGAACACTTCGCTGGACTCGCCACCCTGCAATCCCACACTGTGGATCACACAGTTGTGTGGAGCCATGGTGAGACTTGGCTTGCTGACTTCCTCAAACAACCAGTCAGACTCTGTGCCAGCATTCAGTTTGCCTTGGCGGTGGGCAGGATTCCTTGACGTGCTAGTCACTAGGAAATGTATGTAAACGTTATAGAAGACTTATACAGGACGATTCAGGAGGAAATGTACACGCGTAGTGATTATGAACCAAAAACTTCATATGAACATATGCCCTATTCCGAACGGTTTCCAACATAACACATTTAATATCACTTTTGTAAGTTTTTCAAAGTTTTATAGTGTGTAGATACATCCTTCCCGCTTGTTTTCAAACTTAGTTCAACCTGTTCCCGTGAGTGGGCCGTCACAGCATGTTTTCAAGATGGCTGTTACACTTGACGTTCGTCAGAAGCAACGTGCTGTTGCAGAATTCCTGTGCTGTGAAAACGAGACAGTGGGAAACATCCATAAGAGGTTGAAAAAGGTGTATGGAGATGCTGCTGTCGACCGCAGTACAGTTAGTCGGTGGGCAAGCAGGTTAAGTGATGAAAGCGGGCACGGCAACATTGAGTATTGTCCTCGCAGCGGCAGGCCTCGTACTGCACAACCTCCAGACAATGTGCAGAGAGTTAACGAATTGGTGACTGCTGACAGACTCATCACAGTGAACGAATTGTCACGCTACGTTGGGATAGGGGAAGGAAGTGTTTGCAGAATAATGAAAGTGTTGCCGTTAAAAAAAGGTTTGTGCCAGGTGGGTTCCCAGGATGTTGATAGTGGCTCAGAAGGAAACAAGAAAAACGGTATGCAGCGAACTTGTGGAACAATAGAAGAATGGTGGAGATGAATTTCTTGGAAGAATTGTGACAGGTGATGAAACATGGCTCCATCATTTTTCACTAGGGACAAAGAGCCAATCAATGGAGTGGCATCATGCAAATTCACCCAAGGAAAAAAAAAAAATTCAAAACCACACCTTCTGCTGGGAAAGTTATGGCTACAGTGTTTTTCGATTCCGAAGGACTCTTGCTTGTGGACATCATGCCAAATTCTCATGCATATGTGGCGACACTGAAGAAACTTCGAGCTCGACTGAGTTGTGTTCGACCACATCGGCAAAAGCAGGATGGTTTTGCTGCTGCACGACAATGCACGGTCACATGCCAGTCAAAAAACCATGGAAGCGATCGCAAAACTCGGATGGACAACAGTGAAACACCTGCCTTACAGTCCTGACCTAGCTCCATGTGACTATCATCTCTTTGGGAAACTGAAAGACCCTCTTCGTGGAACAAGGTTTGAAGATGATGACTCCCTTGTGCACGCTGCCAAAACGGTGGCTCCAACAGGTTGGTCCAGAATTTTACCACAGTCGCTGATTCCAAGATGGCGTAAGGCAGTTGAGAGGGATGGAAATTATGTGGAGAAATGAAAATATAGTTCCTAAAGGATGTATCTACACACTGTAAAACTTTCAATCATGTCGAATAAAAGATGTATTTTAAACAAATAGTGTGCATTTCTTTTGGAGTGACCCTCGTATATAAAGTGTTATGTCTCAGAAATATTCCGAATAGGTCATTACGTCTATAAGAAGTTTTCTGTTCAGAAGCACCGTCACCCATCCAAGTATGTCCTGCAACAAAGGCCAAAGAAGAATCGGCCATTCCCTAAAAAACACTGCAAGTCATAGGAAATTGTATAAAAATGAAAATATGACCACAACAAAATTCATTAAGGAGATAAATGTAAAAGAGTTCTATCACCCGACAAGCAATGAAAAAACTAAGAGGAACAAAATTGTGTGGTCGTACGGCATTTTGCCGGGGTTTTGTGAGGCTGGGATGCGAGGCGACCACGGTTCCGCTGGCGGCAAGGTTCCTACCGAGACAGTCCGAAGACTGGTTTCTTGGCGCAACATGTGCTTCAGGACACGCCTAGCTCGACACATGGCCGCGGACCCACAGAATCTCACAACATACCCAAACTCAGTCGGAGTTCCAAGTTCTCTCCCACACAACGGCCTCCCAGTAGCTTGGATTACAGGAGCGTGCCATCACTCCCAGCCGTTGAACACATCCCTAAAGCAGTACCACCCTTATAGCAGGCCAAGCACAAACTTCGAGTATGTGAACGGATACTAAACTCATTTTAACAAATATTAGAAGATTCAACACAATCAACTAAAAATTAAACTATACCAAAATTATAACACTATAATGCAAATAAGGAAATTAATGCTGTACTTGGCAATGTCATAAGTATATAGAACAGACAGTATATTCGATCTGTAACATATTATCACATTTTAAGAATGTAGCGCATGATTCTTAGGAAGAATGAGTTCGTTTTATATTTCTCTTTCATTCTATGTTGAGTGTATCAGTTGCTATCATTCCATCTACTGCCGCAAACTGAGAAACATACGTGTCACGTGGAGTTCCAGAGTGGCCGCGCTTACAGCGGATAGATGGCGCGCGTGAAGCTAAGGCTGCGTTCAAGCGAGCTACGGCTGCAGACGGCGAAACACCACCGCAGATATGCGTTGGGAAGTGTCGTACGTGAACGGCGTCCGCAGCGCTGCCTGTTTTCTGCTACAACTAGCGACGTTTGCGAGAGTCACATGTCTTCTCGGTAAAACAGTGGAGCGGACGCGACGGCAGCTATGAAATACTTATCATACGATTTTAAGAAAACTATTCGGTGAAAAAATTTGATTCTTCCGGATCTTATAGCTTGATATCTTTGCTCGATAAAGGTCTGAATTTATTTTCATTATTCGTCATAGTTGCTGTGCTGCACGAAATTTCTAAGAATTTGCATAGGTAAAATCGAATTGCGTAGACTTTTCGTATATTTCATTTAAGGCCATACATTATTGCGTATGAAAAGTAACCATTTTATCAAAATTGTATTTGAAGTTCAGACCGGAATGATATCTCTTCTCATTCTCGAGGTATTGGTTGTTATATCCACGGACGGGTCGCTAGCGGTGCGTCCGAATCCTCTCCTGTGCTTCGTAAAAACCGTCGTATCTCATAAACGGTTCGTGATATCGAAACGACGTTTTTTGGAAATGATAACACGCAGAAAGGACTATTTTATCGTATAATTAACACTCGATACGTTTTTGTAAACGCATGAGCAGAGCAAAAACAAGACTCGTATAAATTACACCATTAGGCTTTGTCCGAATTTTCATAGACAAACAAAGAGAAAGAAACAGGCGAACGGGGTATCAAAGTGACCAGCGTGAGGTCTAGTTTTGCATGAAAATTTTTAACTGCTTGAAAGTAATCAGCATAATTAAGGAAAGCTTAATTAATGAGCTGACGAAAAATTGAAATATTTCACGATAAGCTGCTGCCAAACTATGCAAATGAAGTGTCAAATAGTTCATCTGTTCTTGGCCTAGCTATTTTGCGCATAAAAAGATACATTTTTGCGGTACTTAAATGTCAAAAAGTCTTCCTTCGAATCAAGTACCAGAGTTAGGATTTTCGAGAACAGAAGACGTTAGGAAGGCAAACGAGAAGTCAGTAAGATCATGCTTTCTGAATAAAACATGAAAGTAAAAAGTGAAAGAAATCGGTCAAATATTTCGTGAAATTATTTGTGTAAAAGAAATAAATAGACCAGAGAAATGTTCTAGTGCCTTTGAATGATGCTCGAAATCATGAACAGAAAATGAGGTGCATCAAACGTTTCCCTAATATTTTTGATTTCAGACTTTTAGACAAATCATTTGATAAAACGTTTGACTTTCTTTTCAAACATTTTGTATGCTTAATTTTAAGGACTATTTAGATTAACTGAAACGCTTGGCCTTAACACTGACTGCTGATAAATTACGTTTCGTAACATTAAATATCTGTAAAATTTCATGGTTTTTCATTGTAATTTATTAGGAGTTTACTGTGTGTGATATACTGGGATAGGTATGTATGCACTTAAATATCAAGTACTTTGGCAAGACCATAAATACATACTTAGCGATGCAGTGCAAACAGTATACGTATACGTAAAACTTAATATACAGAATTGTAAATGAGTCAGTTAAAATGTAGGTAGCAGCCGGAATCGAACCCAGGACCCCACACGTAGATCACGGATTCTGCACTCGTTCTTTGTATTTAACATAGTCATTCTTCCGCAGTTATCGGCTGTTAAAAGTTCTTGTTCCTGTAAAAAACATTCGTCTTTAATTGATTGAAAATATAGTCGAATGCTCCTCTGTTCGTTTACTTCTATTCGAAGGATTTGTCTGGTGATCGTAGCTGATGATATAAATTATCAAATTCTCCATGGAGATTCCTCCCTTTGTAAGTTTCATGCACAGCGTTCATTTTCGCTTTACTTTCCTAAGTAAAGCTAACTTTGTAGCCTTACTCTCCAGCTACATTACTCTACAGTTTAGGGACGCCGTTTTATAGAAACAGCAGGTCGGCTCTTAAGCAGCCATCTTGTAGTGCGACATGGTCACTCGCACGCGGGACACCGAGCTTTTTGCCTGATGCTGCTGCTAGTCGCTGGAGTGTCGCATATCCAGACGTCGCTCGCTCGGTCGCTTCTGACGCTTACGTAGGATATAGTCGAAACCCTCTTTACGACAAAGCTCGTAAGACGTCGCCAAGGGAAAATACAGCCGACTCTTGATAATTTGAAATTCAAGGGGTCTCAGAGCAGTTTCGAGTAATTGACATTTCGATGTAAGGTAAGTGAATTTCGTTGTAAGGTAAGTGTGTAATCAAGAATAAGTCGAAACATTGGTGTCCTCACAAAAATGAAGTTCGAAATTAGACTTTGAAAGTAACAACTTGAAGTCAAATTAAAACTTAAGTTGATTTTCCACCCATTTCATTAATTTTTAATTATTGAAACAATTCAAACGAGACAGATACAAAAATACACGTAAGAAAAAGTCAGTTTCACTTTATAAAGAAATAAGTGACGTTTTTCTGTTTCAGTATGTACTCTACACAAAAAAAGGACGCTCCGCCAAGGAATTATCCGGATGGGACGGAAATCGACAGATGTGATGTACATGAACAGACAAACAAATTATTACAGTTTCAGAAAAAAATAGGATAATTTACTCAAAAGAAAGAGATTCACAAACTGAGCGGTACTATCGAGCACAAGTTATGAAAGGGCAGTGCATTGGCTCACCTGCCATTTCTACTCAGGTGATTCATGTTAAAGGTGTCCGACGTTATTATGGCCGCACAACGGGAATTGACAGACTTTGAACGCAGAATGATAGAGCTAGACGCATTGGACATTCCATTTCGGACATCGTTAGGGTGTCCAGTATTCCAAGATCCACAGTGTCAAGAGTGTGCAGCGAGTACCAGATTTCAAGTATTATCTCTTACAACGGGCAACGCAGTGGCCGATGGCGTTAATTTGACGACCGGGAGCAGTTGCGTTTGCATAGAGTTGTTAGTGCTAACAGACAAGCAACACTGCATGAAGTAACTGCAGAAATCAATGTGGGATGTACGACGAATGTATCCATTAGGACAGTGCAGCAAAATCTGGCATTAATGGGCTATGGCAACAGACGACCGATGCGAATGCCTTTGCTAACAGCACGACATCGCCTGCAGCGCCTCGCCTTGGGCATGTGACCATATCGGTTGTACCCCAGACTACCGAAAAACTGCAACCCGGTCGGATGAGTTCCGGTTTCAATTGGTAAGAGCTGATGATAGGATGCGAGTGTGACACAGACCTCACGAAGCCATGGACCCAAGTTGTCAACATGGCACTGTGGAAGCTGGTCGTGGCTCCATAGATGTGTGTGCTGCGTTTATATGGAATGGACTATGTCCTCTGGTCCAACTGAACCGATCATTGACTGAAAATGTTAATATTCGGCTAGTTCGAGACAATTTGCAGCCATTCATGCACTTAAAACATTCTGGACCATTCGAACGAATGATTTGACCACCAGATCGCCCGCCATGAATCCCTTCGAAGATTTATGGGACATATTCGAGAGGTCAGTTCGCGCACAAAATCCAGCACCGGCAAACATTTGATTGTAGTGTTTATGTTTTTAGCACGTCCACAGTTTACACATCGTCCACTTACACGTTTTATCCCTTCCAGTATAATACTTGTCATTTGAAACAGATTCGACATCACTTTCCTCGGCATCAGAGGCACATTCTTGCTCACTTGTATCATGGTCTGTCTGTGTGATTACTTCTTCTTCTTCTTCTTCTTCGTCCTCATCTTCACAATCATCAAACTCGAAATTTGATACCAGAAAATCTGGGTCCTCAGTGAGGCCACTCAATCTCGGCGTCATTAAGGCATCTTTTAACCCTATAAAAGCAAAAATAATTACAAAATATGTAAAATAATTAAGTACTATAAAGTTAAGGCTTTGTACAGCACATAAAACAAAACAAAAAAATACTTGCTGGTAGCGGGACATCAGCAGGCCCGCCAACTACACACAGGCGGAAGAAATATGAAATAACTCCACTTGTAACAATCACAGACAGAAACGATTGTCCGCAGCTGAAGTCAAGACAACAATGAAGGAATACACGAGAAAGAACACAGTGGTACCAGCCGATTATTTTTCATAGAGATTTTTTAACGAGTGGCGCATTCCGTGCGCCAGCGCGCCCGTTCGAGGGTTATCGTTGACCTCGGTTACGTCTACGGAGTATGCAGACGCCAGCTTCTGAAATGCGTTGTGGGACGTTTTGACGTTCTCTTCCGTCCACTTCTACTCTGTGGAGTGTGAATCGACGTTTATAAATGGTATTTAAAGACACGATCGGTTGTAGGAAATTCGATGGCATTTCCAAGAACGGGAGGGGGGGGGATGCATATCCTGCATGCTATTGAGAATAACCTTCCCGAATCCATCACTGCCTCGTTCGCATGCAAGTCGTGGAATCCCGACAAACGTGAGCAGCACTACACACAGTCCAGTCACATTAATGTGATTACCGGCTATTTTCAGCGTCAGCGTGCAATAACCAGTCACAGACTGAAAGTGGCAGCACTAGCGGTGGAGGGTATATAAAGCGTTTTCGCGAGGGAGGGGGGGGGGCGGAAAACAGTACAGTCGTGGTCATAATGTGGAAGCGGAGCAATTTATCTGACGTCAAGAATGGCAAGATCACTCGCTTTCACGCCAATGATGAGAGCATTTCCGAAACGGATAAGTTTGTAAACTGTTCGCTTGCCGGCTTCGCTAAAACATACCGTACATGGCAGATGGCGCTATTCAAAATCGGCGCAGAGGCAACTTGGTGCACCGCGGGTCATAGATGACAAGGGTGAATGATGGCTGAGGAGATGTGTACGATAGATCAGACGTGCAAATGATGGCGCAAATGTACCAAGGGGCTACCAACAGTGTCTCCTCAAATACCGTTCAGCGAATGTTGCTGCATATGGGCCTCCTAGTTAACCTCCACTGAGGCCGGTGTTACACTATCATATTTCTTTGTCAAAGTTCATATATCAAATAATTATTTCAAAGAAATTTGATGAAGTAATAGGGAACTTTGTCAAATCTCGACTGTCGTCAAATAAATATGATAAAATCTAGGGCTTCGCCGTAGATTTGATCATAAAAGTCGTTCGTCTTCTGTTCACTGCAATGTGAAATGTAACCGCTTCGAGCGCTACCGTCGCTACAGCTATTTGACGTCTCTGTAGTGTGTTCGTAAACATAGCTTCAAATTCGGTTCGTTCCTTCGACTCTTTCTTTTTTTTTTTCATAAACTTGCTTCGACTACGGTGGGGGGCGGGGCAAGAAGCACAGTGCATGCTATTAATTGTGTGTTGGTGGGCAGATGGAAAGTGCTGCAGGCGACTTCATGTCCACAACCACATTTAACAGCCGTCCACCTCCACACCTAGAAACATCCAGGCAGCTTTTCAGCGAGCTTGAGTAGAAGATGTAGTCTCACTTTAAAATAAAAAGTCATTTCTTAGCTTTCCATTCTACTTTGTCTATTTTCGAACTCTGGGTGCCACAAGTTAAAAAGCGCTTCATCAGTTTCGTACTTTTTATTAATTTTGTAATTGTTGGAACACAATTCAATTAATTAAATTATTCTAAATTAAAAATAGTTCTTATTGTCCATATAGTATACTAAACATTTATTTACCTTCACATATTCCTCCTTCACTGCTTTATAAATCGCTTCACACGTTTCTGGAATTATTTTGTTTAATGTGCAATGTGATATTCGAGTGCTGTGTTGTAAACTAGACTAGCTCTCTCATGTATCACGAAATCGCAGTGTCACCTGCACATATAGCAGTTATCAAGAGTGTTCTGTTTTGTAATATGAGAAACCACTGTACTGAGCAGATACTGAAATACACTGTATCCATTCGTAAGTAACTTATATATTAGGACTTGACTTCCTCCACTTGCTGCTGAATTTTGCTGAATGCTTTTATCATCTCGACGTAATACCTAAGGCTTCATCCAAGTATGTTTCCGAACCAAGCGGGGTGGCGCAGTGGTTAGCACACTGGACCCGGTTCAAACCCGTCTCCGACCATCCTGATTTAGGTTTTCCGTGATTTCCGTAAATCGTTTCCGGCTAATGCCGGGATGGTTCCTTTGAAACGGCACGGCCGATTTCCCTCCCATTCCGTCCTTAATTCGAGCTTGTGCTCCGTCTCTAATGACCTCGTTGTCGACGGGACATTAAACACTAATCTCCTACTCCCAGTATGTTTCCTTTTTTGTCGCCGCATTTCTTCCAGTTACACACAATATATAATTGTAGTACTAGCAACTGCAGCACGTAATAAGTTCTCATCCGCCATCTTGAAATTTGACGAAAAATATGACGACAGTGTAACACCCCTTTTTAGCGCCATCTTTGTCTACCGCGCGGTCTCAGGCGTCTTGTCACGGTCCGCGTGGCTGCCTCCGTCGGAGGTTCGCGTCCTCCCTCGGGCATGGGTGCAGTGTTGTCTTTAGCGTAAGTTTAAGTTAGATTAAGTAGTGCGTAAGCTTAAGGACCGATGACCTCAGCAGTTTGGTCTATAAGACCTTATCACAAATTTCCAAATCTTTGTCAAAGAAATTTGATGAATATTTTATCATATTTCTTTGACAAAGAAATATGATAGTGTAATACCAGCCTTAGTGGTGACAGGTGGCGTTTTCAGGTCAATCGCGTTTTATGCTCCATCGGAGAGATTGCCGTTGGCGGGTATGGCGTGAAACGTCTGAAAAGAAACACAGTGCATCAATAGTCAGGAGGGCCCCAGGCCAGAGTAGTACGGTCTGACGAATATTTTCGTGGCATTCTGTGATTGATCTTGTCATTCTAGAAGGCACAATGGATCAACACAAGTATGCCTCTATTGTTTAGGATCACACCCATCCCTGCATGTGCAGTTTGTTTTTCTTAGGCACGATGGCATCTACAAGCAGGACAATCCAACGTGTCACACAACTCGCAGTGTGCAAGCGTGATTCGGAGAGCACCAGGATGACTTTACAGCGCTCCCCTGGCCACCGAACACCTCGAATTTAAACCCAATCAATCTGTGGGACCACAATCAGGCCGTTCGCGCCATGGATCCTCCACAGAAAAACCTAGGGTAGCTGCCACGGACCGCAGTTGCAAGGCTCCAGGCTCCTATCGGTGCCTTCCAAAACATCACCGACTCTTCCTGCACGTCTCGCAGGATATATAGTATATATCTAAGTTCGGCCGCCAAATGCAAGTCTTATTTCAGGCGACGCCACATTGGGCGACTTGCGTTCCGGTGATGAGGATGAAATCATGATGAGGACAACAGAACACCCAGTCCACAAGCGGAGAAAATCACCAGCCCAGCCGGGAATCGAACCCGGGCCTGCTACATGGGAAGCAAGCACGTTACCAGCCAGCTAAGCAGACAGACAATGAAACACAATTTTTGTGCCATACGCGTTTCACGTTTATTCTTTGTAAGACATCATCAGTGGCAGATTCCGTGGATGTTTATCTAGATTTGTGTTTTCGTTTTCTTGTTGTCGCTGTTCTGCTCCGTATAACTGCCATCTTAAATTTTATTGTTAGACTTCGCAGCACTAGGAACTCAATACTCGTTTTGATAAAACGATGCTCCCAAAATAAAATTTATAACGTACCGTAATTTTATACGCAGCTGAGCACCATAGAACTACAAAAGTTGAAAACGTAGTCATTCAGTTGTTTGACTGGACAGTCTACCATAACACGCAGCCTCTATGGGCGAAGATTCCCACGCTGTTGAATTTCCACACCTGACAATAGACGTTTCTTCTTCGTCCAAGAGGGATAAAAAGATTTTTTTTTCTTTTTTAACAAATATTCAAATACGATTTCTGACGAGAAATACGCTGCGCAATCTTTTCTTATACAGGGTGATTACGTGATGATCTTACTGCAATTTTTTCTTATAAAGAGTGATTTCGTGATGATGTTACACACTTTCAGGGATGATGAAGGGTAAATGCGTCATTTTGGTGTAAGGGACCGTGGTCCGGAATCGACGAAGTCGGAAGTTGTAAGCGATAATCGTTCCGACACCCCTTGACAGTGGACCTCTTCTACTGCAAACTCCTTGCTTTCCACATTTTGGGAGGAGATAGTGTGGTCAATAACAAGAAAACTTGGGCTCTAAAGTGCATACCTTTTTGTTCAGTAAAAGAGATGTGTTTCACAGTAGCTGTTCGCATCCTACCATAGACGTATAAATTCAGAATCAATTTATAGGAAACTTGATGTAGTAAAGAATATTGACTAAAAGCAACAAGTGTACCCATCGCCTTAAACCTAATTCGTCATTCAGCGAGATACTAACATGATTTCCCCCACCCCTCGTCCTCACCGGCAAGCTGAGATCCTAGGCACATTTCTGACTGCACTAATCCTTCATTACAGAACTGCCAGAGAGCCACCGATGTAGATGACTTTTGAAACTATTTACGAATGGATAGTAAATAATTTGATATTTTATTGGATACCATCAGGAACAAAATCAGCTTCTTGCAGGCTCTGAGATGATGAAGACCTGCCATTACAGTCAAAAACTGTCACGATTTTCTTCTGGAAAAATTGGTTTGCTAAGAGCAACTAGCTGCTCAAATGCCTCTGTCTTCAAATTATGATTAATGTGTACTTACCACATGCTCTGTTGACTTTCATTTCTTGGTACAGTATCGAGAATCCACCATGACTGTGTTGCGTACATCCAAATGGTCTGACAGCAGGTGTGTAGGCCGCATTTAGGCCGGGGCCACACGAGCGGAATAGCTGCGGAACGCCAGACGCGCGGTAAATGACCGCACCGCTATGGCGCATGGGGCAGATGCAGCAGTCCACACGGGGCGGAACGTCTGCGGCTGCGGAATTTTGCCGCTTGCCAGCCGCATCGCCCATAGCGAGGCGGAAAACCCGCTGCGGCACACGCAGCGCTATGGGCCATGAGAATCAATTGGGCATTTCACACGGGCGGTGCGACAGGTGTGCGGAGAAGGGCCAGCTGACAGCAGTCAGTGCTGAGAGCGGAGTAGAGTGGCCATTTGCAGCAGGCAGTTGCGTGCTCCGTTCCGTGTGACTACAAAGTGACTCCCACGATGTGCCCACTAGACATTGAGAAAATAGATATGGAGATTCTGATAATGGAAATGGAAAAAAGGCCTTGTATTTGGGATGTAAGGACCGAGGAATACAAAGACAGACATAAGAAGGATGCAGCATGGCATGAAATCTGCTGTGCATTATTCGATGATTTCGCAGATCATTCAAGCACAGAGAAAAAATCCGTTGGTAAGTTTTTCGTCCACTTTTAGAATAATGGATTTGGAATCCATTGGGAATATTCTTCCACTCCTCCTCTGTCGGCCGAGGCAGACACTTGTCACACAGGCAGCCCCAAATCGCACAGCACACTTTCCTCACTATGTCACTGGCTGTTGACTTGCCTATTCTGTATGTATAGTGCAGATCAACTAAGTGACAACCAGTAGCCAAATACCTAAAACCAAAGATATAAATGTATAAAAATTACGTTCAATATTTAGTCATTATTTAATGATGTTAAAGATTTTAAAGTTACATTAAATTTCCGTTTCCTTTTTTCTCCTTTGTAGGCCAGAAGGCACAACAAAAGTGGCGTAACATTAGGGACTATTATCGGAAATATGTAAGGAAAGTGAAGAAATCTGGTTCAGAAGCAGTAAGAATATTAAAATACGTGTACGCTGACCAGCTGGGGTTCTTGTCACCTTCATTTAAAGTTAATTGATGTTTCTTATCCTCAAAAGACAGATTTACATCTAACATTTCATTAATAAAGAAAAGAGAATTAAATTTGTTCGTTTATTGACCTAATAATTATCTTTTTTTTTTAATTGAAATGAAAGTGTGAAAGTGTTGTTAAAACTAGTGATAGACATTACTGGGTTTCTTTAATTTTAGCTGAGATAATTTTTGGCTGAGACAGGATACTTACACATTAGAATTCACTTACCTTAAAGTTATAGCAAGCATTTCCATTGAAGGTATAGCGAGTCTCATATTCGTGTCTTGCTTCTGTAAAGCGTTTCTAAGCGTGTGATGTAATTCATCGAAGCTTGAGAAAGACATTCGGAAATAGTTACAAAATTTCATTTCATCCTCTCGTAGATCGTTAAATATAACGTGAAACGCTCCTTGCTACAACCGACTACTCACCACTGGATGCACCCAGTACTTTCGGTGTATTTTTCTCTTTTTCAGTATTTTTAACCCTACGTATGCCACTACTGCACAGTGTCGAGCATCCATCGCGACTACCGGATTAAACAAAAAAAAGAAGGAGAGAACAATTCAGTCTATTTGCTTGGCCTCCTCGCGGCTACGAAGCGAACTATCTTCATTCTAAGAACATTTCGCGCTGTACTAGAATGAAAAGTGTATTTTTTTCTCGTCTCTATTGTCATTTAATTGCAAGGTAAACAGTTACCAGGTCGACTTTACTTACTTTCTTAAAAATTGTGTTGATAATAGTTATTTAATGTTTCGTGAATGAAACAGTGTAGACAAGAAAAAATGACACATAAAGCAAATCATAGACGACATGCGGAAAATAAACGCGGCACAACTCTGCATTGTGAGCGAGAATACCCTCGAGCGTGGCGCGCCGTAGGCAGCTGCGGCCAAGCGCCAATATATATCACTCAATTACTCGAGACTGGAAAGAGATATGGCTCTCCTTCCAATGTTAAAAACAATTTCGATATCTTAGCTACAATTCGTACGCAGCATTATACGACCTCAAATGCACCAAACGCAAAGTAGCCAGCGACGACATTTTTTACTGCAAACTTTTCAAAATACGCGCTGTATTTTACTTAATTATGATGTATCACGATAACCATGGGCAGCAGCGAAAAGAAAACCAGTTCGTTATCAAGCTGTGATATCAGGCTATAACACGCGTAAAAATAAATTTTTTTCGTCGAATAGTTTCCTCACAATCGAATGAGAGAGATTGCGTAGCGCAGAACACAGACGAATTACAAAACAGTGGTTTTTAATTTTTTACACGAAAAGTATAAGTTGTAATGAGAAACTAACTACATGGACGGATGTAGCTTTCCTTCGTTTACATGAAACAATTTTTTCGAGACAAAATAGATGACTAGATATTTGGCTCTCCGCACGAACATTCCGCAGCTAGCCGCATGGGTACAGGACTCTGCGTCTAGCCGCAGGCCGTCGACCGTTGCGGAAACAATCCGCTCGTGTGGCCCCGGCCTTAACTGACGTCTTACGTGTGCACCTGGCTATTCTATGTAGAAGTGGTCAGAACCAAGGACGAATCGCAGCAGTTTATCGCTACGTCGTGCGATGTGTTGGATCGCACGTGAGTGATTTAGTCGCTGATCGCAGCGATCGTTCGGTGATCGCACTTATTTCCAAACTGTGCGATATATCACATGCGATGCACACAATCTGGCTCCCTATCTGCGACTCGTTTATCTAGGTATTAAGCTTGTTTGTGTAGTTTCGTTTCCTCTCTCCCACGTGGAATACGAATCTTGAACCTTAAAGCGCATTTATACTGAGTAATTCACGATTTGCTTCTGGAAGAACTCGTTTGCTAAATGCATCTAGCTTCTCATAGGCCTCTGTCTTCAAATTCTTATTGATATGCACTTACCAAAAGCACTGTTGACTTTTATTTCTTGGTACTATACTGTACTACCGATGTTCGCATGCCGGCCGAGGTGGCCGAGCGGTTCTAGGCGCTACAATCTGGAACCGCACGACCGCTGCGGTCGCAGGTTCGAATCGGGCATGGATGTGTGTGATGTCCTTAGGTTAGTTAGGTTTAAGTAGTTCTAACTTCTAGGGGACTGATGACCTCAGATATTAAGTCCCATAGTGCTCAGAGCCATTTGATGTTCGCAATATGTTGGCCACACATTGCGAACACAAAAACAGTGGCACACGGCTGTGACGGTACAGATCAGAGGAACACTGTTCCTGGTTTACTGCCACTAAACGCGGCTATGAAACGCTACTGTTTGTTTACACTCTGTCTCTCACAACTGCAGAAACTGTATGAGATATGGCTGGCCTTGAAATTTGGATTAAGTATGCAAGTCTTTGATAGGAATCACCTGTTACCATTAATTAATGAGTAACAGCGGGTCTTTGCTTCACAAGAATTGCTTTTCTGAAACTTGTCATTCTTTGAAACGACGGACCCTATAACAACAATTAAAATTTCAAAATCGGGCGGCGACATCCTATTGGAATTACAAACACCAGGAGCGTCTCCCAAATTCAATTCATACAGCACGTGATTCCCTCATGTCTTCTTTAGTATCAGTACGTGGCCCAGTTCGTTAAAGAATTGAGCTCCCATATACAAAACGGCTTCAAACGTCTGATTACAAATGAGTTAATGTGTTAAATATTTGATGTTAAGCGAGCAAGCGAGAAAAAGCTTAGAAAAGGCTAGAAAATGACGCTCAAAGTTTGTTGGAAGTCGCTAAGTACTCTCATTTGGGTAATTTGCACTCCATGCTAAGCAGAAACAAGTTTTCCACGCACCTTAGTCTATGACGTGATATCTCCTGAACTAACAAGGGGAGGCCACAACGTTTGGAGCGCGGAATTACTGCAAACTTCGTACACTCGTAGTACTCCTTGAGGACAACAAAATATATAAGCAGAGCGCGTACTTCTCAAGTGTTAGAAAATCGCAAGATAATTTCGGTTGGTAAATACATACCTGTGCGTGGCCATTTTTACCACGAAGCGGCGGCATTCGCGTGGTTAGCGTTCAAGCCCCCGTGACCGCTGGATCGAGTCCCGTTCATAAGGTTTTTTTTATTATTTCTAACAGAGTCATTTTCTTTACTATTTATATTATAATTGATATAATGGGAAAAATACGTGTAATCGGATGGACGTTTATTAAATTTACAATGTTATTTGGCAGTCTACAAATTTTTACTATCACAAATAATATAATATTCATAACTATCGACTAGTAAACGACCAAACGCATAAAGTGATACTGAATATGTATGCTTGTCCGTGTCTTCAAAACTGTTCATATTTAATCGAAAGAGAACGAGAAATTGCTTCTCGTGAAGACGCTATTAAAATACACTCGATACTGCACGAGCAACTATCTGCGCCGATATTTAAGGCAATGCTGCGTTATGCATGATTTGCTTCCAAATTATCGACTGAAAGAGAGGTTTTTGAAAATGTTTCCGGGGTTTGTTTTTCCACGAAAAACCTCAAAAGACCTTGCGTATGCGGAAACATAGCGTTTATTCAATGCAGCTGGTGCCGTTTAACTTTGTTTTCCATGCTTTTACGTAAAATACCATCCAGCAACTTGTAATGTCGAAGGGCCGGCCGGTGTGGCTGAGTGGTTCTAGGCGCTTCAGTCTGGAACCGCACTACCGCTACGGTCGCAGGTTCGAATCCTACCCCGGGGGAATGGATGTGTGTGATGTCCTTAGGTTAGTTAGGTTTAAGTAGTTCTAAGTTCTAGGGGACTGATGACCTTCGATGTTAAGTCCCATTGTGCTAAGAGCCATTTGAACCAATGTCGAAGGCGACGATTAATTTTACATCTTTAGAAAGCCATCTGAGCCGTCAGAACTTGGAGGCAACAAGTCGTTTCGGGCTTCTTCCAGGGTCGTTTACTAGTCGATAGTTATGAATATTATACTACTTGTGGTAATAAAAATTTGTAGACTGCCAAATAACATTGTAAATTTAATAAAAGTTCATCCGATTACACGTATTTTCTCCATTATATCAACTGTAATATAAATAGTAAAGAAAATGAGTGTTAGAAATATAAAAAAAATCTAGATCCATCAGTCCAACGGATTCCGGGACTTGGACGCTAATCACTCGGCTGCCGCAGCTTCTTTAGTAAAAATGGCCACGCACAGGTAAATATATTGGACGACCGAAATTATCTTGCGATTTTCTCAATAACGCGTTACTGCTTACACATTTTGTTGTCCTCATGGAGTACTACGAGTGTACGAAGTTTGCAGTAAAACCACTTTCCAAACGTCGTGGCTTCCCCTTGTAAGTGTCGCACGACCATATAATTTTGCAGGTACGTTCAACGGTATGTGTGGATACTGACTGCAAACTGTTGCAAATAGAATTGGTTGTAAAGAAGTCATAAATTAAAACGTCAAATCTTCTGCTGAAGTTCCACTGCGTGAACAGGGTAAAGGATTGTAATCATGTGTAAGGTTTGTTGGAACTCGTTGAGTGCTCTCATACCACCAACAAAGACTACATCTTTGTCGTCGTCTGCTTATTTTGTCGAGTATTATTAATGCAGCACGACATATCAATAATTAATTCTTCCTCTTCACTTACAGCGTAGCTCTTCATGCGAATACACACTATGAAATGTTTGCCGTCTGTTCAGCGCAGAAAACGATGCGAATACAAAATTATGTTGAAATGTTTGTCACTAGTGTAGACGGGGACCTCACATTAAAATTTATAGTTATTCAGAGGGCACGAACCAGTATGAAAAGTGGAGTTGCCACTTATATTCCGAAGGAATACTATTAAAACAATACTGGTACTATATATAAAAAAATGTTTTTACAGTGGTATTAAACGGTATGTCACGCGAGATATTATGACAAATACATCGATGACAAACGCAAGGCAGTAATCCTTGGAGTAAAATTTAGTCTACAAAACGAAATGGCAACTGTCACTTAATTTAAGTATAGCCAAATTTTGTAACATGACGAAAATACTACGAAACAAATCTATTTTCGTTTCAACACGAATTGTGGTTTTAATATGGTGAACTACGTAAGTGATACTTTTTAATGAAAGACGTCCCTTTATTTGCAGCATGAAGGGGCTCTCTTGTGAGAATCGGCTAGCAAACATCTCACAAAATAGCTGTTGACTTAATTAAAGACTGTGTTATAATAGCGGCGGAAGATATGTGTCTACACCTGTGTAGCTCCCAATACTGTGGACCTCACGCAAGGAGAAACAAAGAAATCGGGTAGAAACTAATAGAAAACCATTCTGCGCGGATTTCACGTGTGTGTCCTGCTTTATCACTGCTGCGCAGCAGTTACCTGATTCCTGGATATGATGACCAAAGATCAGATCACTCGATTAGTGCCGGCCGCGGTGGCCGTGCGGTTCTAGGCGCTTCAGTCAGGAATCCCGCGACTGCTACGGTCGCAGGTTCTAATCCTGCCTCGGGCATGGATGTGTGTGATGTCCTTAGGTTTAAGTAATTCTAAGTTCTAGGGGACTGATGACCTCAGATGTTAAGTCCCATAGCGCTCAGAGCCATTTGAACTCGTTTAGTTCGTAGCCACATTTGTTTTGTGGCGTTTTTATTTGTAGTTGTTTCCTTCATGTTAGAATCTATTCATAATTACATGCATTATAATCATGATTTTCATTAAATGTTGATGAACTATGGGACTCAACATCTTAGGTCATAAGTCCCCTAGAACTTAGAACTACTTAAACCTAACTAAGCTAAGGACATCACACACACCCATGCCCGAGGCAGGATTCGAACCTGCGACCGTAGCAGTCCCGCGGTTCCGGACTGCAGCGCCAGAACCGCTAGACCACCGCGGCCGGCGTTTGATCAATATTTCTGATGTTCGTCCTTAGATTTCCATTCTCAAATTCGCTACCAGAACATGTACTTGTTTATTGCGAATAATATTTCAACTGCTGCCTCTAATAAAGCAGCCATCGCCGACAGACTGAGCTTGGACCCACTTTGCGTGTCTTAACGAATTCTACGGCACACCTGTAGCTGCGTGATGCGTCCTCCACTTACGAGCATTCGGCATTCGGCTAAAAGGAAATCTTGCCGCTGTATACTGTTGAGTGCTAGCGTGAAAGACCGTGATATAGGCCAACAGGTAACTAACGATCGATAAAATTCATTGAAGCAGAAGACTTGTTATCTGATATTCATTTTACAACTGTGTAATCCACCTTGAAAATAGACGACTCATTACACAGACCTGTGCACAACTGACTTGTCTAGCCAGGACACGCGAAGTGTATCTGGTGATATGCGAAGAAAGACGTTACGTAAGTGTACTAGACGCAGGTTTCCCCCCTCGATTAAGTCATAGCAAACAATGGTACACACAAGCCCAAGCTAGCCAAGGGAGGGAGAGGGCCATGTTATTTTCGCGGTGAACGGCGAGGTAGTTTTGAGATTTTACAAATTGGTCCTAATCAGTATTCATTACAGACACACGTTACGGTTTTCTTCAAACTAATACAGGATTAATATGCATGTCTGCTTGACACGGAAGGATGCAAGTTCGGTGTGCGAAGTTTATTATCCTCTCTCTGACTAGCAGCGCCTTGTATATCCCCGTTAAGATAAGGAAATGCAAAAACGGTAGTATTATGTTGATAACAGAGCCATTATCAGAAAATGATTTGGTGGTAACTGTCAGTGTGTTTGAATAAGCGGCGAGTGGGAAACTGGGTATTCCAGCAAGCAATGCTAACATATGTACCGCATGAGACGCGATTTAAATATCTGCAAAGAGGAAACCACGTGCGGTTAGCAGTTCCACAGTTAATAAAGTGTTCCGGGCTATTATGCTGTGGTCGAATGGCTTTACATTTAAACTCAATGTTTAGTTCCCATCTGCGGAGGGCATTTTCAAGGTGAATCGTAGCTTCTTTGAGTGTGCAATTCATACCCTGGCTCGCAACTGACTGCGCAAAATACGGTTTTGCGTGCTGCCACACATTAGTGTGACGTCACATGTTTTGAATACGCGAGCGCAATTGGCCGTTGTCGACTGCCGTCGTCAGCTGTCGTCCCATGATGGAAGACTGATACACATCTTCTTCAGCACTGGAATCCAGAAGTCGTTCAGTTTCATTCCCTCCTCCTTCCTATTGAAATTTCTGGGGCGTTTTACAGTCTCTGTGGCCTCTCTCTATAGCGTTCCATGATATCCGCTTGTGGCTACCAGTACTTAAAGAGTCCTATCAAAATATATGTGGTGGTCTCCTCACTGCAAAGCATATTCCGCAACAGCTGATCTGTCATCCTCCCCTCTCTTCGATTGCCCTTGTGCTAGTGGCGGCTGTAGTATGTAAATTGGAAATTTGTGGTAAGGTCTTATGGGACCCAACTGCTGAGGTCATCGGTCCCTAAGCTTACACACTACCTAATCTAATTTAAACTAACTTACGCTAAGGACAACACAAACACCCATGCCCGAGGGAGGACTCCAACACACGACGGGGGGAACCGCGCGGACCGTGACAAGACGCCTGAGACCGCGCGGCTACCCCGCGCGGCTCGGCTGTAGTATGTGTCACATGTGTGGACCAGATTATAAAATGGGTGGATCTATCCTTGAGTTCACGTGGATAAATATGGAGGACAAACTATAGTTTAAAACATGAATTTATTGACCTTAGATAATTCCACCAATAAATTGAGTCTAACAGACATCATATCTTAGGCCTCAGTACCGTGTATTTATAGTCACTGCACACTTGTAGTTATTGTGTGCATTTATTTATCTGCATCAGCGAGATAAAATTTCATTGAATGGCTCTACGTATTTGCAGCTGAACTTCTGTTTGCCACTTTTTCTTTAGTCAAGGGTTTGTCACATCCCCTTGAAAATCTCGTTGCCTTTACTAACTGGAAATAGTTCATGCTAGCGTTATTTTTCCTTTAGAAACAGTAAACAATATTGATTTCTGCGTACAGTGAAAGTAACAAGTTAAGTTTTAGTAAAATCTAGTGGAATAATCAAAAACTCTTATAAAAAACAGTTTCAAACATACACCTTTTTAACAATGTAAAAGAGAAAAAGTTTTGGGAAGGTTTGAAATTATGCTTAAAATTCGTTGAAAGTCGAAGTGCTCTCATTATCAAATACTGGATGAATATAATCTGGGTAATTTATGCCACATTTGAAGCAGAAACTGGCCGGCCGAAGTGGCCGAGCGGTTCTAGGCGATACAGTCTGGAACCGCGCGACCACTACGACACAGGTTCGAATCCTGCCTCGGGCATGGATGTGTGTGATGTCCTTAGGTTAGTTAGGTTTAAGTAGTTCAAGTTCTAGGGGACTGATGACCTGAGAAGTTAAGTCCCATAGTGCTCAGAGCCATTTTTTTTAAGCAGAAGCTAGTTTTTCCCGCATGTCAATGTTTATGACGTGTCTCATGAACTGTGTGTCATACCATGATATAATTTTGGGGGTACATTCAGTGGTTTATGTGGATACCACCTAGAGTAAGTAGTTAAAAATTAGTTAATTTAAACGTCGTGCCTGATAAAATGTTGCTAAGCGGAATTATAAGGAAATGATAGTTTTTCACGCATCTAAATATATTTGACGTCATTTCTCCAGAACTGTGTCGTCCAGTCATATAAGTTTGCAGTTACATTCAGTGATACACGCGGATACTGCCTGCAAAATATGTTACCAATAGTGTTAGTAGCAAAGAACTAATAAATTAAAACGTCATGCCTGATGCTGCCGTTTTAATGACATAGACAGCGGAAATCCAATAAGCGATAAACTTTTTCTTTCCAGCATTTTGTCTGTGTGTGTGTGTGGGGGGGGGGGGGGGGGGGGCTGACGGTGGGGGAAAGATTCGAAGTTAGTTTGTCGGAAGTCCCTGCATGCTCTCATTCTAAAACTGAATGAATAAATGTCCGGGCATTTGCATGCCATCAGTTACGTTGCCTCGAGACAAACACTTTGGTCTAACTGCAGTATTGCCCTATTGTGATAAACTTCTAACATATGATTATACCTCTTAATGAGTAAATTATTTTGAATTTTTCAAGTTGGTCAATAACTACGTGAAATCTTGACAGTCAAATTTTCATTGCCCCTGGAGGCTTTTTATAAGCAACTTACAAATGTGTTTGGGCGCCGCGCCCCGGGTTAGTCGTTTTGTAATATAGATATGAGTAACCCTTTCGATGCAGAAAAAATAGCAAGAATATTCAAAACATCACGATGACTTTACTTGTTGCTGGCAAACGAAATGTAAATCAATGTAATTTGAGCATTTACCACCTGAATATTACGGAGTAACCATAGAAATGAGTTGTTGTTGTATAATAAAGCCAGTGACTGATTCTGCCTTTTTGTTGGGGCATTTTAAGCCTTCATTAACTGACTGAAAAGCTGTTCCATTTTGGACGAAAATATTTTTTTAAAAATTACGGGTGACAGTTAATTTGCACACATAACAACAGCAATAATAGTGACTTAACAGACAATAAAATATTAGATTCACATTTCATTTCTACAACATTTCCAATTTTTGTTAATTGCTCTGGCCATAAATACAACACAGCCGCGGTGGCGAGCGGTTCTAGGCGCTTCAGTCCGGAACCGCGCGACTGCTACGGTCGCAGGTTCGAATCCTGCCTCGGGCATGGATGTGTGTGATGTCCTTAGGTTAGTTAGGTTTAAGTAGTTCTAAGTTCTAGGGGACTGATGACCTCACATGTTAAGTCCCATAGTGCTCAGAGCCTTTGGAACCATAAATACAAGGGTCTCTTTTCCTACCTCACTATCATTACGTCCTATGGCAACCTCCCCTAAATCTAAAAAGCGTGACACTTTCTTTCCACTCCACACAAGCCATCGGGAGAGCAACGAAAATATGGGAGCTTTTGAATAGGAAAAACATGAACATTATTAAAAGCGAAATATAAGCAAATTCGGAAGCCACAGCACACCTACATGCGTAACTATATTTCCCAATAGATGTACTCCTCCGTACTAACAATAAAATACTGCAAACATTGCCATCCTTGTGTCAGAAAGTTCGGTACGATATATAAGCCATGTTTTCCGATACACACACTCCCTTGTAATAGCAAAATACTGAGCAAGTATTTGCATTCTTGTATTGGAAACTAAAGTACACCTATACACATAGGCCATATGCTATTTACAGCAAAGGCTTGAAAGGTATATTCGGATGCCATATCGTGGCAGTCGGCTGCCGCATAAACAAACAACTAGGGCGGCGTGAGGGCAGAGGAACCTCGCTCTCGCAGCACTGGCAGCCTACCCCTGTGTTCTGTGCTCCTGCGAAAGCAGAACTGAAGTATTGCTGATAAGGGATCGCCAATCCCTTCTGGTGTTATGATGTTCGTACCTGAACCGCATTTTGTCTCTTCAAGTCATTTCAAACTAAGAAAAGAAGACAACAATCAACGCGCAGTACAAAGCAAAGCGGAGTACACAAAACATTCGGCAACGGCTACAAAACAATTGTTTGCTGAGGTTGGGAGTCCCGTAAACGTTTAGTTCGTGCCCGATCTGTTGCCGGCATCAATAGGATCCATAGACCAAAATCACTATAACTAAAACTGCCTCCATGTAGCGTCCTCCTGTAACATACTCGTACACGAATGACACCCATTTTCCGACATGCCACCCAACCAAAACAAATTATGCTTCCAAATAAGTTTTCGAGAGTACATTCATTTTTTGTTCAGCTGGAAAACAAAAAAAATTGTTACCACTGAGAAAAACGCGAAAACCTGTGAAACACAAAATAACAAACGGATGTTTACTTTAATTTAAAATAAGTTTTCCTTCTGTTGCTGTGACTAATGGCGAAATCATCAACTAATCTTGGCGACGTCATCAACTACTGTTTGCAAATCTTTGGTCTTTTTCACAGTCCTTTCTATTACAAGAATAGACAAATAACTTAGGCGTTCGTCAGACACTAAATTTCTTACATTACTTTTTACACGTCGCGTGCACGTAAATGAAGCAGAGGAAGCTGAAATAGTCGCTGCTATTTGACTTAATTTGTACACATCACTTTCCGTAAGTTTATGTTGCTCTAACAACTTGAGCAATGCATGTAAATCGTAAGTCTTCATTCCGGTTTGCTTTTCATGTATAATAACAACGTTTTTTTAACATCTTAATTTCTGCCAACAACGTTTTTTTAACATCTTAATTTCTGCCTCCAACGATTCAGTGTTGCATGAATAATTTTGTACCAACGGCAGTAACATTTGTCTATCTATACAATATTCATTTTTTGGGTTTAGACAAATGATTCCTTTAATTATTCCAGAGCTACAACTAAACGCCTCTCGAGTTCAGTGTCTATTGTATGTAACACTTTATAAAACACTAAAGATTTGGAATCGGTTGGTTGTACACGTTCCAGGCTGTCTTTATTCGGAAAATCACAAACATATTCTCAAAGCTTTTTAAGCAACTTTCGAATTCTACCACGAGAAGGGGAATCTGTGAGGATATCGGCAACTATTTTTGGTGCCACATCTACACTTTCTTTCCCTACGTTAAGTGAAACCTGAGTCTAATTTACACATTTGATTGACCCTCGTAGCTTCTACACGGCTGATTCCAGCAACAATATCACTATCTTTCCCCTGAAGGAAATCAAATCAAAGGCGTGAACAGGCATAAATGAAAAACAAAATACAAATTTAACTTTGCACTGAAACCTGATGCTTCTACAGCTCGTTCTGCATTTTCTGCCTGAATGTGTACTAGGGTTACAATGATACTTAGGGTTACAACGATAGCTTCAATTGTCTTCTTCACAGCCAGACATGAAACGTATTGACAGACGTATCTACTGTCACTTAACTTTTTTAATTCCACCTTTCCAATCTTCATTTTTAATAGTATATCAATAAACATTTGATGCACTGTCGACTCACTTATAAAAACAATCTGTAGCTCATTTGATCGCTCTGAATGTTGCTACTATGACGAGATTCAACTTTGACAAGATTCAACTTCTCCTACGGTTCGTACAGTGTGTGTAGATGGAGCTGGCTTGTGGTACTTCCATGATTAAAAGAGCTGGAACACCTGTGCACGAACCGCTCATAACTAAAGCACCATCATGTGTTTGTGCAATGGAGTGATTTAAATTAATTCCACGAGTTGATAATTTTTTGAATGCAGACTAACAGAGAAGAAGCATCTTTTTTTTCCTAACTTCAAACCTAGAAACCGTTTGTATATGTTACCACCTAAATACTAACCCAGAGACTGTTGATAGTTGTTCAGTTTTTGAACAACCTTTAGACCCGTCAATCATTTGAGCAACATACTTCATCTGAAATATGTTCTAGCACCATGTTGCTCATGGTGGTAAAAATTTCGTTTGGTATATCATGATGTGCCTATTTTAGATTCAAATTTTTCCCTGACACTCAGATCTCTTTTTCCCTATAAATTGAATTAACTCTAAAATATTTTCCTTATTTGGGTTATCTACGATTCATTGTGACCTCTTTGAGGTATTCCTTGAAGGGCTGTGTATCGAAGTACATCGCCAATAGTTTCCATGTATCTTCTGCTTTCAAGGACTTGCAGAGCATACGTTCCATCTTTCAGAGCAGCAACTGATGCATTCTCTCCTAACCTCCTTGTTAAATTTTTGAAAGACTCTCAAGCAACTACAGAGTATGTGTGTGTACAGCTCTTCTCATGATATTTAAAGCCGAAATGAGACTCTATTACTCTCTTCCAATTAGTGACACCCTCACTTACAAAACTAAGCAATTCGCATTTTGTGCCGTGAGTTTGGAGACGAAAAAAAAAAGAAAGAAAAATCGACTGACAAAGTAATATGTAGCAACATGTACCATACTTTATTCTAGCCATGAATGAATTTTGTACTATCTAGCTGTAACTTTCTTTTTCCAAACATGCAAAAAGGGAAATGTCTTAATGGAGGCTGTTTTGGTTCGTCACTAGGTTTTGTATGTATATCACAAACTGAACCAGGCGTATTAGTGCTGCTTGTGATCTAGGAACACAAAATTAATCCTTACCTTTATTTTCTGTGAATTTTTCATTTTTCAACCGTTTTAATTCTCTTCCTACTTTCATTTCTTCATCATCATCGAACACAGTTTTTTTCTATGTCGCTCTCTGGATCGTAGACACTAGTCTCTGCAGTTTAAAATGGAGACGTTGTAATGTCCTCATTTAGTTTAATTACTTTTTGTTGCCGCCTGAAGGCTGTTTTGCCACCTTACTACGTTCGCTTTCCACAACACGTACAATTCACTACCAAAAACAAAACACATAGCACAATGAAAACAAATTTGCTTTTGTTGCTTACTGTCAATGCAAGCTACAGAACACACGCGCAAACACTAAACACACAGTGGGGAATTTCGTTCGATTGATCGATCGACTAGTTCGTTCACTCATTGTTCAACAGGTAGGGATCAACAGATAGGTGGAATGTATTTTATTTTACGGCTTTAATATGGGACAATACAAAATTGTTCAACAAATTAACAGAATGGTTTGCCTTACGTCTACAACTTTATACAAGTTATTTTAATTTTATGAAACAAAGTTTGGCTGTGGACTTTGATTCTGATATTTTTCCGTCTTATTTGAGTGGGCAAGGAAAATTTTGGGTGGGCCCTGGTCCACCCCGGGCGCCACCACCTCATTGCGCTCTTCATGTCGTTTTTTGAGCGTTCTTTTTGTAGCACCTACTTACACTTCCCCACAACTACACGAAATCCTATAAGTTCCTGTTTTTTCCGGCAGTTGACGAGCATCCTTGGCCGATCTTATGTAATCTTGCATTTTCCGGGTAATTCTGTAGATTACTGCGATGTTCCGTTTTTTCAAGATTTTTCCTATGCAGTCAGTAACGTTCTTAATGAAAGGCAGGAAAACGTTCGATTTTACTGGCGCATGTACATTGCTATGATTTCTGGGGGTGGTCTTAACGTTCTTTTTACCTCAGCGGACGAATAACCATTTTTGTGCACTGGAGTGAGATATTTTAATGTCAATAGGAAGGAAGACGTATAATTGAAAGATATCTGGATTCCGGTACTGAAAAGGATATGTACCAGTCTTCCGTCATGGGGTGATGGTAACAGCGGACGACGGCAGTCGACAAAGGCCACCTGAAAAAAAGAAAAAAAAATGTGACGCCACTGCGCGGAAGTAAGCGTTAACGGAATTTTGCTGTGTAGTCAGTAGCGAACCAGGGAATGAATTGGACAATCCAAGAAGCTACGATCCCCTTAGAAATGTCCTTCGCAGATGGGGACGAAACGTTGGGTTTAAGTGTGGAATCCATTCCACCACGGCATAACAGCCCGGAACATTTTATTAATTGTGAAGGTCTACATTTTGTGGGTGGCGGTTTTTGTCCCACTATTTGAAGTGTGAGAGGATCACTCACACAGAAATGTGTTACTTTTTTAAGGAGTTTACTGTTTGAACTATAGTGTCATAATTTTTTTTTTTTTTTTTTTTTTTTTGCATTTGTCAAACCGCTCAACAAAGTAGAAAGTTTTCTTTTGCCGTTCTTCCACGATGATCGTCCCTGTTTTCACTGAGATATAACTATCACAAATTCTACTGTTTAGTATCATTTAATACAACCCACCGGAATAGCTTGCAATTGTTTACCTCGTTTAGTGTCCATGTTAACACGGCCTGAATTGTTAGGTTTGGTTTCCATGACAGCGCGTACCGAAAACGTAGATTATGAGAAAACGACAATCGCTGGGTGAATTCTGAATTGCGATTGCACCTTCGGTGCCCAACAGAAACACTTGGAACCGTTTCGAACGGGATGTTACACGTCAGTGATGGCTGACATGGTAGTTCTTATGTTATAAATTTAACCTGAATGAATGTGCACAAAAAAGGCGAATATGTCCTGTGCAGAGTTAGGGATGCAAAAGAAGGGAACTGGCTTTCCGGTTTGTCTGGCAGCTTCAAACATGTTTACATGAAAACATCCTGATATATTCACGCGTTTGACCCACTCGCAGAAATTTTATCCCACCAGAAATTTTTTTTTCTATTACGTCTATGATCTTCAGTCATACGATAAAATATATAGTTTACTGTGGATGGCGAATCTTCTGGAGTTTGGCACAGGATCAGTGTCTTTAGTCTATAAATTGAAGGATACAGGTGTGGCAACACTGCATTTGACAGAGCTCACTGCGTTGGGGAAGTAAGGGTACCGTAACTCATAAAAAAGCATGAATATGTGAAAATACTTTAAGTGTCTTTGAAGCTGCCAGATAAGTCGAAAATCTAGTTCTCTCCTTTTCCATTCCTATATCTGGCGGGTACGTTTTTCATTCTGGTTTCCAACTTCTACTCTACTATAATTTTGACATTTTTTGCAGGTAAAATCCGAAAGAAACTAGATTTTTGAAAGTGAGTTTTTAATTTTATTGTAAGAATGCTCTTTTTATTTATTTGATTCACTTAAAAGCGTGTCGGTGCATTCGATTCACGTAAGAACGAATTTTACGTGCTATATTCTCTCGATTTCAGACCACCGTATCTCGAAACGGATGAAGATTAATGGATAAAAAAAATCGTTTCGACTTTTATGAACCGATTCACACGACTTTAAAGTGCAGAAGTGGCGCACTTCAGAAACCTCCCAGAAAAACGTGTGTTTTTGCACGTAAAATGCAAACAAAACAAGCGTTTTTCAGACGATTAAAACTTAACTTCGACCAAGGTCCGATATACCGGTGGACCAAATTTGCACCATCAGTCATGCTCCAGTCTGGAGTTAATAAGACTGACTGTTTTTGCACGTAAAAACCGAACGAGGGTTTTTGCATGTAAAATCTCAACGGTGCCCATACAAATGGTGGCTTTTCAGCCCAATTAAAATCTTTTGCAAAAGGAATTAAAAGATTTGCGCGGTTTGCATGAGCGCCAGCTCTGGTTCGACGTTCAGACCTTGCTTAATATACTGAAACATAGCTACTTTAAGACAGATGTTCGAGCGGCTATACAAATTACCTTTGGTCCTGTCTAAAGTAAAAACCTTTTACCCTGAGGCCGGCCGGAGTGGCCGTGCGGTTCTGGGCGCGCAGTCCGGAACCGCGCGACTGCTACGGTCGCAGGTTCGAATCATGCCTCGGGCATGGATGTGTGTGATGTCCTTAGGTTAGTTAGGTTTAATTAATTCTAAGTTCTAGGCGACTGATGACCTCAGCAGTTGAGTCGCATAGTGCTCAGAGCCATTTGAACCATTTTTTACCCTGATGTTCCTAGCTCAAAAAGGAACCTAGCACTAAGCCCCCCAAAGCCCGAATATGCGTGCGGCCATATTTGGTACGATAAAGTTCTCTTTTGGCTAGAACCTTAGCTACACTGCATCTGAGAGAGCAGCTCTTAACTCCAGTTGTAATGCATGCTTCTGCATTTTTTTCATCTTTCATTCTTCCGCATTAAAATGGTAGAGTAGGCGGTGTTCGTGCACTTGAAAATGTAGCCTACTACAACCCAAGAATATACATTGAAATTTTACAGTAAATTAAGGTAGTTTGACTGATAATGCAGTTAACGAATAAAACAGTTAAAGTATACAACACAATAAAAAGCTGATGCAGTATTAGAATTGTGTAATAAATAATTTAGTTCTTTTTTAAAATGCTCTTTTCATTTTTTATCTTAAAACCAATTATATTAAAAAATTAAGAAACTATATACAGTTAAATAATTTATCGAGTACAGTAGCAACCCTGCGTGTGCTGTACATATCGTTGGAAGAGGAAAGTTATTTTTGATGGAATCGGCCTCCAGACAGTCATTATTATTACAGGATAAAATGTGCAATATTATTGATGTTCTCTCACCACTTTTCGATAAAAATATGCCGTAATATTGTAAAATATTGACTCTGATTCGAAGTGTTGGACAAAAAAAAAAAAAAAAGGAATTACTGTTGTGACACTTGCTCTACTTTGTGGAAAAAGAGAGAGGATGTGGGTGAAAAAATTGGTATAATGAGCGTCGAAGATTCACTCACGAACACGTGTTGCTGGACGAAAAAAAAAAAAAAAGAATTATCATAATTTCTTATATGTTGATGGAACAACATTTGATACATTATTGGAAATAGTTTCCCTCTTGCGAAGGCGCCCGTAACGGGGAGGGCACTCGCCTACTCCCCCTCCCCCTCACGGCTGGAATCTGAAGTACAAGGATTTATTTATTACAAAGTTTTCATAAATTTCTGAAAGTGATTTCCCGTGATTCCGCTAAACGTCTTGTTTAGCATTATATAGCTAATAATAGTGAGGTGGCTTGAACAGCTGCTATATGACATGTTTGTTTAAATATCAAAGTAATCTACCTGTAACAAATGTGTAGGTGACAATTCTGTGGGATACAGTAAGCTTTTTATGTAACCCACAAAGTGTAGTTCTTATAGGATAATGCACCTCGAAGTAACCAATTAATTAATATTAAAAATGGCAATTTTGGAGGCTTCTTCTCCGCCCCCCTTTCCTCCCCCGGACAAATTACAGTGGACGTCTTTATCCCCACGATCAAATCACTGCAGTGTGCGAATTCCAGTTCCACTAAATCAGCGTTTATCTGTTGCTCTACGGTACTGCCAATTCTTTCGAAAACTCGAAATGTATAAGTGGCCGGAGGACATTGCAATTCGAATGGTAATAGCGTCCTTGGTCACGGAGGTGGGATCATTATATTTAATATTTCAGAAATATTCATAGAGAAACTAAATTGTTTTGTGTATTCAGAATCAGCGAGTTTTACATAGGCTGCATATGACGTGATTTTGAAAAAAAAAAGAATCACTAAGAAAACAACAATATTACAACATTACCAAAGTGTGATGATTTGCTTTGTTTCTCGCAGTGAGTTTTAACAGAATACCTGTGCAATGACTCAAACTTAGACATTTTTAACACCTACCGATAAGAAGCAGCATGGCAAGAAATTAAAAACATTACACAGTTTGCTAGGTAATTTAAAACATCGTACAAATTGGTTCTTTATATTGATGATAAATTTATGGATTTCACAACTGCCAGCTAATACTGACGTGAAGCATATTCACTATTATTGCAAAATTCTAATGATACTCGACGGAAGTCTTTTCATCTCATTATTTGCGACTGACAAGCATAAGGGAAATAATATACAGAAATGAGAGGCACAAGTCAGATCTTGTATACGTGTCACAGAAATGCTCGAGACAAAATTATGGAAATGCATCATGCAATAATATACGCGCTAAAGGATTAGATTCGGGTAAGTAATGTATGCACACACATAAATACGTACTGTATGTATACGTTTATTTATTTCTTTGCGTTAATTAAAATTGTTTTAAAGCACCTTCCTTGGTAGCTGTAGGGTACCGCTACCGTTCAGTGTATTTCATAACAAATCATATTCATTCTCGATATTTCTGCATTTACAACCATCTGCCCTAACATACTACGAATGTAGCAATAGTATTCTGAGTACGATACGCTATTTTACGCTCTTTAATAAATGCGCTCTTTTGTCTCGTTTCGAACACAAGAACAACGAAAAGGGAACAGGAAGATGCCCAGAGACTTCACCGTACGAGGGATTGGCAAGGATATTGTCAAATGACAATACTGCTCACCAAGCAAGCTTGCTGTCCACAGGTTCCACAATATATTCCAAAAGTTTTTGGCATGCCCAGTATTATTCCGCAATTTGCCCCCACACTTTCTGTATTCGAGAATATTGCGCATTATTGACGGCTTAAGGCGGCCTAAGTTCTGCAGTTGGCCATCCTGTTGTACACGGCGCGAAAAGACCTGTTTTCAAATTGAATGTCAACGGCAATGTGTTTATTTTCTTTTTTAAAATCCCATCGCTCTTTGTTACAGATGCTGTTCAGTTTTTAATTGTACTGTGATTATTCGATGTGAAACTGTTGAATTATGAAGTAAGGACCATGTGTGTATAGAAAAAACCTATAGGCGTGTATTCTTCGTCCTCGTGAGCACCGAAGCCTTTGTCTACTACATCGTGTAAAAGTTTGTAAAATGGAGTTGAAGCCTCCGGATTCTTTCCCATTCCCGTTCACGGCTTATTCAATTCAACATGATTTCATGACGAATTTGTATGAAGCGCTAGAATCTGGGAGACTGGGAATATTTGAAAGTCCTACAGGCACTGTGAGTATATTTTCCACTTAATTAGGGACAATGATTTATATATACTGGAACTTTACTACCTGCTTAGTTTTCGTTTTAAAATTGCGTTTGTATTCAGGTTTTAAATGTTATCGTATTTGCTTCGTGACGAAAAAAGAAATTTTTTCATGAAGTATTTCTACTGTTAGCGGAGCTGCTTGCAAGTGTACTTTGTTTTAGCTAATTTTCTAGCCCACGAATAATTCAGTCCAAACACGCCCGCAGTGAATGTGTGTATAGATAGGATCCCAAATATTATCACACCAATAATCATCCTCCTCAAATACAAATGTCTGCATGTTTAGTTATTTGCATGTTTCATGGAACCCATCTGAAATATATTGCTGTGATGTGGTATGTGTCAACGGGAACACCAAGTCCCGTCGAAAATAAAACTACATGCTGATCATGAGATTCATACTAGTTTTGAAAGGAACAGACAGACAAAGTGCACCTGGACAGTACACCCTAAAATAACATCACTAATGTTTCATTAGAAGGACCAAAAGAGCAAATCTATATTCGTGTTAACTTGTTATTGATAAAATAAGTGTTAGACTGTATTGTAAATAGAAGTTCCTCATTGCGGGTAGAGTTCTCAATTTGGAGGACAGAAAATTGAGAAGTGCCTAACAGGCTTCATTATTGTTTGTTGTTATATGTAAATGATTATTTGTAAATGATCTACTCTTATTATCAAACAAGCTGAAGGCTTTTTCTGTGTTGATGATGTAAGTATCGCGATCAAGCCTAATGGAGAAACTCCAACACTTTTCTTAAAAATTTTGATCTTGTTCTTTGGAAATAGTGTCGGTGAGTGCTGTACATGTATTTCCAACTGTATGTGATAACACCACACCATCACAATCCACAAAGGGGAAAATGCAGCAGGATGTTCTAAATTGTTGGGAGTCATTCTTTGTGAACTTACAGATATTTTGGTGGATCGTAAGGTGACCATTTCAGAATTTAGTCATATTTGGTACTTGGATACAGGCATGTCTTGACAGTAAAACTGCCAAACAGCACTGCCCTAACCCTTAACTGTTTTTGATAAATTCATGTTTGAAGTCTCAAGTGTGTGAATCTGGTCATTTGTAAGGAATCAATTTCCCTGTTTTTAGAGACCTGCTGCTCAGTAATGATTTGAACTACAGACCTTAGGTTTGTGTTCCATCTAGTATCTGGGCCACTAAGTTGATATAACATATGAAAATGTGGAAAACGTCTTTCAGATTTTTTATGAAAAAATGTTAAAAAACACAATTTGTCAACATTGAGCTTTAATTTTGTGATTAAAAACAATCATAACTTCACATAGGGAAACAGTACAGACCTGTTTGTGCACTAAAGCCTTTAGTCCTAGTATTAAGTAGAAGCACTAATGGAAAAACATTTGGTATTGCAATTAGTATTTCTTATCTTCATTTAAAGACGATTCCATCACAAAGTCAAATGTGGTGAACTTCAAAGCACGGATGAGGGGGTGGGGTGGGGGATACATAGACAGTTCAGTCTCTATTTTTTTTTCTTTTACTGGAATGTTTACATATATGGTAGCAGTCATGGGTGCAAAGATGAATATCCTAACTCACTTTATTCATGACAAAGAATAGAATAAAAATGCCACTTATACATACCATCCTCTTTCAACACTAGCCTACAGCAAATTGATAAATAAAAATGATGTGTACTCTTGGAAAAAATGTTCCTAAAATATTTGTGGTTGAACTGTAAGCCACAACTATAAAGAGGTATGGGCTGAAAACAATTATCAGTCATATTTTAATTTGTATGTTGTATTTCACTGCTAAATGTCTTCATTGTAAAGAATTACAAGCTTGGTGCACAAATTTGGTGGTGTATCCTTATTCTGTTACTGTAAATTAAAAGGACAGCTTCAATGAAACAAAAGAAACGATGCAAGCAGTAATGAGAGACATAAATAACTTTTTGTACATATACTAGTATAAACAGATGTTAAAATTCAGATATAAAGAAGGAAATTGTATTTTCAAAACTCTTCCATTTTGCTAATAACTTTGTTTTCCTTGACACCTTGATGTAAAAATGAAATGAATTCACCTGAGGGTGAGAGATACGATTTTTCATAGCACTCATTGGCAAGTTCATACTCCCTGTGCACTGTGACTTACTAATGATGGGCAGCCACCTTACATACAATATTTGAGATGGGAACACACACATCATTTTTCCTATTGGGCCATGAAAGAGAATGTGATTCAGCAGGAGACATGCAGTTAATCACACCATTTTAAATTCATGTGATAGCTAGGAAATGTGTTTTATTCCAGTTTTTATTATATTTGAATCCAAATGTGGTCTGACCTGCAGCTGTTCCAACACGGCATTTTCATGAGCTGCTGTAGCAACAGTGCCCCATTTGCATCTATTGAGAGTCTCTTCAGTAGAATGGTGTCAACAGTAGTTACTTGAAATACATTTGTGTTCATGTGTTTCAAGATACCTTCATACAATTTGATCTCCTGTGAAGAAACAACAACATATTAACCCCCCTTTTTTTTGTAGAGTGTTTAGTGTTGAACTCTTTTCAGGTTATCCAAAATAAGCCTTTTCTGCACTTGACTCATTTTGTTATTTACCGTGATGGAATATAATCTTTCCTTCCATGCGTGAAGTCTTGAAAAAATGTCATCTTCATATAACATCACTACATCTTGTTTCACTATTTCAGATGACACATTCTAATTCTCTAGCTTTCTAGAGAAATAATTATACCACAGCTGTCTTTAACTATTCTTTTTACACATACCATGTGCTTTGTGACACCAACAGTAGATGCTACACTGACAGTGCTCCCTGATGGTGGAACAAGTGATAAAACTTGAATCTGTTCACTGCGAGTTGAATACTACATTTTTGAGTGAGGAGCTCCAGTACACTGAAGAATCGTTGCACTGTTCTCATGGGCACTCCACAAAATGCAAAGTGTTAATATGTTCTTTGTTTCTTGGCAGGAGATCAAATCATATGAATATTTCTTGGAACATAGATACAGTATAATGAGGACAGTTTGAGGAACACTGTCGCACCAGGCATGTCTAGTTATTGCTAGTAACACCTTTCAAATGAAGAGACTTTCAACAAATGCAATTGGGGACAATGTTGCTATGGAAGCTTGTAAAATGCTTTGCAGGAGCAGCTACAAGCTATGCAGTATGGGGCTTTCAAGTACGATAAAAACCAATACATAGGACAAATTTACTGGCCATCACATGAATTAAAAAGCTCAACTGCATGTCTCCTGCTGAATTGCAATTCATTTGATGGCCCAGTGGGAAAGACGCTGTTTGGGTCCCCTTCCCTAATATTGTTTGTGAGGTGCATGTCCCATCATTACAAAGTCACAGTGCATGGTTGTATAAACTTGACAATAAATGCTGTGAACAAATCATATCTCTCACCTTTTAGTGAACTTATTGTGTTTTTGGATCAAGATGTCAAGGAAAACAAAGTTATAAGCAAGGTGGAAGAATTTTAAAACTAGTTTCCTTCTTTATATTTGAATTTGTTTATGAAACTGTTGTTGCAGAATATAGTATCTATGTGTACTGATAAATATGTAAAAAGTAATTAATGTGTCTCATTACTGTTTGCATCATTTCTTTTCTTTCATTGTAGTTGTCTTTTTAATTTACAGTAACAGAATAAGGATATGTCAGACCCACATTATGGACCAAACTCTCCCTTGTAATTGTTTACACTGAAAAGAGATTAAACAGTCAAATACAACATATAAGTTAAGAAAGCTGATTGACAATTGTTTACAGCTCACACCTGTTTACAGTTCTGATCTACAGGTCGACCACAAATATATCAGGAACATTTTTTCAAGGAATGCAGGTGGTTTTTATTTACTACTTCTCTGTGGTGGTGATTGTGGGTGGTAAGTGTAAGTGGCATTTTTGTTTTATTCTTTGCCAATGAACAAAGAGAATTCAGATATTCTTCTTTGCATCTAAGATTGCTACCAGATGTGTAAAGATTTCAGTAAAAAATCAAATTGAGATTCAACTGTCTACTTAAGAATCCCTTCCCCCCAACCACTCTGGACTTCGAAGTTCACCAAATTTGATGTTTTTTGCGACACAGTCGTCTTTAAGTGATGGTAAGAAATATTAATTACAACGTCAAATGCTTAACATAGGAACGGGAGGAGTTAGTACATACATTAAGACCCAGAACACAAGTTCAAAAACAATGAGACAAGTAGATTTTGTAATGATCAGCTTGCTTGTGAATTAATGCTGCAAAATAATGTCCTTTTGGTTGAAACTGTATATAGATCTGGGATCTTCTGAACTATTTGTGAGGAATCTGGATCTGTCAGACAGTAGCAAGCAATTAATGGTCTGTGGTGACTTCAGTGTAGATTTTCTAAAGGATTCTAATAGGAAAAATGAGATGGAAACCTATTTGGATCCTACAGTTTGCCCTCAGTAATTAACTTTGCAACTTGGATGGATAAGAACACTAGAACCCTAATTTATAAAGTTTTCTTTGATGAAGCTCAAAGTAAGAAAATAACTGTTTACCGATTAACAGATGCTTTCTCTGATCATGATGCTCATTTAGTTAGGATAATTAACATAGCACCTTACAGTAAGAGTACTCCTCAGTGGAAATCAGAATAATGAATGATTGCAGGACAAATGTGGTTTCAGTTGCCTGAGACTGCAGTTTGTGTGTGTGTGTGTGTGTGTGTGTGTGTGTGTGTGTGTGTGTGTGTGAGAGAGAGAGAGAGATATTGTTACATTCCATCCTGGATTTTCTGTTGCAGCACAAATGTTTTTAATAATAGTTTACAAGAGATGACACAGGATGCAATTTACAATGAACCAAATGTTAAAATAAAATTTAATGTATTCCATGATAAATTCGTATCATTATTTGAAAATAGCTTTCCGCATAAACTAGTTAGAAATGCCACTAAACAGCCAGGTAAAAACATGGATCACTAGAGGGATTAAAGTATTTTGTGAAAGGAAAAGGAACAAGTAGGCATTCTGCAGTAGTTGCACACTACAAAAAATACTCAAAGTTATTAAGTAAGGTTATTAAAAAATCAAAGGACATGCACATAATGTTAGAAATCAGTTCTTCTGACAACAGACCTAGGGCAATATGGAATGGAGTGAAACGAGAGACAGGACAAACAGCCACAGAACAACACAGCAGCACTGTTGAACTGAATGGAAGAGCTATAAATGAAGAATCTTAGGCAGCAAATGTATTTAATAATCATATTTCAATATAGTAGGAAGCATAGGGACAAACAGTTCAAGAGCAACGTGTTAAAAATGTAACTTTCATAAAATTAAATCATATGAATGTATCATCAGCTTCTTTGTCTGAAATTAAGAAAATTATACATTCTTTCAAAAATAAAAGCTTGTTTGGTTTTGACGGTATTTCCAGTTGAGTACTAAAAATTTATTCCCATGTAATAAGCCAAGTCTTAACTGAAATATGTGATGCATCACTAACTCAAGACTTTTTCCAGATAGACTGAAATATGCCATTATTAAATCCATCTTTAAGAAATGTGATAAGAGAGATGTCAGTAATTACTGACCTGTTTCACGCTGACATCATTCTCCAAAATTTTTGAGAAAGTGATATATTCTAGAACAGTATCTCACCTTAGCAAGAATAGTATCCTTAGCAAATCAGTTTCAGAAGGGTTGCCCTGCTGAAAATGCAATTTATATGTTCAAGCACCAGATATTACACGCATTAAATAATTATTTTCTGCGACCTCTCTAAGGCATTTGACAGTGTGAACCACAGTATTCTCCTAGATAAATTGACATTTTATTGGATTGATGGTACTAATGTCATATGTTTGGATTACATTAGATTCCGTTTTCGTTCTAAAGACCCAAAAATGAGATGATTCTCATGGGTGTGGAACGTGTCATGTAACCAAAAGAATGGAGAAAGTTGCACTTAGTAATTCAAGCAATATAGTCCAGGAACATCTTAAATCCTCAACTGTTCCTCATGTATGTAAACGAACTTCCATCTAGTATACAACAAGCAGATGACACTAGTCTTGTGATCAATACAAACGTACATACAGAAGAAATGGTAAACAAAGTTCTTGAAAGTATCATTGACTGGTTGTCTGTGAATGGGATCACACTCAATTTTAAAAAGACTCAGCTAATTTATTTTTGTGCGTCAAGAGGTGCTACATCTATAATAAGTTGAACACATGGTGAGGACATAATAAATAGGGTGGAATCTACAAAACTCATAGGGGTCCATATTGATGGGGTAGGGGGGAGGTGGCAAAAAAAAAAAAACACCTTATTTTGGAACTCCTAAAACAATTTAGTTAAGCCACATTTGCGCTTAGTTATTGCAAATTTTGAGGAGAGACAAAGCAGTAAGATGAGATATTTTGCATGTTTTCATTCAACAATGTCTTATGGAATAATACTCTGGAGTAACTAATCTTTAGTAAAGAAAGTCTTCATTGTGCAAAAAGCTGCTGTGAGAGTAATATGTGGTGCTCACCCATTATCATCTTGTAGTTATCTGTTTAAGGAGATAGGCATTCTGTCTACTGCTTCATATTATTTATTTATTTTTCAATTCGTTTCAGCCTACTAGAGACCATGGGGCTCGTCTTAACTCCCCACTAGAGTTTTCTGCTTTTTCTTGGCCCAGTATGCCTTCGTCTTCTGGCTGTGAGCCTGCTTCCTCTCATCTGTCCACTTAGGTCTAGTGGTGACTGTACACTTCTTGCTTGTGAGAGACAGTGGGAAGACTCCCTGCAGGATGGCCTGTCGGTATTGAGTTTAGCTCTTGGTTGTCTTTAATGGGATCTGCACTTGCTCTGAGTCTGATTTAACTGAGGTGATCCACTTGGTTTTGGATGCCCTTCCCCTGTTTGTCACTGTGATCCTGTTGGTGAGCCTGGAGTGATTCAGGTGGGTCATGTGCCCATAGAAGGTCAGTCGCCTTTTCCTTGTACGTGTGACTATGTCTTCCTGATGTTCGTCGAGCTCGTTATTGTACCTGATTCTGTAGGTACTGTCTTCCTCTGTTATGGATCCTGGTATATGTTCGTAGAGCTCGTTATTGTGTCTGATTCTGTAGGTACTGTCTTCCTCTCTTATGCATCCTGGTATTCTCCTCGTGATCTTCCTCTCTCTAACTTCTAGTTTCCTGAGTGGGCCCTTTCGATTCATCAAGAGGCACGTAGAGTCATAGAGTTCAACTAGGTGCACCTAGCATCTATGGTCAAGTTTTCACTCTCACTTGCTGAGATCCATTCTCCGAAGTACTTGACTGGAGTAACTTTACAGATAGTATTGTTTCCTAGTGGGATTGTATAAGAAGCCTACTTAATATTGGCGATGAACTCAATCTTCTGTATGTTGACCCTCAAGCCAGTTTTTGCCGCCATACTGTAGAGGCTCTGTAGTTGGTGAGTAACCTTCGCCATGCTGTTGACCAATAGGGTGAGATCATTAGCAAAGGGTAGACAGGGTACACTGATGTCTTTCTTTTACCCAGTCCTGCTTCTGCTGACTGTGTGGAAGTCCATTCTCTGACGATTTTCTCCAGAACACAGCTGAAGATGATGCTTCATATTATATTTATTCCTTCATGAAGTTTGTTGTAAACAAACCACTACAGTTCAAGAGAACAATGAGATATGTAATTACAATACCAGAAGGAAAACTGGCATTATTACTACACATAAAAGCTGTCTTTAGCACAGAAAGGGCTGCACAGTG
This sequence comes from Schistocerca cancellata, assembly GCF_023864275.1. Lineage (NCBI taxonomy): Eukaryota > Metazoa > Arthropoda > Insecta > Orthoptera > Acrididae > Schistocerca > Schistocerca cancellata. Next base: position 242,382,770 of record NC_064630.1, read on the forward strand.
CAGCAACAAAAATTTTTGATCATTTACCCAGTGATGTAAAATGTCTGATGGACAGCAAAGTAAATTTTGATAACATACTGAGAAATTTCTGTCATAAGATGTAAAAAAATGGTGGATAGGAATTACTAATACACATCTGTATATCTTTTTTTCTTTTTGTAAATAAATAAATAAATAAATGAAATTTAGAAATGTTCAGAATGTAACCGTATGTTCAAATTAATTTACGATGTGAATGTCTAATGACTCATTCATCATTACAATCGTTCATGCAAAAGATCCATGGAAGATGTTACTAACTTTTCATCATTATTTATACTTAATACTATTACTAAAGAGTTACAGTGCACAGGTGGTCTGCATTGCTTCCCCGTGCAAAGTTATGATAAAAAAAAATCACAATTTTTAAAGCATAGCATGGGCAAGTTGTGTTTTCATTTTCGTAAAACTTATGAATGATGTAGCCTACTTTTTTACAGAAGAATGCTGAAGATTAGATGGGTAGATCACATAACTAATGATGAAGTATTGAATAGAATTGGGGAGAAGAGGAGTATGTGGCACAACTTGACAAAAAGAAGGGACCGGTTAGTAGGACATGTTCTGAGGCATCAAGGGATCACAAATTTAGCATTGGAGGGCAGTGTGGAGGGTAAAAATCGTAGAGAGAGACCAAGAGATGAATACACTAAGCAGATTCAGAAGGATGTGGGTTGCAGTAAGTACTGGGAGATGAAGAAGATTGCACAGGATAGGGTAGCATGGAGAGCTGCATCAAACCAGTCTCAGGACTGAAGACCACAACAACAACAACAGCCTACTTTTTATGCATTATATATGGACTTAGTGGCCTACATACTAGATGCTTAACAAAACTAAGGTCTGCAGGTCAAATTATTACTGAGTAGTAGATCTCTGAAAATATGGAAATTGATGCCTGACTCACAATCGAGTACACACTCTTGAGCCTCCTAACCCGAATTTACAAAAATGGTTGGTTAGGACAGTGGTATTTGACATTTCTACTGTTAAGACATGTAGGTATCAATTCACCAAATACATCTAAATTCTGCGATGGCCACCTTATCGCTTCTGTGTGTGCACAGAACAACACCTAGGTATTTATGTTCACAAGAACATAAACTAGAAATCCTGTACTATAAAACTTCTGAAATGCCTACACTCTGCAGCTTTTTACATTATGTGTAATAGCAGACTTAGTAAATGAAAATGTCAAAAATTTGTTGAACTTTCCTGTTTTTCACTCTTTAATATATCATGGTCTCCTACTCTGTGGGAACTCTTCATTAAGGAAAAAAATGTTAGTAGTGTCCACTCTACAACCTCTTGTAGAGAGCTGTACAAAGAGTTGGGCTTTCTGGTAACAGGCTCACAGTATATTTACTCACTTATAAAGTTTGTTGCCAATATGTACTCTGAAAACAGCAATAACAGTTATAATACTAGAAAGAGAAATAACTTATGCCAGTTGTAACTTAGCTTTATTATGTCAATGAAAGGACTAGAGGATTTTGACATGAAAATCTTTGACCACTTACCTAGCGATGTAAAGAATTAATATTTACTATCAAAAGCACTCTTGATCACAATTTATTTATTACAGTGAGCGGTGGTCATCTTCAGACCAATGAGTAAGGACCTCCTCCTACTGGAGAATCACTACTAAGTGATTCTCCAGCAGAAGGAAGTCCTTACTCATTGGTCTGGAGATGACCACAGTAGTGGTCGAAACTGGTCACTGTAATAAATAAATTGTGATAGTAAATATTTGTAACACTTTGATCACTGTTCACTCCCACAATGTATTCAAATGTGAGTAAAGAATTAACTTCAAACACAAATGGAAATCATAGTTGACAGAAAACTGTTTCTACTCCACAGAAGAGTTTCTGAATGTGTATGCATCTGCAAGGAAGACAGTAGCCTGGCATATATTTAACAAAAATGTTTAATGCTATCTAGGTAATTAGGTAATTTGGAGAGCAGTGGGTAACGAGGACTGTTTTTAATTTTCTTTTACCTTGGTAATGACTGCCAGTTTCTTGCTTTATGCATTCACAACAAAATGCCTGAGTTTGAAGTGCTCTTGAAAAGCAGTGCAGCTTACATAGTACAAGGTACAGTAAGCTAGTTGAAACCTGTAATCGACAGCAGTAGGATTTTCGGAGAAAATTTAAGTGTGTGTTGAAAAGATAGGCTAATGGGAAATGGGGATGGTGTATTTGTCACAATAGACAAGAAATGCAAATCCACTGAGATAGAAGATGAAGCTGCATGCGAGATTGTTTGGGCAAGCCTCAGTATGGGATGGGCATTAAATGGTAATTGCATCACCCACCATACTCATTTCCTGATATAACTGAGAACTTTAGAGAAATTAGTAGGTATGTAAGTTTCCCAGTCGTACTTTAAGCATCAGTGGAGACATCTATCATCCAACAATCTTATTAGTGGTGTGCATGACAAGACATCCTGTGAAACATTACTTAATGTGTTCTCTGAAAACTACCTAGAACAGATAGTTCGGAACCCCATTCACTATAACAGATAGTTCGGAACCCCATTCACTATGGAAATAGATTGGACCTAATTTCAACAAATCACCTCCTTGAAAATGTCGACATCAGAACTGGTATCACTGACCATGATGCATTTGTGGCAACAGTGATTACCAAAGCACAAAGAACAATTAAAACAAGTAGAATTATTATATATTAGATAAAATAAAAGCAGTTGTGTCATATCTGAATGAGAAACTTGAAACTTTCAGCACAGTGCAGGAGGATGCAGAGGAACTATGGCTTAAGTTCAAAAGAATTGTTAACTGTGTGCTGAATAGATATGTACCCAGTAGAACAGTTCATATTGGGAGGAAACTTCCATGGTATACAGTCACTGTAAAGAAACTCCTTAAGAGAAAGAGACTACTGCATAATAGGTGTAAAACAAAGCATAGTACCGTAGATAGGGATGCTGAATAAAACATGTTTGGCTGTCAAGAGAGCAACAAGTAAAGCCATCAGTGACTACTATAGCAGCCTATTGTCAAATGATCTTTCACAAAACTTAAAGAAGTTCTGATTTTATGTAAAGGCTGTACCAGAGTTGGTCTCCAGTCACGAGTGAGACAGGAACTGAAAAAGAAGGTAGCAAAGCAAAAGATGGAATTCTTTAATCCATTTTCAGATGCTCCTTTGCAAAGGAAAACCCAGGAGAATTGCCCCAATTTTAATCCTTGTACCAATGGAAAGATGAGTGAAAAAAGTGTTAGTGTCAGTGGCGTTGAGAAACTGCCAAAATTGTTGAAATTGAGCAAAGCTCCAGAGCCCAACTGAATCTCTGTCACATTCTGTACTGAGTTTGTGGCTGGGTTAGCACCTCTTCTAACTATAATATGTCATAGATCTCTTGAACAAGAAACTGTGTCTAATGGTTGGAAGAAAGCACAGGCCACACTTGTTTACAAGAAGACTAGTAGAAGTACTGCCCAGTGTCCTTGACATTGGTTTCTTGTAAAATCTTAGAGCATATTCTGAGCTCACTTAATGGTGTATTTTGAACAGAATGGCCTCCTCCATGTAAACCAGCACAGATTTTGAAAACATCGCTCATGCGAAACCCAACTTGCACTTTTCTCACATGGTATAGTTAAAGCTTTGGGTCAAGTCTGTTTGGTAGATGCTGTATTTCTTGATTTCTGAAAAGCATATGACCCAGTACCACACCTACACTTATGTTCAGAAGTGCGATCATATGGTATATCAAGCGAAATTTGTGATTAGATTGAAGATTTTTTGGTAGAGAGGACACAGCATGTTATCTTGGATGGAGAGTCATTGTCAGTTGTAGAAGTAGCTGTGGATGTGCCCCAGGGAAGTGTGTTGGGACCCTTGTTGTTGATGTTATATGTTAATGACCTTGTGGACAATATTAATAGTAACCTAAGAATTTTGCAGATGATGCAATTACCTATAATGAAGTACTGTCTGAAAGAAGTTGCATAAATATTCAGACGGATCTTGCATAAGATTTGGAAGTGGTACAAAGACTGGCAATTTGCGAGAGGTTTAGAAATGTAAAAAAAAAATGTGATTCAAAAAATGAAAAAAATGTTGTATCCTATGACTATAATAATGAGTGACAACTGGAATTGGCCAACTCATAAAAATACCTGGTTGTAGCACTTTGTTGTGAAATAGATTTATTACATAGGCTCAGTTCTGGGTACAACAGGTTCTAGACTTCAGTTTTTTGGTGGAATACAGGGGAAGTGCAACACTTTACAAAGGAGATTACTGGCAAATCATTTGTGAGACTGGTTCTAGAATGTTGCTAAAGTATGTGGGGACCTGTCCCGAATAGGACTAACAGAGGTTATTGAATATATACAGAGAAGGGCAGCACTAATGTTAATAGGTTTGTTTAGTTATGGAGGAGTGTCAGAGATACTGAAGGAACTGAACTGGAAGACTCTTGAAGATAGATATAAATTATCGTGAGAAAGTATATTATCAAAGTTGCAAGAATCAGCTTTAAATGATGACCCTAGGAATATACTACGATCCCCTACGTATTATTCACATAGGATTACGAGGATAATATTAGAATAATTACTGCACATGTAAATACATTCAAACACTCATTCTTTCCGTGCTCCATACTTGAATGGAATGGGAAGAAACCCTAACTGGAACAATGGGACATACCTTCTTCTACGCACTTAACAGTAGTTTCAAGAGGTGTAGATGTATATCCGAGCTTTCTAGCAACTCCAAGTTAAAGTTCTTGATTAGTATGCTTGTGTAAACTAAAGCAGTGGAAGATAAGTAAATTCAATACATAAGGAATATACATACGAGTTTAAACATATCAAGTTGCCTGGTGCTCATGCAGGGCCAAAAGTAGAGCTGTTATATTTGCCTTCAGCACTCACATTACCTCATATATTCCCCTGTTAACTGGTCAGTGACTAATGATCATAATGTTCACTAAATATATACTGGTAAAGCTTTACAGGGGCCCATCTTACAAGAGCACGTTTGTAGACAGAGACAGAGAGATTGTAATTAAAATTTTAGACATCTGTGATGCATTAAATGTGAGGCTGACAGCAAATTATATTGGGAGGGGGGGGGGGGGAGGCAGTGAAAAACTGTGACTCCCACTGAACCAAACCCAAGAGCCAAGCCTGCATTCAACCGAGACTTCACTTTCACAAACAAATTGTCACTTTCTAAACTAATTTAATTCTCTAGGTAGCCTACAGATCACTCTATCACCACTATGTTTACTCTGATTAAAATAACTTTGTGATTAATGTTTCAGTTAGCTAAGTGGTTGGTGCCAGTCGCCATCCAATTGCAGTTCTTTCTCGAGCGACACGTGCTTGCTGTGTTGCCTGTTTTGTGGGTACATGGAGTGCCTTGTGAAGGTTGGCTGTCTGCCCCCCCCCCCCCCCCCCCCCATCCCCCGCTCCATCCCCAGTCAGTGCAATCTGTCAATCACAAAGTAATTTTAACCAAAGTAGAAATACAATTTTTGCATACATTGGTTTTGCCGAGTCACAAATTAAACTGTCATTTCCCAATCTAGTATAGAGTGACTGTATCACAGTCCATGGTGTGTCACCACAATAGATTTTTCTTTTACAGCAAAGTAACTATTATTATATCACAGACAGTGCAAAAGATGTTGTTGTTGTTATTGCTGTTGTTGTTGTAATTTTCAGTTTGAGGCAGCTCTCCATGCTAGTATATCCTGTTCAAGCCTCTTAATCTCTGAATAAGTAATGCAACCTACATCCATTTCAACCTGCTTACTGTATCTATGCAGGGTCTCGCTCTACAATTTTCACCTCTCACTTCCCTTCATTACCAAACTGACTAATTTGGTGCATCAGGATGTGTCCTATTAACCGATCACTTATACTTAAGTTATGCATAATTTTTTTTTCTTCCTTGTTTGAATCTATACCTCCTCCTTTGTTGCATTGATTGACTGTTCCATTGTCTCTTGGTAGAATATTTTATATGTTATGAATGGAAACACTCACAACACTGGTATAATATTATACAATATTTATTATCTATTTCACAAACCGGTTTTTGGCTGTTACACCTTCATCAGATACGAAGATAAGTTTAGTTATTCAGTCTACTATCTAATCAAAAGCATTCTTCGAAACACCAAATTTCAATAGCTTTTATTTTTTTTTCATGTCTAAACTGTTTATTGCCCTCGTTTTACATCCTTACAAGGCTACACTCCAGAAAAATGTGTTTTAACACTTAAATTCACATGACACGTTAACAAATTCTTCTTTTTTGGAAATGGTTTTCTTGCTATTGCTAGTCTGCATTTTGTATCCTCTCTGCTTCAACCATCATTGGTTATTTTGCTGCCCAAATACTACTACTACTACTACTCATTTCATAATCTAATTCCTTCTGTATCACCTGATTTTACTCTTGTTTTACTTTTTTTTATGTTTCTCTTATACCCTCATTTCAAGACACCCATTCTGCTCAACTGCTCTTCAAATTAGTTTGTTATATTTGACAGGATTACAGTGTCTTTGACAAACCTCAGCATTTTTATATGCACTGGTCCAAATTTGTCCATGGTTTCCTTTACTGCTTGGTCAGTGTACATACTGAACATCAACACAGATAAGCTATAACCCCGTCTCACTTCCTTCTCAACCACTGCTTCCCTTTCATGTTCTTCGACCAACTGGGGAAGAAATATACATGATTGTGTACTATCTGAACGATCTTCAGTTTGCAGATTATATTTTTTCCTTTTTTTTTTAACTTCAGATTCAGAACTCTTACAAACAATCGATGATTTCAATAGAATTAGCAAGTGAATAGGCTTTTAAGTTAACTGAAGTCGGAGGAAAATTTTGTGTAACCTGCATGCTGAAAGAGAGGCGCTGATGATGTTACTGAATCAGGTCAAGAAATCGTGTTCTTGGCAACTAACAACAATAAGCGGATAAATATTGTGAGGAAGAAGCAGGAGAGACCCAAAAAAAAAATAATAAATAAATAAATAAATAAATAAATAAAAAATAAAAAAAATAAAAAAAAATAGTCATGAAATTAATATGGCAAACAGAATCCTATTTTTGACAGTAAATTTACGAACCTGGGTGCACATTTGATTCTGGCTGACAGCAGTAAGACATGGAGCTTAAATGATCGGACTACCCAGGAGTTGAGGCTGTTTTGGTGGGAAATAGAATTTAATATTATGATAATTTGTCCGTATCCACACTCTTGAAATCTTAAGAATAATCTTTGTCACACAGTTCACCTTCAATGTAGCTTATCCAGCTGATAATGGTTGATCATTTCTGTAACACGCTTAAGCTGAAGCATCAATCATGAAGTTATGTTAACTGAATTATAGTAAAAATTTGATTGAAAATTGAGTCAAAAGATTTCTCGTAATCTGTGAATGACAGACAAAATGGTGATTCCACATTTATTGCTCAGTTTTTTAGTTTTGGTCACAACTTGCAAATGGCCCGTTGTGCTGCATCCACATCTAAATCCAGTTTGTCCCCTTTACCTGCATCTAATATTCTATGCAGACAGTGGTAATTTTAGTGAATATGCTATACTCTGTGGAGGGGGCTGAGGGTAATATTCTACATACTATATGGTAAGTCAAAGTCTCAACCCTCTGGGTTACATGCATTGTGATTGACAATGTTGACTGGAGACTTAAGATCCCTACTGATCAATACATAAACTGATCATGTTGATTCAGAACGTCTCAGACATGGGCTGAGATCATTGTGAACATAGGTCTTCTGAGGTTTGGCACTGTTCATATCTCGACAGACTTTGTGAGTCCTGGCAGGCTGTATTGATATTGTGTACAACTATTTGTTATTCCCTTTCCTGATCCCAACATTTGCCACTTAAAGGTCTGTCATAACCTTGCATTTCCTAAAGAGATGTGTATCTTGTGTTCATTATGAATTTGGGACAAGAAAAAAACTAGTACAAGTAATGAAAGAAGAAAGAGGTATTCACCAGACTAAGTGCAAGTAATTGTTTGATGTCTATACAAATATATATTGCTCCTATCACAATTCTATTTTATGAGATTGTTTTGTTTTGGTCATCATTACATATCTGAAATTAGTAATACTGTAGAGAAATGACGATTTAGCCCAATTTTAAAACTGTTAGTTAATATAAGTTTCATCGCCAACTTAATGTAATGTTATCAGCTGCTTGCTTTACCAACTCATTGGTTAGTTTGCATTTTACATACCCTTAAAATAATTAATTCTTTACTTTAAACTAATACTTGAATGTGGCACATCACATTACTTTTTAACAAGGTAGGAAAAGACAGATTGCTACTTACTGTAAAGAAGACACGTCAAGTGACAGACAGACACACACACACACACACACACACACACACACACACACACACACACACACACACAAAGCAAAAAAGCAATCACACCTCATGCACACATGACTGCCAATTCCAGAATATTTTTAAATAAAGTTGTTAGTGCATGACAGAGAGCTCCTCAAAATGTGATCTAATGCTTTTTTTTACACACAGGGCAAATCATTGAGTCTGATTTGTGGTGCCCTGCGATGGCTGTTGGACCACGAGACAAGGTGCCAGGCAGACCTTGAAGCTCAGGTGGCAGCCCTGACTTTACAACTGGAAGAACTAGAGGTAAGGAAATAATATAACCAAGAATAGGATGGTTATTGGATTGCAATTATATAGAAAAATCAAGGATTCCCAAAATTCTGCCAGCTTCTGATAATTATATTTTGAAATAGTTATTTTGTTTTTCTGATCTGTTGAAGTGTACATTACAATAGTAGAAGAGCCTTGTGAAATTTAAAACTCTTCCTGCTTACAGCTAGTTCCTTGAATATTCTGGCGAACTGCCAGATGTCAAGTGACTCAAATTTGTCAGTTTGCCAAAATCTCGTGAAACAATATAAGAACCCTGAGTCCAGTATACATGCAGCATAAATGCATTTACCTTATGTTTCAGTCTCTCTTAATTCTTTGTATAGTGATCATATAGTAGATTCTCTTTAATACTCTACTTGGCAAATGTGTATCTTATGGTGTCTTGCAGTTAGGTATTTGTTATAACTTCCTTTGCACGCAAGGTGGTTCTTTAGTGGATACAGGAGTGAGGAAAAGATGCCTTTCATGAAAAGGGAGTTCAGATATTAATATATTCTACATCTAACATCAAATAGCAAAAATAATACATATCTTTGTTGCTGAATTAACAGCGTAAGTTTGTAATCATGTACAAAATATTTATAAATCTGTCACTCTCCAATACAATGTCTATTCAGATGTTGAGCCCTGGGTACTATGAAAGTCTGTAAATATTATTCAGATGGCAAACACAAAAAATGGGGCTCTGTGCATGAATGGTGAAACTCAGGTACACCTGTCGCTGGAGCTCCAGAGGAGGGATGCTTCCTCTCACTGGCACTAGTGCAATCGTTCGTGGCAGGGCCCTCATGCCACAGTGGTAGCGGTAGGAAACGTGGCAGCATAAGTACCGTATTATTTATACTGTTGTTCTGTTCCATTAGATATTTTGTTGTCTGTTGAATATGAAGGTGTTGATAATGATGCTGGGTACATGCAGACTTCCAGTATTCCGTCTCACCCAACAGCTAAGATATAGGCTTGTTTTGTACTCTCATTTATTTAAAATTATCTTCAGATTTTGTGTCCTTTTGCAGTCATTTCAATGTGAAAGGGAGTTGAAACTGCAAAATGATGAGTCCGGTGGAATTGTGTTTGTCATATTGTGACAATCTGGCGTGTACAGGTCATACTGACATAGCAGTTGTTGCGAGTAAGGTTTCACTTGTTCATTGGAACGAAATGACTGATATAAGTAAGACAGCTTCAGATAGTTGTGGGACAGGCTTTGTTGACTTGCCAACAAATTTTGTCTGTCTGGATTACATATATTTCATAAAAATGAGCGGTTTTGATTTCATCAGACCATCTTCACATCAGAGTATGTAGATTACAAGAGTAACCTGTCAGTTTATATATACAAATTTACATGTTTCATGTTATTGCAATGATTTAGACTGTAACTTTGTGTTTAGAAACTGATGGGTTACTCTTGTAACTAAAACACATGGGGCATTACAGACTGGCCCTCTGATTTTATTTATACTTGTAGGGTTTGAAGCTCAATGCCTGAAAAAAAAAATTATGTATTTATATATATAAATCTCTGAACATCATCGTTGAAGATTAGAAGATTTACAAGCACTGTTAAGTACAAAACAATTCCACCTAATTAACATAACTGTTGGTAACTGAGTGCATAGCATAAAAATCATACAATCGTAGATGAAAAAATAAATTAACAAATATTGAATCGTAATTTTTTAAATAAACACATATTTTAATTTTCAGTTACTAATTGCATGAAAATGAGAGTATTCACAGTAAATTAAAATTTGATAGTAAAATATTAAACATTAAATGAATTATGAACTTGCAAAATGACTTTTAAGTCCACATTTTCATGGTTTTGAGTTATGGGCACAGCAATGTTCCAATACCCAACATGCATCACTTAATACCAATGAGACTTTAGTCCCTAACTTCTGTACATTATTTCCAGTAACAGAACATTCTTGTTTACTGGCAAAACAGCCTTAGTCCAGGACTTAAGTCGTTTTGCTTGTAAGGTAATGATAATTGTTAACATATTCATGTACAGATTCAATTTGGTAAAACGTCTGTATTACTTTTTTTTGCTTGGTACACCTGTGATATGTTAGTTGAAAACAAAAATGGCATCTGAAAGCAGTTCTTTATATATTGGTGTTGTTGAAAATAATGTCCAAAAAAGGAGGAAAGGAATGAAATTGGCTGTAGAATACAAGAGAGCTACAATAAAGCATGCTAAGGTTAAAGGTTTGGAGCACGTAAATCATGTGAGGAAATTAGTTTCAGCTAGACAAACAGGACCTATTTGTGGGTAAGCAATTTGGATTTAATTTTGTTTCACAATATTGTTGTACACAATATTCTTGTACACATCATGTAGCTTACTGAGACTGGTAATTATTAGTAATGCAGACTCTTGTTTATAAAAAATTTTCACATTTCAGATGCAGGAAACAATGTCTTAACTTGATTTCCATAAATGCATTGTTAGAAGCAGTTAGTTACATGAACAGTTTTGACACTAAGAATGAACAAGGGACAAACTGAAAGTATTGCCATAAAAACGCGAAGAGGAAGGAAAGACGAGCCTGGTACTAGGGCAGCTATGTTCAAATACTGTGTTAAAGATTCAGACAAGCAGATGGAGGTGTGTAAGAAAGCCTTCCTCAGTGTTTATTGTGTTACTGAATCCAAGATGAAGAGATTGTGTAAGTTGCTGATTGGTAGCAAGTTTCCTAAAGGCCAACGTGGAAAACACAAACCAGGGAATGCAAAAGAGGCTGATATACTTGCTACTATTCATGCTGGTAATGCGTCATTTCTAACTAAACAAACCCACTATGGAAAAACAGATGTTTTCTACTTAAACAGTGAACGAACTGTGGAAACTAAGCATGAAATGTTTCTTCTCAAATATCCTGATAGTAATGTATCTTACCACTATTATCACAGATATTTCAATAACTGTTTTCGTTTGAGGTTTGGTAGGCCCAGTACAGACACATGCATTACGTATGAAGAACTGAATGTTAAAGTGAAAAGCAGTGCACTTAATGATTGTGCTAAACGTGGACAGACTCTACACGTTGAAGGACGTGTGTGAACACATAGTCAGCTGTAGTGCTAAAGGAAATTTTACAGTTACAGTTGTTGAAAGTGAGGATGTTTATGATTACAACTGGTGGTCACATTATTACAAAAGAAATGCAAATTTCATAGAGATGTCTGTTACGGACGTTCCTGGAGATAAAAAGGTATCCTTCACTGTTTCAAGTTTTATGGACTTCTGCTTTTCTGCAGAACAGATCGGAATAGTTGTGGCAAAACCATTCATAGAAGGAATAATTCTACATTCTTTCATCCTTGGGCCAACATATCCGTACGTACCAGAACTATCACAGAGACATGCTTATCCAAATGGTATGTGTCCAATCAGTGAAAATAAAATTATTAAAGATATATGCAAAATTGTCAAGTACATTCCTGACTGTAATGAATCCAAAGCATTTTATGAGATAATTTCAGCTTGGGAATCAAAGACAAATGAGTAAAATTGCAATTCTGTTTTGGAAATTTTGTCCTGTATGTTTATTTCCCTGGATGATTTACTGTTCTGTGTATTCTGAATGTGTTTTTCAATTAAGAAAATACATTATTATGTTTTTATATGCCAGAATTTTGTTACGTAAGAAGCAAAACTGAAGTTAATTTGAAAAATGACTTAAGTTCTTTTTTAAACCAAAATTTGAACATGAAGTAAGTACAAGATCATGCTTTTGTAATGACAGTCTTATTTAGTTTTGATGTATGTAACATATAATGCAATAATTTATTGCAATATTCACTTCAGTAAGATAATAGATAGTTTTTTGTTGTTTCTGAAAATGTACCGCTAAGGACTTAAGTCATTTTGCAAATTCACGATTCAAATAGAAAATGAAATACTTTTTCTTATTTCTAGATATTGAACAGGATTATTGATTTATACAATTTCTTCTCAGTTAACAATGAGGTGTTTCACAGGTCTGCATCAAATTTTAATCAATTTTCATATGAGCAGTAATAAAAAATAAGAACTTAATTTCCATTTGATAACAAGTATCTGAGATCTTGCTGTAAGGTAATCCCTCCAAGTCTTTTTATGTGAAAAGTCTTAAATTTTTTTTGCATAAAACAATCGTTACTAACATTCTACAACTTTGTTATTCATGTCTACATATTTCCAGCCCTTTGCTGTTAGAGGGCTCTGAATTGTAACATGTGACTTAGTGGTGTGTAACGTAACTATGTCGGTGCGAGAGAAACAGAGTGCTGTAATCAACTTTTGAATTCGAAGAGTTTGTCCACACATGGAGCACCCTCTCCTTCAACATGACAATTCTAGGCCAAACGCGACTGATGCAACATCTGCAACAATCAGTTATGTTGGGTTGTCTGTCATCGATCAAGCTCCATACATTCCCAACTTGGCCCCATCTGATTTTCATAGGGCTTCACTTTGATAGTGATGAGGCGGTGCAAGCTGAGGTGAGGTGATAGCTCCATCAACAAAGTCAAAATTCTACAGTGACGGTATCAACAAACTGATCTCTTGCTGGAAGAAATGGTAACTATGTTGAGAAATAAATATGCATACATGAAGAATAAACATGCAGAATGTTAATAACATCTGTTTATTTTATATTGATTTAAGAATCTGCACATAAAAAATCTGGAGGCATTTCTTTTCACCACACTTTCGTAGAATTTTTAAAAAAGTAAAAAAAAGAATCTGCTGCTAATCAGATTGCAATACTTTCATGATACGTAGCTACCAGCAGTTATGTTAATAGGATGTAATTATTTTGTACTTAACAGCTATTGGAAAACTTCTAAACTCCAAAGACTTTTTTTCAAGTTATTTTGAGGATTGTGTTGTACAGTTTTAGAAAATTAATGTCTGGGTGCTGAACTACAAATCCTACACTTACGAAGAAAATCGAAGAGGGCCAGTATGTAAAGTCTCCTTATCATCTGCAGGCAGTTTGATGAAACCAATTTTACAAATATTTGCAATCTAGATGGACAGTAAACTTTTTGGACAACTGATATTGGGTTTTCTCCAGTAAAGGACAGTATGTTATCCATCTGAAGTATTGGCTTTGGTGTGGGTTGGGAGGATTGGCTCTCACTGAGGTTGTACCCTGGGGAGAGGAGGGGGGACGCAACCCTCCTCACTCTCGCAGACATTTTCATTGCCTGAGAGTCCCTAAAAAGTCGTCATGAGACAGTCGCAAGCTTTTTTATGAGGAAAGACTTCTCACGAAATGCATACATTCATATTCAGCAAGGCACTGATAACCAACACTGCCATCAGTAATGTTAAACTCCTTCAAAGTAATATCAGAATGCAGAGATGTATTTACTTTCTGTGACAGTTACTTTTGATCTTAGAGTATTGATGTTTTTCATTGTCATCACCACCACCACAACCACCACCACCACCACCACCACCACCATCAGTGTTCTGCCATAGGATAGGTCTTCACATGTAGCTCTCCATGCACTCTTGTCATTTGTGACCGTCTTTGTTTTCTCATAATTGTTTCCTATCCTTACACTATCCACAACCTGGTAGCTTCTGTGTCTTCGTCTTCTTCTTCTTCTTCTGCCATTCACTGTTCCCTCATAGCGTTCATTCTCTTCCAGTGTCCAAGCCAACAGTGTTTCCTATACCTGATTATCTTTATAATTTCTCTCTCTTCCCCCACTCTTCTCAGCACCTCCTCATTTCTCACTTTGTTTACTCATGCTATCCCTTTCATCTTTCTCCAAACTCATGTCTGAAACGCTTCTATTCTTATTTCTTCCTCTTTTCTCAGTGTCCACATCTCAGCTCCGTATAATGCCAAGCTCCATATAAGCACTTCGCCAGTCTCTTCCTCAGGTACTTGTACATGCATCCACATAGAAGCCTCCTTTTCTCATTAAATGCATTCTTGGCGATCACTGTACGTCTTTTCACCTCCTTATTACATCTCATGTCACCTGTAATTATACTTCCTAGATATTTGAAAGCACTAACTTATTCTGTATCTTTCTCTCCTAACTTTGTAGTTCTTCTTGCACTTATCACCATACATTTTGTCTTTTTCTCATTAATTCTCATTCAAATTTCCTCACAGGTGTTATTTAATTCTTTTAATATTCCGGTCATAGTTTTTTCGCTCTCTCCCAATAACACCATTCATCCACAAATCGGATACATTGTAGTCTCCTACTACCAACACACACTCATCTTTTTCATTTTAAACATTTCTGAATAATGTGCTCCAAATATGTTTTGGAGAGACAGCAGCTGTGTTTCACTCACCTTCCAATTGTACTTTCCTCTGTCATCTCATTCCCAATCTGTATTTGTATTTTCTGTTGTAGGTATAGGTTCTTAAACACCCTCCTACCCCTCCAGTCAACAACATTCTTCCTTAAAATGTCCATTAATTTATTCCACTGTACTCGATCAAAGGCTTTATCCAGCTCAGTGTAAACAGTATAAACTTCTCTTTCCTCTTTCAATGTATCTCTCACCTATAATTCTCAGCAGTCCAACTGCATGCCTTGTACCTTTTCCTCTTTTAAACCCATACTGTTACTCTGCAATACTTTTTTCCAGTCTTCTGTGAAGTCTCCTATTTATCACCTGTAGTGGAACTTTTGTTGCGAGGGAAATCAAACTTACAGTTATAAAATCCTCATATTTCTTGTGATTGCTTTTCTTCTCAATTGGTATCATTACTGCTGAGAGAAAGTTGTCTGGCCATTCACCTTTTTTATACATCTTATTACATAGATAAGTTAGCTCTTTCACACCACTACTCCCAAGGCTCTTAAACACATCTGCGGGTAATCCACCAGTTCCACTTGCTTCGTGGTTCTTCATCTCTCTTCAAGCCCTTTCTACTTCTCCTTCCAAGATGCAGCATCCTTTGTCCTCTTCTACAACTCTTGTCTAATTCTTGTTACTAATTAACTGTTTTAATTTTTCAGTATTGAGATTTTACAGTGTTCATATGTAGTTGTTTTCATATATCCTTTAAATTTTTTTACTTCAGTACTGAGAAATTAAATTTAATTTTTAGTTAAAAATTCACACAAAATGTATGTTTTAAACTGGTGTATTACATTTACAATGTTTAATACCCAGGCAGAAAATGCAGTTGACTGGTTGGGTCAGCAGGCTCAAGGAGTGGAACTGAGAAACAAATTAAACACGATTGCACGGCAACTCAGTTCTATTCACAAGAGAGAGGAGAAGTTGCACAGCCTAAGGAACAATGTCAAAAAGGTCAGATAAATTTCTTAAAATTTATGACAAACAGCAATAAATAATAATAACAGTAGTAGTAGTAGTAGTAGTAGTAGTAGTAGTATTGATAATAATATGAAAAGGGTAGTTGCTACTCACCATATTGTGGACATGCTGCATTGCAGTAGCCACAACAAAAAGACTGTCAGAAAGTGAGCTTTTGACCAAATAAGCCTTCATTGGAAATAAATAAAATACACACACACAACTGCAACTCATACACACATGACCACAGTAAGCCAGACTGCAAACAACGGCGCATGATGGGAGAAGCAACCAGGTGATGGGTGTAAGGAGGAGGCTGGGGCGGGGGGGGGTATGGGTAGCAGGATAGGTGTGGAGGATAGTAAAATATTGCTTGAAGGAGTGTACAGGAACAAGGTGGAGAGAGGGTAGGGCAGCTAGGTGCATTTGGGAGGTTAGATCGAGGGCTGGGCCGAGGAGAGCAGGTAGTGGAAAAGGAGAGAAGTAAAAGGACAGTGCGCGCTTTGGTGGGATAGAGGGCTGCGCAGTGCTGGAAAGGAACAAGGAACGGGCTAGATGGGTAAGGACAATAACTAACAAAGGTTGAGGCCAGGAGGGTTATGGGGACGTAGGATATGTTGCAGGGGGAGTTCCCATGTGCACAGTTCAGAAAAGCTGCTGTTGGTGGGAAGGATCCAGATGGCACAGGCTATGAAACAAACATTTGAAATGAAGAACTTTGTGTTGGGCAGTGTGGTCAACAGCATGGTGGTCCAGCTGTGTCTTGGCCAGCTTTCATCGGTGGCCATCATGAGGGCAGACAGGTTTTTGGTTGTCATGGCAATGTACAATGAAGCACAGTGGTTGCAGCTTAGGTTGTAGATCATATGACTGATTTCACAGGCAGCCCTGCCTTTGATCCCCCCCAAGGGGCTCATGACTCTTTGATGAGTACATGCTTGGCTACGTGGGCCCCCAGCCTTTGCAATGCTATTTTCATTTCTGTGCTGCATGGTATAAATATTTAAATATTGGCCAATATTTAAATTCAGAGTAGCACTTGCACTCTAAATCCTCAGTTATTTGTTGGATGTGTTCCAATATGTATCTTCTCTGACAATGTTTGCCATCTCCAAATCCCTATAATATCGTGGAAGTTATTTGCTCATGTCTTAGCACATATCCCATCATCCTCCCTATTGAGGGGAATGTAGGATTATTGTAGGGAGAGTTCCCACCTGCATGATAGTCATTGTACTTTACTGACTTAGCCCCTTCCCCTGTTCCCATTCCAGCAGTACACAGCCCTCTATTCCACTAATGCACCCACATTCTTTTTATTCCTCCCCCCCCCCTCCCGCCCCCCCGCCCCTCCACACACACCAGCCTGCCCTCCGTCTAACTTCCCTGCTGCACCTACAGGGCGTGATCAATAAGTAGTAGGACTGAATTGATTTAAATTTTTTTATTAAACTAACTGGTACAAATGCTTTGAACCTGGGAAAGAGGAAGAAATCTGCTGGTGACAGATCTGGACTGTAGGGAGAGTGAAGCAACATGACAACTCTGTGCTTGGCCAGGTGTTCCAAAACCTGCAGCTCGCAGTGGCTTGGCACTTAGTCATGGTGCAGCTTTCAACAAGCAGCGCTGTCTGGCCGCACTCAGAGGATATGTTTGTACAACCTTTCAAGCACTTCCACATAAAATTTCTCATTCACAGTTTGTCCAGGGGTCACAACCTCCCAGTGAACCACACCATGACTGTCAAAAAAGCAGATGAGCATAGTTTTGACCCTTGACTTGCTCATTTTGGCTTTCTTCGGACGTGGGGAATTGTGCCACTCAGTGCTCTGGTGTTAGGTCTTCGGGTCATACTCAAAACACCATGATTTGTCACCAGTAATCACATCGTGAAAAGAATATGGGTTTTCTTGGGCACAGTTCAGAATTTCCTGTGAAATTTGCACATGATCAGTTTTTGTTTGTCAATCGGGATTTTTGGCACAAACTTGGCACACACCTTTCGCATGGCCAAATCCTCGGTAACAAATTTTTGGATGGTACTGTATGAAATCCTTATCTCATCAACCATCAGACGAATGTTTAAGCACCAGTTGGAGCTCAGTAGCGCCTTCACCTTGGCCACATTTTCTTGAAGTTGATGGGCGACTAGTGCACTGGTTGTCTTCGATGAGCTCTCGCCCCTCTCGGAATAGCTTGTGCCACTCGAACATTGTTGAGCGGCTCAGGGTAGCATCATCGCAGGCGTCCTTAATTATTCCGGGGATCTCCGTCAAGGTTTTCCCGAGTTTCACGCAGAATTTGGTGGCGTAGTGCTGCTCGAGATGTTTTCTCCATCTTGAAACGCGACCGCACTACTGAATGGAGGACCAAAAAAATTGACGTGCTCACTCTACACTTTCCTGCAGGTGACTGGAAAAAATATTCGTCTCTCCAAAAGCTTCTCACTACATACTCGGGTGGTCTGACCCCCTCCACCACTCCGTTCGCGCTGAAGAAATTCAGTCCTCACACCTTGTAGGTGCCCTACCCTCTTCCCACTTCGTTTCTGTATGCTCCCACAAGCAGCACTTCACTGTCCCCCACCCTTACTGTACATCCCTTCCCCTCCCTGCCTCAGCCTCCTCCTTACCCCCACCATCTAGTTTGCTTCTCCCATCAAGTGCTGCTGCTGCTTGCAGTCTTGGCCTTGTGTGTGTGTGGGGGGGGGGGGGGGGGGGGGGGGGGCGCCCGCGCACGCATGTGCGTTATAAAATTAGAGAGATTTGACGACACCTGAGGTACAGGCAGTTAATTTTACCCATGCAACAGCTGTTAATGGAATTTCAAAGAGGTTCCAGTGTATGAGTACAAGGGTAGTAGGTATATAATTTTCAAACATTTATCACAAGAGCTTTGAGGGAGAGACAAAAAGTACAGAAAAATGTCCTCAGTGAATGTGAGTGGCTACAAATACACGTTTACATTGCTTTGTACCTTTTCTTTATCTGTAATAAAGTCAACTAGCATTATTTTTAAAAGGAACTTTGGATCGTGCCTGTCTTTCTCACTGTTATTACATTCCCGTAATAGTTCTCTCTGTGCTACTTACTATACTCAGTTTTGTCCTATGTTTTCCTCTGCTGCTTGCAAATGTATGATTTAGGATACTGAAACTTTGATCTGTTTTGAACATTTGCTAATCATGCTATGTTTCTCTAATAGTGCTCTTACATTATATTTTCTGTTTTACATCCTACAGGAGGCTAAGAATACTGATAAGAAATCTTCCCAAAGATCTGAAGAGTCTCCATCAGTTCCTGCAATGAGAGATTTAGTTACTGATGAAGATGAAATTTTGTTAGAAGAATATGAGGAAAGTAATTGTGAAGATGGCACCATTGACGCCACTGAGGATGAAGAAGATGAAGAGAACCAGCTGGATGAGCCAAAGCCAACCCAAGTACTTTCACTAATATAATGTGACTTATTGTAGAGTAGCTATAAAAGTGTGTGTAAAATATGTCCGTGTGTCAAGATATTGATGTATCTGAAGAACAAGTGAGCAGGCAGTCATGTGTCAATTGAACAAAATGTTTGTCAACTGGAGGGGTTCTGCGAGTAAATAATAAAGAAAAGTGTAGTATAAGTAGAAACACTGTAAAATATTGAATCTGTCCTTTCATTTGTTATGCCAGAAAACGCACTAACGTAATGTGTTTAGCTGAACATTACGGTTATGTGTGAGGGTTGCGTAGTTTCACAAAGGAAGTACAGAATTCCGAAGAAAAATTGAAATAGCGAAAATGTACTTTTCTAGTACTTTAGAGAGATTATCTACATATACATACATACAAGCCGTTTTTCAGTGCACTTTGTACCATAGCTACTCATTCCTTTTCCTGTTACACTCAGAAATCGAGTGAAGGGAAAATGATTTCCTCTGTATGAACTCCAGTCTTTCATGTGCTTATTTCTTTTCAGAATATGACGTTCATTAGTTATAGCCCCACATGACTGCTGTTCACTTCTAAATACTTTTTTAAATGTTGCACCAGCTTCTTACACTGCAGAGAAAGTCTTTGCTTGGGGACTGCACTAGTTGACAAAAGGCTACATTGTATTCCTCTTCACCTTCACACCATTGTTTCAAATTCAGGAAGAGGTAACAGTGGCTGGCTGTGAGATCAAGACTTTAAGGCGTGTGGTTGAAAAGTTGCTAATGGAAATAATGAATCTTATCCTTGGTACAGGTAGCAGTGTGTGGACCTATGTTGACCTGCAGAAGGGTTACCTCAGATAGCATTTTCCCCCAGCAATGATTCTGGATGGCGGTATCAGTTTGGTGAACATTTCTCAGTAGATTTAAGATATAACTGGTTACCCCCCATTTGATGAAAACCAAAAGAACGTCCTGTTCTTCCCAGGAAGTGATGTCCATTGTTTTAGGACCTGAATAAGGGGACTGCTTGTTTTTTCCCTCCAGTTTTGGCATGATCAAATGGTGCCACTGCATTGACTATTGGTTGATTCTGTGGCAGTGAAAGATATCCATGTCTCATTGCCCATAACAGTTTGAGAAAATAAATCGTCCTCATCCTGTCGACGTCAGTCCAAAAACACTCATTGTTTGACACTCTTTGCTCTTTATGTCAGTTGGTAAACATTTTTGGAACCAACAGTTCATAGCAAAATATGTTATATCTATTTTGTGACAGTTATGTAAATAGTGGTAGACGAATTCATCAACCAGTAAATGAGTTGCCAGCTTTTGGTACACCTGCTGCACGATTTCTTTGAACTGGATGTCAGGTTTACGACTCCACCTTTATTACACACATCTGTGCACAGCCAGTTTTGAATACTCAGCCCATTACTCATTACTGTGGGCTCATAAATTAAGTACACCTCCTGATAAATTTGTATAGCTGTAGATCCTTTTGCATACAAAAATCAAATTACCGCACACACTGTGCAACTGGGAGGAGCAGTGATATTTGAAGGCATTTCACCCAGTTTAAAAGACTACAGAATCAAAGCAGTTCCTTCTACAGCTTTGTTAACAATTGGCATGGCTCTGCCTTTGTGAAACTCTGTTCTGAGATGCCAGTGTTTAAATGTAACCAAATAGCCCTTACTTTTTGAATATGCTTCTACCTATATAATGTAAGTTGCACTCCAAAACATTTCTACAGCCTTCAGTTAATAAGTACAGTAGACCAGACTAAGGCACAAACTGTAATTCGCCCTGTGCTGTTTGTCTGTAAATTTAAAGTTAAAACAATTTCGGATCATGTCATATCCATGGCATTTGGGAATTGCAGAATAAGTTGCTTTTTAAATGTTTCTCCAAACTGCCACCATCAGTTCATATGATAGTGAATTATGAAACTTTGATACTGTGGCAAATGGACTATTTGTTGTAAATGTGTCTCCTTCTAACCCTGAAAATGTGATCTGTACCAAATATTGTGGTTATGAATTTCCCTTTTTATATTGATTTGGCAGATAGTGCCCCATAGTACAAAATATAGGATAGAGCAGGATATACTGTGCCATAGTGCACCTTAGTGCTTGGGTATTAAAGTTTAGAGTCAATTTTCTTCACAAATGAAGCTTTAGTGTTACAAATGAAAACGTAATAAACTTGCCATTCCAGTGAAGGGCTGTCATCTTCTTAGACACCTAAAACTTACACAATGAACAGTGTGATGTGAGCATATCTGCATTCACAGAAGTTTGTTTATTTTGTGCAGCTTTGTTGAAAGTGAATGGCTTTTCTTTGAGTGAGATCACCGCTTGAATGGTCTTTATCAAAATGATTTTTTTTTCCTTCCTTAGAGTTCAGTATTGTCTCCCAAGCAGGTCAATATGTGTCACTGGCATACCCTGTAATTATGACCAATTCTGTAGAGCACTTGGGAAGTAATTGACATAACATACAAATAGGAATGGGCTCAAGAGGAGCCTTGAGGAACCCCAAAGGTTGCTTACTATCATGGATATTATCCTTTCCATTATATCCCCAATATCATATCTGATTTCTGAGTACTGTTTACTGTTGTCTAAATGTGATTGTTCTAACAGCTTCAGTTTTCAAGTGATAAATTATTTTTCTGTGCTGAAATGCAGTGGTAATGGTAATATTCTGTAGTCTTTGGAAAAAGACATAATTTGAATCAAAATAATTGCTCTTAAATTTATTTACAATGTTTTAAATTTTTTCTATGTAACTGTGTTGTTGTATATTATTAAAAAGGTAACCTGCTAGCAGGAATAATATATTATGTTGTGGAAACAGTAAACGGCTTCACTCTTTGTTGCAGATTTATTTCTGCAGCCGAACCCATTCTCAGCTGGCGCAAGTGGTGGGTGAAATACGGCGTAGCCCCTATGGGGCTGATATCCGTGCTGTTCCCCTTGCATCCCGTTCTAATTGCTGTATCAATGAGAGTGTTCGCCGTCTTGGTAACAATACTCTAATAAATGAAAGGTAAGGAGCGCAGCTAGAATTTTATCTGGATGGGCATTTTGCTGCATGTGTAAACTCTGATACTGGATGTGTGTGAAAACTCTTTGCCTCTGTATATGTCTGCTTGTGTCTGTATATGTGTGGATGGATATGTGTGTGTGTGCGAGTGTATACCCGTCCTTTTTTTCCCCTAAGGTAAGTCTTTCCGCTCCCGGGATTGGAATGACTCCTTACCCTCTCCCTTAAAACCCAAATCCTTTTGTCTTTCCCTCTCCTTCCCTCTTTCCTGACGAGGCAACAGTTTGTTGCGAAAGCTTGAATTTTGTGTGTATGTTTGTGTTCGTTTGTGTGTCTGTCGACCTGTCAGCACTTTCATTTATATATATATATATATATATATATATATATATACTCCATTTTTGCAGAGTAATCTGGCTGGGATCTCAGTTGATTAAACTTTCATTCAGCTGTCTGTTATATGAGGTACTCATGTTACATTATCGATTTCAGGATTATATTCCTACTCATATCCTATTTGAGGTTCTCATGTTACATTATTGGTTTCAGGATTATACGAGGTGCATTCAAGTTCTAAGGCCTCCGATTATTTTTTCTAATTAACTACTCACCCAAAATCGATGAAACTGGTGTTACTTCTCGACGTAATCGCCCTGCAGACGTACACATTTTTCACAACGCTGACGCCATGATTCCATGGCAGTGGCGAAGGCTGCTTTAGGAGTCTGTTTTGACCACTGGAAAATCGCTGAGGCAATAACAGCACGGCTGGTGAATGTGCGGCCACGCAGAGTGTCTTTCATTGTTGGAAAAAGCCAAAAGTCAGTAGGAGCCAGGTCAGGAGAGTAGGGAGCATGAAGAATCACTTCAAAGTTGTTATCACGAAGAAACTGTTGCGTAACGTTAGCTCGATGTGCGGGTGCGTTGTCTTGGTGAAACAGCACACCCGCAGCCCTTCCCGGACGTTTTTGTTGCAGTGCAGGAAGGAATTTGTTCTTCAAAACATTTTCGTAGGATGCACCTGTTACCGTAGTGCCCTTTGGAACGCAATGGGTAAGGATTACGCCCTCGCTGTTCCAGAACATGGACACCATCATTTTTTCAGCACTGGCGGTTACCCGAAATTTTTTTAGTGGCAGTGAATCTGTGTGCTTCCATTGAGCTGACTGGCGCTTTGTTCCTGGATTGAAAAATGGCATCCACGTCTCATCCATTGTCACAACCGACGAAAAGGAAGTCCCATTCATGCTGTCGTTGCGCGTCAACATTGCTTGGCAACATGCCACACGGGCAGCCATGTGGTCGTCCGTCAGCATTCGTGGCACCCACCTGAATGACACTTTTTGCATTTTCAGGTCGTCGTGCAGGATTGTGTGCACAGAACCCACAGAAATGCCAACTCTGGAGGCGATCTGTTCAACAGTCATTCGGCGATCCCCCAAAACAATTCTCTCCACTTTCTCGATCATGTCGTCAGACCGGCTTGTGCGAGCCCGAGGTTGTTTCGGTTTGTTGCCTTCATTAAACTGTCGCACCCATGAACGCACTTTCGACACATCCATAACTCACATCCATAACTCCATCACCACATGTCTCCTTCAACTGTCGATGAATTTCATTTGGTTTCACACCACGCAAATTCAGAAAACGAATGATTGCACGCTGTTCAAGTAAGGAAAACGTCGCCATTTTAAGTATTTAAAACAGTTCTCATTCTCGCCGCTGGTGGTAAACTTCCATCTGCCGTATGGTGCTGCCATCTCTGGGACGTATTGACAATGAACGCGGCCTCATTTTAAAACAATGCACATGGTTCTATCTCTTTCAGTCCGGAGAAAAAAAATCGGAGGCCTTAGAACTTGAATGCACCTCGTATTCCTACATTCTTATCCTAGAATATACCAGATGCACACAGTACAATATAGCACTGTTTTAAATGCAGTGTGAAACTGCATTGAATGTCATGATGTAAAAACAATGTAACAAACAAGGATCTCAAATTGCTTGGCGGCTCATACCTGAAGTTACTTCTTCAGTTGGTAAGTATATCAAATACAACCTCCTGTGTCCGGCCTAAGAGGAAATCCTCCACCCTGTCACAAATTCTGGGTGATACTCCATATGATCATACATTTTTTTAAAAATAGATGTTGATGTGGTACGAAGTCAAATACTTTCAAGAAATACTGCATCAATCTGATTGCTACAATCCATGGCTTTCATCATGTCATGTGAGAAGAGTGTCAGTTGAGTTTTTCAGGATCAGTGTTTTTGGAGGAGACCACTCTGTTCGAGGTACCCCATTATGTTTGAGCTCAGAATATGTTCTAGGATTCTACTACAGATGAATGTTAGCTAAATTGTATGGTAGTTTTGTGGGCCACTTGTGTTTCTCTATGTGTAGATGTGTATGACGTGTGCATTTTTCCAGTCATTGAGTGTAGTGGACTCTGTGTGTTACAATGGGAGCTAACTTAGGTGCATACTCTGTATGAAATATGACAGGGATACTATCAGGGCCCATCGCCTTATTTAATATTAGCGATATTAGTCATTTTGAGTGTATAATAATTATGTATTATTTATGCTTGTTCAAAGCAGAAAGACTTATTATAGGTTAAGTGAACATTTTAGAGAGTTTGACACATTAAGCTACAATATTCAGAAGCGGCAGCAGTCGAACAAGGAAGGCCGGCACGTGTGTGACATTGGTAACATTTCTACCCAACGTGAGAAGGCCAATGACCAGGGGAGTTTGCGCAGCAGCGTTCAGCACTTTGACAGATCAACGGCCGAGCAGATGGGCAATGCTTCCAAGAGAACAATGACTAGCACTGTTCGCACATCAGTGGTCAATGCTCCAGGAACTGTCAGCATACTGAACTTATGTGTGTGACGTATCTGGTGATGTGGATGGGGATGACAGGGCAATGCCCAAACGCACCAATAGAGGCAAAACTGTGGAAAGCTGGCACGTGTCTGAGCATTGGTAACATTTTGACCCAACATGAGAAGCATACATCAATGACCGAAGAGTCAGTTGCCACCCTAGAAACTTGGTGACATTGGCAAAAACACCGAATAAATACCTCCGACAGATGGGCGTGAGGGGGGTCTTTTGAGGGGTCCTTTGAGGTGGTCCTTTGGAAGGCCCTTTGAGGGGAGAAAGAAGATATGAAGAAACATCGCCTGGATGGATGGTCTGATGGTTAGGCAGCAGATGTCATGCTTCGCTACAATGACTTAGCTGCTACACTGCTTGACAGAAGAAGATATCGGTATCGGTACTGCGCCAGCCCATAGGTCAAAGCAGAAGACACCATTCCAGATGTTACCAGAAAGAAGTTTGTGTGGTACTTACCCAAGTGGCTGGTGAGTACGAAAGGGCTGCGGCCTCACCAAATAGGTCACCTGTGAACTTAGATGCTGATGAACTCTGCCAGAAGGTGCCAAATCTGAGGGGTGCTGGTTTGATTCTGGGACGGAGCACTCCATGTCTTGCCGTAGCTGCTTGTTAGTATGCAATGAGCGAATTCCAAGGAGGAGACCGCACCACCGCTGCAGAGAGT
Source organism: Schistocerca cancellata (assembly GCF_023864275.1). Classification (NCBI taxonomy): domain Eukaryota; kingdom Metazoa; phylum Arthropoda; class Insecta; order Orthoptera; family Acrididae; genus Schistocerca; species Schistocerca cancellata. Next base: position 242,408,874 of record NC_064630.1, read on the forward strand.
CACGGGCACAGTAATGAGGGAAGAATACGTTGTCGGTGCGCCGCTGCAACATGAGCCGTCGCTGTATCAGCTGTCACCGGAATCTGCATGCTGTGACTCCACCGTTTCACAGCCACAAGGAATTGAGCCAGTTAAAAGACAATGTATTAGTCTGTTTGTTTAGAGTCTTATGTCTCAATAAATGATTGTTAGTGGAACCACCGATGTTTCACTCACACCTCACCCACTGCGTCAAGAGCCCATTCCACTGCCCACAAAGTGTTGCTTCCTTCCCGCCATATCTGACAAAATAATGACCTTTGCTCCCCTCTGCCACTGATGCTCAATATCAGGAGTCACTAAACCCTGACCCACTACAGTTGTTTCTCAATGCCATTGACAATAACACCTATCTCACTTCTCTTTGCAGTAGTGAGAGAAGCAAACTTGGCAAGCACACCAGTATGTTCCTTAGTAAAGGAACATGTGAAAACTGATTTCAGCATTATTTGTGTTGCTTTGCTACCCTTGACTCTAAGTGCATAGGACACTGATTTTGGTACAGCTGACAGCCTTTACATATCGCCTGAAGTTTTTTAGGTTATGTGAGTGAATTTTCAGTAAAACAAATACTAACAAAGAGATAGAGGGGCTGGCCAGTACTTACCTCAGCTCAGTACAGCCGATAGATACACATAAAACAGAACCGAAAATTTACATTCCTAGCTTTCGGAACAAATGTTCCTTCATCAGGGAGGAGAGAGGGGAAAGAAAGGGAAGAAGGGAAAGGAGATTCAGTTACTCACAACCCAGGCTATGAAGCAACAGGGAAAGGAAAATAGGTAGGGTAGCAAGGATGGAGGCATGGTTGTCAGAGGGAAGCCAAAGATATATCTTTGTAGAATATCTTTGGCTTCCCCCTGACAACCATGCCTCCATCCTTGCTACCCTACCTATTTTCCTTTCCCTGTTGCTTCATAGCCTGGGTTGTGAGTAACTGAATCTCCTTTCCCTTCTTCCCTTTCTTTCCCCTCTCTCCTCCCTGATGAAGGAACATTTGTTCCGAAAGCTAGGAATGTAAATTTTCGGTTCTGTTTTATGTGTATCTATCGGCTGTACTGAGCTGAGGTAAGTACTGGCCAGCCCCTCTATCTCTTTGTTAGTATTTGTTTCACATCTTTATATGAGATTTTCCATTAATCATTTTGAATTTTCAGTAAGAAACATTGCAGTTCCCCTTTCATTCACACATGGAGATCTGTAACTCTGGCTGTTAAGGAGTGCCTTGGAATGAGTCAAATTAAGCATTAACAGGCAGAAGCAGCCCCAGGCTACTTCTGGAAGACTTGCAGTATTCAGAGTGTATATGGCCACTGCCACTCAACTTAGCCTTGATTTGAGGCCAGCCATTCCTGTCATTGCCTGCCATGTTTCCAAAGCACCCCACCCCCTGTGCAAGCTCTGTTTATCTTATTTTCAAATTTATTTATTTTCTACATTTACATGTGCATCTATACTCTGCAAGCCACATCATGGTGTGTACTGTAAGGAAAGCATGTATCACTTGTCAACTCCCCTTCCCCCTCCCATAGCAGTCATTAATGGTGTTTAGGAAGAATGATTGTTAGTAAGCTTTTATGAGTTCTGGAATGTAACTGCCAAGTTAAGAGAGCTACATTATGAATACGATTGCTGGAGTACTTGATACTTGATGTTTTTATTAGTTTTATCTGAGTTCTTATTAATTTTTATTACTTTCACACACATTAAATACTATTTGAAATCATTTAAAGTAAAGGAGAAAGAAAACTGGCGTTCTACGGATCGGAGCGTGGAATGTCAGATCCCTTAATCGGGCAGGTAGGTCAGAAAATTTAAAAAGGGAAATGGGTAGGTTAAAGTTAGATATAGTGGGAATTAGTGAAGTTCGGTGGCAGGAGGAACAAGACTTTTGGTCAGGTGAATACAGGGTTATAAATACAAAATCAAATAGGGGTAATGCCGGAGTAGGTTTAATAATGAACAAAAAAATTGGAATGCGGGTAAGCTACTACAAACAACATAGTGAATGCATTATTGTGGCCAAGATAGACACGAAGCCCACGCCTACTACAGTAGTACAAGTTTTTATGCCAACTAGCTCTGCAGATGATGAAGAAATTGATGAAATGTACGATGAGATAAAAGAAATTATTCAGGTAGTGAAGGGAGACGAAAATTTAATAGTCATGGGTGACTGGAATTCGAGAGAAGGAAACATAGTGGGTGAATATGGATTGGGGGAGAGAAATGAAAGACGAACCTGTCTGGTAGAATTTTGCACAGAGCATAACTTAATCATAGCTAACACTTGATTTAAGAATCATAAAAGAAGGTTGTATACATGGAAGAATCCTGGAGATACTAGAAGGTATCAGATAGATTATATAATGGTAAGACAGAGATTTAGGAACAGGTTTTAAATTGTAACACATTTCCAGGGGCAGATGTGGACTCTGACCACAATCTATTGGTTATGAACTGTAGATTAAAACTGAAGAAGCTGCAAAAAGGTGGGAATTCAAGGAGATGGGACCTGGATAAACTGACTAAACCAGAGGTTGTACAGAGTTTCACGGAGAGCATAAGGGAACAATTGAGAGGAATGGGGGAAAGAAATACAGTAGAAGAAGAATGGGTAGCTTTGAGGGATGAAGTAGTGAAGGCAGCAGAGGATCAAGTAGGTAAGAAGACAAGGGCTAGTAGAAATCCTTGGGTAACAGAAGAAATATTGAATTTAATTGATGAAAGGAGAAGATATAAAAACTCAGTAAATGAAGCAGGCAAAAAGGAATACAAACGTCTCAAAAATGATATCGACAGGAAGTGCAAAATGGCTAAGCAGGGATGGCTAGAGTACAAATGTAAGGATGTAGAGGCTTATCTCACTAGGGGTAAGATAGATACTGCCTACAGGAAAATTAAAGAGACCTATGGAGAAAAGAGAACCACTTGTGTGAATATCAAGAGCTCAGATGGAAAACCAGTTCTATGCAAAGAAGGGAAAGCAGAAAGGTGGAAGGAGTATATAGAGGGTCTATACAAGGGCGATGTACTTGAGGACAATATAATGGAAATGGAAGAGGATGTAGATGAAGATGATATGGGAGATATGATACTGCATGAAGAGTTTGACAGAGCACTGAAAGACCTGAGTCGAAACAAGGCCCCGGGAGTAGGCAACATTCCATTGGAACTACTGACGGCCTTGGGAGAGCCAGTCCTGACAAAACTCTACCATCTGGTGAGCAAAATGTATGAGACAGGCGAAATACCCTCAGACTTCAAGAAGAATATAATAATTCCAATCCCGAAGAAAGCAGGTGTTGACAGATGTGAAAATTACCAAACTATCAGTTTAATAAGTCACAGCTGCAAAATACTTACGCGTATTCTTTACAGACGAATGGAAAAACTGGTAGAACCCGACCTCGGCAAAGATCAGTGTTTGATTCCGCAGAAATGTTGGAACACGTGAGGCAATACTGACCCTACGACTTATCTTAGAAAATAGATTAAGGAAAGGCAAACCTACATTTCTAGCATTTGTAGACTTAGAGAAAGCTTTTGACAATGTTGACTGGAATACTGTCTTTCAAATTCTGAAGGTGGCAGGGGCAAAATACAGGGAGCGAAAGGCTATTTACAGTTTGTACAGAAACCAGATGGCAGTTATGAGTCGAGGGGCATGAAAGGGAAGCAGCGGTTGGCAAGGGAGTGAGACAGGGTTGTAGCCTCTCCCCGATGTTATTCAATCTGTATATTGAGCAAGCAGTAAAGGAAACAAGAAAAATTTGGAGAAGGTATTAAAGTCCACGGAGAAGAAATAAAAGCGTTGAGGTTCACCGGAGACATTGTAATTCTGTCAGAGACAGCAAAGGACTTGGAAGAGCAGTTGAACGGAATGGTCAGTGTCTTGAAAGGAGGATATAAGATGAACATCAACAAAAGCAAAATGAGGATAATGGAATGTAGTCGAATTAAGTCTGGTGATGCTGAGGGAATTAGATTAGGAAATGAGACACTTAAAGTAGTTTTGCAATTTGGAGAGCAAAATAACTGATGATGGTCGAAGTAGAGAGGATATAAAATGTAGACTGGCAATGGCAAGGAAAGCGTTTCTGAAGAAGAGAAATTTGTTAACATCGAGTATAAATTTAAGTGTCAGGAAGTCGCTTCTGAAAGTATTTGTATGGAGTGTAGCCATGTATGGAAGTGAAACGTGGACGATAAATAGTTTGGACAAGAAGAGAATAGAAGCTTTCGAAATGTGGTGCTACAGAAGAATGCTGAAGATTAGATGGGTAGATCACATAACTAAAGAAGGGATCGGTTGGTAGGACATGTTCTGAGGCATCAAGGGATCACAAATTTAGCATTGGAGGGCAACGTGGAGGGTAAAAATCGTAGAGGGAGACCAAGAGATGAGTACACTATGCAGATTCAGAAGGATGTAGGTTGCAGTAAGTACTGGGAGATGAAGAAGCTTGCACAGGATAGAGTAGCATGGAGAGTTACATCAAACCAGTCTCAGGACTGAAGACAACAAAAACAGGCAGCAAAGCTCTTCATCTCATTTTAAAATGTCTTAAATTATGAAAATGTGAAAATAAAAACATCACGTAATGATCTTTGAATTTAGTCAGTTTATTCATTTTAGCTCAATCCAAATCCTTATACAAGCTTTTGGCTAAAATTTGCATTATAAAACTTTATAGAAAATAACGTAAAACAATATGGTTGCTTCACCAATATGTAAACACTTAAAGTATTTATAATTTTGAACATTCCTAAAAATCATTTCTGCCTATGTATTTGTAATGCATCAGTTTTAGAATATCCTTAAATGAGGCAGTTGGAAATAATATTTTGTATCTAATATTAATATTTCATTGTTCAGAACCAAAATTTTACAAGTTTTTTGAGCAGAAAAAGATAATGCCTAACCAGAATTATCACCTCAATTTTTTTCTTTTTTTATAAATAATATGTAAACATGCAGATAATTATCTGTGTGTTTAATTTTCCTTTGGATATATATCAGTGTGTTGATGGTAATAATGTATATTATAACTACGATTGTTATTAAGTTGTTTGAGGGCCAGTGCCAAAGACAGTTTGTCTATAATGTTTTTGATGAACAGTCACTGTCAGTCATTACTGAAAATACATCATAATGTGACACAAAAGTTAATAACTTAGGTGAAAAAGTAACAAATCACTGAACAGTAGAGGCATTAAGTTATTTATTGGTACATAAAAAGGACCGGGCAGAGGAGTGGGGTTGAGGGGTGTACTCTAGCCCAAAAAAGGATGCATGCCTGTTTACAACTCAATGCCTCTACTATTCAGTGAGTTGTTACCTTTACTCCTAAATTATTTACCTCTGGAAAACTTTCCAAACCATATTGACACAAAAGTCTCTGTTTTGTCCTGTAGTTTGAATAAGTACCCACTTCTCTCAACAAAATATAACATTGAGCAAATAATATGAGATAATTATTTAAAATTTGTACAGACTTCTGCTGTTGTTACATTGTGAGCTAATTAATAGTTTTGTTCAACTATATATTTTACTATAGATGAGAGGGAATGCTATACAGAAATTGGTTAAATGAGGGTTTTGTAAGCTCTAGCTCCTTTGTGGGTGCACTACTACTGTTTAGGATTCTTCCAATTAATCTGTGTGGCATCTTTCTTTCCTTCTATTAGCTTTATGTGGACATTCCACTTTAAATCACTTCATTCGCATGCTCATAGATATTTAATGGATTTTACTGCTTGTAGTGGCTTGTCCAATAACAGGTCTTTCCATGTATGGTACTTGCGCACAATACTATTAATTTGTTTACTTTGAAGGTCAGTTGCCAATCCTTGCACTGTCAGTCCTCCATAGATCTTTCTGAATGTCGCTACAGTTTTATAGCTTTCAGATTTCTCTGTATACACCAGCATTATTTGAAAACGAGTATCATTTTACTACACCTGTTCTCCACAGGTCATTGGTATATACTGTGAACATTAGTGGTCCTATAGTACTCCATTTGGGTACGTCCAAAGCCACTTTGACATCAGAAATTTTTTTTTGTGTTGCAGACAACATGTGTTGTATTTGCTAGGAACTCTTCAATTCAGTCAAAGAATTAGTGTGTAATATTCTGTGCGCACATATATTATAACTTTGTCAAACACTTCTGGAAGTCAAGGTACATGGCATCAGTCTGAGTGTATGTATTTACTGCCTTCTGTGCTTCACAGATGAAAAGGGCAAGCTGACTTTCACACAAGCACTGTTTGTGCAAACTTATTTTGATTTGCTACAGGAGAGATTTTTGAGCTTCAGAAATGTCACAGATGTCCAAACTTTTTAATGGTTATCTTTCAATCCTATCTGTCACTGTTTTATTTGCCCTCATTCTAGTTCTTACTTCTTCAGTAGTTTTTTTTCCTCGATTATTAATATTCTGATGCTCCTTTGTAAATAATCCATTTCCACACCTGTTGGTTGTCTTTTGGGGTCAGCATTTAAAATCCACAGTTCTAATCCCTATCATAGAACAGATTCACCCCTTAGCTTACATGTCCTTTTCTTACTGTTGTTAGAAATGTTATTGTCCCACCAAAAAGAATTTATACACGATATAACATCTCTGCTTTGTTGTATTCTGTTATTTACTTCTGTATTACCCAATCCACTTCTGTCAATATATGCCCCTATATATTTAAATTTTTATACCTGTCTCATAGATGCTCTGTCATTGATGTGTATTTCAAATCCATTGTCACTATTCACTGCCAGGATATTCTGTTTTTATTAGACTCATTGGTAGTCCCCATTTGTCATGTTCCTGATATAAATGTTGTTATCGTGAACTCCAGTTCATATTCATCTTGTGCTAGAATTGCTTGAACATAAAGAAAACTTAATGAAAACACATGCACATAATTAACAGTGTAGCTGTTCTGTCTTTGGAGAGCCACTTCTACGTATAAACTGAACAAGATGGGTGACACTTGCATCCTTGTCTCAGTCCTTTTGTAAATAGACTCCAATAACTTTGACCCCATTTTAGTCTGTACCTTATTTTCTCTGTACATTTCAATAATAATCTGCAAAGGTTGGTCATTCATATCTTTCATAGCTTCTCACAGTTTTGTTCTAGGAACAGTGTCATAAACTTTTGCTAAATCTAAAAAGGCAATGTATAACTCTACAACTTCGTTTTAGGTTCTCAAGCCGTAGGAAGATTTAATAATAATGGGGTGCTGGTCCATTGACCCAGCCCTCAACCTATAGGACCAGACTGTGACGTCAGCATTTACTCCTCTAAGAAAATTGGCATTCCTATGTCTAAAACTACCTCCTTTCCCTTTGTCTGGCTCCTCCACTGGACCTGCCCTGGTTTGAATGGCACTGATGGTAGCTACACTACCATTGGCATAGCCCTCAACTTAATTGACGAGTGCAAACTCGTGTGCATGCCACTGAAGGTGCCTTTGATAATGCAGCGTCCCCTGTGAGGGATCATGAGCTTTATTGGGTCTATTCTTTGATTTTAGATTGAATTTGGTTTTGAGTTAGTTCCACTAATACTTACTTCCATCTCTCTCTTTTTATTTTGTCTCTTCGTTTTTTGTCTATGGTTGCTACTCTTCAATAATTTTTGTGTGTGTGTCTAGTTTCGTGTCATCCATGTTCCTGTGGTTGTTTCCTCCCCCCTTTCTTTATCACTGCTTTATCCAGTTTCCTTTCCGATGCATATAAATTTCCAGATATTCAAATCACTTTGATTTCCCTTTCTGCTATTCTCTGCTGTATCTTCTTTGGCGTAAGAAACTTTCTACTTAATCCTTGAATTGACCCACTCCCTTCAAACCTTTCTTTTACTGAACGTAAAAGGATCGCGTAGTGAAATCTAAAATTTTCGTCACATTTTCTGTGTCCCTGTATGTGCTGCCACTTGCTGAGTAAAATATTTTTTCCTGACATTGTTGGATTTGATTTCAGTTTGAAGATCTGAATCTATATTGTAACAATAATGGAAAATCCTGTATGGAACAAAATGTAAAATAAGGGAAAGGCAACCACTCATCTACCACAGACTGATATATGGAGTATAGAAACACGTAACGGAAAGCAGTATTCACACTAGCTTTCAAGCTCTTACTTTTTTCTAGTAAAATCACACACATTCAAACACGCAACACGCAAATATACACTCCCGTTGCCACGAGAGACTAAGTCTTGGTTATTATATTAGCTCAATAACAGTTTTATTGAAAGATGTCAGTTATTTTGTTATAAACTATGTCTGGTAATCATTTTAACTTCAGGTGTCTCGAGCTCCAGGGCAAGACCAAATCCAAACCCATAGATAAAGAGAACGCACCTAAGCGACAGAAGACTGTAGGTGGGGGCAGCTGTCCATTCCGGCAGCGTGAGAGAGTGCAACAGCTGAGGGATACAGCTCTGTCATCTGTCCATGATGTTGAGGAGCTCGTGACTGCTGGTAAAATGCTGAAAGCATGCCCGTACTATGCTGCCAGGGATGCAGTCCCTCTTGCTCAAGTAAGTGGTGCATCTCAGTTCTTGTAGCAGAGAGCCAGGTGGTAGAAGGGACTCACTTGATGTGTTAGAGGCACATGCTTGGAAGTTCAGTAATGCTCAAGGGTGCAGGAATTACAACTTTGCCTTCATTTCGAGTGACATGAAGTCTTTTTCTTGATGACTTTCATGTTGTTGGTTTGTTAAACTTCAAAGGAAAAGCAGTGTTCTTGACACACAAAAAGTTTTAAAATGTGGCTGTATTTGACCTGCTCTCAACTGATAATAGTTCCTCAAAATCTGCAAGTATGTAGCCAATGCGTACTGTCCATGGAGAGCTATTTCAAAACTGTCAAAGTAAACGTGGAACATTGCCTTAAAATTAACTTATGAGGAATTGACAGGTGATCACTCCGCAAAATGCTGCAGATAGTGGTACTTGGTGGTCTAGTGGTAAAGTGCGTGGTTGGAAACAGAAAGATTATGGGATCAAATCCTGATCAGATCTTGAAATTTTTCAGTCTTTAGCCCTTGCCTTTCCGTAAGACACAGTTTCATATAACTGTAAATCTGAAAAGGCAAGATTATAAATTCCTTAAAAGTTTCCAATGCGCTTATCCATTGGCAGCCCCTTTCATTATCCTAATTGCTAGTGCCTTTGTGTTGTTTGCTAGTGTGTGTGTGTGTGTGTGTGTGTGTGTGTGTTTATTTTTTATTTTTATTTTTATTTTTATTTTTTTTTTTTTGCAACACTTACATTGCCCTAGAACATCACATTATGTGTTGTAAATTAGCTTTGTTGTTTACTTTAATAACATTTTAATATCATGTATTAACAACTCTGGCCCTACTGCTGATAGGAGATATAGCCTCCATGTGACCCATGTTTACATTTCATGATTTTGTCTTTTTTTCTTTTGATTTACAGCTCTCAGGTCAAATGAAAACAAAATGAATTTCTGTGGTTGGGAGCCGTCTGCTGAATTAAAATACATTCACTTAATTACTGTAGTGTCCTGCGGTCGGTATCAAAGAACTAAAGATCAAGTTTGAACACATTTTATTTAACTAAAACGCCTTCCTGGCTTGCACTAATTTTCAAACTCAAGAACAACAGGAAACACAATAATTCTTGTGGTGGCAAAAGCCAGATAAAAGTTACAAGACAGTGAAAAGAAATAACAACACTACACAAGATACAAATTTTTACAAAAGACTATAGCGAGTGTCTACTCAGGAGTATTTTTGAGTGACATTGGCCAGAGCTGCCCTAGCTGTAGGTACACACTGCCGGTCTAACTCTGCTCTTCGTGCTTATAACACCAATTCTGCAGAGTGCTACACTTAGTTACATTAGTTCCAATTGGTCCACCTCTGTCATACGGCTTTCCATGAATTAGTGGCTTGTTTATGCAGAAAGTCTGTTGATGTATACATTCACCTTGCTTGTCTGTTGTGCAGGCCCTCTAACAGGTAAGGGGCTGCTACGACAATTACGAAAGACTAAAATGTGTTATTAATATGTTTTGCTATTTTATTTTATTTCCACATTATTGTCAGTCAAGCATTAATTGTCTTGCAGAACAATGAACTTATTTTTGTCGATTTTCTAAAGAAATTTGGCTTTTATTAATCTTTTCCACAGAGGCAGCCAATTTATTTCAAACGAAATGTTTCTTTTCACACAATTGTTTAGTTCCAACTCTACACTGAATTTAAAGTGTACTTTTTTGTCTTGTGGCACATACAGCAGAAAGCCAAAATGAAGAACCAAACAAGAAGGAGTACAGTACTGTTACTTCAAGAAAATTGGCATCCAGAAAACCACACTGGAAAGCTTAATTTTTCTTTATTGTGAATATGTACATACAAATGTGCAGTTTAAGCCTAATTATGCATTTTAGTGTGGTTTACAAAATTCCAATACTCGTGGAGTATTCTGATGTGTTTTTTATGGTGTAATGTATGATCTCTTAATGCTATATATGTACAAACATACATAAATGTTTACTTGAAAATGGCTAAAAATGCAAATTTGGTCAGTAGTATTAAATAAAATGTTCTTTTTCATATGTATTGACTGACTTAGCAGAATTTTACAATCTGCCATCTGTGAAAACACAACGTTTTTTGATCACAAGACGTGTTTCAACTCTTGTCTAGTACCTCCTTTAGCACAGCACTCCGTCTTCAGGCCACAAGTGGCCCATCAGGACCATCCGACTGCTGTGTCATCCTCAGTTGAGGATGTGGATAGGAGGGGCGTGTGGTCAGCACACCGCTCTCCCGGTCGTTATTTTGGTTTTCTGTGACTGGAGCCACTACTATTCGGTCAAGTAGCTCCTCAATTAGCATCACGAGGCTGAGTGCACCCCGAAAAATGGCAACAGCGCATGGCGGTCTGGATGGTCACCCATCCAAGTGCCAGCCATGCCCCACATGGCGCTTAACTTCGGTGATCTCACTGGAAGTGGTGTATCCACTGCGGCAAGCTTGTTGCCCACCTCCTTTAGACTTGACGTTATTTCTTCATTTGTGCTGTTAATGTCTTGAATGTATGGAATGCCACTCTTCAGTAAATTCTAGACTGGCAGCACACTGTGTTTTATCACTGTAACTCCCCAAAAGGCTTGTATTTACTCCTAAAGTAGAATGTAAATTGCCAGTTATAGTGTTTCTCGGTGTCACAGATATATTGTTTATTTTTTATAATATTTCAAAAAGTCATGAAAAACTTCTTGTCCTTACTTCTGGCATATACAACCAACCTTCTTCTTTTCTCCTTTTCTTTTTTCTTTCTGCAAGAAGTTTGTATTCCTTCTTACTACCTTTCCGCAGTGCTGTGTGTATGTAAACATGATTGGAAATGCTGTATACCAGTATTGCAGAGAACAAATAAACTAGTCCATGTTAAAGTTACAACATAGCAAAATTTTACTAAATATTATGGTACTTTGAGTTGTAGAGTCTAGTTTTGAAATGAATATTATTCCAAGGACTGCTTTCTTATTTTGCATTCCTTATCTGGAAAGAATATGTTAAAACAATTGTCCAAAGTACAGTAAACCCGTATGTTCCCTCTGGGCAGCATGCTGCAGTGCTGCATATAGTCATGTGATGCCCCCTCGAACCACCAAATTACAAACAGAAATGCAACCAACGAAAGGCATATGAACAGAGCTAACACCAAGCAAGGGCTTCCAATGTCATCATAGCTGCTCATGCACAGTAATTCCCACTTTCTGGTGCTCTCTGACTGCTGTTCAAACATACCTATTTATAACAGGTCATGGGAAAATATTGTGAATGGTGGTTTGACAAGCGTTTCTTCCAAAGTAAATTATCTTTTATGCTAGAAGAGCCACTTTACATGTGAGAATGTGCTATGAATTTCTTAAATCACAGAGTGTTTGAGTCTAATTCAAAACTTAACACTTTGAGGGCCAGCTACTTGAAAAAATTTCAGGCCCAGAAGACCAGCCATTTATGTCATTACTTAAAATTTTATTTTAATATTTGGGTTTGATGTATGTGAAAGGGTAACATATGCAAAAAGGACCAAAGTATATGTGAAAGCTTAGCTTTGTTTCTAGCTATACTACATGTATATTAATTTAAACCATTAACTTTCCCTGTTTGTGTGTTTGTTATTTAACAGTGATGTTGCTATTGGCTGACTACATCACTCCATGCGAGCTATGAGTGGTTGACAAAAGCACTTTGCAATCTTAATTTCAGTGCTTCAGAAACTAATGTGATGTATTTGGTGGAATTTGTACGTATACTTTCGGAAGGGTTGATAAGTTTTACAGCTCCAAGGGAAAGTATACAGCCACTAGACAAGGAAAAGTGTATTTTTAACTGGGAAGTCCAGCAAAAATCTGGCATTTTTTGCTTGTCAGAATGTGTCGCTCTTATGAAGACATAACAGTTTCAATGTAGTAGTTGTCATAGAGTTGTGATTTGATTGTGTACTTTAAATTATTGGGATTATGTAAAAGTTTTTTATGTTCAATATATACAGGGTGAATCGCGTAACCCTGGTTTTGTTTTGAAATGCAAAATAAATAGTTCAAACTTGTATGTTAAGTCACAGGTTACTAGCTAATGAAATGTTATTGCCAGTCTGTCACTGCAGTTTCTGAAAAGTCTAAAATATCACTATGACCTTTTTCTCAAATATGCAAATGAAATGGTGTTGTCTCTTTGTACTTCTTGTACCTCTGTTATTTAGATATTTTTTTACCTAGAGTCACTTTTGCATTTCTTTTTCTGTTGCCTTTCATCACAATAAATGCCCTGCTAGCTCCAAAGCAAGGAAAGGCCATAGCAGACTGCTTGTGCAATGAGGCAATGTGTGGACACAAGAACACCCTTGCATATACAAACTCTTTCCACAAATTTTTATGCGTGTCCTTTTATTCCTGCGCTTCTGTGATTGTACAAGAGAAAAGAGGTATCGTGATGACATACCTTGCTGATAGCAAAGTGTTGAGTTGTTGATGGGCATAAAAAAAGGATAAAAACTTTGCTAGCTTTCAGACAAATCCTTTAAAGGTGTGTGTGTGTGTGTGTGTGTGTGTGTGTGTGTGTGTGTGTGTGTGTGTGTGTGTGTGTGGTGCACGCGGTTTGTCCAAAGTAGCAGTTCAGGACTGATCAGATCAAAGACTTTAGACAGGTTAGAAACAGCCCACAATTTAATTCATTTTATTCTATAGCATTCATGAACTGTGCCAAGAAATTAAACACAGCTATATCTGTTTTTTAACTCCTCCCTTTCTAAACATTAAACTAATGTGCTGTATTTGGTATTCAAAACTTTTCCTGTGTAACTCTTTGAATTAAAATAGAGAAGCTAAATAATAGTGAGATTGTTTTGTGTGTCTTGTGCATCATCCTTGTTTGAAGTGGCTTTAGTGTTGGTGTGCTAAATCATATATTGATTAGTTGGTTTTTAATTTTGTGCTATATTTGCAAAATATTTGTTAAATATGTTATTAATCCATGTGCTATCTTCAACAATTCTTCCTTCACATTTTGTGATGAATTTATTGTGTTTTACTATATTTCTGTCCACTGTTAATAACTTTTTGAGGTTAATAATTTCATTTCATTACTTTCTTATTTGATAGTTGAGTCATTTACTAACTTTTTGCAGCTACTGTAACTTTCCTGTATACATTGCCAAAATTTCTCACATAGCGTTAGAAAGGTGCATTTTGTTTTTCTGCTTTATTAAATTGTCTAAGAGTTTCTGATGATTTCTTTATGTTTAGTGTTATCCATGTCTTTGACTTTACCTCAACTTCTGTTTGCTTCACTGAAATGCAGCATCAAAGCAATATTTATAATTACAGGAAACTGAGTCAAATGCTGGGTTGACATTATCTCGAGACACCTTTTTTTAAGTTGTTTTTTTTGTAGAATGCAGTTGAAAATCCTAGTGTTGTTTTCAGCTTTTCTTATGATATCCGTTTGAACCTACTTAGTCTATTGAAGTCTGGTTTCTCTCAGTAATTACACTCCCCCCACATGCACATGCACATGTACCATCAATATGAAACTGATAATTCCTTGATGTCTTAGAATGTTCAGCACATCATCATTAGCTATTAGATCTACCTGTCAGCATTTTTCTGACTCCTACATTTAAAAAGCTTTTATTCTCTTAATCTCAGTACTTTTTATCATTCACGTTTCACTTTCATACAAGGCTACAGTCCAGACAAATACCTTCAGAAAACAGTTCCTTGCATGTAAATTTATATCTGATAGTAAAAAATTTTTCTTTTTCAGAAACTTTTTATATGCTGTCTACTTCGTCCATTGTCAGTTATTTTGCTGCCCAAACACCAATACTCGCCTATAAGTATCAGTGTTTCATTTACTAAATGAATGCCATCAGCATTGACTCATTTAACTTGATCACATTCTGTTACCCTTGTTCTTCTTTTGTTGATGTACATCTTGTTTGTATGTAGCTACTTGTACTGATGGTTGTCTTTGAATGCTTTTTGTGTGACAAGTTTGTTATGACTCCATAAATGAAAATATACTAAAGATTTTTTTACTTATTTCACATCCATGAGATCACTTCACATAGGATCTGTGGAAGCGACTTTAATCCTTTTTGGTTTTTTGGCAAATACGTATTATGTAGTCTTTTTTTATGACCTGATCTGCATCCTTGAGGTTCCCCTATTTATAGTTCTATGGAACCAAAAACTATATCTAATCTAATCCTCATGCTGGTTCGTTTCACATGTTGTTGTCTATGATGCTGCTGTTCTGTGTTTAAACTAATGAAGCTCTGGCTTTCCTGGGCAAATGTTCCTTAGTTTTCTTGCTGCACTAGGTACTCAACTTTTCAGTGATTTCCTCTGTCATTATTGTCGGGCTGTGTGGTACTTTGATATGTTGTTGTTGTTGTTGTGGTATTCAGTCCAGAGACTGGTTTGATGCAGCTCTCCATGCTACTCAATCCTGTGCAAGCTTCTTCATCTCCCAGTACCTACTGCAACGTACATTCTTCTGAATCTGCTTAGTGTATTCCTCTCTTGGTCTCCCTCTACGATTTTTATCCTCCACGCTGCCCTCCAATACTAAATTGATGATCCCTTGATGCTTCAGAACATGTCCTACTAACCGATCCCTTCTTCTAGTCAAGTTGTGCCACAAACTCCTCTCCTCCCCAATCCTTTGCAATACCTCCTTATTAGTTATGTGATCTACCCATCTAATCTTCAGCATTCTTCTGTAGCACCACATTTCGAAAGCTTCTATTCTCTTCTTGTCCAAACTATTTATCGTCCACGTTTCACTTCCATACATGGCTACACTCCATACAAATACTTTCAGAAGCGACTTCCTGACACTTAAATCTATACTCGATGTTAACAAATTTCTCTTCTTCAGAAACGCTTTCCTTGCCATTGCCAGTCTACATTTTATATCCTCTCTACTTCAACCATCATCAGTTATTTTACTCCCCAAATAGCAAAACTACTTTAAGTGTCTCATTTCCTAATCTAATTCCCTCAGCATCACCCGACTTAATTCGACTACATTCCATTATCCTCATTTTGCTTTTGTTGATGTTCATCTTATATCCTCCTTTCAAATCACTGTCCATTCCGTTCAACTGCTCTTCCAAGTCCTTTGCTGTCTCTGACAGAATTACAATGTCATTGGCGGACCTCGAAGTTTTTATTTCTTCTCCATGGATTTTAATACCTACTCCGAATTTTTCTTTTGTTTCCTTTACTGCTTGCTCAATATACAGATTGAATAACATCGGGGAGAGGCTGCAACCCTGTCTCACTCCCTTCCCAACCACTGCTTCTCTTTCATGTCCCTCAACTCTTATAACTGCCATCTGGTTTCTGTACAAATTATAAATAGCCTTTCGCTCCCTATATTTTACCCATTTGATATGTAGTTCACGAAATTGTATGATGGAGATATCACGAAGTCCAAAACTTCCATATGCTACAACAGCTTTCTGTCGATGTCTGTGATGAAGTAATATGGTTGGCAATACTGATACAGTTAGATGGTAGATATCCGAGTTTACTTCTCTGTAACTTTTCAGTGCTTAGATTTGTAAAGGCATTATTGGAGGTGGGATAACTGTTTGTCTGTTGCTCATGATGGGATGGCAACTCCCAACCCAAGCATTTTTGATTGACAGCTGTGAAGCTCTGGGTCATACCAACAGTATGACAGCAAACTGTATCAAATTCTTTTATTAACAACATGCCATTCAGTACATTCTTAGTGATAAATAGGTGTTGAACGCTGTACCTTCTGAAAGACAGTGGTGATAGTGTTTTAATGGCTGCAATACAGTTGAGGTCCCCCTCCAGGCAGTAAAGCTAGGCGGGAGACATCTTGTGCAACAGACACTAATTCGTCAACAGCTGGCTGCCATGGCCAGTGCTCAGCCCCATACGACAATGTAGTTTGCAATGGTATTGCTAGGGAAAGTGATGAATTATAGCAGCACCAAACTCTGGAGCTTGATGTATACAGGTGGAAGTAGCTGAGGGTAACAACAAGCAATGGCAACCCAGCAAAAGCCAAATGTATGAATGGAGCCATATGGATACACCGACTACGCAGCATGATCCTGAACAACGGACCAACCTTGGGTCACAATGGGGCCAGATCGTTTCAGTGGCCTGGCAGCTTGATCAAATGATGTGTTCCCTTGTGGCTGTATCAACACGTATAAACAGTATCTTGTTGCGCTGCTGTAGGTGTGGTGGTGTCACGTAGTGGTGGTTACTGTGGCACTGATTCAGTACCCTGCTGCAACACTATTGTAGTACTGGTCATGATCAGTGCACAGCTGATGTCATCAGCCGTGAGGAAACTCCAGTTATAAAAATGTAAAGTGTGTTGTACTTTCGCTCTGTTACTCAACATTTCCAGCCACCTGTAAGGGTATGAACACGTGGTTTCATGACAGAATCCTTGCACGTAGATGCAGGGGATAAGATTTATTTTCATTTTGTCAAATTTAATTGTTTTTTGTTTGTTAGAATGTGTTTGACAATAGCAGATTTGTCAAAATTGCAATATGTAATGTGGCGACTGTGCTATGTGCGGTGTTCTGAAATCATATGTAACAGTGATCAATGTAAGTGCTACTGCCTTCACAAGGAGTTCGTAAATTCCAGGTTGATTTAGACTAAGGCTGCCTTTTACTGGGTAAAGCATCTCTTTAATTTTCTTGGCTGGTCAGAAAATTGGTTGATTGTAATGTCTTTGGAGGCTGAACATCTTGTGATGATTGTCTGTGTGTTTTCGTTTCTGAGAGATGGTGGATTAATATATTGTTCAGTAGATGGTTAATTAATATATTGTTCATGATAACTGTTTGTCCAGACCACCTTCTTCAGATATTTGATCGTAGAATCCACAGTCTTTGTCAGAAACAAAGTTAGTTCTGTGTACCAGTGTTTATAAAAATGGTACTCTTTTGGGCTGGATAATGAAAGTTTTGTGGGTGGATGTATAAGTCATGATGTTTTGACTTGGGGTAAACAGTGAGATCGAACATATGAACTTTGATCCCTTGTGTGCAGATCATGTACGTGTTATAAACACAACGAAAAAAGCAAGAGGGACAGATAGAGCTGAATTTAATGTCATTTGAATGCTCCATAGTGAAATTAGCCACTGATGTAAGAAATGGAGAATTCATAGCTATTCTGTCAGTTATATAAAATTCATTATTATACAAAAAGTAGGTAGTCTTCAAAGTATGGCAAAATGATTTACTAGTCTTGAGAGGAAGCTGGTCTGCTAATAACTTAAATTACCTTCCACAGGAAGAGGAAGAGTCCAAAATTTCAGCTGAATTAATTCTGATTTACTTCATTATGTCAGTGAACATTTGGGAGATTTTAATGCAATTTTTTGAGCAACTAATAATTTGGTTAGATATTTTGCAAATATGTTGATCGGAGAATAAATAGCATTAATAATAGGTCACAGTGGAATGTCTTTGTTGTGGATTTTAGGCAAGCTGTGAAGCCTGGGTAAACTGGGAGATCGTGTTTGGAAATTCTTTTATCACATTGTCTAGCAGATCAGAGTTCGTAGCTTTGCTGTTTTTCTCTTAAGTGATAAAGTAGGATAATGTTTTGTAGGTACTACTTTTGAAGGCAACAACACTAAATAATGTTCACTGAATTATCTACAATGTAATGGACTTGGCAAACAGCATTAAGGAGTATAGTGACAGTTTATTCATATACAGTGTACAGATTAAGTTTCTATTATTTTCTTGTGGTCGTTAATGTGTATCTTGGTCTGTTCCACAACCCTGAAGGTTCTTCTTCTTGATCGACTCTATGGAACGTAAAGGATGATGGATCTATGTCTGTTTCGTCCAAGCTGTGAGAAGTTTTCCATGGATCCTAGCAAAGAGTTCTAAGAACATTTACAAACCATTGTACATCATTTCCAATGTTATATCTTGTAACAAAGTTTCTATACTGACAAATTATTAACAGTAATTGAAGATAAATAATGCCTGAGTCATCAACATTGTTGTACACTGATGAAACAAACAAAGGTGTGATCCAGTGAACCTTGTAGAATTTTTCATGAGACTAGATGTGGGTACTTGTAAACGTGGTGATATAGTTTCAGATTGTACACAGATTCTTATTCTGATGTGACACTCTGCCATGATACCCATGTGTTGTCTTACAGCTGTGTACTTCTGCCTGGAAAGCGTCATAGCACTAACGTTTTGAATGAAGAAAGTGGTATTAACAATGTTATATATTATAAAGCAATAAATTATCATTGTGCCTCCACTCTGTGTCAGCAGTCATGGCTATAATGTACAATAATTGGAACTTCAAATTTTTTCTGCAACTCTTTGTGTTTTGTTAATGTTTCTTGCTTGCATTTTCCTTTCACATTTTAAAGGAAATTGCTGTCTCACTTCACCATGTCTTTGTCAGTTGGCTTTTTAAAAAATTATTTGCTTCAAACAAGTTTAAAGTAGTATTCATGGGATATTGGTTTCCAGGTTGTCCTTATCCCCTACAATACTCTACTGCACAAGTCAACACGTGAAGCAAGTGGAATACGACTGAAAGACAGCATTGTGATAATTGATGAAGCGCACAATCTATTGGAGAGTGTTAACAGCATTCATAGCTGTGAAGTTACGGGACACCAGGTAATAACACCTGAAATCACATTTAAAGCTCAGAATGTTAAGACTTCACTTTTGCCTGACTTTCTTCCCTAAAATATTAAGAGCCTTCCATCTCCACCCTCTCCCCCTCCATTTTCTTCCCCCCCCCTCCCTCCCTCCCCCCCCTCTCTCTGTGTGTGTGTGTGTGTGTGTGTGTGTGTGTGTGTGTGTGTGTGTGTGTGTGTGTGTGTTCATTGCAGTTGAATTACAATAATTTTATCACATTTTGAGTGATCAAAATAAGACAAATTATTGGAAATCACTGCGTACAGAATCATGAACAAAAAGCTGGAAACAAAAAAAGTATGTGTAATTATTGCATACCCAGAAGATGAATATAAACATGATAATATAAAATTTCTTTTGTAACATTATAGAAGTAATGTTCAGTTCCACTTCACACTATAGAACAAGAGATCTGAACCATCAAAGATATGTATAAAGTGAAAAGAAGAAAAAATAAACTCACAGTAAGCAGTATCTTCACATGTGCACCTCCCCCCCCCCCACCCCCCATGTTATCATCAGATGTTTCCTGCAAGATCTTATGATAAAATGTCATTGCTGCATATGAAACACATGACTGTAAAACTAATTAGTGTTTGAATACACTAATTTGTAACCTTGAGATACAGCATTCATAGCATTAAACAGCAGTTATTAAATATGAAATTCAACATAACAGTAAATCAGTTACATAAAAAACTTCATACAGATTAATTATACTCAAGAAACCAGTTAATGAAAAAAATATTAAAGTTGGAAATAGAAACAAGAAATATGTGTACCATTACAGTTCACAGTCAAACAGAAAATGATTATAAAAATGAATTTATACCATGGTATTGAAGATGTATAATGTCAGTTTTCTTTTTAAAGCTATTGTTCTATGATCTTCCGTCTCCTCATCCCCAAAGTTCTGCAACAATTCTAGGCCAATGGCATACAACTCAAATGTATCCTTAAACAAATTGGCTGGCTGTGGTCAGGAGGTTGTAAGATTCTCTCCCTCTTCAGAGCCTCTTAAGGTTCATTGACAGCTTCTTTACATTAGTCTGTCAAAGTAAAAACTTTTTTAGGGCTTAATAAGTTAATTGAACATGCGTTATTCAAGACTTGGCCAGGCATAAAGCGTCTATAAATTGCATAAACCTAAAAAAGTCCTAAATTGCTTTCTGTTTTTGGGATACAGGCATTCTATTATTGCTTTTATCTTTTCAGGATTAGCTTTCATGCCAGCCATGGATAAGATTACTCAAAAAATTTCTCGTTCTTAACAAATTCATGTTTTTTTAAGCCTAGTGATTGTGCTCTCTTTTCTTAAAGCATGCAATACCTCATGCAACAGGTTACAATGTTCTTCCCAAGATTCAGTGGTAATTAGACCATCTGCATACAAGGCTATTTTGGGGCTCAGCTCCAGTACTAAAACTTGGTCTAATGCTCATGTAAATACGGATTTACTAATTTTCTATCCAAATGGGAAAGAGTATGTACAGATAACACCTCCTATTACTAAAAAGCTGAATAGTTTCAGTATTCTTAAGCAAGTGGCACTTGACAATAACCAACTCTTAAATCAAGACTTGTCATATAGTTCACTTTGTAGTCGTTCCATACTTTCTGGACGATGAGTCTCTTGCCTCACTATTGTGTCCAACATATTACCATCTGTGACAACTTTTACACAACTATCCTTTTTACTTACAACAATCAAAGGCCTGTTGTATTATATCTTACTTCTTTCTGTAACTACACATTCCATCGTCCTTTCAGTTCCTTTGTGCCAACAGTAGGATAAGGTTTTACTGAAAAACTCTCATGCAGCTTAACACCCTTTTTTGACCCTTCACCACACTCCATATTAACAAAACTGGCCCCAGAATTAATCTCTGCTGTGTATTTTGTTAACTAATCCAGACCTACACTTAGCTCCAGAACTAAAAAATAAAAATAAAGAAAATTACACACCAGATTTATGCCCCCAATTTCAAATTTCAGAAGTATTTGATTTTTAGTTGAGGTACTAGCATTCCCAGTACATCAGCTTGTTCCGTTACATAATAATAAAAAAAAAAAAAACTTTGGGTAATTTCACTGTGTCTTCAGAAGGCCTTTCTCTTCTATACAATGATTGCTAATTTTCACACATTGCCAGACCTTCATTCTTACCAATGATAAGAAACATTAACTTTATTCTCAACATCTACATCTATTTTATCATTCACAGAATTTCTGGTATTCATCTCCTGGGTAATTTCAAAAAGTTTTCCTTCCATTTACCTCAATACCTCCTTCAAACTATTATGTTAAAGAAATACATCCCCTTGTTTTCTTCCTCGTCTCTACTTCAACTCCTATCACTAATATCTTCCTTACTAGTATCATCACTTTTTCTCTGTAACCTGCCTTTTTTCCCTTCCCCATCACCTAGATGCTCATCATGTACTTGACACCATTAAACATTTGAGAATACATTTCCATACATGACCCCAGTGATTCCATAATACTTCCGTAAATAACTTCAGACATATTATCTTCAACCAAGAGATTCTGTCACACATTCCACTACCAAAATTAGGGTTACAACTACTGCTGAAGATGGCGGCAACTGGTAGTGTTCGTAATTCGCGTGTGTATGAAAGTTATAGTTCAGTAGTAAAAAACAACAAGTATGTGTCTTGTAGTGATATTACTGCAAAGCTAAACGAACGAATAATCAGTCTGCAGAAAACTGTGGAAGTCCTACATAAAGAAATCGTATACCTGAAGAAAGAAAATCAGCAGCTAAGACTCACTCAGAGAGCATGTGGGACTTCAGAAGCAGTAAATAACGAATCACAGATATCGAAGGTAGACATACCAACAACTCGACTCAAGAAAACACAAGACAGTTATGAATACATGGGAATAAAGCTTTTCAACACATTACCTGTGCAGGCACATTGTGTTTCTCTTAATATATTTAAAAGTAAGACTAAAAAATGGCTGAAAGACAAAGCTTTTTACAGTGGTAAAGAATTTGAAAACTCTTCAAAAATAGACCTGACTTACGAAGCAACTTGCAACTCTGTTTGTACCTCTTCCTAAGCTTTTTTTGTCTCTGTAGTTCCACATTTAACTGTTAAACATATGGAGAAATCCTTATGTAGGAAATGTATTCTTTTGTTATGGACATTCTTTAAAATGCACACTTTAGTTATGTGGGATATCTTTATGTATCAAATGTATTCCTTTATTATGTATGTTCTTTTAAAATGTGTACTTCAGCTTTGTGTGATACCTCACAATAGTTATATTTCTTAATATGTAAATTGTACATTACTCATGACGACATCGATTGCATGTAAATGCTTTAAGAAGGATAAATAAATAAGTAAATAAATAAATGAAAAATGAAATACCATGACTGCAAATTCTGTTTTCTGTTTCATGAAGGCAGCTTGTAATATTTGTGAGCCCGAAAGTTTGACCTACTTCAGAATGGGCAATTGCTGTTGCGGGAGTTCGTTTCTACTTTTGGAATGATCTCTATTATTATCCCTAAAAGTTCAACATCCCTCACTCTACTTAGGAAATCTTTAATTATATGATTGTGTTCTGGTAACACACATCTCTTATTAGAAGGCAACTTCCCCATTAGTATCTCCATAGTATCCCTTTCACTCAATGGGCCATCCAGATATGTTAATTTGCTCATCAGCCTTTCATAGTACTCTTTGATACTCCAGTTTCCTACAATACCATGATGCTTTTTAATAATACTTAAGGACTTTGCTTTGTTTTTCTTTTCTAGAAATCCTGAAGCAAAATCCTCAAACAGCTCATATTTATCTAGTGCATCTGCCTTCCCAATCCAAAATCCCCCAAGCAGCCTAAGTTTTCATTTAAAATATCTCAGATTTTCCTTGTCTTACAGATATCTCAAATTTAAATTCTTTGACTATTTCTGAAACTTCATTGTCAACTTATCCAAAATTTTAATTTTAATATAATAATTTTTTTAATTTTAATAATCAGAAAATTTCTTTTCTGACTCAGATTCCTACTCCTGTTTTTATTCCTTCAGGTTTTGCTCAAACGTCTTATCTAGCTTTCCTATCTTTTTACCCACTTCTTTTTGTGATTCTCTAATAGCTTCTACCTTTTTGCCCACTTCTTCCATGTTCATTTACAGCAATTGAAACTTACTTACTGTTCCACCTTTTCCATTTACTTCTGTTTTGAGACCAAGTGCTGATTTAAGAAATAAGCCTTCATCCATATTTTCCATGACAGTTACCACTTCCTTTTCTTCCACTTGTTCGTTTCCCCAAACTTGGAAACTCACTACACACACTTCCTCTTTGATCGCCATATTGTATAATAAATTTCGAAATTGAAAGCCAAGGACTGTAAGATTTCAATAAGACAGCATTGGAAAAAAAATAGTGTCTTGCCACAAAATGACACCATATCTAATGAAACTGACGTTCAGAAGATTTAAATAGTGTATTTTGATTGTGAATATTCCTAAATATTTAACTTGGAAATGTAATGAAGTACAGTTTTGTGGCTTTTTTTTCCCCTCCAGAAGAACTTGTTTTACTATTGGAGTTACTGTAAAGGTCATTTTCAGATTTAGTAAGCAAAACCCAAAGGGATATAAATTATAAAAATCCCGTGAATACCTTTGAAAAATATAGTCACACCAGTTGTTCAATCGCCCAAAGGCAACTACAAGAACAAGCTCACCCACGACTATGAGAATGCTGCAAGTGACGAGTGCCAGAATAAGCCACAGTCATTAGACAGATCTGAAATTTAAAACATCCATTGTGTTTATACTTTGCAACAATGTGAGATTCTGATCGGTCAGAGCCTGGAAACTAATGGCAGATGTAACATCTTGCACATTTTACAAAATGCAACACTTAAATACGTAAAATTACCCAGAAAAATCGCTTCATTTACATGTCAAAGCACATCCTCCAAAAGGCATGTACAATGATAATTAAAATAAATAAGAGAGAAAAGAAATTAACAAACAGTAACATTAGAAAAGTAATAATGTGGCAAACAAAGACGACATGAAATTTGGAATCCAGTCACTATAAAACAATGTTTATTCAAAGAAGTATGTAAATGCAATTACATTAAAACAATTTGAGACTACTTTCCAAATCTTTGCTGAGAGAGCTCTATTCAATGCTTATCTGTACGTGGGATGTGACGTGTGACCTTGTTGGCAGCCAGACGGTGGTAGGTCCATCAGTGGTAAACTGCAACTATTGTCTCCTCTTGAATGGTATATAATCCACTTGGCGGTAATATTATTCCTTGGTCGACTTCCTTTAGGTATAGGCTGGTTGTAGGCAACTGCTGCTATATAGCTCAAAGTTTGTGTGTATACGATGCTAACATTTCAGGCAAACGATAAAGTCATTAATGTCAAGTACATAGTTATTGAAAGAATACAGTATTCATGTCAACTCACAGATAGTGAAGCTGCAGTTCATTCAATTTTCTACATGCACCACATTCACAAATTCACAGTCTGGTGAATAACTTTTAATGTAGAAGTATGCTTAACTGTTTTTATAGCTACTGTTAATGTTTAACATATATGAAACATCATTAAGTTGTAAATGAAAGATCTTGGAACACATTAGTTTTTGGTAGCTCACGCCACAGCAAACAGCAGACAATAATCACTTCTAAATTATGTTTGCATTCTGGGCCATTCCATGTCAAATCACATTTTAAATAAAAATTTGACCTCACCCTCTTAGATTTTGCTAAAAGTTGGCATACTTATAGTGGGTGCTGAAACTAAGAAAAATACCAAATTTCAAATTTTTACCTCAAACCATTCCTGAAACAGGGTCATGTAAACTTTCCAAAAACTGGCCAAAAATGTGTGAGCGGACTTTTTTAAGTTGTCCTAGGAGCTGCTTTAATTGAGATAGAGACCTGGGAAAGGTGTCATTTTGCTGCATTTTTCATGCTCTTTCCAAAGTGATATACAACAAAACATAGCTTCTAATTAATAACATTTTTCCAAATACTATTTAATATTTTGATTAAATATTTTTTACAAAAAGTACATAATTGAAAATTTTCAAAACATTTCCATAACTACTTCATATACATTTCCATAACTACTTCATATTGTTGTAAATCACATAGCAAAATATAAATGTGGGACGATGATGGGTTCATTGTTAAAAAAAATAACTAAATAAATTCCAGACTCTTGTTTTTCACTAACAGCCATAGTTTGACCAAACTGACCTTTAACAAATAGGAATTTCAATAAAATATACTGAAAGGTAAGTAAAAAAGTACTAGAAATATCAAAATATCACCTTCTTGAAACAAAACCAAACAACATTTTCTATAATTGATTGCTTATTTTTTTAGTTTCTTACAGTTTAAACTAATAGTCTATTAACTGGTAAAATGAAATGTTGAGTGTGGGACCTATGGATAAGATTTAAACAAGGCGTGAAAAACTTGTAAATAGACTATTGATGTAATACTTCTGGTCCAAAAATGCTGAGCATGCTTGTGTTCCTGTCCATGTATGCAGCAGGCTGTGAACAAGTTGAAGCAAGCACAGTGCTTGATGCCTGTACGATCATTCAGAGCCTGGAGCCATTGTTCAGAGGATACAAGACTGTTACCTTCTAAGGCTTAGTGTGTCTACAGCATTATTGTGCACTGTGGTTTTAGTGCAAATCAATTGTTACCTCTGTGTTGGCCAGTTTGTATCTAGTATATTTAATAGTTCATTTACAAGTAAATCTATAAATTGAAGGAGAGTTTATAAGCGGTTTTTGTGTCAATATGGAACCAAGTAAAATTGCAGTGCTGTAAGAGTGCAGAGAGAAGTCAAATCATTTTATTAGATACAGAAAAAAAAAAACTGAGAAATGTCTCAGCATGGATGCCCAAATTATTTCCACAAATACCTAGCGGTGGCAGGATTTGCGTTAAATGTAGGAAAGATGTCACCAGTTGCATATCAGTTGTGGGCGGTTGAATGGTCTCTTTAAGATGTACACTGCATAATGCAGTGTAGGAATCAGCTGTGGAGCATCAATCATATTATTAAAGTTTAAGATACCAAAAAATAATAATAATAATAATAATGAAAATAAACATGTTAATAGGAAATTCATGTTGTAACAAAATAAAAGTAAGGTATGGTTACACTTTACAATATAAAACAAAATATTTGAAATGTATAAATAGAAAAGAAGAAAATGTATGACTCGCCCTTAGCAGGGTCTTCACATACTTTATCAGGTACAACTACAGAAAGCAGAAGGTGAGGGCATTGGGAAGACTAAGGTTTGACACTGAAGTCCAAATATCATTTAATCAGAAAAAAAGGGAGAAAAAAAAAGTAGTGCTCTTAATACCAGTTAAACAGTAGTAATCCCCCTGCGGGTTCGGGGGTTAGAATAGGCCCGCGGTATTCCTGCCTGTCGTACGAGGCGACTAAAAGGAGTCTCACATGTTTCGGCCTTATGTGATGGTCCCCTCTCGGGTTTGACCTCCATCTTTCTAAATTATTCCGAAGAGCGAGCCAATTGGGGAAGGGCGCCTTACGTGGTGCACTGTATCCGTCGTGCATTGAGACCTTTAGCCGGCTTTTTCGTCGTTGCAATGGTGTTCCGCTCGTTTTCCATCTTTTGGGCGAGGATACGTCCCTGGATGCGATTCCCACGCTGCACTCTGCAGTGTTTCTTTTAACTGCGACGACGACCTTGGACAGTTTTGCACCTAAGATCCAGCACGGTAGCCAGTCCGTTGTGGTGGGGCCGCCATGTACCCTCTTGGTTGTAGCCCCCTGACAACACAGGGATCGCTCTACTGATGCCTGCGCCGTTAACTCCCCACGTATGCCAAGGAGTAGATGCCCGTCTCCCTGGGGCATCAGGACTCCCGGCAATGGACATCCTGCCAGGTGGCTATTGCTGCGGCTGGGTGGCGCCCGTGGGGAGGGCCCTTGGTCGGAGTAGGTGGCATCAGGGCGGATGACCCGCAATGAAGCGTGGTACATCATCTCTCGCTGGCGGCCAGCCGCCAGCAGTCTCTAAGCGTTCTCGGGCTCAATTTAATGCTGAAAAGTACAATCCGAAAACGTTCCCCTCTCTGGCCACGCCGTGGGAGGAGCGTAAGTCTCAGGATGGAGGTAATAGTTATTCGCCCCGATTCTTGGTTTGTACGAGAGCTGATGGGGAGTCTTTTCTCTCCACAAAGCCTCAGTTCTTCGTCGAGCATTTAGAGGACAAGTTTGGGGAGGTGGAGGGCTTGTCTAAAATGCGCTCTGGCTCAGTACTGATACAAACGGCATCCTCCGCCCAGTCACGCAGGTTACTTGCTTGTGACAAGTTGGGGGATGTTAACGTTACTATTACTCCACATAAGAGTTTAAATATGGTCCAGGGTGTTATTTTCCATAGGGACCTCCTTTTGCAGTCTGATGACGAGCTGCGCGCCAACTTAGAACGTAGAGGTGTTCATTTCGTCCGGCGCGTTCATCGGGGTCCGAGGGACAATCAGGTTGCTACCGGTGCCTTCATCTTGGCCTTCGAGGGTGATACGTTACCGGAAAAGGTCAAGGTGATGGTCTACCGATGTGACGTCAAGCCCTATATCCCTCCCCCGATGCGGTGCTTCAAGTGCTGGAAGTTCGGCCATATGTCTTCCCGCTGCACTTCCAGCCTCACATGTCGAGATTGCGGACGCCCATCTCATCACGATACTCCATGTGCCCCGCCTCCCATCTGTGTCAACTGCGGGGAGCACCATTCACCTTGCTCGCCTGACTGCAAAGTCTTTCAGAAAGAGCGCAAAATTATGGAATATAAGACCCTGGACCGGCTGAGCTATACTGAGGCCAAAAGGAAATATGACAGACTCCATCCTGTGAGAATGACATCTTCTTATGCAGCTGCTACGACAACTGTGCTAGCCCCATCAGTTTCGAGACTTCCAGCCAGCTCGATAAGCAGTACGACTCCTCCTGCCCCCTTGCCTGTGGGGGGCTCTACCCAACCGGTTGCTCCTGCACCACCTACCTCAGGAGCAACCTCCTCCCACCCGTCGGGGACGTCCGTCCCCGCTTCTCAGCCGGAGAAGCGTCTAACTTCTTCGGCTACTCTCGCCCGTAAGAGTTCCCTTGGGACCCTCCCTTCCCAGGGTTCCACCAGCGGGAAGGATGACGGCCGCCAGTGGCATAAGTCCTCACCAGCGGCCGGGCGTAGGGCTTCACGATCCTCCTCTGTCCCGGAGACTGAATCGGTGAAGCCTTCCCAGCCGGTGCAACCCAAGGTTCAGCGAGAGAAGTCCAAGAGAAAGACCTCTAAGGCCAAAGAACTTGCGGTGGCGCCAACCCCACCGCACCTTTCGCGCTCTGCGTCTGAGGATGCAGTCGAGATTCTAGCGTCCGCTGAGGACCTTGATCTCGCTGGTCCCTCAGACGCCATGGATGCCTCTCGTACGGGTACTGAATCGGTGGCAGTGAGTGAACAAGCGGCGTAAATTGCCTTCCCAGTCCTTTCACGCCTTTCTCAGCCATGGACAATATCATCCTCCAGTGGAACTGCGGCGGTTTTTTCCACCATCTAGCTGAGCTCCAACAACTTATCAGCCGTCACCCTTTCTTCTGCATAGCTCTTCAGGAAACTTGGTTTCCAGCAATGCGAACCCCCGCCCTCCGTGGCTATCGGGGTTATTATAAGAACAGGGCAGCGTATGAAAGGGTGTCGGGTGGCGTCTGCCTCTATGTCCTTCACACTCTGCACAGCGAGTCTGTCCCTCTCCACACACCTTTAGAGGCTGTCGCTGTTCGGGTGTGGACGCCACAGGCTGTTACCGTCTGCAGTCTTTACCTTCCACCGGATGGTGATGTCTCGCAGCATGTCCTGGCTGCGCTGATAGCCCAATTGCCGCCACCTTTCTTGCTATTGGGCGACTTCAACGCCCATAACCCTCTGTGGGGTGGGTCAGTGGCAACAGGTCGAGGCGCCATCGTTGAGCATTTATTGTCGCAGCTCGATCTCTCGATTTTAAATGATGGTGCCTTCACACACTTCAGTGTGGCGCATGGCACATACTCCGCCATTGACCTTTCAATATGTAGCCCTAGCCTCTTACCGTCTCTCCAATGGAGTGTGCATGACGACCTGTGTGGTAGTGACCACTTTCCGATCTTTCTGTCACTACCACAGCGTCACTCTTCTGGGCGCCCTAGCAGATGGGCTATGAATAAGGCTGACTGGGACTTGTTCTCCTCCACTGCCGCTATTGAGCCTCTCTCTAGTGATGACATTGATGCGGTGGTTCAATCGGTCACCACCGGCATCGTTACTGCCGCCGAATCTGCCATTCCCCGTTCTTCTGGGTCCCCTCGGCGGAAGGCTGTGCCTTGGTGGTCGCCTGAAATCGCTGAAGCGATTAAAGATCGCCGGCGGGCGCTCCAGCGTCACAAGCGACATCCCTCCTTAGACCACCTTATCGCCTTCAAACGGCTGCGTGCGCGGGCCCGCCTCCTTATCCGCCAAGGCAAGAAGGAGTGCTGGGAGCGGTATGTGTCCACCATTGGCCTCCATGTCACTCCTTCGCAGGTCTGGGCCAAGATTCGACGCGTCTACGGCTATCGGACCCCTGCCAGCGTCCCTGCGCTCTCACTGAATGGAGCAGTTTGTACTGACTCCGACGTCATTGCAAACCGCTTAGCAGAGCATTTTGCTATGAGTTCCGCTTCTGCGAATTACCCCCAGGCCTTCCGCTCCATTAAAGAGCGGATGGAACGTCGGAGCCTTTCTTTTCGCACCGACGCTTCTGAACCCTACAACGCTCCATTCAGTGAGTGGGAATTTCAGAGTGCCCTTGCTGCTTGCCCTGATACCGCTCCCGGGCCAGATCGCATCCACTGTCAGATGCTGAAACACCTTTCAGTGGACTGCAAGCGACGCCTCCTCGACCTTTACAACCGTCTCTGGGTCGAGGGCGAGTTTCCGTCGCAATGGCGGGAAAGTATTGTCATCCCCATTTTGAAACCTGGAAAGAACCCTCTGGAGGTGGACAGCTACCGTCCCATTAGTCTCACCAACGTTCTTTGCAAGTTGCTTGAACGGATGGTGAGCCGGCGCTTAAATTGGGTACTGGAGTCTCGGGGCCTTCTGGCTCCGTCTCAGGGTGGGTTCCGGAAAGGCCGCTCCGCCGCCGACAATCTGGTGAGCCTGGAGTCGGCCATCCGTACTGCCTTTGCCCGCCGTCAGCACCTGGTCGCTGTCTTTTTCGACATGCGGAAGGCGTACGATACGACATGGCGTCATCACATCCTTTCTACGCTTCATGGATGGGGTCTTCGGGGCCCTCTGCCGATCTTTATCCGCAATTTCCTGTCGTATCGTACCTTCCGCGTGCAAGTCGCAGCCTCCTATAGTTCCACCCACGTCCAGGAGAACGGTGTGCCACAGGGTTCTGTTTTAAGTGTCTGCCTGTTTTTAATAGCCATTAACGGGCTCGCTGCGGCCGTGGGAAATTCTGTCTCTGCTTCCCTGTATGCTGACGACTTCTGCCTTTATTACAGCTCTACTGGCATTGCAGCTGTTGAACGTCAGCTACAGGGCGCTATCCGTAAGGCGCAGTCTTGGGCTGTAGAGCATGGGTTTCAGTTTTCGGCAGCCAAGACCCGCGTTATGCATTTCTGCCGGCGCCGAACAGTCCATCCTGGGCCGCGGCTTTATCTTGGCGACGAACTCCTTGCTGTGGTGGAAACCCACAGGTTTTTGGGGGTGGTTTTCGATGCCCGGTTGACTTGGCTGCCTCATATCCGGCAGCTTAAACAGACGTGTTGGCGGCATCTAAACGCTCTGAGATGCTTGAGCCACACCCACTGGGGCGCCGACCGCTCTACCCTGTTGCGGCTCTACCAGGCGTTAATCCAGTCTCGCCTGGATTATGGGTGCCTAGCTTATGGCTCAGCATCCCCATCTGCGTTGCAGGTGCTGGACCCAATTCTCCACAGCGGGATACGCCTTGCCACTGGTGCTTTCCGCACCAGCCCTGTGGACAGTGTACTAGTGGAGGCAGGTGTACCTCCACTGCGGTTCCGGCGCCAACGTTTGCTGGCCTCTTATGCGGCCCATGTTCTAAGCTTGCCCGGGCATCCAAATTATCGTGTCCTGTTCCCGCAGTCAGTCGTCCATCTGCCAGACCGTCGGCCCCGGTCGGGTTGTCCGATCGCCGTACGCGTCAAGGAGCTTCTCTGTGGGCTTGGGTTTTTCCCTGTTCCACCTCCTTTCCGGGCGCCTCTGCGTTCACCCCCGTGGTGTGTTCCTCGCCCTTGCCTTCGGCTCGACTTGACACAGGGCTCGAAGGACTCGGTCCCTCCAGAGGCCTTCCGCTGCCGCTTTTATTCCATCCTGGCCACGTATCAGGGCTCTGGAATTGTTTACACCGACGGTTCGATGGTTGCTGGTCGTGTCGGGTATGCGCTAACTCTAGGGGACCATTCCGAACAACGGTCCTTGGCGGCTGGCTGCAGCGTTTACACTGCTGAGCTAGTCGCCATCTTTAGAGCCCTAGAGTATATCCGCTCCTGCTCAGGTGAGTCCTTCGTTATCTGTAGCGATTCCCTGAGCGGTTTACGAGCTCTCGACCAGTGTTTTCCTCGTTCTCGTCTGGTGATGGCTATCCATGAGTCCCTGCATACTCTTGCGCGTTGCGGCCGCTCTGTGGTCTTTGTGTGGACCCCCGGTCATGTCGGTATCCCGGGCAATGAACATGTTGACCGCCTGGCGAAAGAGGCCACGAGTAAACCATCTCTGGATGTTGGCCTCCCAGAGGCTGATTTGCGGGCGGTCCTCCGCCGAAAAGTTTTTGCGCTTTGGGACGCTGAATGGCGCGATCGGATTACACCCAATAAACTCCGTGCCATTAAGGAGACGACGACTGTGTGGCGGTCCTCCATGCGAGCCAACCGCAGGGACTCAGTCGTCCTTTGTCGGCTCCGCCTTGGCCACTCCCGGCTAACACACAGTTATTTACTGCGCCGGGAGGACCCTCCTGTATGTCGCTGCGGGGCGGCTTTGACGGTGGCTCACATTCTGTTGGCCTGCCCCCTTTTAGCTGTGGTCAGGCAGACATTTGCGCTGCCTGATACGCTCCCTGCCGTTTTATCCGATGACCCTGTTATGGCTGCCTTAGTTTTACGTTTTATTAGGGCAGGGAGTTTTTATTCTTTCATCTGAGTGTTTCTGTTTTATTTTTTGTTTTGATTCTGGCCTTTGGCCTATGATTTTAAACTGATCTTTTAATGTGTTTCTAAGTGGTTGGCTTTTCCTTTTTTATTTCTATGGTCGGCCAACCACTGTCACACTCTGTGTGGTTTTAGTTCGTTTTGTCTTGTCCTTGTCTCCGTTTCTCTTGTTCTGTATCGTCTGTGATCTATTCTGTTCCTCGTTTTTATTCTCTGTGGATGTTCTTTGTCTTTGGAAAAAGGGACCGATGACCGTAGCAGTCTGGTCCCTTTCATCCCCCAAACCAACCAACCAAACAGTAGTAATTACATGCTGGTTTGAAGATTTTAAGGAAGCAAATTTTTCTGGAGCATTGGGACAGAGAAGAAGAGGGTGAAAATGGAATGCTTTGCATTTGCAGGTGATATAGCCCTGATGAAAAAGGCTTTTGAAGCTCCACACAGCAAATTGACACACTGGAAGAAGTGCTAAAGTGAAATGACTGTAAAATGACCTTTTAAAAAGGTGGAACTACTGTCAAACATTAAAGATAAAAATAGAACAATAAATCAAGTGACTAAATTTAAATATTTTGATGAATAGATCCAGTCAGGCTTTAGCAGCTACAGCTAAGAGAATGGAAATAACTTTCCAGACCACTCAAAAATGTACCATAAAAAGTTATTTTGAGAAGATGTCAAGACACTGTTATAAAAGCTAACATTTCTGAAAGCTTGCAGATTTCTTGCTTTACACTGAAGATATTTGTTAGCTTACCTATGACGCACAACATATATGTTGCAATCTGTGTTTGGATTGTTGTATGTAGGTCCCATTATTAATCAGTTCACATTGTGAATGTGGGTACAGTCTTCAGCTTTCATTACCATTTTGGCAAGATCAGAATATTATATGTATAAAAAAAATAAAGTAAATGAGTTGTTGATGTGATTGCATGATATCAATAGTTGGAAAGAAATTGATTTATTTTGTCTGAACACAATATAAGCACAGGGATAGAAATCCTAATGTAAGAAGTTATAAATTGGCTGCATATTGATGTAGTCCCAATATGGATAAAGGGGTTGTTAGTCATATAAAAGGAATATAAATACAAAATGTAGAAATTATTAAGTTCTGTATAGATCAGGATATAGAAGCATGTGCTTATGAGTTAATATTGGGAGAATGTGATACTTGTGACTGTTGCAGCGTACACTTCTCCACTGGGTAATTTGGAATTTTTCATAAAAGAATTTGATGAAATATTATGCTGTCTATCAGATAAAAGCTAGGTGTTATTAATTTGAGTTGATTTTTAATGTAAATTTCTTTAAGGGATATGGCAGGAAAAGTGGTCTAGAGTTGCTGTTAGCTGCTTATAATTTAGTATCAATCATCAATTTCCCTACTAGAATTACCAAACACAGTAGATCCCGTATAGGTAATTTATTCATACAACCAGCAGAAGTTAGAGAGAAGTGTCCATCCTTTTGTAAACAGATAGTCAGATCAAGATATACAATTAGTCACTTACTTAGTTCAGAAACACTTTAAGAAAAGTGTGAGGCTGAATGGCTAAACTACTGAAATTTTTAAAGGAAGCTTAAAAATATTGATTGGGGGGTGACATTTAAAATAAACCTAATGCTAGCTCTAAATTCAAGGTCTTTCTTACTGAGTTTGGATCCATTTTGGGAAGTATGACGGCATGCAGAAAAAGTAGGGCCTCTGAATTTTTTATTCTGCTCTCAAAATCAGCTGAGGTATTAAATGTCATGCATATTACTCAGTTGACTCTACTGCTTCATTGACGCAAGTTGCAACCATGTGCTACTAGCGGACTCTTGAGGAGGAGGAGGAGGACAACAAGGTCATTAGAGACAGGCTAGAGGACTCTGAATTTCAGAGTTGAACAAGGTGGTGTGTAAACATAACTATGTCAGTGCTTGAGAAACAGTGTATTTTAATCAAGTTTCTAACCAAAGAAAATATTATTCCAATTGTAATCCGCAGAGGAATGGAAGCTGTGTGTGGTGATGATTATATTGATGTAAATAATGTGCAAAGTTCGATTGCGTGTGCTCGTAATGAAGGAGATGGTGGTGCTAACCTCAATGTGTGTGACAGAGCTTGGAGTGGATGACCGCTTAAGGCAACTGACGAGACTCATAGGAATCGGGTTGATGAACTTGTCAGAGAAAATCGTCGGATAAAGACACAACTCTCAAGTAATTGTGGCATATTGTGAGTGTGTGCACGGTCCGTTAGTGCAGAACTGTAGTATAGAAAGCTTGAGTGAATGTTGGATGTCTTAAATGCTCACTCCTGACATGAAACAGATGAGACTGGACATCTGTCAACAATTTCTTTTGTTTTTTGAGCATGAGGCTGATGGGTTCCTGAATGATATTGTGACATGATGATGAAAGCTAGGTTTACCATTTTGACCAAGAACAAGAGAGCGTTGGTGGAGTTCCACCACAATCACTGGTGCCCACGAATTTAAAGACCTGCCCATCAGCAGGCAGTAAAGCTCAGTGTTCTGAGATGTTCAAGGTGTGGTGCATTTGGAATTCATGCCAGAAGGCACCACCTTAAACTCTGCTAGGTACTGTGAGATCCTTCGAAAACTGAAAGCATGAATTCCAAGATTTTGTCCACACCTCGAGCGACCTCTCCTTCAGCACAACAGTGCGAGACCTTAAAAGAGCGCTGCGACACCTGCAATAATCCAGCATGTTTGGTTCACTGGCATTGATCATACTTTGTGCAGTTCCAGTTTTGATCTGTTTCCAAAACTCTGATAACACCTACGAAGACTTCACTTTGATAGCAATGAAGCAGTGCAAACAGGGTTGATGTTATGGCTCTGTCAACGAAGTCAAATTGATATACAGTGAAGGTATCAACCAACTGGTCTCTCACTGGAAGAAATGTGTTGTCACCAGGTTGATTATTTTAAGAAATAAATATGTAGACATGAAGAATAAAGGTGTGGAATGTTAATAATATTTGTTTTATTAAAAACCTTTAATTATTTTCACGTAAAAAATTCAGAGGCGTTACTGTTTAGCACACCCTTGTAGGTTTCTTAAAAAATAATCAAATGTAATAATAGGAAGTCATTAAAGAAACTGTGGATCAAAGGGGATATGAAAGTCTCTCCACAACAACAAAAGGGCTTCTATAATCAGAACTTGTAATGATCTGGAAGTACTTTTATAGTATAAAAAGTAGTTTAACATACAAAGAAAAGTTGTGAAATAAAATCAAGCAGTTTGCACATCTCATCTGAAATTGACAGATCGCACAGCGAAATAAAATCAATGTGGAATAATGTTAAAAGAAAGACAAGGAAAGAAGCCATAGAAAGTGACATTATTTCTGTTAAAGAGAACTGTAAACAACAGTTCCTACATAGCAGATACTTTTATTAAATACTCCAAAATTGCAGGGGGGGGGGGGGAGAGGGGGGGAGGGGAGAGGTGGGGAGAGAATGTGTGTGTTGTGTGTGCTTCAGTTTACCAGATAAGCAGTAAATGAACAGTGCAGAAGGTAGTCATTAACAATACTTTATTTGGTAGTTAATGTAATCAGAGGTGCTAATCTTGGAGAACAAAAATGTGTGAATAAAATACTTCTGCGTATTGGGTCACATCTTTATGAAATACTATAAAACTGATGTTTTGACTGTTTTTGCTGTGGTCTTCTTCAGGCTGATTAAACTGAGGAAAACTGCTGCAAAGACAATTGAAATTTTGGTGTTGTTGTATTTAATAATATTGTGGTCCAGTACACTAAAGAATTTTATTAAGTTCAAACTGGTTGAGGAATTCAATGCACTTTGAAAACGGCATTGTTCACTTACTGCTAGGACAGAAAGTGAAACAGATATAACACTCAAAAATGTCTAATCCTTGAAAATGGAGTAGTAACTCCAAAACTTATGAACATAAAAATAGAGCATGGCAAGTGAAAAACTGTAGTACTGGTAAAACTATATCCAACCTAAAATGTTTTTCTCCACTAGAATCTGAACTGGGCACTTAAGAGTTGAGTACCACCTCACAGATATGCACTAGCACCTTTGGCGATGGATGCATCTCAGTACGTCCATTCTTCTGCATACTTGTAACACCTCATGTCTGCCTATTGTCTAAAAACAAAGGGAAAATACAATTCATAAAAGAAATTATGGACTGCTGACAGACAAACAATGCTATTTCTATTGATCTGTTTCCAAAACTCTGTCTTGGCACCTAGTTAGTACCTAGTGTCTTGGCACTAGGTACTGACATATTTTTCATTATTTCTCCTCAAATTCCAAGGTTTTTGCATTTTGAAATAGTATTATTAACATACAAGAGCTTAGAGTGGATATCATTATTAGTGGAGAATAATCTAATAAATAAAGACTATGAACAAACAGCCATTACAACAGATGACCTAACTTACATAATTAAGCTCTCCAAAACTGGTTATCATACTTTGAGTTCTTTTCTTGTTCAAGAGACATTTGGGAGGAAATAGAAGGGATGTGAAAATCAGTTTACTAAGAACTATGAGATAAAGAATCAGACAAGGATCAAATGTGAATTATTTCAGTAATGATAACTGTAACTTAAGGGTTTAGCTGATATATCCTTCACTATCTTATCCTACCTTGGTTGGTTCCTCATTTGAACAGCTTTGTATAATTTTAGTATTTCTCTCATTGTAAACTATGAGCTGCAACGTTTTTGTCCTTTTGATATTGTTTCTTAATTATTAATGTATGCCCTTTGGTTTATTTGTCTCATGGTGTTTTTTGTACATTTTCATTGCAGCTGAGCTTTGCCCATAGTCAGCTTTCTCAATACAGGCAGCGATTCCTACGGCAGTTCAGTCCTGTTAATTTGCTACGCCTTGAACAGCTTATTTTTGTAATTAGCAAGCTTCTACGTCTGCTTGGTAAGCTTGATTTTTCAACTAATTTGTTCTTTTTACAATATGACATGAGTTTTGTTTCTGATAAGTTTCTTTCTGTGAAACATATCTGATTATATCTTGTATTTTACCTTTTTCTCTCATAGTAAGCTACTTTTAATAGTATGTATAGATATATAGTTTTTTTCTCTTGAAGAATGCAGCTTGCAATTTTTTAGAGTTATTATCCTAACTTGTTCGTGGTGTGTACTCAGCTACCTGGTCTGCAGCAGGAATGACAGGGACACTTCCACCTGGTCATTATTTTTCGTGGAAAATATTGAAGACAAGTTTGGCGAAGTGGATCTCTTAGTAACATATGGTTGAGTTCGCTGTTGATCAAACTTCTTCTGGTGCCCAGTCTGAGGCCCTTCATGGCTGTGACCATCTTGGTGACATCCTTGTGTCCATTACTCTTCACCCATTTTTGAATATAGTTCAGGATGCCATTTTTTATAGGGACCTTATCCTTCAAACTGATGAGCTTGGATCCAATCTGGAACAGCAGAGCGTTCATGTTATTCAGCATGTTCAGAAAGGCCATAAGGGCAGTTGCATAGATACCAGTGACTTTATTCTGGCAATCGGTGTTTTGAGTGTTGGTTGGTTTGGTTTAAATGGTTCTGAGCACTGTGGGACTTAACATCTGAGGTCATCAGTCGTTTTGAGTGTTAGGCATGTCCTCTTGCTGTATAGTGGACACACTGTGTGGTGAAAGTGGACACCTACTCCATGAGGGGAGCCCGTGTTCCACCGCCTGTGGATGTTAATTGTCACGGCCATCACTTTCTACATTTGCCAGATTCTCCAGTTTATAAGAAGGTATAGATGCCA
This sequence comes from Schistocerca cancellata, assembly GCF_023864275.1. Lineage (NCBI taxonomy): Eukaryota > Metazoa > Arthropoda > Insecta > Orthoptera > Acrididae > Schistocerca > Schistocerca cancellata. The sequence continues at coordinate 242,447,200 of NC_064630.1, forward strand.
CAAGTCAGCCGCAGGAGCCTCAGTTCCATGTGCCCCAAGGTCGCCCCCCACTCTTTCAGTTTCAGGTCTCTCTGAAGCCTGCTTTTTCTCTGAGCTCTGCCCTCCTCAATCTATGAATGAGGAGGAACAAAGCGCCCCCCCCTCCCCCTCAGTGTGCCCATCCCCCTTCCAACCTGATTCTGACCTCTTATTTATGGATGTCATCCCATCCATGTTGGTGAAACTCTCCCCCTTCCAACCTGATTCTAACCTCTTATTTATGGATGTCACCCCATCCATTTTGGTGACAATCGGCACACTACAAGGTTGCCAGTGTCAGTTTTCCATCCTGGATGTTATCCTCCCAGTTGACCTTTGTACGGATCCGTATGTTCTACTACAAGACATTGCGACTCATTTTGCATTCACATTGTGAGGTAACGGGTGAGTTGTGGCGCCCTGGAAGTATTCTAAGTTCAGAGTTGGCGGCCACCGCTTGGGCCACGCGGCAGGGTCGCGCTCGTTAGCAAACACGTGGTGCCAAACGTTAGTCAGACGAGAGGGGTAGCCCCAGCGCATGGTCCAGCCATGTGGCTGGGAATTCCACTGTGACGAGGATGATGCTTTACGTCGATGAAGGAGATGTCTACGTGCCAAAGATGGCGAACTTTGTGAAACCTTAATGGCAGACATTTCACAGTTTGTATAGTAATTAATAGTAACCAGATCAATCATGATACATCAAAAAGAAACATGTACATTTGTTTTATTTGCACTACGATGCCGATGGTGTAATCAGATTTTCCATACATTTATTAGTTTAAAGTTTAGTATTAGATGGTAAGCTATACAAGTAACACTCGGCAACGAATTTCCAAAATATAAATGCTTCATCCGATTTTGTCGATCGATGTATCTGTAGAAAGCTATTAGTGTAAACCTAAATTGGAACGAATTACAGACATGTAACTAGAATAGTATATGAGCTATTGGAGGTCAGAGTATCCGATTACCGTTGATCGTGCCAGGCCATAAGTACTCCACACTTACAAGAAAAAATGGTAGCAGCATGCTTATAAATATATTTATTCATCTATGTCTTTGTTCATATCCGATACATACTATTCATGAAGAAATTGGTTAAATATTTACTGTGTTTTAGGAAGCACAGAGACATTAGGCAACTCGCCTACCTGTTCTATTTCTTTTGTTATATGTTTATTTATTTAATAATGTGTATTAGAGCGTGTTTATGGTCCAGCTGTAGGAATATTTATTTAATTTCAAGTATTTAAATGTAAATCCATTGTTTTGTATGTGCTTAAATGTGTGTGTGGGTGCGTTGGCTTGAAAATATGGTGCGAGTGCTCTAGCCAATCACAGCGCTCGTGAATGGGGAGACTGGATGGGAGGGAATTCTGGCAGTGCGGCAGTTGTGGACAGTACGGCACAGGATACGAGTGCTGGACCCAGACAGTACAGCGCGTTGGATGCACAGTTGGCGGAAATACTTGGACAGTGGGGCAGTTTGCGCATGGTCGCGGAGAATAGAAATATTTCGGAGTGCCAACCTGTGTTCTTGTGTGATTTCCGTAGCTTCTGCAGTGAAGATGTAGTGTGAGTTTAAAAGTGAATATCTTGCGAGCTATGTTGTTGTTCATAACTATGTGCAGTAGGAGTCTATTGTTTCCCTGTTATTCAACTTATATTTTATTTAATTGCTGGACCATCGACACCATTAAGTGTTTTGCAGAAATATACCGCATTCTCAAAAGTACTTCTACTATTGTACTCATCATTTAAAGACGTTAGATAGTGCCTGCAGATTTTATTTAATTGTGATCTTTCATTTATAAATTGATATGTTACTTTCATAATTAGCAATTGCCGAGTGATAGAAACCTTCGACCATTCGATTCATGTGTGTATTCTTATCGTATACTGTAGACTCAGCAGTATTTGGCCTGTAATGTGGCAACTACGTATCCCAGCCCCTAGACAACGAAACCAGCCAAAACTTTTAATATTACAACTCTGAGTCTGAGGTTATGTAGTTAAGGGCCACCACCACATCTTTCAGTTTAATTTGAAAGCCCGCAGCCTCCTATCCGACTACCTTCCTCCTCTGGAACCAGTGGTATGAAGCTTCCCACTTATGTTTTACCCCTTTCAACCGGAATCCTGCAGTGAACCTTTTACTGAAAGGGAACTTCTTCTGGCCTTCTCCTTTTCCCAGGCTTCTGCCCATGGGCCCAGTTCCACCCATAACCAGTTGCTTTAATGCTCCAGTCCTCCACAACAGCAATAGCTCCTCTGAGTGTTGAACTGCAGTTGGCTCTTAGGTGCCTTCCCCTCTGTGGTTACTGTCCTTAAGCCTGGTAAGGATCTGTTGGAAACCACAGTTTGACTGGTCTTTTCGCAGCACCTCCATTTCGTTGCAGTTTTCTGAGATCTGTGTAAAGGCCTACAGCATGGCTTGGTGCCATCACATCTTATTTACACTCCACGAATGGGGTCTCCAGAATCCTCTCTTGATATTTATTCGCCAGATCCTGTCTCACTGGTCATTCTGAGTGGGGTTGGCACCATTCTCAGCTTTCTGTGGACGCAGGGGAATGGCATTCCACAGATTTCCATATAAATGTTTTTTTTTTTTTTTTTTCCTCGTTGATATTAATGGGCTTGTGGCCTCTGTCGGATCATTGGTCACCCCTGTTTTGTCTGTGGATGATTTCTGTATTTGGGCTAGTACCCACTCTGTGGCCTCTACAGGGCAACAGCTCTTGGGTGCCATCTGGCGCACTTCTGCGTGGACTCTCTCTCATGGTTTTCTGTTATCCCCCTGTTGCTGCACTATGGTCCATCCCAATCTGGAGCTTTACGTCGATGCCCAATGCCAGATATTGTTTCCCCAGTTTCATTTCTTGGGTCTTCTTTTTGATAACAAGCTTACTTGGTTGCCCCAAATCTGCCTTCTGAAGATTGGCTGTTTCTGTAAACACTATTCATTTGCTTCCTTGCCCACACATCTTGGGGCACAGATCATTAGACTCTTCTCCACCTTTATCGGGCCTTAGTTCTGTCCTAACCAAACTATAGTAGTCAAGTTTATGGCTCAGCTTCCCCTTTCACACTGCTTCTCTTGGACCTGATCCACCTTTGTAGTATCTGTTTGGCCACTGGTGCCTTTCACACTAACACTGTTGATAGGCTCATGTTTGATGTTAGGACCCCCACTCCCCCCTCCAGTTCAATGGTCCCAACTCCAGGTTTTCTATGCAATCACTCTCTGTACTTTCCCTGCTCACCTTTGCTCTTCTATTCTTTTTTTGTGGTTTCAGGATTTCGCCTGCCCATTGCCCACCTGTGGGTGGGTTTACCATTGGGCTGTGCCTCACTTCTCTCTGCCATGATTTTCGTCTTCCCTCTTTGTTCTGTTCCCCACTTTCTCTCCTGAACAGACTCCCCCCTCGAATTCTGGTTAGTTCCTCAGCCCCTGTTTTGGATGGATACTTCTGGGGTTTTAAAGCCTTCATTGCTCTGATGGTGTTCTGTTGTTTTTTCCACCTGCTCATATGAGAGTTTCAGGATGCTATTGTTTTTTACGCTGATGGCTTTAAACCTGGGATCACACGAGATATGCTGTCATGTCTTCTTTTGGCACAGATCATCTCTTGCCTCCCGAGTGTGGGGTATTTACCATGGAACTGATAGCCATTTACAGGTCCCTCTACTTTATTAAACTGTCCTTTCTCACCCAAGTTTTGTTACACAAGTACTTGATGAGCGGCCTTCAGGCTATCGTATGGTGTTTTTCCCACTGCATCTTGGTTCCTGAGCCATCTGCAACATTCTTGCTATCTTGACCGTGCTGCTTATTCAGTTGATTTACTTTGGGTTCCTGGCCATGAGGATACCCCAGGTAATGAGGTTAACGATCTTCCGGCTGGGGGTGGGTCATGGCATCATTTACCTTCATTTTCCATGACCCCTGCAGGGATGGATTTGTGACTTCACTTCAAATTCCTTTTCATGCAGTTGTGGGCAGTCCCTGGTAGGGTTGTGCAATTAAGGGGATTCCTGCCATGTGGCATTCTTCTCCCCACCCCTATCAGTGAGAATCTACTGTCCTCTGTGCCATCTTCATATCAGCCATACCAGGTTGACCCTTGTTTATTTACTCCATAATAGGCCTTCCCCCACCCTTTTGTAGTTAAGGGGCCCCCTTCACAGTGATCCATATTTTGCTGGACTGTCCCTTCGTTTTGGCCCTTCACACTAAATATGCCCTCCCCCTCTCCTTGTCTCGAGTGTTAGCAGATGAACCTCGCGTGGTTACATCCATCCTCGGTTTTCTTTATGAAAGTGGTTTGTCCTCCGAGATTTAAGTACTTGAATTTCCTTCCAGAATTGGAGTACCTTGGTTTATGTTGGTGCTGGTTTGGGAGGCCTTCATCTTTATCTCTGTGCTGGCCACAAATTCCCCCCTTATTTCCTTATGTTCTGTCTGGGCTTTTGTGCCATTTTGTTTCCCCCTTTTCTTGTGTCTTCTTCCCCGGGGTGGCAGTAATGGTGTCCCAGTGTGTATAGTGCCTCTAGGGTGCCCCCTGCTCTTGCCCCTTCCCATCTCCAACCCTCCCCACTTCTGTTCTTTACTCTTGCTGTCATCCCAATGTTCCTTCTGCCTCTTCGTTTGGCTTTTTTGTTTTACGTTGATTGGACTGAACTGTGCCGCTGATGTTGATCCCCCCTTAGTTTCTGCCACCGTAGATCGTGGGACCGATGACCTCGCTGTTTGTTGCACTGACTGACCGACCGACCCGACTGACCCGACCGACCCAACCGAGACGTCGACATTACTGATTTTTTTCAGATGCTGATACATATATTTTTGTAAACAGATTGCGCACAGTGGTTGAGTGAGCGAACACCAGGAGCGTGCTCGACATAGATGTTAAACGTTCGTTAGCTCAACCGAGATTGGGCATAGACTGTAGATTTTGAGTGATGTCCAAATATTTAAAGATTGGAAACTTCAGGAAGGTTTGAAAAATGGCTATGTCAGATTCAGGACTTTCTATAAGTATTGGCAAAAATTCGGTTAGTGAACAATGTGATGGTTTAGAAAGTTTCTAGAGTTGTTTTGTGCATCTGTGTGAGGAATACACGACTTACAAATACAAATCCCATATGAAAAATTACTGTAAATTATGCAGAAATCTTAATTAAGTGCTTATTTTTTAATGAAGTATGCCATTTTGTGCACAAAATTCAAGTCTGCAGATATATTATTGGAAAGGTTGGAATGTAATGAGCATAGAAGCAAAATCTACAATGGAAAATGTAGCTAGTTCTGAAACTGAATATTAATTATCTTATAAATTATTAGTTTTGCAGAATTTCAGATGTGTTGTTTGAAATATGAACTGCCAGTCTTTATGCGTCACTATGCCCAGAAACACATACTAACCCTCAAGGCTTTTCTTATTCCTTAATGAGGTGGAATTTTCTGTTAGATCCAACTTTTAATTAAATGGTTTCACAGTAAAACTAAGTGCAGCATTAGAATCAGCACATCAGAAATGTTATGTTGAATAATGAAAGTGATTGGGAAGTAGTTTAGTGTTTTGGGATATTCGAACACTGCCACATGTATACTACTTGGGAAATGTACAAGATTTAAGAAATAGGCAAGTAGAAAAAAGAAAATTATTTGTTAACAGCAGTTGAAGTCATAAACAGATGGAATAATTCTAATTAACTATGTCACATCGGGAAGGTTTACCGCTAAAATTCTGAGAACAAGACAGTATTATCACCAGTTGTTCCTTATGCACACTGAACAGTTGTTCCTTCTGCTTGCTGTTCATGTATGGTACAGGAAACGGGGAAATGTAGAGGTATCCAAAGTTGCCATCACCATGCACTGTAATGTGCCTAATGGAATAAAGATGTAGTCATAATTTACTTACTGTGGATGTCCTATGTATCTTGTTAAATTCTTTTATTTTTATGTGAAATGAAACAAATCTTGTGAACAAACTTCCTATTGGCTTCTGTCTCGGGTTCTTCGGCTGATGTTCATCTAATGATTTTTCTGACGTTTCGCCAGCACGAGTGGCTGGCATTGTCAAAGCTTCACCCTCCATTGCCGGTGGTGAACTGCAATTGAGGGTGAAGCTTTGACATGCCAGCCACTCGTGCTGGTGAAACGTCAGAAAAATCATTAGATGAACGTCGGCCGAAGAACCCGAGACAGAAGCCAATAGGCAGTTTGTCAACAAGTGGCCACGAAAGCCTTAATAATTTTGAAATCTTGTGAACTTGCTTTAGTAGTATAAAATGTGTTGGACTTTGTGAGCATACATTATTTACTGGACACTTGCTATGTGGTGCAACCACAGCTGTAGTAATCCATTTCAGCTAATCAAACCACGACAGCTGCTGGCAAATAGGTGCAGAACAGGTGAACCTAAAGAAAGTACAAAGTTTACAATAACAAATAACCTTAGCTCGACTGTATCAAAGTGCTGCAGCGTCAATTACTTGGACACGAGGAAAGATGAAACCATAAGATGAAAATGATGGCAATCAAATGAAATGGACAGAGTCCCCAAATAGATCCAGCTTACCAGCGAGTGCGGTGAGCAAACCACAGAAGCGACCAGGACACGAACACAGCTCATATGTAGTGCACAGATCATGTCCACGGAAGATCGCCCAAGCTCGCATGTGCAGAACTGGGGGTCCGACACAGGAGCCCAGTTGTTCCAAAAGTGCGTTAGCAATGGGAGGAACCAAACGCAACTGTGAAATAACTACATAATGCACAAGAAGATAGGAGAACATCCGTGCGAAACCAAAATCCAGATGTTCCACTAAATTTCTTGGTTGGGTTTGATTCCTTCCATTGCTAATGTGTCTTTGGAACCATTGGACTCCTATGTTGGACCTCTGGTTCCACACATACGCTCCTGGACAGTCTTTTGTGAACATAACCTACACACCACACCTGTGTTGTGTTGGTGTCCTGGTCACTTCACCTGTTGTTTGCACATGGCACTTTCTGATACACTGGATATGCTGGGGGATTCTTGTCCATTTCCTTTGATTGGCATCATTTTATTCTTACAGTTTCATCTTGCCTTTTGTCTTCTCTCATTTCACAGATGAAGGGTATGTTTTTATATGCCAGTTTCAAGCAGGAAGATGGGGGACACACATTATTTACCCTCATGGGGATGTAATCGCAATGTAAAAGCCATAGTCCTCACCCTGTAATTGGCACTGCGGCACTTTGATATAGTCAAGCTAAGGTTAGTTCTAATTGTAAACTTTGCCCTCCTTAGGTTCTCTTGCTTCTCACCTGAACATGCAAATTTTTGGTTACAAAACTAGTTGTAACTGAGTGAATAATAAATGAATTCCCAGCAGCTATTGCATTAATAGTGACCTTTCAGCACTGCACAAGATGTAAAATTCCTTGTGGTCCAGCTATATAACAAGCTAAAATGGAGCAAAGGAAAAATAAATTAATGAAGAAGTAAACAAAATGTTTGTTCAGCAGAAGCAAGTAGTAAGAATAATATGTTAAGTTGATATTTGTGCATCTTGTGGAGAATCGTGCATCTTGCACTAGCCATGTCAAGGCTCATAAAATTTGTACACAACTTACCAATACATTTACTCCTTAATGGTTTTTGTTGCTTATAATAAAAATCAATTCCAATGGAACTTTAACTTACACATTTGCAATACAAAATGCAGAAATGACTTTCATGATGATTATCCTTCTTGCCCAAGACTCATAATGGAGTTATGTACTCTGGTGGCAAAGTATTCAACAAGCTCCTATTTAACATAAAGCAAAAAAAATTGGAAATACTTACCAATTCTAAAGGAGAGGAAACCCTCATTAGCCCCTCTTACAAATTATCTGAATATCAGGATTCAGGAATTTAAAAGTTCTGTTAGTTGCATTACAATTAGTAGTATTTGTTACAAAGTGATAATGTACTAAAAGTTGTAAAAACATTTTCTTTGAAAAATGACACTGTAATCAAGCAAATATTAAGCTACTAATAGGAGATAAGTAGCAGCTATACAATAAAACTGAGGAAGCAACAGGTTTTTCAAAGTAGCGGTTTCCTTACTAATTTACTCAATTACATTTAGGTGACACAAGTGTGAATAGCATTTGGCAGTATGGTGAATAATTTACTGATAATACAAGGCACAGATTAAATTTCTATGCTGCACTTGTCTCAAATTAATAAGTACCTTGATTTGTTCCATGTTCCTGAAAGTTCTTGATGAATCTATGGTACATGAATGAATGAATGAATGAATGAGTGGAGGTAGTCAGAATTTTGAGGAATGGCATGACATGGAATATTAACGAATATTAAATGTTAGATTAATGTAAATGATTATAAAGCAGGGAAAATGTGATGTGTGAGAGAGAATACAGATGAAAATATGGTGACAAGGAGCAGTTACAGAAGTGTTGTTTTAGTTTAAAGTTTATGAAGTGTTTCAAGTTAACAACTGCAGGTGAATGATAAACAGTAATTGCCATAAACGATGTTTCATCTAAATTTTTGTGTTTTTAATGACAGACAATCCAGAATGACACTGACCATAATGAAAATATGTCTTTGTAACTGTAACTGTTAGCATTTAAATGGTTGTTGAATAAGCATTATGTGTTAGGTTCATTGTGAATTATTGAATATTACCTACTGCATAGTATTATCTAATTAAATTGAAATTAATAATCAAGCTGTGTTTAAATGGAACATATACATTGTGTGGATACTGTGCTCAGGGTCACAGACCTTAACATTCCAGTGTTTACCTGCACATGATCTTCCTCCCAACTAAATATATTCTGACTGCCTAAATTAAACTTGAGATATGTCCACAGACTTTAGGTTGAAGTGGAGGTGGAAGCTTACAACATATCACATTACATAAAATTATAAATAATGTGAAATGAATCAAAAATTACTTGACTACTGAGAGTAATGTCAATTGAGCTTTAATATTTGATTAATGCTGGTAAACTAAGTATAAGATTTGTGGGGAAACAGCTACAATAATACAAAATAAATGTCACTGTTGGTATTAAAAAGCCAGATTGAGAGTATTATCTTTGAAGAAATTATCATTATTCATCATATGAAGGTTTTTAACTATCTCTAATTATTATTTGGTTAATGCTCTGTAATTGTATGCCAATGTTAGAAACATCCTATAGGATAGGATAAAGTAACTTATATAGTGTTCTGTGAATTCATTGTTTGGCCTTTCTTTTTGCTAGTTAACTGAGTTACCGTAACAAATGGACATGCTCCATGATCACATAAGGAGTTCTAGTCAGAAAAATCACTAGGTGCTGTCAGCTATTAGCAAGGCATATTAAATAACTGGAACTGAAAGAAGGGGTGAAGCCATATTACTAGCTAGATGTGCAGACAGAAGAGTGTATAAGAAGGCAGAATGTGGCATTTGAAGAAAATTGCATGACACAGTGATGGACAGATTCAGGAGGTGTAAGAATAGAAATGGCCACACTGATTGGGCATAACTTTCGGGAAAGGAAAAGAGAAAGAACAACAACACACAAAATAAGCTGAAACAGGATGAAATAGAGTGGATGATTAGTTCACTTTTATAGTTTACGTTTCGCAGGAATATTAAAGGTATGGCCACCATTAACACAGCTGAAACATTCTCATACATAAGCCTCCCTATGAATTCATCTCTGGAAATTTCCCTTTGACACGTTGTACAGTCACATAATATACGATGCCTGTTTTGCGAATGGTTCTGTTCCTCACCATCAGTCTGTCGCTAGTCAGTTACTCTCTTTTTCCCACCATCAGTCTGTCTAAGGAATTTATACCCAACGTAAGATCACCCCCTAGATGGACTACAAAAGCAACTAACAATGTGCAACCTCTGATTACGCAACTTTACAGCTTCTAGCAGCAGCATCATTGGTTGACGTGTTTGGTGTCCCATGTACGAGCAACAAATCGCTGCTACAACTTCAGCTTATAAGCTGACTGATAACTTACACGGAGGCACAAATGATATTGCTTGAGAGCATGGCTTAAAAATTGGCCCTAACCAGGAAAATTGAGTGACAGAGGAGTACTATATGAAAAATATACCACAATGGGCACACTTATATCTGCAGTAGAGATGCTGACTATTTAAATTCTTAAAGTGCTCTGTAATGGCTGTACATAAATTCAGCTATTCAGTAAACGGTTTACAGAACTGTTTTCTTAGGTGACCACAAACTTTCAGCAGCCAGTCTGTGTTATAAGTGTGTTTTAGAAATAAAACCCAACCTTCATCATACACAGGAATGCCTTTGATCTTAATATTCTTATTTAAAAAGAGAGAAAATAAATAAAAGCGTACTTCTAGTTGTTTTGCCCACTAACTTGGTCACAACCATGCACTATTGATTAGACATAAATTAGTTATGGTAATTTTTATGCCTCTTGTCCCACAAAAGTTGGGCTATACTAACACAAATGTTTTGGGAAAGTCTTTTAGCAAATTCTTCCTTTGAACTAGCTCAAAGTTTTCTCATGATTGCCTGTTGTGTGGGGTATAGTGACAATACTCAGACAGATTTGAATCTAAATGTTGCCCATTGTAATGGAAGGCATGAAGCACCACAAATGTACCCACATAGGCCGCTAACATAACTGTACATGTGCTATTTTGTTACCTGAAAGTGTTGTGTACTGTCAGTTGTTTATGTAACTTACACAGAATGCAGCCTAAATCAATACCCCACCCATTGTATTTTTTTCTTTATGGTGGAATAATCTCTTGCCAGTGTTTTCAATGTGTTCTGTCTTTAAAATGGTTATGAAAATGGTTTTATGATATTCCAGAGGGTCTAGCTTGTATAAGAAAGTATTTTCAGTTTGTGAATTTTAATACCATTTTGCAGGTGGTAGGCCTGGTCACCATCCTGATGTCAGTACTGGTTTGCGAGCTGCAGAAGAGAAGATGTATACACTAACAGATTTTCTGTTATTTGCAGAAATTGATAATATCAACCCATACGTGTTACTGCAATTTTGCAAGAAGAGTAAGCTGGCACATAAGGTAATACCATGCTGATTTGTGATATTTTGATTAGGATATTTGGATAAAAACAAATTGGTTTACCTGGGTTCAAATTTCACCTTATTATTGTACAAGTTGGCAATATTATGAGAAGGATAGTTGCTACTCACCATATAGTGGAGATGCTGATTCACAGATATATTGTTTAATTGTACAATTTGGTATAGATATGATTGACAAGCTTTACTGTTGTGAAATTTGGAACACTTTCTTACTAGAAATCTTATAAATACATCCCAAGATTTTTGTTAATACTGACCAGTACTGCACTAAATTCATATTGTTTTGTAAAAATACTTGTAAAAATGTCTATTTTGCATTTGGAGGATGCCTAGGCTTGATGCGGTTTAAAGGTTTATAGCCAATATTTATTGAGGACTAAACTAAAAAGCATTTGCACTTAAAGGTAGACAGAAAAATAAAATGCGGAAATATTTATTTCTATGATATGAAAAATTGTGTGTCTCAGTGGATAAGAGCCAGATCTGAGGTTTGGTCCTCTGTTAGTACTAAGGTTTTGCTGCCATTTTAGTTTCTTTCCTCTCTGGGGTAATGATTTGATAATGTGAAAAATGCCAAGGTGTACTATGGATCAGAATCCACATTAATCTGTAGGACCCACTACAAAAAGCCAGGCAAGTCAGTTCGAAGGTGCCTACTAAAGCATACATGTAGAGTAAATAAAGACTGGCAACCACCAGTATAATTAATAATCCAGAAATTAGCTTTACATAGTGATGAATTGTAAAAGAGATTAATGTATTAACTATGCAGAATGAAAAATGATCTTTTCTGACACAGGCACTCTAATTGATAAACCTAAATCTTAAATGTGGAAACAAGGATCCCTTCTTCTGAGGGCAAAGTGACCAAGGAGTGGATGGTAGAGGCTCTGGTGTTTCACCAGTTGGATGGCAGAAGTACCATAAACACTCTTGTTAATAACTGTCTTCTGAGCTCTCTAGAGTTCATGTATGTAATTGATTTCTTGCTTCACGCATTCATTCTGCGGTACATGATCTGTAAATCCTATCAGGAAAGAAAATTTTTAGGAATGTCTAATGAGTCAAGGTGTAAATTTTAGGTCAAAATCAACTATCAGAGTACATCTGTATGCTGGGATTAGTCTGCCTGTGTGTTTTAAGCTGCATAAAGCTATAATTGGGCTAAATACAGTTCTTAGAAAAAAGATTATTGCTTTGGCAAAAAGGATGTAAAATGAACAGAAACTTACTTCTTTCCTACTTAGACTAAACAGCTGATCTTTATCTACTGCTTCTTCAGAACAATTATCTGCACATTAATGTCATGAAAGGCAACTATTTGACTGCAAACAAAGGTGGGTGGGGCACAAACAAGTGTGGCAGATACTTCACTAGTCTACCTCATGGTGTAGGAGATATAATTAATCTCAATCTCTTCCTTTCTGTAGCAGCAATTACTGCCTTTTCTCACTCCTGCATTGTGTCTACTACTACGTACTTCCACATCTTTCTTGGCTGTCCTCACATCTCCCTTTACTATCACGTACTTTATTTACCTTGGCAGGTGATGTCCAAACCATTTCAGCTGATATTCTTCTCCCGAGGCTTTATATATAAATCCCAAATTGCTCTGTTTGGGATCCTGTCCTGCCTACTTTTATTTTCTGGTATCTCATTTCTGCTGCATGTATCAGACTTTCTGATCAGCTACTCACAATCCGTGATTCCCAGTCATAGTTCCGCTAATTTGGTTTCTTTCAATATCTGTCTCTTGTGAGGAAGTTCCATTTGACTACTTTAGACAGGTGACCTGTTGCCCCATCTCTTTGCCTAATTTTGTCTTTCATCTTCTTATCTGCTCTGAAGATAGAGCCCAAGTACTCAAATTTACAAGCCTGTTCTTACGCCTTTGCTTTAAATGTGCTTTTTCTCCATTTTGTTTGTAATCATGGTTTCAATTTTTCCAGCAAAATGCCTTCATTCCTTTCTTCTTCAGCTCTTCCACCCAGACATTAATGTTGCATTGGAAGTTTTTATCAAAGAGGGCAATTTGCCAGGTCACCTGAAAAAGCCAAGTGGTCAGTTGAATGGCTTACATATGGTGATCTACAGCAGTCAGATTTTTAATATTGCTGCTACATGTGTTCATTGTGTGGTAAAGGCATAAGCAAGGGACTGCGGTGTTGCTTGGATATCTTGCTTGTAGTGAAGTCAGCAGATCTCTGATTTTGTGTTCTCATAGAGTTATTTTTGAAAACATTACTGGAGATATCAGTGATCAAAATACAGTCTTCAAAATTAATTATAGTAGTCTAAAGGTTTACTAAAAGATGACCGGTTTCGATCATCACAGGCTCGAAACCGGTCACCTTTTAATAAATGTGCCTTGTTATCCAGACTATTATAATTAATCTCGTCTAGTTCTTGAAGATTGCATAGGGGATCCTGGTGGTTCTACATAAAGCTTTGCTAACTGCTGGCATTCTTATATGGACTTCCAGAGACCAGATCTTAGAACCCTGTCTGTTGCCTCCTGCACGTCTAGAAATATAGCGTAGAAGAACTTGTTTCCTCCAGAAGTTTTTGACCAGCCATCCTAAGTGTGAAAATGGGATGTCGAGTGTGTCGATCTAGGTCAAAAGAGTGAACGTGATGAGACTATCCAGTGGTGTGCCTGAAGCCATCCTCAACTCCATATTTCAAGTTGTTGTCCAAATTATTTCTTGGATCCACAATAATTAAAACACATCACTAGTCACATTATCGAGCACTTAAAAAAATAATAGTTACCTGTCATCTGTCACCAAGGAGCTCTACACTTGGTCCAACAGTACCCTCCTATGTCTGCTGCCTGTCTGCAAGACTCTCTTGGTTTTCCTATTTGTTTTACTTTGTAGACTTTATTTTCTTGTAATGTCCAATATTGTTGACTGCTTTTGATCTCACTGTGTTGTTTGTATCCTTTATTTCATTGTTTTTTGTTTTTAAAGTGTCCATAGCTCTCTATTGCACATACACTATGTGACGAAAAGTATCCAGACACCTGGCTGAAAATGACTTACAATTTTGTGGCATCCTCCATCGGTAATGCTGGAATTCAGTATGGTGTTGGCCCACCCCTAACCTTGATGACAGCTTCCACTCTCACAGGCATACATTCAATCAGGTGCTGGAAGGTTTGTTGGGGGAATGGCAGCCCATTCTTCACGAAGTGCTGCACAGAGGATAAGTATCGATGTTGGTCGGTTAGGCCTGGTATGAAGTCGGTGTTCCAAAACATCCCAAAGGTATTCAGTAGGATTCGGGTCAGGATTCTGTGCAGGCCAGTCCATTATAGGGATGTTATTGTAGTGCACTATGCCACAGGCCATGCATTATGAACAGGTGCTTGATCGTGTTGAAAGATGCAATTGCCATCCTCAAATTGCTCTTCAACAGTAGGAAGCCAGAAAGCTCTTAAAACATCAATGTAGGCCTTTGATGTGATGGTGCCATGCAAAACAACAAGGGGTGCAAGCCCCCTTCATGAAACACATGACCCCACCATAACACCACTGCCTCCGAATTTTACTGTTGGCACTACACACGCTGGCAGTTGACGTTCACAGGGCATTCGTAATACCCACATCCTGCCATTGGATCGCCACATTGTATCCTGTGATTCGTCACTCCATACAATGTTTTTCCACTGTTCAATCATCCAGTATTTATCCTCCTTACACCAAGCGAGGTGTCGTTTGGCATTTTCCAGCGTGATGTGTGGCTTATGACCAGCCGCTCGACCAGTTTGCTCACTTCGAGCCTAACTGTCATAGTACTTACAGTGGATCCTGTTGCAGTTTGGAATTACTGTGTGATGGTCTGGATAGATGTCTGCCTATTACACATTACGACCTGCTTCAGCTGTCAGTCAACAGACAAGATCGGCTTGTACGCTTTTGATGTTTAGGAGTGTGGAAATCTAGCGTACAGGCGTATGGCACAAGTGACACCCAATCACTTGACCACGTTTGAAGTCCATGAGTTCCACAGTGCGCCCAGTTCTGCTCTCTCACAATGTCTAATGACTACTGTGGTCGCTTACATGGAGTGCCTGGCAATAGGTGGCAACACAATGCACCTAATATGAAAAACATATGTTTTTGAGGGTGTCCAGATACTTTTGATCACACAAGTGTATAAATGCAGAAGCTATCAGACTTACATTGTACCCTGAATTTTTTTGCAGATTTGGAATATTTGACCTGATTTAAGATGCATTTTCACTTTTCTCACCACAGTTTTTAGGATAATGACACTCAAGCCACAATTTTTGTTTTGTCTTTAATAATGCACCAGTTATTTTTTAATTTACCCTATAGGGTTTCTTCTTCTTCTTGTTCTTCTTCTTCTGGGTGGCTCCACGTCTTACTTAAAGCTATTCATGGATTAAAGTAAAGTCACTAAGGGCAGTATGATAAGAAAACTAATGGTCAATGGAGGTCGGACTATATTCACCTCTGTTGCCTTTGTAAGTTTTACTGTGGCGAGTAAGTAAAAAATAAATCTCTTATCTATCTGGGTGCCATGAGCTAATACCAAATTACATGAAACCAGCTTCAAAATCCGTATGTTCATTTCTTCAAAATCATGTCAATATTTTTGCTACATGCTTAATTTAATCCATTAGGTTTTGTAGGATCATGTAAGTCAAAGCTGCCAGTCATGAAATGAGTCATTACGTAAGTAATGATAAGCTGGTAATTCGTAAAATGTTTCCAATCTATAACTTTCATTTTATCAGTATGAATGTCTTGTATGGTTTCACATTCATTAAATGAAATGTCTGAATGTGTAAAAGCCACTGTAATTAGTTATTTGCCCGTGTATCTGATTTTATTCTGCAGTAAATTATGTGCTGTGTGTGGGTGGAAAACATTGACAGTAGGTGTTACAGGACACTATTGTAGATTAGCTGACTTGATCAGGACACTTGGCAACAAGTCAGTGAGAAAAAGGTCTAATATCTAACGTAATGAAAGAAAGAAAGAGACAGAGAGAGAATGATTACCACACATTACAAAATGAATTACATTATTTAATTGTATGAATATAATAGAGGGAAACATTCCACGTGGGAAAAATATATCTAAAAACAAAGAAGATGTGACTTACCAAAAGAAAGTGCTGGCACGTCGATAGACACACAAACAAACACAAACATACACACAAAATTCTAGCTTTCGCAACCAACGGCTGCTTTGTCAGGAAAGAGGGAAGGAGAGGGAAAGACGAAAGGATGTGGGTTTTAAGGGAGAGGGTAAGGAGTCATTCCATTCCCGGGAGCGGAAAGACTTACGTTAGGGGGAAAAAAGGACGGGTATACACTCGCACACACACACATATCCATCCACACATATACAGACACAAGCATGTCTGCTTGACTTTCCCAAAATCTACCTCTTTTCCTAGGCCTCTCCAATCCTTTTTCTTCACCCTTATTCCTTCCCCTTCAACCCTTCTGCCTGAAGAAGGAGCCACTGCCTCCGAAAGCTTGCGTATCAGTGGTGAGTAGATTTTTTATTTATCCAATTAAATAATTTTATCAGTAATTAAAATGAATTACATGTCATTCTGAAATGATGGTAGCTTTCGAGCAACAGGAATGGAAAAGTGAATCAAACCAAACTTAGGGTTGACGGCCAAAACAACAGCAACAACAACAACCGTTATTTGAGAAATATGTACGCTAGTAATAGCATATGAAAACCCTGCAGCAGTATAGAAAATGATTTGTATAGATATTGACTGGTCTAATCAGATGAAGGCTTGCAACAGTTAGGTATATGAGAAACCTTTTTCAGCTGTATTCATCTGAAAATCATGGATCATATTTTTATTATTTTTTATTTTCGTTTTTGATACATTTTCAATAGATCACTAAGCAGGTGTAAACACAAGGATGAGTCAAAACATCTCCAAAAATATGACATGTTGAGTGGTCAGTAGTTAGCTCACTCTATAGGACAGTGATCAAAAGGCGAAAAAGGTTCTCATTCTTGTTTGTAAGCCTAATAACTGCTCAGTGCTTCAACTATATATAACTGATTACCATTTCACCTCCCATTATTTATATTCAACCTAGGACTTTTCATTACCCTGATGGGAAAGTATGTTTTATTTTCTTTTTAACCTTTATCAATCCTGTCTCTCCATGTCACAACTTGTATTATCATCAATTATTTCTCTAATCACAGACATGTTTGTACAGTTAATTAAATTTTTGAATTACAGATATAAACATCAGCTTCTAATCTGGTATTTTGCAACAGTTCAAAATCTGAGTGATTTCAGTGTGAGTATTGCCAGCTCATTTCAGACTGCAACTGGGTGTTGTTTCTCATGCACTCTTGACAAATTTTCCTTAAATGTGATGTATCTTTATAATTTTTAGAACACCACAAGGAAATTTACATATGACTTTGGATACTTCAGATTCGGCGTTATGGAGAGCTTTATGAATCAACAGTGAAAATACACCCAGAGAAAAAAGGTGGTCTGAAAGCTCTTCTCAGTGAAATGGTCCATGCCAGTTCCAAAAATGGAATTAAAGGAAAAGTTTCAGCAGGTACAGTAGTACAGTTTCATAAGTATTTGTCGAGAATATTGGAATTGTGATGTTTACAACTGCTATGTAAGGAAAAGAAATTGCAAAATAAATATATGAATGTATGTAGCAACAGGTTCAGTATAACATGTGATCAGTGCAGTCATTTGGAAACTATTCATTTGAAAATATTTTATGTAACTAGTCATTACAATGCTTTTAAGTGACTTATTTCTTTGTTAATTTTTTTGTGTCAGCATTATTTACAAAAACACACACTATTCATAGAATACTGGAACTTACAAAAATGTGAAGAACCTTAAATGATAATAGAGGTTTCTTTGGCAGAACAAAGCATAAATTTGAGACAGGTTTGGATGAAGCAAGGTGGTGAAGGAAAAAGGCACCAAATCACATAGAAATCTGAGTAAAAAGAAACATACAAGAAACGCCCAAATATATAAAGTTTGACATTTTTATCTTAGATGATCATAAATGTGTGACTGGCAGTATTATAAATAAATGAGCATGTACTTGAAACAGAGCACATTCTAAATACTTATATTCAGCAAACATGGACATCTGTAATATCTTAATGTAGTTCTCTTGTGGGTGGCCCCACAGAAACTTCAGGTCGGTGATATTTCATGTATTTTGAGTTGAAAGATGCAATAAATTGGGACAGATAATGAAGGGAAGAACGACATTGTCATAAGCTCAAGTTAAAGGAAGGCTTACACGATAGGTGGGCAGAATAATATACCAGCTTATTAACCTAACTTCTTCGCATGTATTATGGATGACCTGAGGGAAGTGTTTACACAGAAAATAATTTTTTTAAATTTTATTTTTATATTGTTGATATTCCAATCTGGAGTTTCTATTATTTGATTTTTAATTTGAGTCGTCAGTCTTCTGACTGATTTGAAGCAGCCTGTGAATTAGAGGAATATTATAAGAAGAAGAATTGTTTGCTTCTGTAATTTAATTTAAAATAAACAAAGAAATCAAATGGCATGGTAAGATATTTCGGCTATAATTATATTCTCATGCTTCAGTATTTTTTCTTTGCTATCTGGTAATAATCATATGTACATATCTAAAAAGAAAGATGATGTGACTTACCAAACAAAAGCGCTGGCAGGTTGATAGACACACAAACAAACACAAACATACACACAAAATTCATGCTTTCGCAACAAACGGTTGCTTCGTCAGGAAAGAGGGAAGGAGAGGGAAAGACGAAAGGATGTGGGTTTTAAGGGAGAGGGTAAGGAGTCATTCCAATCCCGGGAGCGGAAAGACTTACGTTAGGGGGAAAAAAGGACAGGTATACACTCACACGCACACACATATCCATCCGCATATACACAGACACAAGCAGACATTTTAAACACCTGAAACTGACCATTAGTGATGCTGCCCCCCCCCCCCCCCCCCCCCACACACACACTCTCTCTCTCTCTCTCTCTCTCTCTCTCTCTCTCTCTCTCTCTCTCTCTCTCTCTACTGGATCCTTCTGCAGACACGATTCAGTGTCACTTAAAACAGTTATAATAATCACAGAGATTGGCTTATATTGGGAAGGTTCGCGCAGCATTGCGTGAAGCCAAATTGTAGAAGACTGCAATTCATCTGTGACTGGGTCTTTGGAGTCATAAATACAACTACCTTATGCAGTGTAGTGGCAAAGTGCTATGGTTAGTGTATAAACTTGGTGTGGAGAAGGTCGTATATTCAAATCTCATCAAATGTACTGAAATTGTTTTTATTTCTAAATTTTTTATTTCTAAATCTAATCAAAAGACTGTATTATTTTTAGTCAATTAATTGGTATAAATGTATTTTTTTTTTAAATTTCTAATACTTTGCCGCACTGTTTTCATCATAGTATTGCCTCTTTTATTTGCTCTTATTTTTCTTCCTATCACTTTGTTTTCATTTGGAATCTGCCTGTGTCACCTATAATTTGCAACCAAGTGCCAACCAGGATTGCTTTTCGGTTGATAAAGTGGCAGCTCATGTAGGCAGTGTGAGGATAGTTTCAGGTAACCGGGGACTTCAAGAAATTACATTTTAGCACTGAAATTGAAATGTTTCTGTTTCGACTTTGCTTGTAGAATTTAGCTTTAATTGCCATGAAAAAAGTGATCCTGATTTTGGTTCTGCTGCATATTTTTGACTGCTGTTTTCTCAGATACATTGCGCATCATGAGGTTGTGATTAGGTTGGGACATAGGTTTAAATTTAGGGCAAACATGTTATCTGCACAATTCAGTCATTGGTGACTTAAAATCAGCTGTCAACAGAGCAGCTCACATTTCTGTCTTACCTCGCAGCGGCCACTTCCAACATTGCTGTCCATTACACATTAGCAGCATTTGTGACCTGTGATGTTTGTGTGTTGCCTACAGTTGAGTGTTGGCCAGCAGCCAATGTGGTAACTCTGTAGTGGCAAGTGACACATCAACTTTCTAGTAATTTTAATATTATGAAAAGAATGGATTGATACTTGTCATATAGAAGAGATGTTGAGTAGCAGACAGGCACAACAAAAAGACTACTAAACATGTGAGCTTTCAACCAGAGGCTTTATTCTAAAGTAGAGAAAATTTGAGTCTCGTAACAAATAAATACCCCACTCATACGGTTATAGTTGGTGGGGACTTCAACCTTCCCTTGATATGTTGGCAAAAATACTTGTTCAAAACTGGTGGTAGGCAGAAAACATCATCCGAGATTGTCCTAAGTGCTTTCTCCGAAAATTATTTCGAGCAGTTAGTCCACGAACCCACGCGAATTGTAAATGGTTGTGAAAACACACTTGACCTCTTAGCCACAAACAATCCAGAGCTGATAGAGAGCATCAAGACTGATACAGGGATTAGTGATCACAAGGTCGTTGTAGCTAGGCTCAATACCGTTTCTTCCAAATCCACCAGAAACAAACGCAGAATAATTTTATTTACAAAGCGGATAAAGTGTCACTAGAAGCCTTCCTAAGAGACAATCTCCATTCCTTCCGAACTGACTATGCAAATGTAGACGAGATGTGGCTCAAATTCAAAGATATAGTAGCAACAGCAATTGAGAGATTCATACCTCATAAATTGGTAAGAGATGGAACTGATCCCCCGTGGTACACAAAACGGGTCCGAACGCTGTTGCAGAGGCAACGGAAAAAGCATGTGAAGTTCAGAAGAACGCGAACTCCCGAAGATTGGCTAAAATTTACAGACGCGCGAAATTTGGCACGGACTTCAATTCGAGATGCCTTTAATAGGTTCCACACCGAAACATTGTCTCGAAATTTGGTAGAAAATCCGAAGAAATTCTGGTCGTATGTAAAGTACACAAGGGGCAAGACGCAGTCAATACCTTCGCTGCGCAGTGCCGATGGTACTGTTACCGACGACTGTGCCGCTAAAGCGGAGTTATTGAACGCAGTTTTCCGAAATTCCTTCAACAGGGAAGATGAATGGAATATTCCAGAATTTGAAACACGAACAGCTGCTAGCATGAGTTTCTTAGAAGTAGATACCTTAGGGGTTGCGAAGCAACTCAAATCTCTTGATACGGACAAGTCTTCAGGTCCAGATTGTATACCGATTAGGTTCCTTTCAGATTACGCTGATACAATAGCTCCCTACTTAGCACTCATATACAACCGCTCGCTCACTGATAGATCTGTACCTACAGATTGGAAAATTGCACAGGTCGCACCAGTGTTTAAGAAGGGTAGTAGGAGTAATCCATCTAACTACAGACCTATATCATTGACGTCGGTTTGCAGTAGGGTTTTGGAGCATATACTGTATTCAAACATTATGAATCACCTCGAAGGGAACGATCTATTGATACGTAATCAGCATGGTTTCAGAAAACATCGTTCTTGTGCAACGCAGCTAGCTCTTTATTCGCACGAAGTAATGGCCACTATCGACAGGGGATCTCAAGTTGATTCCGTATTTCTAGATTTCCGGAAAGCTTTTGACACCGTTCCTCACAAGCGACTTCTAATCAAGCTGCGGGCCTATGGGGTATCGTCTCAGTTGTGCAACTGGATTCGTGATTTCCTGTCAGGAAGGTCGCAGTTCGTAGTAATAGACGGCAAATCATCGAGTAAAACTGAAGTGATATCAGGTGTTCCCCAGGGAAGCGTCCTGGGACCTCTGCTGTTCCTGATCTATATAAATGACTTGGGTGACAATCTGAGCAGTTCTTTTAGGTTTCTCGCAGATGATGCTGTAATTTACCGTCTAGTAAGGTCATCCGAAGACCAGTATCAGTTGCAAAGCGATTTAGAAAAGATTGCTGTATGGTGTGGCAGGTGGCAGTTGACACTAAGTGACGAAAAGAGTGAGGTGATCCACATGAGTTCCAAAAGAAATCCATTGGAATTCGATTACTCGATAAATAGTACAATTCTCAAGGCTGTCAATTCAACTAAGTACCTGGGTGTTAAAATTACAAACAACTTCAGTTGGAAAGACCACATAGATAATATTGTGGTGAAGGCGAGCCAAAGGTTGTGTTTCATTGGCAGGACACTTAGAAGATGCAACAAGTCCACTAAAGAGACAGCTTACACTACACTCGTTCGTCCTCGTTAGAATATTGCTGCGCGGTGTGGGATCCTTACCAGGTGGGATTGATGGAGGACATTGAAAGGGTGCAAAAAAGCGCAGCTCGTTTTGTATAATCACATAATAGGGGAGAGAGTGTGGCAGATATGATACGCGAATTGGGATGGAAGTCATTACAGCAAAGACGTTTTTCGTTGCGGCGAGATCTATTTACGAAATTTCAGTCACCAACTTTCTCTTCCGAATGCGAAAATATTTTGTTGAGCCCACCCTACATAGGTAGGAATGATCATCAAAATAAAGTAAGAGAAATCAGAGCTCGAACAGAAAGGTTTAGGTGTTCGTTTTTCCTGTGCGCTGTTCGGTAGTGGAATGGTAGAGAGATAGTATGATTGTGGTTCGACGAACCCTCTGCCAAGCACTTAAATGTGAATTGCAGAGTAGTGATGTAGATGTAGAGAACACACACACATTAACGCAAGGACAACTCATACAAAAGACCACTGTCTCTGGTCAGTGAGGCCATACTGTGAGCAACTGCACATGGTAAGAGAAGCAGTCTGGTTGGTGGGGGTACAGAGGAGGCATGGGGCAGGGAGAGGGTTGGATAGTGGGGTATGGGTGGAGGACAGTAAAGTGCTGCTTGTGGAAGCAATTCAGGGACAGGGTGGGATAGCTAGGTGCAGTTGGGAGGTTAGACAGGGTGGGTTGGGGGAGGGGGTGGAAAAAGAGGCCAGTAGAGGAGGGGAAAAAGGAGACTGGATGCATTAGTGGGATAGGGAGCTGGGAAAGGTGAAGGACAAGGACTAACTGAGCTTGAGGCCTGGGGGGTTACAGGAACATATGATATATAGCAAGGAGAGATTCCACCTGCGCATTTCAGGAAAGCTGGTGTTGGTAGGAAGGATTCAGATGGCGTAGGCTCCAAAGTGATCATTGAAGTGAAGAATGTTGAGCAGCATGTTCAGCAACTGGGTGGTCTAGCTGTGTCTTGGTTCCAGTTTATCAATGGCCGTTCATGTGGATGGACAGCTTGTTGGTTGTCATGCCCACATAGAGTGTGGCACATGGTTGCTGCTTAGCTTGTGTATCACATGATTGCTTTCATAGGTAACCCTGCCTTTGATTGAACAGATAGTGCTTGTGATCTGACTGGAGTAGGTGATGGTTGGTAGGATGTACGGGATGCGTCTAGCATCTAGGTCTATTATAGCGATATGAGCCATGAGGCAAGGGGTTGGGAGCAGGGTGAAGAGGGGATGGACGAGGATCTTGCGTAAATTCAGTGGGAACCGGAGTGCCTTTGTGGGAGGGGTATGATGAGTGGTAATCGAATGGTGGAGAATGTGATTTAGTTCCTCCAGTCCTGGATGGTACTGAGCCATGGGTGGAATGCTCCTTTGTGGCTGGACAGTGGGACTCTGGGAGGTGGTGGGTTACTGGAGAGATAATGCCCAGGAGATCTGTCCCTACAATATTTCTGTCTGTGAAGGCCTCTGTGAGGCCCTTGGTACACTTGGAGAGGGATTGCTCGTCACTACAGATGCAACAGCCGTGAGTGGCTAGCCTGTATGGAAGGGACTTCTTGGTATGGAATGGGTGGAAACTATTGAAGTGGAGGTATTGCTGGTGGTTGGTAGGTTTTTACAGTCAGAGAGGTACTGATGTAGCCATCTCTGAGGTGGAGGTCAACACTGGGGGAAGTGGCTTGTTGGATTGAGGAGGACCAGGTGAATCAAATGGGAGAGAATGTGTTGAGGTTCTGGAGGAATGTGGATAGGGTGTCCTTACTATTGATCCAGATCACAAAGACATCATCAATGAAAAGTGAACCAGGTGAAGGGTTTGAGATTCGGGGTGGTTGGGAATAATTCCTCCGTATGGCTCGTGAGTAGATTGGCATAGGATGGTGCCATGCGGATGCCCATTGTTGTAGGATGGATTTGTTTGTAGGAGATGCCTTCAAAGGTGAAGTAATTGTGGGTGAGGGTACATTTGGTCATCGTGACCAGGGAGGACGTCGTAGGTGTGAAATCAGCTGGGCATTGGGAAAGGTAGTGCTTAATAGTGACAAGGCCTTGGGCTTTAGGGATATTAGTGTAAAGGGAGGTGGCATCAATAGCGATGAGCAGGGTGCCGTATAGTAAAGAAACGGGTACTGTGGAGAAAGGGAAAATGGTTGGTGTGTTATATATAGGAGGATAGGTTACGGATAATGGGCAGAAAGTGTTAGTCTATGGGAGCAGAGAGAGTCTCAGTGGGATGACAGTAACTGGCCACAATGGGGTGTCCTGGGTGATTGGGTTTATGGACTTTAGGAAGCATGCAGAAGGCAGAGTGTGGGGATTGGCAGGGGTAAGGAATGAGATTCACTCAAGTGAGAGGTTCTGGGATGGGCCTAAGGATCTGAGGAGAGACGAGATCCTGTTGGAGTGGAGTCCTTTTGCCAGGTAATCCTTGTGATTCAAGACCACGGTGGTGGAGCCTTTGTCGGCAAGTATGATTATAAGGTCAGGATCAGTTTTTAGGTGGTGGATTGTGGTTCTTTCTGCAGATGTAAAGTTAGCTTCCATGTTGAGGGATTTGAGGAATTATGGTGAGGATGGTTTGAGGTTAAGAAATTCTGCAATGTTAACAGGGAGAGATTTTGAGGTAGTGGATGGATCATGGCTGGATGGAGGAGTGAACTGAGCCAGGCAGGGTTCACCATTGGTTGTGGGTTGAGTCTTATTTTTAGGGTTGGTGGCATAAAAGTGTTTTCACTTTAGGTATCAGAAGACGGGGAGAAGAAGCACAGCAGGACTGAATCTGGGTGTGGGACAAAAGGTAAGCCCTCTGTCAGAGAGAGAGAGAGAGAGAGAGAGAGAGAGAGAGAGAGAATGAGAGAATACTTGTGTGGGACTAAGGCTTTTAGAGGAAACTTTCATGACTGTGTTCGGGGTCTGTTTAGGTTCTGAATTCTGTATTATGGTGGGAGGGAATTACTGAGGGTGTGGTAAATGTAGTAGGTTTGTGAGACATGCTTTGTCAGCTATGAGAGAATGTGGGAGAGGCCTCAAGCTTCATTAGTCCCTGTCCTGCACCCCCTACCCTTCTCTGCTCTCACTCCAGCGCTGCACAACCTTCTATCTCGCCTGCACCCACAGTCTCCTTATTCTCCTGCTCTATTTGTTTCCTTTTATGACCCACCCAGCCTCACAACTGCACCCCTCTTCCCCTACCAGGGTGTATAAGCACACAAGGAAAAAAAATTCCCAGATTTTCCCCGGATTTCCCAGTTAAAATACACTTTCTCCCGGATGAAAATACACTTTTAAATGTTAAGTGACAGTATACTTTCCCTCAGAATTGTAAAACTTATCACTCTTTTGAAGGGTTAAGGTTTTATGCACCGGCTTGAACTTCCCGGCGCATCAGTAAACAACTGCGAACGAAAAAAAAAAGAAAAATATTTTATGTGCAGCAACAAGTATGCTGTATATTTTCATATTACAAAAGTATAATTCGAATTCCACCAAACACAGCAAGTTGGTTTCCAAAGTGTTGAAATAGAGATTGCGATGCGCTTTTGCCAGTCAGTCATTGCTTATGTCACGTGATCTTGCCAGCCAATGAAAGCAGATATTCAGAGCATACAACAAGGCTTACGAGAAAAACAGGCCGTGACATGTACATCATGAAGGTAGGCCTGGACTGTTCATGAACACACAAATAGGAAAAGTTAATGGTTTAAATTAATATACAAGTGTGGATACAAGAAAAGCTACGCTTTCACATATAATACTGGTTTTGGAGATCAATAAGCTATCAGAAAAGCTGCACTTTCACATATAAACTGGTCCCTTTTTTTCTTTTCTTTCTTTCTTTCTTTCTTTTTTTTTCACTTTAAGATACATCACACAAATATGCCAGAAATTTTTTGAAATAATGACGTAAATGTCTGGTCTTCTGGGCTCGAAGTTGTTCTAAGTGGCTGGTCCTCAAATGGTTAAGTTTTAAATGAGAGTCAACACAATGTGATTTAAGAAATTCATTGCACACTTTCAGATGTAACATAATTCATCTTGCGTAAAAGGAAATTTACACTGAAAGTGACGCATTTAAAACCACCATTTGCACTATTTTCCCGCGAGCTATTAGAAACAGGTTCATTTCAGCAGTTGCCATTGACCACCAGAAAACAGTAATACTGCACGTGTGCAGCTACAATGACGTAGGAAACCTGTATGTTTGTACATTTAAAGCATTGAGAAATATTACATTACATCATAAAAGAAACAGGGCATCAGAGGATACACCAAGAGCATCGGAATTTTGTAAACTATAATAAAATACATAATTCTGCTTACAGTGCACATTCGTGTGTCCTGATTCACAATGAAGTAGGCCCCAACCTGGTATTAAGCCTTTCAACATGGTTTTCAGGATATAAATTTTCTTGGAGTACCAGTACTGCACTATCTCATGTTTGGTTCTTTATTATGGCATAATGCCATATGTGCCAGAAGATGAAAACTTGCAATTGAAATCCAGCAAACAGTTGAAACTAACCAATAGTCTGGAATGAAGTAATTTGTTTCAGATAAATTGACTGCCTCAGCAGAAAAGATTAATAACAGCCAAATTTCTTTAGCAAGCCAACGAAAATAAATTCATCATTCTGCAAGGCGATTAATGCTTCACTGTCAAAAGCCTGGAAATAAAATAAAAAAATTAAAAAAAAAGCTCAATGTGTTTTAGCCTTCCATAATTATGTGAATATATTTTAATTCAGTTGATGGCTCCCGACCTCAGAAATCCGTTTTCCTTTCATTTGACGTGAGAGCTGTAAACAAAGAGGAAACAGCAAAATCACTAAATGTAAACACTGTGTGCCACAAAAAGTTTTTTGGCTAGCATCTTGCTGCTTCCTACAGCCGATACAGCCAACAGGCTTACTTCAAGTAGCCAGAAGTGAGAAAATGCACTGTTCATATGCGACTCAACTGCACAGATGCATGAGCTCTGGCAACTGCTCTAACGAAGCTAATGTAAACAGCTGTGATGTCCCGCTCATTGCGAGTGGCTGTTTTGAAGTATTGCATAGTCTTTTGTCCTAATGCCTTTAACAGATTTTTCTGTTGGCAGATGCTGCGTGTGCAGTGTGTTTAGTTGTAAATGATGCATTTCCTTTACAACTTAAGTTTTACGTTGCTTTTTTTTCTTTTTTTTTTAGTGCTGTGGCATAATTCTGTAGTAGTGGAATACAGCAGTATTCTTTGTCGGACTATCAGTTCTTAGCAGTCAAAATTACAAAAAATTAACTGAGACATAAAACACTGAAAAATTCGCAGAATTCTAAAAAAATTCCTGTGTTTTTCCCAGTCTTGTTCCTGACAGAAAAAATTCCCGTGTTTTTCCTGGATTTCCCGGTTGTACCAGGGCATATACACCCTGCCTACCTTGTCACCACCACATCCCTGTATGCTCCCACAAACATCACTTTACTGCCCTGCGTTCCAACTCTGCTATCCCTTCTCCCCTCCCTGCCCAAACCTCATTCTTACCCCCACCAACCAGATTGCTTCTCCAATTGTGCACAGATGCTCATAGTGCAGCCTCTGTGACCACAGTGATCATATCATGTGTGTCATAGTGTGGCCTCAGTGGCCAGAGACAGTGATTTTGTGTGTGTGTGTGTGTGTGTGTGTGTGTGTGTGTGTGTGTGTTTGTTTTCTACTTTAGAACAAGGCCTTGTGGACGAAAGCTCACATGTTAAGCAGGGTTTTTGTTGTGCTTGTCTGAGACTCAACATCACCTCTATATGGTGAGTAGCAATCTATCCTTTTCATAATATTGTCTTTATTCCATCCTGGATTTTCCATTGTTCATCAAATAATTTTAATATAACTATACTCAACTATTTGCTTAACAGTTGACCACAACTAAACCAAACTATTCTCCCCTAACATTGAATGTAAAGTGTGCTTTTCGACAATATTGTCATAATAATAACTTTTTGTGATTTATAATGGATAGAAATGTGTACAAATAAATTTACAAGTGACAACATACTTTTCAGAATAAATTGTTGTAAAAAACTCATGGCTGTTCTATGCTAATTTTTTAAAGTTAATATTTTTAAAAATTGCTATTGAAATATGTAAATTTCATTAAAAAGAAATGAATATTTTAATTCCCTACTGCATTACCATATTCTAACGTTAAAGCTTTATCATTTTACTTTCCATTGTGTATAATTGTGTGTTCCCCACTCACCACAATATTTTCAGAATTGTGAATGCTTTCATGTTTTTTGCGTGTTGCAGAGCAAACACCCTTGCAAAATACTGTGAGGAAGGAAACCTCTTTTGGGAATCCACTACCATCTATAGTGTCATTCCTTGAAGCCTTGACAACAAAGAGTGATGATGGGCGAGTGCTGGTGTCCATAAACACAGTGCTTGGGAAGGGCAGACTGCGCTTCATGCTACTCAACCCTGCTGCACACATAGAGCCCATCATCAAGTTGCCAAGGTCTGTCACACTGCCACAAGGTGGATTCTGCACATATTATACCAAATATAAACCTACCTTCAAAACTGAATTCGCCTAAGATTGGTATTTTTATTATTTGTTTGTTGAATTTCATGTATAATTCAGTTCTATCATGTTTATCTAAATTTGAATATAATTGAAAAAGAGTTATTACATTTTTGTGAAGAGTGGAAGAAAAACCTGATATTTTGATAAGCAGTATAGGCTTTATACATTTTTGAGATGTGTGATTTGTTTGCTCAGTAGGTATCTGTCATACTATAAACCAAAGACCCAGGTTTCAATTCCCAATTGATCCAAGGATTTTTTTCTGTTAATGTGAAAAATATTATGGTATGGAGTTCTAATTTTTAACTGTGGGTCCTTCCTTCTATAATTGGCTGCCTGTCCATTCAAAACTCAAGAGAACGCAAAGACATCCTACCACCAGTGGGCCCTTTCTGCCACTGGAGTTTGTTGAGCACCTCTGTAATGCTCCCACACTGACTAAAAGATCCTGTGATGAAATGCGCTGCTCTTTGTTGGATCTTCTCTCTCTTTGATCAGTCCTACTTGGTAAGGAACTTCGATTGATGAACAATATTTAAGAATCATTCAAATCAATGCCTTGTAAGCCACTTCTCTCATGAACGTGTCACATTTTCTTCAGATTCTTCCAGTGAACCTCGGTCTGGCATCCTCTTTTCCTTTTGTTTTTTCATGTGGTCCTTCCACTTAAGGTTGCCACGGATAGTTGCTCCCAGGTATTTTACAGTAGATACTATTTTTAGGAATTCGTCATCAATAGTGTATTTCACAGTAGCAGATTCCTTTTTCTATATGTATGCACAATCTGTTAACTTTATTTACATGCAAGACCAGCTGCCAGAGCCTGCACCATTCATGAATCCTCTGTAGGTCATTCTGCAAATCGATTTTGTCTTCTGGCATTACTACTTTCTTACAGACAACTGCATCATCTGCGAACAGCTTCCGATTATTACTACTGGATCATTGATATACAATAATCAGGGACAAATTATTTAGTTTCACCTGAGTGCTTCGGTAGATAGGTTTTTGAAAATCTGCGTATTACTAGACACAATTTGTGCATTTTCGTCAGGGTCTGCAGTAGAGTTGCGCAGCACATGCCGATAGTCCGTTTATCTGCATAGTTTAGTTTTCCATGGCCCGTAGTATGGACAGGGACTGCGATTGTTGTGTGTGGATGTGAGCCGAGTTGGTGGCACTTCAATCTCAGCTTGAGGCTGTGATGGCTTCGGTTACACAGCTTGAGGCTGCAGTGAATGGGCACCACTATTGTGGGCCGGCCGTGGGGATCCAACGGACGTCCAGCACGTCAGAGTCTTGCGATCGGTCCTCACCATTTTCCAACCCAGTTACTGCTGGCACTCTGGCTGACACCTCACCTGTGGTTGAGTGGGAGGTTGCCCCGAGGCAAAGCAGGTGGCGAAAGACTTCTCAGGTGACCACACGTAAGGCCTGCCCGGTTTGTCTGACAAACAGGTTCCACGTGCTGTCTGTGGCTGACACTGTCGCTAAGCCAGATGTTGTCGCCTGTCCTGTTACAGAGGAAACCACTCAGCCTGCAAGATCCGGGCAATTGCAGAGGGTGGGATTATTGGTAATTGGGAGCTCCAACGTTAGGTGCGTTATGGGGCCCCTTGGGGACTTAAGTTTTTCTTTGACATGTACGTCAGTTTCTTCATATCTCTGAAATTTGCTCAGAAGCTCTTATTTATTCTGTGGATTCAGGAGGATTGAGGTCCAAATTGCTGTCCAAATATCCACATTCATTTTTTCTATTGTTTTCTTAAATTCCACACTGGGGCTTAGTTCTCTTCAAAACCATGCCACCAGCTCCTTCTCCAATCCGAGCATGTGCTCTGTGTCTAACGGCTTTGTTGCCGATGGGGTATTAAAACTTAATTTTCTTTGTTTTCTCCATCTTCAAAACTTGCAATATTTTTGTTGATATCCTAATCGAATGCCCAGTAAACTTATTAGTATCGTATTTTGCTGAAATGAATTTGTAATATATTTGTATCGTGAGAATGCAGTTTCTCAAGGTGACATCCTGGTATGAAGGTTTCTTGATCTTTTTTGCTGCACCAAATCAGAATGAAACCTTAAGCTTTCATCAATAACCTAAGTCACAACCACCACCATTGTTCATCATGAAAAGCTCAAGGTTATACTCTAGTTTGACACAATATATCTGTGTGTATGAAAATTCAGTCATATCCTGAATTTTACTCAGTTGTCCTAGATATTTTATGCAACATTTTGAAAAGTTTGAATTTGGTTTGAAAATAATATGGGAAGTGTAAACACAAAGAATGAATGAATTTATAAAAACACACACCCACTGTTGTTAATTCCAGGTGTGTAATAGTCGCTGGGGGCACAATGCAGCCTATTTCTGAATTCAGGAACCGCCTATTTCTGGCAGCAGGTGGTTCTCCAGAACGAGTGATGCAGTTTTCTTGTGGTCACATAATCCCACAAGAATCTATTTTGCCTATAGCTGTGACTTGTGGACCATCCGGTGCTGAGCTGGACTTTTCCTATCAGCATCGTGAGAAGCATAATCTGGTCAGTAATTTGAGTGTTTCCATTGCTCGTCTAAGTGGTGTAACTTTCTTTACACTTAACCTTACTCTTTTTTCCATCAGATGCAGGATCTTGGCCGTATTCTTGTGAATGTTTGCAATATAGTTCCAGCAGGTGTTGTCTGCTTTTTTCCCTCTTATGATTATGAAAGCAAAATATATGCATTTCTGAAAGAAAATGGGTTTATTGAAAAAATACAGCAGCGGAAACAGGTATGTGCTGCATACCGTTTGTTTAGTATGAATATTGTTATTAGCTGAACGAAAAATAGTAAAGAATTATGTACTGACTTAGGTGTTTCGTGAGCCCAAGACTTCTGGTGCTATAGATAAAGTTCTAGATGACTACGCACTCTGCATAAAAAAAGCTTCCACAGGTGGTGGCAGGGGAGGAGCACTGATGTTAAGTGTTGTTGGTAAGTACTTAGCATAGAGCAGTGCTTTAAAATGTTTTTCGACCGTGTGGCAATGACTGCTGGAATTCTATGTCTTTTGTAGCTTTAATTGGTTGGTGTTTGCCAAATATAAATTTATTGAACAAGCAAATTATCTGTATATGTGCAATTTGTGGTGTGCTTATTTTCTGAATGTTTATTGGAAAATAGTTGTGTAGTTGGTAACTGCGGCCTTGCTCTGTGGTGATTGTGGACAATTTTTAAAGTCTGTCCTTTGAATAACCAACTTGCCACTATGACATTAAAAGCTGATTGTATAAAGTTTACTGACTGAGAGGCCAATTTTGACCTTAGTTCAGGAACTGAACTCTATTAAGGTCTCCACTGTATTGTACAACACAAATCTTGATCCCCCAAAGGACATTCACTGTTGATCTAAATTAGCACGACACATGCATGGTAACTCCACTAAAATCAGCTGTCAACTCGATTATCACACTTCGATCGCAGGTACAAAGTCAACATTGTAAAGGAAAGCACAGAAAGGAGTTGCTGTTGATTTTAATTCACAGGACAAATAGACTGGAAATATTTGAAAATGTAAGACTATTTTGAAAAAGAACAAGAAAGCATTCATTCATGACAGGGTATAATTTTAAGATGCACTTTCCAATTATTAAATTTTATCTCTCTGTATTTACATGTGCTGTGTAGACTGGAGCAAAACAGTGTCAAAACTTTTTAATGTTGAAATACATAAAACTGGAATCTGTAATTCTGTCAGCCACAATATATTCTTGTTTCCAAACCATTCAATGACAATGCAGATTTTCATCTCCAAGTTATATGCATGGTGTATACATTTTAATACACTCTGATAAATTTATTTTCATAAATTTTTTGTGCAATAGGTAGTTTATAATATTATTTGTTACATTCTAGTTCAATACTTCTTCCAGGTAACTCCCCCTATTCTGTTGAGGAGTCCCTTGAAAAATTAAGCTGATTCCTGTGTTATATTGTTGATTGCATTTACATAAACTTATGGCTTTTCATTGTTTGGGTTCATAAACGTTTTATTTTATCTGCTGTTATGTTTATGTTGTAATTTCCTGAGATTTGCTCCTCAATTTGGTCCTACGAAACTAGACGTGTAAAATAAAATAATACAGATTTAAATAACATTGAAGATTGCATTTCATTCACAACGTCAGTAAACAAAGTGACAGTTGCAACTTCAAATAAAAATATTGTTCTCTTTGTTGATGACAATCAAAATGAAGACAAAAGAGAAGGTGTTTATGTTGTCTGGTAAGAATGTTTGTGTAAGTTAAATGGCTGCAGCACATCGCGTATTTTGAACTAAAAATAACCTCTAATTACAGGAAGATGCGCCACGTGCAAACCAGGGTTCTGTTATAGAACTATTGTATCAGAACTGCGTCTCAATAAAAAATTAAAAAAAAAATCTTCATTGGAATTCCAATTTTACAGAAGAAGATTACAATGACTCACACACAAACATTAAATAAAAGTTCAGTGTTGCTTGGGAAACATGAAATAAGAATGGTAACATGGAAAATAGGTAGAGAAATTAAAGAACTGGAGCTAAAATAAATGAAAAAAGCAGGCTTTGCAGCTAACATTTTATTAATTTATTCCAAGTTTCTGCCTGTTTTTCCGTGGGATTGAGTTTTTGATCCTTCGCTGGTCATCAGGGTTCAATATGAAGCAGGACTCATCAGTCAACACAACCTGACTGTCGCTTGCCATACGGCCGACAACCAGTTGTGATTGTCTGGGGCGCCATTTGTTTTCATAGGAGGACCCCTTTTTTTGTCATCCACAACACCCTTACAGCACAGCAGTATGTTGATATTCTACACCCTGTTTTATTACCCTTCATGGCAAGCTATGCTGAGCTTACATTTCAGCAAGATAATGCCCACTTGCACAGGGCAAGAGTTTCTACTGCTTGTCTTTGTGCATTACAAACCCTACCTTGGCCAGCAAGAGCACCAGATTTTCCCCCCTGCCCAAGTTGAGAAAATTTGGGGCATTAAGGCATTGTGGGCAGGACTCTCCAACCAGCTTGGGATTTTAATGATCTAATGCCGCTGGTGGGGAGGCTTGCGTGCCTCAGCGATACAGATGGCCGTACCGTAGGTGCAACCACAACGGAGGGGTATCTGTTGAGAGGCCAGACAAACATGTGGTTCCTGAAGAGGGGCAGCAGCCTTTTCAGTAGTTGCAGGGGCAACAGTCTGGATGATTGACTGATCTGGCCTTGTAACATTAACCAAAACGGCCTTGCTGTGCTGGTACTGCGAACGGCTGAAAGCAAGGGGAAACTACAGCCGTAATTTTTCCCGAGGACATGCAGCTCTACTGTATGATTAAATGATGATGGCGTCCTCTTGGGTAAAATATTCCGGAGGTAAAATAGTCCCCCATTCGGATCTCCGGGCGGGGACTACTCAGCAGGACGTCGTTATCAGGAGAAAGAAAACTGGCGTTCTACGGATCGGAGCGTGGAATGTCAGATCCCTTAATCGGGCAGGTAGGTTAGAAAATTTAAAAAGGGAAATGGATAGGTTAAAGTTAGATATAGTGGGAATTAGTGAAGTTCGGTGGCAGGAGGAACAAGACTTTTGGTCAGGTGATTACAGGGTTATAAATACAAAATCAAATAGGGGTAATGCAGGAGTAGGTTTAATAATGAATAAAAAAATAGGAGTGCGGGTTAGCTACTACAAACAGCATAGTGAACGCATTATTGTGGCCAAGATAGACACAAAGCCCATGCCTACTACAGTAGTGCAAGTTTATATGCCAACTACCTCTGCAGATGATGAAGAAATAGATGAAATGTATGACGAGATAAAAGAAATTATTCAGGTAGTGAAAGGAGACGAAAATTTAATAGTCATGGGTGACTGGAATTCGTCAGTAGGAAAAGGGAGAGAAGGAAACATAGTAGGTGAATATGGATTGGGGGGAAGGAATGAAAGAGGAAGCCGCCTTGTAGAATTTTGCACAGAGCATAACTTAATCATAGCCAACACTTGGTTCAAGAATCATAAAAGAAGGTTGTATACGTGGAAGAATCCTGGAGATACTAGTAGGTATCAGATAGATTATATAATGGTAAGACAGAGATTTAGGAACCAGGTTTTAAATTGTAAGACATTTCCTGGGGCAGATGTGGATTCTGACCACAATCTATTGGTTATGAACTGCAGATTGAAACTGAAGAAACTGCAAAAAGGTGGGAATTTAAGGAGATGGGACCTGGATAAACTGAAAGAACCAGAGGTTGTAGAGAGTTTCAGGGAGAGCATAAGGGAACAATTGACAGGAATGGGGGAAAGAAATACAGTAGAAGAAGAATGGGTAGCTCTGAGAGATGAAGTAGTGAAGGCAGCAGAGGATCAAGTAGGTAAAAAGACGAGGGCTAATAGAAATCCTTGGGTAACAGAAGAAATATTGAATTTAATTGATGAAAGGAGAAAATACAAAAATGCAGTAAATGAAGCAGGCAAAAAGGAATACAGACGTCTCAAAAATGATATCGACAGGAAGTGCAAAATGGCTAAGCAGGGATGGCTAGAGGACAAATGTAAGGATGTAGAGGCTTGTCTCACTAGGGGTAAGATAGATACTGCCTACAGGAAAATTAAAGAGACCTTTGGAGAGAAGAGAACCACTTGTATGAATGTCAAGAGCTCAGATGGCAACCCAGTTCTAAGCAAAGAAGGGAAGGCAGAAAGGTGGAAGGAGTATATAGAGGGTTTATACAAGGGCGATGTACTTGAGGACAATATTATGGAAATGGAAGAGGATGTAGATGAAGACGAAATGGGAGATAAGATACTGCGTGAAGAGTTTGACAGAGCACTGAAAGACCTGAGTCGAAACAAGGCCCCGGGAGTAGACAACATTCCATTTGAACTACTGATGGCCTCGGGAGAGCCAGTCATGACAAAACTCTACCATCTGGTGAGCACGATGTATGAGACAGGCGAAATACCCTCAGACTTCAAGAAGAATATAATAATTCCAATCCCAAAGAAAGCAGGTGTTGACAGATGTGAAAATTACCGAACTATCAGTTTAATAAGTCACAGCTGCAAAATACTAACGCGAATTCTTTACAGACGAATGGAAAAACTGGTAGAAGCCGACCTCGGGGAAGATCAGTTTGGATTCCGTAGAAATGTTGGAACACGTGAGGCAATACTGACCTTACGACTTATCTTGGAAGAAAGATTAAGAAAAGGCAAACCTACGTTTCTAGCATTTGTAGACTTAGAGAAAGCTTTTGACAATGTTAACTGGAATACTCTCTTTCAAATTCTGAAGGTGGCAGGGGTAAAATACAGGGAGCGAAAGGCTATTTACAGTTTGTACAGAAACCAGGTGGCAGTTATAAGAGTCGAGGGGCATGAAAGGGAAGCAGTGGTTGGGAAAGGAGTAAGACAGGGTTGTAGCCTCTCCCCGATGTTATTCAATTTGTATATTGAGCAAGCAGTAAAGGAAACAAAAGAAAAATT
This sequence comes from Schistocerca cancellata, assembly GCF_023864275.1. Lineage (NCBI taxonomy): Eukaryota > Metazoa > Arthropoda > Insecta > Orthoptera > Acrididae > Schistocerca > Schistocerca cancellata. The sequence goes on from NC_064630.1 coordinate 242,483,589, forward strand.
CGGAGTAGGTATTAAAATTCATGGAGAAGAAGTAAAAACTTTGAGGTTCGCCGATGACATTGTAATTCTGTCAGAGACAGCAAAGGACTTGGAAGAGCAGTTGAACGGAATGGACAGTGTCTTGAAAGGAGGATATAAGATGAACATCAACAAAAGCAAAACGAGGATAATGGAATGTAGTCAAATTAAGTCGGGTGATGCTGAGGGAATTAGATTAGGAAATGAGACACTTAAAGTAGTAAAGGAGTTTTGCTATTTAGGGAGTAAAATAACCGATGATGGCCGAAGTAGAGATGATATAAAATGTAGACTGGCAATGGCAAGGAAAGCGTTTCTCAAGAAGAGGAATTTGTTAACATCGAGTATAGATTTAAGTGTCAGGAAGTCGTTTCTGAAAGTATTTGTATGGAGTGTAGCCATGTATGGAAGTGAAACATGGACGATAACTAGTTTGGACAAGAAGAGAATAGAAGCTTTTGAAATGTGGTGCTACAGAAGAATGCTGAAGATAAGGTGGGTAGATCACGTAACTAATGAGGAGGTATTGAATAGGATTGGGGAGAAGAGAAGTTTGTGGCACAACTTGACTAGAAGAAGGGATCGGTTGGTAGGACATGTTTTGAGGCATCAAGGGATCACAAATTTAGCATTGGAAGGCAGTGTGGAGGGTAAAAATCGTAGAGGGAGACCAAGAGATGAATACACTAAGCAGATTCAGAAGGATGTAGGTTGCAGTAGATACTGGGAGATGAAGAAGCTTGCACAGGATAGAGTAGCATGGAGAGCTGCATCAAACCAGTCTCAGGACTGAAGACCACAACAACAACAATGCACTAATTGCATAGAATTTGGATAATATCCCTCAGGAGGACATGCAGCATCTCTATTAATCAATGTCAAGCCAAAAAACTGCTTGCTTAAGGTCAAAAAATGAACCGGTGCAGTAATAGAAAGTATGACATATTTGAATCTCCTTCAAATTGTGAAAGGCATAATAACTGAGCATTTTATTTGAACTTGTAGGTAGAATTAGTCAGTTTTGCAGATGATACAAGCATTAATTTGAAGGCAAGCGAAGAAGCAACAACAAGGGAAGTAGTGAATATCTTAAGTTATTTAATTACACAAATGTGCAATCTTTCAACTTGAAAATTCAAGGACTGAAAGTAACTGCATGTTATTTAGCGGAAGAGGAAAATTGTGACTGTAGATTAATGTAGAGTAGTGGGTAGCAAGAGAACAGGACTGGGGGTGGTTGTTGGAGAAGAACTATTGGTGACTGAGGCCTGGAGAGTTGTGTTATCAAAGGATGCATTGAAAAGACAGTTTGCATAAATGTAATTAAGAAAGGGTAGGTGTTTTTTATTTATTTTTAATTTTTAAAGAGAGGTTGGCAGATCCAAAGAGCACGGGTTGTGAAGCAGCCATTGGGTGTTTGTCATGGCAATGCTATAGGCCATGCAAAAGATAGAGCTGGGGTTGTATACAACTTGACTGCTTTCACAGGTGACCTGCGAAGCACAAAATGCTCAATTTCAATGTCTGCTTCACAACCTGTGCCATTTGGATCCTTCCACCCAACACCAACTTCTCTGAATTCCATAGATGGAATTCTTCTTTAAAACATGTCCTCCTGTGCCCTTTATAACGAATCCCCCTGCATGCACCATTGGAGGCTTGGCAGTGCCATATATCTGTCTCATTGCCTCATGGCTGTCAGTTCCCCATTCTCTTAACCCTTCCTCCTCTTCCTCTCAATTTCTTTCTCCTCTCAGCCACTCCACTTGACACAACCCACACCTCAGTCAGCCTGAAATGCTGGGACAATGTAGCCGGGCATATGTTTGTGGCATATGTTTGTGTTGTATTAGCTCTGTTGGTCATTGTCCAAAGCTCAGTAGCATTTTCAGTCTAGTTAAAGTGACTGTTGACATCTCAATGATGCAACTATATGGTACAGAGCTACCTTAACTCCTTGCATTATTTGTATGCCACCTTTTATAACAAAAAATAATAAATACAGCAAAAATATTGAGGTTCTTGGGTGTGGATGTTGAAAAGTTAAACTGAAAAATGTGTATTATAGCCCCGCTTTTTCTTCTTCTTCTTCTTCTTCTTCTTCCCCATGAGAGTAATTGCAAACTGTGGGGTTGTAGACATCAATAAGGTAACACAATATCAATCACAGATTTCCTATGGGGTAACACCATGGGTAACTCCTCACTTAACTAAAAAGTGCTGACCATACAAAAGAAAGCTTGTGGAATTGTGTATATAGTTTTTGCCCTTAACACGTTGTAGACATCTGTTTATTGGGAATACTAACCACAGCTTCACAGTACCTTTATTCACTAATGAAATTATTCTTCAGTGATCAGTTGCATTATGAGAATAATAGAGATATCATAGTTGCCACAAATTCTGGAAATCAGGGAATATCATGGAATTTAAAACATGTCAGGGAAAATCAGGAAAATGGGAAAAAACACAGGAAAATCTCATTGTTGTCTCAGTAGATGAAATGGTTTGTTTACTGAGATGTCATGCGTCGTCGCTGGCTGGACGCAGCTGAGTATGTACACTGCTTCCCTAATCCCTCGTTCCTACTGCTTCTCCCCTTCCTACCATTCCCCTCAACTTGCAGTCAGTGCTGCCACCACTTATTGCCTCTTGCCTAGCAGCTGCCGACGAGAGGCAGTGAGACACGAGGAGTGGTATGTTTGGATCTGATTCTCAAAGACTGTAGATGCAATGGCCGGAGGTGGTGATCGTGTGTGCATGAGTTGTGTCTGAGTGATTATGTGAAAGTGTGTGTTCTCTCATTTTCTGATAAAGGCTGCGACTGAAAATTTAGTTGTGAGAGTGTGAATGTCTTTTCTACATGCCCGTCTGCGGCTCAGAGATCATTTTCATGGTGAGTTGCTACCTACCCTCATTAATATTTATTCTCAGAGGATTCTCACAAGTTATCTGTTTCAAAGCTTGATCAGATTAGATTAGATTAGATTAATACTTGTTCCATAGATCATGAATACGATACTTCGTAATGATGTGGAACGTGTCAGGTTAATAAAAGATGTCTGTACAAGATGTTACATTACACAAAATATTGCATGACACTAATGTTTAAGTTTTTTTGTTTTTTGTTTTTTTCCCCTAATTTATATCTAAAAATTCAGTCAATGAGTAGAAGGAGTTGTCATCTAGAAATTCTTTTAATTTATTTTTAAATGTTAGTTGGCTATCTGTCAGGCTTTTGATGCTGTTTGGTAGGTGACCAAAGACTTTTGTGGCAGCATAGTCTACCCCTTTCTGTGCCAAAGTAAGATTTAACCCTGCATAGTGAAGATCATCCTTTCTCCTGGTGTTATAGATATGCACACTACTATTACTTTTGAACTGGGTTGGATTATTAACAACAAATTTCATAAGTGAATATACATACTGTGAGGATCCCTAGATCCTTAAATAGATGTCTGCAGGATGACCGTGGGTGGGCTCCAGCAATTATTCTGATTACACGTTTTTGAGCAATGAATACTTATCTACTCAATGATGAATTACCCCAGAATATGATGCCATATGAAAACAGTGAATGAAAGTAGGCATAGTAAGCTAATTTACTGAGATTCTTATCACCAAAATTTGCAATAACCCTAATAGCATACGTAGCTGAACTCAGACGTTTCAGCAGACCATCAATGTGTTGCTTCCAGTTTAACCTCTCATCAATGGACACACCTAAAAATTTTGAAAATTCTACCTTAGCTACAGACTTCTGTTCAAAGTCTATATTTATTACTGGAGTTGTGCCATTTACTGTACGGAACTGTATATACTGCGTTTTATCAAAATTTAAAGAGAGTCCGTTTGCTGAGAACCACTCAATAATTTTGTGAAAAACATAATTTACAATTACATCACTTAGTTCTTGGTTTTTGGATGTTATTACTATACTTGTATCATCAGCAAAAAGAACTAACTTTGCATCTTCATCAATGTGGAATGGTAAGTCATTAATGTATATCAAGAACAGTAAAAGACCTAAGACCGAACCCTGTGGGACCCCATACTTGATAGCCCCCCAGTTTGAGGAATCAGCTGTTGTTTTAACATTACATGAACCACTTATTTCAACTTTCTGCATTCTTCCAGTTAAGTATGAATTAAACCATTTGTGCACTGCCCCACTCAAACTATAATGATTTAGCTTATCTAAAAAAATTCCGTGATTTACACAATCAAAGGCCTTCGAGAGACCACAAAAAATACCAATGGGTGATGTCCGGTTATTCAGAGCATTTAATATTTGATCAGTGAAAGCGTATATAGCATTTTCTGTTGAAAAGCCTTTCTGAAAACCAAACTGACATTTTCTTAGTACTTTATTTTTACAAATATGGGAGGCTACTCTTGAATACATTACTTTCTCAAAAATTTTTGATAGAGCTGTCAGAAGAGAGATTGGGCGGTAGTTGCTGACATCTGACGTATCCCCCTTTTTATGCAATGGTTTTACAATGGCATATTTCAGTCTATCGGGGAGAAAACACCCTGCTCCAAAGAGCTATTACATATGTGGCTGAGAATCCTACTTATCTGTGGGGAACAAGCTTTAAGTACCTTACTGGAAATGCCATCAATTCCGTAAGAGCTTTTACTTTTCAGTGAGTTTATTATTTTACTGATTTCAGAGGGAGAGGTTGGTGGAATTACAGTTGTTTCAAACTGCACAGGTATGGCCTCTTCTATTAGTAGCCTTGCCTCTTCTAGTGAAGATGTAGATCCTATTTTCTCCACAACATTTAAAAAATGATTATTGAAAATATTTTCAATTTCTGATTGTTTGTTAGTACACTTGTCATTCAGTTTTATGGCACTAAAGTCTTCCTGTGCTCTTGGTTGCCCTGTTTCACTTTCAATAATATTCCAAATTGCTTTAATTTTATTATCAGAGTTACTGATCTCAGACATGATACTCATGCTTCTGGACTTTTTAATAACTTTTCTTAGTACCACACAATAGTTTTTATAATATTGAACAATTTCGGGGTCAGTACTCCCTCTTGCTGTTATATACAGTTCTCTTTTACGGTTGCAAGAAATTCTTATTCCTTTAGTTAGCCAAGGTATTTTATATGTTTTCTTGGAATTATGTTTAACTATTTTCTTGGGAAAACAATTTTCAAATACCCTTAAAAATGTATCATGAAATAAGTTATATTTCAAGTTTGCATCAGGTTCCTTATACACTTCATCCCAGTCTAGCTGCTGTAGGCTTTCCCTAAAGTTGGCAATATTTATATTGTTAATTGAACGCACTGCTTTGAAAGTCTGATTTGATCTACTGCATGGAGCTATGTCATGTACTGTAACTAGCTGTGCACCATGATCTGAAAGACCATTCTCAACAGGATAAGCATTTATGTCCTTAAACTTATCTTGGTCTATAAAAAAATTATCTATCAATGTACTGCTGTTCTTTGTTATCCGAGTAGGAAAATCAATGACTGAGCTCAAATTGAAAGAACTGAGTAATACTACATTCTTCCTATTACACTCTTTCAGGGAATCAACATTGAAATCCCCACAAATGATAATTTGCTTCCCCCTGTCTGACAGATAGCACAACAAGGCATCCAAGTTTTCTAGAAATAGCTGGAAATTCCCTGAGGGGGACCTATACACTGTTACAATTATGAAAGTGAAAGTGCCATCATTTAGTTTAAGTTCAGTGGCACATGCTTCCATATGTTGCTCTACACAAAATTTTTTAGTTTCTATATTTTTTACACTGTAGAAGCTTTTGACATATATGGCAACTCCTCCTTTCATCATATTATCTCTACTTACATGTGCAGCTAATTTGTACCCATTGATGCTAACCTTTTGCATATCAGTGACAATGTGGTGCTCAGACAGGCATAGTACATCTATTACATTCTCAGTTTCTATATCTTCTAAACAAAGCAGAAGCTCATCAGTTTTATTCTTCAATCCCCCAATATTTTGTTGAAATATACTAACATTATTTTTCACTTTACTTTTGTGAGAATCTTGAACTTTTTTAACATCTTTAGTACTTGCCTGGCTGAGTTTCCCACTGGACACTGATCTCACACTAAAAAAGAGTTTCCACCATGAGATGTAGTTCCTCCCCCCTTTAAATTTCCTGCTATCAGCCCAGCCAGTTTACCCTTCACTGCAGTTTCATTTCATCAACATACTGTCTGTGACTCGTGATTAGCTAGTCACATGAGTGGACTTCCACGACAGGCCAAAACTGCAGATCATTTCTCTAATGGATCAGTACACTGATCTGAAGCCCATCATTTCCCACCAGTGTGTAGACCCTGCCCGTTGTATTTAGTCTCACCAGTCTGCCTACAGGCTAGGTCTGTTTGTGTGTGATGTAATGCGGCAAGATTTTTGTCTTGGGCACAGGATTGCGGTGCTTCGTGGCAGGCCAGAGGCCACGGGCAATAGATTTCAGGAATTGCGACTGTCTCACTGCAATTACATTATACAATGTAGCATTTTATAGGCAGTTTATTTATTCTAGTACATTCTGGCAACAAAACACCCAGTCCACAAGCAGAGAAAATGTCGAGCCAGGCTGGGAATCAAACCCAGACCCACTGCATGGTAGGCAAACACGTTACTGCTGAGCTAAGCAGGCAGACATACAATACCACTAAAATAGTAGACATAACACAGTGTGTAATAACTGACAATAACGAACATAGTAGAACCAACATTTTATTGGCAGTCACCTGTAGTGTTGATTTATACAACTCTTCCCCGCCTAATACACTTCTTTCAAGAGACCTAATTTTCTCTGAGGTTATTTCTGAAATCAGTGAAGGTATTTTAAATCTGTCTTGTGACTCCAAGGAAATGAGTATTTTTGTCACCAAATGTATTTTGTTTTATTGAAATAAAAGAACAACAGTGGTCTTAATGAAACACATATACCATTTGGCATGCTTTCTCCATCTAAATACAGTTCACTACAAAATACGTTGATGTTAGTATGTGATACAGTGCATCTTGCAACGCGAAACACTTTGACTCCCATGGTTATGGAAGCACCCACCATACGAGCAGCAGTAATCTGCTGACATTCAAATTCACTTAGCTCCTACATAATGCACTCATAACAAAGAACACTGTTCTGCACCCCCCCACCCTAAAAAAGGGAAAAACAAGTGTTAAGGACATTGCACCGGTGCCATTTGTGGTCAAACACAACAACCCAACCTGCAGACTGGTGTAGCATGCTTGCATTACTCGCACTGTTTTCATATTTTGATCCACCCCCTTTTACTTCTCCTGTTACTCATAAATAAATCTTCATGTATTTCACATATAAAAGAATTTAAATTTTTGAATGGGAATAAGGAAGATTCTGTTTCATTATCATGGACTGACTGACTGTATGTGCAATTATCAAGATGGCTGTACTCATGGTCAAAATTGTTGTTGTCAAGAGTGCAAGAGTACAGTACTTGATGCAAGGTCACATAAGCCTTATCTTAGGCATACAATGATGTCTGCTATCAAGGCTTGCCAACATAAGTTACAGAAAAAGAATGAGTTTCTTCATATAATGGCATAACATAGAGCATTTTGATTACAGTTCTTGTAAGTTATTTGGCAGTATTTTAATCTAAAGGACTGTGCAGAGTAAAAACCAAATACACAAAATGTGTTGAGTGACAAGAATATGATTTCAGGATGTAATAGTAAGATGCTAAGTAAAATCCTCATACTATTGCCATCAAATAATGCAAGGCATTAAAGTAACCACTCACCACATAGTTGAGGTGCTGGGTGGTTGGTGGTTGACAGGCACATAAACAAGATTGAAAATTTTGTTGAGCTTTTGAACTATGATGTTATTTAGAGGTAACTGAAGTGTGAAACACCCCCCCCCCCCCCCCTAGTGGCACGTGCGCGACACACACACACACACACACACACGCACACACAGAGAGAGAGAGAGAGAATTTTGTGGTTTTATTTATTTGAACTATAACTGGAACTTCCTCGCTTCATTTGCATAAACTGTGTTTAACATGAATTCAAACTGAAATACAAATACCTCATTGTACCTCTCTGAAAAATATAAACCTATCAGAGGTACCTGCCCAAATACTGTGGAATGATGTTTCAAAGACTTATCACCTTATTTCATGGAATTACCTGTATAATGGGCAATGAGTATTTTTCTGGTGGCTGATGTGCAAACCACTGTAAATTGAGTAAGAAACCAACCCAACTGTATTTACACATGTCTGTGATGTGTCTATCAGTTTTGCATGAAAAGGAAATGTCAGGATAAAATGCCAACAGCATTCATAAGAAATTCCCCCCCCCCCCCCCCCCCCCCCCCCCCCCCAGAGCTGTGCCTGTGTCACAGCTTAAGAACTGGTTCCTTACGTAAAATTAAAGGCAAATTCTGGACGCTGACAGTCATAGAAGCCCTATGTCAACCACCTGGCATAAGTGTACGATCAGCAATGAACTGTTTGTATGATTATAATTTTTGAGAATCTGCTTTTAACTTTGCGTAAGATTACTAGACACCTAAGTCGTGATATGGGTACACCTCTATGGGGATTTCTAATGAAGACTGCTGGCAGTGTAACCTGATGATGATCTTTGGAATGAAACTGATTGTGGCATAATAAATGTATATCGGTACAGTGTATTGATATAGCCTAAACAAAAATTAGATGTTAAACTCAAGGTAATCGAGATCATTTGCGAACCACTGTGATTCTGAACATACTGATCATTATATATCATATATACTTCTTGTCCAACAGGGATTAAAACCTCTTTGTTTCTTCAGATGATAAATCTAGAAAGATTCAAAGGATGTCTCACATACGTTATTTATGATAGTTGATCTCTTTCAGGTGGAAAATTGAGTGAAGGGCTGAATTTTAATGATGATTTGGGACGCTGTGTCATTGTTGTTGGTCTGCCCTACCCAAACATCAAATCGCCTGAAATGCAAGAGAAAATGATTTACCTTGACACTAATGAGGTATGCCTTTATTTTTTTCTGCAGGTTATTTACAATATTTCATTTAATACTGTTGTTTTACATCACAATAAAAATTTTAATTTGTATTTAGAGCTGTATCATCTCACTATGTTACCTGTAAGTGTAGAAACTACTGTTATTTTTATGTATAAAGAAAGAAAAAAATAGCTTGGGTAATTGATACATTGACATACATTGTCATTTACTTAGCTTTTGATTAATCTTGCCAAAGGCACGGAAAAAAAGAAAATGAAGATAAAATTTATAAATAGTTGTTGCAGATTTTTTTTTATATCTGACACAAAAATATAGAATGCCTCTACAATCTATGGTACAAGTTAGAAGGTCATCATTTTTACAATGATTCGTATAAAATATTTCACTACTGGAATAAACAGGCATCATGAAACTTCTTCACACACTAAAACAGAATGCTAGATGACTGGAATTTTATTTTTCGTGTATAGTCCTCTTACCATTGAGCTATTCCAGTCTGCTTTATGACCTGCACTCCCAGCTTCACTTCAGTAATACTTCTTTTCTACTGTGCAAACTTCAGAGAAGTTCTCCTGCATACTTTGTGGGATTAACACTCCTGGAAGAAAGGACATTGTAGAGAGAGATTAAATGTAGTACAGGGGAATTTCATTTCCCACACAATTGGAATGGTTGTGGCCATGACTGAATGACACTCCAGTGTACACTCACTGTAAACAATCTACTCGATCAGTTTCCGCAACTGATTTAACAATAGTAATTAACAAGTTTTAAAATAATAGTAATATCACATCTCAATAGTGCCAATGTTTGTAAGAACTTAATGGGAGAATCTTTTATTTCAGAAAATATTTGTTGCAAATTGTGATTGCCACTAACACACTGAACTCCTTCCGACTCAGGGCAAGGGTGCTGGTCGGGAGTACTACGAGAGCCTGTGCATGAAGGCCGTCAACCAGAGTGTGGGGCGGTCAGTACGGCACCGTGGTGACTATGCAGCTGTGCTATTGCTGGACCGACGCTATGGCAGTGGCCATGTGCAGGGTGGTCTGCCGGCCTGGGTGAGGGTGGTGCTGCAGACTAGTGACCGATTTGGCCATGTGCTCTCACAGCTATGTAAGGTGAGTTTTAGTGGATCCTTCAAGAAGAGCCTTATTTCTGAGGCCTAAATAGTAGAAGTGAGACAAAAAGCTTGTGGTTTACAAGTAGTAGCGAAGTGTGATAAGTGGACCATTGTGCACTTGTTATTCATGCTTAGAGGTCTTATTTGAAATGTGGAAGAGACACTGCTGCCACTAGTGAATATACTGGATGAAACCAGCTGTAATTTGTAGCTTGTGTCACACGAATTATGCTTGCCGCCTGGTTTCTAGCACATCCTCAGTTCCTTTAGAGAGATGGCTCGATCGTTGAAGATAGCTAACCACACATACGAGGTGGAAGCACTTCTTCTGTTTGCTGTGTTGTACCCAGAATCAACTGCAGTCCTCTGGTTTGGAGCTGAGAGCTGATTCTGTTACAATCCCATGTGCATATTTCTTTACCTTTGGTCTTGCGTGGAGAATTGTAGGATGCCCCATCAGTAGGTGAGGTGTGCACTACACAAAAGCAGCAGCTGCTCGCTACATGGGTAGCAGAGAGCAAGCGACGTCCACAAGAACTTTCTTTTTACCCCTCAGTGTTTAATTACCTGCAGTAATCAGAGAAAAATATGCACTTCGCTCTTGGAGGAGACCTTATGTCTTTGAATGACCAGAAAGAACAAAATACTAATGTCTTCCGATGCCCTGCAGATTTCAAACCCACCACTTCATTCCTCGTACACCTGCCCAACTACATCCTAACTTATAACTACTTCACCTTCAGAGGGAAGGTACACAGGCAAATTCATAGCAGAGCCATGGGCCACCTAGAGGAAACATTCCTATCTTCCCAAAATTCTAAACCCCTCGTCTGGTTCAGGTTTCTTGATGACATCTTTATAATCTGGACCCAAGACCAGAATACCTTATCCTCATTCCTCCACAATCCCAAAATTCTCTCCCATCCACTTCACCTGGTCCTCCTACACCCATCATGCCAGTTTCCTAGATGTTGATCTCCTCTGGTTGCTCGATCCACACCTCAGTTCATATTGAACCCACCAATCACCAACATTATGTGCACTTTTACAGCTGCCACTCCTTCCACACAAAAAAATCCCTACCATACAGTCTGTCCACCTTTGGTAGATGCATCTTCAGTGATGAGAACTCCCTCGCCCACTATGCTGAAGGCCTCACAAAAGCCTCCGCAGGTTGCAGTACCCCTCAGACCTAATACACAAACAGATCTCCTGGGCCATATCCCCACACACCTGATCCTCACATCCATCCCAAGAACTAACCACAAAGAAGCACCCCCTTGTAGCCCAATACCACCTGGAACAGGAATGACTGAACCATGTCCTTCGCCAGGGCTTTGATTATCTATTATCATGCCCTGAAATGAGGGACATCCTACCCAAGATATATCCATCCCCTCCCAAAGTGGTGTTCCACGACCACTCAACATCCACAACATCCTAGTCCATCCCCATGCCACTCCTACCTCCAGTCCCCTGCCACAAGGATCATACCCTCGTGGAAGACCCAAATGCAAGACCTGCCCTATCCATCCACCCAGCACCTCCTACTCCAGTCCTGTCACAGGCTGATCCTATCCCATCAGAGGCCTGGCCATGTTATGCTTGAGAAATGAATTTCATTCTGAAAGCTAGCAAAGCAAAGCTCTGTACCTTTTGTATGTGTACCTGTTGATGACACAGTGCTTCTGCGTTTCAGAGAGTCGTCTCCTTTATTCTCAACCAGAACTTTCTGTACATTAAAATAGTAATGTAGTATTAGTAAACTGCAGGAGTATCTGTGCTAAGGTTCCAAAATTACCATATTTACCTGAGCGTAAGACGACTTTAGATATAAGAAGATCCCCTTTTTTAGAGGCTCCTTGAGAAAAATTTATTTTATTGGAATTCTTCAAAATAAATTTGCACAAAACCTCAGTAGCCAAAGCTTCATTTGTAAGTGTAAGATCGCCCCTATATTAATGTATTAAACAATCTAAAAACGTTGACTTCAGCAGCAATATTTTAATTTGTGAATATAAGACAATCACATATTTTTCAAATTACGAACCTGGAGAAACAAATCTCTTGTAATCGGGTAAATACAATAGTCTTATTTATTGAAGGTATAGTAGCTTCATATTATCAGGAAAAGAAAGCTGCACAAAACTGGAAAAGAAAAGCAGCAAAATCTAAATTCCAATTGTATAGCAAAGCTATGCGGCATATTTATTGCTGCAGAGGATTCGATAATATCTAGTGAGGTGATTATGGATTCCAAATGTAAAATAATTTGGATGAAGTTAAGCATCCAATGTATTTGAAATATGATGCCCAGATGGATTTATATCCCACCAGTGTCACAAGCTGCAGCACCAGAGCACTTCAGAGCAAACTTGCAGAATATTGCTTGTAAGTTTCCTGATGACGCTGTTGTAATAAGAGGAGATTTCAGTTTGACAGCTATTGCCGAGGTGAGTCATGTGATTAAAGTTGTTGCCAAAGATGGCTCTGATTGTTTCATCTTTATAGTACTTCAGCAGATAGGAAGAGAAACAACTTGTGAGTGGTCCACATACGGATTGAAAAGTTTATGGGCTTAAGAGTTAGCATTAATAGTTTGGTGAAAGAATTGTGTTACGATGTGGACAGCAGACGTTGTGCACAAAACACCAATCTTGAGATTGTGCAATTGCTCTTCAAAATACTGATGGGAATTTTCTGATGCATAATGGTGCACGTTCTGTGACTTCACATATCTTACAGGCTGAACCAGGCTTCATCTGAAGAAATGAAAAACTGAAGATCCATAAGTCAGGAACCACCAACTGAACTTAACATGTGAAAGTTTATCTGGACACTAACTTGCGCGTAAGTGAATTTATAAAGATACAGAGAGCAGGTCGTCTCTCAAAATGTTTCGACACAGAAATTTTGTCAGATTGTTCCAAGCTTTTATTCACTCAAGCAACATTTTCTGACATTCTAACTCCTTTTGGATAGCTAATGTTTTTATTCGCTACAGACCCCATTTTGTGCCGCTTCACCACTAAGTTTTGGATTGTAGACTTTGCTGGAGGTTTTGCCAAAACAGTTCCAGTTTTAATATCTTGCACTGTCAGTTCCGCACATGTTTTTCATGAACTGTGCCTTGCATAACATTTGACAATGTACACACACTGTTTTGTTGTGACCACTATTTCATATTGCATTTAACCGGTCACAAAGCATATTTGCTTCTCTCACTCACTCAAACGTAATGACACAGTGAAGTACTCTGCACAGAGCGTGTGCAAGATATGCATGTGTGACATGAGACAGCAACTGATAGTGTATTGAAATCACAATTTCCAGCATGTTCTGTGATGGCATTTCTCTTTTTCATTAACAATGCACTAGTGTGCATTTCGTGCAACTGTTTCAGTGTCCTGATCAGCCTCATCTTAATGCAGCTGTTAGACATGTTAACATGGGGCTGGAGAAGGCACAGATTGTGGTGGTGCCAGTTGAGTCTATCAGTAGATTGGGTTTCACTACGGATACCTCAATAGGTATGGGAAGGGGAAGCTGGCAAAGCTTGTAGGTGACAGTGTAGTGGGTGGTGGTGGATCGTTTGTGGGAAAAATTCCTGTAGTAGTTGGTGATAGAGCTGCATCTTTTTTAGATTGGTATACCTGCTTAAAGGAAGTCCCTCTAACTAAGGAATCACCTGCAGAGGATGTCATGTTTCCAGGCAGAGAAGGAATTAGCATATTTCATCAAAATATAAGAGGTATTAGAGATAAAGTTAGTGAACTGAACTGCTTATAGATTTTGACTCTGAATTTATTGGTCTATTGGAGCACCACTTAAATAATTTGACAATTCAGAGGCTTCCTTTACCAGGATACAGATTAGCAGGCTGTTTTTCAAAGAGTTCCTTGTAGAGTGGGGGAGTGTACATATATGTAAAAAATGATATTCCATTTGAGTCCATAGATGTATCACGACACTGCACTGAACAGATATTTGAATATTGTGCAGGGGCAGTTTAATTTAGTGAAACTAAATGTTTAATTTTTGTTGTTTATAGGTCCCCTAACTCTATTAGAACATTCTAAATGGGGTACTATCAGTAAAAGGCAGCCTGGGTGACTGACTAGTGGGATTAGGATATCATGTAGAACAAAGTGGGAATTATGTCAAAATGTTAGAAGTCATTACAATCAAGCTACAGTAGCCCATTACAAACAGTATTGTAAGGTGCTTAAAAATATTATTAGGAAGGCAAAGAGTATGTGGTATGCAAATAGATTAGCTACTTCACAGGATAAAATTAAAACCATATTCAGATGTGAAGGAAGTGTGTGGTCAGCAGCACAAGGTCGACAATATAAAATAAGTTTGCAGTAAAAATATTTCTGTTACTGATAAGTCAGATATGTGTACAGTATTTAACAATCATTTTTCTGAGCATTTCTGGTGAATTAAATAAAAATTTAGTGTCTACAGGGAATTGTATAACTCTCTTGGCAAATGCCTTTCTGAGATTGATGTCTGAAATACTCCTCTGATACTGACAAGCTTGATATTGAGTCAATAATTAAATCAATGAAGGCTAAAGACTCTTGTGGATATGATGGAGTGTCTAGCAGATTATTAAAGTACTGTGCTGCACATGTTAGCCTTGTATTTAGCCATATTTGTGATTTTTCCTTTAGGAATGGTCAGTTTCCTGAACAATTGAATTACTCAGTAGTAAAGCCACTTTATAAAGGGAGATAGGGATAATGTGAACATTTTTAGACCTATTTCTATGCCATAAGTGTTTGCAAAAGTTATTGAAAAGGCTGTGTATGTAAGGATAATTGATCATTTTATATCACATAATTTGCTATCAAATGAACAGTTTGGCTTTATAAGTCATTTAACAGCTGAAAATGCTATATTCCCTTTTCTCTGTGAGGTATTGAATGGGCTAAACAAAAGGTTTTGAATGCTAGGCATATTTTTTGATTTAACTAAGACGTGTGATTGTGTTGATCATGAAATATTGCTCCAGAAATTGGACCATTACGGAATATGGGGAGTAGCTCACAATTGGTTCACCTCTTACTTTAACACCAGACAGCAAAAAGTGTGTGGTCAAATGGGGGGTGCCCCAGGGTTCAGTGTTTGGCCACTCATGTTCCTTATTTATGTAAATAACATGCCCTCTAGTATTACGGGTAACTCTAATATTTCTGTTTGTTGATGACACTGTCTTGGTAGTAAAGGATGTTGTGTGCAACATTGTATCGGTTTCAAACAGTGCAGTTCATGACGTAAGTTCATGGCTTGTAGAAATTAACTAATGCTAAAGCACCGTAAGACTCAGTTTGTACATTTTCAAACACACAATTCAACAAAACCCAACATTTTAATTTCACAGAATGGGCGTATGATTAGTGAAACTGAAAAGTGGAAATTTCTAGATATTCAGATAGATAGTAAACTGTCATAGGAAGCCCACGTTTAGGATCTTGTTCAAAGACTTAATGCTGCCATTTTTAGTATTCGAACGGTATCTGAAGTAAGTGATTGTTCAACATGACAATTAGTCTACTTTGCTTATTTTCATTCGCTTATGCTGTATGGTATTACTTTTTGGTGTAACCCTGCCCATTCTCATAGGATATTTTTTGGCTCAGAAACGGGCAGTTTGGGCAATAAGTGGTGTAAGTTCATGAACCTCTTGTCGACCCCTGTTCACGAGTCTGGGTATTTTGACATTGGCCTCTCAATATATATATTCCTTATTGTCATTTCTTGTTAAGAATATTAGCTTATTCCCAAGAATAAGCAGCTTTCACTCAGTTAATACTCGGCAGAAATCAAACCTGCATTTGGATCCAACTTCCTTAACTCTTGTGCAAAAAGGTGTGCAGTATACTGCTGCATCCATTTTCGATAGGCTACCACTTGAATTCAAAAATCTTAGCAGTAATCCACGCGCTTTCAAATCGAAACTGAAGAGTTTCCTCATGGTTTACTCCTATTCTGTCTAGGAGTTCCTTGAAAAATTAAGCTAATTTTATGTTATATTGTTGATTGCATCTACTTAAACTTATGGCTTGACTTTTTTTGGGTTCATAAAGATTTTATTTTTATCTGTACTACTTTTATGTTGCAATTTCATGAAGTGACAAGTTCCATGACCTTGGAGATTTGCTCCTCAATTTGGTCCTATGGAACTTTACGTGTTGTCGTTGTTGTTGTTGTTGTTATTGTTGTTGTGGTGGTCTTCAGTCCAGAGACTGGTTTGATGCAGCTCTCCATGCTACTCTATCCTGTGCAAGCTTCTTCATCTCCCAGTACCTACTGCAACCTACATCCTTCTGAATCTGTTTAGTGTATTCATCTCTTGGTCTCCCTCTACAATTTTTACCCTCCACGCTGCCCTCCAATACTAAATTTGTGATCCCTTGATGCCTCAGAATATGCCCTACCAGCCGATCCCTTCTTCTAGTCAAGTTGTGCCACAGATTTCTCTTCTCTCCAATTCTATTCAATACCTCCTCATTAGTTGAGAGGTGTTCCAAGATGGCCGCCGAGTAAGTGACGCCAGAAACCATTTCCAGAAAGTTACGTGATTTAGACAGGAATATAATTTAGTTTAACGCCGACAACAAATTAAATACATGCATTAGTGTATCATTTAGTCTTGCCGTTAAAGGTTTGACTTTTCTTTGCGTATTTTTTCAAAAAACACGAAAAGATCATAACTTCGCGAAGTCGCGCTTAGGCTTAAATTTTGTAAACGTGTTTGTTTCTTGTTTCACGGTAATTTAACTAATTTCTCGGTAACAAATAAGTAAACTACCATAAACAGCATATAACTTCATTGTTTTAATACAGATTTCAGAAAAACAGCGTAACTTTGTATCAGAAACTTGCTTATATACATTTGTGAATAGGCTTAATTCTTGTAACGTCTTTTTTGATTTTCCGTAATTTAATTAATTTATTCTAGCTAAAGTATTATTTTTGCCATGAGTGAGAAATGCCTGACTTGCCGTAGAATTGTTAGTTCCGGGGTTTGGTGTGATGGATGCAGTAGTTTTTTTCATTGGGGGGACTGCAGTGGCGTGGGTGTTGAGGAAGTGGATCAGGCTCATCAGTGGTTATGTAGGATTTGCAGCAGAGATAGGAAGATAGTGGAACAGGAGGGGAAAATTGCTGCCCTTCAGGCTGAGCTAGATCAGGCTAGGGAAGATCTGGACAGGTTAAGGCGGGAGAAGGGCAAAGAGAGGTGGGAAGTGGCAACAGGTAACAGAAGGAACAGGCCTAGAACTAAGTCTGACAGTTTTGTGGTGAATGTCAAAAATAAGTTTGACCTGTTGCTTCAGTTAGAAACTGATGAGCCTCAAGCAGAGGTAGGTGTAGACAGGACACAACAAACTTTCAATAGGAAATTGAAAAAGAATGTAGGAAAGCCATCGAAAAGGAAGAAAGTTTTGTTATTAGGCAGTTCTCATGCCAGAGGTGTAGGCCAACTTCTGCAGGAGGAATTAGGACCAGAATACCAGGTCACAAATTTTTTCAAACCAAGTGCTAGTCTGGATCAGGTGACAGAGGATTTAGGTTCACTCTGTAAAGGATTTACCAGGGAAGACACCGTGGTTATTGTGGGAGGGCCAGGGAACAGCATCGACAGAGATCCTGGGTACAGTATAGAGTGTGACCTGGTAAAGATTGCGTCGGCATCGAGACACACCAATGTTGAATTTGTATCTGTCCTGAGACGCCATGACCGGCCTCATTTGAACTCTTCTGTTGGGAGAGTTAATTTGGAGTTGGAACGGCTGCTTGGGTCGGGTGCGGGGGCTCATATTGGTGTGGTTCCTGTTGATTCTCTCAGTAGGTGGGACTATACCAGGCACGGCCTACATCTCAACAGGAAAGGGAAGGGGAAACTGGCTGGGGTAATAGCAGGAAATTTAAGGGGGGGAGGCACTGCCATGAATGGTAAAATACCAGTGGTTACAGGTGTTGGAGCAGCACCTTTTTTAGGATAGGTAAGACAGAAAGATGTCAAGTTCTACGAGAGGTCAGAATTGAAACAAATCTTCAGTTTAGGAAAGAAATTAAACAGCACAATTCTAGCACATTGGATCACCAATCACAGCTGTCAATTATAAATTTTCACGAATCACCAGAAATTTTATCTCCACCAAGTTGTATCTCAGTCCTAGGTAATTGCATTGATGAATTAGTCACCCAACCCAGCTGACATAATCTGCCTCTCTGAACACCATGTGACCACTGGTATAGCAACTAGGCCTAAGCACAATGAGAAACTCAGACAGGAGAGTACTGCAAAAGTTAGAATAAGGAAAGGTTCTCATAAAAGTATAATTAAAAATAATGTAAGTATATTTCATCAAAATATTGGGAGTTTAAAGAATAAAATAGATGAGCTTCTGGTTTGTTTAGAAGATTCAGAAGCTGAGGATGAAATAGATATACTGTGCCTGTCTGAGCATCACATTGTTACTGATATGGATAAGGTAAATGTAAATGGATATAAGCTCTCTGTACATGTAATGAGAGAAAATATGGAGAAAGGAGGAGTTGCCATATATGTCAAAAGTTATCATTGTGCAAAAAGTATAGAAACAAAAAAGTTTTGTGTAGAGAAACATATAGAAGCATGTGCCTGTGAGCTTAAATTAAATAAAGGGACATTTATAATTGTAACTGTATATAGGTCCCCATCAGGAAATTTTCATCTATTTCTGAAAAATTTGGACTCCTTGTTGTGCTATCTGTCAGACAGGGGGAAGCAAATTATTATTTGTGGGGACTTCAATGTAGATTCTCTGAAAGAGGGTAATAGGAAAAATGACCTTGAAGTATTACTCGGTTCTTTCAATTTGACACCCGTTATTGATTTTCCTACTCGGGTGGTAAAGGATAGCAGCTCACTGATAGATAACTTCTTTATAGACCAAGATAAGTTTAACCAGATAAATGCTCAGCCTGTTGAGAATGGTCTTTCTGATCATGGTGCACAGCTAGTTACAATATACACTCCTGGAAATGGAAAAAAGAACACATTGACACCGGTGTGTCAGACCCACCATACTTGCTCCAGACACTGCGAGAGGGCTGTATAAGCAATGATCACACGCACGGCACAGCGGACACACCAGGAACCGCGGTGTTGGCCGTCGAATGGCGCTAGCTGCGCAGCATTTGTGCACCGCCGCCGTCAGTGTCAGCCAGTTTGCCGTGGCATACGGAGCTCCATCGCAGTCTTTAACACTGGTAGCATGCCGTGACAGCGTGGACGTGAACCGTATGTGCAGTTGACGGACTTTGAGCGAGGGCGTATAGTGGGCATGCGGGAGGCCGGGTGGACGTACCGCCGAATTGCTCAACACGTGGGGCGTGAGGTCTCCACAGTACATCGATGTTGTCGCCAGTGGTCGGTGGAAGGTGCACGTGCCCGTCGACCTGGGACCGGACCGCAGCGACGCACGGATGCACGCCAAGACCGTAGGATCCTACGCAGTGCCGCAGGGGACCGCACCGCCACTTCCCAGCAAATTAGGGACACTGTTGCTCCTGGGGTATCGGCGAGGACCATTCACAACCGTCTCCATGAAGCTGGGCTACGGTCCCGCACACCGTTAGGCCGTCTTCCGCTCACGCCCCAACATTGTGCAGCCCACCTCCAGTGGTGTCGCGACAGGCGTGAATGGAGGGACGAATGGAGACGTGTCGTCTTCAGCGATGAGAGTCGCTTCTGCCTTGGTGCCAATGATGGTCGTATGCGAGTTTGGCGCCGTGCAGGTGAGCGCCACAATCAGGACTGCATATGACCGAGGCACACAGGGCCAACACCCGGCATCATGGTGTGGGGAGCGATCTCCTACACTGGCCGTACACCACTGGTGATCGTCGAGGGGACACTGAATAGTGCACGGTACATCCAAACCGTCATCGAACCCATCGTTCTACCATTCCTAGACCGGCAAGGGAACTTGCTGTTCCAACAGGACAATGCACGTCCACATGTATCCCGTGCCACCCAACATGCTCTAGAAGGTGTAAGTCAACTACCCTGGCCAGCAAGATCTCTGGATCTGTCCCCCATTGAGCATGTTTGGGACTGGATGAAGCGTCGTCTCACGCGTTCTGCACGTCCAGCACGAACGCTGGTCCAACTGAGGCGCCAGGTGGAAATGGCATGGCAAGCCGTTCCACAGGACTACACCCAGCATCTCTACGATCGTCTCCATGGGAGAATAGCAGCCTGCATTGCTGCGAAAGGTGGATATACACTGTACTAGTGCCGACATTGTGCATGCTCTGTTGCCTGTGTCTATGTGCCTGTGGTTCTGTCAGTGTGATCATGTGATGCATCTGACCCCAGGAATGTGTCAATAAAGTTTCCCCTTCCTGGGACAATGAATTCACGGTGTTCTTATTTCAATTTCCAGGAGTGTATGACATAGCTCCATTCAGCAATACTAAACAGTCCTCCAAAGTAGTACGTTCAGTCAACGATTTAACAACTGCAAATTTCAGGGAAAGCCTACAGCAGTTAGACTGGGATGAGGTGTACCGTGAACCTGATGCCAATTTAAAATATGATTTATTTCATGACATTTTTGTAAATGCATTTGAAAACTGCTTCCCGAAGAAAATAGTTAAATATACTCGTAAGAAACCTTGTAACAAACCATGGCTTACTAAGGGTATAAAAATATCTTGTAACCGAAAAAGGGAAATGTATCTGACAGCAAGAAAGAGTAGTGACCCAGAAACTATCAAACATTATAAAAACTACTGTGTTATATTAAGAAAAGTTATTAAAAAATCCAGAATTATGTGTATCATGTCTGAAATCAGCAACTCTGATAATAAAATTAAAACAATTTGGAATATTATTAAAAGAGAAACAGGTCAACTAAGAGCACAGGAAGACAGTATTACCATCAAATTGAATGAAAACTTTACAAACCAAAATTCAGAAGTTGAAAATATTTTTAATAATCATTTTCTAAATGTTGTGGATATAGTAGGATCCAGGTGTTCATTAGAAGATGCTAGGCTGTTAATGGAAGAGGCCATACCTATGCAATTTGATACAATTGAAATCTCCCCCACTTCTCCCTCTGAAATTAGGAAAATAATAAACTTGCTTAAAAGCAAAAACTCACATGGAATTGATGGCATTTCCAGCAAAATACTAAAAGCTTGGTCTCAACAGATAAGTAAGATTCTCAGCCACCTGTGTAATAGCTCTCTGGAACAGGGCATTTTCCCTGATAGACTGAAATATGCTATTGTTATACCTTTGCATAAAAAGGGGGATAGATCTGATGTCAAGAATTACCGTCCAATCTCCCTTCTAACAGCTTTATCCAAAATTTTTGAGAAAGTAATGTATTCAAGAGTAGCTTCACATATCTGTAACAATGAAGTACTAACAAAATGTCAGTTTGGTTTCCAGAAAGGTTTTTCAACAGAAAATGCCATATATGCTTTCACCAATCAAATTTTGAATGATCTGAATAACCGAACACCACCCATTGGGATTTTTTGTGATCTCTCAAAGGCTTTTGATTGTGTAAATCATGAAATTCTGCTAGACAAGCTCAAGTATTGTGGCATGAGTGGGACAGTGCACAAATGGTTTAATTCGTACCTAACTGGAAGAGTGCAGAAAGTTGAAATAAGTAGTTCTCATAATATGCAAAGATCAGCACATTCCTCAAACTGGGGAACTATCAAGAATGGGGTTCCACAAGG
This sequence comes from Schistocerca cancellata, assembly GCF_023864275.1. Classification (NCBI taxonomy): domain Eukaryota; kingdom Metazoa; phylum Arthropoda; class Insecta; order Orthoptera; family Acrididae; genus Schistocerca; species Schistocerca cancellata. The sequence continues at coordinate 242,505,524 of NC_064630.1, forward strand.
GTCAGTCTTGGGTCCTTTGTTGTTCTTAATATATATTAATGACATGCCATTCTATATTCATGAAGAGGCAAAGTTAGTTCTCTTTGCTGATGATACAAGTATAGTAATCACACCTGACAAACAAGAATTAACTGATGAAATTGTCAATACTGTCTTTCAGAAAATTACTAAGTGGTTCCTTGTAAACGGACTCTCACTGAATTTTGATAAGACACAGTACATACAGTTCCGTACAGTGAATGGTATGATGCCATTAATAAATATAGATCTTAATCAGAAGCATATAGCTAAGGTAGAATATTCCAAATTTTTAGGTGTGTCCATTGATGAGAGATTAAATTGGAAGAAACACATTGATGATCTGCTGAAATGTTTGAGTTCAGCTACTTATGCAATAAGGGTCATTGCAAATTTTGGTGATAAACATCTTAGTAAATTAGCTTACTATGCCTATTTTCACTCGTTGCTTTCATATGGCATCATATTTTGGGGTAATTCATCACTGAGGAATAAAGTATTTATTGCACAAAAGCGTGTAATCAGAATAATAGCTGGAGTCCACCCAAGACCATCCTGCAGACATTTATTTAAGGATCTAGGGATATTCACAGTAGCTTCTCAGTATATATACTCTCTTATGAAATTTGTTATTAACAACCAAACCCAATTCAAAAGTAATAGCAGTGTGCATAACTACAATACTAGGAGAAAGGATGATCTTCACTATTCAAGATTAAATCTAACTTTGGCGCAGAAAGGGGTGAATTATACTGGCACTAAAGTCTTTGGTCACTTACCAAATAGTATCAAAAGTCTGACAGATAACCAACAAGTATTTAAGAAGAAATTAAAAGAATTTCTGAATGACAACTCCTTCTACTCCATAGAGGAATTTTTAGATATAAATTAAAAAAAAAAAAAGAAAAAAAATATTAAAAAAATAAAAATAAAAAAACACAAAACATGAAAAAGTTGTTATATTAACTTAAGTATGTTGTTAAATTAACTTAATTATGTCATGTATTGGAAAATTTGACTCGTTCCACATCATTACGAAATATCGTATTCATGATCCATGAAACTAGTATTAATCTAATCTAATTTAATCTAATCTAGTTGTGTGATCTACCCATCCAATCTTCAGCATTCTTCCGTAGCACCACATTTCGAAAGCTTCTATTCTCTTATTGTGTAAACTACACTCCTGGAAATGGGAAAAAGAACACATTGACACCGGTGTGTCAGACCCACCATACTTGCTCCGGACACTGCGAGAGGGCTGTACAAGCAATGATCACACGCACGGCACAGCGGACACACCAGGAACCGCGGTGTTGGCCGTCGAATGGCGCTAGCTGCGCAGCATTTGTGCACCGCCGCCGTCAGTGTCAGCCAGTTTGCCGTGGCATACGGAGCTCCATCGCAGTCTTTAACACTGGTAGCATGCCGCGACAGCGTGGACGTGAACCGTATGTGCAGTTGACGGACTTTGAGCGAGGGCGTATAGTGGGCATGCGGGAGGCCGGGTGGACGTACCGCCGAATTGCTCAACACGTGGGGCGTGAGGTCTCCACAGTACATCGATGTTGTCGCCAGTGGTCGGCGGAAGGTGCATGTGCCCGTCGACCTGGGACCGGACCGCAGCGACGCACGGATGCACGCCAAGACCGTAGGATCCTACGCAGTGCCGTAGGGGACCGCACCGCCACTTCCCAGCAAATTAGGGACACTGTTGCTCCTGGGGTATTGGCGAGGACCATTCGCAACCGTCTCCATGAAGCTGGGCTACGGTCCCACACACCGTTAGGCCGTCTTCCGCTCACGCTCCAACATCGTGCAGCCCGCCTCCAGTGGCATCACGACAGGCGTGAATGGAGGGACGAATGGAGACGTGTCGTCTTCAGCGATGAGAGTCGCTTCTGCCTTGGTGCCAATGATGGTCGTATGCGTGTTTGGCGTCGTGCAGGTGAGCGCCACAATCAGGACTGCATACGACCGAGGCACACAGGGCCAACACCCGGCATCATGGTGTGGGGAGCGATCTCCTACACTGGCCGTACACCACTGGTGATCGTCGAGGGGACACTGAATAGTGCACGGTACATCCAAACAGTCATCGAACCCATCGTTCTACCATTCCTAGACCGGCAAGGGAACTTGCTGTTCCAACAGGACAATGCACGTCCGCATGTATCCCGTGCCACCCAACGTGCTCTAGAAGGTGTAAGTCAACTACGCTGGCCAGCAAGATCTCCGGATCTGTCCCCCATTGAGCATGTTTGGGACTGGATGGAGCGTCGTCTCACGCGGTCTGCACGTCCAGCACGAACGCTGGTCCAACTGAGGCGCCAGGTGGAAATGGCATGGCAAGCCGTTCCACAGGACTACATCCAGCATCTCTACGATCGTCTCCATGGGAGAATAGCAGCCTGCATTGCTGCGAAAGGTGGATATACCCTGTACTAGTGCCGACATTGTGCATGCTCTGTTGCCTGTGTCGATGTGCCTGTGGTTCTGTCAGTGTGATCATGTGATGTACCTGACCCCAGGAATGTGTCAATAAAGTTTCCCCTTCCTGGGACAATGAATTCACGGTGTTCTTATTTCAATTTCCAGGAGTGTATTTATCGTCCATGTTTCACTTCCATACATGGCTACACTCCATACAAATACTTTCAGAAACGACTTCCTGACACTTAAATCTATACTCGATGTTAACAAATTTCTCTTCTTGAGAAACGCTTTCCTTGCCATTGCCAGTCTACATTTTATATCCTCTCTACTTTGACCATCATCAGTTATTTTGCTCCCCAAAGTCTTACAAATAATTTCTGAGCCAGTTTCATTTTGCTCACCGCATACTTATGATATTTTAATTGCTTCAACCATCCTGTGTAATCTCACTTTATAGATAGGAGAGTTCTTTGGCTTCTTCAAAAGACCACCGAGTCTGATGTTAGGTAAGTCATCATTCTCCTTTCCGCCACTCTTCATCACCTTTGTATTATTCTGTTTATCCTTAAGACACATAATGGTCTAAGTACATTGTTCACTTCTTTCAAGAAATTTTTTGATTGGGGGGACCTTTTAGGGTTTCTCTTCAAAATGACATATGTAGGATATCTGTACAATGTTTGTGTTATAACGTCAAGTTTAACACATATAAGTCACAGAGTAAGTTGACAAGCAAGACGTGTACACGTTAGCATTCGAATGAGCACTGAGTCCCAGTCTAGCGGCCGCTGCTTGGCTGGCCGCTTAGGTGGCGCAGCTGCTGCATGGCTGGCAGACAGCGCCGCACGTAGAGGACGCGCGTAATTGTGCGGCGGCGCTTTGAATGATCGGTGAGTCACAACACTTTTCCCCCCTTTGGAATTGTTGCACTGGTCTTGATGGAGGTGTCCTGGAGATGGCTAACGTCCATAGGCGTTGTTTGACTCGCCGTAAAGTCTCGAGGAGGAGGCTTTCCGTACGGACGGAAGTGTCCCCGATGATAACGAATCGAGATGACAGGAGACGTAGGGGTCGAATCTGCTGGGGCCCCATGCACCAATCTGCCCGTTGCGGCAAGTCCAGTTGATATGACAGGAGACATGGGCGATGTGTCGGCGTCCTTTGGAGGAGGAGGCGAGTAGATTTGCTCTGACAGAGGATGGTCATCCGGTTCCTGCATGGGCACGTCTCCTGGTGGCGTCGGTTCTTGTGCTGGCATCGCGATGATGGTGAGAGGTCAGCGTTGTGAGTATTGAGAGATGCCAAGATCCCGAGCGTCAGGTAGAGCCAAAGGTGGTGTAGCGGCATTTGGAACAGGCATTCCTGGCACACGAGGCCGAAGCTGGTCCGAATGACGCACTGCAACACCCGTGTCCGTCTGGATTTCATACAGGCATCTGCCACAGTGTCTTAATTGCGGCCCGGGCTCCATTTTTTCCGCCTGCCATATCCCCGTACCCAGACGAGGTCGGTGGCGGTGAACCAGCCAACTGAAGGCACCCGCGGCCATGAGGTGGAAGGCCGCAAAAGATGAAGTAGCGTGCGGGGCTGTCGGCCATGTAAGAGCTCAGCCGGGCTGTGGTTGCCCATGGGGATGAAACGGTAAGACGCCAGAAACTGGAGAAGCGCATCATCAGCAGCAGAAGAAGTCAGTTTCCGCATCTGAGCCTTAACTGTGCGGACCAGTCGTTCAGCCTCACCGTTGGAGTGTGGATGGAACGGCGGGGCCGTGACACGCATAACGCCGTGACGAGCACAAAAATCCGCAAATTCGGAAGAGGCAAATTGCGGACCATTATCAGTAACAAGAGTAAAGGGGAGGCCTTCCAAAGAGAAAATGCGGGCGAGAGCACTGGTGGTTGCCGCGGTGATAGGCGACGTGCAACGGACAATGAAAGGAAAGTTAGAGTAGGCGTCAATTACGAGGAGCCATTAAGTACCTAAAAAGGGTCCCGCAAAGTCGGCATGAATGCGCTCCCAGGGCTTCTCAGGCGAAGGCCACGGTGACAAAGATGACTTCGGGGCAGCGGCCTGTGACGCACAAGGGCCGCAGGCAGCGACCATGTGTGCTATTTCAGAGTCGATGCCAAGCCAGTACGCACGACGGCGCGCCAGAGATTTTGTGCGAGACACACCCCAGTGCCCTTGGTGAAGGAGGCGCAAGACCGAAGCACGCAAAGACGCAGGTACCACAACACGCGGCGAAGCATTGTCAGTGGAGAGGAGGATAACACCATCCCTAGCCGTGAGGCGGTAGCACAAAGCGTAGTAGTTCCGCAACGGATCAGAAGTCTTAGCGGACGGGCGATCTGGCCAGCCCTTCTGAATACAGTGTAAAACCCGGGAGAGGGTAGGGTCAGAACCCGTAGCAGCTGCCAGCCTGTCCCCAGTGATGGGGAACCCGTCCACAACCCGCTGCTCGGCAACATCCAGGTGGAAACACTAAAGTTCGTCCCTATCGAATGCCTGATCAGGACCCACGGGAAGGCGAGACAGAGCATCAGCATTTGCATGTTGAGCTGTTGACCAGAAATGAATCTCATAATTGAAACAAGACAAGTAAAGAGCCCAACGCTGGAGGCGGTGTGCAGCCTTGTCGGGAAGTGACGTTGATGGATGAAATAAGGAAACAAGTGGTTTGTGATACGTAACAAGATGAAATTTTGAGCCATAGAGAAAAACACCAAACTTATGAAGAGCATAAATAATGGCCAAAGCTTCTTTCTCAATTTGAGAATACTTTTGTTGGGCATCCGTGAGCGTTTTGGAGGCATAAGCAATGGGTTGTTCCGAACTGTCAGAAAAACGATGCGCAAGGACTGCACCGACCCCATATTGAGAGGCGTCTGTGGCAAGAACAAGATGTTGGCCAGGTTGATAAGTAGCCAGGCACGGGGCCTGTTTCAGCACAGTCTTCAATTTCTAGAAAGCCGCTTCGCATGACGCGGACCAGTGAAAAGGCACGTTTTTATGCAACAGGCGATGCAACGGCTGAGCCACTGACGCCGCAGACGGTAAAAACTTGTGATAGTATGCTATTTTCCCCAAGAAGGCCTGCAGTTCCTTAACAGATGTAGGGCGAGGAAGGGCATCGATCGCAGCGACAGTTTGCTGAAGCGGACAAATACCATCCCGAGAGAGTTGAAACCCCAAGTACGTGATAGATGCCTGAAAAAATTGTGATTTCTGAAGATTACACTTAAGACCGGCAGTCTGTAAGACATGAAAAAGTGTGCGGAGATTTTGAAGATGTTCTTCAGTGGTGGAGCCAGTGACAACAATGTCGTCCATGTAATTGATACACCCCGGGACAGGAAGCAATAATTGTTCCAAGAATCGCTGAAAGAGAGCAGGGGCGCTAGCAACCCCGAATGGCAAGTGTTGGTATTGATAGAGGCCGAAAGGCGTGTTAAGGACCAGAAACTGCCGGGAAGCAGTGTCGAGAGGAAGTTGATGATAAGCTTCTGACAGGTCAATTTTAGAAAAATACTGTCATCCAGCAAGTTTAGTGAACAGTTCTTCAGGATGGGGCATAGGGTAAGTGTCGATGCGGCATTGAGCATTTACAGTGGCTTTGAAATCGCCACAGAGACGAATATCACCATTTGGCTTAGCAACGACAACGACAGGAGAGGACCACTCACTGGAAGTGACAGGAAGCAAGACCCCTGAAGCAGTGAGACGATCCAACTCCCATTTTACCCGATCACGAAGGGCCACAGGAATGGGCCGAGCCCGAAAAACTTAGGCCGAGCAGTGGGTTTTGAGTGTGATATGAGCTTCAAAGTCGTTTGCACTGCCTAACCCAGGAGAAAAAAGGGACGAAAATGTCGTCGACAAGGAATCCAGTTGAGCATAAGGAATAGCATCAGAGACAATATTCACAGTCATCTATGGAGAACCCAAAAATGCGAAAGGCATCGAAACCAAAAAGATTTTCTGCGTTGCTCTGGTCGACCACAAATATGAGAACAGTGCAAACGACGGATTTGTAAGATAACTCAGCATTAAACTGTCCCAAGAGAGAAATCTTCTGTTTATTGTACGTCCGTAATTGCCGAGTGACAGGTGACAGGAGGGGAGAACCCAACTGAAGATACGTCTGACAATTAATTATAGTGGCAGCAGAACCGGTATCCACTTGCATGCGAACATCTCGATCAAGGATTTGGACAGTGAGGAATAACTTCCCTGAAAGGGAAAAAGTGAAATTGACAGACAACACAGAATCAGAATCAGTGTCAGAACTTCATCTAGGGTCGGATTCGCCAACTGAAGGGCACGTTGCCGAACTTCTTTGTCGGGTGCCGACCGGATAATAGCATCCCGTACCATGGGATCGGCATAGGATTCTTTGTGAACGTCAGTAACAAATTTGACACTTCCGACTGAGGCCGTGAAGTTCAACAGCCCAAGCGCGATAGGATTGATGTGGCTGTTTTTGACAACGATAAAAGGCAACACGAGATGCTACCACATGCGTTTGCTTTTGAAAATAGACTGACAGAAGTGAGCACATTTCAGGAAAGGACAAAGACGCAGGATCCTTCAAAGGAGCCAATTGCGACAACAAACGATACATTTGAGGTGAAATCCAGGAAAGGAACAGAGACTTACATGGTTGTTCGTCCGTGACATGAAATGCCAAGAAGTGCTGTCGAAGACGTTTTTCATAATCAGACCAGTCTTCCGCCGTCTCGTCGTAATGAGGAAAAGGAGGTATAGCCAACGACGAGAAACGCCCCGCATTTGACGCCGCGACGAAATCGCGAATCACCGCTTTAAGAAGCGTTTGCTGTTCAAGGAGATTTTGCAATAGTTGCTCGACAGTAGCCATGGAACCCTGTGGGTCAACGGTGAAAAGGAAAAATCCACTACCTCGTCGCTAATTGTTATAACGTCAAGTTTAACACATATATTTCAGAACGACACAACACATATATGTCACAGAGTAAGTTGACAAGCAAGACATGTGTACATGTTAGCATTCGAATGAGCACTGAGTCCCAGTCTAGCGGCCGCTGCTCAACTGGCTGCTTAGGTGGCGCAGCTGCTGCATGGCTGGCAGACAGCGCCGCACGTAGAGGACGCGCGTAATTGCGCGGCGGTGCTTTGAATGATTGGCGACTCACAACAGTTCGATTCTTGTGCAATAAATAATTGAAAGTGTTCCCGGACTTTATATACACCCTCTGTTAATTGAGCAAATGACTAAAACTCTTCACAAAGTTATCAATTAGCACTTTCAGAAGGTTCAGCTCCCTGCATTACATGTTACTTTCATATATATGTTTGTCTGTTTAATTACTGACTGGCCCTCATAAACACCTAGGAATTTAGAATATTTAATTTATTAAGTTTTCCCTCAGACACAATTTCTCTCAGTGCAACCAGGCCACTAACAGTGAGGTGAAGAAATGTGGAGCACATGACATGGTCAACTCTTTTAACTCTGTGTATTACATAAGGACTGAAAGCTGATAATGAAAGAACTAAATGACATTTGATGTTTCTTGTGCCTTTGACTGTTTAGATAATATTTCAGTTCTGACAGTGATAGTTTTGGTCATGACTTAGTCTTACAATAAAAGTATTATAATATTCAATGCCTGATTCATGTAATTTCATTCAGAATGTTCAATGTTTAAACTTTAATTTACTGTTTCTTATGTTTACAGTTTTTCGTGGCCCAAGCAGCAAAAGCTGAAAGACGGTAACAGTAGTGTCAGCATAGTCAGAAGCTGAGCCTATTTATTAAAATACTCAAAGAAAAGACTGAAAACTAGGTGTAGAGTTATCTCAAGTGATCTACTTTTAAAATATAGTTCTTTTGAGGCTTAATTAAATATATTTTCTTTCCTCCTTCTTCTGTTACTGTCCGAATATGTACTGTTTCATAGATATATTGTAACTTGTGTACTGTTTCATAAAGACATTGTAACTTTAAAAGTGTTCTCTTTCATAAATATATTGCAACTTACAAATAAAAAGAAAAGAAAAATAAATGTGTTTTTTATAAATGTATAATCACCAGAGCTTTTTAACATATGGTACCCTTTTTAACCCTTTGCTGGACACTTTAGTGTAAATTGCAAAGTACTGTATTGACTGCTTCTCTAGTCAAATTACAGTTTGTTCCCTCATGGGAGGATGATGGAACGAAGTTATAAAGAAAGATGTTGTTATTCTCTTAATGACATGAGCATGACAACAGAGCAATAATCAAAACAGGAAACTAAATGCAACATTGTTTCAACTCTTACAATAGGGAAATCCATTATTGTCCATTTCAGGCTATTTAGTCATTATGAAGTGGAAATTGCGAAAGTCAGATGTTAATTACAAATGCATTCAGATGAAAACAGACTATGGTTGTACCATTCCAGTGAATTTTTAAAACTTCCTGGAAATTTATGAGCACAAATCAAAGTTCACTTGGCCATGAGGATATGGCAGGCAATTGTAAACATACATGACAAATAGTTGTGCATAATCAGATGTTTAAAGCAGATGTATTGTATTCTTTTGTGATTATTTTAATTGTCTGTATGTAAATAAGGTCTGTGTTCTGCACCTACCATTTGATAATCGCTGTATATTTAAAACTGACCAATAGTGGAGTAATAAACATTATTTACAGTGAAAAATAGATGGCACTTTGCTGTACAGCTAGTCTATATTCAGTATTATTATTGATGCTAGGGTACACAGCTGCATGAAACTTCACAATAGAAGTTATTTTCCTCTCTCAGGCTGCTGATTTTTAAATTCAAGACAAGCCTTTTATTTCATTGCTAGTCAGTTAATTTAACACCCATGGCATTATCAAGCAACCTGGTTGTAAAAACAGTAATGTGTAACGGGCACCATCAAACAAGCAAGAAGTAACCAAATATGTGTCGCAGTTACTTACATCCATATGAATTATGTTAAAATATCAGGAGCGGATGACTGGTCTGTACTTGGCATCAGGAGTTGAAATTCCAGGCACTATAAATAGAAACTCTTAATAATTTGATGAGACCTACCAAACAAAAGCGCTGGCAGGTCGATAGACACACAAACAAACACAAACATACACACAAAATTCTAGCTTTCGCAACCAACGGTTGCCTCGTCAGGAAAGAGGGAAGGAGAGGGAAAGACAAAAGGATTTGGGTTTTAAGGGAGAGGGTAAGGAGTCACTCCAATCCCGGGAGCGGAAAGACTTACCTTAGGGGGAAAAAAGGACAGGTATACACTCGCGCACACACACACATATCCATCCGCATGTACACAGACACAAGCAGACATTTGTAAAGGCAAAGAGTTTGGGCAGAGATGTCAGTCGGGGCGGATGTACAGAGGCAAAGATGATGTTGAAAGACAGGTGAGGTATGAGAGGCGGCAAATTGAAATTAGAAATTAGCGGAGATTGAGGCCTGGCGGATAGCGAGAAGAGAGGATATGCTGAAGGGCAAGTTCCCATCTCCGGAGTTCTGACAGGTTGGTGTTAGTGGGAAGTATCCAGATAACCCGGACGGTGTAGCACTGTGCCAAGATGTGTTGGCCGTGCACCAAGGCATGTTTAGCCACAGGGTGATCCTCATTACCAACAAACACTGTCTGCCTGTGTCCATTCATGCGAATGGACAGTTTGTTACTGGTCATTCCCACATAGAACGCTTCACAGTGTAGGCAGGGCAGTTGGTAAATCACGTGAGTGCTTTCACACGTGGCTCTGCCTTTGATGGTGTACACCTTCCGGGTTACAGGACTGGAATAGGTGGTGGTGGGAGGGTGCATGGGACAGGTTTTACACCGGGGGCGGTTACAGGGGTAGGAGCCAGAGGGTAGGGAAGGTGGTTTGGGGATTTCATAGGGATGAACTAAGAGGTTGCGAAGGTTAGGTGGACGGCGGAAAGACACTCTTGGTGGAGTGGAATGTTTCCCTCTATTATATTCATATCATTAATTTGAAACTCTTAATAATAATAATAAGGGCTATGGATAGTGGAATAAGAACACAGACTGCATTGTATGCTTCCACTTATCAGACAATTATTCTCTACACAACAATGCATAGACATGTAACAGCACTCCTAATAAGAATGCACGCCCCAGCAGACTAATTGCCCGACTCCCACTCAGTTGCCTGCCACAGAATCCTGGACCCCAAATGGGAGCTGAAAAATGTTTGAAAGTATAACTTTATTCCATAGAAAATGCACTGAACAGGAAGAACAGTGCTCATCACAGTGTTATGGGAAAGATCATCGTTTGTGATTAATAAGGACTGAAGTCATGTTGGCTACATGTCTTGTGGCAGGTGCTCTGATGTCTTCTCTTTCAGTTCCACTGAAATGCATTTGAAGGCACAAGTCTGCAGAACAGACCAAAGTGTAAATTCTGAATCATTCCAGTTTCAGTGAAATGCACTACAACTAAAAGGGGCATAGAAGTGTGGCGAAAGGTCTACATCATTTGCATTAGTGGAGGATTTCACACTTTTGTGCCATGAGCTTATAGATGCTGATTTGCAATTTGTCTCATTCCACAGTAGTTGGTTTCTGTTCACCTTTGAACTCACAAACTGTTGATCATACGTGGAAACCATAAAAGTATTGGATTGCAAGTTTCTTTATTCAGTTCAGTAAAGTGTTTTGATCATTACAATCATTGTCAGACTAATCTGTCTTTTTAAACCTGATAAAAGAAGCAAATGATATTTTAGTCATCATTGGTATTGTCAAAGAATATGAAAAGATGATAAAACTGTGATGAACTCTCATGGACTTTGATTTAAGGCCACAGTGTGGTAATGGCAGTTGTATATCACAGGTCATTGGTGAAAATATGCCCATCATTCTCTAGGTCATGGGTGTGATTACCTGTTGATGTGCAGCAGATGTGTGGCATGACCAATATTTAAAAACAAGTTGTATCTCTTTATAAGCACATGGTTTTGTTTACTACGATTGGACACTGTTGGTGAGAACGGACGTCCTGGAGGGGGGGGGGGGGGGGGGGGGGCAACCTGGGAATTTGTTAAGAAATCGTTTTGTGGAAACATTTTTCAATTTAGGAGTAAATCCGTGGCATATTGACAAGGTTGCGACTGTCACTGACTGAGGTGCTAGTGTATGCAAGGACTACCTTTCATTTTTTTTTTACAAAAGCTATGACAGGAAAATATATTTGTATGAATCATTTTATTGTTTCTTGAAATATTTGCCTTTAAATTGTACCTGTATTTAGCATGTGTAAAAGTTTTTCCACTTTTATGATACTTCAAACACATTGTATTTGAAAGCTCAACTGCTTCTTGGGTGATCAAAAATCACTGTCCAAGCACTTTTCATTCAACACAAGGGAACAAAAAGAAGTCACTATGTGATAAATCAGGTGACAAGGGCAATGAGACACTAATTTGATGTTCTCAATCAAATGAACAATGGTTTTACGAGTTGTGTGACATGAAGCATTGGCATGATGATGAGTGATGCAAGGTTTTCAGTTGTTTTCCTGATTTTATTGATGACTTGCAGCAAAGAAATTGTTGTAACCATCCAGCATTAACTATTCATTTCTCTAAAACAACAGCTGTGATATGTCAGTGTAACCAAAAAACAAGCAATTATATTATGGGAAATGTTTTGTGAACCAACCACTTTTGTTGGTTTCTGGTCACCTTTGAACTCACAAACTGTTGATTGTACGTGGAAACCAAAACAGTATTTGATTGTAAGTTTTTTTATTCAATTCAGTAAAGGGTTTTGATCATTACAATCATTGCCAGACTGATCCGTCTTTATAAACTTGATAAAAGAAGCAAATAACATTTTAGTCATCATTGGCATTGTCAAAGAATATGAAAAGATGATAAAACTGTGATGAACTCTCATAGACTTTGATATAAGGCCACTGTTAGCACAGTGTGGTAATGGCAGTTGAATATCGCAGGCCATAAGTGTCAGTTACAGTTCTATCATATTTTTATATTTTGTGACAGTGCCAGTCACGGGTAAAAATTTTATTTGCTTGTTTTAGTAAGTTTAAAAAGACAGACCAATCTGCTGATGATCACAGCGATCAAAACCAAATACGGAACTTAATGAACAAATTTGTTCATTAAGACTGTTTTGATTTCCATTCATTCTCAAACAATGGACCTGTGTCACCTTCAGGTTGAACACTTGATTGCTGCTTAGTTTATGGCTTGTGTAGATAAATGCAAGTTTTATCTCCTGCTATGGTGATGTATATGGATTGTACATTTTCTTAGAATTTTGTAAGCATTTCCTTCCATCAGTTTAAATGATCCTGTTTTTGATATTTGATTTATTCTATCAGGGAAAAAAAATAAATGTCTTTTTCATGGTTTAATGTGCATGCACAATCGAACTTAGTTATGCCTAAGGATGCCTCTGTTTCGTGGTAAGTCAACTATAGATTTCTCTTCATTCATTTTATGTACAATATCAGTGGTTTTTGGAACAGTACCATTTCTGGTTAATCTTCACAAAATTAATCAAGAAAATGGTTCAAATGGCTCTAAGCACCATGGGACTTAACGTCTGAGGTCACCAGTCCCCTGGACTGAACTACTTAAACCTAACTAACCTAAGGACATCACACACACCCATGCCCGAGGCAGGATTTGAACCGCAGCAGCAGCAGCAGCACGGTTCTGGACTGAAGTGCCTAGAACTGCTTGGCCACAGCAAAAGTTGTTTTGTCAGTGAAGATGACAGATTTTAAAATAATGGTAAATTCACATCTCATCTCATTGGTGCCATTTAGTGAGCTCAAAGTGACCTTCTTATTAGATTTTGCAGTTTTTCGATGTTATGCAATCATGCAAAATTAATCACTGGCGAAAACATGACCACGACGAAATTCTGCAAACCAATTACAAACAGTCTTTTTCTGAAACAGATTGATTACCAAAAGTTGAACAAAGCTATTTGAGGCACTGTTGTTGAGTTAGGCCAAAAACCTGAAAAAACAGGAGAACCTTCACCTGAAATTTAAATTTTTTCACACCACTGCCCATAAATGGTCACTCTAAACAAAGAATTCAGCGCATTTTTGAGCTACAGTTGTTTTGTCAGTGAAGATGACAGATTTTAAAATAATGGTAAATTCACATCTCATCTCAGTGGTGCCATTTAGTGAGCTCAAAGTGACCTTCTTATTAGATTTTGCAGTTTTTTGATGTTATGCAATCATGTTTGTAATACAATCTTTAAATATGTTTTTATAATAATTGTCTGGCAAACAAAGAAACACTGATTTGTTCCACAAATTTGTGCTGCTATAGACAGTGAGAGTTTCATGAAAAACTCTGTTGACATGAATTCGTTAGAGACAAGCTTGAAATGAGAAATGGAAACTAAATGGGAAAGCATTAGACCAGTTTGACGGGAAACTGATAGACGTCACAGTGTGCAAACTGTTTAGTTTGAGGTAGCTCTATTACTGCGAATTAAGATCAACCCCAGCACCAACATATGATCCATTGTGAAGGAACTAAATACAGTAAAACCCTGTTAACTGAACTCAGGTCAGCCAATACCTAGGTTATCCAAAACATGTCTGAAAGTTGCAAATAAGAAATAGTAAATAAATAAAATAAAATTAGAAGCACCTGTACTGCAAGGAAAGAATCTGAAGTGACAGTGTAGTTTGGCTGTGGTTAGAGGAGAGAGGTGAGTACCTGACTTTGAGTTGCTACCCCACACACTGACTCACCTGCCTAAACAAGACTACACTGCTAACAATAGTGAATTTGAGTGATTGTTTCTTTCCGTTGCATGCATATTCTTGTGTTGTGGTGACTAAGTGGAAGCATGTTGTGATTACTTTTGCTGATAAGTTGGCTGCTTTCAATGAATTTGACAAGGGAAGTTCTGCAATGTAAGGAAAAGATAGATCACTACTTACCTTGAAAATGACACATTAAGTTGCAGACAGGCACAATTAAAAGGTGCTTATGGATTAGGCTTTGGCCACAGCCTTTATCAGAAAAAGAAAGAGAAACATACATCATTCATTCACACAAGCAATACCCATGGGCATGCAGAGTTAGTTTCACCGTCACCACTATGTGCATGCATGGGCAAGGAAACATCATCTCAGTTTGGAACACCATGTAGGTGGCGAAAACTTACAGGTAAGAGAGTGAAAATGTTTTGCAAAAGACCAGGACTGGAATAGCATACAGGCAAAGAACATAACTAGGGGACAGATGCATGTACTGTAAAAGATTGCACCTCACCACAGGATTGTGAAAGGACTGAAGATCCAGGTAATCCTGAACAGGGAGTATTGCAGGCAATGTCTGCTGAGGGTTTGACTGTTTGACTAACATTGACTATACTGAACCTTTGAGAATGGCTAGTATCAAATGTGCCATGAGCACACATTCTGACCCTCAGGATAAGGAAAGAGAAAGAAAATCACAATATACATGCAAATGTAGCAGTACCATAAGCAACCAGGATGGGGAAAAGTACACCAAATTCACCAAGAATGATTTGTACATGCAAAACAAGGAAAAACACAATTCAAACTGGGTTGACAACATTTGATAAAAGATCAAGTAGAGGCCTGCATCAAAGTTACACCTTTGCGCTGAAAAAACTAAACAGAATCGAATCGGCGACTAAAATAATTTTCCAACAAATATTCCTGCTGGGAATGCAGACATCATTCTAATACAAGAAATTACTACTGCAAAGCTAGTAGGCATGTTAGGACATGAAGCAATACTGAATGTCAGCAGAGAAACTGGCACAGCTGCAGTGTTTTGAGGACTACAATGCATGCCAATGCCCATTATTGAACCAGGCTGTGGCATCACAATTTACTTCTTAGGCATCCAAATGATTAATATTTATGCACCTTTGGGGACAAACGCCAAACATGAACACAAAGAATTTTTCACCATAGCAATAGCTGGACTTGTAAATAGCATGTGCGCCCTGATGATTTTAACTGTGTAGTTAGTCACACAGATCAAATTGCTTATGTGAACTTTAGCACTGAGCTACAAAGTTTAGTCACTGGCTTCCAGTTATCTGGCACTTGGATGATAATGTATTCATAAGGAACCCCTTGAGCGTGAGGTCACAAAAGACCAATGACATTTACGGCAGTCGATGCTCCACACATTGTCTAGCACGCAGCCACAATATCTGCTGCTAATGGGAACAGGGGACGGCACTGTAGGTATCCAGTGGTGAGCACAGCATGAGGTTACGGGGAGTAGTTGAACTGCTTAGTCCACAAGTAACTCACAACACTGCTACAGTGCTAGTAGTGTTGATACAAAGCAGAGCAATGGCAATGATAAACAAAGCAAAAATTTCATTATATCTACAACAGCAGTTGCTGCAGTTGAGATTTCCTTGGAAAGGAATTGAAGGACTTTTGCAGAGTGAGAAAGAAGTGGCAGTTAAAATATTAGCACTTCTACAAGAAGAGCCAGTGAAGTATGTAGTGTCATATATACTCAACTATGCGGACAATGTACATAAAGTGTACAATGACGACGATACGTGCTTAACAAGTGGAACTGATTTTGAAACAGTTGTTGAGCCATCTTGTTCATCATCCTTGTCAAACAGGGAGTCACAATCCCATCTCTAGTGAAACATAATGAAGTTCAATTGATGTCCAGGGAGCAGATACTAAACATAATTATGTACATGGGCGATCATTCACAGCATAATAATAATTCGAATAAGTCTGCAGTAATATGACTGTGTAGTGCATAAGAAAATGACAGATATTCAAGGGAGGGCAAGATGCACTTGTTACAAAAACTGATGTTTGTGCGTTTCAAGGGTGCTCGATACAATTTGCACGATGTGGGTGATAGCGACCTACTACGTTATGCGCATCAAATTTCGCATGACGTAGATTACAATGATTTCAAGGGCAGCAGTGGATGGTTACATAACTTCCAACAGTGATACAGAATTGGAAGACATAAGATTATGAAATTTCAAACAAAGCATCAACTTGAAAATGCACAACAAACTGCAGATTCGGTCCAAAAATTTGTAGATGAGGTAAATAAACTTATCCCATTGTACAGCAAGGAATTTGTGTTCAACTACGAACAATCGGAACTTGAAGAGGAAATGCATATGGAAGGAACCCCAGAAATTAGAGGTACCAAGAAAGTTGTATTAAGATCAGCTATCATCATTGCCTTAATGCATTTGTACACAGTTATGCTGACTATTAATCTGGTTGGTAAATTGGCTGGAAAGTTATTTATTGTGCTGCGAGAAGATGGAGGTGCTCTGTCTCCTACGATTCTTTCTTGCGTGCATGATCTTGCAAGGGCAGTAGGGAATATTTACGTCACAGCAAGCAAAGTGGGAAAATGTGCATAAGAGAACTACAACTATGGTATGAGCACTATTTTTGGCCAATAGCTGGTGAAAATTTCTTGCTTTTGCTTGATTCCTGGTCTGTGAATAAAAAGCATATTCCTTTAGAGCAAAGTGTGTAAAATTGCAGTTCATACCACCTGGAAACACAGGACAAATTCAGCCTCTGGATATATTTTTTTCCGTGCCTATAAAACATATTGTACTATCTGCAGCTATGCCTTAAAGGATAGCCAATTCCACGATGAGCTTTATGACATACTATTTCACATGCGGTTGCATGCCATCACATTCCTTCAATTCTCCTTGTCACCCCGTTACACCAATATGATTCTATATGCATTCTTTAAGATGGATACCTAGCCGAACGTCCTGGATAGTTTGTAACCCCAAGGAGTTCACCTATACCTGCGATCTTGATGGGAACCAGTGTGATCACTGTGGCATGTCGTTTTTCATTCGGTGTTCAAGGTGCAAGTTAATGGTTTACTTTGAAGATTTCTTGAATGTTGATGATTTCCATTTTGTGAAGTGTAATATGTACATCCCATAAAAGGTTGATCTCTGCACCCCCTGGACACGCATTTTCTGTCGCCCTCCTGATTCAGTTGGTGAGTTATTAGTAGCTAATTTTTTTCCTGTCATAATTGTGAACACAAAATTTTCAAATGAGCCCACTAAAGATTGAACTTGTGACCTCACACTCATGGAGTTCTGTGTCAGTAAGGCCTATTCACATGTCACAGCTAATGCAATGAGTTGGTTAGACAACATGTACGTATCACAACTCAAAAACAAAATATATGTCTCGGAATTCTGGCTCACAGCCTTATCAGATCATTCCGCATATCACGTCAACATTGCTCATACATCACAAAAAAATTGACAGGAGTAGAGAATTATGGCAGCTCAACTGTAATTTACGTCTTGATTCGGTATTAGAGTACAAAATAACCCAGACCTGGAACAGATTGACAGTATGGTAAGAGCACAACATACCTGAAATGCAATGGTGGGTAGTAATAGCTAGGCCCACATTAATCAACTGTGTGAAAGAAAACACAAAGGAAAAGGCTACCGGTACCAGGCAAAAATTAATGCAGGAATATTACTTTTTGGCATTGTGACATTACAGTGTATGAGGCAGGTGCTCAAATGTATTAAGCTAAAATTATTAGTTTGACAAAGAAGCATACAACAGGTTGTCACATCGGCCTGGGACGGAAGTGATCTATGGCAACAATTAACAACCTCACCCCATCAGGTTCAAGCACTCGAAACAATGTACAGGCATTTTCAGAAAGTTTTCAGACTAATGAAGCAGTTGTTTGTGAGACACAGCAGAGCATCAAACAGGCTATTGTGGCACACTTCGCCTTCTTGTATTGTATAGAAAGTGCATTTTTTGAAGATTGGTAAAACAACCTTGGATCCTTGTCTAAGATTAGTGAAGCGGGGATGGGAATCTTCTAGCTTAAGTTGCTGTGGATGAGATTTATGATTCACTTTGAAAGGCCCCAGTGCTGAAATCGGTGGGTCCAGACTGTTTGCCAGTGGAATTTTACAGCAAATTCTGGCATTTCATATGTGGGGACAATAAAAAAAAATCTGCAATGAGATCCAGCAAGGTATATAGTACCACTGGCAGCTGCAGGCGATAACATGCAACCAGTTGCCTACACCAATGTTGAATACAAAGTATTTGCTAGTGTCACTAACATCGAATAAAATTGAATTGCATGGAGGCTTCACATACCACCAAAAATTCATGGTCCCAGGGCTTAGAACGACTGACATATTGGCAAACTATCGAGACGTCATCCATCTTACTTGGGAAGGGCAAGCATCTCTTCGTTTTGCATACTTCGATATCCAAAAAGCAAATGACTGAGTGGAATTTGACTATCTTGAAATAGTCGTGGATGAAATGAGACTTCTTACGTAATTTATCAAAATTACCAGTGTATGTGTACAAAATGGGCACACCTGAATCAACATTAATGGTAGTCTTTCAAAAAGATACAGCTGCAGAGGGCCATCTGTCAAGGGTGTCCTTTTCTGTGTGCAACAGCAATGGAACCTTTTCTACAAAGATGACAGATCGCATTGACCTGATACCGTATACACGGAGTGAAGATCATTACAGTAAATGCTCACGCAGGTGACCTGAGTCTAATTTTAAATGATTGGAACGGTGAAATCAGCATAACTGGCATGGCACTCAACAAATATGAAAGATCCAGCAGAACCAGAATCAACATAGATAAATTAGTTTGTATTGACCTGGGACCCAATTCTCTATATCGATGACATTCATAGTTGCATAGAATTGACAAAAAACACTTTGGGCATGATCATCACAGCGAATCCCAAGCATGTGTTAGAACTCAGTATTGTTATCATCGGCATCATCATTATCAGAACTCAACAGGCAAGAGAAGGTACAGTCAGTCAACACAAAATTAAGGAGCCAAATCCTTCAGAGTGTAGATAGAGTACAAATGACTTGTTCCATCAGTGCTTATGAATTATCCAAGCTAAGCCGCGTAGCAGCATTTCTACCTACATCTGGAAAATATGCGAGACAAATACTTTCCATTGTGGCATGGTATGTCTGGAGGCTCAGTTTGTTCTAACTACTACTACTCAGCACAGCTAACCCATGTATAAATGTCAGAGTTGGGTTGAGAAATCCGTACCAGCATTGCATGACAATATTCTTAAAATTGGATACAAGGAAAATACCCGGGAACGATGCAGGAAACATCACACAAAAGATCTTCCAAATGTTCGGCCCTCAGAATTGATGTCGCCGATTTATAATGATCCAGGAGGAAAAATTTACAGATATGTGTACATCTACTACATAAGAATAAGCTACTTAGGAGAGGACATACTGAAGCAATCCTCAGTAAGGGTCTACCAACAATTTATCCAAGGCACTTTATGGCAATGAAATATCTTCACAAAAATTCGTCACAAGTTTGGAAAAATGTTCTGGCAAGACTATACCTGCAAATATAGAGCCCTGTGGCTTGATTCTATCACCAAAACCTGCTGAAGTCATACTAAGAAATGAAAATCAAATTGATCCTCCCAGCCTTTGCAAAGTGTGTAGTCTTGAAGCGAACATGTAACACATGTGCAAGAAAATGAATAGTATTCGGAGCGGGGTGGGAAAAAACACTCTTTATCATGAGAACTGACATAAATAAGATAAACATTGACCAAATTTTGTGACCAGATTGGAAATTTTTCCATTGTACTAAACACTGCATTTGCCTGGTTGGTTGGACCCTTGACAATTTTTCTCACAAATCTCAAGGATATTGATATACAGGCATTTACTGATTATTTGCCATTGCAACACCGGAGCCTTAAATCTCATGTAGGAACCTGATGCTGACCAGCAGTGCACAATTACATGTGTGTGATTCTCGAGATTGGTGAACAAAGGAAAATAACGGTGAAGAGTGTTCAATTATTCATTAAGATGATCATCTGATGGAACAAGGAAGTTGGGAGGAATCATCGTAAGTTACAAAGAAAGTACCCTTAAAATGCAGACTGCTTTGAGATCACTTACGCGAATGCAACAGGGACAAATAACTGATTGGTGTATCTCTGTCTTTTAAAAAATCTTAGTGTTTTATATATAAGAGAAGGAATTGATATTTTTTGCATCTCACATATAAATTCATATGGATACAGTTTTAATCAACAAAACTTGGACAGATGTCTTTCATCTACAAAAAATTTGAGAAAATCATTCATATCATTAACATAACTATCACTTGTTCATTTTCTTGTAATGCACGTGAAATTCTTATTTCAGGAAAAAACTTAAATATTGTAGTACATGTTGCACATCTGCTGCTTAATTTCTGTAATTTACATTTAAAAGTGTTTGAAGCATAAATAAAATGTTCTGCAGGAAGAACTAAAAACAATGTATGTTGTTTGAAAAGCATTTTCCTGAGGTTACAAAATGTTCACTGGTATAGCTGGTCTTTTTTATCACTATCCTCATTGTTACTATAATAATAATAATAATAATAATTATTATTATTATTATTATTATTATTGATTCCTTGTTTAATGACAATAATTTGAAGGATATTCTGATTATCAACATTTGCAAAACCTTGTAATTCTCGTAATTCAGTTCCATAAAAGATTTTTGGGGGAAAAATGTGGTCTATGGTTAGCATATAGTATACAAATTTTGCTGGTTGTAATGATTAACGGCATGCAGATGCAGGAGGGAATCGAAATCACTGCATTAAAGACACATGATGCGTATCAAAAGGACATGTGTCTGCAACTGAAAAAGTGTCTTGATGATCTCTCCAGTGGTAAAAGATTCCACACTAACCCTCATTCAGTTCTCTGGGAGGGATTGCCATGAGAAAAAGACTGAATAATCAACAAAAGGGTGACATTCTATGGCTTGGAGTGTAGAATGTCAAAAGTTTGATTGTGGTAGGGCAGCTACAAAATCTGAATACAGAGGCTCAATTTAGATACAATGGTAGTCAGTTAAGTGAAATGGAAAGACGATTAGCACTTCTGGTCACTCAAATATAAGGTGAGATCAAAAGCACTGCAATATGGAATAACAGGAGTAAGATTTCTTATGAATAAGAAGGTAGGACAGAGAGTGAGTCACTGTGAACACTTCAGTGTCAAGATTGTTCTCATAAGAATCAAAAGCAAAAAACCAATAGAGCAGGTACGTATAATTGCCGATGTCACAAGGAGCAGACAAGGAGAAAAGAGAGAAAGTTTATGAGAACTTCGAAGGGGCAATTCAGTACGTAAAGGGAGATGTAAATCTAATAATTATTAGTTTCTCCATGTGCTGATGACCTCACCATTGACTGCCCGTCAATTACCCCTCCCTCCCACCCTCCTCCCCACCTCTCTACCCCCAGTTTATACATGTTTATAGAGTGCTGTTGTTCTACACATGTATACTCAATTAATGAAAGGGTGCTCCAGTTGCTGATATATTCTTTATTAAATGCAACTACTGGTTTAGGCCATCACATGCATGCTGTTTTCAAGTGGATCTGAAACAGCTATTGTTAATTTATAACGTAATTGATTCATAAATATTTTACATAATAGGATATATAAAATGAGAGTACAAAAAATGTAAATATCATATATTGTGCACTAGATATACATATTTTTTTACTATAGATGTGGAAACTTCACAGAATGCCAAAGATAACAAGAGCAAGGGAGTATGAGAACTATCGCACAATCAGCTTAACTACTCATGCATCCAAGCTGCTGACAATAATAACATATAGAAGAATGGAAGAGAAGATTGAGGATATATTAGATGACGATCAGTTTGGCTTTCGGGAAGGTAAGGGCTCGAGAGAGGCAGTTCTGATGCGACTGATAATGGAATCAAGTCCTAAGAAGAATCAGACACATTCATAGGATTTGTCAACCCAGAAAAAGCTTTTGACAGTGTAAAATACTGCAAAATGTTCAAAATTCTGGGAATAATAATATACAATATTTACCAAGGATGAGGTCCTTGATTTAGTAATGGTCTAAGACAGCGATGCAGTCTTTTGCCCCTATGCATCGTAGAAGCAATTATGAGAATGAAAGTTCAGTAGTGGGATTAACATTCAGGGTGAAGGGATATCAGTAAAAAGAGTTGCTGATGACACTGCTATCCACCATGAAAGTGGAGAAGAATTACAGTATCTGTACAGTGGAATCAGCAATTTAACAAATAAAGAATGTGGATTGAGAGTAAACCAAAGAAATATGAGAGAAATGAGATCAGGAATAAACTTAACATGAAAACAGGGTGATCATGGAATAGAATTCTGCTACCTTGGAAGCAAAATAACCCATGATAGATGAAGCAAGGAGGGCATAAAAAGCAGAATAATACAGGCAAAGAGGGCATTCATGGCCAAAAGAAATTTACTAATATCAAACTCAGAACTTAATTTGAGTAAGAGATGTCTGAGAACATACACTTGGAGCTCAGGACTTCATGACAGTGACTCATGGGCCATGAAAAACTGTGAAAGAAAAGAATTGAAGAGTTTGAGATGTAGTTCTCTAGAAGGATGTTGAAAATTATGTGGACTGATGAAATAAGTAATGAGTAGGTTTTCCGCAGAATTGGTGAAGAAAGGAATGAATATATGGTAAACACTGACAAGAAGAAAGGACAAGATGATAGGATGTGTTGAGACATCAGAGAATAGCTTCCATAGTACTAGAGGCAGCTGTAGGGAGCAAAAACTGTAGAAAAACGGTGTTTTCTGTAAAAATGACTAATTACTTCTATTCAAGAATTCCTCTATGTTATATAGAAGGGATTGTTAAGGAGAAACATCTTTATTCTATATTTGAAAACACTTCTGCTACCTCTCAGACAATTTATTACCGTGGTTTTTATTGTTTATTTATTTGCAACATGCACCATTACAAAATTTGTAGCACTACTTGTATGTATTGCACGTGTGTTGTGTAATGTTTGTGTTGTATGATGATTATGAGAGAAGGAAGAGGTTGAAACTTGGTGTCAGCACATAGCCTATACGTTGTGAATAACAGCAAGGGGGGCTACCAAGTTTAACGTCTCCATCCGATGGATGTATCACCATCAACAGTGTCACACGCCCTCACTTCACGAGAATTTGTGGAGAGGTTTGGTATTTAAACCAGGACAATGGCGCAAAGTCTGGTGATCAGGAACTTTATGCCACCATTTCTCCACCCTTTGCCAGCCAAATACTGTTGGTGAAAATATGTTCCACATCCAACATTCAAACCGGCTTACCCTCAGGTCAAGCACCACCACACAAGTGTGATTCAAGTAAAATGGCAGATCATTAACATGAAACAACAACACTAATGGCCTAATGATCAAACCCTGTGGGACATTCACTGTAAATTTTCTGAATGGAGATGATGTTGTGTTCCTCTTTGTATTATTCGAGCAGCCTGGGGTAACTTTCTACACTCTGTTAAGTAAGAACTAAAGCAGGGATGTGCTACACTATGTATTCCACAAAAACTTAACGTCTCTTATAGAATACTATGATTGACACAATTAAAGGCCATTGATAAGTCACAGAAGATTCCAAATGATGATGTTTTACCATTTAAGTTTTTATATGTGCTCATTAAATGCATAAATAGTGGCCCTTTTGAAATCCAATCTGCAATCAGCTCTGCATCCCATGACTATATAGGAGGTGACAATCCTGGAGCACATTACCCTCTAAAAAAATGAAAAAAAAACTCATACTGTCTTATTTGGAGATATGTTTCGCCCCATATGAACTTTTTACGTCAGTATGATCTCATTTCAGATGGAGTTGTGGCATTAATTTTTATTTTAAAATGTCCTCTGTATTACTTCTTCAATGTACTGATTTGCTTTCTCTTCTGAACTATTTGCACCAATTTTCTCTTCTATTTTTAAAAAGTATTTATTAGAAGTGTCTTCTACATGTGAACTGTATTTTTAAATCCTCCCATTCCCTTTAACAAAAGTAATGTTATCTTTTATGGTTTTTCCCTGACACTCTTTTAACACTTTTTCATATTGATTTGGTTTTACTGTCTGATCTGTCCGGTTGAAACAATAGTTTCATACTCATGGATTATTTTACAACTTATCTTGGTATATTGCAGCACTGTGCATGAAATGATATTATTTCTGGATACAAAGTCATTAAGAAATACGAGATCTGTTCAAAAAATTCCGGAACATTCGTAATTTCGCGCCAATGGTGAGTTGGAGCGAAATGCGGTAGGAATCCATGCACACTTCTGTGTTTAATGTGTAACTGCCGGAAGTCTCTTTGTTGTATGTCTGTTAGTTATTGTTCGGTGCTGTATTGAGTAGAACGTTGTGTTGCACAGTTTGCGAATTTCGATATGGCTGAGTTAGAGGAGTAAAGGTCTGCATTAAATTTTGCGTAAAACTCAAGAAAACCTTTACAAAGACACACCAAATGATTCAGGAAGCCTACGGTGATGAGTGCTTAAGACGTACTCGGTGTTACGAAGAGTTCACAGGGCTTAAAAATAGCCGGACGGAAGTTAGAGATGACCCTCGTTCAGGACGCCGTACGGCGTCTACCGGTAACGCTCATGTTAGGAACATTATCGAAATTGTGCGTTCCAATCGAAGACTGAATGTCCAAGAGACTGCAGAAGAATGTAACATTTCAGTTGGATCATGTAATGGAATCCTGACACAGCATCTTCGAATGCATCATGTTGCCGCCAAGTTCGTCCTACGACTTATAGGTCTAGACTAGAAAGACCTTCGCCTCGCAATCTCTGAAGAGCTTTTGGATCTCGCGAATGAGAACGAGATGTTCCTCTAGAGAATCATAGCTGGTGATGAGACATAGGTCTACGGGTATGATGTTGAGACCAAGGTTCAATCTTCACAGTGGGTCGGGAAAGGTTTTGCAGGACCGAAAAAAGCTCGTCAGGTCAGATCAAATGTCAAAAGCATGCTAATAGTTTTTTTTTAGATTGACGGGTTAGTTCATCATGATTTGTGCCACAGGGGCAAACTGTTAATCGATGATACTGTCAGGTCGTGTTGAGACGCCTGCGAGAAAATGTGAGGAGAAAACGGCCTGAAATGTTGCGAGACAACTCATGGGTCTTGCATCACAATAATGTACCCGCACATTCATTCCTGTTGGTGCGTGACTGTTGCACAAAAACAAAATCACTGTGCTGCCTCATCCTCCTTACTCTCCAGACATGGCCCCTGTGACTCTTTTAATTTCCAAAATTAAAAACCCCGTTGAAAGGACGAAGATTTACAACGATAGACGAGATAAAAGAAAATTCGCGCGATCCAGCAAGAGCCGTACAAAGACTGCATACGAAAGTGGAAACGGCATTGGGAGCGGTGCATCAATTATTGTGGAGGAGTGTATTTTGGAGGAGACCATGCACAATAAGTAAAAGGTAAGCCCAAAAAATTTTGTCGACAAAATTACCGAATTTTTTTAACAGATCTCGTATACCTCTGTACGAGCCCAAATTTCTCTTAACCTGCACCGTCCTTAAGCGAAATGTACGATGGACGCGGTAGAATCGTTGTGCAATCAGCCTCAAATGCCGGTTCTCAAAATATTTTTCCAACAGTACCTCGGGAAAAGAACGACATCTCGACTCTAGGGATTCCCCTTTGAATTCACGAAGCATTTCCTTAATACTTGCATGCTGATCAAACTTACCGGTAACAAGTCTTAACAGCACGGCTTTGAAATGCTTCGATTTGTTCCCTCAATCCGACCTGACTGGTATCCCACACACCCGAGCAGTACTCAAAGACGGGTCGCACTGGTGATCTATATGCCGTCTTCTGTGCAGACGAGTTACGCTTTCCTAAAATTCTCCCGATAAACCGAAATTTGACTTCCCGCCTTCCCCCACTACCGTCCTTTCATGCTCGTTCCATTTCGTATTGCTCTACAATGTTGTGCTTAGATATTTAATCAACGTTAACTGTGTCACGCAGTACACTACTAATGCTGTATTTCAACATTACGGGATTGCTTTTCTCACTCATCTATACTAACTTAAATTTTTGTACATTTAGTGCAAGCTGCCATTCAACATACCAACTAGAAATTCTGTGTAATTAATCTTGTATTCTCCTAGAGTCGCTCAACGAGGCCTCCTCCCCATACACCAAAGCATCATCAGCACACAGCTGCGAATTATTGCTCACTGTGTCCATCAGATCAATTAAGTGTATAGTGAGTAAGAGCAGTCCTCTCACACTTCTCTGTGGACTCCTGACGATACCCTACTCTGATGAAAACCTCTCAGCGTACTGGGTTCTATTAACGTAAAAAGTCTTCGAACCACTGACAATTCTGGGAACCTATTCCTTGTGCTCATAGCTTTGTTAACAGTCTACAGAGGCGTGCTGTGCCAAACGCTTTCCGGAAATTTAGGAATATGGAATTTACCTGTTGCTCTTCATCCATGGTTCGAAAGATGTCATGCGAGAAAAGAGGAAGATGAGTTTCACATGAGCTATGCGTTCTAAATCCGTGCTGATTTGTGGACAGGAGCTTTTCTGTCTCAAGGAAATTTCTTATATTTGAACTCAGAATATGTTTAAGAAGTCTGCAACACACCGATGTTAAGGACATATTGGTCTGTCATTATGCTGGTCTGTTCTTTTACCCTTCTTATTTACTGGAGACAGTCACTTGGGCTTTGCACTGGGTAAGAGGTTCACCGTAAATCCAAGCTACTGTAACATCCACGCCTACATTTTATTGAAAATATTATTCACGACGGCGTTGTATGTGGAACGTGACTGAACTCTGATCCTATTCTCGTAATACAAATAAAAATGACTTCATCGTTAATAAACTAATAAATAATTATTATCAAGACATGACTTAATATTTTATAAAAAATTGTATCTCAGACAATACCCATGCAAAAAGATAATGAAAATCTTAATCGTTTGTTGTCTATGATTTTGAAGTCTTTCTGCTTCTTGTTCGAACTACTGTACTCATAGGATGTGATTGATGTCTCGCAACACAGAGGTCTGTAAAAAACCGTACTAAAATATTGTTATCTTGCTAACCGATATTTGAAAATAGAGTTGGTGTAGTATTGAAATGAATCTTCTTTGTTTGGAGTTTTATTTCATTGTAATTCTCGTCCTATATAAATGTTAATTTTTCTGCTCAGCTACCAAGGAGCGCGGCCATTAGCGCTATTGATCTACAGCGCAGTTTATTGGTAAACAGTGAATATTAATGTGTATTGTAACATTGAGAAATATTTTAAAATTCTAATGCATTTAGTGAAGTTGAAAAAAGATTTAATATGTATTATTTATTACGAGTAAAACACAGCCTGAAGCAGAATCGATAGTGATTGTCTTGTGTTAGCCGCCGTCTTAGTGAATTACTGCAGCGGTAGTTTTAAATTGATGTTCTATACAGACTTAAATGTTGTTGGTTATAACTGCAATAATAATTGTGTAATAGTGTCCGAGGACCCACTCTGAGGTAATGAATTCCAGTTACACTGTGAATACAGCGAACTTTTATGAATGCAAACAGCATCTTACGTGGTATAAATTCTTATCCGCTGATGTATGAAGCCTGGTAACTTCGTAACAAGTTTTATGAAATATTTTGACAGGAAAATACATTAGTGTTGTGTACGTGTGGTGTTGTGGGACAAAACTGTTTATTTTGCTGAAAGAAAAGTGATGCCACCTCGAGATAAAAGCAGTGTTAATTTTGATAAACGATCTACAACTAGCAAAGAGTCTTTTAGATAACAGCACTGAAATTACTAAAAATCAATAATCTTGTTTATTTCAGATTACTTATCATACATTTAGCGTGTTTGTTGGTTATAAATGATTACTTTTCTGAATAAACTTAGTGACATTTACAGTGCTGGACAGACAACATTGCTACTCGTTCCCAGGTGGAGATTTCTTTAACAAAATAACGTTCATTTGCCGGGAAAGTCAGTGATTGAATAAAACCTCATATTACAGTAATAATAAGTCATTAATTTTATTGTAACACAACACATGCAAAATTACACCACACGTCACACTACGTAATGGACCGATACCTCAACGGACTCTCTGTAAACCCAATCTGGTATTCCATCGGGACCTGGCGACTTTTTTGTTTTCAACTCTTTGAGTTGCGTTTCTATATCAGGAATGTCTATTACAATGTTCTCCATATTGGAGACTGTGCGACAGTCAAATGACGATATTGTTGCGCTATCCTCCCGCAAGAATTATTTCTTAAACGCTAGATTTAAAACTTCAGCGTTCCTTTTGCTGTCTTCTCTTGCCACAATAGACTGTTGATGAGTAACTGTCGACAGTACGGCCATCTGTATGAATGAGGTACGCGAACTGCCCCACCGTTCACAGGGGGACGAAGCTCACAACAGCTGAGGGTTACCATACTCATTGTTGCCTTCCTAGCCGGATGCAAGATGTAGGTGGTCTTGCCGGATGTCAGTGCAGCGAGTGAGGCTTATAGAGAAGCAGACGCAGCTTGCAGTCATGTCATCCACAGCGGACGACGGACCATCAGACTGGGAAGACGCAACACTGTCACTCTGCCAGCAGGTACTGGTGAGGCATCAGAACTTCCGTGTTCAAGTGTTTTTTCTCGAGGTTTCAACAGATGCTGTTCTTGCTCTTCTCTCCTATGGCTTAATCCCACCGTGACACGTCCTGCATCTGACAAATGAAGTTCGCACAGGTTGAGCGTTCCATGTTTGGCTTCCACAAGCCATGGGAAAGTTCTTTCTACTTTGGCCAGGCTCCCATCGACTCGCGTCTTCAGTTGTGCTATACGTTATACCTAGGACTGTGGCGTATAGCAATTGTTAGTCTTAATCACTGACACTTTCGGTCCTGTGATGCAGGGGCCCTCATGATCTTAGCGGTCAAAAAACTGCTGTGCATAGGGAAATAGTATCAAGTTGGAAACATGTAAATTAATTAAAAATTGCTAACAGCTGCAATATCTAAGTCATGGTGAATAGCAACGTAGCTACAATGAAACAAGTTATCTCAAAACTATTAAATGAAAAACAGTGATCCAGAAAAATACATCTACTCGTAAAAAGATACAATATTAGGTTGGTTTGTTGATTTAGGGAAGGGGTCCGAATATCGAGGTCATCGGCCCCATCAGGCTAGGGAAGGATGGGGAAGGAAATGGCCGTGCCCTTTCAAAGGAACCATTCGGGAATTTGCATGAAGGGATTTAGGGAAATCACGGGAAACCTAAATCAGGATGGCTGGACGCGGGTTTGAACATCGTCCTCCCGAATACGAATCCAGTGTGCTAACATAATACTAGGATCGCCATGAGCGTTGCGTGCGCTTGAAGGAAAATCTTTCTTAAATGTCTTAGGACAAAAAAGTTATTAATGTAATAATCAAAAGAAAGAATTCTAAATTAACATTCATTCACAATTAGTGGAGGGAAGAACGAGGTTGTCTTAAGGAAGGAAACTAGTGCAGGTATTGTCTTCTAAAACCATGACATATATTCTCGGATATTTTAACTGATCAAATATATGGCCACTGTGCTCTAATAGAGCACAGAGGATAGGATTACTGGTTGTGGCGACATCGAGCGGTTACGTATTGCCGCGCGCGTGTGTGTGTGTGTTTACAAACACCGTGCCGTCGAACATTTCCCGCCAGATACCAGAGGCGCTCTTTTTTGTATGCATGTGTATGGTTTTGTTATTTTTTGATTATGGTTTTTGTATTTTGTATCTTCCATGCATGTAGTTGAGTTTGTCCTTAGTTACGAGATAACTCTGACGTTTGTTCCCTGCATGTTAAGTGAGGTGGAATTGCAAGCTCGGAACGATCGGACAAGCCGTGTATTTTTCACTGTCTCCTGCGGCTGCGAACAATAGAGCTAATGTTAATTGTGTGTTTTTTTTCTGTAGTCTTGTTCTTCTTGTTCTGTCATATTAAGTATAAGCAGCAGGTTCTAATAGCCGAACGATAGTCTGCACAGCTTGTACGGACACTGGTAGTTGGAAGCTCCAATGCTAGGCGCGCAATGATGCTCGTTAGAGATACGACTGCTAAGGAAGAGAAGAAGTCCAGCGTGCTCTCTATACACTGGGAGGAGTCATTCCAGAAGAGGAATAGATACTTCCGGAGACCACGAAGTCAACTGCTCGTGTTGGTACCAACGATGTGTGTCGCTTTGGATCGGAAGAGATTCTCTCTAGATGAAGCGGTAAAAACGGCCTGTCTTGCATACGGGCCGAGCATTGTCGACAGGACCGAATGCGGACCGTTGGTTGTTGTTCAAATGTGTGTGAATTCAAAAATGGTTCAAATGACTCTGAGCACTATGGGACTCAACATCGATCAGTCCCCTAGAACTTAGAACTACTTAAACCTAACTAACCTAAGGACATCACACACATCCATGCCCGAGGCAGGATTCGAACCAGCGACCGTAGCGGTCGCGCGGTTCCAGACTGAAGCTCCTAGAACCGCTCGGCCACACCGGCCGGCTGTGTGAATTCCTAAGGGACCAAACTACTGAGGTCATCGGTCCCTAGACTTACACACTACTTAAACTAACTTAACACTAAGGACAACACACACACACACACACACACACACACACACACACCCATGCCCGAGGGAGGACTCGATCCTCCGGCGGGAGGGACCGCACGATTAGTGACATGGCGCCTCTAACCGCGCGGCCACGTATGTTGATACAGAGCCGAGTGGAAAGTATGAATCAGAGGCTCAGATGGTTCTGCGACCATGTAGGCTTCATATACTTTGACTTGCGCCATAGGGTGGTGGGTTTTGGGGTTCCGCTTAATAGGCCAGGAGTTCACTACACATAGGGAACGGCTACACGGGTAGCGGGGGCTGTGTGGAGGGGGACTGGGCTGTTTTTTTTTGGCGGGGGGGGTGGGGGGTAGAGGTTCTCGGGAAACTAAGGAAAGGACGTCAGTATAAAAGGATGTAGGGTAAACATAGGACGAGGGGAGACTCAGCAACAATCAGTATTGTAGTCGGGAATTGTCGTAGTGGTGTTGGGATAGAACCAGAGGCCCAAGCGCTAATAGAAAGCATTGAAGCTCAAATCTTTACAGGTACTGAAAGCTGGCTAAGGCCGGAAATTAGTTCAACCAAAATTTTTACAAAGGATTAACCGCGTTCGGAAAGGATACATTAAGTACAGTTGGTGGTGGAGTGTTTGTTACCGCCAGAAGTGGTTAACCTTGTAGTGAAATTGAAGAAGATAGTTCCTGGGAGTTAGTATGGGTAGTGGTTATACTTGACAACCGGGATAAATTTATAATTGGTTCTTTTTACCGACTCCCGACTCAGATGATACAGTTGCTGTTCAGTTCAAAGAAAACTTGAGTCTCATTTCAAACAGGTAGTTGCGGGTGACTTCAATCTACCCTCGGTATGCTGGTGAAAATATATGTTTAAAGTCAGTAGTAGGCACAAAACGTCCTGTGAAGTCGTACTGATTGCTTTCGCCGAATATTATTTTGAGCAGTTAGTTTAGGAGCCGACTGAAAGTATAACTGATTGAGGAAACACACTTGACGTCTTAATAATAACAATCCTGAGCAAATAGGGAGCCTTGTGGTTATACAGCCGTTGTAGCAAGACCCAATCCCATAACATCCAAATCCACCAAAAATTAACGCAGAATTTATCTGTTTAAAAAAACAGACAGAAATTCTCTTAACGCCTTCCTAACAGGTGGTCTTCAGTCCTTCCAACCTGACTACGCAAGTGGAGACGAGATGTGGTTTAAATTCAGAGAAGTAGAATCTACGGAAAGTGAGAGATGTGTACAAAATAAAATAATAAAAGATGGTACTTATCACCCACAGTATACATGACAGATCAAGACACTGTTGCAGAGGCAACGAAAAAAGCACGCCAAATTTAAAAGAACGATAAGAGCAAAGAGTGATGTTTTACTGAAGTCGAAACTTCAGTGCGAGATGCTTTTCATAGTTTCAATTGCGCAACTCTTCGTATATCAAATATACCGGCGGCAAGACACCATCAATAACCTCAGTTCGCGATAACAATGGTAATGTGACTGATGACATTGCCACTAAAGTAGAGTTACTCAACACGGTTTTCCGATATTCCTTCACCAAAGAAGAGGGTGTAAATATTCCAGAGTTCGAGTCAAGAACAACTGCCAACATGGGTAACTTCTAAGTAGATATCCTCGGTGTAGCGAAGCAGCTCAAATCCCTTAATAAAGGTAAGACTTTCGGGCCACATTGTATACCAGTTAGGTTCCTTTCAGAGTGCGCTGATGTAATAGCTCCATACTTAGCAATCACATACATTCGCTCGTTCTACGGAAGATCCATACCTAAAGACAGGAAAGTTGCACAGGTCACACCACTAGTCAAGAAAGGAAATAAGCGCAATCGACTGGACGACAAATTCATATCACTAACGTTGATTTGCAGTAGGATTTTGGAACGTTTGATGTATTCGAACGTTATTAACTGTCTCAAAGAAATCGAATCATTGACAAATAGTCAAAACGGAATCAGAAAATATCGTTCGTGTGAAACGCTCCCAGCTCTTTATTCACATGAAGTAATGAGTACAACGCCCACCTGCTTAGCTGGGTGGTAACGTGCTCGCCTCCCATGCACGCGGGCCGGAGTTCGATTCCCGGCCGGGTTGGAGATTTTCTCCGCTCGGATCTTGTGTTCTCTTCACCATCATTTCATCTTCATCACCGGCGCGCAAGTCGCCCAATGTGGCGTCGACTGAAAAAAGACTTGCACTCGGCGGTCGATCTTCCACGGATGGGGCCTTCCGGCCAGCGACACCATGCATTCATTTCCAATGAGTACTATCGACAGGCGACTTCACACTGGTACCATATTTCTAGATTTCTAGAAGGCTTTTGACACCGTTCCTCGCAAGCAACTTCTAATCAAATTGCGTGGTTACGGAGTATCGTCTCCAGTCAGAAAGATCTCAGTTCATAGTAACTGATGGAAAGTCATCGAGTAAAACTGAAGTGATATCTGGCGTTCCCCGAGGAAGAGCTATAGCTTTTTTTATACAATAAATCACACAAATGTAAAGGTTTGAAATTTAACTAAATTCTTGGGGATTACAGTTACGAACAAATTAAATTGGAACGATCACATATACAGGGTGATTCAAAAAGAATACCACAACTTTAAAAATGTGTATTTAATGAAAGAAACATAATATAACCTTCTGTTATACATCATTACAAAGAGTATTTAAAAAGGTTTTTTTCACTCAAAAACAAGTTCAGAGATGTTCAATATGGCCCCCTCCAGACACTCGAGCAATATCAACCCGATACTCCAACTCGTTCCACACTCTCTGTAGCGTATCAGGCGTAACAGTTTGGATAGCTGCTGTTATTTCTCGTTTCAAATCATCAATGGTGGCTGGGAGAGGTGGCTGAAACACCATATCCTTAACATACCCCCATAAGAAAAAATCGCAGAGGGTAAGATCAGGGCTTCTTGGAGGCCAGTGATGAAGTGCTCTGTCACGGGCTGCCTGGCGGCCGATCCATCGCCTCGGGTAGTTGACGTTCAGGTTTCATAACTAACCTTTTTCGTAGGACTCTCCATACAGTTGATTGTGGAATTTGCAGCTCTCTGCTAGCTCTGAGAGTCGATTTTCCTGGGCTGCGAACAAATGCTTGCTGGATGCGTGCTACATTTTCATCACTCGTTCTCGGCCGTCCAGAACTTTTCCCTTTGCACAAACACCCATTCTCTGTAAACTGTTTATACCAACGTTTAATACACCACCTATCAGGAGGTTTAACGCCATACGCTGAACAACTGTCGTCGATTCACTTCTGCCGTTCTCAATAACACAAAAAGTTTTCTGTTGAGCGGTCGCCATCTTAGCATCAACTGACGCTGACGCCTAGTCAACAGCGCCTCAAGCGAACAAATGTACAACTAAATGAAACTTTATAGCTCCCTTAATTCGCCGACAGATAGTGCTTAGCTCTGCCTTTTGTCGTTGCAGAGTTTTAAATTCCTAAAGTTGTGGTATTCTTTTTGAATCACCCTGTATAATGTTGTGGGGAAAGCGGACCAAAGACTGCAATTTTTTGACAAATCACTTAGAAAATGCAACAGGTCTACTAAAGAGACTTGGCTGCACTACGCCTGTCCGTACTCTTCTGCGTAGCGTGAGATTCGTATGAGTTAAGATTGACGGAGGACATCGAAAAACTACATAGAAGGACAGCTCGCTTTGTGTTATCGCGAAATAGGGGAGAGAGTGCCACGAATATGAAATGCGAAATAGGGTGTCAATCATTAAAACAAAGGCGTTTTCCGTTGTGGCAGGATCTTCTCTTGAAATATAAATCACGAACGTTCGTTGTCTTCCGAATGAGAAAATATTTTGATGGCGTCCACCATTGATTCAAATGGTTCAAATGGCTCTGAGCACTATGGGACTTAACATCTGAGGTCTTCAGTCCCCTAGAACTTAGAACTACTTAAACCCAGCTAACCTAAGGACATCACACACGTCCATGCCCGAGGCAGGATTCGAACCTGCGACCGTAGCAGTCGCGCGGTTCCGGACTGAAGCGCCTAGAACCGCATGGCTACCGCGGCCGGCCATTGATAATTGTAATAATATAAGAGAAATCAGAGCTGCACTGTAGGCTTTAAGTATTAGTTTTCTCCGCACACTGTTCGAGAGTGGAAAGGTAGAGTAATAACAGTTTGAAGATGGTTCGATGAACCCCTAGAACCGCTCGGCCACAACGGCCGGTCACAAAGGATCAATAATATTGAAGTTCAGTGATTATGGTGGCCAGGGGAGATGCAACAGTTCATCCTCGTGCTCACTTAACCCGTTCTGGACTACGTGAGCTGTGTGAACAGGGGCCGTGTCGTCTTGGAACACATCACCACCACTGGGAACAAACGTACCATGGGTTGACCTGATCAGCCTAAACGGTCACATAATACTTGGCACTAATGCGACCTTGCTCTGCCATGTGGCCCATGGAGTGCCATGATATGGTTGCCCAAATTATTGCCGAACCTCCAGCATGCTTCACTCTTGCGATGTAAATTCGGCCAGAAGTTGGAAACAGTGTACAATAAGGCTCATGAAATCAAACGACTTTTATCCATTGCTGCATAGTTCAAGTTTTATAGCTTTAGGACCACGTTTTCTTGCTACGGGCATTTCCACCACTGTTGTGTGGTTTTGGAATAATAGCTCTTCTGCAATTCCCACCGTGTTGTTTTGCAACTGACAGGTTTCGCAAGTGCAACATTAACTTTTCAGCCTGCTATCCTCTTATTTTTCGTCACAATCCTCCTCAAAGACCGTCTATCGCGATCACTCAACACACACTTCGTCCGAGTTGTGACTCAGCGGATAATGTTTCTCTGCTTTCCCTGAATGCCGGATAAATCCTGGATGTAGTGCCTTCTGAAACACTTCGATTACCGTGGTTACAGAAGCACCAGCCGTACGAGCACGATAAACTTGCCCACGTTCGAATTCACTTAGCTCCGACATAATGCACTCACAACTACACAAGCACACCGCTATAACCACGACTAACAAAAAAAAAAAAAAATGGTTCAAATGGCTCTGAGCACTATGGGACTTAACATCTGAGGTCATCAGTCCCCTAGAACTTAGAACTACTTAAACTTAACTAACCTAAGGACATCACACACATCCATGCCCGAGGCAGGATTCGAACCTGCGACCGTAGCAGTCTTGCGGTTCCGGACTGAAGCGCCTAGAAGCGCACGGCCCACGACTAACACTTGCAGCGTATTAGGACAAATACATCTACATGTACATCATACTCCGCAAGCCACCTAACGGTGTGTGGAGGAGGGTACTTGCGGTACCACTATCTGATCCCTCTAAAACTGTTCCACTTGCGAATAGTGCGTGGGAAGAATTAATGTCGGGAAGCCTTTGTATTGGCTCTAATTTCTCCTCGTGGTCAGTACACGAGATGTATGTGGGGGGAAGTAATATGTTGTCCGACTGCTCCTGAAAAGTGCTGTCCCGAAATTTCAATAGTAAATCTCTACGTGATGCAGAACGCGTCTCTTGTAACGTCTGCCAGTGGAGTTTGTTTAGCATCTCGGTAACGTTCTCTCGCCAGCTAAACGATTCCGTGACGAAACGCACCGCTCTTCGTTGGATCTTCTCTATCTCCTCTGTCAGTCCTACCTGATAGGGATCCCAGATAAATGAACAATAGTCAATATTCGGGCGAACAATCGCCTTATAAGCCACTACTTTCGTGGATGAGTTAGATTCTTCCAATGAATCTGAGTCTTGTGTCTGCTTTTCCCACTATTTGTTTTATATAGTCATTCCACTTAAGGTGGCTCTGGATAGTTACGCCTTGATATTTTACGGCAGATGCTATCTCCAGCTGTTTGTCATCAATAGTGTGGCTGTGCAGTAGTGGATTTCTTTTCCCATGTATGCGCAATCTGTTACATTTATTTACGTTCAGGGTCAACTGCCAGAGTCTGCACCATTCATAAATTCTCTGCCGGCCGCGATGGTCTAGCGGTTCTAGGCGCGCAGTCCGGAACTGCGCGACTGCTACGGGCGCAGGTTCGAATCCTGCCTCGGGCATGGATGTGTGTGATGTCCTTAGGTTAGTTAGGTTTAAGTAGTTCTAAGTTCTAGAGGACTGATGACCACAGATGTTAAGTCCCATAGTGCTCAGAGCCATTTGAACCATAAATTCTCTGCAGGTCGTTCTGCAAATTCTTACTATCTTCTCGCGTCGCTACTTTGGTATAGAGGCCGGTGTGGCCGAGCGGTTCTAGGCGCTTCAGTCTGGAACCGCGCGACTGCTATGGTCGCAGGTTCGAATCCTGCCTCGGGCATGGATGTGTGTGATGTCCTTAGGTTAGTTAGGTTTAAGTAGTTCTAAGTTCTAGGGGACTGATGACCTCATATGTTAGGTCCCATAGTGCTCAGAGCCATTTGAACCATTTGGTATAGACAACTGCATCATGTGCGAATAGCCTTAAAGAGCATCCGACGCTTTCTACTAGATCATTTATATATATTGTAAACAGCAACATTCCTATCACACTTCCCTGTGATACTCCAGGTATTACCTTTACATCTGTCGATTTAGTTTCGTTAAGAGCGACGTGTAGAGTTCTGTCTGCAAGAAGGTCTTGAATCAAATCACAGGTCTGCTCCGATACTCCGTAAGCTCGTATCTTTTTCATTAAACGGCAATGCGGGACGGTGTCAAATGCCTTACTGAAATCAAGGAACAAGGCATTAACCAAGCACCGTTGTCCACTGCACTGTGGATCTCATGGAGGAACAGAGCGAGCTGAGTTTCGTAGGATCTCTGCGGAATCCATGGTGATTTTTATAGAAGAGATGATCGCTTTCCAAAAACGTCATACTTCTTGAGCATAAAATATGTTCCATAATTCTACAACAGATTGAAGTCAACGATATATGTCTGTAATTGTGTGGATCTGTCTTATGGACTTTCTTAAAAACGGGAAAGACCTGCACTTTTTTCCAGTCGTTAGGTACCTTTCGTTACTCAAGCGATCTACGATAAATTACTCCTAGAAGGGGAGCAAGTCTTTCGCATATTCTTTATAAAATCTTGTAGGTATCTCATCTGATCCTGGAGCCTTTCCGCTACTAAGTGATTGTAGCTGCTTTTCAATTCAGCGATCGGTTATCTCAATATCTGCCATTTCGATGTTCGTACGACGATTGAAAGGGGGGACAGTGTTACGATCTTCCGTGGTGAAACAATTTCGGAAGACCGAATTTAATATTTCGGCCTTCTTCCTGTTATCTTCCGTTTCGGTGCTGGTGTCGTCACTGAGAGAATGAATATATGATTTTGAACCTCTTACTGATTTTACATACGACTGAGTTTTTACTCAGGTCGATTGACAATCTCTTACTTTCAAAATCATTGAACGTTTCTCTCATTGCTCTCCTTACCCTCATTTTCGCTTCATTCAGCTTTTGTTTGTCAGCTAGGTTTTTACTTCTCTTGAATCTGAGATGAAGTGCACTTTGTTTACGTAGCGCTTTTCTAACACGGCTATTAAACCATGGTGGATCTTTCCCATCGCTTAAAATCTTACTCGGAACACACTTTTCTAGAGCATATTGAGCGGTGCCTTTGAAATTTTTCCATTTGTTCTCCACATCTTCATCGTCATCACCGAATATTTTATGCTGACTGCTGAGATATTCTGAAATTCGTATCGTGTCACCCTTGTTGAGCAAATATATCTTCCTATCTTTCTTAACATTCCTTGTAGGACCCGTCGTCGTAGATGCCGTCACAGCCTTATGATCACTGATACCTTCCTCTACGTTAACTGATTCGATAAGTTCAGGTCTGTTTGTTGCCAGGAGGTGTAAGACGTTACTCTCACGAGTTTGTTCTCTATCTGCTCAAGGCAGTTTTCGGACAAGACATCCAGAACAATGCCACACGAATCCCTGTATTGGAACCAGTTTTGATGGCGTAACACTCCCAATCTATACATGGCAAGTTGATGTCACCCCCTGTTACAACTGCATGATCAGGAAAATTACTAATGATATTCCGCAACTTCTGTCTGAAGCGCTCTACAGCTACAGATACTGACCCAGGTAGTCTATAAAAGCATCTGATCACCATTTTTAACCGTTCTTTGATACTTAATTTCACCCAGTAATTCACATTCTGAATCCGTGATAACCTCGCTAGATTTTATCGAGTTTTTTACTGCAATAAACGCGCCGCCACCATTGGCGACTAACTTATCCTTACGATAAACATTCCAATCTGAACTTAGGATTTCGTTGTCATTGACGTCTGTCAACCAGCTTTCTGTTCCCATTACTATCTGTGCATTATAACCTTCAATAAGCGATACTAATTCTGGGACCTTTCCTTGGATGCTCCTGCAGTTTACTAAAATTATATTAATCTTTTCTATCTCTGATCTGCGAGGAGCAAGATAGATTCTCTGAGATCGCTGTGGCTGATTTAACAGGCAAATCGTCTTTGATCCCAAGGGAGGGGTTCTGTTATTTAAAAAAGCCCCATGTGCACGCCGCGCGTACTCCGCTACCCTAGTATCCGCTTCCTGCGTGTAGAGCGCGCCTGGCCTTTTAAGGGGGACCCTACAATTCTGGACCCGATAGCGGAGGTCGAAAAATTTGCATCCGATACCGTCGCAGAGTCGTCTGAGCCTCTGGTTTAGACCTTCCACTCTGATGAAAAACAGAGGACCGAGATCAACCCTGGGTACGATGCTACAAATAGACGGCTTAGCCTGCATCCCGCGTGCGTTGCAGCTTGTATTATTTTCCTGGCGGTAATGTAAGCCACTGGGCCGATCAGTCTGATGTTGTTCCTAGCTACGGAACAGGCTGGAAAGTTTTATTTTATTTTTGACTTGAGCTGCCTTCAGCAAATCAGCATGCCGCCGAAAGCAGCCGAGGATGGCCTCAGAAACCAAGCGGCAGGCGTGACTCGTGCCGACATACCCGCCTACAGGGTGATTCAAAAAGAATACCACAACTTTAGGAATTTAAAACTCTGCAACGACAAAAGGCAGAGCTAAGCACTATCTGTCGGCGAATTAAGGGAGCTATAAAGTTTCATTTAGTTGTACATTTGTTCGCTTGAGGCGCTGTTGACTAGACGTCAGCGTCAGTTGATGCTAAGATGGCGACCGCTCAACAGAAGTTGCCTCCAAGAAGCCCTGATCTTACCCCCTGCGATTTTTTCTTATGGGGGTATGTTAAGGATATGGTGTTTCGGCCACCTCTCCCAGCCACCATTGATGATCTGAAACGAGAAATAACAGCAGCTATCCAAACTGTTACACCTGATATGCTACAGAGAGTGTGGAACGAGTTGGAGTATCGGGTTGATATTGCTTGAGTGTCTGGAGGGGGCCATATTGAACATCTCTGAACTTGTTTTTGAGTGAAAAAAACCTTTTTAAATACTCTTTGTAATGATGTATAACAGAAGGTTATATTATGTTTCTTTCATTAAATACACATTTTTAAAGTTGTGGTATTCTTTTTGAATCACCCTGTAGATTTCTCTGCTGAAGTTGATGTATTTACAGATACCTGTTATTAGAAATCCTGTTTGCCACAAAGCTACTGCACGAGATAAATATTCAAACTAGAACGCACTGATCTAAACTGTGTGCTATCTACTAGCACATAATTAAAACTTAATGGCGCGACGGAGTTTCTGGCGACGGGAAAATTTACACTAGGAAGCCGCCCTACACAAGGATATTCACAAGTCTTACGCAAAAACAAAAACTACGATCAATTTTCTAAACACTAATCTGCACAATAAAATACACACGTGCAGTTCACTTCTTTGCAGAAGCACGTGAACAAAACGCAAAGACTAAATTAATTTACAGTTTATCAGACAAGTGCTGCTGCTGCTCTGCTGCGCGTCCTCTCGGCTCGACGGCTGCCGCTACAAGCAACTTGCAACTTGCACTCTTGTCTAGCATCTGCCTTTATGTTCAAGCATTCATTTCTCACTGTATTTTCACATTTTTGTCCAAGCCATGTAAATCATCTTGTGGATAAAACTGAGAGCCGCGTTGCTTTGTTTGCAGATGATGCCAGAAGAAGCCTCGGTGTAAATAAATGTCATGTACTCGGAAGACCAATTCGGTTTCGCTACCGACGATGAATCACTGGAAACAGTAATAGCCGTATGTGTGTATAGGATAGGGTGACCAAGCGTCCCGTGAAACCGGGATTGTCCCGGTTTTCATTCCTGTGTTCCAGTGTCCCGAAAATTTGTTTCGGGACGCTCAGAAGTCCCGGAATTCAGTTTTTAAATACATTTCGTGAAACTTTCTCAAATTTTTGGGATTTCGCTATATTAAAGGAAATACAACACAAGAAATCAATATATTTTAGCTTATTTGTCTAAAACCTCCATTGTCCCATACTAGTAATCACAGTATCAGTATTGATACACTCAGGCAATAATTTACTTTGAGCGGTACTTTGGCCAACAAGTAGTAAGTTGTATTATTGTAACAGAGCTGTGAAACCGTCCGATTGTCTCGCCACTTACACACTCATTGTCAGAACAGTGTAGTAGTTGATGTTTTGTCAGGCAAACTGCAATAGTGGTATTACTGCTGCAGTACTGTGAAACGCAATGCCGAAACGTGCCTCCAAGTTCAGTGACTGTTATTCCAAGGAATGGAATTTCATTAAGAAAGGTCGTTTAGATTACGAAGCAGAGTGTTCCGTATGTAGCTGTTTTATTAGTATTCATGGTGGACGTTCCGACGTAGTTGATCACATCAGGTCAAAGAAACACATTAACAGATACAGTGCACCGAGCTGCAGTAAAACTCTACAAAATTATTTTGTGAAACATCAGTCAAGTGAAGAAACGAAAGTTCGAGCAGCCGAGCTTACACTAGCCTACCACACGGTAAAACATCACCAAACTTATAGAACTAGTGATTGTACTAATAAGCTTAACAGCATTATGTTCGATGATTCTTCCATTACAAAAAAGTTTAGTTCAGCAAGAACTAAAGTGTCAGCCTTAGTGAAAGGAGTTATTGCTCCCCAGAGTGTAAAGGAAAGCCTTGAATATACAAAAAGTCTTCTTTCTACGGGATATCCACTGATGCCAGCAATCATAAGGCCACTAAAATATTTCCGTTTGTTGTTCAGTTTTTCGATATTAATCAGGGAATTCAGACCAAACTTTTCAAGGTGAGTTCCCTACCTAATGAAACATCTGACGAAATTTCAAGATTTTGTATTAATACTATCGAAATGTTTGATCTTGAGAAAAATAAATGTATGGCATTTTGTGGAGACAACGCCAACACGAACTTTCGTGGTTTAAAAAGACAAGGCAAATGCAACGTATTTACCAAATTAAAGGCAACATTGCATGAAAACATTGAAGGCATAGGGTGCCCTGCACATGTTTTACACAATAGCGTGCAGACATCTGCTGACAGTTTAAGCTGTGATGTTGAAACTATCGTCATGAAGATATACTCACACTTTTACATATATACTGTTAGAACAGAGAGACTTGAGGAGTTCTGTGATTATGTGGGAACTGAATATATTAATGTAATGTGTCACTCGAAAACTCGCTGGTTATCACTGTTTCCAGCTGTTGAAGGAGTAATCCGCCTGTTTGAACAGTTCAGATTTTTTCCTAAATGAAGACAAAGCCCCCAAAATATTGGTTCAGTTCTTCAGTAACCCGTTAAGTGAAGCCTACTTGTGGTTCATTCACAGTCAGCTTAGCACTTTGCAGCATGGGATAAAGGAAATTGAGGGAAGCACAAAAAGTGTAATAGAGGTAAATGATGTTTTGAAAAATACTCTGGAAACTGTCACTAAGAGGAGAGAACAGCAGTTCATTTCTTTTAATGTTAAATATGCCATTAAAAGAGCAGAAGTATCAGAAGCAGCAGAAAGGAGTTTTAGAGAAGAAGTTAACAAGTTTTATGACACTTGTGTCGAATATCTCAGAAAGTGGAGCGCCTCATATTTACCCTCATCGCCGGTGTTTGATTGGATGTTACTGAAGAGAGTGCCAAAATGGGAAAGTGTTGAAGAGACAGTTTCTTATTTGAAGAGTAAAGAGTTTGAAATCGATGATTCCATTCTCTTTGATCAGTTCGGCATATTGACTAATTTTGTTGAAGAAAGTCTTCACAAGTGGAATGATGGAAAAAAACACCATTGGAATGTCATGAGAAGTGGGTGAGTTTTTTTAAAAGCAGTGACTGTCTTCAGCATTACTCTGCGTTGGTAATAATTGCAAGGTATTTATTTGCAATCCCAGCCCATAATGCCAATGTGGAAAGAATATTTTCGTTCATGAATATCCAGTGGACTGATGAAAGAATGGAGGTGGTCTCTCTTGAAGCAATCCTGCAGATCCTGTACAACTACAAAATGGATTGTGCCGAGTTTTATCACTGTCTCTCAAAGAACAAAGACAAGA
Organism: Schistocerca cancellata; assembly: GCF_023864275.1. Taxonomy (NCBI): domain Eukaryota; kingdom Metazoa; phylum Arthropoda; class Insecta; order Orthoptera; family Acrididae; genus Schistocerca; species Schistocerca cancellata. Next base: position 242,549,034 of record NC_064630.1, read on the forward strand.
TCAAGAAGGCTGGAGGCAGTGAACAATACCCTTTTCTCCAAGGGCAGTCAATTCCATCTACAAGTGCTCAGGAATGTTAAAGCTCATGTTAATATTAATTGATTAAAAGTTGAATGGCTGTAAAATTTTGTAAAATCGTAATACATTTCTTTATTACTGTATACGTTTATTAAATGTCATTAATTATACAGATAATCTAGATTATATCAATCTTTTGTATCATCTTATTAGTTATAATAATCGGTTTAACAAAATGTATCAACAAAACATTAATATTTAAAATTAAGAAACCTGGGTACATGTGGAATGAGGTGTCCATTGGCACCCGGGTGAATGTGTCCCGGTTTTCACCGAAAATAATTTGGTCACCCTAGTCTAGGAGCAACTACCCACAGTGAAACGACCAAATAAAACCAGTTGTAGGAAAAACAGATGCAAGACTTAGATTCCTTGGAAGGAAATGGATTTCACTTGTGGAAGAGGTAACTTCTAGATCCGTCATTATAGCTATTCATGAATATTGACCGCCAGTCTGGGACCCTCACCAGGCAGGATAAATGGAAGAGATTGAGAAAAATGTAAAGAAGTGCAGCTGGTTTCGTCACGTGTTTTTTTAGCCAGCGCTCTAAAAGCGCCACTGGCGGACGCTTCAAAAGGGGCATTTGGCGTGTACGTAGGCTTGTTTAGGTTTTTATGTTGGTAACGCCACGTAGTGCTCTGTTTGAAAATAGCTGACTGCTCTGTGTGCAGTCAGTGGCTGGTTGGCATTGTTGGAATATTCGCTATTGTAATGTTGGGCAGTTGGACGTGAACAGCGCGTAGCGTTGGGCAGTTGGGGCTGAGCCGCCAGCAGTGGGGGATGTGGGGAGAGAGATGCCAGAGTTTTAAGTGGACGATCTGGACGTGTGTCTTCCAGAAAAAGGAAATTTGTAAAGATGGATGTCATGAAATGATAGATATATATATGATGACTTTTGAACACTATTAAGGTAAATACATTGTTTGTTCTCTATCAAAATTTTTCATTTGCTAACTATGCTTATCAGTAGTTAGTGCCTTCAGTAGTTAGCATCCTTTGTTTAGCTGGCAGTATTGGCGCTCGCTGTATTGCAGTAGTTCGAGTAACGAAGATTTTTGTGAGGTGAGTGATTCATGAGAGGTATAGGTTATTGTTAGTCAGGGCCATTCTTTTGTAGGGATTATTGAAAGTCAGATTGCGTTGCGCTAAAAATATTGTGTGTCAGTTTAGTGATGATCAGAATAAGTAAAGAGAGAAATGTCTGAGTACGTTCAGTTTTGCTCAGTAAGAGTTTTACTAGCACAGTCATTCATAAATTTTCAAAGGGGACGTTACAGGCGTCACTGTGAGGTTTACTTTAAAATGCCGAAATCGTACGTTCCTAGGAGAGCCAGGTGGCATGTTACTTCCTTCCACACGTTTCACGATATGATCACGACGATAAAACCTACACCCACATATATATTCCGCAGGCGGAGGGTACTTTGAATACCAGTGTCATTTCTCTTTTTACACGTTTTTATTAGGTCGCTTTCTTGTGTATTTACATTTGATGGCGAACTGTAGTTTCAAGTATTGAAATTTATACCTGAAATTCGACTTAAGTGTGACGAGTATGAATGTACTGCCTAAAGCGACATGAAAATTTGTGCCGGTTACCGCGAGTAGACGCCTTACCGATTAGGCTATCCGAGCACACTACCCGGAGCGACCCAAACGTTCGTATGTGACGCACCTATCTGTTTCTTCTCGTAGATTATTAACTCATTTGCCCACACTCGCACGTCTCAATTATGTGAATACGGAAATTTGGGCCGGTCCGAGGAGGGTTCGCGGATTGTTGCCGGTGCGGTAGCTCAGCGCGTTCCGTCCGAGGACTGGCAGTCCTTTGTAATAAAGAAAAATTGGGTGAAGCTTTTTTTTAGCCATGGAATTAGAGGGATGTCGTTTGACATCCGGCGCATAGCGCAAATAACGGAGAAACAGGTAGACAGAACATAAAATAGTGGTAGAGTGCTCGCCTGCAAACTAGGTACCCCAGCTTCTATTCCCAGCTGATGATTTCTTTTTAATTTTTTTAAAAAATAGACTAAATGGTAAGGCGACCGCTTGTGATAAGCGGGAAATCCATGTTCGAGTTCCGATCCAGCACAAATTTTCATGCAGTTGATTTTGAACTAACTTTCCAATGAGCTAGAGACTTTAGACTTTAAACTTTGCACACAATTCAGGACTGGAAGACAATGCGATACTAATCAGCTTGGATGTCTAGTGTGTGGTGGAGGGTACTTTGTGTGATATTTCCTCCCTATTCCTGTTTCATTCGGCAACGCTTTGCGGGAAGAACGATTGCTGATAAGCCTCGTTGTGAGCTCGAATTTCTCCAGTTTTTATCTTCACTGTAAGAGAAACTGAAATAAACCTGAAATTTACCACATGTCTGCTGTAATCTCATCAAAATATTTGAAATCGAAAGAAAAATTTCACACGCACGAGACTAAAACGCAGAAAATAATTATTTAAATAAAGACTTTTCAATATAACACGTTTTAAAATAGACTAAAAGTATAAATTAATTTTTCCTATTCCCATACATATTTCTAAACTTGGCAGATAGTCCTGAAAATTTGTGGTTGTGAAGTTTTAATAACTGTGATAATACTTGTAAAATTTACAACGAAAAACTTGGGGCGCATACAATAGATAACCGCAAGGAATCTGTATGGGGTTAGGAATCTGTATGGGACTAGGAGGAATTATTTAATATCAATATGGGATTATACAGCCAACCGGTTGCAAATAACTGTTAGGTACATTGACCAAGATTTCGCACCTAATAAGGGTGTCTTCATCAGAATGAAATTGACAAACTCTTATAAAACAATACATAGAAAATTAAAAATGTAAAAAAAAACCGCATTAACCAAGACGGCAGTTCTCAGGGCGTACAAATGTTACTTACGTAAAATTACATTGCTAAAAAAGCTATGGTAAGAAATTAAAGCAGCTATCCTTAAGTCAAAAATAAAATAAAACGTTCCAGCCTGATCCGTAGCTAGGAACAACATCAGACTGATCGGCCCAGTGGCTTACATTACCGCCAGGCAAACAATACAAGCTGCGCCGCCTGTCGGGCGCGCACAGTGATATATGCCCATTTGAAACATTATAACAGAAATAACTTAAAAAAGGAGAGTTAATTTTAAAGAAATGAAATAAAAAGGAAAAGATCTTAAAGTATTTTTGAAACTACAAAATAGTCAAGTAAATTAAGTATGACTAAGTATCATCTATTGGGCTTTACAGAAATTTTTATTGCGTAAAGAACAGAATAATATAGAAAAAATGTTAACAATCTAGAAAATATTTGTATGAAGGTAACTTTCGTAGCACATATCTATGAGTTTCGAAGAAAATGATATTTCGGAACCAGAGACAGGAAAATACAGTAAAAATAGGCCAATCAAAATTCCGCCAGTAGTGGATTGAAACAATTTTTGTCAAACTAAATTTTCTATGTATTATTTTATCGGGTTTGTCAGATTCATTCTGATGAAGACACCCTTAATAGGTGTCGAAATCTAGATCAATGAACCTCACCGTTATTTGCAACTGGTTGGCTGTATAATCCCTATATTTAAACTAGTATGCCGCGCGGAGCGACTGCGCGGTTTGAGGCGCCATATCACGGATTGCGCGGCCCCTCCTGCCGCAGGTTAGAGTCATCCCTCGAGCATGGATGTGTGTGTTGTTCTTAGCGTAAGTTAGTGTAAGTAGTGTGTAAGTCTAGGGACCGACGACCTCAGCAGTTTGGTCTCTTAGGAATTCACACACATTTGAACATTTCTGAAACTACACTAGTGGCCATTAAAATTGCTACACCACGGAGATGACGTGCTACAGACGCGAAATTTAACCGACAGGAAGAAGATGCTGTGATATGCAAATGATTAGCTTTTCAGAGCATTCACACAAGGTTGGCGCCGGTGGCGACACCTACAACGTGCTGACGTGAGGAAAGTTTCCAACCGACTTCTCATACACAAACAGCAGTTGACCGGCGTTGCCTGGTGATACGTTGTTGTCATGCCTCGTGTAAGGAGGAGAAATGCGTACCATCACGTTTCCGACTTTGATAGAGGTCGGATTGTACCCTATTCCGATTACGGTTTATCGTATCGCGACGTTGCTGCTCATGTTGGTCGAGATCTTATGACTGTTAGCAGAATATGGAATCTGTGGGTTCAGGAGGGTAACACGGAGCGCCATGCTGGATCCCAACGGCCTCGTATCACTAGCAGTCGAGATGACAGGCATCTTACCCGCATGGCTGTAACGGATAGTGCAGCCATGTCTCGATCCGCGAGTCAACAGATGGGGACGTTTGCAAACACAACAACCGTCTGCACGAACAGTTCGACGACGTTTGCAGCATCATGGATTATCAGCTCGGAGACCGTGGCTGTGGTTACCCTTGACGCTGCATCACAGATGCGATGGTGTACTCAACGACGAACCCGGTGCACGAATGGCAAAACGTCATTTTTTCGGATGAATCCAGATTCTGTTTACAGCATCATGATGGTCGCATCCGTGTTTGGCGACATCGCCATGAACGCACATTCGAAGCGTGTATTCATCATCGACATACTGGCGTATCACCCGGCGTGATGGTATAGGGTGCCATTGGTTACACGTCTCGGTCACCTCTTGTTCGCATTGACGGCACTTTGAGCAGTGGACGTTACATTTCAGATGTGTTACGACTCGTGGCTCTACCCTTCATTCGATCCCTGCGAAACTCTACATTTCAGCAGGATAATGTACGACCGCATGTCGCAGGTCCTGTACGGGCCTTTCTGGATACAGAAAATGTTCGACTGCAGCCCTGGCCAGCACATTCTCCAGATCTCTCACCAATTGAAAACGTCTGGTCAATGGTGGCCGAGCAACTGGCTCGTCGCAATACGCCAGTCACTACTCTTGATGAACTGCGATATCGTGTTGAAGCTGCATGGGCAGCTGTACCTGTACACGCCATCCAAGCTCTGTTTGACTCAATGCCCAGGCGTATCAAGGCCGTAATTACGTCCAGAGGTGGTTGTTCTGGGTACTGATTTGCCAGGATCTATGCACCCAAATTGCGTGAAAATGTAATCACATGTCAGTTCTAGTTTAATATATTTGTCCAATGAATACCCGTTTATCATCTACATTTTTTCTTGGTGTAGCAATTTTAATGGCCAGTAGTGCAGCATACGGTTGCTGAGTAACATCCATGTTTAAAAATGTAATTATTTAATACTTTTTATCCATATCTAGAACGTGTTATATTTGTAAAAATTTCATTTAAATAATTATTCCTGTTCCAGTTACGAATAGTTCGTGGGAGAACTTTTCTGGCATTCTACATCTACATCTACATTTATACTCTGCAAGCCACCCAACGGTGTGTGGCGGAGTGCACTTTACGTGCCACTGTCATTACCTCCCTTTTCTGTTCCAGTCGCGTATGGTTCGCGGGAAGAACGACTGTCTGAAAGCCTCCGTGCGCACTCGAATGTCTCTAATTTTACATTCGTGATCTCCTCGGGAGTTATAAGTAGGGGGAAGCAATATATTCGATACCTCATCCAGAGATGCACCCTCTCGAAACCTGGCGAGCAAGCTACACCGCGATGCAGAGCGCCTCTCTTGCAGAGTCTGCCACTTGAGTTTCCTAATCATCTCCGTAACGCTATCACGGTTACCAAATAACCCTGTGACGAAACGCGCCACTCTTCTTTGGATCTTCTCTATCTCCTCCGTCAACCCGATCTGGTACGGATCCCACATTGATGAGCAATACTCAAGTATAGGTCGAACGAGTGTTTTGTAAGCCACCTCCTTTGTTGATGTACTACATTTTCTAAGGACTCTCGCAATGAATCTCAACCTGGTACCCGCCTTGACTGATGACCTCAGAAGTTAAGTCCCATAGTGCTCAGAGCCATACCCGCCTTACCAACAATTAATTTTATATGATCATTCCACTTCAAAGGGTTCCGCACGCATACTCCCAGATATTTTACAGAAGCATTGCTGGTGGACGCGATTCTCTTATTTTTTAATCTTCGTGTTTTTACCTGGAAACACACATAGGAGGAAGCAATATATTGGTAGACTGTTCCAGCAACGTATGTCGTCGGTAATTTGTCAGCAGACCACACCCTGACGCAGAACACCTCTCTTGCAGCGTCTGCCATTAGAGCCACTTAGCATTCCTGCGACGCTTTCGCGCTTACTGAATGAACCTGTAACAAAACATGCTACCCTTCTTTGGATCTTCGTTACTTCCTGTCTGGTAGGGATTCAAAACGACGAACAGTATTCAAGTATTGGTCGAACGACTGTTTTGTAAGCTAGTTGGCTTGTTGGTAGACTACATTTTCTGGGGATTTTTCCAGTGAATCTCAGTCTGGCATCTGTCTTACCCGAGATTAATTTAATGTTGTCGTACCACTTAAAATCGCTCCGAACGCATACACTTAGATATTTTATGGAAGTAACTGCTTCCAGTCATTGTCATGTAATATTGAGTAATCATACAATAAAGGGTCTTTTTGTATATTTGTTAACAATAAGTTACACTCGAGGGTCAACTGCCACACCCTGCACGAAGCATCGATCCTTTGCACGTCTTCCTGCATTTCGCTACAGTTTTCTAGCTTTGACTTCTCTGTATACAACAGTGTCATCCGTGTAAAGCCTCATGGAAACTCCGACGCTATCTACTTGCTCATTTGCATTTTTTTTTTTTTTTTTTTTTTTTTTTGTAATCGGCCTTCTGACTGGTTTGGTGAGGCCCGCCATGAATTGCTCTCAGAGTTGCACTTGCAGCCCACGTCCTCAATTATTTAATGGTTATATACTAATCTCTGTCTTCCTCTATAGCTTTTGCCCTTTATAGCTCTCTCTAGTACCACGGAAGTCATTTCCTGATGTCTTAACAGATGTCCTGACATCCTGTCCCTTCGTCTTGTCAGTGTTTCTCACATATTTATTTCCTCTCCGATTCTGCACAGAACCTCTCATTCCTCACCTTATCAGTCCATCTAATTTTCGACGTTCGTCTGTAGCACCACATCTCAAACGCTTCCATTCTCTACTTTTCCCGCAGTCCATATTTCACTACCATACAATGCTGTGCTCCAAACTTACATTCTCAGTAATTTCTTACTGAAATTAAGATTCAAAATGGTGCAAATGGCTCTGAGCACTATGGGACTTAACTGCTGTGGTCATCAGTCCCCTAGAACTTAGAACTACTTAAACCTAACTAACCTAAGGACATCACACACATCCATGCCCGAAACAGGATTCGAACCTCCGACCGCCGCGGTCGCGCAGTTCCAGACTGTAGCGCCTAGAACCGCTCGGCCACCCCGGTTGGCCTGAAATTAAGGCTATGTTTGATACTAGTAGACGTCTCTTGGCCAGGACCGCCCTTTTTTCCAGTTCTAGTCTGCTTTTGATGTCCTCCTTTCTGCGCCCGTCATTGGTTATTTTGCTGCCCGGGTAGCAGAATTCCTTAACTTCGTCTACTTCGTGAACTTCAATCCTGATGTTAAGTTTCTCGATGTTCTGATTTCTGATGCTTCCCATTGCTTTCGTCTTTCTTCGATTTACTCTCCATTCATGTTCTATACTTATTAGACTGTTTATTCCCTCCAGTAGTTCATGTAAGTCTTCTTGACTTTCACTCAGGATAGCAATGTCATCAGCGAATCCTATCATTGATATCCTTTTACCTTGAATTTTAACTCCACTCGTGAACCTTCCTTTTATTGCGATCGTTGCTTCTTCGATGTACAGACTGAACAGTAAGGGTGAAAGACGACTATATCCTTGGTTACACCCTTTTTAATCCAAGCACTTCGTCCTTGGTCGTCCACTCTTGTTATTCCCTCTTACCTCTTGCACATTCTACATTCGCCTCTCCGTATAGCTTACCCCTATTTTTATCACAATTGCGAACAGCTTGCACCTATTTAGATTGTCTAACGCTTTTTCGTTGTGTCGACAAATGCTATGAACGTGTCTTGATTTTTCTTTAGTCTTGCTTCTATTATCAACCGCAAGGTCATAACTGCATCTCTGGTGCCTTTACCTTTCCTAAAGCCAAACTGACCATCATCTAACAAGTCATCAGTTTTCTTAATTTACGTATATTGGGATAAATAATTGTGTTGTAAGACTCTCCTGGGCACGCCAAAGTTACTTTTACGTCTGAAGCCTTCTCTACGTTGAGACTGACATGTGTCCTGTTCACTAGGAACTCCTTACTCCTTACTCCAACCACACATCTGGTCTGGCATTCCGCATACTCGTGTTTTGTTCATTAGGTGCCAGAATGGAACTGTATCGAACGCCTTCTGGAACTCAAGGAACACTCCATCTGCAGGGACGCCTGTCTCTACTGCTTTCTGCGTCTCGTGCGCGAACAGAGCGAGCAGGGTTTCACACGACTGGAAAAACTAGATCTCATACACAGGCTTAGTGATCTGCCGTTGCATCATTTGCGAACGGAACAGGGAGAGGGGCAAATGAGAGTTGCAGCAGAAGTTAGACGGCTTGTGGTTCAGAGATACAGGTCTGAATAACTGCCTACTGTTCGCCGTTTAGCACAGTAGGACATTCGAACAGAACTGACCCTAATTCTAACACACGGGGCGTCACGTCGGGTCGTGATGTGGAAATCGCCCTAACGCTACAAATGGACGCAGCTAATTCACTCCACTGGCATTCAAGAAGGCAGGAACTTGACGATTTGGCAATCTGGTAGCCGCTACTCACAAAGCGCCAGTTGAGGAGTGCTTTGGGCGGCCGGTGTGTGTATGCGTATGGTCCCCACGTCCCTTGTGTAAGTCTCTGTGGCCGCATGAGCAAGGCCTCGCTCTCACCGCCGTGTAGGGAACATCAACAAGAGCAGACGGCAGGAAACATTAGTCGCCTCTGCTCTCCCCTATTTATACCGCGCAAGTCACCGTGAGGTGAATGGCGGAAGGTACGGTTAGGTACTTACGCGTTCCATAAACCATTTAAACGATTCTTTTGTCGAAATGATTTGGAACGATTCAATTACGGCATGTGTATACGTGATTAATGTTAACATCAATGACCATATAATTTTTTGGTCGTAATCATGCAGCTGCTCTTAAAATTTTGTAGCTTTTTACTTTTTTCGGGATACTAGTTTTTAAATAAAAATTCGTTCATGGCATAGAATTTGTCTGGGGGAAATGATTTTAGGTTCGATTTAAAACTTGCTTTGTTACCTGTCACACATTGTATGGTACTGGGAAATGCTCATAAAATTTTGTTGCTGCATACTGAACTCCTTTCTGAGCCACAAATAGCTTAGTAAAATGACTGTATGGCAACTATGGCCGGCAGTCCCCACCTGGGGAAGTTCGGCCGCCGGTCAAGTCTTTTCAGCTGACGCCACATTGCGCGACTTCCGTGTCACTAACAGCTCTAATAATGGGCAATACATGTCTTTTTTCCCTTAGTGTTGTAGAGATGGACATAACTGTTCTTCTCAAATTGCGATGAATTATTTATGACGAATTTCATTAGCGGTTATATCCATTGCGAAGGTGCATTTAAAATGCCCAGCTCCTTGATGAAGTGCCTATATGACGACCCCAGGTGAGCACCACATCTTACTCTTATTGCTCGCTTTCGCAATCAACATTTTTTTCTAAGTGATGAGGCACACAATAAAATTATTCCATAAAAATTACTGAAAGCAAACATGCAAAATATGTAAGGAGGTTGACTCCTTTGTTTCCAAGACTAGCAGTTATAGAGAGAGCAAAAGTAGCTGAACAAATGTTTGAGCAGCTCACAAATAAGCTTCTTCCATTTCATGTTTTAATCAACATGTACGCTTAGAAATTTGGAGCGTTCTACCCCGTTTACTGACTCTTCCTCATGTGCTACATCGATTGTTGATATGTCTGTCTGTTGCTCAGAACTGAATGTAGAGCATTTTCCCAAAAGTAAGGGAGAATTCATTTTCAGAGAACCCTTTCTTGCAGACAGAATTCCACATGTCACTGTTAACGGAACAAATTGGAAGATGTAGATGTAATCGCCGGAGCATCCCAAGAAAGAGCGACGGGACCGTAACTGTTTACAAGTATATAAATTATCTAGTCGAGCGGTTCTAGGCGCTTCAGTCTGGAAACGCGCGACCGCTACGGTGCGCAGTTTCAAATCCTGCCTCGGGCATGGATGTGTGTGACGTCCTTAGGTTAGTTAGGTTTAAGTAGTTCTACGTTAAAGGGGCTGATGACCTCAGCTAGGGACTGAAGACCTCAGCTGTTAAGTCCCATAGTGCTCAGAGCCATTTGAACCATGAATTATCGAATAGAAAGCATCGGAAGCTCTTTAGGACTGTTTGCAGATGATGCGATGGGTGTATGAAAGTAGCAACGCCAAAAGACAGTAACGATTTGCAGAATGACGTACCGAGGATTGAGAAATTGTGCAGGCTCTGGCAGTTGACCCTCAATGTCAATAACTGTAACACTTTACGCATACATAGGAAAAGAAATCCGCTATTGTACAACTACACTTCTGACGACAGGTTGATAGAAACAGTAACCACCGTAAAACACCTACGAGTATCTCCGGAGCGAGCTCAACTGGAATGCCTATATGAAACATCAACGTCGATCGGCCGGCCGGTGTGGCCGTGTGGTTCTAGGCGCTTCAGTCTGGAACCGCGTGACCGCTACGGCCGCAGGTTCGAATCCTGCCTCGGGCATGGATGTGTGTGATGACCTTAGGTTAGTTAGGTTTAAGTAGTTCTAAGTTCTAGGGGACTGATGACCACAGATGTTAAGTCCTATAATGCTCAGAGCCATTTGAACCATTAACGTCGATCGCAGCAGTATTTTGGAACATACTGTATATTGTGTTCGAGCATTATGAATTACCTCGAAGAAAATGGTCTACTGACACAGAGTCAACACGGATTTAGAAAACATCGTTCTTGTGAAACACAACTAGAGCTTTACTCACACGAAGTGTTGAGTGCTATTAACAAGGGATGTCATATTGATTCCGTATTTCTAGATTTCCAGAAGGCTTTTAACACTGTATTACACAAGGGCCTGGTAGTGAGATTGCGTGCTTATGGAATATCGTCTCAGTTATGTGACTGTTTTCGTAATTTCCTGACAGAAAGGTCACAGTTCTTAATAACTGACGGAGAGTCATAGAGTTAAACAGAAGTGAGTTATGGCTTTCCTCATGGCAGTGTTACAGGCCCTTTGCTGTTGCTTATCTATATAAACGATTTAGGAGACAATCTGAGCAGCCGTCTTAGGTTTGCAGATGAAAGATCAAAACAAATTGCAAAACGATTTAGGAAAGATATATGTATGGTGCGAAAATTGGCAATTGACCCTAAATAACGAAAAGTATGAGGTCATCCACATGAGTGCTAAAAGGAATCCGTTAAAATTCGGTTACACGATAAATCCGCCAAATTTAAAGGGCGTAAATTAAACTAGATACCTAGGAATTACAATTACGAACAACTTAAATTGGAAGAAACAAATAGAAAATGTTGTGGGGAAGACTAACCAAAGACTGCGTTTTATTGGCAGAACACTTAGAAAATTTAACAGATCTACTGAACAAACTGCCTACACTACGCTTTTCCGTCCTCTTTTAGAATACTGCTGCGCGGTGTGGGATCCTTACCAGATAGGATTGATGGAGTACATCGAGAGTTTCAAAGATGGGCAGCACGTTTTGTTTTATCGTGAAATATGGGAGAGAATGTCAATGAAATGATACAAGATTTGGGATGGACATCATTAAAAGAAAGGCGGTTTTCGTTGCAGCGGAATGATCTCACAGTATTTCGATCACTGTACTCCTTCCCTAAGTGCATCTTTTCAGGGGCGCATTCGGCTCTGACTTTATTTTTATGGGTGACCACATCGAACTGCGCAGGTAGAGGAGCTCTTAGTATGAGAGGATGTTATGTGAATGGACAGGCCTATCAGTTCCCCGACTTAAATCCCATCGAGCACGTAAGCGATGCGTTGGGGCATGATTGCAGCACACCCACATGTACCAACGGCCATCTAGAAATTGTCAAGCTCCGGTGGAAGAATGGAACACCTTACCACGAGAACTCCTTACCAAACTTGGGCTAGCATCGGAACACACTGCAGATCATACATTGCCGTTCGCGGTCATCAAACACACTTTTAGGAACCGTGTCTTCAGTGCAATTACTGTCGTTGAATAAAAGTCGTTTATGTTCGTCTCACTGCGTATTTCTTTCATCTAGTTTCTGTACTACAGTGTAGCAACTCATTGTATGTGTGGTCCAAGTTCCATCGAGCCATGTTACTTGGCATTGGTGCGTCATACTAAGTTTTATGGCACGTTGCACACAAGTGTAAATACACTACTGGCCATTAAAATTGCCACACCACGACGATGACGTGCTACAGACGCGAAATTTAACCGAGCTCTAACGATTTCCAAATGGAATGTCTCGTGAATCTAGCTCCAACTACCATTTCACGTTCAAAGTTTCTGTCGTGAGCCATAACACCACGGAAACCTTTTCCCATGGATCACCTGAGTACGAATGACAGCTCCGCCAATGTACTGCCCTTTTGTACCTCGTGTATGCGATACTACAGCCATCTGTATATGTGCATATCGGTATCCCTTAGAGCAGGAAAAGCAGACGTCAGGCTGAGATCTGATGAGAGAATCTTAGAGAAATGCAGTTCTTTCGCGTAAGAAAAGTGTTACAAAACCCTTATTTGGCCTATTATTGAGTATTTTTCGTCCGCCTGAGACCGTCACCAGATTGGAGTAACAGAAGGGATGGCCAAGATACAATGAAGAGCGGCACGTTTCGTCCCAGGTCGTTCAACAAGCGACAGAGCGTAACGGAGATAACAAACTACAGTGGCAGATGCTACAACGGAGCTATTGTGCCTCATGGAGAGGTTAACTGTTGAAATTCCGAGAGACTATGTTCTAAAAAGATCGAGCAACACGTTACTTCGTATCATATACATTTCGAGAAATAATAATAATAATAATAATAATAATAATAATAATAATAATAATAATAACTATTATTCTTATTATTCCCTCTGGTCCAATGGCGCGGTGCAAGTCTTTAAATCTTACGACACTTGAGCAACTTGCATGTCCCAGAGGATTTTAATTTGCTCACTGTGTGACAAGCTCGACCATATTTTATGTAAGTGGCCAGCCAATAACAATTTCCTGTGACATTCTTGTTGCTATGTTTCCCCTTTCCTTAGGTTTTACTTTCTTATGTAGCATTTTCCTTCTTTTCCTGCTTTCTTTGAGTGTGTGCTTTAGTTTTCTTAGGTCTGTCCACATTCATTCCTTTTAATGTGTGTCATGGCGCTGATGACCTCGATGTTGAGCGCCCATAAGCCCCAACACACCACCACCACCACCACCACCACCTAACCTGCCCCAGTAATCCTGTTGGGGAAAGGGGACTCATTGTTCAACGTGGAACCCGAACGACGTGTCGCTCCTGGCGAATCTTCACATCAAGGAGAGAAGAAGCCTAGGTTAAAGACAGATTGCACTGTACCTTTCGGTTTCGGGGCATACGCTTTACCTTCAGCTCACCAGACCTGACGCCCCATGAAATGACTACAACGGCAAGATGAGGGAAATTAGATTTATCGACAGCCATTCTTCGCACTCGTCATTCGCAAAGGGAACATTGGCGGAGGAAACACTAGTGGTACCAGAAGTACCTTCTGTTGTGTCGGTAGATTAGCCAACACAACGTACACTAATTTATAGAGGAGGCCGAAATGCACGCGTCCTCTCACGCAGGCTTGCGTTAGGTCTGAAACAGGATACGTAATGAATGCTATAAAGAAAAGTACGTAGCTGCTGGAATACTTAAATTTAATCCATCATTTGTATACAGCATTCTTGATGATACAAGTGAGACTCTCTCTAGAAATGGTTAATGGCGCCTTGCTAGGTCGTAGCCATGGACTTAGCTGAAGGCTATTCTAACTATCTCTCGGCAAATGAGAGAAAGGCTTCGTCAGTGTAGTCACTAGCAATGTCGTCCGTACAACTGGGGCGAGTGCTAGTCCGTCTTTCTAGACCTGCCATGTGGTGGCGCTCGGTATGCAATTACTCACAGTGGCGACACGCGGGTCCGACATATACTAATGGACCGCGGCCGATTTAAAGCTACCACCTAGCAAGTGTGGTGTCTGGCGTTGACACCACACCTTCCACCACACACCATCAAGCAGCTTGCAAAGTATGTGAACTTAGAAATCGTTACCAGATTCCGACACCGCCCTTAAGACCTAATGTTGATACACTTAACACAACGGAGATATGCTATCTGAAATTTGGCTCTAATATGAGATCCTAAGTTGGTGAATTGCTATAAAATCTTTTAAAAACAATTGATAATGAAAATGAGATAAAAGGGCAGTACCTACTTTAAACGATGTTCTCAACAAAATAAACTAGTGATTAGTCACAAAAGTTCGTTTTCATAGACAGGAAAACCAACAGATTGACAATACGAATCCAATACGATAGACAATCAGCATACGAGCAAGTATGATGTCCATGTAAGGATAATGGATTCAAGCTGAACACACCCTCAATGATGTGAATAAACCCCACTAATATCAATTCTACTATGCACCGGTTGGTTGTCGGAACTAAAAGGAAGAGAACCTATCTTCGTAAATGGAATCTAACGACACTGTGGCATCGGTATAAATTGCTAAACTCCCATCTAAGGAGCTGGAGCTGCACAATATGCTACCAGTCTCTTGTCATCTCGATGGAATGGAAACGTGGGTCAGCACTATATCTGTAACAGCCATGAATCTGCGGATCCCACTAAGTTGTTGGGATGTGTCCACCAGCAGCACACCAGACTGACCACCCTCTCAATGATCGAAAGTCGTCTCTAAGACGACCGACCTCAGAGTGTTCAACATCATGCGTCCCTGCACTCGACTCCTCCGGTTACCCCAGTATGGCAACAAACACCAATCAGGTAAAATGTTATTTACTTCTGTCCAATGCTGAAACTGCAACGATGATAATTTCCCACCATGGAATATATCTCCTCTCAAAATTTGTTGCGGGAATTACCATCTGACTTCAAGAGGCGATAGACGAATCAGAACGTTGTTGATACAACTTAGAATTTCCAAAACATCAGGCGAACGTGACAGGATCTCCACCAGGTCCCATACCCACAGCTGCATACTTTGCCTCCTCAATAATAGTGAGTTCTCTCCAGATGTTATCAGATGGTGGACCAGCCCTTAAGACTAAAACCCCCTAACTGGGCACGGGACTGTACCGTACACCACAACACCAAAAATGCTGCCATCCTTTGAGTGACGTGAGAGTCCTGCAAGTTTCACTCGAGTAGCTCTGCCACCCTTGTAATCCAGGGACTTTATTCTCTGAGTGGCAACCCGACTGCCCCATTACTCCCGGTGTTGTGTGGCACAGCGTTCCCCAACTCCTGGGGAAATGAACTGCAACACTCCCACGAATTCCCTTGGCTGGAGTGGTATAAGTTCGGATAGACAGGCCCTGCACGTTTATCAAATACAATACTCAGAATCAAGTACAATAATCAGAGGTACATAAAGTGATGAGAATCATGCATTCCACATATCTCCAGTCATGATAGGGAGCAAGCAGTGTTAGCATATTAATGGAAGTAACCTTTCACAAACTCCTCTTTCCTACAAAATCTTGAGTGGGAGCTATCCCACTGAAGTAAGATAATGGGGCTACTCAAAGCGAAATTTCCATAATTACCACCCATCAGAACTGGTCAGAACACCTATAGAAATATGTGAAATGTGTAGCAAGGAATGGTATCAAATGTGTTGGGTACATGAAAAATCTCACACCACACACATTCGCAGGCAATCCATCTTATGCATGTGGTTTAAAGAAAGACAAACTGGCCTAATTTTGAGGGCAAATCAGAACTGTGACAGCGGGTTTAACTAGCAACAAAGATGACCATATATGAGTGAAATAGGCAGCCTGATAGCACAATCACACTAGCTCACTCACAGTCAATATTTACTATAAAGGTATGAGCTTGAGCTCTGGCATTATTTTATGAGCTCCTATTCTTCAAAAAATGACTAAACCATACATAAGGTAACAGAAGGTCCATCACACAAGACTTTGCAATATCCAATTCACTCTCTGATATACTATACAAAAGTAATTATTAATTACTGTTTCAAACATAAGTATGGAGAAAGCCCTTAGTTGAAGTGTTTGAAGATGGTCTACATTAAATTTTAATTTACTGAAACACGTGATAGAAAATAATAAACCGTTGAATCAAGACATCCAGACACAAAATGTGTTTAAACAATTTATAAATATGTAACAGTTCAATTACTTATAGAGCATGATCCCATTGTTGGATGATCATATGTAAATGAAAAAATTCATAATAAATTGTGGTATCATTAATCATAAATTGGATAGAAACGAGGTATAAAGACTTAAAGACAGATACATATATAATTTTACAGTGATCCACGAGCTTTTTTTAAAGATGCAAATAGTCAGATATGTGAGCTTGGTAATTCATAGTGATACATGTAAATAACCCATTTAGATACTAAAATATTGAATGCTCTTCAGTGAATAAGATACACTAACAAATCAAGCACAAATCAAGAGACATGTAAAACACAAGAGAATGACCACCCATATGATTACTGAAGCATTTTGCTTGTTGCCATAATGATCTTTGAATAAAATTAATATTGAGGTAAAAAGATTTAGTGCATTTGACATTTAGTGCTTCCGGTGTCCTGTATAACTGGTAATGGAATTATTGGGTCACTGATGGTGACTTAATACTAATACATACTTTATAAAACAAATTATTTACAGGATTGGGCGCAATGTCTTGCTGCAAAGAAAAACAAATGTACCAAGTGTATAATTTAACTTAGTTCTTTCTTTCAGGAGTGACACATGAGAGACATAGGGTCGTGTCACTGTCACACGGTCACATGTTAGGGGAAAGTCGCTACACCTGAACCACCAGGTGGGCGTGACATAGTGTGTGTGACTGTACAGGTGGTGTGGTGAGCCAGTGGAGAGTGTGTTGGTAAGTATGACTCCAGTATGAGGCCAATTGCCTCCATTATCTGTCTCATCAGGTGCTCCGGACTGGTCAGTATCCCCTGGAGCACTACTGTCATAGGCAGTTGCATGTCTGCCTCCATCGCTTCTTAACAGCTGGGACGGACTTCAGGACAACTGTCTGGCAGCTGTTCCCTACAGCACATGGAGTCTCGTTCAGGCAGGACACTCTTGTGGTATCAACTCGACTGCACTGAGGCAGAGAGTTGATTACAAGAGTGAAAACTGGTTGAACCTATTAGAGTATGATCCACAACAAGTACACTCTGTCTAAAGGTCTGGGACAGAGAGCAGTTTGCTGATTAGACAGTGACATATGTGGTCTCTTAGAGACAGAAATGTGGAAGTCTGCAACACTGGAAAGGGCACAGTTGCAAGGCCTCAGGCTCTATGATGAGCCTAGGGAGAAAGAAAAGGTAAATTTCCAGCATCTTGTGGGCCATACAAAGTATCAAACCACTCTGTCTTTGACACCACACAACACGACAGTGGGAAATAAATTAAGTGGCTGGCTATCTGTCTGTCAACTCACCAGTATAAACATATCTTCTGGTTGATGAACATGTATGCCTGCACAGGTCATCAGCCCTCATAGCTATAGTAGGGGCCCTCACGACAGGTAGGACTATCTGGTAAGGAAAGAGGCCCTTCCTCTGACCGCCATGTATCACCCCGTGACCACCGACCTGGATTAGCTTTATCACTAGATGCACGGGCATGGCCTAGCTCCTTGCATAGCCCCACCAAAAGTCACCCTCGTCCTCATTTAGACCCCCTCGCCTGGACGTCTCTGCACATTACTAATGGTGAAAGCCACAGACCAGATACCCCACCACCTATAGTGCTAGAGAATTTTAAGCAATTTTACCCTGTTAACTGAATAACAGCTCCCCCATAATTGTTATAGACGAAAAATGTCCATCAGTGAATGTAAAAACGTAAATCGACTCTGATGTACCGTGATTGCAACCCTTTGGTCCACTGACTGCATAGCCAATGTTCATGATTGCTCATGAAGTTGGTTTTTTATGAAATCGTACATTCAGTGGTCCACCCTTCCTTTCATATGTGAGTAAACGGCTTTAAGACAACTTCCATTATGCATATAAACAAATAAATGAACAAGGCGTGAAGGATATAAATTATTATTCTACAGTAAATAGGCAGACACACACCTTTTGGTGGCTGTACTCACATTATTTTGATCTTTTAACTTCTGTACAATCATGTGTTCCATTCTGTATTGTGATGGTTATGACTGCTGACCATCTTTTTATTTTTCCAGTTTGCAACCTGATCATCTAATCTAGTGTCCTGTTCATTAAGTTGCAGCGAAGAAATCTCTGTAAAACACAAATCCAGAACATTATTAATAAGTTCTTAATCCACACTACTGGCCATTAAAATTGCTACATCACGAAGATGACGTGCTACAGATGCGAAATTTAATCGACAGGAAGAAGACGCTGTCATATGTAAATGATTAGCTTTTCAGAGCATTCACACAAGGTTGGCGCTGGTGGCGACACCTACAACGTGCTGACATGAGGAAAGTTTCCAACCGATTTCTCATACACAAACAGCAGTTGACCGGCGTTGCCTGGTGAAACGTTGTTGTGATGCCTCGTGTAAGGAGGAGAAATGCGTACCATCACGTTTCCGACTTTGATAAATATCGGATTGTAGCCTATTGCGATTGCGGTTTATCGTATCGCGACATTGCTGCTCGCGTTGGTCGAGATCCAATGACTGTTAGCAGAATATGGAATCATTGGGTTCAGGAGGGTAATACGGAACGCCGTGCTGGATCCCAACGGCCTCGTATCACTAGCAGACGAGATGACAGGCATCTTATCCGCATGGCTGTAACGGATCGTGCAGCCACGTCTCGATCCCTGACTCAACAGATGGGGACGTTTGCAAGACAACAATCATCTGCACGAACAGTTCGACGACGTTTGCAGCAGCATGGACTATCAGCTCGGAGACCATGGCTGCTTTTACCCTTGACGCTGCCACAATACGCCAGTCACTACTCTTGATGAACTGTGTTATCGTGTTGAAGCTGCATGGGCAGCTGTACCTGTATGCGCCATCCAAGCTCTGTTTGACTCAATGCCCAAGCGTATCAAGGCCGTTATTATGGCCAGAGGTGATTGTTCTGGATGCTGATTTCTGAGGATCTATTCACCCAAACTGTGTGAAAATGTAATCACATGTCAGTTCTAGTATAATATATTTGTCCAATGAATACCCGCTTATCATCTGCAGTACTTCTTGGTGTAGCAATTTTAATGACTGTTCGTGACAAAAAAAGCATATATTGATGTTGCTGTCTCGCTTCCCTAGTAGGTCGATTTTCCTCACTTACAATGCTGTACACTCCAGCCTCCTAAATTAGAAACAAAACTCTCTACAATAGTCTGTGATAGGTGCAAATGCTCCCTGGCATCGCACTACCCAAAAGAAGAAAAGAAAAATCTCCATTCTCGGGATATGGGTCCATGCAACAGTGGAGTGGTTTAGTTCCAAAATACATAATTCGTCGTCCTGAGAATGCATCATTTGTGTAGGTGACAACAACAAAAACAACAATGCCTACAGTGCTGAAATTCTTCCTATCTACTAGAGACAACAATAACTTCATCAGATATATAAATTTAAGCCAGGATTCAGATGGATCTTCGTTTGCCACAGCCAACTAAGCGACAGATGTTCGAAAATTCCCGCAACACCCGCAGTAATAAAAGTAAAACCATTAGACAGCACATCTTCTCTTCTCCATCACTCTTTATAGCCTGGCACTTTCCTTCCTTCCAGACCAGTTTTCCTATGGATTAACACGTGAAATCAGGACCCAGCATTTCATCATGCAATACACAATACAACATCTACGTATAGAGTTTGAAGGAACGCACATACTAACATTCAATTAACAGAAAATTCGCACAATGCAACACATGACACAATTATTACCTGTGTAACAGAAATATAAACTAAATTTAATTAGCTACTCTATGTGATTTCCCCCTGCGGGCCTGGGGGTTATAATAGGCCCAAGGTATTCCTACCTGTCGTAAGAGGCGACTACAAGGAGTCTCACAAGTTTCGGCCTTTATGTGATGGTCCCCTGCAGAGGTCGACCTCAATTTTTCAAAATTTTTCCGAAGAGTGCCTTACATGGTGCATCGTGTCCATCATGTGCTGAGACCTATCACATCCTTCATCAATGTGGATCTGCACTTCTGCTCATTCTCCATCTGTTGGGCGAGGTCACCCTCCTGGGTGCATACTTTTCCATCTACTGTGCAGTATCGTTTTCTACACTGACGATGATAATGGACTTGTTTGCTTGGTTGCACCTGATATCCAGCATGGTAACCAGTTTGTTGTGGTGGGGACACCATGTACCCTGTTGGTTGTAGCCCCCTGACCACACAGGGATCGCTCTGCTAATGCCTGCGCCGTTAACTCCCCACATATGCCGAGGAGTAGATGCCTGTCACCCTGGGGCATCGGGACTCCCGGCAATGGCCAGCCTGCCAGATGGCCTTTGCTGCAGCTGGGTGGCGCCTGTGGGGAGGGCTCCTGGTCAGAGTGGGTGGCATCAGGGTGAATGACACACGATGAAGCGTAGTACATCATCTCTTGCTGGTGATCCAACACCAGCAGTCTCTAAGTGTTCACGGGCTCAATTCAACGCACAGAAGGATGACCCCAAATCGTTACCCTCCCTGGGCACACCATGGGAGGAATGTCAGGCTAAGGATGACAGTGGCTCTTATTCGCCCTGGTACCTTGTATGTTCGAGAGCTGATGGAAAATCTTTCATGATGATGAAGCCCCAATTTTTTGTTGAGCATTTAGAGGACAAGTTTGGGGAGGTGGAGGGTTTGTCCAAAATGAGATGTGGGTCAGTCTTGCCAGCTGGGTGGCCGAGTGGTTCTAGGCGCTACAGTCTGGAACCGTGCGACTGCTACGGTTGCAGGTTCGAATCCTGCCTCGGGCATGGATGTGTGTGTTGTCCTTAGGTTAGTTAGGTTTAAGCAGTTCTAAGTTCTAGGGGCGTGACGACCTGAGAAGTTAAGTCCCATAGTGCTCAGAGCCATTTGAACCATTTTTGGGTCAGTCTTGATCAAAACAGCATCCTGTGCCCAGTCACAGGAGTTACTCGCTTGTGACAAGTTGGGGGATGTTTCTGTAACCATATTGCCCAGGGATCTTCTTTTGCAGTCTGACGATGAGCTGTGCGCCAATTCAGAGTGGCAAGGTGTCCACCGGGGTCCGAGGGATAATCAGATTGCCACCAGTACCTTCATCTTGGCCTTCGAGGGTGATATATTACCCAAGAAGGTCAACGTGATGGTCTACTTCTGTGCTGTAAAGCCCTATATCCCTCCCCGAATGTGATGCTTTAAATCTGGAAGTTCAGCCATATGTCTTCCCACTGTACTTCCAGCATCACATGTCGAGATTGCTGACGCCCATCACATTGCAATACTCCATGTGCCCCACTTCCCATCTGTGTCATTCACCTTGCTCGCCTGACTGCAGGATTCTCCAGAAAGAAAGGAAAATCATGGAGTACAAGATCCTGGACCAACTGACCTACACTGAGGCTAAGAGGAAATTTGAAAACTTACATCCTGTACGTATGACATCATCTTGCACCACCACTAAAACAGTTCTAGCCCCATCAGCTCCACCAACCCAACACCTCTGGGAACTGGAAGACTACATCTGCCCCCCTTGATTGTGGGAGGGCACTCCCCTCCCTGTTGCTCCTGCACGACCTACTTCAGGAGCAACACCCTGCCCCCCGAACCTTTGGGGATATCAGTCCCTACTTCTGCACTGGAGAAGCATAAGTCTTCTTCGGTTCCTCTCGCTAGGATCGGGTCCCTTGGGTCATTCCCTTCCCAGATTTCTGCTAGTGGGAAAGATGACACCTGCCAGTGGCTGAAGAGCCCAAAAGCAGCTGGTCGTAGGGATTCACGCTCATCCTCAGTCCTGGAGACTGAATCAGTGGAATCCTCCCAGCCAGGTAAACCCAAGGAGCAGCGAGAGAAATCAAAAAAGAAGATCCCCAAGACCAAGGGAATTGTGGTCACAATCACACCACTGCTACCTACAAGCTCTGCATCTGCAGATGAGGTGAGGATTCTGGCGTCTGCTGAGGACCTAGATGGCTCTGGACCCTCAGACACAATGGATATCGACTGCTCAGTCGGTGACAGCAGGTGACTCTGAGACGTAACCTGCCTCATTGAATCGTCCATGCCTTCCTGGGCTCACAATGACGTCATCCTCCCGTGGAATTGCGGCGGTTTTTTCCACTGCCTGGCTGAGCTACGGCAACTGTTAAGCTTTACACCTGCTTTCTGCATTGCTCTCCAGGAAACCTGGTTCCCAGCAATGCGGACCCCTGCCCTCTGTGGCTATAAGGGATATTACAGGAACCATAGCGACTATAATCGAGTGTCAGGTGGAGTTTGCTTTTATATCCTTTAACTCAGTCTGTAGTGAAACTGTGCCCCTTCAAATCCTTCTTGAAGCTGTGGCTGTCACAATAAGGACGACGCACGAAATAACTGTCTGCAATGTATATCTTCCTCCAGATGGTGCCATACCCCTGGTAGTATTAGCTGCACTGATTGATCAACTCCCTAAACCGTTCCTACTTTTTGGAGATATTAATGCCCATAACCCCTTGTGGGGTGACACTGTGCTTACTGGCCGAGGCAGGAATGTTGAAACTTTACTGTCTCAGTTCGACCACTGCCTCTGAAATACTATGTCCGCCATGCATTTCAGTGTGGCTCATGGTAGTTACTTGGCCAGTGATTATCAATTTGCAGCCCAAGACTTCTCCTATCTATCCAATGGAGAGCACATGACGACCTGTGTGGTAGTGACCACTTCCCCATCTTCCTGTCACTGCCCCAGCGTCAGGCCCAAGGACACCTGCCTAGATGGGCTTTAACCAAATTGGACTGTGAAACTTTCACCTCTGCTGTCACCGTTGCATTTCCCCCTCACGGGAACATCGATGTGATGGCTGTTTCTAAAAGTGAGTAAAATAAAAAAGTAAGTGCCTCAACACCTCTAAATCCAGCAGCAAAAATAAACTAAGCCCACTCAGCATTTCAGACAAGTGATGAACACCATTCTAGCTGCAGGACTCTAAAGTTTTATCTGTCTGACAATGCCTCCAAACAAGCAGCTGAAATGTGGATAGTGGGGAATGAAGGGCAGCAGAAAGTGGGGGGTTGCTGTAGAATAGTTTCCACCACCCTCTAGTGGCAGTGATGTGGACTAGCTTAATCTGTCTTCAGTCTTTGAGTTGAACATACCGTACGCATGTGCAATCAGGAAAAGTGCGGGCCAGGGCAGTGAATAGTGGGGGGGGGGGGGGGGGGCGGGGACTGGTGGAATATGGAGGACAATCCACCAGCCAGATAACACCATTGAGAACATATTTCCTTTCAAAATAAATAAATAAGTATCTTACACCCTTTCTCTCCTGCTGTTCAACACAGTCTCTGTCTTTTTCCTCCAGTTCATTAGTGGAAGAGGGGGTGGGCGATGTCATGGGAGTGGGGGGAGTTAGGTTAGTGGAAGTAGCTCTGTTGACCTCTTTCCTGCCAAACAAAAGTCCGCCTTTTCCAGGGATTGAGGAGAGGTGTGTTGTCATAGGGGATGATGAAAACTCAATTGTCATCTTGAATAAATTATTTGTGCCAGAACCTGTTTTGTTCCTCTACTCCTGAGTAGTCTGTGTCGAAGGCTTGGCCTTTTGACAGTCTTTACACACAGATAAAAAGCTTTCCTGACACACCTCTCCATGTTGTTAAAGTGGCACAGTGCCTTCAGCCTCAGGAAACACTTATGCAGACCATAGTTTGCATGGCTGTGGCGTGTATACGAAATTATCTTGTCTGTCAACCCTTCCAGGATGCACACCACACACTCTGAATCCATCGTCATCGTGCGGCAATACAAAATACCACTTCTCTGTAGGTAAAACTATCTGACGGCCACGTTGCTTTAGTCTTTCCACTTAGCTTTTAACCCTATGACAACCAGATCCTTATCCTGTTCCCTGATGATGTCTCTCGTAGTTAAAGTAATTTCGTTCTCTAAGCTACCTTGTGCATGTAGAAGAGACTGAAGTGATTTTCTTCCAAGTCGTCCTGAACATCACCCACAAGTCCTTTTGATGATCGCGACAGTGCATCCGCAATAATGTTGGCTACTCCAGGCACATATGTGATAGTAAATTCGAACTCCTGAAGAACTAACACCCATCTGATTAATCTTTTGCTGCTCAACTTGGCAGTCAGTAGGAATTCCAGGTCTTTACGATCAGTGAAGACCCGCATCTTTCGACCATACAGGAAGTATCTAAGCCCCAGATGACAGCCAGAACCTCCGTTCTGTGACAGTGTAGTTCCAATTGCACTTAGTTAATGCTTGAGTCCAGAATCCTACGTGCGTTTGGACCCGTTTACCATTCTCCTCAACCTCCTGAAAGACCAAAACTGCTAACCCTGTCCTAGAACAGCCAGTTCCCATTTGAAAAATCAGGATGTACAGTACTGATGCGTGTCTTGACGCTTCTTTCAGTGCGTGGAACTCGCTCTCTGCTGCGCTGTCCCACACCCCTGCTGTCTTTTTGCGGGTTAGTTCGCATATGCAGAGGTTCTACTGTTGTAAATTTTTTCTAAAAATGTATTATTCTGAGACAACCTTGTAACTGTTTTCTTGTCATGGCAGCAGGAAATGTAGTTGCAATGGTGACCTTATCTATGCAAGGTGCAGTGCCTTTACCAGAGACGACGTGGCCGAGGAATTCTACCTTGTATATACCAGATTATGATTTTTCACGTTGATAATAACTCTGTGTTCCCTTAACGTGAAGAGTAGCCCATGCAGAACCTTGTCAGGTCCCCCCCCCCCCCCCCCTCCCCGCCACCCGCTCATTTTCGGCAACCACAATATCTTCAACGTAGCTTATGATTCTGTCTTTCAACGACTCGTTAAGGATCCCATCAAGTCCTCTAATAAATGGCAGATTAAATACTCAGGCCACAGGGCAGTTGCTTGAATTGGTAACAATTCCTGAAATCAAGAAATTTAGTGTGCTGCCCGCATGCCGAATGTAAGCCGACTTGCCATAAACTCGATCGGAGAAAATTTTAACGCTATGAAATTTTTGTAACAACTCTTCGAGTTTCTCTAGGTGATGTCTCCAGTGCCATGATCGTATTGATTTGTTGAGAATCTAGTACAAGTTGCCTTTTCGACAACATGGAGAGGTCTGTTGTATGTTGTAGACTTAAATAAAATGATGAGAATCATGTCTCTTGCATATCTCCAGTCCAGTCATGACAAGGAACACATAGTATTAGCTTATTAATGGAAGGAGGCAAGTCAGATAGCTTGTAATCTTTCATAGACGTAGATGTAGACGCAGAAATCGGTGGGATGAGTGTTTTGTATGGCAATTCTTTCGTGTTACTTTTTCTTAGCATTCTTGCAATCTGTCACAACCAGCATATATAATCGTAATGTAATACGAGTAAATAAACCGAACGACGTTGTATCGTTTGATTGGGCGATGGATGATTTGTTAACTGATGTAAGAAATAACCGTAAAGTATCTAATGGTCTCTGCTCTCTTTGAAAGCAAGCTTTTAACCTATGAGGGACAGTTAAATGGCAAGGATACAGATGGAAAAAAGCAAGTGAGTCGCTTACTTTGCTTCAAAAGTATTCACCACAGCTGTTAATACATTCATCTCACTGAGTGACAAAAAGATCAATGCCTTCATGGAAAAATGTTCGAGTTTGGCTACGGAACCATGATTGTAGCAAGGCTCGCACCTGTACATCGGTCGCCTATGTCTTTCTTCAGGGATCCAAAAATATGGACATCGCATGGGAAGAGACCGGGACTGTTTGAAGGATGTGGATGGGCGGAAACGGTGCCAAGGTTGTTGCGTACGTTGCAGAAGTTTCGCTGGGAAAGGAGCATCAACAAAACTCACATGTACACTCATGTTAAAAAAAATCAGAATATCTTGAACAACTAGAGATGGAACGTTCATATTCACAGGACGTGTATCTACATCTACATACATATTCCACAATCCACCATACGGTGCGTGGCGGAGGGTACCTCGTACCACAACTAGCATCTTCTTTCCCTATTCCACTCCCAAACAGGACGAGGGAAAAAATGACTGCCTATATGCCTCTGTACGAGCCCTAATCTGTCTTATCTTATCTTTGTGGTCTTTCCGCGAAATGTAAGTTGGCGGCAGAAAAATTGTACTGCAGTCAGCCTCAAATGCTGGTTCTCTAAATTTCCTCAGTAGCGATTCACGAAAAGAACGCCTCCTTTCCTCTAGAGACGCCCACCCGAGTTCCTGAAGCATTTCCGTAACACTCGCGTGATGATCAAACCTACCTGTAACAAATCTAGCCGCCCGCCTCTGAATTGCTTCTATGTCCTCCCTCAATCCGACCTGAGGGATCCCAAACGCTCGAGCAGTACTCAAGAATAGGTTGTATTAGTGTTTTGTAAGCGGTCTCCTTTACAGATGAATCACATCTTCCCAAAATTCTACCAATGAACCGAAGACGACTATCCGCCTTCCCCACAACTGCCATTACATGCTTGTCCCACTTCATATCGCTCTGCAATGTTACGCCCAAATATTTAATCGACGTGACTGTGTCAAGCGCTACATTACTAATGGAGTATTCAAACATTGCGGGATTCTTTTTCCTGTTCATCTGCATTAATTTACATTTATCTATATTTAGAGTTAGCTGCCATTCTTTACACCAATCACAAATCCTGTCCAAGTCATTTTGTGTCCTCCTACAGTCACTCAACGACGGCACCTTCCCGTACACCACAGCATCATCAGCAAACAGCCGAACATTGCTATCCACCCTATCCAAATGATCATTTATGTAGATAGGAAACAACAGCGGACCTACCACACTTCCCTGGAGCACGCCAGATGATACCCTCACCTCCGATGAACACTCACCATCGAGGACAACGTATACATAAGTATATTTTGCAGAAATGATTACCATTTGAACCATGTCGGACCGCGTGTTCAAGGTCAACATCGACGTCGCGATGCAACACCACCTACCGGTAAAACGTGCCTGCGGCTATCGTTGTCTCTATAAACCGAAGATAGTGGATCAGTGTGACTTCAGCACACGTGCGGGATGCCTCTCAGACGTATGCGCGAATCGCTCTGTCAGATTAGTGAGTTTGAAAGAGGGCACATTATTGGCACGAGAGAATGTGATGCATCCATCTGGGAAACTGCTACTCGTGTGGGACGAAGTGTTTCAGGAGTGCAAAGGGTGTGTCCAGAATGGTTCATGGAAGGCCGTAGAACACGACGAGATGGGTCAGGTCACAACACACAGACTATCCCTCGACAAGATCGATACCTCATCCGAATGGCATTTCAGGACAGGTGTGTCTCCTCCTTGGCTCTGGCGCAACAGTGGAACACTTCGAACACTATCAGCGATGACAGTCCGTCACCGTTTATTACACATGGGTCACGTGCGCGTCGTCCACTTACCATCCTACATTTGACGAATGTGCAGAAACTTGTTAGGCGGCGATGATGTATGGAACGACGTCACTGGGGACAGGAATGGAATCGGATAGTGTTTTTGGACGAATCCATGTTCTGTCTTTTGAAAATGACGGCCCTATTATGGGGCCGTTACGAGTGTGACCTACGTGAATGACATCCTGCAACCCGTAACTACTCGTATATCTATTCTGCACAACGCCGTACACGCCATTTTTCAGCATGACAATGCACGACCAGATGTTTCAGCACGAACACATGCCTTCTTGGTGTCACAGGATGCCAGCCTTTTGCCCTGGGCCGCCAGATCACTAGATTTGTCCCCAATTGAAAATGTGTGGGATACAATGTAACGACAGGTGCAGCGCTGTGATCCAATGCCAACCATCACAGTTGAACTTTGCAACAAGAAGACTGCAGTATGGATGACTATACCACAGGACGTCATTCGCGTCTTATACGCGTCGATGCCACCACACATGGAACAAGTGATCAGGGATCATGGCGGACACTACTCGCCAACAGGACACATGCTGAACCGAAGTGACTGAAATGTTATGCCTCAGTATCCTCTATTCCCTGACCAATGATAGCACTAGGTATTTCAATGGTTGTGGCCCGGGTATCCTGAGCCTAGTTTATCGTGCAGATGTTCGCCTACATTTCTGACATGACTGCTACCTAGCAGCAAGACTTTTATTTTTGTACTCAACTTAGTTTACAAACTGTTTCTTAAATTTTTGTTGATGGTCCGCTACACTCCACTTTCTTATAAAGTTGAAAGAGACTCCTCCCCTTCAACAGACAGCACGCTATATCCATTCTTTTGCTCAACGGTAAGAGAACTATCGAAACAAGTCTTTTTCCTCCGCTTTTCTGTTACCTTTTCCCACATCCCAATTTGCACCCCCCCCCCCCCTTTCCCCACCCAGGCTGCTCAGACTCAATTTTCGCTGCCTGAAGAGCACAAATCTTCGCCTCTTGTTTTATGTTCCTCTGGTCCTTTATACATAACCTGCATATTCATGTGAGCGTCTCATTAGAAATCTATTCTTCTGTCACACTACACTGAGCGCAATGAAATCGCAGTTTCCTATCCTCATATGCTAATTCCAAACTATTAACTATTTATCTCCCGTGGTCGTGTTAGTTTCCAGTTACAGCTGCGTTTATGTTCGCGGATAGGCATATACCAATTACGTCTACATGTACCAACTTCTATCATTGAATAACCTTATAAAAAGCTAACCGAAACTGAACCTGCGTTAATTTCCGTTTATTAACACTATGTACATCGTTACGTAGCTTTTTACACGAAATAGAAACTGTAACAAAACAAATCATTTTGAATTTTATCCCATGTTTATCGCAACCAAATTTAAAATTGAACTTATTTGAACTTTTCGCTTCTTGTGAACAGGAAAAGGCATTAATACACTTATTTACTACATAATATAGACGAAAATGGCTGTTAAAATCCGATTAATAACTTAATTTTACGTCAGCGCGAAATGACAGTGTGTCCTACGAAACAGAAGATACTATACTAACAAAGTATAATTTTAAAAAAATCCGCTGTTCCGTACTAGCGCTGGTTAACAATTACTATTATTTTCTTCGTTCAGTTATGCGGGTTTTCGAATGGAAGGCTGTGTCGTGTTGGACTTCATTTCCGTGTAAGAAGATACAAAGATATCAATGCCAATTTTTAACACACTCAACACTGCTATCTCTCCTCTTTGACTGCGTAGGTGAACTGGCCATTTTCTAGCAAATTTAAAGAGTAATCATCAAGCTTCTTATAGGTACGCATCTAGCATCATTTTAAATCCCGTACCTTATAAATTAGGAATTATACTTTCTTATGTATATTCGCATCAGTACTGGCGTTATAAATTTACTCACAGATACCTCAAGCAGAAATAAAAACAAAAGAATAACTCTCCAAGTGCATCTTTGTTTCATATTTTATGACTAAAGCTGATTAAATCTAATTTATACATAATTTCCTTTCGTACGGGAGTCTTGAAAACATGTTCGTACACAAAGTCCAAAATTTCAATCTTTGTATCGTCATCTCCTTTCTTTCCTTACCTCCTTGCCAGTCTCTTTCTTTCTTTTGCCAGAACAAACTTTACAGTAGCACGTGGCATATACTTTGCTGGCGGTGGTTAGTACCTTTTCTGGAAAATGGCGACCAAAATTTCTGTCTAGGCTAGTCGTTGGTGTTGGATCCAATGATCGATTATCTCTTCCTGCAGCTACTAAGCCCATGCTAACGTTTTCTTGTGAATTACGTTAGAGCTATCTTTTGCTTGGTGACATCTTTGTAATTTTCAGCATACATTAGGAAAACGTAAAAGAACAATTTTTTCCACCACTTCTTTGTTTTGCTTGCGAATGGATAGTAGCTGACTGATATGGTCACCACAGTCTAGTTCATGCTATAATCTATGACACTGTTGGCTTGATTGTTCTTGTAAAATCTTCATTTGAACATTCAGAAATCTCTTTGGTGGTTACGTGACGTTTTCTAGAGAGGTACTATACATCACGTTCATTTTTCCATTTCAGAACTAGAATAGGACCCTTCCTTAAAAAAAAAAAAAAGAAAAAAAAGAAAAAAAAAGCTTTTGCTTCCGCTTAGTTGTTTTGAAGCTTGTTGATTGGCCCTTACTGTTCGTCATGAGTTCCGCAACATGTCTAGTAAAGGCACACTTGTAAATCGACTCCTGATGAATCTAGTGGACAAAATACGAACTGCTACGGCTATCCCACAGCCGGCAGTCGTGTAGCATGCGCGAAAACGCATTTCAGCGAATGGTATAGCTGCGTCCGTAAGGGATACAGTCGCCTTCCACACGGCCGACACATGCACGCCCGTACGGCGAACGGCCAGAGTGCCCACTGTTAAGCACTTAAAGCCTGAAGTGGACTTAGTGGTTCTGCATCTCGGAGCTTCATTTTTTCCCGCTTGCCATCCATTAAAGAATGAGTGTAAAGCATTCGACACATTGTGTATCTTCTGCCACACACCATATGGGATATGTGGCGCTCTGGTTAGTTTTCAGTTTTACGCTTCCGTAAGTAGGCTCGGTGGCTAAGTGGGTAAGCGTTAGTGTTGTGAAATGAGTAAAAGCGTAGCACTAGATCTCTACATTGATGGAAAAGATAACTGGACACGACAAATCAATGTACTCAAGCCCATAACCGTGAGAGAATGCAATTCAATGCAACTAAACAAACTACAGAGAGTTGATTGTATAAGTAGATATGTCATTTGAAAATAGATTACACTGTTGCAACATAACCAGTTTCGACACTGACGGCACAGAAGGATAGAAGAAATGGCTGTTACCGCGCGGGATAGCCGCACGATCTGAGGCGTCTTGCCACGGTTCGCGCGGCTTACCCCGTCGGAGGTTAGAGTCCTCCTCTGGGCATGGGTGTGTGTGTTGTCCTTAGCGTAAGTTAGTTTAAGTTAGATTAAGTGGTGTGCAAGTTTTCGCTGGCTCTTTTTGCTTTGTAATTATTATTATTGCTCGCGTAACAACTAATATATGAGATAAAATATGTTGCTACGAAAAGAGCCCTGAAATACCTTTTAGTGATGCTGTGCTGTGACTTTCCTTGGACCATTAATTTTCAACAAAACAATGTTATGTTCTTATTATTCTGGATCTGACTTTCTATTAAAGGAACATTTTTTCGTTACTGTAACTCGCCATAAAGTTCAACATATCTTCCTTACTTTACAGTTATTGAAAAGGTTAATGAAAATTATTTCGTTATCAATTCTTATGTTACAGTACCCAATGTTTGCTCAACATCAAAATTTTGCAGTGGATGTTTGTTAACAGTAAAACATCAGTAAGTACCACGACTAACACGAGAACATGAGACTATTATCAGAGAAAAAGATGTTTTTACTATAATGTTTGCCAGACCAGAACTACACACAGCAAGATTTCTTTTATGTCATGAAGGTAAATTATCTTTTTACACTGTTAATAATATATTATCAGCAGCCCGCGTCAACCTGTAAAACACATCATAAAATCTGCTGCTCTGCTCTGCAATTCCGAAAGCTGAAAGAAATAATTTTAGTTTACTATTACCTGTCCGCTTCTTTGCGGTATTATTGGTTTCATTTAATGCAGTTTGAATGCGCCGCGGCAGTGGCTCGTTCGTTCGTAGCGCAGCTCTGCACCACGAATAATATTTAAATAATTGAAAATGTCTGAAATGGATGGGATAAAATACCAGGGAAGCTTATTACAAATCATAATGCAAGTTTTCACTAAGTAACTCTATCAAAACATTTAAACAGATTAAATTATTACACACCTTTACATTGAGTACCTAATGGCGTACGTCTCTCAATCTTGACAAAAGAATGCTACGCAAGCGTACAATATAACGTCACAGGCTCTTCCTACTCACGTAACTCCAAGAAGACGACAGAGAAATTTATGTTCGCTCACTACTATTTATGCTTGTCACATATTCTCATCTTTGTTTGATATTTAATAAGTATCGTCTGTGGCGGTTTCAGTACTAGCCGACACAGATATTATCTTTAAAAAAAATCAGTACATAATTCTATACAAGAATAAAACATGACACATAATGCTTTCACTTTATTACATAAAGTTCACACAATCGTTGTCCACGCAATTACAATCATCCAGTTCAATTATTCTTTTCTCGCTTTTTTTTACCACATATAATATGTGTTTTGCTAAGAGACGTTATAAAGTCTAGGGACATTTCCAGAAATGCATACAGGGCGTTTCATAATAGAGGGAAGAATTCAGGTATGTATTCCCTATGTGTAGACAATAAAAAAGTTCACTACAACATGTCTCCGGAAATACTTGGTTTCCGAGATATGGCTTTCAAAATGGTGACATTCGCCTGAATGTTTTTCTCCCTGCGATAGTTGTCTTTACAAAGATGTGCAAAATATCCACCTCTCCCTTCGCTACAGACCTCACATCGATGTCTCATGGCCCTGCGAACACGATTCCAAACTCTAGGAGGATTTCGTACTTCCTCACAATCTGCCATAGTTCGATTGCGAAGGGATTCCATGTCAGACACCACAGACGAGCATACGAATGCATTTAAATGACACCACAAGTAGAAGCCGATAGTGTTCAAATGAGGTGAGCGGAGAGGCCAAGCAATTGGACCACTTCTACCTGTTCATCAGTCAGGAAACATTCGATCCAAGTACTGGCGGACCATAGTGTGCAGGAGTGGCATCATGCAAGAACTGATCTTGTTGGCGTATGATCACTGAAATGTCTTCAGTGTAGTGTCTCCCTAGCAGTTTGTGTACGCCTGCTCCTTAAGTTTATTTACAGGGACATGGGGTCCAACTAACCCATTAACAATGATTCCAGCCTACATGTTAAGGAAGAACTGCACTTAGTGACGAGGTGGAACAACTGCAAGTGGATTTTCACATACCCATACATGCTGATTGTGGAAGTTTGTCATGCCATCTTGTGTCAACTGTGCTTCATCTGTGAATGACGCTAAAGCAGAAAAGTTCCGATTTGCAGCACACTGCTGCAAGAACCACTAGCAAAACATAACTTGTGCAAGGTATCTGCTGATCACGGGGGCTGTACACTTTGCAGATGATAAGGACACAGGTATTGCTGTCGCAGGCAGTCCTATGAGGAATATTCACTTGCAACACTGATCTCCGTGTGCTGATAGAAAGAGTCGTGTGCGCAGAATCCAGAATCCTCTCCTCTACATCTGGAGTTGTAGACCAGGAGATGTAAATCTAACACACGAACATATCAAACGGCGATGAATTCGTTGAAATGTCTTCCTATCTGGACATCTTCGCTGTGGGTACCTCTCCTGGCACTAACGACGACGCAGCCAGCATACTGTACGTGAAGTGTACTTCCGACAGCTCCTGATCTGAAAACATGTCGAACGCCCTACACAACACTGAATGCAATCTTCGCCTCGGAATTAACTGTGCTGTTAATATCTGCTGTCAAGGTTGCAATATCAGTTTTATTGCCTAGATATGGGAATACGTATCTTAAAGTATGTTCTCTGTTTCTGAAACACCCTGTATAGAGAAATGTTGACAAACGACCTAAGCCAGCCGGTCAAACGAGATACCGTGAGACGGACCGGTCCAAAAAGAGCAAAATGTTCAGAAATGTAAAATTGTGCACTTCTAAAACAAAAAAACGTATCCGGTGAATATAACAGTAGTGGGTCACAGTGAAACGTCCCCTTAGAACAAATTATACTCTACTGTGCTTAACCTGACACACAATATTATTTAGCGCAACGCAATCTGACTATCAAAGATCCCTGCAAAGGAATGGCCCTGAGTAACATTAAACTATACCTTTCACAAATAACTTACCTCACAAAAATCTTCATTACTGGAACTACTGCAATACAGCGAGCGCCACTACTGCCAGCTAAATAAAAGATTCAAACTACTGAAGGCACTAACTACTGATAGGGATAGTTAGCAAATGAAAGATTTTAATAGAGAACAAACACTGTATTTACCTTAATATTCATAATTAACATCCAGTATCACAAATCATCAAAACTCCGCCATCTCTCTCCCCACATCCACCACTGCTGGCGGCTCACCTCCAACTGCGCAACGCTACGCGCTGTTCACATCCAGCTATAGCAGTTCATGACAACAATGGCAGGCAACAATGCAAACTAGCCACATACTGCAAACAGCACAGCCAGTGATTTTCATACAGAGCGCTACGTAACGTTGCCAATAAGAAAACATAAACAGCAAACTTACATAAAGAAAACATAAACAGCCTACTTACATAGCCCCCATGCTCCCCACAAAAAATTTTACAAATGGTGTTGGGCACTGGCCAATACAGATTTGAAAAAATTTTTTCATAATTACAATCACAAAGATATCAAATGCACACACTTATTAATACAATGTTGGTCAACAGCTAAAATTTGCTCACAGTCAATAAAGACAGTCCTGATCATTCATCAGAGTAAAACTGCCATTTCTTTTCTCAAAGTCTGAGCAGTAAAAGACAATGCACACGGAAGTAGTGGATCGCCATGCAGTCTTGAAGAAGTAGTGGTGTCCTTCCAACGGAAAGACAGTGCTGACTCTTGACATGCTGACAGGTAATGGGCCACAATGGAGCAAACCCACAGCAGAGTCATTCGAAGTTCTGACGAATATTGGTAGGTAGGTCATCACAGAGCAGACCCACTGCAGTCCTGGTAGAGAGTATTGGTGGGCCACCAGAGGTGCAGACCCACTGTAGTCCTTGTAGAAATTGTGGTCAGGCCCACTGTACTCCTTGTAGAAATAATGGTATTGGTGGGCCACTAGAGGTGCAGACCCACTGCAGTCCTTGTAGAAATAATGGTATTGGTGGGTCATCAAAGGTGTAGACCCACTGTAGTCCTTGTAGAGACGGCCAGCAGCCATCTGCTGCGACTGTGCAGGTGCACAATCACCATCGAAGAGTCTTGCAGAGAAGATAGCAAGTCCATAAACCACCACTTGTGCACGCACAAAGTTTCTGGAATTGTCCTTCGAACCAGCAATGCTGTTATCCAGTCCCTTGCTGAATTATCAACACACGTGCAAACACTAATAGTCCCTACTTCTCACATATTGTCCATGTACTATGACCAACAGAAATGTGTGCAGTGAAATGAATGCTTACAAGTTACTTAATTTGATTAACTGGCGTCAATTACAATTATATAACATAAGAATACAATTACAAAGATACAAAATACATCATTAAAAACATAACAATACAGATAATATTTGTAGTAATAGGGGCTTTACAAAAGAATAGAAATAAACATATACATCAGTGTTACAGGAATGATGACATGAGTACATACATAAAAGATCAGAATCACTTTTGAAACGTCAACTTCACACATGAGCATTAAAACAAAACAGAATAAATAATTTCTAAGCATCTATAAACAATGTCTAAGCATCTTTACAAAGAAAATAACAGAGTATTAGAAAAATTCTACAACATAGCTCTCATCAGCTAAACACATAAGGACAGGAAAAACACAAATACACAAGGGTACACAAACATATAGCGGAATAATAGAAGGAAAGGACAGGGTTTGTTTTACTGCAGTATTTTACAAACAAAACTTTCTTTACTTCTCGTAGATCTCCCTTCATTCATCATTATTCCCAAAAAGTCCTATCTAAGCCTGCTTTCTGTATTCAGTTCACATCCTCTGTCAAAAATAGTTCTTCTCCACTGTACACTACCCTTTTTTTTGCCAAACCTTTTTCATATAGCTTCTCAATGCATTTCTTCCAATTCATCATAACTCATTGTCTTATAGGCTACCCCCTCTTAAGCTAACTTAAATCTACTGAGCTCAGATGCTAAACTAAGGGACGAGGCAATGCAGCATCACATAACACATTAATGCATAATGCACAGCAATGCAAAAAAAAATGGAAAATCGCAAAGCAAGCTACAGTAAATCTAAATTACCAAGCAATGCAACATTACAACTAATATGAGCCAATGTGCAGCAACAATAAATATAAGTCAGTAGTAAAACTAGCTTAGAAAAGTAACACAAAGTCAAATTCAGTAACACTATGCCTGGCCAACAGCAGCAGCAGATATAAAAAATATAAAAAATATAAAACTTATATCTATAAATGACAAAGCTCAAGCAGAAAAAATATTACACTAAAATGGCCATGTCTAATACCTATGTCACATCTTAACATTAGAGTGATGCATCACAAAAACTTACACTAGTAGATAAGTCACCAAATCGTAAAAAAATTATTTATGCAATTCCTGTGAAGGGAAATGTCTTTTTCTGCTCCCTCATTTTTTTTGGATAGATCATAAAATTATTTACTGGATCTGTAGGCATAAAATATTTATATTAGTACATATATTAAATTTTATTTTAACCAATGCTGCAGTGCAGCTAGAAACTTGATATTAAGCAAAATGTGTAAATAAATACATAAAGCAAGTCATATGGCATTTTTCTTAACTAGCAAGACAATAGCCGTGAAATGTTTCTCGTTGTTTCATTAGGAATTTCAGTAAATATCATAAATTACGAGCTCCACAGTATGCTTTAAACAAGGAGATGTCAGTAGCGCGGACAATGGCCTTCCCTTTCTTTTTTTTCTACCTGTGCTTCTGACGAGGCACTCACACTAATGGCTTGTTCTCCAGGCGTCTGACACACCTGGGTGCCCACGACGCATTATGTGCAGGTGGTCACTTAACTTTTTTACGGAAATATTTACGACAGCAGTTTCCGCTACAGTGACAGTCTCATATAAAAATTTCACAGGTCGAGAATTTGCGTTGCAAATGTGTAGAAACCAAATCTTATGAATATAACAGTGTCCAAAAAAATTTTCGCCGGCATTGTGATACATTCACGCATTTACACACATTTCATAACTCTTAAAGTACGATTCTCGGTTTCCAACATCCTTTTTTTACAAGTCAAGAGTCCTTAACTTCTATTCATTATTCATATACATATAAACACGTAATCACATTCCTCATATATGGTAGCATCATCTTATTGACATAAACATACCTCAACAGCATAATACACATCGTCGTCGTAAAAATAACATCATAACACCTCAGTCACGTCTCAAAATCGTCGTAGCTTCCTCCAATAATTTCAAAACCTAAAAAAATTCTCTGCTCATGTCAAAAGTGTCATCTGCCTCAAACGTACTTTAAAATCATACTCCCTTACCAAATACATCATTCAAAGCTCTCATAGTATCACAATGGTTCCGAAAAAATATGAAGAATTCACACAGTACAGACAAAATACAATTTCTTAAGTGTGAAATAATCCAACTCTGTAATTGCGTAAACATGTGTCACTGACGTAGTAAAAAGATGTTTGTTTCTCTGTTAAATGATCAGATAGCTGTGTAATTTATGTATTAGAGAAATCTGGTACCGATGTGTAAAGTTGTATAAGCAAATACCATATTAGCTAGGGCTCCTTGTGCTTGCCAAACACATGGTACACAAAGTAGGCGTGTACCCCCCTGAGGTTTATTGTAATTATACCCTCAGGTGTTACACATTACAGCAATGGAATGAAATGTATCACGAAAAACTTTCTTTGTAATTCAAAAATCTTTAAAAATAAATGTTTTAAGTACAAAATTAATCACTCAAATACGTGTCCTGTAGCGCTAAATATGCGTCTTGCTGTAAGATAATCTCTGGGAAGTGTCGTAGTTATTGTCCTCCGAAAGCTAAGTTCTGCAGAAGTCAATGTACTTACCTCATGATAAACAAAGTGAAATGCTTTGCGTATAGATATCATACTTATTACGCTTATTGCCGTGATGAAGAAAGTACAGTGCTGTAACATATTGTTGTCCTACGGAAAAGGCTGTCTCCTTGTAGCAATAGCACAAAAGTCACCACTAAAACATGTCTCACTTTATAGAAGAATTAAAAAAAAACTGTGCAGATATAAAACAGATACACCGCAAAAGCAACATTGTAAATTGTCACGCATTAGCAGCGTTGTGATAAAATCATGTAGCTGTCACATAAACTAACCACTGTGTCATCTGGCATTTCACAGAAAGCACCTCAAATCCTGAATCCACTCTCAAGCAAACCAAAATGTTGCATGAAAATTTCATTAGCAGTGCTGGTATATGTTCTAAGTATGTAAGCCGTATATTCGTTATGTAATCGTGCAACTAACAAGGAGGAATGTATAAATAACAACACTGTGTCATCTGTTCGCAATAACAATGCATTCGCAATTACTTGTCTAAGTTACCTATGTTCTTGACTGGATGGTTAGTTAGCTTTAAAACATAGTTGCATGTTAACAGTTTCTCAGTGGGACAAATTGTACAAGTAGCGTGAAGTGAAACGTTTTATGGCAAAGACAAAGTTAAAAGGCAGATTATCTTTCAATAAACGGTTTTACATGTGAAATGTGGTGTAAACCTTTTGCTCTTCTCAGTACCCAGAGTTTCAACTTGAATGCAATTATCATGCGGTATTCGTCCGTAAAGAATTCGGGAATTTTGCTCAAGGTTAGCGTCAATGTTATTTTTCTCGGAGCCAGCCGGCGCACGCAGCTGCCTGCGGTGCGAGTCATTGTCTGTTTCTTTGTTGGCGCGCGCCGTTATTGGGATTAGGAGGCCTAACTTCCACAAATTCGCCTTGCCGAGGGGGCTCAGCTCTGTTTAAAGCTCGCCAGTTCTGATGAAATTCACGTCTGTCGTTTTGTCGGTAGTTTACATAGTTTCTTTCTTGTCGGTCACGTGGTGGAGAATTTCTCCCTGAATCGTAACTGCGCGCTGGACCGTTGCGTCTAAAGTTATTCTGTCTCCCTTGATAATAATTATTTTGGTTCCCATATTGTCTGTTTCTCTGATTGTTTCTGTGATAGTCATTACTGCGGAGAGGTGATCTTTCCCTGTAACTATTACTACTCTGCCAACGGTTGTCATACGGGTGGTGTCTATTTTGGTCACAATTTGTGTGGTGAGAATAGCCTTGTCGCGTCCAGTTATCGTTTCTGTCGTCACGGAATTGTGACGGATGTGACCTGTAGTGATTGTTTTCCTGTTTTCGCATCCCGCGACTGTCTGTGTCAATTTCTAATTCTTGTAACAGTCCCTGAAAAGCTTCAATGTCGTCTTTGCAACGTCCTGCCAAAATAATATGTCGTAAATGTTCAGGCAGTTTGATTAAGAAAATGCGGATGAGTTCTGAGGGGCTGTATGGGTTTGACAGGTACTGATTCTTGTGCAACATGTCTTCAAAATATTTGACAAGACTGGAAAATTCAGATTGTTCAAAGTGTTTCATCATCATGATGCTATGTTTTACGCGGTCTTGTGTAGCTTGAGACCAATATGCTGAGAGGAAGGCGTGGTAAAATTCTCCTTCACTGTGACAATCGTGAATGACCGATCGCATTCTTACAGCTGGTTCATTCTCCAAGTAGCCACACATAAATTCTAACCTGTGCTCCAATGACCAGTTGGGAGGAAAACAATGAGAGAATTGATGGAGCCACGCTTGTGGATGAATGTCGTTGGCAGAATTCTTAAATGTTTTGAATTTACGTGTAGTAATGAACAGCTTATAATCAAAATCATCGTGTCGGCGAGTAGCATGTCGGTCATTGTTACGTCGTGTCGGCGGCTCGATCTCAAAATTCGGTGCCCATTGCCAATTTCTTTCATAACTTCCGAAATGCCCTGTGTTATTATTTTGTGGCTGTTCCGTATTTCTATGTCCCTCTTCCCGTATTGGAGTGCGAGTGTCCTCTGAAATATGTAATTCTTGTATTACCTGCGTCAACTGATCTTGTACTTCCCGGATTTCTCTTTTGTACTGTGTGTTGATTTGATTTTGATTTTGTTTGAATTTTCTAATTTGTTCATACTCTTCTGTGTCAGTGAAGGCTACGGGTCTTGTGTCATTCAGATCATCATCTACCTTTGTAGATAAGTTAGTGACCTGATTCGAAAGTTCAGCTACTTTCTCCGATAGTGAACACATTTCCTCAGTGTGTTTTTCTGAACCAAGTTTCAGAGTGTCCATTTGTGTTGAAATCGAATCTACTGTGTTCTTTAAGTTTTCCTGAGTTTTTGCCAGTTGCGTAACCGAATCGGTAGATGCAACTGAGTCAATTTTAGCCCACAAGGTCTCATGATTTTCATGAACAATGGTTTGCAGCTGTTTTATGGCTGCTTCGTGATTCTGTAATTCATTTTCATGCCGCGAAAAAATAGGCTGAAAATGCTCACAAATTTGTGTTTTTACGTCATTACAGACTTTTTGACATTTCGATTCAATGTTATCTAACTCAGTAGTTAAATCTTCACGTGTTTGTTCAAGTGTGGTGTCTAACTTCCGAAGATTTTGTTCCATTGTGTCTAACTTTTGCTGTGTTTGTCTCTTGGTGTTGTTCCATTATGTCTAACTTTTGAAGATTTTGTTCCACTGTGTCTAACTTTTTAAGATTTTGTTCCATTGTGTCTAACTTTTGAAGATTTTGTCCCATCTGTCTCTGATTTTGTTCCATTTGTTGCATTAATTGCAATAGTAATGTATTAGTGTCTGGAATCTGTTTCTCTATGCTTTTTGGCAGTGCATTTTCACCGGCAACATTCACATTTTGACAAGCAGAAAATGTGTCTTGACTCATTTGAGAAAAAGGTGAGGACCCAAAACCGAAGTCTACAGTATTTGCAGTATTGTGTTCTGTCATTTCGGATTCCTGAGGCGAGCTGTTGCCGACCGATCGATCGATAATGCTTCCCTGTTCACTACCTGTTTCACTGCCTACGCCATTGTTTGACGCCCGCTCCATTTCCCTATGCACAGTTACCAAATTACTACTTTGAATATTAGTTAATTCATTACATGGTGGTGCCAACACATTACTTTCGTCTTCACTGTCATTTCTCAGTTTGCTTTGGAGCAGAGTGTTACGTTTTTCACATGCCATTATTGTCACAATA
This sequence comes from Schistocerca cancellata, assembly GCF_023864275.1. Classification (NCBI taxonomy): domain Eukaryota; kingdom Metazoa; phylum Arthropoda; class Insecta; order Orthoptera; family Acrididae; genus Schistocerca; species Schistocerca cancellata. The sequence goes on from NC_064630.1 coordinate 242,590,501, forward strand.
TTTCACACGATAACACAGAAAAGCACAATTTGAATAGCAAAAATAAGAGAACACATTAACATAGCACTGAAAATAATATATAGTTAATTGCAGCAGCGAAATACTTGGCGCAAAGCTACATGCATGCCACAACTGTTTTACTGTACAACAATGAAAGACTGCAACTACAAAGGAGATTCTCTCTACAATTACGCACTAGCAATAAACAAAAGCTACACTAAATACACAAACTGCAAGAAAAAATCAGAAGATTCCAGTGAGGTATCCTGGCAGGGTCGCCATATGAAACGTCCCCTTAGAACAAATTATACTCTACTGTGCTTAACCTGACACACAATATTATTTAGCGCAACGCAATCTGACTATCAAAGATCCCTGCAAAGGAATGGCCCTGAGTAACATTAAACTATACCTTTCACAAATAACTTACCTCACAAAAATCTTCATTACTGGAACTACTGCAATACAGCGAGCGCCACTACTGCCAGCTAAATAAAAGATTCAAACTACTGAAGGCACTAACTACTGATAGGGATAGTTAGCAAATGAAAGATTTTAATAGAGATCAAACACTGTATTTACCTTAATATTCACAATTAACATCCAGTATCACAAATCATCAAAACTCCGCCATCTCTCTCCCCACATCCACCACTGCTGGCGGCTCACCTCCAACTGCGCAGCGCTACGCGCTGTTCACATCCAGCTATAGCAAAATGGCTCAAATGGCTCTGAGCACTATGGGACTCAACATCTTAGGTCATAAGTCCCCTAGAACTTAGAACTACTTAAACCTAACCAACCTAAGGACATCACACACACCCATGCCCGAGGCAGGATTCGAACCTGCGACCGTAGCAGTCCCGCAGTTCCGGACTGCAGCGCCAGAACCGCTAGACCACCGCGGCCGGCCAGCTATAGCAGTTCATGACAACAATGGCAGGCAACAATGCAAACTAGCCACATACTGCAAACAGCACAGCCAGTGATTTTCATACAGAGCGCTACGTAACGTTGCCAATAAGAAAACATAAACAGCAAACTTACATAAAGAAAACATAAACAGCCTACTTACAACAGTTATACTTAGGTGTAATACTTAGCAGGAAAATGAAATCTGACGATCATGCGACCTCAGCAGGTAGCAGACTTCGGTTTAGCTGATGGAATACTAGGGAAATGCAATCAGTCTTCCAAGGAGATCGCTTACAAATCACTCGTGCAACGCATCCTACGATATCGCTCAAGTGTCTGGTACTTGTACAAATTAGATGTATACACGGAAGGTCAGCGCAATTGCTCACAGGTTTGTGTGACCTGCGGGAGAGTGTCACTGAGATGACGAAAGAACTGAACTGGCAGACTCTCGAAGACAGACGGAAAGTATGCCGAGAAAATCTGCCAAGAAAGATTCAAAAACCCGCTTTAAATGATGACCCCACGAATATACTACAACCCCCTACATATCGCTCCCATAAGGCTTGTGAGGATAAGATCAGATTAATTACAGCACGCATAGAAGCATTTACACATCTTTGTTCCCCCGTTCCTTACTTGATTGGAACGTAAAGAAACCCTAATAACTCGTAAAGTGGTATGTACCCTCTGCCGTGCACTTTACAGTGATTCGCAGAGTGTAGGTGTAGATGTATACGTAGATGTAGTAAGTCCTGCTATCTGGCAGCAGAGCGACGTGGTGTGAAGTGGTCAACAGCGCCATATAAACAGGATAAAAACCTAATTATTATTATTATTGTTATTGTGTAGTATTCTGCCTAGTGGCAGGTCCATGTCTTCGTACGGAGAATTTCTGGTTCCACTGTTCCCTGTCTTCAGCTTCTTCCTTTAGTCTGTTGTATCTCCTTCCATCTTTCATGTCGTCGAGATGTTGAATTCTTCTTCTTCCTCGTCCTGCGTTTCCTCTGAGTTTCCCCTGGATGACATCATGTATGAGTCCCTCGTGTCTAAGTACATGTCCAATCCAGTTGGTATTTCTCTGAACAATTGTACGCAGAATACTTCTCTTCTCTCCTACTCTTCGCAGTACATTGTCATTTTTTATGCGTTCTGTCCACTTGATCTTTTCCATTCTCCTCCAGCACCACATTTCGAAGCTCTCTAAGTATTTTTTCTCCTTCTTTCTCATGGTCCATGTCTTTGCTCCATACAGTGCAATGCTCCAATTGTAGCACTTTATCAGTTTTTTCCTCAACGCCAAACTCAACTTGCTGGTCAGCGGAGTCCTCTTCTTGTTGAAAGCAGCTTTGGCCATGGAGATTCTTGTTCGGATTTCGTTGGTGCAGTGGGCATCCTTTGTGATAAAACTTCCCAGGTACCTGAACTGATTCACATTTCCCAGTTCCCGATTGTCAACAGTTATCTTCAAGTGTTTCTCACGTTTTGATATGCGCATCACTTTTGATTTCCATACCATATTTTCTTCCCGTTTCCACAAAATTGTTCGTCACGTGTTTCAGAAGGTCTCTGATTTTTGGCGAGCACTACCAGGTCGTCTGCATACTTGATGGTGTTGATGAGACGTCCTCCTACTTTGAAGTTTCCACATCCTTTCAGCGCTTCTCTCGCCAGCATTTCTCCATACAGGTTGAAGAGACTTGGCGACAGACAACATCCTTGTCTCACTCCCCTTCCTATTTCCATACTGTTCGTTTCTCCATAGTTCAGTCGTACCTTTACCCTTTGTCCCAGGTACAAGTTCCTTATAAGTCTCCGATCTCCCTAGTTGATTCCTATTTCCTTAAGGATGTTCATCAATATATTCCAATTGACTTTGTCGAAGGTCTTCTGCCAGCCTATAAAACAAGCGCAAACTTCTTCGTTAATGGCCAAGGGGATGACGACATACCAGTGGATTTGCTTAAAGAAATCGGAAATGAAAGTTTCAAAGTTCTGACACAACTCATAAACAAAATCTATGAAACTGGAGAATGGCCTGAAGACTTTTTGGACGTCACAATGGTTACTCCTGAGAAGAAAAAGAAAGCCAAGAAGTGTAGTGATTATAGAACAATTAGTCTGATTTCGCATGTGACAAAGATCATTGCAAGAATACTAAATACACGGTTGGAAAACAAAATTGAAGAAGTGATGGGAGAAGACCAGTTTGGCTTCAGGAAAGGAAAAGGGACCAGAGACGCCATTGGCATGATGAGGATATTGTCAGAGAGAGTTTTGGCCGTTAAAAACCTACATAAAAGTAAATTATTTTGCTCTAACAACTCCCATATGTCAAAAACATAAGGTAATATGTTTAACTAAACCTAGATTCAGGTGGCAAGATCAGTATCAGATTTGGAATTGGGCTAACAGGAAATTCGCCATTACGGTCAGAACCAGCGAAACACAAATCAGAGTGAGCCACACACTCGAGCTGGATTGGATTTGCTTTTCGGCTGCGAAATGCGAAAGCTTCATGTGGTTTATAGGGCAATATATGCTTACAAGACAGATAGTATCAAGCATTCTTAGTTGGATTTTGCACAAACGATAGGCATAACACGCAAAGATTGTTTCACAAGAAAAATATAAATAATTTTGCAAAAAATCTCATTATGGCTTTAAATGATATTTGAAGTGAAATTAATGTTTCAGTTTAGCACTATACTTCTCTTTGTTAAGTTTAGAAGACCTCGGAACCTTTCTCTCGTTAACATTTGAAATACTACGTTATAGCAAGATCAGATTTGAGATGCCACATCGAAGAGATGAACTGCATCTAACGCATCTTCGAGTCAGAAGCGAGTGTTGGACTCATGTTTAATTTGTGTCAGTCATAGTATTTATATCTGCTGCTTTTCATTTCTGTCACCTCATTCTGTCACCTTAGGCAATATAAGTATATTTTTTTAATGTGAAAAATATCGACTTGCACTGTGGATCGAAATAATTTACGTGAAACTATGGGTCTCCCTATACATGGTTGGGGAAGTCAGTTCAAATGTCATAGGAAGGAAGGAAACCGAGGTCATCACAGACGCTGTACAAGCTCGGACGGAGTCAAGGATGAGGAAGAAAATCGGCCATGCCCCTTCTAAGGAATCATCCTGACATTTGCCTGGAGCGATTTAGGGAAGGCTGGACGCGAATTTGAACCGCCCTCCTCTCGAATTCGAGTCCAGTGTGCTAATCATTCCGCCAACTCTCTCGGTAAAAGAAGACAACAGTATGTCTCCCCCAAATGGACCGTGCCTGCTAATCCACTACGGTTTTCAAATCAACCTTCGGGTTGAGAACACCTTTAATTTCAAGTAAACATTGTGGGATGAAATTTTGATTACCTCTTCATATACTTCTAAATTATGGTCCCAATTAGGGACCAGAAGACCATTCCAGCATAGCTGATGAGCTTTTGTAGTTACGATACACTTGTCTGCTTGCCTTTTTTCCCCTGCCCATGTCATTCATGTTCGTTAACGGCGATCTCAAAAGCACAGAGCAGGAGACCTCAGAGTAAGCAGAGGATCAGTTCATGTTTTCGCACAGCTTTTAGGGATGAGGAGTCTGTGTAGAGAACTCAGCACAAGGGTTCTGCTTTTCCCGCTGGTCGGCACCCGCTGTCTTATTAGTAGCAGTGTTCGTCATCGAGTGACGACACGAGGCTAATCCTGTATGCACAGGCGCCTAGGCTAATGTAAGCAGCGTGTCGGCACCCTTCCCTGCGGCAAACCTCAGTAAGGTAGGTAAAATTGCCCGCCATAAACGTCGCGCCGCTTTGCTCGCGTATGAACCGCACAACCGCCATCGAGACGTATATAAGCAGCTCGAATCGGTTGGCAGGCACATCACTGCTCCGAAGACGTACCCCAAAGGCTGCGAGGTAAGTCGTGTCTTGTCTGTTCACCCTGCTGACGCCGAAATTTTGTGGCAGTCTGTGTAAGACGTTGTATAAAATCTGTGCCTCAAACCGGTGACGTACTTTTCCCAGCTGTTAGCTGGGCATAGTACAACCATCTTTATATATATACGTAACACCCCTTTTATTTTGTGAAAGAAATAACGTTGTCGACATTATGGTAGTGCACATGGGGACCTATGGATTTGTTAATATTCAATAAAAAATGGCTCTGAGCACTATGGGTCTTAACTGCTGAGGTCATCAGTCCCCTAGAACTTAGAACTACTTAAACCTAACTAACCTAAGGACATCACACACATCAATGGCCGAGGCAGGATTCGAACCTGCGACCGTAGCGGTCACGCGGTTCCAAACTGTAGCGCCTAGAACCGCTCGGCCACTCCGGCCGGCTAATATTCAAAACCCGTAACTCCTAAAATAACCGAAATATTGCAAGTATGATTTTTACAGACAAACATATAATTTTTACCATCAGTTGAAAGTTCTTAGAAAGACGAATACAGTGATGCCGAAATCCCCTACTGCGGTGTGAGCACCGTCAAGCGTGGTTCTCAGGACAGTCTGTGTTAGTTAGTTCGTTATGTGTTCCACTGATCAGTTTCACGGTAACCTTTACGATGTGGAACGTGTCAAGTGCATAAGCAAAGCACACAAGAATCAAGGCTTTTTCTTTTCTTTTAAGCTTAAAATTTTTATTACCTATCCTGTTCTCTTAAACGGCACAAAATGCATATATTACGCCTATAGATTTATTTATTCCTATTCAAGAATACCTCTATGGCAGGGCTTCCCAACCTGTGGTCCGCGGACCCCTTAGGGGTCCCCCGGCTCTTTCTAGGGGGTCCACGGCCACCTTTCACCAAATCGTGTTAAATATTGAGTAAAATTATTGAATAAAAATGTGAAAATCAAATTCATCACTATTTTTTTTTCGTGTGAAAAACATGTGTACTTTTACTTCAGGTCGTAGCCCCAAGCAGCTTTTGCGGTTCCTAAGTGAGAACGTATACACAGTTTAGTGCCGTAGTATGCGGCTTCTCTGATCGACTGTTTAGCAACAATACGGGGGTCGTTTGTGCGCTGGTTCACGGCACTAGATGCGCTGAAACCTTTTACGCATGCGCGGAGCGAGCTTCGTCGACCAATCACATCTCTCGCTGGCACGTATGCGGCCCCAGGCATCATTAAATGTTAAACTTGACTTGTCAGTGCACTACCTGTTCCATAAGTCGATTTTTGACCACCTTGTTACTTCTAACATGAATCGGTGCCTGAAGTTAGGATCATTGAAGAAGGCTGCAGTTTCTCCATCGCCTTCACAACAAGGGAAGTTTCCAGTTGAAATGAATGAGGAGGGAGGACGACCAAAGGAAGACATTACATACATTTGAACATTTATCTTCGGATTTCACGAAAAACTACACACACACACACACACACACACACACACACACACACACACACGACTGTTACGAAATATGCATGCTCCTTACACAACAGTAGCCAAACAGTCGAAGTGAACAGACCATAAGCGGCAGCTTGTCAACAGCGAACACTTTGGACGTGACGTTGATTGCTCTTGGAGGAAGAAAGCTCCATCGTGTGAAATTTCAATTGCCGAGTAATTTTAATTAGGCTACAGTGTGTTGAACAAAGAGAGTAAATCCACTAATAAGTGTCTGTATACAGTGGGAATTAAAATTGGATGGTTAATTTCAAATTGTTTTCATTCATCTCTAAACCAAAGACTATTGATACTTCGGGGGGGGGGGGGGGGGAGGACATTGGGAACATGGCATCTACATTAGGAAGCTTTCAATTCCCATGGGTTTCGCTCTGAAATTTGAAGTTACTGTGCTGTTGACTGACTAGGGATCCGCCATGGACTTTCGACTGAAGAAGGGGTCCGCCTGCTGAAAAGGTCGGGAAGCCCTGCTCTATGGTATAGAAGGAGTTGTCAAGGAGATACGATTTCAATTTATTTTTGAAACTGTTATTGCTATCTGTCAGACATTTTATTTCAACTGGTAACTTATTGAAAAGTTTTACAGCAGCATATTTTACCCCTTTCTGTGCCAATGATAGGTTAAGTAGAGGATAGTGTAAGTCTTTCTTTCATCCGGTATTATAATAATGAATGTCACTGTTGTTTTTAGACAGGTCCATGTTGTTGAGAACAAATTTCATTCAAGTGGTTCAAATGGCTCTGAGCACTGTGGGACTTAACATCTGCGCCCATCAATCCCCTATAACTTAGAACTATTTAAACTAACTAACCTAAGGACATCACACACTTCCATGACCGAGGCAGGATTCGAACCTGCCACCGTAGCGGTCGCGTGGTTCCAGACTGAAGCGCCTAGAATCGCTCGGTCACAACTGCCGGCACAAAGTTCATTACTGAGTAAATGTACTGTGAGGCTGTTGTAAGAATTCCTAACCTTTTAAACAGATGCCTACAAGATGTGCGACTATGAGCCCCACACATTATTCTAATCACTTTCTTTTGAGCAGTGAACACGCAGCAAGCGCTACAGCCAAATCGAACCTCCTTGCCTCACAATTTCAGCACATTCGTCACATACTTTTTCGATACTTGAAGGACATTGGAATGGATACCCTTCGGCTTTTGTTTTCACGTATTTACTTTATTTAATTTTGCACGACTGTCCAATTTCGGCCTTACAAGCAATTCTGAAGTGCTGTAGGTGCCTAAATGTCGGAATATATTGACTAGCCTAGCGCCCGCTGCTCTGCTCACGTGGACTTTATGGCCTGCTAAGATGTTTTTGTTTTTCTTTAAACGAATTTTTATATTGTTCGCAAATAGCAATATTTTCTACACTTTTGACGCTAATTAAGGCCATAGGCGATTCTGCTAGCTGGAGTCGGATGTCTTTGTTGAACCTGCCTTTTGAGCTCATGTGGTGACATTTCCATAAAAACTTTCATCGCTGAACACATATTTCTTTATAAGTCGAGTACCAGTTTTCATATATTTAGGTTTAAATATATTTTAATATAATGAAATATTTTCATAACAATGTCCATCCACTATTTCACCTCCTTATGGGTTGAATTAAAAAAAATCATTCTTTATTTGCAACTTAGAAGCCAAATACAAATTTTCAGGAATTAAGTTCCAAAAATGTTTTCGTAATGACATATTTCCATAAAAATTTTCATCGTCTATTTTACTCCCTTAGGGGTTGAATTTCCAAAAAGACTGAAACATGTTTTTTTTTTTTTGTTTGTAACTGAGAAGTCACACATCAATTTTCATGGATGAAGTTTAAAAATGCCATAGTAGTTTTTTTAATAATGATTGATTTTGAAACAAGCCTTCACCAACTATTCCTTCCCATAGGTGTTAAATTTTCAGAAATGTTGAAATATTTCTTTATTTATGACCGAGAAACCAAATACCAATTTTCGTAGTTCTAACTTCAAAATAGGCTCAATAGTGACTTATTTTCAAAAATCTTTCAACCCCCATTTTGACCCCTTTAGGTGCGGAATTTCGAAAAATCCCCTCTTAAACGTACGGTATAAGAACAATACCTTTTCCAAATTTCAATTCCTTAGTATTTCGGACTGGGCTATAATGAGTCAGAGGAATCAGTCAGGCCCTATTTCCCCGTTAGGGGTTGCATTTTCGAAAACACTGAAACGCGTAATTTTTTATTTCCAACCCAGAAGCAAAATTCAGGTTTTCATATTTTAGTTTTAAAAATACTTTCAAAATGAAATATTCACCCTGTTAGGGGTAGAATTTCGAAAGATCCCTTCTTAAACGAAGCCTGCGGAATGAGATCGACACCGTCTCCAAATTTTAAATTTCTATCATGAGCGGCTTCGATTGGGCGGTGATGAGTCAGTCACGACATTGCCCATTTAATAAATAGCGGTACATCACTGTGCTCGTCCTGACAGTCATACAAAGTTCCATTTAAAAAAAGTCGTACTTGATTCAATATTTCTGCTAAACGCTGTGTGTAAAATGTATATGTGAGTGTATGTTCCAGTGTAGACATAGTTTTGGACCGCTGCTCTTCTAAATGCGAGTACACTATGTTAGCAATGTGCCACCTGTTACAGCACGTAGTCTCTTACGAATAATCGATGATCAATGTTTCTTATGATCAATAAACTTGCCTAGCATTGTTGATAAATTTCATGAAGTTTTTGAATAGAGCTCGCTTCTAACCTTACCGAAATTACTTCTTTTTCTCTTATATAAATTCACGAAATGGAAAACTCTCTTTTCACAGATGTCGCCCTTTCTGTCCGGACTTCTGCTGCTGATCGGAGTTCTCAACATATGTGGCGCTGACGAGAGTAAGTGATACAACTTGGTTTCTCATTTATATTAGACGGCTGTAGTGATTTCTCGCGTCCGGCGCTTAAGGATGAGGAGTCATGCAATCTTTGTACTAAAGATTTACTAATAGGCACAAACCAAGGCAGTCAAAAAGGACTAATGTTTCTGTTTCGTTGTATCGATACGTCAACTGAAAACTTTACAGTCTGAACACAACAAATCTAAATACAGTTACTTTCTTTTACTTTTACTTACGCTCCACAAGAAGTACGAAGTTTTCATTGTCTGGACAAGACCATGATTTTTAAAATAACTTTTAATCAGTCAGTCAATCGTATTTATGACTGTAAATTACCGATTTTGACGTCTAAAATGGTCGTCTTGAGATGAGTGTGCTGCACAGGGGGTCGACGATACATTAATCTAGATTAGATCTACAGTTTGTTCTATAGATCCATAGCGAGGCAATGTAGCACATGCCATAAAACAAGAGTACATAGCTCATATCTACAAAAAAAGAGATGTGCTAATGTTTCTTCGGCATATTCCATGCGTACTCATGGATACGGAATAACTCAAAAAAATTAGAAGTTATTTTCATTTAAGAGGTGATAAACCAGTACATGTATATACACTGCGGTGCATAAGACAATTTTTCAGGCTACTATAGCCACGCATCATGAAACAGAAAGCGGTTTAGAACAAGTTTACAACTCATCAGGTTACTGAACCGGAGATGTGCACACGTTAGATTTTACGTACGTATTTGATATCATCAGTAATAAATAGAGCTATTGCTTCTACTAAAACAATTTTCAGCGTTGTACAAGAAATTGGCCATCAACAAGTCCTTAAAGCTCCCATTAAACTGAGCTCTATTAGCAACTAAACTTTTTATGGCTGCTGGAAAGATAGGGCAATAATGTGTAGATTATTCTTATTTCGACACTGATTCCAAGAGCTGAGCCGTTGTTTTGAAAGAAAAGGATATATTATTTATGACAAATTCCACAAACGAATAAACCTATCTGGAAGCAACAGTAGTTAGTATATGAGCTGAGCTGCTGTTTTGAAAAAAAAAAGGATGTATTATTTACGAGAAATTTCAATGACGAAAAACCCAATCTGGAAGCAATAGTAGCTAGTATACCCAGTTTCTCGAACAAGCCTCTGCTGTACGTTCAAAGTTTCACACCGCAAATGATTCGTAGTACACACTTTTGGATTCTGAAGACTCTGAGCTTGGCTTCATGAATTAACCAAATAATGATCCCGCATGATACTGTGGAATGCGAAAATGGAAATTATATCAGATTTTTTACTGTCGTATTACCTATGTCTGACAACATCGGTTTTGGAAATAGAGATTCGTTTAACCGTTTCAGAAATTCTGTGTTACGCTCCTTCCAACTGAATTTTCTCACGAAACTGTAACCACAAGAATTTAACACTGCCGATTTCATACATCTTCTTAGATTTCAAAAGCATACTCAATTTATCAAAAAGCTCCCAAGGTCATTTGCGGGTAAAAAATGTTGGATGTGAACAGTGAATCTGCGACACACTTCTGCAACAGCCTTTGCCAGAGTTGCCGTCTGCTATGATGATCCTGTGGCCTGAGGGCCTGAACCTGCTGTAGATGACACGGGTACAGCAGTTGTTCGTGAAGTACCCCCCTCTCCCCCCTCCCCCCTTTCTCTATTAATTGAAAGTAAAATCTTCTAGGTTGTTAGGTCGCGTAATATTTCTGCTACAAGAACGACGTTTCGATCTCTCTGCTGGGATCTTCTTCAGGATCTTCTGGTATTCACGACAGCTGAACACAGTCAAAGACCAGTGTCGCGTTCACGTATAAAAGGGAGTTTTTCCGCCTTATGCCGAAGAAGTGGGGCTACTGGGTAAAATACTTCTGGCTACTATTCGTGGATCACCGTCATGGGATATAAAGCGAAATAGGCAGAACAAGACTTCTGAGTATAATTTTGATGATGTCAAATCTCTTTCAGTTCTGAGCTTCTCTCTATCCTGACGATGTGTAACAGTAGCTGCAGGACTGACGTGTATGTTCTTCAGTAAATGACCGGCTATGAAAGCACAAGATTTAATTGTAAGCGTTAACAAGTCTTGTATCACTATGTCCCTCCTTAGAATAACTAGAGAATGGCATTGGAGAACGCATGTTATTACATTAAAAATTCGTAAATGAGTTTTGTATACACACTAAACTTAGTTACTTAACCTACTTTGAAAATGTGGTATATGTTGCTGCGAAGACGATGTTAACTTGATAACGTAATTTTATTTTCCAGAAAAGGTGGTCTGTTATCACGGTAGTTGGTCCGCCTACAGGAATGGAAACGGACGATTCGAAATAGAGTACATTAGACCAGAACTGTGCACGCACATGATCTACAGTTTCGTTGGGATAACCTCCGCAGGAGAGGTCAGGATTCTTGACGAATGGCTGGATCTTGCGAGCGGCAAAAGTAAGTGTAATTTCAACTTACACATCTAATACCAACTGCAGATATTAGTAATATCGTACACCCGTTTATGTGTATTAGGGAATGGCATTCTAACAGATGTCCGAATATCCTTTTTTTCAGTTACTGATCTCCATTACGCTCTCTTTCCGTTTCTGAAAGCTCTCCTTATGCAACGTTTTTGCTCGGTTTATGCCTAAAACAAATTATATGTCAATTAGACTGTGCACCCTATTTAATTTCTACCGGCAGTTCTCGTGGTCAGTCGAACTCTGATTAATATTTGCGAGGTCATCAGCATGCTGCGACTCCAGTCAGTTGAAATAGCGTTATGCATTTTCACGGGCAGGAATATTTAACTTCTGCAGCGGTAACGCTTACTCCGCGAGCATAATGACGAAGAGAGATATCTTCTTTTCCTTCTTTAACCATCGTCCATCCACTGCTGAATGAGGACCTCTTTCGTATTCTTCCATTTCAGTCGGTTCTGTGCCAACCTGATATCACTGTGTTATGGCAGTCCTCTAAATAACATAGAGCGACCTCTTCTCGAATGTTGTAACGTTTCTTTTGTGCCCCAGAAGTCTCCAATGAACCATTTTATTGCACCATATGTTGGCATCTATGAAGACTGGAAGTTGTTACTTCTTGGCTACAGGTATTGTACAGTTTGTGAGGTAAGCGAAGCGTACTTGTTGGTCAGGATGAACCGATGCTTCCGCATGGAAATTCTTCCCTTTGCAGAGTCTTCGCTAGCTGAATTTTATGGCCAAGGCAGATGTACTCGGAGACTATTTCAATAGGTCCATGGTCGGTTCTAACTCGTGTACTTTTTGGACCTCTATATTCCTCTCCAAATCAACTGCTGCTGATGCAATTTTCAAAAAACTATAAATTTATTTTTAATTATAAAGTGTTGACATTTTCTTCTGTTTCAACAGATGCATACAACCGCTTCAACAAACTGAAATCGTCCAACACTAAAACCCTGGTCGCCATTGGTGGGTGGAATGAAGGGTCAGCCACATACTCTGCCGTAAGTTTTGCCCACAAAACTATCATATGCCCTAGTTGTGTGATTTTTGTGCGGATTGAGTTAGGCAGTATGCTTGTGTGTTTCAGGTTATGAACAACGCCGCACTGAGACAGAAGTTCGTGCAGAATGTGGTGAACTTTGTGAAGACGTACGGCTTTGACGGGTTCGACCTGGACTGGGAATACCCGGCCAACCGTGGTGGCTCCCCGGGCGATCTGGTAGGCTGCATTGTGTCTTGACACACACGCTATTTTCTGAAAGGACTTAAAAGAATCTCGTCATGTGATGGAAAAATTTTCTCTAGCTTTGCAGCATGCACGAAAAAGGATCGTGTTCTCCAGATGCCAAATCGCTCTAGTAATGATTTTAATAGCTGCGTTATAGTTGACATGTGACGAAGTAAACAGTTTTCTTCCATTGTTTTCAGAGAGCGTACGTTGAACTGCTCAAGGAGCTGAGAGCAGAGTTTGACAAACACGGTTTCATCCTGTCGGCTGCTGTGGGTGTTGGACGCTACCTAATTGGCAGCGCCTACGACGTGCCTCAACTGTCTAAGTATGTCGAGCTACAACACTTAATTGCTTTCATTCTTCTAATTATAACGCGGTACTACAACTTTCAACACATTAATCTTCGTAGGTACCTGGACTTCATCAACCTGATGACGTACGACCTTCACGGCTCGTGGGACAGTAAGACTGGTCAGAACGCCCCACTGTACGCCAGCTCCGCTGACAAGACGGAGGCTGAGAGGCAGCTGAACGTGGTGAGTGTCTGGCGCTCACTCCCGTTCAACCCCAGAGACACTTACACGGGGTTTGGTGAGGAGTAGCTACTCATTCCTTGTCTCTATTTGACCCATAGGATTCCAGCGTCCGCTACTGGATCCAGAACGGTGCAGATCCTGCGAAGCTTATTCTGGGCATGGGCACGTACGGGAGGACGTTCACTCTGGCCAGCACTGCCAACACCGGAGTCGGAGCCCCAGCTACTGGACCCGGGACCAGTGGCCCGTACACCATGGAGTCCGGCATGATGGGCTACAATGAGGTCTGGTCTGAACAGTTCCCTGTTCCACTATTCCTTCAAGTCTTGTGACAGCTGTGAATAAGAAAACTTTATCTATTAAGTGCTAGGATTACAGCTTGTCTCACATCACCAGTACTAGCTCCAAAACTTTGAATGATTCCCTCCAGTCTTCATTAGGAATGACTACTAATTTCTGACTAAGGTAACACAAGCTTCTAAGTGTGAAATTTCACCCGAATTAGATGTAGCAACAGAACCATGACCTTGTATCCGATGACACCATTACGAAAGGCTCTGTGGCTACTATTTTGATTAGTTTCAGGTTGTTCTCAAAGTTTTGCTGTACTTCGCTATTCTCTTCATCTCTTCACACTCCTACCAAAGCTTTTATGAATATAAGGGGTGAGGGATGAGAAACACACAGGTAGAGTTTTCGTGCAGGAAGGCTTCTCTGTATCCACATCAATGTCTTCATACACTGAAGCCCCAAGAAAACTGGTGTAGGCATGCGTATTCAAATGCAGAGATATGTTAACAGGCAGAATACGGCGCTGCGTTCGGCAACACCTATTTAAAACAACAAGTGTCTGGCACAGTTGTTAGATCCGCTACTGCTGCTACAATGGCAGGTTATCAAGATTTCAATGAATTTGAACGTGATGTTATAGACGGAGCACGAGTGGTGGGACACAGCATCTCAGAGGTAGCGATGAAGTGGGGATTTTCTCGTATAACAATTTCACGAGTGAACCATGAATGTCACGAATCTGGTAAAACATCAAACCTCCGACTTCGCTGCGGCCGAAAAAAGATCCTGCAAGAACGAGACCAACGACGGTGGAAGAGAATGATTCAACGTGACAGAAGTGCAACCCTTCCGCAAACTGCTGCAGATCTCAATGTTGGGCCGTCAACAAGTGTCAGGATGCGAACCATTCAACGAAACATCATCGATGTGTGCTGTCGGAGTCGAAGGCCCACTCGTGTCCCCTTGATGACTGCACGGCACAAAGCTTTACGCCTCACCTAGGCCTGCCAACACCGACGTTGGACTGTTGATGACTAGAAACATGTTGCCTGGTCGGACGAGGCTCGTTTCAAATTGTATCGAGCGGATGGACGTGTACGGGTATGTACACAAGCTAATAAATCCATGGACCCCGCATGTCAGCAGGGAACTGTTCAAGCTGGTGCAGGCTCTGTAATGGTGTGAGGCGTGTGCAGTTGGAGTGGTATGGGACCCCTGATACGTTTAGATACGACTCTGACAGGTGAAACGTACGTAAGCATGCTGCGTGATCACCCGCATCCATTCATGTTCACTGAGCATTCCGACGGACTTGGGCAATTCGAGCAGGACAATGTGACACCCCACACGCCCAGAATTGCCACAGATAGCTCCAGGAACACTTTTCTGAGTTTAAACACTTCTGCTGGCCGCCAAAGTCCCCAGGCATGAACATTATTGAGAATGGCCGGGATGGGTGCCAACGTGCTGTTCCGAAGAGAGCTCCACCCCCTCGTAGTCTACGGATTTATGGACAGCCCTGCAGGATTCATGGTGTCACTTCCCTCTAGCACTACTTCAGACATTAGTCGAGTCCATGCCACGTCGAGTTTCGGCTCTTCTGAGTGCTCGCGGAGGCCCTACACGATATTAGGCAGGTGCACCAGTTTCTTTGGCTTTTTAGTGTATATATTGTACAGGCTGCTGCACAGTAAGTGGCGTCATAGCACTAATATTATTGATTTAACATTGTCAAATATCACTTAGAGATCATAATACGTTATCAGATAGCTTTATAACAGATAAATATTTCATTTTTTTGGTGTGTTTGCGGCCAGTTTCACGAATTTAGCGCCTGCTTTCAGATATGTGAGAAAATCAAGGCGGGCGGCTGGAAAGTGACGTGGGACGACGAACAGAAGGTTCCATACGCCGTGAGCGGAAACCAGTGGGTCGGATACGACAACGAGGAGTCCATCAAGCTGAAGGCAAGAGCACGAGTTACAATACTCTCCCCCAAGTCATTCTGTTTATTTATTTCCAGTTGTAAATGGCTTCCAATTACAGTATTAAGAAAACGTTAGACAAGATTAAATTAAGTATCTTACAATATAATGCAAGAACACATCGAACATATTTGGAGAGCGGTGTGCTGACCACAGGCCCCTCTATCTCTGCATCCATTGACGCCTGTGTCTGAGGATGACACGGCGACCGGTCGGTACCGATGGGCCTTCCAAGGCCTGTTCGGACGGAGTTTTTTCGTCGAACGTATTTAAACTTAATACTTGTATACTTCCTTGTAATAAATATAAAACACTGAACGTTGTGTCATTCAAAATTAGACATTTATTATAACCTAGTCAAGAAAAGTATCGAGCAGGTGACATGTGAAAACTTAAATACCCACAAAACGTCCGTGTTAATGGATGAGCTTCTTGCTTTTCCTTTCATTAAGTCTAACAAACTTGTAAAGACCTCTACACGCTTGATTGTTCAAAGAACTTGGAATCAATAGTAGTTGGAAGTAATCTACAACTCTGAGTTAGTGTCGTTTGGTTCTCTAAGTGCCCCATGTCCTCCCCGACTGTGCGGTAATCGGAGTTTGAGGGGGGGTAACTAGTATTTCCATTTGTTGGCAGTGATGTCGCCTCCGCTTAACATACGAATGGTGACAACCTATCTTCTGGTTGAAATCAGATATAATGAGCCTGGGCCCGCATCTCGTGGTCGTGCGGTAGCGTTCTCGCTTCCCACGCCCGGGTTCCCGGGTTCGATTCCCGGCGGAGTCAGGGGTTTTCTCTGCCTCGTGATGGCTGGGTGTTGTGTGCTGTCCTTAGGTTAGTTAGGTTTAAGTAGTTCTAAGTTCTAGGGGACTCATGACTGATGACCATAGATGTTAAGTCCCATAGTGCTCAGAGCCATTTATAATGAGCCTTGGGTGATTATGTGCTGTTGGTTTGCATTAGGCGAAGAGCGGAACGGATATTAAGAGTCTGTATGAGTCGTTGCACGTCTGTGAAACGCTGGTCAGAACGATTTATGGAGGTGTTATCATCTTGTAAGATAATCTTATTTATTATTTATTTGTTTATTTAACATGCTTCAAAATGGTTCAATTGGCTCTGAGCACTATGGAACTTAACTTCTGAGGTCATCAGTCCCCTAGAACTTAGAACTACTTAAACCTAACTAACCTAAGAATATCACACACATCCATGCCCGTGGCAGGATTCGAACCTGCGACCGTAGCGGTCGTAACATGCTTCATTACGTTGTAATACATTCCCTTGTACTATAACCTTCGTGAAACTTTACTTAAAAAGTTACCTGTAGGATTTTAAATTAACAAAGATAATGCAAATCATATTCTACGTAGTTTTCAGACTTCTCTCTCACAAAAGAAACCGGAGAATTCATGGAATCGGAACATATCATGACCGTGTCGGCTTTTAACTCTTTTTTCCTAAGGTAAAAGCGCAAAAAAAAAGCACCAGTTACAATACTCTCCCTCAAGTCATTCAATTTATTTATTTTCAGTTGTAAATGGCTTCCAACTACAGTATTAAGAAAACGTGAGAGAAGGGTAGCAAAAGGCTCATCCATTAGAGCGAACGTTTAGTGGTCATTGCGTAACGAGAAGCACCAGATACTCCCATCTACTTCATCAACGAAAGCAGCTTCCACAGAGGTGTCTGGTATTTTCGAAACATCAGTAAACACTTTCCGCGAGTCGTTTCAAATACAATGCATATTGCTTTAGAGAGACTTAAGACCAGGCACGGCTGGTAGTTAAACGCTCCGAGGTGGACCCACCACAACAGATATGTTAATATGTATTTTTCAGTAATAACTACAGAATTTGAAATATCGGAGAGAGTTTCGAATATTTTCCGCACGAATTTAACTAATGACAGCCAATGCTTGTAGAACTGTTGATATCGAGTGAGGTTTTTCGAACAGGTAGTAGCAATTTGTAAAGCTGCGCCTTAATATTCCGAATCTGATGTTGCTGTGTGTGCCATTCTGTGGAGTACCGGTGTTTATGAGTTTCCAGAAAACTCAAAAATCAGAGACTAAGAGAACCGTACAAACCCACACCTGAGGTCCACGTTCCGCTGCTTAAAACGAAACAAGAGTGGCCTAACCTTCACTCTCGAACTCTGTCTCTACACCTTTTAATTATGCTTTGAAACATCTTTAATCGACTTTTAATATTAAAGTTAGGGTAGTATTAAAGATAGTTTCTTGTTTCTGACTCTGGAAATTCGACTCCTTGTAGTAAAGACTCGCTAAGTTTGTGATTTAATCTGGAGAGTGCACTAATGTAGTAACGTAAGTGTCGTCACCTAGCGAGTGCTCACGAACGGTTAGATCAGAGAAGAGCGAGAAAAATATCAGCGCACACTCCGCTGCAGAGTGCAAATCTCATTCTGGAAACATCCCTCAGGCTGTGGCTAAGCCATGTCTCCGCAATATCCTTTCTTTCAGGAGTGCTAGTTCTGCAAGGTTCGCAGGAGAACTTCTGTAAAGTTTGGAAGGTAGGAGACGAGGTACTGGCAGAAGTAAAGCTATGAGTACCGGCCGTGAGTCGTGCTTCGGTAGCTCAGATGGTAGAGCACTTGCCGGCGGAAGGCAAAGGTCCCGGGTTCGAGTCTCAGTCGGGCACACAGTTTTAATCTGCCAGGAAGTTTCATATCAGCGCACACTCCGCTGCAGAGTGAAAATCTCATTCTGAAATTCTTTGGTTGCTAACGCCGTTTGCGTGATAGAGTGCGTTAATTGCACTTCTTTTTATTACTTGAGGCGCATTCTGACAGCTTTTACAACGTATGTGTTAGATAGAACTGCCAAGAATTGAGACCTAATTGAAGGGCACAAAAAGAATTCGAGAATTTGACCTCATTGGTAAATACTTATATGGATATGGTGTCTGTTCTTTCGGACATGTCCGAAAGAACAGACACCATATCCATATAAGTATATAGTCCTGGCAATACCGGCCATGACCTTCTCCTGTGCGGATGCACACATATTCTCCGAACTCTTACGAGACTTGGTAAGAATATCTTCGACGACTAATGTGTGTGTTGGGGTGGGACACTACGAATGCAGTGTATGGACGTACAAGGTGAGAATGTGGGTCTCGCGGGAGGCGTGCGCGAGATAGTCGCTGCAGTCGCGCTGTCCTCTGTGCCCTCGGTGGCTCAGATGGATAGAGCGTCTGCCATGTAAGCAGGACATCCCGGGTTCGAGTCCCGGTCGGGGCACACATTTTCACCTGTCCCCGTTGATATATATCAACGCCCGATAGCAGCTGGAGGTATTAATATAATTCTAATTTCATTGGTAAATGGTTCGCAGCCCTTCCCAGTTCGGAAACTACGAGACTCCTCTGATGAAGACAATAATTCGCTCGCGCATTTCGTTGCTACAGTTACTGGCTTGTCGTATACTGAATAATGAGCGCGACTTGGAACATGACTTGCACGTGTGACTTGAGGACACGTCTGACTACTTCTCCTGTTCGTCCTACGTTGCCGTGTCGTTTCGGCCGCTCCCTGTTGTTTTTCGGACCTGCTAACACCGCCGCTCTATTATTGCAGTCGCAGTACGTGATGGACATGGGCCTGGGCGGCGGCATGATCTGGAGCCTGGAGACGGACGACTTCAAGGGCGTGTGCGGCGCCGGCACCTTCCCCCTGCTCACCACCATCAACCAGGTTCTCAGGGGGGCGGCCGCCACCTCGTCTGCTGTAAGTGCGCCCTCATCCATAAGGGACTCGCTGCTTTTCTTACAGCGATCATGTGCATGCTATACTGTGGTGTTGTACACCCCCCTCCTCCCCTGAGTGGAACTTTTTTTTTCCAAAAAAGTTATAACCGAGTTGCTTACTAGACCCATATACGACCTCTAAGGCTACGGTTCTGGCACTGAAGTTACCTTGTTCGCTTATATTTCCATGTCACCATCCACCTAACTCCTCTCTCGTACCAAATATGGAAGTCATTTCACACGGCAGGTGATTTTCCAGATAACACGTGGCATTTCAACCAAGTGTGGTTAAAACTGCTCCACACATATGTTTAACGTAATATCACCAGCTTTCCACCGCCATCGCCATACCTGTCCCTATACAAGTATTGCCATCAGGGCTGCCACCAAACAGCCTAGCAACAGCAGAAACTACGGATTCGACCCAAGAACCGGTAGCTTTCGATCGCTCGTTAACTAACCTCCTACTCACTGCTAACAGTGCATCAGGTGATCACCCCACAGACTTTGTTTCCCTTGATAATAAGCCATACAGACGAAATTGCTCCAGTCGTTCCAGAGTTAGACTTGCACGTCTTCCCCTGCCCCTGTACATCCCCACCCTCTCACCCCTAGATGTGCTACAGAGGTCCTAGTTCTATAACTTTTTTTTTCTAGATACTAAGTGCGATGAGCACTGCTTTCGCTACAGCTAGCCCCAAGTCTTCCAGGATTATTCACGTTACACCCCTAGGGATGTGGTATGGGTTGCAGTTGGAAGAGGGTGATGTAAAAAAATAATCGAAAACGACAAATATTGGTGTCGACTCCATAGCAGCGGGGTTTCTAGGCTGACTGATGGCAATCCTGAAGAAATTTGACACATAATATTGGTTGTAACACTCTCTTTGAAGTTCTGAAGGTACCACAGATAGACTATGGGCACAAATTTTACAGAAATTAAGTAGTACTTATAAGAAATTACATGATTTTCTTAAATAGTAAGTAGTGACGAGGAACAATACCCTTAGAAAGCTAAGTGGAAGTACGTAAGGCGCCAAACCTACTGGTTTTTCCACAGCTGAGTATGCATATCCTTTCTGGTCTAGATCAGCGCATGCAGAGAGGATCGAAATAAGCCTTAATGAAACCTGTAGTCTAGTCGCAGGACGCATGAAGCACACTCCACTGGAAAAGATCTACCACGCGTTAGGTTTCAGCAGTCCCATGTCCCGCAGGGTAGCTCATTAACGTAAAGGGCAGTTCACAAAGACATTTGATGAGCGTCATCCATTATACGGTAGCCTTTATGGATTAAAAGGACTAAAATCAAGATATCGATTTCTTAGTTACACCTTGCATAAACTCCCTGGCCGGCTACCCTATTTCCTAAGATCTAACAACTGGTGTTGAATTAAACTGCAAGTCATGGAAAATGCTAAACCGTATGGGAACTGGTGTAGCTGCTGTAAAAATTAATCTGATAGAATGGGGCTTTTTAGAATCTGACGACAGTAAGTGCGACTGTGGACTAATACAAAACATGGAACATCTTCTAACATGCGGAAACTGTCCTGGACGTTGCTTCCTAAACGACTTCGGGCTGAGCGAGCGTGAAGCTTTTGACTTCGCCCAGTACTGTGCGGAAAAATTGACAGCTCCGGACACGAAAAAAAGAAAAGAAAGAGCAGTTATAAAAATAGGAAGAATTGAAAGGGGAGCGGTGGTTGAGAAGGCAGTGAGACACGGTTGTAGTCTACCCCCAATGTCATTCATTTTTTTCTCTGAATAAGCAGTATAGAAAATCAAAAATAGAGGAGAAATTAAAATCTTACGCTTTGCTGATGACATTGTAATTCTGTAGAAACACCATCTAAGGGCTTGAAAGTAGATTGAAATGGTTCAAATGGCTTTGAGCACTATGGGACTTAACTTCTGAGGCCATCAGTCCCCTAGAACTTAGAACTACTTAAACCTAACTAACCTAAGGACATCACACACATCCATGCCCGAGGCAGGATTCGAACCTCCAGTCGCGCGGTTCCAGACTGTAGCGCCTAGAACCGCTCGGCCACTCCGGCCAGCGAAAGTAAATTATAAGACGGACATCGACAAAAGCAAAACAAGGAGGTGGAAAGTAACAAGTAAATCAGGCGAAGCTAAGGGAACATGGTAAGGAAATGAGATACTTAAAGTACTTCTCCTGTTCACCGTGAACTGCACAAGAAATGTTTATTTGCCAACAAAACTCTGAAAGCTGCGGAGAGCCAATCATACATGATTTTTATACGATAAGATACGAATAGATACGACTACCATGGAGAGGTGCACCAAACCAGTCTCCAGATTGAAGTCCACAACGACAACAGCAGTGGTTGTTGGGGTGAGGACTGGAAGAAGGGTTCCTTGTAAATAATTATGAAATTTGCGGAGCCATTTTCCTCTCTAATATAAGGCTGGGATAATTAGTAACAAGAGATATATAAAACAAGCTGTTAGTTGGCCAACGAGGAAGCAGAAGCAGAGGAGGTTATTTATTTATTTACACGTCAAGTTCCGTAGGACCAAATTGAGGCGCAAATCTTCAAGGCCATGGAACGTGTCAGTGCATGAACTTACAACATAAAAGTAATAACAGGTAAATATAAATGTTCATGAAACTGAAAAAAAGTCAGTCCATAAGTTTAAGTAAACGCTATCAGCAATACAATGAGAATCAGCTTAATTTTTCAAGAAACTCCTCGACAGAATAGAAGGAGTGACCCATGAGGAAACTCTTCAGTTTCGATTTGAAAGCGTGTGGATTACTGCTAAGATTTTTGAATTCGAGTGGCAGCTTATTGAAAATGGATGCAGCAGTATACTGCACACCTTTTTGCACAAGAGTTAAGGAAGTCCGATCCAAATGGAGGTTTGATTTCTGCCGAGTATTAACCGAGTGAAAGCTGCTTATTCTTGGAAATAAACTAATATTGGTAACAAGTGACAATAAGGAATATACATACTGAGAGGCCAATGTCAAAATACCCCGACTCGTGAACAGAGGTCGACAAGAGGTTCGTGAACTCACACCACTTATTGCCCGAACCGCCCGTTTCTGAGCCAAAAATACCTTCTAGAATGGGAAGAGTTACCCCAAAACATAATACCATACGACATAAGTGAATGAAAATAAGCAAAGTAGACTAATTTACGTGTCGAAGTATCACTCACTTTTGATACCGTTCGAATAGTGAAAATGGCAGTATTGTCTTTGAACAAGATCCTGAACGCGGGCTTTTCACGACAGCTTACTATCTATCTGAACACCTAGAAATTTTAACTGTTCAGTTTCACTAATCATATGGCCCGTTCTGTGAGATTAAAACGTCAGTTTTCGTTGAATTGTGTGTTGTTGTTGTTGTTGTGGTCTTCAGTTCTGAGACTGGTTTGATGCAGCTCTCCACGCTACTCTATCCTGTGCAAGTTTCTTCATCTCGCAGTACTTACTGCAACCTACATCCTTCTGAATCTGTTTAGTGTATTCATCTCTTGGTCTCCCTCTACGATTTTTACCCTCCACGCTGCCCTCCAGTACTAAGTTGGTGATCCCTTGATGCCTCAGAACATGTCCTATCAACCGATCCCTTCTTCTTGTCAAGTTGTGCCACAAACTCCTCTTCTCCCCAATCCTATTCAATACTTCCTCATTAGGTACGTGATCTACCCATCTAATCTTCAGCATTCTTCTGTAGCACCACATTTCAAAGGCTTCTATTCTCTTCTTGTCCAAAATAGTTATCGTCCATGTTTCACTTCCATACATGGCTACACTCCATACAAATACTTTCAGAAACGACTTCCTGACATTTAAATCTATACTCGATGTTAACAAATTTCTCTTCTTCAGAAACGCTTTCCTTGCCATTGCCAGTCTACATTTTATATCCTCTCTACTTCGACCATCATCAGTTACTTTGCTCCCCAAGTAGCAAAACTCCTTTACTACTTTAAGTGTCTCATTTCCTAATCTAATTCCCTCAGCATCGCCCGGCTTAATTCGAATACATTCCATTATCCTCGTTTTGCTTTTGTTGATGTTCATCTTATATCCTCCCTTCAAGACACTATCCATTCCGTTCAACTGCTCTTCCAAGTCCTTTGCTGTCTCTGACAGAATTACAATGTCATCGGCGAACCTCAAAGTTTTTATTTCTTCTCCGTGGATTTTAATACCTACTCCGAACTTTTCTTTTGTTTAATTGTGTGTTAGAAACTGTAAAAACTGAGTCTTACTGTGATTTACCGTTAGTTTATTTTCTACAAGCCATGAACTGAGGTCATGTACTGCACTACTTGAAACCGAGTCAGTGCTGCAATCTACATCCTTTACTACCAAGCTAGTGTCATCAGCAAACAGAAACATTTTAGAGTCACCCATAATACTAGAAGGCATATCATTTATATAAATAAGGAACAGGAGCGGCCCCAACACTGATCCCTGGGGCAACCCCCACTTGACAGTACCCCACTCAGATCCCACATCACAGCCGTTATTTGTGGATAACTTGCCAATTTGGAAGCGAGGTACAAAACATAGTTAGAGACCTGGCCGCTATTTCTTCCACCCTTGATAACATGAGAATGAAGGGTGACAGTGCTACCTCGCTACAGCTTAAGAACACGTTTTCCAGGGTTCCAGCACGTCAGGGTCCAGCAGCGGTTCTTCCGGATCGTCCAGCAGTAGCTCCGCGTCTGGCAGTGGCAGCTCCTCCGGAACTTCCAGCGGCAGCTCGTCAGCCAGCACCGGCGCTTCTGCGGACTCCAGCGGCAGCTCGGCTTCCAGCAGCTCCTCAGGGTCTTCTGCGACCAGCGTGAGCAGCGGCAGCAGCTCCTCCGGCGTCTGCAGCTCCTCGGGCTACGCGCGGGACCCCAGCGACTGCGGCGTCTTCTACCTGTGCGTCGCCTCTGGCAGCGGCTACACCGCCCACAGGTTCACCTGCCCCGGGGACCTCGCCTTCGACGTTTCTTCGTCGGCCTGCAACTACAGGAGCCTCGTCGCCTGCTGAAAGCCTCTTCCCGGCTGTCTCGCGCTGTAGAGAACTCCCTGTAGACCAAATAGTGCCTTGCCTCATTTGAATCCCTTAAATGACACCTCTTGTAGCCGTGACGGCATATACCGATTATTAAATCTTTCCTGCATAGTTAAAACGCTGTGCTGCTTCTTGCTTTGTCAGCTGCGATATATACTACTCCGTGTATAGAACCTATTCCTAGCTTGGCTCTGAGCACAATGGGACTTAACATCTGAAGTCATCAGTGGCCTAGAACTCAGAACTGCTTAAACCTAACGAACCTAAGGACATCATACAAATCCATGCCCGAGGCAGGATTCAAATCTGAGACCGTAGGGGTCGCGCGGTTCCGGCATGAAGCGCCTAGAACCGCTCGGTCACCGCGGCCGGCTGTGTTCCTAGCTTCCACAG
Source organism: Schistocerca cancellata (assembly GCF_023864275.1). Classification (NCBI taxonomy): domain Eukaryota; kingdom Metazoa; phylum Arthropoda; class Insecta; order Orthoptera; family Acrididae; genus Schistocerca; species Schistocerca cancellata. Next base: position 242,615,473 of record NC_064630.1, read on the forward strand.
CTGCGTCATACAGCATGTCACAGAGAGTATGTCTGGTGTCACCATCATTTCCCCCCTCACCTCCTTTACTCAGTGATGATGCACGGGCCGCGCGTAGTGTTCGTGCGGACTAGGGCGCCATGTCGCGGATTATGCGGCCCCTCCCGCCGGAGGTTCGAGTCCTCCCTCGGGCACGGGTGTGTGTGTGTGTGTGTGTGTGTGTGTGTGTGTGTGTTGTTCTTAGCATAAGTTGGTTTAAGTAGTGTGTAAGTCTAGAGACCGATGACCTTAGCAGTTTCGTCTCTTAGCAATTCACACACATTTAAACGTTTTTGATGATACACGGAATCAGTTTCTGCTGTATCCCTGCCTATAGCGGATGTCGATATCGACTCGGAAATGCTGAATCTCGCTACGACAACCGCCGCCTGTGGCCCCTAAGGGGCACAACTGGCGTTTCGCTATGGGTATACATTCAGTGCAAAGCTCACGGTAACTATTGCTCTGTTTTCTCCCATCGGGCGAGGACAGAAAAGTTTCGGGGGGGGGGGGGGAGGGGTGTCACAGTTTGTTATAGTCTCTCCCTTCCTTCCTCCGCTCCCCCCCCCCCCCCCGCCACATAAACACGCACTCACAATTTAATTCGGTGTCAACTCATTTCTAACGCGCCACAGATCCTAATGATTATCACAATATAACAAAAATATACACTATTTTATTATAATAGTAATAATTTGTTTACTTCAGTGGTTAGTAAATCCCCGTAGCAGAGTTTCTAAGAAACTGCAGTTCAGAGAAGTACAGCTTTCGTACAAAGAATTGAGAAGTGCATGTGTCATGCAGTCGACTTCAAAACTGTAACATCAACTTCAATACAGGCCCTCCTCCAGAGCGATCCTTACATCACACTGCCAAAAGGTATCCCAAAATGTGACGTCAACATTCAAGTTACAAACGAAATAAGACGGTACCTAGACTAGACCACTTCAAGAACTCACCAGTTAAGTCGCCCTGAAGGGGAACGCTGCAAAGACACTCGAAACGTCGTGGTTTACATGCTTCAGTGGTTTATAGTGATGCAGCCTAATACCCAAAATGACTTTACTCAAACTGACACTTGCCGCGGAAGTCCACGAACTTACTTCCTGATTACGGTTGAGATGTACACTATTTGATAAAAAGTATCCGGACACCTACCTGTTAGTGGACAATGATATAGACCGAGCCGCTTGAACTGTCAATACAACTGGCACTGCTAAGAGTATCCTATGACTTCCACATCGCTGGCGACGGGTTATACACAATGCTGGTGACTACTTTGAGGGTCAGTAAAACTTTGAAACACGCATCTATTTTGTACGAGCTGTAAATAAATAATTGCCACCATTAAAGTTCCAACTTTCGCACATAATTAAGTCTGTGAGGAACCCTCAGATCGCGAGTCCTATTTGCAGCCGGCCAATTCTTTTGATGGGAACCGACAGCCTCAGTCCTTTTAATACACTAACTCCCAGTATAGTCGCCTACATTATATGAGAACATAGTGACACAGCTTCAAGTTAGAGGAAGTTGCTTTCCTTCTTTCTCTCTGTGAACCGGGGGAGTTTTCTTTACGCCTTTCTGGCGGGAACAACTCTCAGCCTTTCTGCCTTTTATAAAATCGAATACTTTGACTGGCCATATAGAATATTGCGAAGATCCTTCTAGAACTTTCTGGAATTTTTGTCTGTTCAGAAGGAGACTGGGGGCAATGTCCGCTGGGGCTTTTTCAGCCCTCTGGTTATCTTAGCCTCCTACACTTTTTAACAGGCACCACGAACTGGTCAGTTGCCGTTCCTCCTTAGAGAACTGACACTGGACAATGCGTCTGGTCGGAGCTTGTGAAGTTTTTTCGCGAGACACACTCGGACACAGGCTGCCGCTGAGTACACATGTTTCTGATGGAACGTTGTGTTAGGTATCAAGTCGGGCAGAGGTTTTATATGTTAGGTCGCGTTCAATCCTGGTGGTATCACCACCCTCAAGTTTAGGGAGTCATTCATTTTACTTGTCTATACTTTTTCGTGTGAAGTTCAAGTTTTTCGCGCACCACTGAAAATCATGTATTCGACTTGTAGCACGACCTTGTAATAACTGGCGTGGTTGCTATGAAACTGAAGGTTAATTTTTCACTAGTTCTGTTTCGTAGCCTTCAGATGCAGCTAGGTAGCCATAGTACCAATTCCGTTTGCCCTAAACTCAACGCTCACCAAATTTAATGTTTTCTTTCTTGTAATCTCCGTAGATGGAAGGATCTCGGGCCCACGAGTGTATCGAAGCCCAACAATCATGGTACCAAATGAATAATCCGCGGCACTATAGTTTGGGACGATGGGCTTTCCTCTCTTGTTAATTTCTCTCTCTCTGGAATCTCCATATGAGTGCATGATCGAAGATTCAATTTAAATAGATCATTCTCCCAAACGTAAGAGGCCATTCATGCTGAATTCACATTCCAAATTAACGTTATCCATCCCTCCTTCGTGTATGTGTAAGGGATTAAAGTAGAATAAGGTCGTGTACGTCTTTGCCTATTTCCAATCCGCTACCAAGCTTTGTAATAAATGACCAATTTTCTGTAAGCTGGTGTAGAGTGAATGCAAGTAAAATACCATACTGTTTGGAGAAAGTGAACCACCAAGACCGAGAGATGTGAATATGATGAAATTTATTCCACTGATTTGAGACATGGCGCCACACAAATGATTAGATATAGACCTGTACATGCGTTGTGACTGTGGAAATTCAGTACGAAGTAGCGCCACCACGTGCTCCGCTTACAGCCATTAGACGTCGTGGCACGGAATCAAAAAACGCCTGAATATGCCGCTGGGGCGTATTCTGCCATGCCGTTTGTAGGCGCGTCCACAAAGCATCAACTGGCTACAGGACTTGAACGAACAAGTTGCCGACCGACCATATCTCAGGCACGAAATTCAGACCATTAGCTGCTTATAGGCGTTGATAAATATCAAAGGGGAAAGTTGAAAATGTGTGCTCCGACCGGGACTCGAACCCGGGATTTCCTGGTTACATGGCAGACCCTGAGCCACCGACTACACAGAGGATAGTGCGACTGCAGGGACTTATGTCTGGCACGCTCCCCGTGAGACCCACATTCCTAACTTACGCTACGTTTGTAGTGCCTCTCTCTACTATAATCAGTACTCGGGGCAGTCAATCTACCGATTCCCGTAAGAGTTTGAGCAATGTGAGTGCATCCGTAGTGAAGAAGATCAATGGCCGGTAAGCCTTATCTAACAGAAGATCGTATCTGTTCTTTAGGACAGCCGAAAGAACAGATACATCTTCATATATCTCAGGCATGTCCGATGGGCGACATTTCAGGCGAATGGACAGGCCAGGGATGCAGTGGTACCCGTTGTTCTTCGAAAAAGTCTTGCACTTTCTTTTCACATGCTGCCAGCTGTTGACCTGCTGAAATGTGGCATGTACGAGGTGCATTCAAGTTCTAAGGCCTCCGATTTTTTTTCTCCGGACAGGAAAGAGATAGAAACATGCGCATTGTTTTAAAATGAGGCCACGTTCATTGTCAATACGTCCCAGAGATGGCAGCACCGTATGGCAGATGCAATTTCACTGCCAGCAGCGAGAATGAGAACTGTTTTAAATACTTAAAGTGGCGACGTTTTCCTTACTTGAACAGCGTGCAATCATTCGTTTTCTGAATTTGCGTGGTGTGAAAACAATTGAAATTCATCGACAGTTGAAGGAGACATGTGGTGATGAAGTTATGGATGTGTCGAAAGTGCGTTCGTGGGTGCGACAGTTTAAAGAAGGCAGAACATCGTGTGACAACAAACCGAAACAACCTCGGGCTCGCACAAGCCGGTCTGACGACATGATCGAGAAAGTGGAGAGAATTGTTTTGGGGGATCGCGGAATGACTGTTGAACAGATCGCCTCTAGAGTTGGCGTTTCTGTGGGTTCTGTGCACACAATCCTGCATGACGACCTGAAAATGCGAAAAGTGTTATCCAGGTGGGTGTCACGAATGCTGACGGACGACCACATGGCTGCCCGTGTGGCATGTTGCCAAGCAATGTTGACGCGCAACGACAGCATGAATGGGACTTTCTTTTCGTCGGTTGTGACAATGGATGAGACGTGGATGCCATTTTTCAATCCAGAAACAAAGCGCCAGTCAGCTCAGTGGAAGCACACAGATTCACCGCCACCAAAAATATTTAGGGTAACCGCCAGTGCTGAAAAAATGATGGTGTCCATGTTCTGGGACAGCGAGGGCGTAATCCTTACCCATTGCGTTCCAAAGGGCACTACGGTAACAGGTGCATCCTACGAAAATGTTTTGAAGAACAGATTCCTTCCTGCACTGCAACAAAAACGTCCGGTAAGAGCTGCGCGTGTGCTGTTTCACCAAGACAACGCACCCGCACATCAAGCTAACGTTACGCAACAGTTTCTTCGTGATAACAACTTTGAAGTGATTCCTCATGCTCCCTACTCACCTGACCTGGCTCCTAGTGACTTTTGGCTTTTTCCAACAATGAAAGACACTCTCCGTGGCCGCACATTCACCAGCCGTGCTGATATTGCCTCAGTGATTTTCCAGTGGTCAAAACAGACTCCTAAAGAAGCCTTCGCCGCTGCCATGGAATCATGGCGTCAGCGTTGTGAAAAATGTGTACGTCTGCAGGGCGATTACGTCGAGAAGTAACGCCAGTTTCATCGATTTCGGGTGAGTAGTTAATTAGAAAAAAATCGGAGGTCTTAGAACTTGAATGCACCTCGTTGAAAGGCCTGCAGGACGTGCAGTGCCTCGGGCTGTAAGACCTCCCTGTTGTAGCGGTAGTTGTTCAGTCTGCCCTCAGGACGTATGAGGCGAGATCGCTTGTTACAGGCAATGGCGGCCGAAACCATGTTACTTGGCCTTTGTCCAATAAGTGGCTCAACAATACAGTATGCCCGATTACGTTCACCACAGTGGCGTCGAGCGCGTTTGCAGCCATCACTGTAGCACAAGTCAAAAGCGGAACTCGTCCAGAAACACTACATTTTCCCACTCAGCATTCCAGTGTTAGCGTTCACGTGCCACTAGGCCAGCCCGCAGAAGACGGCGTCGAACCGTCAGTGCAGACATCTCCACACCCGTTACCGCTCCAACGTCGCGCCAACACCTTGGACGAAGCTGCGGCCAATCTGACAAGATGGCGATCATCTCGCGCTCTGGTCACTCTGTGTCGTTCAGTGCCCTGTCGGCGCTGTGTACGGCCCTCTTCTCTCCACTGCTTCCACATACGCCTCACTGCTGTACAAGCCGCAGTGACAGGGAGCGACAGATCCGCCTCCCGGAGACCCATCATTCTGTCCCATTCAAACGCACTCACATGCCGATATTTCACCATGTGATGTCGCATTTGGTTCCACTTCGTATGACGGCTCTGCACCAACTGAGCATTGCGTAACACTTACTTGTGCGATCAGACAAACGAGGGCGCTGTTTGGCCTACATGCACTCAAAGTCTCCAGTCAGCCATTATGGTTCCGCTGTTCTACACGTTCTGTTAGCTGTGGCGTGCTTCAGACCATTGCGTCTGACATGGTGTCTCGCTTTTACAAGCAGTTGTGTAGTTCTCGATGCACAGTCGTGCCGGAACCTAATGTATCTGTTGCGCTTATCCTGTCGTTTTAGCTCCTTTTGGCTAGATCAGTTGGTAAATGTAGAGCCCAGATGTTTTGCTTTAATAAACTGCGATCCTGTATGACCCTAGCACATGTGGTGGACGACTTATTCGCCCACGAGGCGAGGTATGGTCATCAAAGCCTTACCCAGTGTATGAACTAAATACACTTCCCCCCTTTCCCGTGGTGAATCTGTTGGGGTTTGTAAATGGAAATGCGCAGCAGCACTCGACGGAAAATTAATAAAAAAAATAGGCATTATATCCTCTCTTGAGGTACGATGGTCCACAACAGTCGTATCTGGTTCTTATGTCCTTGGTATCGGCACTGTGATGGAGTTGACGTCTGCACTGGTTCCAAGTAAGTTTTATCATGGTTCTTGCTGATCATGTCCTGCCCAACAGATCACAACACAGAGACGCTAGGGGTAACTTAATATTGGTATGCCTCTCTGAAACAATGGCAGGGTGTGTCCTCTCTCTTTCACACCTCAGCACCCCCATAGACACAGGGACTGGTCATCTGAGGAAGTGCAGAGCCCAACTCTCACTCAACTAACACCACACCAGTTATCAGCAGTTCACGCTTCCCAGATATGGACCACTCCAAAGTCAGCCTTCTGCGTTCTGGGACAACAAAGGATGGGGCCCCTCCACGCCCCTCCACGCCCACACCAGCGTGGTGACCAAACCAAAAGTTCTCCTGTCATCTCCGTATAACATGTTAGTTTTTCAATCAGGAGTCACAGGATGCGGGCTGTGGTGTTATCCATGCGTCTGGGTAAGATTACTCATTAACGTGGTCCATCATGAGATGGAAAGTGGACGAAAGCGATCGAAGGGTAGCGGTTGTAAGGGCAGAGGAAAAAAAGTGCCAAGGCAAGCGCCAAGGGAAAAAAACCTCTGCGACAGTAGGACAGGTAGTAAGGGCAGTATCGGCTTGCTATCTGCAACAATGCATGCAAGGTGTGGTTATGTTAGTGCGAGGTATCGTGCATCGTTACCTTTGTCTTTGCAGAGGCTCGTTGCGGGGCTTGCTTCAGTTGCTGCGTCCCTGCAGTTCAAGGTCGTTGTACATTAGCGGGCGATCGGTCATAGATCGGCTCACAGACAGTGTAGGGGGTGTGTGTGGCTGGTTTGCGTGCTGTGTACAATACGGTTTCCCTGCGGTTGCCTATTTCTCGGCGGGTCGAGCATCTGGGGTTACCAGTAGTAGCTGTGTTGCAGGGGCTCGCCAGTACTGTCGTGTTAGCGTGCTGTGGACCATAGATGTTTAGTTCCTTGCCAATAGTGTCTGCGTTCTGGGAGTAATGGCAACCTACTTATAGGTTGGTGATTCTGAAGCCTGACATCTGCTAGTCTCTGACCAATGGTGCAAGACAGCATAGGTTGTTGTAATGACGCCATCACCCGTGTCCAATTGGCAGCAGCAGGTGTGAAGGGGTTCCAGCATGGGCCTACTGTAACAGCAAAACACTCTCCACGCTCGGATATTAAACCATCTGGGCAGCTGGCCACAGTGCCCGGTTTAGGCTATGTCCAGTGCTGGTAATGTTACCTCACATGAGCACGTGTCAATCTCCACGGTCCTTCGCAGTGCTTGCTAACCATTTTACACACTAAGTCTTGATAAGACTAGACTTGTTCGATCTGGACTTTATGGACACGTATGATTTCCACCACGTTCTCTTTCATTCGAGCATGGGCATGCTGTCACATCGGAACACTATCCATACCCAGATATTAAACCATTGGCCATGTAATCGTTTGAGGCTCTGTGCAGTGCTGGTAATGTTACGTCACATGAGCACATGTCAATCTTCACTGTCTTTCGCAGTGCTCACTAATCATTTTACACACTACACTCCTGTTAAGGATCCTGTCAGATCTGATAACAAAATCCCACGGTGACAACACTAATGTACACTGGCGGTCGTTCTACAGATGATTGCACCTTGTAATGTGCCCCAGTCAGAAAATGCTGATGCTGCATTTTTCCTTAGTATAATTGTTTGGACGTCCGGACACGTCACAATGATCACCGCAGGAACAGAATATGGAAAATACAGTTAAAAAGTAATAGTGTCAGTGTTCAGTTACCTGTACTGCAGACAGTCAGTATAAGTTAATTTGATTTCCTGTGTTAAGAGCCGTCAGGATCAGAATCTTTGTTGGCGAGCAGGTAAATTTGATGACGACAGACCGTGATTGTATGAAATATAATGTAACAAAATAATTCCATCACACTAGAAAACATGAATTGGACTTCGTTAAAGAAATCTGGTCTGCATGGCTCGACTTTTTCTATATCGCGCAAGTCTGCACATATTGGCGCACAGATGACTCGTAAATCGACTCGTCACCAAATTGATTAACAATGGAACATAACAAAACTCTATATGTCAGCAGTGAAAGGTAGTAGTATAATTTCTGATAAATAAAACATGGACTAAATCAGATTTTCCACTTATCATTTCAAATACACTACGAACAAATGCCAAGAGACGTTCACACTGTGAAAAGCAGGAGACAACAATAGATTGGAAACGATTCGTGCCTCTCTGATTTTGCAAAATGAACGTCAAAAATAATACCAACGATGGCTGTGGAAATATGGTAGTGTCATTATACAATTTTATCTTTGCAGAGCGAAATAATTAATTACAGCCTCTAGTCACATAACTGCTGATGGCATGTATATGTAAGGAATTGTTTCTACAGGGTGAAAAGTATTTAAACCGACAAGCTCTGGGAGGTCGTAGGTGGCATCAAAACAAATATTTTTCCCTAATGTCATTTTTTTCCTATGAGGAGTATTTAAACCAGTAGAGGAAGACTTTTCTGGCGGCAAATTAATTAAACCAACAAACACTTTTCCATTTTTTTATGACCATGAGACAACACATTAACACAACCCAATTTCAATTACAGTATATTTTCAAAAATGCCTCCATTGACATGTAAACAAATGTTACACCGTTGGCTCATGTTCTGTCTGACACGGGCAAAAACCCCAGGAGTATCCTAAATAGTTCCTGCTGCTGCTGCTACTATCCGGGCAACCAGATCCTCTTCTGATGCAACAGGAGTTGAGTAAACAAGGTTGCGCATCTCTCCCCACACAAAGAAGTCCAGAGGGGACATATCTGGGGATCAAGCAGGCCATGTGCCAGTCCACGTTTCTGGGAACCGTCGGTCCAGGAATCGACGCACACGACGACTGAAATGTGCCGGCGCCCCGTCATGTTGGAACCACATGCGTTGTCTTGTAGGGAGTGGGACGTCTCCCAGCAATTCTGGCAATTCCCTGACGAGAAAATTGTAATAGTGCCTGCCATTTAATGGCCTAGGTAGCAGATACGGCCCAATTAAACAGTCCCCAACAACATTGACCCACACATTAACGAAGAACCGCACTTGATGAGCGCTGTGAGTTATCATCACTCCAAACATGAGAATTGTGCATGTTGAAGACTCCATCACGCCAGAACGTTGCTTCATCGGTAAACAACACAGAGTATGAAAATGTAGGATGCATTTCACACTGTTCCAGGTACCACTGCGAAAAGTGTGCTCTTGGTGAATAATCAACTGGTTCCAGGTTGTGGACATGCTGTAAGTGAAATGGACGTAACAATTGCTCTCGAAGGACTGTTCTTATATTCTTCTGATTCGTCACCATGTTACGTGCAATTGCACGAGTGCTGATTGAAGGATCCAGCTCCACATGCTGCAAGACAGCTTCCTCAAATTGCAGCGTTCTTACCATGCAACGGCGTACCTGTCCAGGTGATCTGCTAAGTGACCCGGTCTCACGCAGACGTTGGTACACAGCAGCAAAGGTCGTATGATGCTGGATACGGCGATTAGGATGTTGTTGTTGATAAACCCGCTGTGCAGCTCGTCCGTTGTGGTGTGCTACGTAGTACGCACCAACCATATCAGTGTACTCACCCCAGGTGTATCGCTCCATTAGTAAATAGAGACAATGCACTACTACACTGGTGGACAGCAGTTGCCTACAACTAAAGAGCGTAATACGGCCTCCACCGGTTTAAATACCCATAGGAAAAAAATGACATTAGGGAAAAATATTTGTTTTGATGTCCCCTACAACCTCCCACAGTTTGTCGGTTTAAATACTTTTCACCCTGTATATTGGTTCATTATTAGGTGCTTAACTAAGTTTGTCATTGAGTGTGATTAGGCAAATTTCACAGAAGTTTAGCTGCTTTCGTACAGTGGGCAAAGAAATACTGAATATATGTGATGGTTTCTGCTGCTTGGTTCTAATATTATTTGCTGTAGTCTCAGCGTTTTACTACAACTAGGTCCAAAGAAAGACAGAGTTGTATGGCTTTGTTGGCTGGAGGATCCCGAGACACATGTTCTGTCGTCTAATTGGAAAGCGTTTCCTTTCTCTGTGCTCAATGGCACCTTTTTCCTTAAGGAGTGTGAGAGTTAGTTCTAAAAGGTACCTGTTGGAAGGAGGTGAGTGTAAAGCTGGGCCGGCATGCCGTGCCAAACTTCACGCCTGCTACTCCGCTTTGCTCGGTCCTTTTCGGGAAGTACCCGGAACAGTGCAACATTTTATTTAGATTGCTGTATGGCATTTTCCGGTTCGCACAACTCTCTTCAGTTCGGCAGGCAGCTGTGTTTAACCTTCGCTATTTGTTTGTAGTATGAAGGACTTTCACAGGCTGTTTGTTCAAAAAGAGGCAATCTAGTGATCTATCGTCGCAGTCCTTTAAAATGAACAGCAATGATAGAAGAGGGGGATCACATTCTCAATTTGTATAATTGACAGGTAGCGCATATTTACTATGAAACGACGTTACAGTACCATGCAGTAGGAATTTAAAGGTTTAGATGACAATGAAATTTGCAGGTCTGGAGTACAAGAAGAAATTGGTGGTATGAATAGTAAAATTTCTGAAGTTGCACCCATTATTCATTGTTACTAGCAAAACGTTTCAGTGGAACCGAACGAAGAGTATGGAGACTTAACACGTCCTGCAGAGCACGTATTTAAGTCAAGGAGCAATCTTGAAACGACTTTTCGATTTAAAACTGGCTGCTGTCGAATTTATGAACGAAAAAGGAGTGCAGGAACGGCAATTAGAACATGTGGACTGGTGTGCAGACTTGCAGACATCACATTTGAAGTAGACTTGACTGCACACAGCCCACAGTAAGACATTGCAAGGTAACTTGTTTCTGATTTTATGGAACTGTACTCGAAAAGAAAATCATGTTGTACAAGGGATACATTCTAACAAAGACAGTCCTATTACCTAAGCTCGCTGCCATTAAAGAAAATGCAAACTTTCATGAATTCATTGTCCCCTTGAAAGAATTACAAGGAGGTATGCTAAATGTCTTGAGGCAATCTTATTTTCGAGTTGTTTGCGAGGCGCCGGCCGAAGTGGCCGAGTGGTTCTAAGCGCTACAGTCTAGAACCGCGCGACCGCTACAGTCGCAGGTTCGAGTCCTGCTTCGGGCATGGATGTGTGTGATGTCCTTAGGTTAGTTAGGTTTAAGTACACTCCTGGAAATTGAAATAAGAACACCGTGAATTCATTGTCCCAGGAAGGGGAAACTTTATTGACACATTCCTGGGGTCAGATACATCACATGATCACACTGACAGAACCACAGGCACATAGACACAGGCAACAGAGCATGCACAATGTCGGCACTAGTACAGTGTATATCCACCTTTCGCAGCAATGCAGGCTGCTATTCTCCCATGGAGACGGTCGTAGAGATGCTGGATGTAGTCCTGTGGAACGGCTTGCCATGCCATTTCCACCTGGCGCCTCAGTTGGACCAGCGTTCGTGCTGGACGTGCAGACCGCGTGAGACGACGCTTCATCCAGTCCCAAACATGCTCAATGTGGGACAGATCCGGAGATCTTGCTGGCCAGGGTAGTTGACTTACACCTTCTAGAGTACGTTGGGTGGCACGGGATACATGCGGACGTGTATTGTCCTGTTGGAACAGCACGTTCCCTTGCCGGTCTAGGAATGGTAGAACGATGGGTTCGATGACGGTTTGGATGTACCGTGCACTATTCAGTGTCCCCTCGACGATCACCAGTGGTGTACGGCCAGTGTAGGAGATCGCTCCCCACACCATGAAGCCGGGTGTTGGCCCTGTGTGCCTCGGTCGTATGCAGTCCTGATTGTGGCGCTCACCTGCACGGCGCCAAATACGCATATGACCATCATTGGCACCAAGGCAGAAGCGACTCTCATCGCTGAAGACGACACGTCTCCATTCGTCCCTCCATTCACGCCTGTCGCGACACCACTGGAGGCGGGCTGCACGATGTTGGGGCGTGAGCGGAAGACGGCCTAACGGTGTGCGGGACCGTAGCCCAGCTTCATGGAGACGGTTGCGAATGGTCCTCGCCGATACCCCAGGAGCAACAGTGTCCCTAATTTGCTGGGAAGTGGCGGTGCGGTCCCCTACGGCACTGCGTAGGATCCTACGGTCTTGGCGTGCATCCGTGCGTCGCTGCGGTCCGGCCCCAGGTCGACGGTCACGTGCACCTTCCGCCGACCACTGGCGACAACATCGATGTACTGTGGAGACCTCACGCCCCACGTGTTGAGCAATTCGGCGGTACGTCCACCCGGCCTCCCGCATGCCCACTATACGCCCTCGCTCAAAGTCCGTCAACTGCACATACGGTTCACGTCCACGCTGTCGCGGCATGCTACCAGTGTTAAAGACTGCGATGGAGCTCCGTATGCCACGGCAAACTGGCTGACACTGACGGCGGCGGTGCACAAATGCTGCGCAGCTAGCGCCATTCGACGGCCAACACCGCGGTTCCTGGTGTGTCCGCTGTGCCGTGCGTGTGATCATTGCTTGTACAGCCCTCTCGCAGTGTCCGGAGCAAGTATGGTGGGTCTGACACACCGGTGTCAATGTGTTCTTTTTTCCATTTCCAGGAGTGTAGTTCTAAGTTCTAGGGTACTGATGACCTCAGAAGTTAAGTCCCATAGTGCTCAGAGCCATTTGAACCATTTTTTGTCATTTAACTGTGCCGCGTTCGCAGTTTTCCTCTCTTCCCCCGTCTCACGCTCAGGCAACGTGGCAAGGCGGTGGGGGAAACGTGAAGCGAGGCTGAGCTACACTGTCGTCCAGAATTAAAGTAACAAACCGCTGTTTCCCCGTCCTTTATCTGATTCACGATATAATCGTACAAACTGTCAACCAGAGGTCCGTACGATCGTCTTATGTACGGAAGACGGCATTCCGGTCAAGGGCCAACCATGCCAACGATGACGTCAGGGCAGCTGTGAAACGATGTGTTGTTTACTATGTACCCCACGTCCACAATCGCCGTGTACAGTCACAGGCTGTGCAGTATGGCACAGAGAAGATGCCTACCAGACTCTCAGCGGTGGACAGCCAGAGGAAGAAAGGAAGCAGAGCAGTCGCAAACTGATGCCGGTCCGATGCCTTAGTGTGAATCGTTCTGTTGTTCCTCGCATATGGCGACAGTGTACACAGATCGAAAGTGTATCCCAAAGACCAGGACAGACCCGACCAAATGTGCCTTCAGAAGAGAGGACCGTTATTTGGCTGTAAGGGCACAACAAAAATGTTCAAATGAGTGTGAAATCTTATGGGTCTTAACTGCTAAGGTCATCAGTCCCTAAGCTTACACACTATTTTAATCTAAATTATCCTAAGGACAAACATACACATCCATGCCCGAGGGAGGACTCGAACCTCCGCCGCGACCAGCCGCACAGCCCACGACTGCAGCGCCCCAGACCGCTCGGCTAATCCTGTGCGGCTAAGGGCACAACAGTACCGCCTCAGTACTGCAGGGCAACTGGCATGTAAGCTTGCAGTATCCACTGGACATGTTGTATCGAGGCAAACGGTGTGCAGAAGGCTTCGGTAGAGTGACCTTTATTGTTGGAGACCTGCTGTATGTCTACCCCTGATGTGTCTTCACAGAAGGGAACGTCTAGAGTGGAGTCATCAATATGCCACCTGGGTGGGTGAACAGTAGGCCAATGTTCCTGATTTAGTCTGGAGAGTGATTCTCAATGGACTCGCATCTAGATATGTTGACCACTCGAACCCCTCTTCATAAAATAGTGTGAGTGGATCGGTAAGGTTTAACTGCTGACAGGTACCATGACGAGATCCTGGGACCTCATTTGTGGTTCTTGCGAGGTGCTGTGGGCCCAGACTTCGTACTGATGGCCGATAATGCTCGATCTCATAGAGCACAGGTGGTTGATGTTTTATCAGAAATGGAAGATATTGCACGCATGGCGTGGCCTGCTCGCTCTCCAAATTTGAATTCCATAGAGGATGTCTGGGATGCACTGTCTGGGAGACGGGTTCCTTCACGTCAGCATCCACCAACCACTGTCCAAGACTGCTCTGCAGGAACAATGGGCGTTATTGCCTCAACATGAGACTGGTGACATAATTCACAAAATGTCCCGTCGTTGTCAGGCCTGTTTTGCTACCTGCACATTAACGAGTTGTCAGAATGTGTGTGGAAATCCGTTAAGTTGGAAAAAACGAAGAACATTTTTGTCTACCGTTTTGCTTGTTGTAGTTGTTTACGTTATTCTTTACGTTGTTTGTACTTTACTATCACCTACTTATACTGTTTTGTGGCAAAATAAACGCAACCTTGAAAATTTACGTTCATCGATTTAATTTTGGACACCAGTGTATTTGGCAGTCATTCCTGGGGTCAGCCCACGAGCAGAAATCTTGCCCGTCCCTGCTGTAAAGAGTATGTGTGTATAGTGCGGCGTCATGTTTGTCCTTTGTACTGATGAGAGAAGGGAGTGGGTGAAACCCAGTGCCAGCACGTTCCTCTCAAATAGCATCAAGGGCCTGCCAGGCTTCCAAAGCCCACTTACGTACCTCAAAGTTGTGGCTTGTGTTATCAATATGCTTATGGCTTTTTTAGGTAATAATGGATATTGTTGTTGTTGTGGTCTTCAGTCCTGAGACTGGTTTGATGCAGCTCTCCATGCTACTCTATCCTGTGCAAGCTTCTTCATCTCCCAGTACCTACTGTAACCTACATCCTTCTGAATCTGTTTAGTGTATTCATCTCTTGGTCTCCCTCTACGATTTTTACCCTCCAACCTGCCCTCCAGTACTAAATTGGTGATCCCTTGATGCCTCAGAATATGCCCCACCAACCGATCCCTTCTACTAGTCAATTGTGCCACAAATTTCTCTTCTCTCCAATTCTATTCAATACCTCCTCATTATTTATGTGATCTACCCATCTGATCTTCAGCATTCTTCTGTAGCACCACATTTCGAAAGCTTCTATTCTTTTCTTGTCTAAACTATTTATCGTCCACGTTTCACTTCCATACATGGCTACACTCTATACAAATACTTTCAGAAACGACTTCCTGACATTTAAATCTATACTCGATGTTAACAAATTTCTCTTCTTTCCTTGCCATTGACAGTCTACATTTTTATCTTCTCTACTTCGACCATCATCAGTTATTTTGCTCCCCAAATAGCAAAACTCATTTACTACTTTAAGCCTCTGATTTCCTAATCTAATTCCCGCAGCATCACCCGATTTAATACGAGTGCATTCCATTATTCTCGTTTTGCTTCTGTTGATGTTCATCTTGCATCCTCCTTTCAAGACACTGTCCATTCCGTTCAGCTGCTCTTCCAGGTCCTTTGCTGTCTCTGACAGAATTACAATGTCATCGGCGAACCTCAAAGTTTTTATTTCTTCTCCATGGATTTTAATTCCTACTCCGAATTTTTCTTTTGTTTCCTTTACTGCTTTCTCAATATACAGATTTAATAACATCGGGGATAGGCTACAACCCTTCCCAACCACTGATTCCCTTTCATGTCCCTTGACCCTTATAACTGCCATCTGGTTTGTGTACAAATTATAAAGACCCATTCACTCCCTGTATTTTACCACCTTCAGAATTTGAAAGAGAGTGTTCCAGTGTACATTGACAAAAGCTTTCTCTAAATCTACAAATGCTAGAAACGTAGGTTTGCCTTGCCTTAATCTATTTTCTAAGATGAGTCGTAGGGTCAGTATTTCCTCACGTGTTCCAACATTTCTACGGAATCCAAACTGATCTTCCCCGAGGTCGGCTTCTACCAGTTTTTCCATTCGTCGTAAAGAATTCGTGTTAGTATTTTGCAGCCGTGGCTTATTAAACTGACAGTTCGGTAATTTTCACATCTGTCAAGCCCGCATCTCGTGGTCGTGCGGTAGCGTTCTCGCTTCCCACGCCCGGGTTCCCGGGTTCGATTCCCGGCGGGGTCAGGGATTTTCTCTGCCTCGTGATGGCTGGGTGTTGTGTGCTGTCCTTAGGTTTGTTAGGTTTAAGTAGTTCTAAGTTCTAGGGGACTGATGACCATAGATGTTAAGTCCCATAGTGCTCGGCGCCATTTGAACCATTTGAACATCTGTGAACACCTGCTTTCTTTGGGATTGGGATTATTATATTCTTCTTGAAGTCTGAGGGTATTTCGCCTGTCTCATACATCCTGCTCACTAAATGGTAGAGTTTTGTTAGGCCTGGCTCTCCCAAGGCCGTCAGTAGTTCTAATGGAACGTTGTCTACTCCTGGGGCCTTGTTTCGACTTAGGTCTTTCAGTGCTCTGTCAAACTCTTCACGCAGTATCATATCTCCTATTTCATCTTCATCTATGTTTTCTTCTATTTCTATAATATTGTGCTCAAGAACATCGCCCTTGTATAGACCCTCTATATATTCCTTCCACCAATCTGCTTTCCCTTCTTTGCTTAGAACTGGGTTTCCATCTGAGCTCTTGATATTCATGCAAGTGGTTCTTTTTTCTCCAAAGGTCTCTTTAATTTTCCTGTAGGCAGTATCTATCTTACCCATAGTGATATGTGCCTCTACATCCTTACATTTGTCCTGTAGTATCCCTGCTTAGCCATTTTTCTCTTCCTGTCGATCTCATTTTTGAGACGTTTGTATTCCTTTTTGCCTGCTTCATTTATTGCATTTTTACATTTTCTCCTTTCAGCAATTAAATTCAATATCTCTTCTGTTACCCAAGGATTTCTACTATCCCTCGTGTTTTTACCTATTTGATCCTCTGCTATCTTCACTATTTCATCTCTCAAAGCTACCTATTCTTATTCTTCTACTGTATTTCTTTCCCCCATTCTTGTCAATCGTTCCCTAATGCTCTCCCTGAAGCTCTCTACATCCTCTGGTTCTTTCAGTTTATCCAGGTCGCATCTCCTCAAATTACCACCTTTTTGCAGTTTCTTCAGTTTTAATCTACAGTTCATAACCAATAGATTGTGGTCTGAGTCCACATCTTCCCCTGGAAATGTCTTACAGTTTAAAACCTGGTTCCTGAATCTCTGTATTACCATTATATAATCTATCTGAGACCTTCCAGTATCTCCAGGCTTCTTCCATGTATACAACCTTCTTTTATGATTCTTGAACCAAGTGTTAGCTATGAGTGAGTTATGCTCTGTGCAAAATTCTACCTGGCAACTTCCTCTTTCATTCCTTAATCCCATTCCATATTCACCTACTACGTTTCCTTCTCTTCCTTTTCCTACTATCGAGTTCCAGTCACCCATGACAATTAAATTTTCGTCTCCCTTCACTATCTGACTAATTTCTTTATCTCATCATACATTCATCAATCTCTTCGTCATCTGCGGAGCTAGTTGGCATATAAACTTGCACCAAAATCTCTCTAAAATGTTGTCAGTTTCCTTTTAAATCTATTTCCAATGTCTTACATTCTGTTACCACAAATGAAGTGTGTGTAATGTGCCAAATCCAAACGTGATAACAAAAATGTCATATTATGCATCATTTTTTAATCAACACTCAGTAAGCGAAAATTGCGTATTTAGTAATTTTTGTTACATGTATTTGAGACAACATTCAAGAATGATTTTCTGTGTCAGTGGGATAGCCGAACAGGGGCCCAATATTGAGCCAGATTAAATTACCTGCAAAAACAATGTTTTTACGCCGGGAGAGAAGAATATTTGATGCAAGAACCTCCCTGGGGGGGGGGGGGGGGGGAATCTGTTGTCACCTCTATACATTAAGTTGCGTCTAATAATAAAGACTTTGAAAGCCTTACCCAGAGATGGTGAATGTTTCAAGTATCTTTGTGAGAAGCAGACAATAGATTACATTCTCTTTTTCATTGTACTCTCATCGTTTCATATGAAAAATTGTAACAAAAGAGTCATATGTCATAGTTGTGACTACATGTCTAGTTACCTATGATTTTTGAAGCCTACTAACTATTAAACTAACATGAAACGACTTTTCTACTCAGCGTCTACATCTGCGTAAGTACCCTGCAGTTCACTTCACACTTAAGTGCTTGGTGGAGAGTACATCAAGATACTTTCAGACTAATTTTCCAACATTCCACTCTCTAATATAACATGGAAAACGAACAACATCTTTCCAAGTGAGCTCTGATTTCCCTTATTTTATTATAACAGTCATTTTTCCCCATGTAGGTGGGGGTCAACAAAATGCTGTACCATGGCGACACATGGAGGATTTGTTACGTTTTTGCTGTAAGTGGCAGTGTGTTACATTTCTGGTGTAACATGGCGAAATTTGTAAATAGTAGATTTCAGCTATCAGTCGTCCTTTGGAATTTTTATTGGCAGATCTATTTTTCAGCTAGAAACTAGCCATTCTCAATGCACTATCCTTTTTTTTTTTTGGTCAGTGCATGTAATGCCTGTTGGTCTGGCTGTGTACACAGTTCATTGAGTATTCATCATTCATCCCCTTTACGGTCGGAGGAAGGCAATGGCAAACCACCTCCGCTACGACCTTGCCTAGTCGGCGGTGCGGGTCTTCCTCATCGTCCCCTACGCTCCTCGGAGTATGAGACCACATCATCATCATTACTTACATCAAATTAAGCTTGTTAGCTGTCCTATGTCAATGCTGCCAATAAGCAAGCCGTGTTTAGTTTGATAAGTAACAGAGACAACTTAGATGTGAAAATATTTAATGTGGTGCTGCACTTTGCTTCTAAAGTGTTTTACAGATATTGAACTTTGATTGTCATCAAGTGCTGCTTATACTGTATCTATTATAAGTAGTGGCAATATGCAAGCGATGTACATTTTTTCAGTCTTATAGAACAATTACGTTACGACATTGCTGCCATGTCTGTTTTGTGCTAGAAGTCTTACACATTTTGAGAAATATTTTTATTTTGTGCAAATTTCGAATTTTCATTCACTATCAGAGACCTGTAATTGTACTTGAATATTAATATAAGCAACCTGTGTGTATGTTTATGTCCTCGAAATCTTAAATATTATAATAAATAATTATATTTTGATGTAAAGATTTCATTTTCCACATACCAAAGCTTCATCTCTGTGTTGTTTCATGATTGTCTTTGGACATGTTCAGATGTCATGTTCAGACATTATGAACTTATACTTGCACATTACGAAAATATGTAGCTTAAGCGTTACAATATAATAAAGATTTTGACAAAAATGTCTCTTTCTCTCCGAAAACTGTGCTTTTTTAATTTGTTTGTATTTGGTCATGTAGTGTGTATTTTGGAGCATTATGATTAGTTGTTTGGAGTTATATAGCTTTTGATTATTGTAATATAGCCTGCAAATGTTTTGGAGAACTTTGGCATCATAGTTTTAATCGATAAATTTTGCGACCTTCCAGTATGCCTAGACCAAATGTAATAAAAAGCAATATTAGCCTGTTTCATGGACATTTTAAACGTGAAAATAATATTGTGGCACTTTATATATAGAGTGTAACAAAATGGTTTGGACAGACAGACAGACAGACTTTTAGGAAACATTCCTCACATGTAGAGGAGGAAAATATGTTATATGAACAAGGATCCAGAAACAGTTTATTTCGATGTCAAAGGTCATTTACTACTTCTCTTCATAATCACATTGATCATGAGAAACGCCGGCAGCTGTGGCCGAGAGGTTCTAGGCGCTTCAGTCCGGAACTGCGCTGCTGCTACGATCGCAGGTTCGAATCCTGCCTTGGGCAGTGTGTGATGTCCTTAGGTTAGTTAGGTTTAGGTAGTTCTAAGTCTAGGGGACTGATGACCTCAGATGTTAAGTCCCATAGTGCTTAGAGCCATTTGAGCCATTTGATAATGAGAAAAACACAGATAGATAATTTACCAGCAATACAGGAAACATTTTCTTATGTGAAATGTTTCAAGTGCCCTCTTGGTTATAATATGAAACACTTTCCTAAATGAAATGTTGATAATGCCGTCCGTTAGCAAAGTTACATGCGTCAGCCTGCCATCGCACTGAATCCCTGATGCACTGATGTATACCTGGAGAATCACATCAACAAAGATTTTCCTTCAACGTTTGGGCCGGCATTGTTGGTGAATCTTTGTTAGGGCCTCATATTCTTCTACCCAGGCTCATCAGAGAAAGTTACTGTGCTTTCTTAGAGAAAACTCTGCCTGTTCTGCTAGAACATGTGCCTTTACAAGTGTGAAAAAACATGTACTTCATGCACGATGGAGCTCCTCCTCATTTCCAAGTTAATGTTCTTCAGGCTTCTACATAACAGATTTCGTGACTGATGGGGAGGTACAAATGGGCCAGTTGCTAGGATCCACGCTCTCAGGACCTGAAAACACTAGCCTTTTATTTGTGGGAGCATTTGAAAGCTCTTGTGTATGGAAAGCCCGTCATAGATGTAGACAGTCTTCGTGCCCACATTGTGGAAAGCAGTAAAACAGTACACAATTCTCCAGAGGTACATCAACGCATCAGGGATACAATGTGACAGTTCGTTGATGCATATATCCTTGCTAACAGAGGGCATTTTGAACAATTTGTTTAAGAAAGTGTTTCACACTGTACGTTGAACATTTCATGTGAGAAAACTTTTCGAGTAAAGCTGATACATATTGTTCTTTGTGATTCACAGGCTTAATATTATTCTGAACAGAAGTAGTAACTAAGCTGTAACTTGGAAAAAATCGTCTCCAGACTGCTGTTCGTATCACATTTTTTCTTCTTCCACAAGTGAGAAATGTTTTCTGCAAATCTGGCAATACCTTCTCGTTACAACCTACATATTATGTGTGTTGTTATCTTCCCCCTCCCCCCCCCCCCTGCCCCCAAAATGTTTCTTGTTCAGGTTTGTCTTCTGTCATACTCTCATTTATGCCAAGGATCACATCAATTGCATTATTCGAGTAGTTGGCAGCAGTTCGGCAGTGTGTGCCTGCTTAGCATAATACTTTAGCCAATATGTGTTTTGTGCAGTTATTGGCTAGGTGATGTTCTCTTTGGTATACTACCTCGTTTCGGCTGAGAAGCGGATCGTCAACTACCTTCTTAGGATGTGTTTTATAGCTGGAAGAGAGAGGGAGAGAGAGAGAGAGAGAGAGAGAGAGAAATGAGCTGCGTACAGTATTTGACATAAACATTTTTCTTCTAAAGTGATGTATGAAATACAGAGGTTTGTGTGTGCTGAATGACAACAATTTATGCAATTTAAATGAAAATAATAATGTATTTTTTAAACATTGTGCCAATTCAAGTGAAGGTTATGTTTGTTTTAGACGTGGAAAATACTGAAGTACTGTCAAATATATTTGAACAGGACGTCATTTCAAGAAATTCAAGTGAAGTTTACATAGTTTTGTTTTGGAAATACTGTAGTATTGGTAATGTCTTTTTTTTTTTAACTTGGTGTCATTTTGATGCAATCCATGTGAAGGTTAAACATTTTTTCGATTCGGAAATTATCTACAAGTGGTGCCATTTTACACTTTCAGGTGAAAATTACTTGTTTATGGTGTGTATGGGCATGTGAGACGATACGTACTGCATTTGACATAAACACTTTTGTTAAATAGCACAAAGTTAGAAATAGTGTATCGTCACCATATTTTTCACCACAGTGCCAAAAAAAAAAAAAAATCAGATACTCCATTTTGTACAGTTCAGATGAAGGTTACTTTTTTATGCTATATGTGGGCACGTGAGATGATAGGTACAGCATTTCACATAAATACTTTTGTTAAATAATACAGAGTTGGAAATACAGTGTTGTCACATATTTTTCATCACAGCAGATACTTTTGAACAAGACAGTTACATTGTAACTGGCTGTTTCATTTTAATCGTGGGAAAATACTAGGTTTTGGTTGAAGGGCAGAGGAGGGGAGGGGAGGGAGCAGGGGAGGGGCATGATAACGTCATAGGAAGGAGACATGGATTATCGTGTGTTGGTGATAATTCCATAGATAAGGAGGGCGTGGTTTGTGATGTCATGTGTGTGTGTGTGTGTGTGTGTGCGTGTGTGTGTGTGTGTGTGTTTGTGTGTGGATGGAGGGTCGTGGCCACGTGTATATCCTTCACGAAGCTCGAACTGCACCACGTAATACATAGTTATACGACTAATCTAAAACAAGCCTCCTTCAGAACCGAATATTACATAAACACATGAACATTGCGAAACAAAATATTCGGAATTTTCAATTTATAAGTAAGTACAATTTATAATGGGCATATTGCCAACAAAAGCAATGCCTACAAAAAATGCAGTTCTACACATGTGCAATCGGGAGCCATTAGTGCCGTTACAGTCGTCGTGTTGAATGTCTCGGTGATTAAACCAACTGCTTGAACCTCAAACTGGAATATACACTCCTGGAAATTGAAATAAGAACACCGTGAATTCATTGTCCCAGGAAGGGGAAACTTTATTGACACATTCCTGGGGTCAGATACATCACATGATCACACTGACAGAACCACAGGCACATAGACATAGGCAACAGAGCATGCACAATGTCGGCACTAGTACAGTGTATATCCACCTTTCGCAGCAATGCAGGCTGCTATTCTCCCATGGAGACGGTCGTAGAGATGCTGGATGTAGTCCTGTGGAACGGCTTGCCATGCCATTTCCACCTGGCGCCTCAGTTGGACCAGCGTTCATGCTGGACGTGCAGACCGCGTGAGACGACGCTTCATCCAGTCCCAAACATGCTCAATGGGGGACAGATCCGGAGATCTTGCTGGCCAGGATAGTTGACTTACACCTTCTAGAGCACGTTGGGTGGCACGGGATACATGCGGACGTGCATTGTCCTGTTGGAACAGCAAGTTCCCTTGCCGGTCTAGGAATGGTAGAACGATGGGTTCGATGACGGTTTGGATGTACCGTGCACTATTCAGTGTCCCCTCGACGATCACCAGTGGTGTACGGCCAGTGTAGGAGATCGCTCCCCACACCATGATGCCGGGTGTTGGCCCTGTGTGCCTCGGTCGTATGCAGTACTGATTGTGGCGCTCACCTGCACGACGCCAAACACGCATACGACCATCATTGGCACCAAGGCAGAAGCGACTCTCATCGCTGAAGACGACACGTCTCCATTCGTCCCTCCATTCACGCCTGTCGCGACACCACTGGAGGCGGGCTGCACGATGTTGGGGCGTGAGCGGAAGACGGCCTAACGGTGTGCGGGACCGTAGCCCAGCTTCATGGAGACGGTTGCGAATGGTCCTCGCCGATACCCCAGGAGCAACAGTGTCCCTAATTTGCTGGGAAGTGGCGGTGCAGTCCCCTACGGCACTGCGTAGGATCCTACGGTCTTGGCGTGCATCCGTGCGTCGCTGCGGTCCGGTCCCAGGTCGACGGGCACGTGCACCTTCCGCCGACCACTGGCGACAACATCGATGTACTGTGGAGACCTCACGCCCCACGTGTTGAGCAATTCGGCGGTACGTCCACCCGGCCTCCCGCATGCCCACTATACGCCCTCGCTCAAAGTCCGTCAACTGCACATACGGTTCACGTCCACGCTGTCGCGGCATGCTACCAGTGTTAAAGACTGCGATGGAGCTCCGTATGCCACGGCAAACTGGCTGACACTGACGGCGGCGGTGCACAAATGCTGCGCAGCTAGCGCCATTCGACGGCCAACACCGCGGTTCCTGGTGTGTCCGCTGTGCCGTGCGTGTGATCATTGCTTGTACAGCCCTCTCGCAGTGTCCGGAGCAAGTATGGTGGGTCTGACACACCGGTGTCAATGTGTTCTTTTTTCCATTTCCAGGAGTGTATTTGGCTACAATATTAAGTACTTACACTTACCGTACTGTACAACTCATCCAAAGAAGAGCTGCGTGGTTTGTGACAAGTTTCTTTCATGCCTGCAATGCAGCCATTCCCGGCTTGTGTTTACTCCTGTTTACTTCTAAGGTTCCGTTTGTATTTCGTAGTTTTGTCCGTTGTCTTTTAGCATTTTCAAATAACGGTTCATCCCCCTCTGCGGACACGTCTTAAGAAGCTGTAGAGGCACGTGCTTACATTCTCAGACTTTCACTGCCTTAAAAACCAAATACTTAAAACAGCTATTCAAGACAACCGAAAGTTGATTCGTTACCCGGCAACAGTCACCATCGTTTCGTGTCATCATTCGAACATTGTTGAAGGTTACGAATAAAGCCGAAATGTGACGCGAATGAATTAGCGCTATTTACTCTGTTTTAACACTAGTAATTCTGCTTTTTCAGTTTCCGTCCGTTTTCGCTGTTCTGTGGGCTCTATACATCCTATTATGGTATGACTAGGCACAGACAACACTTTAGTTTCGGAGTTTCGTATTTTGAGATTCCCTGGGCTCACTATGATTTTCTGCTGCGAAATTTTGTGTATTGGTGATACAGCAATTATTGCGCTTGTGTTGTTTGAGCCGAGTATTTATGAGTTTTATTTTTGTGGTTCCTATGGACAGTTTCCTTATGAGATTCTCGGATGGATCCTCAACGGAGTAAGGTGGGAAACTTTAGAAGACAACTCTTGTCGAAATCTACGATCGTCGATATTTTCAGAGCGTTAACGGAAAAAAAGGAGAAAACATCTTTAAACTGTCACGAATCTTTTAACGAGGCGCCTAATAACATTCGCATTCAGCCCACGTGCACTGCTTTCCACAACAGACCTAAGAGAACCACCAGAGAAAATATAGAGTTGATACGAAAATTGAATGTGTTATTATCACAGAAGTCGCGCCGCATGAAAAACAGCGGCTCTGCAGTTTGCTTAATTCACCAGTGGGTAACATACAATTGCAGTCAGAGGCACTGATAAAAACGATCGTTATAGTAGACAATATTTTTCTCTAAAGGTTAGGAAAAAATACTGAAGAAATTTTCAGCATCTAGGAAAAATAGAGAGACATAATTGATAACTGTTTCAAAAATGATTTGCTCCACCCTCATTATTTTAACAGTACTGTTGTTTTGGACGGAAGCCTCTGTGTGTTAATACCAGTTGTCACCAATCAATCATTACATACAGTCACCTGGCTAATACAGTTAAAAAGTAAAAAGGAAATTTTGAAATTTGTGGTAAGGTCTTATGGGACCAAACTGTTGAGGTCATCGGTCGCTAAGCCTACACAGTACTTAATCTAACTTAGAATGGGAGACGATGCGGCTTGTTTCCACTGTTCAGTCTGCCAATACGCCTCTACATGTCACTCCAACGTTCCAGGCTTAGAATTTGATCGCGATCGCGTTGCCAGTTTACAGGACTATCCGCGCGCGAGACTACCAGCCGAAATCGCGTGCACCGCAGTCACGCCGTCCGAACATTCAACCACTATTGTGAGATACGAAAAGTTGATTTGTCTCGGTGCGGTTGCCCACGTTCGAGTACACCAGTCGACGACCGCTACCTATACTTGAAGACCGGGCATTAATAAAAAGCTAAGTGCCAAATACTTGATTTTGACCTATTAATTGTTCTTGAATCTCAACAAATTTTTTGCGTATTATCTAGGCGAAGATTCATATTATCATGGGATTTTTTAAAAATATCCCTCTTTTTCTGAGTTAAAAAGTAGGCTAATATTTCAGATGGAAAAATGTAGAACGTGCTGACTGCTGTGCTTCTGTCGACAAAAAGGAGGGAACTGCCAATGAAAGAAATCTCAAGCATTTCTGGTTAGTTTTTTTTAAAATAATAAAAGTGCAAAGGCACGTTATCTTGTGATTAATTATTTTGAACCCTCATTCCTACTTTTAAAGAACAGACAGCAATATTAACTGATCAATTCTTCGAAGAATGCTCTATTATCTTCCTTCAAATTACAGATCCCTCTTGTTTTCAGCTAACAAATATTTACGCGGTTGTGGCGGTAAAACCGAGTCCTCAGTTATATTAGCAGTAATCACTTGCTTGAGTACCTTACAGGTGCTCCTTGCTTCAAGATGTTCTTTCTTGATTCTGCTTTCGGTTATTGCGAAAATATGAATAAAAAGCGTTCCCACTGACCTGGACAGCGTCACCCCTCCCATATGACAACGAATAACAAACCGTAGTTTGCCGTCTCGTGTCCTTTCAATCACCATATTGACCATGATGGTTTCTTTGTATAAGATTAGTGACAATCAGACCCATGAAAAAGGAATTTTCTTTTCATATTGTCCTCGAGGGCAGCGAAGTCACGCAGATCTCTTTATTTAAGAGGGACGCAGATACACCGAACCTTATATTTGTAGCTTAACTCAAACGAAGCAAGACATAGATTCTGTCATCATGCAGACTAAGAAACGAATTGGGTTCATTCCTTTCTAAACATTCCGTAAAGCAGTGAAAGACTGGGTAATAACACATATTATTAGAAATAAATGTTTTGTTCATGCTTCTTCTGTAGGCTCAATTTTCCCCCCACCAACACGTTTTTATGGTTCACGTACGATTTACCACCACTTCTATGAAGTTTATTTTCATCCCCAGTTGATCCTCTATTTTTTTTCTTTTTCTGTTCGTGTCAGCCATGCGCTTGCTATAAGCTGATGGCCTCACAATAGGAGATATTTTGAAAGTCGGGTCCAAACGTCTTATGATTTGACCCCGTTTGAGTATCAAGAAATGGCTCTGAGCACTATGGGACTTAACATCTGAGGTCATCAGTCCCCTAGAACTTAGAACTACTTAAACCTAACTAACCTAAGGACATCACATACATCCATGCCCGAGGCAGGATTCGAACCTGCGACCGTAGCGGTCGCGCGGTTCCAGACTGAAGCGCCTTTAACCGCGTGGCCACACTGGCCGGCGAGTATCAAGACCTCGAAACGATTCAGTCTCCTAGAATTACCGCATACGAATCAATGAAGCGTTTCTCAATGAAGTGGACACATTCCGGTACATAGGTTCCGGATCACAGAGTGACGGCTTGTGAATGAGGATGTGTGAGCAAGAATCAAAGAGAACTCGATGCGATTTAGACGTCAGTGATGTTCTTTGTAATAAAAAGGTGCCTGTCCACCTAAAATCAAAGATATAGGGCACAATGGTGAGGCCAGCTGCGTTATACAGTGAAAGGTGGCTACACTGAGTCACAGCGCCAGAGATTGCGCCAAAGAGTATTATTCAGCCGCCTCCACTGGCAGTGCTTGTTGAGATGTGGTAGTGGAGAGTTCTTGTCGTGAAGTCGTCGTGGAGAGTGCTTATTGAGAAGTGGGCAGTAGGAGTTCTGATGTAGCCGTGACTAGTTGTGAGCATGTTGTATGCAGTTGTTCTGATGGGCTAGACAGCCGATGCTGTTCGATTGCGGATGTTGTAATGATCAGAGTGTATGTTTCGTCAATATATATGAAGTTAAAGAAAATTTTTTTATTTCAAATGTCCTAACTAACAATGTCTCTTGGTCACAGGTTCAGTCAACAAGGCATCTGGCTTGTGTTCATGTATTAGAGTGTAATTCTGGTTTCTATGTGCAATTATAGTATTTCTGTTTTTTTTAATTACTTCAGTGTAAATAGTGCTTAAAATACCTTGTCTTATTGAGGAAGAACCGTGCCAGATGTGTACGTTGAATCACACTTCCACACACAGAACAGTTACACTTGTGCTTTGTTGTTTCGTAGTTTTTGTTTCGTAGCTTTTATAGTTGCTGGGGACTTAATTAATTAATTGTGTTAACGGAAGTTTTCTTTCATTCTTTGTTGTTATTCTATGCAGTCAGATTGCGTACTAATACTAGTCAGGGCCAACCGGTTACGAGACTGCGTAACCGGACAGACAGCGACTAAAATTAAAATTATTTGCATTATATTTAATTAAGCCCCCATGCAACAGTGACGTGACAAAAGCCATGAGCTAACGAGAATTCAGTGTTCCGAGAACCACAGAGTCAAGAGTGTGCCGAGTATGCTAAATTTCAGGCCTTAGCTCTCACCACGGACAGTGCAGAGGTCTTTACTTAACTACGACAGCAACGTCATTTATGTAGAGTTGTCAGTGTTAAAGACAAGTAACACTGTGTGAATTACCGCCATAAATCAATGTGGGACGTGCGACGGACGTGTCCGCTAGGACAGTAGGGCGAAATTTGGCGTTAACGGGCTGTAGAAGCAGACGACGGACCCTAGTGCCATTGCTAAGAGCACAACGTCGCTTGCAGTGCCTCTCCTGGGTTTGTAACCAAATCCGTTAGACCACAGACAACTGGTAAACCCGTGGCCTAGTCAGACGAGTCCCAGTTTCAACTGATAAGAGCTCATGGTACGATTCGAGTGTGGCGCAGAGTCCATGAAACCATGACCGAAGTTGTCAGCGAGGCACTGTGCAAGCTGATAATGGCTTCATAATGGTGTGGGCTGTGTTTGCATGTAATGGACTGGGTCCTCTGGTCCACCTGAACAGACCATTGAATGGAAATGGTAATGTTCGGGTATACGAGATGGCCCACGCAAGCCATCCTCTGTTGTTTTATATTTTCCGCATACCCTAGAGCAAGAAGGGTTGCCTCGTCACCGCAGTCCAAGGGGAAGTGCACGTGCATGCGAACCTCCACCGAGCTGTACCGCCATCTGCGTGCGTTTTCCTCCTGGTTCCGCCCTGACAAGGTCCCGTGACCGTCTGATTGTAGTTCAAGTTAGGTCTTACAAACAGGTAATAAAAACAATGTACTCCATCGAAGGTTACACCAATATGTTACTGATCTATGGGGAGACGCACCTGTAAAAGAGTACGTGGTTTCGGGATGGGGAGAGAAACTTCTGACAACAATGTTAATGTATACAAGGGTTTGGGAAGTGGGAAAGGCGGTTGTTACATATGCCTCATGACGACAGGGTGCAGGAGGTCGAGCGGTCAGGATTAGAAAGTGGGCACCCAGGGCTGCCGTTAAATGACAAAACAGGAAATTAGGTACAATAAAGAGGACGTATTTCAACGTACGGTGTACAAGTGGCGCGCCTAGGGTCGGAAGTTAGCACGTGTAGGCCAGTTTAGAAGGTCGAACAATTAATTAAAATGGGCAACGGAAGGGGAAGCGGTTCATGTTAACTTACGTTGGTGGCCGGTCGTGAAAAGCAGAGCCAGAGGCTCTGCCTTCCAAAAAGACGTCTGTTCTGCTCGAGGTCTGGATTACAAGAGAGAGAGGCAACTGTGGTCTGCACCGCAGAACACTCCAGCGTCCACACACGTGATCGGTATTCCGCTCACGGTATTGGCTAAAACCAATGGCGTGAATTCGCTAGCAGCTTCAGCAAAGGGCTCAGGGCGTCGCCTGTCAGCAGCTTTAACTGGACAGAACCTCCTCGGTTTTGAAACCCAAGCGACTTGTGTCACGTAGGAACGGCGTGTATTACTCTGGGAGAAAACTTGTAAAGATTTCACTGGGCCTTTGAAATAAATTTTTTAAACTAATTCCCTAAAATATTCCTTGACTGGCTGCCATACTGTACACACCGAAACGCAACAGATGCATGAAGCCTGTATTCACAACGTTTTCCAACAGGGCGTCTGCCTTTTGTGCGTGTTTTTAGACGTGCAGAGATGCTTTTTAAGAACTGACGGAGCTTTACAGGTACAAGATGTCTTGGAAAGACCAATCCGCGAAGCAACCGATGTTGCCCGGAAAGTTACTGAATATTTTGGAGCACATCCGACGCACGACAAGAAAAGTTGAAATGAAAATAACGTGAACGTACAATCTAATGTAGTATAAACGGAAGTGTTATCATGCTATTGCATTTAGTTTGCATTATTATTTGTACATGTAATAATAATACTATTATGCTCATTATTATTAATATTATGAAATTCATAAGATCTCGCCCAATAATACCTACACTACTGGCCATTAAAATAGCTACACCACGAAGATGACGTGCTACAGGTGCGAAATTTAACCGACAGGACGAAGATACTGTGATATGCAAATTATTAGCTTTTCAGAGCATTCACACAAGGTTGGTGCCGGTGGCGACACCTACAACGTGCTGACATGAGGAAAGTTTACAACTGATTTCTCGTACGCAAACAGCAGTTGACCGACGTTGCCTGGTGAAACGTTGTTGTGATGCCTCGTGTAAGGAGGAGAAATACGAACCATCACGTTTCCGACTTTGATAAAGGTCGGATTGTAACCTATCGCGATTGCGATTTATCGTATCGCGACATTGTTGCTCGCTTTGGTCGAGATCCAATGACTGTTAGCAGAATATGGAATCGATAGGTTCAGGAGGGTAATACGGAACGGCGTGCTGGATCCCAACGGCCTCGTATCGCTAGCAGTCGAGATGACAGGCATCTTATCCGCATGGCTGTAACGGATCGTGCAGCCACGTCTCGATCCCTGAGTCAATAGATGGGGACGTATGCAAGACAACAACCATCTGCACGAACAGTTCGAAGACGTTTGCGGTAGCATGGACTATCAGCTCGGAGACCATGGCTGTGTACTCAACGACGAACCTGGGTGCACGAATGGCAAAACGTCATTTTTTCGGATGAATCCAGGTTCTGTTTACAGCATCATGATGGTCGCATCCGTGTTTGGCGACATCGCAGTGAACGCACATTGGAAGCATGTGTTCGTCATCGCCATACTGGCGTTATCACACGGCGTGATGGTGTGGGGTGCCATTATTTACACGTCTCGGTCACCTCTTGTTCGCAATGACGGCACTTTGAACAGTGAACGTTACATTTCAGATATGTTGTGACCCGTGGCTCTACCCTTAATGCGACCCCCACGAACCTCTACATTTCAGCAGGATAATGCACGACCATAAGTTGCAGGTCCTGTACGGTCCTTTCTGGATACAGAAAATGTTCGACTGTTGCCCTGGCCAGCACATTCTCCAGATCTCTCACCAATTGAAAACGTCTGGTCAATGGTGGCCGAGCAACTGGCTCGTCACAATACGCCAGTCACTACTCTTGATGAACTGTGGTGTCGTGTTGAAGCTGCATGGGCAGCTGTACCTGTACACGCCATCCAAGCTCTGTTTGACTCAATGCCCAGGCGTATCAAGGCCTTTATTACGGCCAGAGTTGGTTGTTCTGGGTACTGATTTCTCAGGATCTATGCACCCAAAGTGCGTGAAAATATAATCACATGTCACTTCTTGTATAATATATTTGTCCAATGAATACCCGTTTATCATCTGTATTTCTTCTTGGTGGTGCAATTTTAATGGCCAGTAGTGTATTTCTCGTCGTAATTAGGGCAAAGAAGAGCTGTGGAGGACATGGGGATATCGAGGTGTTCGGTATAAAGGATTCTGGAGGAACGAAAATGGCATCTCTTTAAGCTGCGCCTACACCAACAGATTTATGGGAACGATTTCCATAGTCGGGTATCGTTCTGTAGACGGCTCGTAAATAAAGTAGCCGTAAATTCGGATATCATCAGGTAAATTTTATGGAGAGATGAAAGCTATTTCGGCAACGGCGCCACTGTCAGTAGACACAATCTACATTACTGGGCTCCTGTAAATCCTCACTGCTTACTACCACATCACATGCATGCGCACTGAAGTGTTAACGTATGGTGCAGCATTCTAGGAGACCACATCATTGGGCCAGTTCATTTGTCTCCCAGACTAACTGTTCGGCTGTATTTTCAATTTCTACAGAAATAGCTGAATCTTGGGCATCTCCAAGAAGATATCTCACTTCAGTTAGCTGTAAGGCACTGGTTGCAGCACAATTATACACCAACCATTTATTGTAGAGGGGTTATACCTAACCCCTTCACAATAGTGGGGTGGTGCACCATCATGCTGAAACCAGTGCCTCAGCTAACTGAAGTGCGATGTCGTCTAGGAGACGCCCAAGGATGAAATCGTTATAGGTACATAAAGCTGGCTGAAGCCAGAGATAAATTCTGCCGAAATTTTTACAAAGGTACAGACGGTGTTTAGAAAGGATAGATTGCATGCAACCGGTGGTGGAGTGTTCGTCGCTGTTAGTAGTAGTTTATCCTGTAGTGAAGTAGAAGTGGATAGTTCCTGTGAATTATTATGGGTGGAGGTTACACTCAACAACCGAGCTAGGTTAATACACTCCTGGAACTTGAAATAAGAACACCGTGAATTCATTGTCCCAGGAAGGGGAAACTTTATTGACACATTCCTGGGGTCAGATGCATCACATGATCACACTGACAGAACCACAGGCACATAGACACAGGCAACAGAGCAAGCACAATGTCGGCACTAGTACAGTGTATATCCACCTTTCGCAGCAACGCAGGCTGCTATTCTCCCATGGAGACGATCGTAGAGATGCTGGATGTAGTCCTGTGGAACGGCTTGCCATGCCATTTCCACCTGGCGCCTCAGTTGGACCAGCGTTCGTGCTGGACGTGCAGACCGCGTGAGACGACGCTTCATCCAGTCCCAAACATGCTCAATGGGGGACAGATCCGGAGATCTTGCTGGCCAGGGTAGTTGACTTACACCTTCTAGAGCACGTTGGGTGGTACGGGATACATGCGGACGTGCATTGTCCTGTTGGAACAGCAAGTTCCCTTGCCGGTCTAGGAATGGTAGAACGATGGGTTCGATGACGGTTTGGATGTACCGTGCACTATTCAGTGTCCCCTCGACGATCACCAGTGGTGTACGGCCAGTGTAGGAGATCGCTCCCCACACCATGATGCCGGGTGTTGGCCCTGTGTGCCTCGGTCGTATGCAGTCCTGATTGTGGCGCTCACCTGCACGGCGCCAAACACGCATACGACCATCATTGGCACCAAGGCAGAAGCGACTCTCATCGCTGAAGACGACACGTCTCCATTCGTCCCTCCATTCACGCCTGTCGCGACACCACTGGAGGCGGGCTGCACGATGTTGGGGCGTGAGCGGAAGACGGCCTAACGGTGTGCGGGACCGTAGCCCAGCTTCATGGAGACGGTTGCGAATGGTCCTCGACGATACCCCAGGAGCAACAGTGTCCCTAATTTGCTGGGAAGTGGCGGTGCGGTCCCCTACGGCACTGCGTAGGATCCTACGGTCTTGGCGTGCATCCGTGCGTCGCTGCGGTCCGGTCCCAGGTCGACGGGCACGTGCACCTTCCGCCGACCACTGGCGACAACATCGATGTACTGTGGAGACCTCACGCCCCACGTGTTGAGCAATTCGGCGGTACGTCCACCCGGCCTCCCGCATGCCCACTATACGCCCTCGCTCAAAGTCCGTCAACTGCACATACGGTTCACGTCCACGCTGTCGCGGCATGCTACCAGTGTTAAAGACTGCGATGGAGCTCCGTATGCCACGGCAAACTGGCTGACACTGACGGCGGCGGTGCACAAATGCTGCGCAGCTAGCGCCATTCGACGGCCAACACCGCGGTTCCTGGTGTGTCCGCTGTGCCGTGCGTGTGATCATTGCTTGTACAGCCCTCTCGCAGTGTCCGGAGCAAGTATGGTGGGTCTGACACACCGGTGTCAATGTGTTCTTTTTTCCATTTCCAGGAGTGTAATTGGCTCCTTTTACCGACCCCCCCGACTCAGCAGCATTAGTGGCAGAACAACTGAGAGAAAATTTGGAATACATTTCACATAAATTTTCTCAGCATGTTATAGTCTTAGGTGGAGATTTCAATTTACCAGATATAGACTGGGACACTCAGATGTTTAGGACGGGTGGTAGGGACGGAGCATCGAGTGACATTATACTGAGTGCACTATGCGAAAATTACCTTGAGCAATTAAACAGAGAGCCGACTCGTGGAGATAACATCTTGAACCTACTGATAACAAACAGACCCGAACTTTTCGACTCTGTAAGTGCAGAACAGGGAATCAGTGATCATAAGGCCGTTGCAGCATCCCTGAATATGGAGGTTAATAGTAATATAAAAAAAGGGAGGAAGGTTTATCTGTTTAGCAAGAGTAATAGAAGGCAGATTTCAGACTACCTAACAGATCAAAACGAAAATTTCTGTTCCGACACTGACAATGTTGAGTGTTTATGGAAAAAGTTCAAGGCAATCGTAAAATACGTTTTAGACAGGTACGTGCCGAGTAAAACTGTGAGGGACGGGAAAAACCCACCGTGGTACAACAACAACGTTAGGAAACTACTGCGAAAGCAAAGAGAGCTTCACTCCAAGTTTAAACGCAGCCAAAACCTCTCAGACAAACAGAAGCTAAACGATGTCAAAGTTAGCGTAAGGAGGGCTATGCGTCAAGCGTTCAGTGAATTCGAAAGTAAAATACTAGGTACCGACTTGACAGAAAATCCTAGGAAGTTCTGGTCTTACGTTAAATCAGTAAGTGGCTCGAAACAGCATGTCCAGACACTCCGGGATGATGATGGCACTGAAACAGAGGATGACAAGCGTAAAGCTGAAATACTAAACACCTTTTCCAAAGCTGTTTCACAGAGGAAGACCGCACTGCTGTTCCTTCTCCAAATCCTCGCACAAACGAAAAAATGGCTGACATCGAAATAAGTGTCCAAGGAATAGAAAAGCAACTGGAATCACTCAACAGAGGAAAGTCCACTGGACCTGACGGGATACCAATTCGATTCTACACAGAGTACGCGAAAGAACTTGCCCCCCTTCTAACAGCCGTGTACCGCAAGTCTCTAGAGGAACGGAAGGTTCCAAATGATTGGAAAAGAGCACAGGTAGTCCCAGTCTTCAAGAAGGGTCGTCGAGCAGATGTGCAAAACTATAAACCTATATCTCTGACGTCGATCTGTTGTAGAATTTTAGAACATGTTTTTTGCTCGAGTATCATGTCGTTTTTGGAAACTCAGAATCTACTATGTAGGAATCAACATGGATTCCGGAAACAGCGATCGTGTGAGACCCAACTCGCTTTATTTGTTCATGAGACCCAGAAAATATTAGATACAGGCTCCCAGATAGATGCTATTTTTCTTGACTTCCGGAAGGCGTTCGATACAGTTCCGCACTGTCGCCTGATAAACAAAGTAAGACTTCACAGAATATCAGACCAGCTGTGTGGCTGGATTGAAGAGTTTTTAGCAAACAGAACACAGCATGTTGTTATCAACGGAGAGACGTCTACAGACGTTAAAGTAACCTCTGGCGTGCCACAGGGGAGTGTTATGGGACCATTGCTTTTCACAATATATATAAATGACCTACTAGATAGTGTCGGAAGTTCCATGTGGCTTTTCGCGGATGATGCTGTAGTATACAGAGAAGTTGCAGCATTAGAAAATTGTAGCGAAATGCAGGAAGATCTGCAGCGGATAGGCACTTGGTGCAGGGAGTGGCAACTGACCCTTAACATAGACAAATGTAATGTATTGCGAATACATAGAAAGAAGGATCCTTTATTGTATGATTATATGATAGCGGAACAAACACTGGTAGCAGTTACTTCTGTAAAATATCTGGGAGTATGCGTGCGGAACGATTTGAAGTGGAATGATCATATAAAATTAATTGTTGGTAAGGCGGGTACCAGGCTGAGATTCATTGGGAGAGTCCTTAGAAAATGTAGTCCATCAACAAAGGAGGTGGCTTACAAAACACTCGTTCGACCTATACTTGAGTATTGCTCATCAGTGTGGGATCCGTACCAGATCGGGTTGACGGAGGAGATAGAGAAGATCCAAAGAAGAGCGGCGCGTTTCGTCACATGGTTATTTGATAAGCGTGATAGCGTTACGGAGATGTTTAGCAAACTCAAGTGGCAGACTCTGCAAGAGAGGCGCTCTGCATCCCGGTGTAGCTTGCTGTCCAGGTTTCGAGAGGGTGCGTTTCTGGATGAGGTATCAAATATATTGCTTCCTCCTACTTATACCTCCCGAGGAGATCACGAATGTAAAATTAGAGAGATTAGAGCGCGCACGGAGGCTTTCAGACGGTCGTTCTTCCCGCGAACCATACGCGACTGGAACAGGAAAGAGAGGTAATGACAGTGGCACGTAAAGTGCCCTCCGCCACACACCGTTGGGTGGCTTGCGGAGTATAAATGTAGATGTAGATGTAGATGTAGATATGTACCCCAAACGGTGGATAGGTCGTGTTGACTGCATTCGATGGCCAGCGAGATCGCCTGATTTAACGTCCTTGGATTTTTTCTTGTGGGTTTGTACCAAACCCAGGGTTTACGAAACGGAACCGGAAAATCCAGATGTGTTAGTAGAACGAATATGTCGTGCTTGTCCTTCAGTATCTGCAGAAATGTTAATAGGTGTGCTTACTAATAACGAAAGGTTCGTAAATCAACGTATCCAACACGGTGGACATGCATTTGAGCATTTGTATTATGAATAGTGCAATTACAAAGATCTGTCAGTCTACAACATAAGTTTAAAGGAACATCAGTTATGATATTCATTACATTCATTATTCTTTATTGGAATCAGAGATATGACGGCATTTATGTAATACTGAAAACTGTAAAATGGTTCAAATGGCTCTGAGCACTATGGGACATAATATCTGAGGTCGTCAGTCCCCTAGAACTTAGAACTACTTGAACCTAACTAAGCTAAGAACATCATATACATCCACGCACGAGGCAGAATTCGAACCTGTGACCGTAGCGGTCACGCGGTTCCAGACTGAAGTGCCTAGAACCGCTCGGCCACACCGGCCGGCGACAATTGTAAAGCACAAATTGGTTTCTTATGTGTTGTTTATAAATTAGCTGTCATATGTTGATATGCCTTGAAACAGATAATTAATACGCTTTGGTCCTTGTGCATGTTGTTTTGGTCAGGGACAATCGTTCTTCTACACAGACACCTATCTAGGGCCCGGGAACTGAACCCAGCACTACTCCTACAGCAGGCACGTTTTTAAACGAGGAGCTATACGACCAGTTATAGCTGTAAGGTGTTTGTTTTCAAGTGCTGGTCTTATGTTTATCAGGGTCTCCTCGTGTTGGTGTGGAGTCCCCTTCACTGTTCTACTTAGGCAAACCTTGCAGCATCTGTGGTATCCAAGGTTAACTGACGTCAATGGAGGACGGCGTACACGGACCATCTTGTATTGAGACCGTTTGCAGCCATTTGTGGACTTCATGATGATAGGCCATCTCACGAGGCCATAACTGTTCACGATTGGCTTGAAGAACATTCTGGACAATTCGAGGGAATGATTTAACTATCCAGATCACCCGACGTGAATCCCATCGAACATTTATCGGACATGATTAAGAGGTCAGTTTGTGATCAAAATTCTGCATGGCAACACTTTCGCAATTATGGACGATCGTATAGGCAGCATGGCCGAATATTTGTGCATGGGACTTCCAACGACTCCATGCCATGCCGAGTGCTGCAAAACGCCGGGCAAAACGAGGTCCCACACGGTGTTTGGAGGTATTACATGACTTGTTTTACACACCATACGGTCGTCGGCCAGTTCAGTCGTCACCTCTCAACCTGTCATCTCACAATAGAAGGTCAGAGACAACGTCGAAATACTAAGTTGTGGTGGGTGGACACTATAAACGTAGATCTATGACAAAGAAGCCTGGGAAATGTTAGATCGTTAGCAATGGCGTGCACTGAGCCAAAAAGCGGTCCCCATTTCAGCGGAAAGGTGCTAGGAAGAAGAAGATCCCAGGGAGTGACAGTAGGAAGGGGTGATGTGCAAGACGTATCTTTCGAATTCTTGGTTTAACTTCAACCAAGTTTAATACATATTGCCCTTACAATCAACTGTTAAGAAATAAGACTAAAACAACAGAATGAAGGCGCAAACAACAGATTTAAATCAAAAGAATGAGGGCAGAATTCGTTGCCATAGACAACGCTCGCAATATACTGCGAGAGCTTGGTGATATCCACCAGCGAGCCAGCTCATATCTCTGAGCCTTATGTCCACCAATATCAATGGCCGTGGCATTTAGTGCACCAATATCAATGGTCGTGGCATTCAGTCCTTTTTTTAGACTGTTGCTGACTGCATATTTTTATTTTCTTTGTACACTCCAAAGAAAGCACATACTGCTTAATCTTGTCAGAATTCTGACGCAACATAGCAGCACACTCAGTCCAAGATCCCCAGCGAGTAACGACCGGGAAATTTGGAAGGGACAGGTCTGTGATTTCTCTGTATGCAGCAAGAGGACTCCGTACGAGGTGCATTCAAGTTCTAAGGCCTCCGACTTTTTTTCTAATTAACTACTCACCCGAAATCGATGAAACTAGCGTTACTTCTTGACGTAATCGCCCTGCAAACGTACACATTTTCCACAACGCTGACGCCATGATTCTATGGCAGCGGCGAAGGCTTCTTTAGGAGTCTGTTTTGACCACTGGATAATCGCTGAGGCAATAGCAGCACGGCTGGTGAATGTGCGGCCACGGAGAGTGTCTTTCATTGTTGGAAAAAGCCAAAAGTCACTAGGAGCCAGGTCAGGTGAGTAGGGAGCATGAGGAATCACTTCAAAGTTGTTATCACGAAGAAACTGTTG
Organism: Schistocerca cancellata; assembly: GCF_023864275.1. Taxonomy (NCBI): domain Eukaryota; kingdom Metazoa; phylum Arthropoda; class Insecta; order Orthoptera; family Acrididae; genus Schistocerca; species Schistocerca cancellata. Next base: position 242,653,891 of record NC_064630.1, read on the forward strand.
CGTAACGTTAGCTCGATGTGCGGGTGCGTTGTCTTGGTGAAACAGCAAACGCGCAGCCCTTCCCGGACGTTTTTGTTGCAGTGCAGGAAGGAATTTGTTCTTCAAAACAATTTCGTAGGATGCACCTGTTACCGTAGTGCCCTTTGGAACGCAATGAGTAGGAATTACGCCCTCGCTGTCCCATAACATGGACGCCATCATTTTTTCAGCACTGGCGGTTACCCGAAATTTTTTTGGTGGCGGTGAATCTGTGTGCTTCCATAGAGCTGACTGGCGCTTTGTTTCTGGATTGAAAAATGGCATCCATGTCTCATCCATTGTCACAACCGACGAAAAGAAAGTCCCATTCATGCTGTCGTTACGCGTCAACATTGCTGGGCAACATGCCACACGGGCAGCCATGTGGTCGTCCGTCAGCATTCGTGGCACCCACCTGGATGACACTTTTCGCATTTTCAGGTCGTCATGCAGGATTGTGTGCACAGAACCCACAGAAATGCCAACTCTGGAGGCGATCTGTTCAACAGTCATTCGGCGATCCCCCAAAACAATTCTCTCCACTTTCTCGATCATGTCGTCAGACCGGCTTGTGCGAGCCCGAGGTTGTTTCGGTTTGTTGTCACACGACGTTCTGCCTTCATTAAACTGTCGCACCCACGAACGCACTTTCGACACATCCATAACTCCATCACCACATGTCTCAGTCAACTGTCGATGAATTTCAATTGGTTTCACACCACGCAAATTCAGAAAACGAATGATTGCTCGCTGTTCAAGTAAGGAAAACGTCGTCATTTTAAGTATTTAAAACAGTTCTCATTCTCGCCGCTGGCGGTAAAATTCCATCTGCCGTACGGTGCTGCCAACTCTGGGACGTATTGACAATGAACGCGGCGTGATTTTAAAACAATGGGCATGTTTCTATCTTTTTCCAGTCCGGAGAAAAAAATTGGAGGCCTTAGAACTTGAATGCACCTCGTACTTTCAATAAAATCTGTTTCAGGGCAGATATTAATTGCTTTGCAATGTCGTATTCGTTCTTTATGTATTCACAGACCCTGTGAAGGGCATGGAGCGAGCAACTTTACATGCTTCAACTTAGGGAATAAGGTTTCAGTTGTTTAACAGCTGAAACCATGTACGGAGCTTGGTCCGTAGCCAGAAAAACTTTTTCGAATTCGATGCTACTAGGCCACAGTTTTTGACAGAAGGTCAAGACTGATTGAATTACTGTACTGACATCGGCTTCCTGCGGCTCATACATTTTGAGCAACATGGTCTTAACTTTCCCCTTGCTAAGTGAAAAACTAAAACATCTTTGAAAAGTCTTTGAAATTTGTTGCAATAAGCAACAGGTCACAAGTTGCGACTTTAAACCTAGAGCCTAAAAGGCGAAGCCCAATCTCATGCTGCATTGACCTCTCACATTGGTTCAGCATTTTGGGTAAACGGCAGATGCGATGTCTGGGTGACACTAAGAGCTATCAGCCCTTGTTGTTCTCACCACCACGGTGTGTATTTTCTTGTTCATAATCGACGGACAAGCGTTAAAACTAGCAGGGGCGTAGGCCGAGAAACAATGTTCAAGTTTATGAAGAGACCAGTTGAGATACCCTGATACGCCCTACAGGGAATCAGTATTCTGGAGCAGCTTGGAGTACACGTGTTCATTGTTTCTACTGGTCAAGGTAGAGCAGTCAGCGATACACGTCAGCCCGAGACGTGACAGATAAGCGGTTCTGCGCTGCTGTTGTACAGTGTCGGCGCTCTGCGGTCTAGGCTCGTGGTCACCTCAACACGAGAATGAGGAGCTAAGTGTCGACGAGGAAACTGGCCACAGACTGGCACGAGGAGGCATTGTTAATGCCAAATATCGCCAGAGAACAGGTGGCTTTGCAGTGTCACAGACTGTAGGGTCACCGTTTCCAGTCGTGGGAGTAGCGTTATGCAATGTCGGCAAATCACCGATACTTATTTCGTTTTCAACAAGACCAGCTAAACATCGATGGTTGAAGACAATTACTCCCAAAACGCAAATCTTCCCTATCGTAGATGCTAAACGGCAAATTCATAGAAAACTGTAGAGGGTGGAATAAAAATATTTCTAATCTCGCATTTATTAACCAGAAAGAACAGAAATAATACCAGTTACGTGCCCCGTAACATTTGTCAGTTTATTTTAAAGACTGGCATCGATGCCATCAGTCTGGTAGTTCGAAACAGTACTTTATTAAGCACTGCTAAATTTTCGCGTAGTGTAATTCTATTTGTTTCCGCTTCCAACGTGGCTATGAATAAAATCAGCAATTTTGAGGCAAATACAGCAATTAGCATGACAAACGATTGTAGCCTTCATAGAAGTAAATGGCACTTTATTGCACAAGCGAAGGTTCTTTGTTGAGTTTTATGAAAGAGGAAGTCGTTGGAGAAACCAGATAAATGGCTTGCCCCAATGGAGTGTTTTGTTTCCTGCACTCATTAACGTGTACTGCAATGACCAACTAAGACCTAAAATGTGCAAAAGCTTCGTATATGTAGACGATCTTGAATAGGAAAGAATTTTGAGGAAGTTGGACGAGTTCTTACAAGATAACTGAGGACTTTTACTGAGTATTATGGTATGAACCACCCGAAATCTATATGAAGAAGGTGTCTGTTCTTTCGGACGTGTCGCTAACACTGTATCAACACTAAGCTTAAAGTGTCTGCCCGAATGGCGAGCACAATCTCAAGACATCAGAACCTTCACCATGGCGCTATGTTTGTCTGCAGAGGCTTATGCGTGCGTGTCCTGTAGGATTTAGTTCTGCCTAAGCAACACAAGTGGACGTCGCACTGAATGAAACTGCACGACGGATCAATGGATGTCTGAAACCGACACCTAGACAAGATTTATTGCTTGGTAGGTATTGCATCACTTGATATACGTTATAAAGTAGCTGCAGATGTTGAAAGGGAAAAAGTTCGAATTGAATCATTTACACTCACTCCATGGACATCAACCACCAAGATCTAGGTTGAAATCCAGAAAAAGTTTCCTCAGCTCAACGTCAGCAGTAACTATGACTCCATGCGCTGACAGAGAACAACTGTTGGAGCTCAGTGCGACCAAATTCAAACGTGGGTGATACCTGGTGAATGTCTACGCTTGGAGGTATTTTGGATTGGCGCATTTGGATATCACTGAACAGACTAAGAGGAGGAGGAGAAGGAGGAGGAGATTAGTGTCTAACGTCCCGTCGACAACGACGTCATTAGAAACGGATCACAAGCTCGGATTAGGGAAGTAAATAGGCCGTGCTCTTTCAGAGAACCATCCCGGCATTCGCCTGAAGCGATCTAGGGAAATCACTGAATCAGGATGGCCGGGCGCGGGTTTGAACCGTCGTTCTCCCGAATGCGAGTCCAGAACAGGCTAAGACCAAGTGTTGGTAAATCCAGGGGCAATCTTGTCAATTAGTGATATTCCAAAGCACTGACACAATGTGACTGAGGAGTAGAACAGACAAAGAATCACCTGCGCCACTGTCCATGCAGCCCTGAATCATGCAGTGATGAACAGCTGGTGAGGGCTGGAAGCGGTGCAGTTGCTGTTGCCCAATTCTGTGCGAAGGTCATTTAGTTTTCTCCTCTTTGTTCAGTTATGCAAAGCATAGAAACTGTAAATTATGTAAATTGTATGACATAACATGTAATGCAGTGTTTTGTACGACTTCTGATTCGAGTAAAAAAATGGCTCTGAGCACTATGGGACTTAACATCTGAGGCGATCAGTCCCCTAGAACTTAGAACTACTTAAACCTAACTAACCTAAGGACATCACACACGCCCATACCCGAGGCAGGATTCGAATCTGCGACCGCAGAGGTCGCGCGGTTCCAGACTGAAGCGCCTAGAACCGCTCGGCCACACTGGCCGGCTGATTCGAGTAAACAATATATTAATGAGTAAACACAACATACGATTATGTAAGTCACAGATTGTAATAATAATAATAATAAACACCGTGGAGGCCAGGGAAAAGAGTAGGCCTCCCGTAAAAAGAACAAACCACTAATAGGGCTAACCCCCCTTTTAGTGTGATTAGTTGGTTCAGGACAGAACTAATGAAGCCTCGGACAAGCGCTGTCATGGTCGGGGACGATGCTTGAACCCTATGCCCGTCCACAATGGTAACGACACTGCTAGCCACACGGAAAGTGATTTAAATCCAAATAGAGGTGTTTTGCAGGATATGCTTCCTGCAACCACTCTAGAAGGAAAACAAAGACAGAGGATGAGATGGTCAGATGAAGTTAACCGACACCTCATGTTCTGTTATTACCAAGCAACAAACTTAGGAACCAACACAACTGGATACAGATCACAAGTATACACAACATTTATTACCAGATACCCAGGATTAAAATTTTTAACAGAACGACGACTAGCTGATCAGATCCGTGTAATAATCAAAAATAACAGGATACCCCAGTCAGAATTAGAAAACGTCAAACAACAAGTACAACAAATAGTGGAACAAAATAATGTGCAATCAGTAGAAGAAGAAAATACAGTAATGGACTAAAACATCCCAGAGCAAACAAACAAAGAACAACACGCATCAGTTAAACAATCAGAGGAAAACGAAATCTTAAGACAGCCACCAGAACAAGCACAATTAGAACACGAAGTGACACACATGTTAGATATAGAAGAAAAATTTCAGCTGAAATATATAGAATACAAAGACGCAAATACAGACATTAGACCATTCTTGCATAGACCACCAAATAACCCACAAGTCGAAACAACAATAACAACTATCAACACAATAATACACAACAAAATAAATGAAAATACAACTATGGAAGAGTTACAACTACTGGTTTATATAGGAGCACTCACTACACTAAATATACACACTAGGCAGAGATCAGAACCAACCAACACACAGAAGAAACCCACAAAACCAGCATGGCAACACAGGCTACAGATTAGAATAGAAAAACTGAGAAAAGACATCAGACAGCTAACACAATTTATAAGAAATGAAATATCAGATAAAAAACGAAAAAGTTCAGGTACAATCTCACAACAAGAAGCGATAGAGCAATTAGATGAAAAGAAGCAGAAATTACAAGCATTGGCCAAACGACTTAGGAATTACAAAAAAAAGTGAAAATAGAAGGAAACAAAACCAAACGTTCAACACAAACCAAAAGAAATTTTATCAGACAATATATAACACACACATTAAAATAGACAATCCACCAAACATAACAGACATGGAACACTTCTGGAGCAACATATGGCCAAACCCGGTACAACATATCAGACATGCGCGGTGGATACAAGCAGAAACAGACACATACAATATGATACCACAAATGCCTGAAGTGATAATTTTGCAACTTGAAGTCACCCGAGCAATTAATTTTACGCACGGCTAAAGAAATTCACCTCAACACATTCACATCTAACTAAATTATTTAACAGTTACATTGCAGACCCATACACAGTCCCTGATACACTTACACACGGAATAACTTATCTGAAACCTAGAGATCAAGCAGACACATCAAACCCAGAAAAATATCGCCCCATAACATGCCTACCAACAATATACAAAATATTAACTTCAGTCATTACACAGAAATTAATGACACATACAACAAAGAACAAAATTATAAATGAAGAACAAAAAGGCTGCTGCGAAGGAGCATGAGGATGTAAAGAGCAACTGATAATAGATGCAGAGGTGACATATCAAGCTAAAAGTAAACAAAGGTCCCTACACTATGCATACATTGATTACCAAAAAGCTTTTGATAGTGTACCCCACTCATGGTTACTACAAATATTGGAAATATACAACGTAGATCGTAAATTGATACAGTTCCTAAACATAGTAATGAAAACTTTGAAAACCACACTTAATATCCAAACAAATTCAAATAATATCACATCACAACGAATACAGATTAAGCATGGAATATACTAAGGAGACTCATTACGTCTTTTCTGGTTCTGCCTTGCTCTGGACCCATTATCCAACATGCTAAATAATACAAATTATGGATATAGTAGTACTGGAACATACCAACACAAAATCACACATTTGCTATACATGGATGATCTAAAACTACTGGCAGCAACAAATCAACAACTCAACCAATTACTAAAGATAACAGAAGTATTCAGCAGTGATATAAATATGGCTTTTGGAACAGACAAATGTAAGAAAAATAGCATAGTCAAGGGAAAACACACTAAACAAGAAGATTACATATTGGATAACCACAGCGACTGCATAGAAGCGATGGAAAAAACACATGCCTATAAATGTCTAGGATACAGACAAAAAATAGGAATAGATAATACAAATATTAAAGAAGAACTAAAAGAAAAATATAGACAAAGACTAACAAAAATACTGAAAACAGAAGTGACAGCAAGAAACAAGACAAAAGCTGTAAATACTTACGCTATACCAATATTGACCTTCTCATTTGGAGTAGTGAAATGTAGTAACACAGACCTAGAAGCACTCAATACACTTACACGATCACAATGCCACAAATGTAGAATACATCACAGACATTCAGCAACAGAAGTATTCACATTAAGCAGAAAGGAAGGAGGAAGGGGATTTATCGACATAAAAAACCTACATTATGGACAGGTAGACAATTTAAGAAAATTCTTTATAGAACGAGCAGAAACTAGCAAAATACACAAAGCAATCACTCATATAAACACATCGGCTATACCATTGCAATTTTATAACCACTTCTACAACCCCTATATCACATAAAATCAACAGATACAAAGAAAGTAAATTGGAAAACGAAAACTCTACATGGCAAGCACCCGTATCATCTAACACAGCCACACATCGATCAAGACGCATCCAACACATGGCTAAGAAAAGGCAATATATACAGTGAGACGGAAGGATTCATGATTGCAATACAGGATCAAACAATAAACACCAGATATTACAGCAAGCATATTATTAAAGATCGCAGTACCACAACAGATAAATGCAGACTTTGCAAACAACAAATAGAAACAGTAGATCACATCACAAGCGGATGTACAATACTAACAAATGCAGAATACACCAGAAGACATGACAGTGTAGCAAAAATAATACATCAACAACTTGCCATACAACATAAACTAATAAAACAACACGTTCCCACATACAAGTATGCACCACAAAATGTACTGGAGAATGATGAATACAAATTATGCTGGAACAGAACCATTATAACAGATAAAACAACACCACATAACAAACCTGACATCATACTCACCAATAAAAAGAAGAAATTAACACAACTAATCGAAATATCCATACCCAATACAACAAATATACAGAAGATAACAGGAGAAAAAATTGAAAAATACATCCAACTGGCTGAGGAAGTCAAGGACATGTGGCATCAGGATAAAGTTGACATTATACCAATTATACTGTCAACTACAGGACTCGTACCACACAATAGCCACCAGTAAATCAACGCAATACAGCTACATCCAAAAGTATATATACAACTACAGAAATCTGTAATTATTGATACATGTTCAATTACACGAAAGTTCCTAAATGCAATGTAACATATACCGTACAGTAAAAAGGAAGTCACGTTTGATCAAGGTCCGCGTCACTTTCCATTTTTAAGCAGACATAACGTCTGAGAAAGGAAAGATAATAATAATAGTAATAACAATAATAATAATCCCAATTCACCTGTGGATTCGTTTCTTTCGTCTCGCTCTTGCTGAAGACGGAGACTGTGAGCAAAGCTACTGAGTTCCGGTAAGCCATTCAAACAGATGATGAAGGGAAACTGTAATCCGCCATTACGTGCAAGCTTACGAGTGTGAGGACATGTGACATTAATATCAGTATCTATCAACATACCTCGGATGTAATATATACAATTGACTAAAAGTACTCATTAAAATCTATTCAGTGCCTCTCGTACATTAATAATCCACTTTTTCTGTCCAGACGCCTACCCTTGACGATGGAAATTTGTTTACAATATTCCTCGCCCCAAACCAGAGAAGTAAAGCCTACGTGATAATAAAAACAATTTTTTAAGCGATTGGGTAAAAAAAAACATGTAATAATATAGGACGGGCGTTCAATGAGTAATGCAACACATTTTTTTCTGAAACCAGGTTGCTATTATTCGGGATTAAAATATGCAATATTATTCCCCACTCTTTTGTTTACAAAGCCATATTTTTCAACATATCTCCGTCCAATGCAACGGCCTTACGCCATCTTACTGCGAGGGCCTGTGTGCCCACATGGTAGCACTCTATTGGTAGACACCAGAGCCAACGCCTTGCTGCATCAATAACCTCCCCATCATCCACGTACTGCTTGCTACGGACTGCATCCATCATTGGGCTAAAGAGAAGGAATTCGGAATGCTCGAGATCAGGGCTGTAGGATGGATGAGGAAGAACAGTCGAATGAAGTTCTGTGAACTCCTCCTGCGTGCGTAGACTCGTGTGAGGCCTTGCGTCATCATGGAGAAGGAGAACTTCGTAAGTATTTTTGTGGTGAGGAACAAGCTGAAGTCGTTTCTTCAGTTTCCAGAGGGTAGCATTGTGCTACGAGGTGCATTCAAGTTCTAAGGCCTCCGATTTTTTTTCTAATTAACTACTCACCCGAAATCGATGAAACTGGCGTTACTTCTCGACGTAATCGCCCTGCAGACGCACACATTTTTCACAACGCTGACGCCATGATTCCATGGCAGCGGCGAAGGCTTCTTTAGGAGTCTGTTTTGACCACTGGAAAATCGCTGAGGCAATAGCAGCACGCTTGTGCGGCCACGGAGAGTGTCTTTCATTGTTGGAAAAAGCCAAAAGTCACTAGGAGCCAGGTCAGGTGAGTAGGGAGCATGAGGAATCACTTCAAAGTTGTTATCACGAAGAAACTGTTGCGTAACGTTAGCTCGATGTGCGGGTGCGTTGTCTTGGTGAAACAGCACACGCGCAGCCCTTCCCAGACGTTTTTGTTCCAGTGCAGGAAGGAATTTGTTCTTCAAAACATTTTCGTAGTATGCACCTGTTACTGTAGTGCCCTTTGGAACGCAATGGGTAAGGATTACGCCCTCGCTGTCCCAGAACATGGACACCATCATTTTTTCAGCACTGGCGGTTACCCGAAATTTTTTTGGTGGCGGTGAATCTGTGTGCTTCCATTGAGCTGACTGGCGCTTTGTTTCTGGATTGAAAAATGGCATCCACGTCTCATCCATTGTCACAATCGACGAAAAGAAAGTCCCATTCATGCTGTCGTTGAGCGTCAACATTGCTCGGCTACATACCACACGGGCAGCCATTTGGTCGTCCGTCAGCATTCGTGGCACTCACCTGGATGACACTTTTCGCATTTTCAGGTCGTGATGCAGGATTGTGTGCACAGAACCCACAGAAATGCCAACTCTGGAGGCAATCTGTTCAACAGTCATTCGGCGATCCCCCAAAACAATTCTCTCCACTTTCTCGATCATGTCGTCAGACCGGCTTGAGCGAGCCCGAGATTGTTTCGGTTTGTTGTCACACGATGTTCTGCCTTCATTAAACTGTCGCACCCACGAATGCACTTTTGACACATCCATAACTCCATCACCACATGTCTCCTTCAACTGTCGATGAATTTCAATTGGTTTCACACCACGCAAATTCAGAAAACGATTGATTGCACGCTGTTCAAGTAAGGAAAACGTCGCCATTTTAAGTATTTAAAACAGTTCTCATTCTCGCCGCTGGCGGTAAAATTCCATCTGCCGTATGGTGCTGCCATCTCTGGGACGTATTGACAATGAACGCGGCCTCATTTTAAAACAATGCGCATGTTTCTATCTCTTTCCAGTCCGGAGAAAAAGAAATCGGAGGCCTTAGAACTTGAATGCACCTCGTACGTGTGGGACGGACTGCTGGGCTTCTGCAGCCCATTGTGGGCGGGCTGTCCACTCGCTGGGCCACTGGCCCGCCTCAATCCCGCTGAACCCGCACCGGCCAGAGGTGTACAAATTCTCTTTGCAGCCTGCCTGCCCCTAGTCCCGCTGCAACCATTGAAGCAGTTCAACCTGCGGCAACACAGACAGAAGGGTGCATGTGTACTGAAGCACAGTGGTTAAAGCAGCCATCTTCGGCCTCCGAAAGCCTGGCAAGCTTCACGGGGTTCGTTATGCCTGCTGCACTCGACAACAGGTTGCGGTATCAGCCTCTCTAGGAATATGTCTGCGTAGGTAGTTAAAAAAAAAAAGTGTGTGAAATCTTATGGGACTTAACCGCTAAGGTCATCAGTTCCTAAGCTTACACACTACCTAACCTAAATTATCCTAAGGACAAACACACACACACCCATGCCCGAGGGAGGACTCGAACCTCCGGCGGGACCAGCCGCACAGCTGGCGACTGCAGCGCCTCTGACCTCTCGGTTAATCCCGCGCGGCGTAGCTAGTTTCACAGCAGCTTATTTATCATAACGATGAGAGCATCAAAATTAACCGACCAAACTTAAAGAAGACTGAGGAGAAATTAAGATTCGGGGACTATATACCAGTCCCGAAACGAAGCCCAAGCCCAGCAGGAGAAAAGTTTTAGTGTGTTTATGAGGCAGCTTCAAATAAATCGGAAGGTGTCTCGCAATAAAAACAGTGTAAAAATTTATTAATCAACCATTCGGAAATCTGGAGTATGTTACAACCTGTTTGTAGGTTTTACCAGCAGTTTCCTCATTCCATAAATACTTTGAAAGAGGGAAAAGTATGTGCACATGTGTACTAAGAGCTTGAGGCCATTTAGCAGTACATATATTTTCCAAATTTAGGGCAAATATTGACGGAAATAGGAAAGAAACATGGATTAGTTGGTATTAAAAACAGCGTCCTGGTGGTACACAACGTAGTGCGAAGAAAGCTCAGTATGAAACTAAAGCTTCTTCTTTCAGACAAATACTTTCTAGAATAATTAATACGAAAAATGAACTTTATGTTCGTTAAAACGCTTTCGGGTGATGAATAATGAACTATGTTGCCCACTTAGAACGAATTCAGCGAACCCGCAATACACGTCCTGGAAAAAGTAGTTGAAATTGGTATAAGTGGTGTTATATTTGGCTGAAACACGCTAAGGTCACAGAAACTAGACTTCCAAACCCTTATTTCGATTGGCTTTGCAGTGTAATAGACTTCTTCAGGTACTTAGGCGTAAGTACGAAGGGTCTCGACTTTCATATATGTTTCTACTTACCATAGAAGACATACATCAGAGGTAACTTGATGATGGTTCGGATTCAAATGGCCAGTTCTAGGCGAAAGAGGATGAAGTTGCAGAGACACCGTTCATTTCATCCATCCATATACATATTTTTTGAGCCTAGTTTTGTGATACTCAGGTAAAAAAAATACTTGCCATCAACTTCAGAAACCTAGTCAAAACACTAAAACGAAAGTGTACAGAATAAACTGCTACGTAGCGCATCACAGCCGGAAGACGCTTCCTTTAGCCTGCTCGAGTAGGACGTAGCGTGGCTTGGATGGGAATAAAGCAGCCTGCCCATTGTGCGGATAGCACGCGGCAGCTTGCCCGCCTGACCAGCAGGCAAGCACGGGCAGGTTAAAAGCGGGACGTGTGCACCTCCGGTGCCGGCACCCTGGCTGTGGCTGGCTCGTTCGCCCCGGCCAGCACGCCCACCTTCTGCTCGCCAGCCGCGGCCTCGCCCGAGCCGCAACACACACTCCGCACGCTGTCTGCAGCGCTCACCTCATCCACGTGTTCAAGAGCTATTCTGCCAAAGCACAAACCGTCACAAGTACTTTTACATTCCCATACAAGGGATTTAATGAAATATACTTAAAAATATATCGACTCCACATTTAATCACCACAACGCATGGTACCTGCATAATATTCTCAAGAAGCAAGAAGTAGGAATCAGGAAGCTCAGTGTTTATGGTTCGGTACCTCAGTCGGTAAAATCGGAACGATTATACACTGAAGCGCCAAAGAAAGTGGTACAGGCATGCGTATTCAAGTACAGAGGAACGTAAACAGGCAGAATACTGCGCCGCGGTCGGCAACGCCTAGACAGGCTGGTCCATTCATCGTGACCGGGCCAAATATCTCACGAAATAAGCGTCAAACGAAAAAACTATAAAGAACGAAACTTGTCTAGCTTGAAGGGGGAAACCACATGGCGCTATGGTTCGCCCGCTAGATGGCGCTGCCATAGGTCAAACGGATATCAACTGCGTTTTCTCAAATGGGAACCCCCATTTTTATTACATATTCGTGTAGCACGTAAAGAAATATGAATGTTTTAGTTGGACCACTTTTTTCGCTTTGTGATAGATGGCGCTGTAATAGTCACACACATATGACTCACAATTTTAGACGAACAGCTGGTAACCGGTAGGTTTTTTTAAATTAAAATACAGAACGTAGGTACGTTTGAATATTTTATTTCGGCTGTTCCAATGTGATATATGTACCTTTGTGAACTTATCATTTCTGAGAACGCATGCTGTTACAGCGTGATTACCGGTAAATACCACATTAATCCAATAAATGCTCAAAATGATGTCCGTCAACCTCAATGCATTTGGCAATACGTGTAACGACAGTCCTCTCAACAGCGGGTAGTTCGCCTTCCGTGATGTTCGCACATGCATTGACAATGCGCTGACGCACGTTGTCAGGCGTTGTCGGTGGATCGCGATAGCAAATATCCTTCAACTTTCCCCACAAAAAGAAATCCGGAGACGTCAGATCCGGTGAACGTGCGGGCCATGGTATCATGCTTCGACGACCAATCCACCTGTCATGAAATATGTTATTCGATACCGCTTAAAACGCACGCGAGCTATGTGCCGGACATCCATCGTGTTGGAAGTACATCGCCGTTCTGTCATGCAGTGAAGCATTTTGTAGTAACATCGGTAGAACATTACGTAAGAAATCAGCATACATTGCACCATTTAGATTGCTATCGATAAAATGAGGGCCAATTGTCCTTCCTCCGATAATGCCACACCATACATTAACCCGCCAAGGTCGCTGATGTTCCACTTGTCACAGCCATCGTGAATTTTCCGTTGCCCAATAGTGCATATTATGCCGGTTTACGTTACAGCTGTTGGTGAATGACGCTTCGTCGCTAAATAGAACTCGTGCAAAAAGTTTGTCAACGACCGTAATTTCTCTTGTGCCCAGTGGCAGAACTGTACACGACGTTCAAAATCTCCGCCATGCAATTCCTGGTGCATAGAAATATGTTACTGGCGCAGTCGATGTTGATGTAGCATTCTCAACACCGACGTTTTTGTGATTCCCGATTCTCGCGCAATTTGTCTGCTACTGATGTGCGGATTAGCCGCGACAGCAGCTAAAATACCTAGTTGGGCATCATCATTTGTTGCAGGTCGTGGTTGTCGTTTCACATGTGGTTGAACACTTCCTATTTCCTTAAATAACGTAACTATCTGGCGAACGGTCCGGACACTTGGATGATATCATCCAAGATACCGAGCAGCATACATAGCACACGCCCGTTGGGCATTTTGATCACAATAGCCATACATCAATACGTTATCGACCTTTTCCGCAATTGGTAAACGGTCCATTTCAACAGGGGTAATGTAGCACGAAGCAAATACCATCCGCAATGGCGGAATGTTACGTGATACCACGTACTTATACGTTTGATTATTACTGCGCCATCTATCACAAAGCGAAAAAAGTGGTCCAACTAAAACATTCATATTTCTTTACGTACTACACGAATACGTAATAAAAATGGGGGTTCCGATTTTAAAAACGCAGTTGATATCCGTTTGACCTATGGTAGCGCCATCTAGCGGGCGAACCATAGCGCCATCTGGTTTCCCCCGTCAAGCTAGACAAGTTTCGTTCTTTATAGTTTTTTCGTTTGACGCCTATTTCGTGAGATATTTGGCCCGGTCACGATGAATGGACCACCCTGTCTAGGCGTTGCCGACCGCAGCGCAGTATGCTGCCTGTTTACATACCTCTGTACTTGAATACGCATGCCTGTACCACTTTCTTTGGCGCTTCTGTGTATAATCGTTCCGATTTTACCGACTGAGGTACCGAACCATAAACACTGAACTTCCTGATTCCTACTTCTTGCTTCTTGAGAATATTATGCAGGTACCATGCGTTGTGGTGATTAAATGTGGAGTCGATATATTTTTAAGTATATTTCATTAAATCCCTTGTATGGGAATGTAAAAGTACTTGTGACGGTTTGTGCTTTGGCAGAATAGCTCTTGAACACGTGGATGAGGTGAGCGCTGCAGACAGCGTGCGGAGTGTGTGTTGCGGCACGGGCGAGGCCGCGGCTGGCGAGCAGAAGGTGGGCGTGCTGGCCGGGGCGAACGAGCCAGCCACAGCCAGGGTGCCGGCACCGGAGGTGCACACGTCCCGCTTTTAACCTGCCCGTGCTTGCCTGCTAGCCAGGCGGGCAAGCTGCCGCGTGCTATCCGCACAATGGGCAGGCTGCTTTATTCCCATCCAAGCCAAGCTACGTCCTACTCGAGTAGGCTGAAGGAAGCGTCTTCCGGCTGTGATGCGCTACGTAGCAGTTTATTCTGTAGACTTTCGTTTTAGTGTTTTGACTAGGTTTCTGAAGTTGATGGCAAGTCTTTTTTTTTACCTGAGTATCACAAAAGTAGGCTCAAAAAATTAGAATATGGATGGATGAAATGAACGGTGTCTCTGCAACTTCATCCTCTTTCACCTAGAACTGGCTATTTGAATCCGAACTATCATCAAGTTACCTCTGATGTATGTCTTCCATGGTAAGTAGAAACATATATGAAAATCGAGACCCTTCGTACTTACGCCTAAGTACCTGAAGAAGTCTATTACACTGCAAAGCCAACCGAAATAAAGGTTTGGAAGTCTAGTTTCTGTGACGTTAGCGTGTTTCAGTTAAATATAACACCACTTATACCAATTTCAACTAATTTTTCCAGGACGTGTATTGCGGGTTCGCTGAATTCGTTCTAAGTGGGCAACATAGTTCATTATTCATCACCCGAAAGCGTTTTAACGAACATAAAGTTCATTTTTCGTATTAATTATTCTAGAAAGTATTTGTCTGAAAGAAGAAGCTTTAGTTTCATACTGAGCTTTCTTCGCACTACGTTGTGTACCACCAGCACGTTGTTTTTAATACCAACTAATCCATGTTTCTTTCCCATTTCCGTGAATATTTGCCCTAAATTTGGAAAATATATGTACTGCTAAATGCTTATTTCGTGAGATATTTGGCCCAGTCACTATCAATGGACCACCCTGTATAAGTCAAGTGTCTGGCGCAGTTGTTGGATCGGTTACTGCTCCTACAGTGGCATTTTATCAATATTTAAGTGAGTCTGAACGTGGCGTTATAGTTGGCGCACGAGCGAGGGGACACGGCATCTCCGAGGTAGCGATGAAGTGGGGATTTTCCCCTTACCATCACTTCACAAGAGTACCGTAAATAACAAGAACCCGGTAAAACATCATATCTCTCATACCACTGCAGCGAGAAAAAGAGCCTGCAAGAATGGGACCCACGACGACTGAAGAAAATCGTTCACCGTGACAGAAATGCAGCCCTTTTGGAAATTGCTGCAGATTTCAGTGCGGTGCCATCAACAAGTTTTAGCTTGCTATCTGTTCAACGAAACATCATCGATATGGGCTTTCGGAGCCAAAGCCCCACTCCCGTAACCTTGATGACTGCACGACACAAAAGCTTTACGCCTCGCCTGGGCCCGTCAAGACCGACATTGAACTGTTAATGACTGGAAACATCTTACCTGGTCGGACGAACCACGTTTCAAACTGTATTGGACGTGTACAAGTATGGAGACAACCTCATGAATCCATCGACCCTGCACGTCAGCAGTGACTGTTCAAGGTGGTGGAGGCTCTGTAATGGTGTGAGGTGTGTGCAGTTAGAGCAATATGGGACCGCTGATACATCTAGATACGACTCTGACAGGTGACACGTACGTAAGCATCCTGTCTGATCACCTACATCCTTTCATATCCACTGTACATTTGGACAGACTTGGGCAATTTCTGCAGAACAGTGCAACACCCCACACTTCCAGAATTGCTATAGAGTGGCTCCAGGAGCACTCTTCTGAGTTTAAACACTTCCGCTGGCCATCAAACTCCCCAGACATAAAAACTATTGAGCGTCCCTGGGATGCCTCGCAACGTGCTGTTCAAATGAGATCTCCACCACCTTGTATTCTTACGAATTTATGGACAGCACTGTAGAATTCATGGTGTCAGTTCCGTCAGACATTAACTGAGTGCATGCTACGTCATGTTTCGGCACTTCCGAGTGCTCGCGGTGGCCCTACTCGATATTAGGTGTACCAGTTTCTTTGGCTCTTAAGTATATGATTACCTTCCTGTGCAACTGTCTGTCTGCTGTCCGACTGTTAAGAACTATTTTTCCCAGGAATGGATAGACATATCAAGTTGTAATTTACGTCAGTACTAAGATCTGTGGTCCCTGGGCGATGTAACAAATTGTAGCTTCTACCTCAGTGCTACCCAAAAACACTGCGACTTATGTCATATATTTTGTTATCTTGCCAAAATCGACATCAATAACAGGCAAAAATCCTCGAAATGCCCGATTCCCGGGATGTATGACTATCTATACAGGATGAGTCACCTAACGTTACCGCTGGATATATTTCGTAAACCACATCAAATACCGACGAACCGATTCCACAGATCTAACGTGAGGAGAGGGGCTAGTGTAATTGTTTAATACAAACCATACAAAAGTGCACGGAAGTATGTTTTTTAACACAAACCTACGTTTTTTTAAATGGAACCACGTTAGTTTTGTTAGCACATCTGAACATATAAAGAAATACGTAATCAGTGCCGTTTGTTGCATTGTAAAATGTTAATTACATCCGGAGATATTGTAACCTAAAGTTGACGCTTGAGTACCACTCCTCCGCTGATCGATCGTGTGTATCGGAGAGCACCGAATTACGTAGGGATCCAAAGGGAACGGTGATGGACCTTAGGTACAGAAGAGACTGGAACACGTACGACACGTCCACGGTGGTGTTGGGCAGAATTATAGTGAACTCTGGTGCCAATGTGACATCATTAACCCACTTTATGAACTTCTGAGCTCTTGCTTTTCTCTCTCGCATGTGTAGACAGACTCCTTACTCTTTGAAACATCGTCGAGCGCAAGGGTGATGTCAAAGGGACCGCGCTTTTGCACCATTACCGAGGAATGTTTTTGACACCTTTGAGCCAAATTTCAAGTTTATACATCGTAATGGGAGACAATTACGGAGTTTCGAACAAGCGATCCTTTAATTCTGTTGCGCAGTGTACTTCAGGCCGAACCACATCAAAAATAGTATTACCTTCGTCGTTTGTTGCTAACACTACCCCGTTTGCCTAACTGTCCAGATCTAGCGGTACCAACCCTGTGAAATCACATCCATTACGAACTTCCAGGGTAAATAAACAGTTGAAGTCTACATCTACAGATGCCTTCTTTGCCTCTGATTCCTGCTGCCACTATTTTCGTGCTGTCTACAGCCTCCTCACAATTCTTCGTTACCCTATACAGTCTCTATAGCAAATATACTCGTGCATTTTTTTTCCTCTATTGCAGTTACCACTACCCCTTCTTCTCATTTCATCTCTGTCCTATTTCTTGCATATTTCGTTCTGTTCCATTCTTGACCTCAGTTGGGAGAAAATTAGGTTCCATCTGTTGCCTCGGTTGACTACTATTTTGGTGCTCATTGCCGTTCTGTGTGCCATTCATCATGTTTCTATAACTCAGCTGATTCCCGCGATTGCTGGACTGTAAGTAATTATTGATACCTCGCTCGGAACGCTCTCTGTCTGAGTTTTGCACCTCCTGCCAGTTTCACTCTCACTGAGTATTTCTGTTACCCGTTTTATGCCTGGCGCTCTGGCCGAGTGGTTCTAGGCGCTTCAGTCCGGAACCGCGCTGCCGTTACGGTCGCAGGTTCGAATCCTGCCTCGAGCATGGATGTGTGTGTTGTCCTTAGGTTAGTTAGGTTTAAGTAGTCCTAAGTCTAGGGGACTGATGACCTCAGATGTTAAGTCCCATAGTGCTTAGAACCATTTGAACTCGTGTTATACACGTTTCCTTTGTTTCGCTTGCACGTAGCATTGTCCATGCGCTCCACAAAATCAAGAAGACCGTCTGTCGTCTCAGTGGGGCTATGGACTAGGTCCTGTTGGCAGGTAATCCATTAGGCGCCTCTTTTAGAGTGGGTACATCCGTCAGACTGACTAACGATTTACCCAGATGCACCACTTCCTGCAGTTCAAGTCGGCAGATTCCGCGCATTTTCCTATGATTATTACTGAGGCATGGCCCAGTCAAAAAACATTCTGCAACTGCAGCTGCTTTTCTACACACCAGTATTTGTACAACAAGAGCGCTTCAAACGTGACGTAATCACTTTTTTCTCTTTATTGTTATTTTCATACCTTTACAATAAATGTAGGCCGGCAGCGGCCTATCTACGCCGCTCTTCGGCCACAGTGAACACATACAGGAAACAGAAAGACAAAGAAACAAACAAACATGGTGGACAAAAATGGGAGACAGACATAGTAAAATAAATGAACCCGTTCTCGGGCTCACTGTTTGGATAAAACAACGTTCATCACTGTGCACAACGGAGAAGAACGAGTTTACACACGTGAACGGAGGAGCACAAACGGAGAAACACTGAAGCACTGACGCGAAGACACACACGAGCACTGGCGAAGATCTCTGGCGCACGAGGATGCATCGTTCACACACAAAGCTGGGAACCTGCCAAGGGGGGAGGTGTGGATAGGAGGGAGAGGGGGAGGGGGTTGATGCCAGTGGGAGAGGAGAAGGGAGGGGGAGGGTAAAGGGTAGAGGGGGTGTGTGGAAGCACAGGGAGAGGGGGGAGGGGAGAGAGGGAGGAAGAGAGGAGGGTGAGAAGGGAAAGAAAATGGTTCAAATGGCTCTGAGCACTATGGGACTTAACATCTGTGGTCATCAGTCCCCTAGAACTTAGAACTACTTAAACCTAACTAACCTAAGGACATCACACACATCCATGCCCGAGGCAGGATTCGAACCTGCGACCGTAGCAGTCGCGCGGTTCCGGACTGAGCGCCTAGAACCGCTAGACCACCGCGGCCGGCAGAAGGGAAAGACAGTGCCCTGGAGGAAGAACACAGGGGCAGGAAGGGGAGGATTAAAGTTGGTAGGAGGGGTAGATGGAGGGGATGAGGGCATCATCAGGGAGGGGGAGTTGGCGGAAGCCACCTCGGGTAAGGGTATGGAGTTTGGAGAGATGGAGAGTGGGTGGGATGCGGGAGTACAGGTGCGGCAGCAGACAGGGGTGGAAAGGATGGGGGAGGCAAGCGGGTGAGGGTGATCAAGTTTGCAGGAGGTGTAAAGGATCTGTATCCATTCGAGGAAAAGGAGGAAGTGTGGGAACGGAATTAAGTCATAGAGGGTCCGCGTGGGGGAGGGAAGGTGGATGCGATAGGCGAGGTGGAGCGCATGTCGTTCCAGGATTTGAGGGGATTTGTAGGAGGTAGGAGGGGCGGCGAACCATGCGGGATGGGCATAGCAGAGGATAGGGCGGATGAGGGATTTATAGGTGTGGAGGATGGTGGAGGGGTCCAGACCGCATGTGCGGCCAGAAAGGAGCTTGAGGAGACGGAGTCGGGAGCGTGCCTTGGCTTGCATCGTCTGGAGATGGGGGGTCCAGGAGAGGCGACGGTCAAGGGTGACGTCAAGGTACTTGAGGGTGGGGGTGAGGTTGATAGGACGGCCCTAGATAGTGAGATAGAAGTCGAGGTGACGGAAGGAAGGGGTGGTTTTGCCTACGAAGATCGCCTGGGTCTTGGAAGAATTGACGTAGAGCAGCCACTGGTTACACCAAGTGGTGAACTGGTCAAGATGGTATTGGAGAAGGTGGCGTAATCACTTAACGACACCGCGTTTTGGTTTGCTGAGGTTTGTGCACTACCATCAGGCTGGCGTTTGATAAACTTAATTTTTGAGTCGCCTGTTGTACTTTTGACGAAGCAGTCTTTGTACGACGCCAGTAAGTCCACCGCATGTAACCAGTTCTCGCCACTGAATATAATAAAGCAACACGCCTTTTTCCATGCTGGTCTCGGTTGAAAAAATGCAGAATTTGTTGTAGGACGTCGAGGAATATTCCTGCTTCAACCCCTAAATGTTTCATGAAGTTCCGATAGATGGTGGCGCTATACGTAGCATTCAAAATAGCGTCTGTAACGGAGGTGCGTTCGAAGCAGAGAGTTTCTTTTGACGGAAAACGAGAGCATCACAGATATTCACAGGCGTTTGCAGAATGTCTGCGGAGACCTGGCAGTGAACAAAAGCACGGCGGGTCGTTGGGCGAGGCGTCTGTCATCATCGCAAGAAGTTCGCGCAAACCTGTCCGATCTTCCGGGTGACGGCCGGCGGTATACAGCTGTGACTGCTGCAATGCGAGAAACTGAAGAAATGACGAGGCATGTTCGTCACCACAAAAATGCTAACAAACTTCTCCTGCTCCACGAGAACAGAAGGCCTCACACAAGATCTGCGCATCCACGAGGAGCTCATAAAACATCATTGGACTGTTCTTCCTCATCCTACCCTACAGGCCCGATCTCGCTCTTTTCCTGCTTCCATCTTTTGGCCCAATGAAGGATGCACTCAGAGGGAAGCAGTACGTGGATGATGGGGAAGTTATTAATGCAGCAAGACGTTGGCTCCGACGTCGCCGGCCGGAGTGGCCGAGCGGTTCTAGGCGCTACAGTCTGGAACCGCACGACCGCTGCGGTCGCAGGTTCGAATCCTGCCTCGGGCATGGATGTGTGTGATGTCCTTAGGTTTGTTAGGTTTAATTAGTTCTAAGTTCTAGGGGACTTATGACCACAGCAGTTGAGTCCCATAGTGCTCAGAGCCATTTGAACCATTTTGCTCCGACGTCGATCAGTAGTGTGGTACTATGACGGCATACAGGCCGTCCCAGCAAGATGGCGTAAGGCCGTCATATTGGTCGGGGATCATCTCGAAGAATAGGATTTTGTAGCGGAAAAAGTGGGCAATAATATCGTGTATTAGGATCCTGAATAAAACCGACGTGAGTGCAGAAAAAAATGTGTAGCCTTACTTATTGAATTCCCCACATATTTTAATTTTGGGCCCGCCATAAGTTTCATAGCTACTGCCTCCCTTTGTTTCATTAATACATTACTCCATGTGGTCTTTACGGATATAATCTATCTGATGGACCCGTAGCGTATATTAGGTCGAAGAACGACGTGTTATACACATTCTTTCAGGTTTTTGCTACAATTTACACCTTATTAACTCGCCATACTTACATCACGACAAGCTCCTTGCGGTGTAAAGAATTCATAAAGCGTCAATTACACGAAAAACTTGGAAGGATGTATCGATATAATTTGAATAAATAAATAAATGTAACAGTAGCTTTGAGAAGGTTTATTGATCTCCTGTTGGTTCACTGCTAGTTTCTTCACTATAAAGTCACGTTCTCAGGTGTCAAAAAACTACGAGGGTTGGAACTTAAATAGTGGCAACTATTTATTAACAACCGATACAAAAGAGTTACATGTTTGCGCCTGTTACTGTCCTTCAAAGTAGTCACCAGCGTTATGTAGAACCAGTTGCCAGCGATGTGGAAGGCGTAGTATACCGTTAGCAGAGCCTGTTCTATTGATGGTGCGAATGGAGCGGTCTAAAGTTATGGTGATTCTCGTGTACAACTGTGATGGTGTTGTCCTAACGCATTACGTTCCTCCACGGCAGACCGTCAATGCACAATATTACTTTTCGATTTTGGAGCATCACCTGCGACCAGCTTTTCGAAAGAAGCGGCAACACTTTCTGCGCAACCCACCCATCATTTTGCACGACAATGCGCCAGCGCATATAGCGCAAGCTGTGGCTGCTCTGTTCGGTCGATGGTACTGGGAAGTACTGTACCATCCACCATACTCCTCGGACTTAAGTCCTTGTGACTGATTTAATTCCGAAGATGAAGGAACCACTTCGTGGCATTCGCTTCAGAACTGTTCCAGAGATTCGACAGGCAGTAGACCGCTGCATTCGCGCCATCAACATAACAGGCTCTGCTAACGATATACTACGCCTTCCACATAGCTGGCAACGGGTTCTACATAACGCTGGTGACTACTTTGAAGGACAGTAACAGGTGCAAAGATGTAACTCTTTTGTATCGGTTGTGAATAAATAGTTGCCACTATTTAAGTTCCAACACTCGTACATGTTAAATCTCACATGTGGTCTATTGTCACATTTTTGATGTTTGCGTTTTTATGTTTTTACACTATGTTCAGCATGAGGGTAGGGGACATCTACGTTTTATTTAGAGGCGGCTTCCATGTCTAAAAAGGTCAGATGTTTGGCACCTGAGGATATGACTTTATAGTCACGAAACTAGTTGTAAAACAATGTTCTTACGGCAGCTGTTGCGATTATTTACTTATTCAAATGGATTTCTATACCTGAGGCTTCCCCACTCACCTAGTGATTTTTGTATAAGGATCTCAGCCTCGCACAGTACGGCAGTGTGCAGTCTGCCCGTTTCTGATTTTGCAGTGTCCATGTTTGCTGACACCTCTACGTCGCATTGTACTACATGACCTAACCTTTCGGACTCTGCTTTAACTGCAGATTCGGTTTCTATCGCTTTGTTCTCACACTCCGTCTTCATACCGTCTATCTTCTCCCATAAATCCTGCTTCACTGCACTTACGCGGTCTGCCAATTTCCATTCCACTTAATTAACTTGTGAGCAAATCCCCTCGAACACTAATTGGGGTTTCACAGTCTTATCATTGAATTGTCACCTAAGTTCCACGATTTGACTTCTCTAATCGCCCAGTTGTTTCTTTATCCCTTCATTACCTAGTGTGGAACACGGTGTTCCTCGATTTCAACTGGTGGCGGTACATCTACGTCTATATAGATACTCCGCAAGCTACCGTGTGGTGCGTGGCGGAGGGTGCCCTGTACCATTACTAGTCATACCCTTTCCTCTTCCACTAACAAACAGAGCGAGGCAAAAACGATTGTCTATATGCCTCCATATGAGCCCTGATTTCTCGTATCTTGTCTTCGTGGTCCTGACGCGCAATGTATATTGGCGGCAGTACAATCGTGTGGCAGTCAGCTTCAAATGCCGGTTCTCTGAATTTAATCAATAGTGTTTCTCGAAAATAACGTCACCTTCCCTGCAGAGATTCCCATTTAAGTTCCCGATGAATCTCCGTAACACTTAAGTGTTGTTAGAACCTGCCGGTAACAAATCGAGCGGTCCGCCTGGGAATTGCTGCGACGTCTTCCCTCACTCCAATCTGGTACGGATCCCAAACACTCGAACAGTACTCAAGAATAGGTCGCACCAGTGTCCTATATGCGGTCTCCTTTACAGGTGAACCATTCTCTTCTAAAATTCTCCCAATAAACCGAAGTCGATCTTTCGCCTTCCAAACCACAGTTCTCGCGTGCTCGTTGCACTTCATATCGCTTTGCAACGTTACGCTCAGATATTTAAACGACTTGACTGTAAGGACACCAGTAATACTATATCCGAACATTATAGGTTTCTTCTTCCTGCTCATCCGCATTAACTTACATTACCCCACATTTAGAGCTAGCTGACATTCATTTTGTCTAAATAGTCGTGTATCCTCCCACACTCGCTCCACTTCGACTCCTTACCGTACACCAGAGCATTATCAGCAAACGACTGCAGATTGCTGCCCAACCTGTTCGCCAAAACATTCACGAATAAAGAGAACAACAGCGGTCCTCTCACACTTCCCTCACGATACCCTTGCCTCTGATGAACAGTCGCCGTCGAGGACAACATCCTCGGTCGCACCGTCGTTAACAGCCTGCAGTGAGGCACCGTGTCAAACGCTTTCCGGAAATCTAGGAATATGGAATCTGCTTGTTGACCTTCGTCCATAGTTCCCAGTATATCACGTGAGAAATGGTCAAGCTGAGTTTCGCACGAGCGATGCTTTCTAAGACCATGCTAACTCGTGGACACAAGCTTCTCAGTCTCAAGAAAGTTTAATCTATTCGAACTGAGGATATTGTCAAGGATTCTACAGCAAACCAAAGTTAGGGGTGTTGGTCTGCAATTTTGCGGGTCCGTTCTTTTACCGTTCTTATACAATGGAGTCACCTGCACTTTCTTCCGGTCACTGGGGACTTTGCGCTGGACGAGAGATTCACGATAAATGCAGGCTAGGTAAGGGACCACTGTTGTAGGGTACTCTTTGTAAAACCAAACTGGGTTTCCATCCGGACCTGGTAATTTATTTGCTTTCAAATCTTTCAGTTGTTTCTCTACGCCACGGACGTCTTGCGCCAGTCTCACGACAATCGGAAACCGATATCATTTTGCTGTTTATGCGGTTTTTGGCTTCAGATCAATAAAAAACGGATGTATTTTGCTTTTCATGCGGTTTTTGTCCTCAGGGCAATTACATGCCAGTTTTTCCCATCCGATGGGGTACGACCTTGCCGTGCTGGATGGGCTTACCTAACTAACAGAGCCACAACTGTTGACTGCCAAACTTGCGCAGTCTCGCACATTGAACAGTAATGTGCAACTAAAACCGTAGCCGTCGTACTGTGATCCATCTGTCGTCTGTAGCAGACCCCATTTACATTAAAACGCTTGGAAAAGTTTTCGTACAACTTTTTTTTATCCCTTGAAGTTTCCACCTGCATCAATAATATTGAGCCGTGGCGAGCTGGCGCCAGTGTAATTTTGTTCATGTATTGTTGAGATCGATTGTGGCTGAGCTAAGCTATCTTTGCTTTTCGCGTGTCTCATCTTCTGGGTTGGTGGGCGAAGGGATTGGGTTGTTAGTCTTCGACGGGTAGCCCTCGCTGGGAGGCGAGTGTCAACGGCTCCCGTGGTGGCCGTTATACGTTGTGGTGTGAAATTGGTCGGGCGTTTTGGCGACATGGCCAGCTTGGAGATACAAGTTCTGTAACTTCGCTGGGAACAACTGAATAAGATTCTTTCGTAGAAAATTTAATGTAGTTTAATAGTGTGCTGAGATACTTTCGCTAGAGCCCGTAGTTTTCGAGTTATTCGAGAAAAAGATAAAAAAGTGGTCTTGAAACGCACCTCTACGCCCACACTCACCCTTCCCCCCCCCCTCTCCCCGCCCCCTCCGTTCAGGATTTTTAGTATGTTGTTAGTGGCACTCTTTCCTACCGCTGCACAAAAATTTGTGTCTACACGAGTTGTTTCCCCTATTTTTCCTTCGTTGACTGCAATAAAAGAGTGAGTTGCTGTAAACAGTTCAGCCATAGGATTACTCTCGTCAGAATCGAAAGCAAACCAACGACAAGAAAAATAGTTCAGATATACATACCGACACCACAAGCAGAAGATTAAGAGATAGAGAGACTATATAGGAGGACATTGAATAGGAAATTCAGAAAGGGGAGGGTGATGGTAATCTTACAACTGTGTTTTTCATTTATAATTAAAAATTTAATAATCACATATGATTAGAACACTGTAGTAGGGGAAAGAATAGACTATAGAGTTTGGGAGAATATGGGCTCAGTACAAATTTCAGCTGGTAACAGCACAGACACTGTTCAAGAATCGCAAGAGGAGGAAATATACTTGGAAACTGCCCAGAGAAATGGGAAGACAACATCTGGATTACGTCATGCTCAGAGATTTTGAAAACAGATGCTGTATTTTAATGCATACTCAGGAGCAGACATGGACTCAGATCACAATTCAGTAGAGTTGTAAAACTACCAGAAGCTACCGTAAACTATCACGAGTAAGCGTAGACTACTCTAGTTCTTCCTAGTAACTTGGTCAGTTAAGATAGTAACTGCGTTACCTGTATATGAGGTGTGTTGCACACCTGTCGATCGCTTTGTTTTCATATGCGATCAGTGTCGTCCTATATTCCCCCAGAAACCGCAAACAGTGAACCATCTAGAAACTGACTGAAAATATATAAAGTGCAGCACAACCCAAAGAACATTTTTGTTCTGCATAGTTATCCTCCTGTCTGTTACTTAAAAGTAAAGTATGTATAGAAAAATTGAAATTATCAGTATTTAGTTCAGGTCTCATTCGAAAACCGTTGATACTTAATGTGAAACTGAAGGATGTTGTAGTAAAAATACAAAAACAATGTAGATTTGTCATACAGCGCTAGAAAACGCAATTTCCTACATCGTTTCAATACTTTGTCGAGTTATAAAAATTAGTCATAAACAACTTATACACTCATCAATAATAATAGGAAACTCTTGCCTTTGATTATGATGATGAACGTTCTATTGAGTACAAAAAACAACAGTATTAATACAGATTTTTTTGTGTTTGGCATGTAAACTGTAATTGCATGAAAAGTAATCGCTTTGGTTACACAAAATCACAGACTTTACTCGATCAACTGATTTTATTACTTATAGAATGCAGTTTATATTTTGTAATGATACAGAATACACAATGGATTAGCACTGAACGATGTATGGTTTCGTTTATGTGCAAAACAAACAGAAAACAAGAAGTCGTCGCCTCCCATTATCTCTCTCACATATTCATTTACGTTTCTTTGCATACCAGTGAAACCAATACTACGTGTAATTCTACCATTTACTAAGTCATTTTTGTATTGTACCAAAACGACCGAACCGTAGTTTTGGTAGAGCGCAGCTCTATACTTTAGTAATCATGATGATTAGAGTGCAGTTTAACGGGATCGTCAGGAAAAATAAACGTGGAACGATGTGGAATACTCAATCACTGGGAGAGGAAAGGAAGGTTACTGTTTAACGTCCACTCCACATCATGGTCATTAGAGACGGAGCTGAAACTCAGATTAGGGAAGGATGAGGAAGGAAATTAGCCATGCCCTTTCAAAGGAATCATCCCGGCATTTGCTCGGAGTGATTTAGGGAAATCACGGAAACCTAAATTTGGATCATCGGACGTGGATTTGAACCGTCTCCCTCCTGAGTTTGAATCCAGTATGCCAACCAATGTGCCACCTCGCTTGTTGAATTACTGTACAATGAAGTTAAACATTAGAAATTCATGGAGGCTGAAGATATTGTGTGGGTAGTACAATAGGTAGTAAAACTGAATAAGAATGCACATTTTAGGAAGAGAAATTACAGGAGTTGGCAACAGAACAAATACTTCAACTGGCAGACGAAAGAGGGGTTTACACAAATGTCCAGGAAAATAAAGAAGTACAGCAACACACGTCGGTTAGGAATGAAATAAGTAAGGAATGTAGGAAGCTGAAGTGAAATGATTGCAGCAAAACGTGAAATAAATAGGAAAGGAAATGATCATTGGAAAGACAGAAGCAGAATTGAGAGCGGATAGGTGGAGAGAATGTGTTGATGACCTTTGCAAGAGTGAGGATCTATCTACTGACATGATAGAGGAAAGAATTTTTGGCAATTTGGAAGACATAGGGAACGCAAAACTACGGTCAAAGTTAGACAGAGCTTTGAAAAAATTACCATCAAACAAATCAGAAGGAATAGATAGCATTCCTTTGGAATTTCTAAAATCATTGGGGGCAGTAGCAACCAACGATTGTTCAAGTTCATGTATAGTATATATGAGACTAGAGATAATCCATCGGACTTTCGGAAGAATATCACCCACATAACCCTGAAGACAGCGAGGCCTGATAAATGTGAGAACTACCGCACAGTCAGTTTAACGGTTCACACAACCAAATTGCTCACAAGAATAGTATGTAGAGGAAAGAAAAAGGAAACTTCGTGCTTGTTAGGTGACGATCAATTTCGTTTTAGGCAAGGTAAGGCCACCAGAGAGGCAGTTGCGACGTTGCGTTTGATAACAAGCACGGCTTTTACATAGCTCAAAAAACTTTTATAGGATTTATAATCTTTCAACAACATATAACAGTGCGAGATGTTTTAAATTCTCTGAAAATAGGTATTAAGAATAGGGGAAGTCGAGTAATATGTATCAGGTGAGAGAACAAAGACAATGGATGACAAAGACTTTAGTGTATACACTCCTGGAAATGGAAAAAAGAACACATTGACACCGGTGTGTCAGACCCACCATACTTGCTCCGGACACTGCGAGAGGGCTGTACAAGCAATGATCACACGCACGGCACAGCGGACACACCAGGAACCGCGGTGTTGGCCGTCGAATGGCGCAAGCTGCGCAGCATTTGTGCACCGCCGCCGTCACTGTCAGCCAGTTTGCCGTGGCATACGGAGCTCCATCGCAGTCTTTAACACTGGTAGCATGCCGCGACAGCGTGGACGTGAACCGTATGTGCAGTTGACGGACTTTGAGCGAGGGCGTATAGTGGGCATGCGGGAGGCCGGGTGGACGTACCGCCGAATTGCTCAACACGTGGGGCGTGAGGTCTCCACAGTACATCGATGTTGTCGCCAGTGGTCGGCGGAAGGTGCACGTGCCCGTCGACCTGGGACCGGACCGCAGCGACGCACGGATGCACGCCAAGACCGTAGGATCCTACGCAGTGCCGTAGGGGACCGCACCGCCACTTCCCAGCAAATTAGGGACACTGTTGCTCCTGGGGTATCGGCGAGGACCATTCGCAACCGTCTCCATGAAGCTGGGCTACGGTCCCGCACACCGTTAGGCCGTCTTCCGCTCACGCCCCAACATCGTGCAGCCCGCCTCCAGTGGTGTCGCGACAGGCGTGAATGGAGGGACGAATGGAGACGTGACGTCTTCAGCGATGAGAGTCGCTTCTGCCTTGGTGCCAATGATGGTCGTATACGTGTTTGGCGCCGTGCAGGTGAGCGCCACAATCAGGACTGCATACGACCGAGGCACACAGGGCCAACACCCGGCATCATGGTGTGGGGAGCGATCTCCTACACTGGCCGTACACCACTGGTGATCGTCGAGGGGACACTGAATAGTGCACGGTACATCCAAACCGTCATCGAACCCATCGTTCTACCATTCCTAGACCGGCAAGGGAACTTGCTGTTCCAACAGGACAATGCACGTCCGCATGTATCCCGTGCCACCCAACGTGCTCTAGAAGGTGTAAGTCAACTACCCTGGCCAGCAAGATCTCCGGATCTGTCCCCCATTGAGCATGTTTGGGACTGGATGAAGCGTCGTCTCACGCGGTCTGCACGTCCAGCACGAACGCTGGTCCAACTGAGGCGCCAGGTGGAAATAGCATGGCAAGCCGTTCCACAGGACTACATCCAGCATCTCTACGACCGTCTCCATGGGAGAATAGCAGCCTGCATTGCTGCTAAAGGTGGATATACACTGTACTAGTGCCGACATTGTGCATGCTCTGTTGCCTGTGTCTATGTGCCTGTGGTTCTGT
Source organism: Schistocerca cancellata (assembly GCF_023864275.1). NCBI lineage: Eukaryota > Metazoa > Arthropoda > Insecta > Orthoptera > Acrididae > Schistocerca > Schistocerca cancellata. Next base: position 242,683,389 of record NC_064630.1, read on the forward strand.
CAGTGTGATCATGTGATGTATCTGACCCCAGGAATGTGTCAATAAAGTTTCCCCTTCCTGGGACAATGAATTCACGGTGTTCTTATTTCAATTTCGAGGAGTGTATATTAAAAAAAAGGGGGTGTTGTGCGATAGGAATGGCGTTTATCTCCTCTATTCTCCAGTCTATACGTCGAAGAAGCACAATGTACGAATTAAAACAAAAGATCCAGAACTAGGTAAGGATGAACGGATAATAAAAACATGATGAGATTCGCCGATTGCGTTGCTACCTCCAATGAAAGTGAGGAAGAACTGCAGGGCCTAATGAATGGAATAAACAGTCTTCTGAGAACAGAATAAGAGTTGACAGTAAACGAAAGACGACGAAATTATTGAGGAGTAACAGAAACGAGACTACCGATGAACTTGACGTCAAATTTGGGGACCACACACTAGGCGAACTTAAGGAATTCTGCTACCTTCGTAGCAAAATAACCGATGACGGACGATGCAAGGCGGATACAAGAAGCATAGAAGCACAGGAAACATATCTACTAGTATCAAACGTAAGCCTTAATTTGAGGGAGAAATTTCCGAGAATGTGCAGAAGACTCACCGCGAAGGAATTAGCCCAATGGGGCGGAATTTGGTAGATGCGATATATACATACAGACAAATAAATAATTATAATTTCAAAAAAATTGGATGATTTAGTCAAGAGAAAGAGCCTGTAAACTGAGCAAGTTAGTAACGCGTCGGTCCACTTCTGGCCCTTGTCCAAGCAGTGATTCGACTTGGCACTGATTGACAGAGTTGTTAGATGTCCTCGTCGGTGATGTTGTGACAAATGTTGTTCGGTTGGCGCGTTAGATCGTCAGAATCCCGAGCTGGCTGTAGGGCCCCGTGCATAATGCGCCAAACGTTCGCAAATGAGGAGAGATCTGCCGACCTTGCTAACCAAGGTAGGGTTTGACACGAAAGAAGACTAGCAGTAGAAACTGTCGTCGTGTATAGGCGGACACTATCTTGCTGAAACCGAGGTTGGCTTACTATGAGGCGCAGCAAAACGGGACGTAGAATATCGTCGACGTACCGCTGTGCTGTAAGGGTTTAAAGAAGAGATGGGGCCCCTCCACGCCCGCACCAACGTGGTGACCAAACCAAAAGATCTACTTTCACCTCCGTAAACATGTTAGTTATCTAGTAAGTGGATCACAGGATGCTGGGCTGTGATGTTGTCCGTGCGTCTGGGTAAGGCTACACATTAACACGGTCCATCAGGTGATAGATAGTGGACGAAACGCGAGTGAGGGTAGCGATTTGAAGAGCAGAGGGAAAAAAGTGCCATGGCTCGTGCCGTGGGAAAAAAACCTCTGCAACAGTGGGATGGGTAGTAAGAGCAGTAGTGGCTTACTAGCTGCGATAGCTCATGCAAGGTTAGATTTGTTAGTATAGGTATCATGCATCATTACCGTTACAAGCAATGGCGATGTGTCCCAGTTGCTGCAGCTGCTACATTCCTGGAACAATCAAGATCGTTATACAGTAGATCATCTCACTGTGTGGGGGATGTGTGGAGCTTGTTTGCATCCAGTGTACGGTACGGCTTCCCTGTGTGGTGCCAGTTATTCGACAGTGTATTTCAGCTGGATATCCAGTAATGGCGTCTGATTAACAGGGGCTCGCCTGTGCCGTTATGTTTGCGTATGCTTGACCATAGATGTTATGTCCTTACAAGTATGTCTTTTGGTCTTTTATGTTTCCATATATGGTTGTGGTCGTAGTTCCCCAGATTCAGAATAAACGGGTTCTGCGAATGTCTGGAGTTTCTGTATAGTCTTGTGGTGAGTTTGTGGATTACCTCCGTGGGAGTCTCAAGTCGGTATTCCCGGTGAAGGTCCGCGATGCGTGTGTATCGTGGAGCATTGCTTATGATTTTGAGTACTTTGTTTTGTATGAGCTGGAGACGGCGATGGCGTGTAGGCGCAGCGTATCCCCAGACAGGAGCTGCGTACGTCATCAGGGGTCGGATAAGTGTCATGTACATGGACCTCGACACCCTTCTGTTCAGTGTGCTACGCCTGTTGAGCATAGGATAGAGCTGTTTGAGCCTCGCGCTAGCTCGGTTGGCCATGTGTTGTATGTGGTCCCCCCAGAGTAATTTCCGGTCCAGCCAGACACCGAGGTATTTGACTTTCTCGCGGAAACGTATTGGACGTGCATGTAGAGTTATTGGTCTGCAGTAGCGGAAAAGAAATGGAACCCCAGACCATCACTCTTGGTTGTCGCGCCGTATGGCGGCCGACAGTCAGGTTGGTATCTTACTACTGTCTGGGGCATTTCCAGATACATCTTCGGTCTGCAATCTCATTGACTGTAGTAGAATTGCCCTCAGTGACGCATCCGACTTCGAACTGAGCCCAAATGTGTCTGGAGGTGCCCCGGACAGAAGTGAGATACCAACCTAACTGCCGTCCACCATTCGGTGCGACAATAGGGAGTCGAGGGTTTTGATGCCATTTCATTTCTTAGCGGGACCCATTGGTTGTCATCCGCAGCACTCGCGTGGAACATTCTATTCCCCGTGTTGTTGCTTTTCATGGCAAGCCATCGTGAGCTTACGTTTCGGCAACTTAATGCTCGCCCTTATGCGGGGAGAGTTTCTACTGTTTGTCTTCGTGGTTGTCAAACCCTACCTTGGCAATCAAGGCCGCCGGATCTCTCCCCAGTTGAGAACGCCCCCCCCCCCTTTTTCCCGTCATCTGCCCAGTTTCTCCCCACCTGCTCTCGGGTGTGGTATGTCATATTTGTGCCAATTTTTTAGTGCAGTGTTTAAGTGAGTGTTCAGTGTTGTGCGTCTTTCCACAGTGTTGCGAACAGAAATCATGCTGTCGCTGGGTGTGCATTTTATATCTCTTGCGAACAGAAACCAGACTGTCGCCGTGTTTTTTAATTGTCTGTCTCTTATTTTTTCTGCTTCCTGTGTATTTTATTAGCATCATCCACCCTGTGTTTTTATGTTTTAAGCTCCAGTATTTTCTGCCATTTTACCTTTAAGTCACCGATTTTATCGCCAACTGTTATTATTTTTATTATCTTCCTCTTTTTAAAACAAATTCTGTAGGCTGAAGAGCGGCGTAATAAGCTGCTGCCAGCCCGCCCCCTGTAGGGGGAATCGAAACTCAATAAAGGAAAAAAAAAAAATTGAGAACGTCTGGAGCATTACGGGAAGAGCCCTGGAACCAGCTGGGGATTTTGACGATCTAACGCCCCAAGTGGACAGTATTTGGCACAATGTCACCCAAGAGGACATCTAACAACTCTGAGAATGGATACCAAGCTGAATAACTGCTTGCATAAGGGCCAGAGATGGACGAATGCGTTATTGGCTTGCTCAGTTTTCAAGCGCTTTCTTTAGAAAAAATCACCCAATTCTTCTTCTGAAATTGGGTCAAAGTGAAATGTGTGTGTTTGGATTCCTAAGGGACCAAACTACTGAGGTCATCGGTCCCTAGACTTAAACACTACTTAAGCTAACTTAAGCTAAGAACAACACAAACACCAATGCCTGAGGGAGGACTCGAACCTCCGGCGGAAGGGGCCGCGCAATCCGTGACATGGCGCCTCAAACTACAGCAGGGCACTAGACGGTGCAGTAGTAGACAAGATGACGAGGAAGAATATATCCAACAAATAAACAAGGACGTTGTGTACATAGCCTCATTGGTGTTGGTGGGCAGTTGATGTTTATGGTCCGATGCTGCAACATTGCCGGCCATTGTGGCCGGGCGGTTCTAAGCGCTTCAGTCTGGAACCGAGTGACCGCTACGATCGCAGGTTCGAATCCTGCCTCGGGCATGGATGTGTGTGATGTCCTTAGGTTAGTTAGGTTTAAGTAGTTGTAAGTTCTAGGTGACTGATGACCACAGATGTTAAGTCCCATAGTGCTCAGAGCCATTTGCTGCGACATTGTCGCGACAAGTAGTCTGCTGTTCTGGGGAAGCCGCCAAAAGCGCTACTTCCTCCGCGGCGATAGAAAATAATTTTAAAGTCTCTCCTACAAAGGTGATGTACAATATGGTTACACAGAATATTATAATGGTTACAGAACAGACAAATCACAAGTTTGGACCATCGCTGGCCGCTGTAGGTCCGATGCACCAGCTACGTAATCGCTTTGCGCCGTTTTTTCATTTCCTTTTCGACGCTGCCGTAGCTCTCGCAATCGCTCGGCGCTGGACTTCTTAAGCTTTTTGGGTTCCTTTCGACTCGAGCTGACTTGCGTTTTCTGCAACTACGAACATATACACGAGTCACATGAGACGGCATCTTTCATTATTTCGTGATTTTCAATTATCACTTTCATTCCGGAGAATATTTTTACTGTCGCACTTTGGGTCCTAGTAGTGGTCCTCAGTCTCTTCGCAGTGACGAAAATCAGTGTCCTACCTAAACGTGTTTCCACGTTACTCCATTTACAGTTTTACACAAAGCTAATTCGTAACAGTCACGCACATGCTCTGACAGTGATGCGATGCCGTGGAAACAGTTTTATGGTATTAAAAAAATATTACACTTGCTAAAACACGTATTTTTTTATGATTAGTAAAATACGTTACTTGGCGACCTTTCTTTGCAAAGTCTCATATGGCATTGCATTTTCAATGTGTAAGCTTCGGAAAACGGCATTTTTTCCAAATTTTGTCAATATTTAACTCGTAGCGAGTATGAAGTTAAAAGTCTCTGTCTTCTGCGAAAATCATGTAAATATTATGAAATTAACATACGGTATCTGTGTAGCGTCTCTAAGAATTAGAGGATTCCATTCTCTATTTTCATTAGGTTCGGAGCTCCTTTTATTCTTGAAATATGTGACATTCTTGCATCAGGGAAAGTTTCGTACTTGAGAAATGGCAGGCACAAAAATTTGCGCAGCGGAAGACACAACACAGCGGGAGCCGACAATGCCAGTTGTTCGCTTTTGCGCTCAATGTCAACTGGCATCTAATTTAAATGAGACTCTAACGAAGCCTACTAACGCAAGTGCCACTCTGACATTTCCCCATATCGTTCCATTTAAATTTCGAGATGCTTCCTTTGAAAAATTTCCGCGATTTTCCAAAATCGCTCCATCCAAATGCCGGAATAGTTTCTTTGAAAAGGGAACGACCGATTTCCTTCCCCATCCTTTCGTTATCCGAGCCTGCGCTCCGCCCGTAATGACCGTTCTTCGATGTGACGTTGGGCTCCTCATTTTTTTTTTTCTTGCATTGAGATTAAGTGGTTGGCACAGGAGACGAAGTTGTGGCAGGTGGCATCAAACCATTGAGACGCCCTGACGAGAAAAAAGCTACGTATCAATCTCGGCTACGAATTCCGCGAAGTCCCCAAGTCAGCAGGCGATATTGCGCCGAATTTATCTGTCGTATCGAAGAGCAAATCTCTGGTGTGTCAACATGGGCGGCCGTGTCAACGGAGCGCGCGATAACGCAGAGAGCTGCCTTGTTGGGTTTGGCACAGGTTCGCAGTACGTCAACCAGCGGCGGATTTGACGACAGGTGAAGGAGGATCTTAATCCTCGTTTGCTCTGGAGCTTAGTCTAATGTAAGCAGTTTGCTCCTCACTCCTTATGCGGCACATCTTCCGGTAAGCCGTGCAAACTCGTCCACAATAAAAGGCGGTAGCCTTTGTCACATCCCCTTTGTGAAGCTCGCACGGCCTATATAAGCTGTTCCCTCCAGCTGTCCTACACATCAGTCAGCGAGGCCATCTCCAGGATCAAGGTAAGCCTGCTCACCCTCTGCTTGTTCATTCTGAAGCTGTTCTCTTGTTTCTGTTGTCCATGGCACTCGGGTACGGTTGCCTTCGACTGCAAAGTGCAATTACCTCACCGAAAGTCACGAGCAACTCGTTGTCGTAAACATTACTTTTTATTTTTTGGATACATTATGCACATCATCTTAATCTTAATGATGCACCTTTCATCGTTGGTTACAATGTTCGTCAAAGGAAAAATGGTCACCTTTATTTCGAAATTTATGAGGAAGGTTTTAGGTGACGGTTCTTCTCTGAACTTTGTAGTCTTCAGAGACCAAGCGGAAACAAACTTTTGGTTAACCAAAGACTTCTTGCATTTCCTGCACTCCATTGTGTTCTACTTCAAGTTTTGTTGTATTTCTTCTCCAATGAATTCATCCGCTCTTTCCTTGTCACGTGCCGTAATATAGTCCGAGCGCATGTACCCACCTCTTAAGTGTTTCCCATCTTTCCTAATACTGCTCGCGCCCATTCACACATCTCTTAAGCTAGCTTGAGTTTGAGACAAATTTCAGCAGCAAGCTTTTCCTCTTTAACAGGACATTCAGTGACAGCATGCTGCCATACGACCTTAATATGTACACACATTAGTGAGTTGGCTGTTTCTTCTCTACGTCGAACAGTCTTCTTGTGAACACGTCACTAAATTTACTATCTGATGTTTTCTGCATGGCCGTAACTGCATCACTAAGTGGACTACCACTGTCAGTAAAGACTAAGCATTTTGCGTACGCACATCTGCACTTCAGCACTTGACCTGCTGCACAGGGGAAATAAGCTTGCTCTTTCCACATACAATTGGAGGTGCTATCCAACCTAAAAACATACGACTTGTAATAGCTATAATTATTAGTCTGTAAATGACGTAAATACTGATGTACGGTTGTTAGGTACACCGTCCTCAGTCACCAATAGAAATATCTGCGCTTATACCTGTTACACCCTATATAACACAGGGTCAAGTCGTGGAAGTAAATGACATCACAATGAAATAAGATATGTGGAGTCAATAGATTACAGCAACGGTCGTTTTTACCATTGTGTCGGAATGGCACAAAGGGTTGGCGACGGCTTTCAGTATTACCTTATTAGTTTGCATTGATTGGTTGGTTGATTTTCTTTCTTTTTTTAAAAAAAAAATCTTTATTCAAAGTTAAGTATAATGATACATGTCAACCCACTACCTAACTACGTTAGTGGGTCCTAAATTTACAATCATATTACAATTACTGCAGCTTAATTAGCTAATACTACAGGTGTGTTTAGACTTCTATTATTTCACCAATACAGGCATTTCTGATTAACGATTTACTATTTCTCTATGCTACGTCTATCTTGGTTGCTAGTTGATTGTGACTAGTTCTCTACGGCTGTTGTTTATATTATGTATATTCAACTTTATCTGTATCTAAACTGTTCTACACTGCCTGCAGCATGTACGATCGCCCTTGATAGAAATAGGAGTAATATCTGTTGGTATTCGAGGGCAGTAGGCTACTTGCTGACAACTCTCCACACATCCAGTATCCTATTCATTCGTAATAACGTAACCACAATGTCACTCTTCAAGAACACTTACAGCTGAATTCCATCAATAGTGTTCACACAACACACGCAGACTGATGCACGCGCTGTAAGCGTCCCTTTAGAACGGTATGGGACGTCCTTCAGAGCCTTTCACTTCATGGACTCATAGTTATACACACGTATTTATCAGGCCATTGTTCAGTGCGAAGCAGAAGGTACTTGGTTCCTAGTAATTTGTCACAGATAGACACGACTGAAACTACAGTTCTGTATAACTCGCGCCACACTAGCTAATGCTCACATTGATGTGCACCTAGTGTACACTATGATATACAAAAGACATGAAACAGTGTTTTGATTCTGTTTTTAGGAGAGCTATTGTAACGACTCCGCAGCTATCAGCAACCAAACGTCTTTCAGCCTCCCACGTAACAAGCGTCCGGATCTCAGGAAGCAAGCGTTTTCGCTCCTGTGACTAGTCGACTTGCTTTTCTTAAATATAAGGCAGCCTTTTTAACAGCCAGAATATATAGAGTGTAAAGTACGACAGTGATAGACTTACAAAGGTTTTAGAGAGTGTTTTGAGGAATAAATTGAGAATAGGAACTCATCTCCGCAAATGTCATCCAACGATGATACAGAGCTTCGAAGTTGTAGAGGTTAATGCCTGCCGTTACTCTGACAGACCGCAGGCGTAATTCCCCCCACTAGACCCTCCGGCATATGGCGTTGTACGCATCAGCCGCTGTCACAATATGATAGCATCAGTGTACGAACCTAGATTTTTTCCCGAAACTGCAAATCAACAAGTGTTGACACCATTGAATTTAACCTGCTGTAGCCTCGTTGAATGACGTTTCCGAACATGTGTTTCCGTCCTCAGTTTGTTCCTCAATAGAGTGCTCCCACTATAATTTCGTGTGTCAGTGTAGTGTTGCTATATTCTGTACACAGGACGTTTCGAAGTCTTCGCATGAATAAGTCTAGTGTTGGCAGATCGCGTAATAGGGAACAGTTTTTGTCACAGAGTGTTGGCTGTCGTTTCGCGGCGGCGCTTGGCGTCTTTCGTTATGATTTATGTCCCAGGGCATAGACACTTTGCAGCATACGTATGCAATGCGCGTTGCCATCATCCAGTCATCTGATCCACGAGAAAAGAGGTAGTCCGATTAATTTAAAGTTCCTGATTTGCTTCTAACATATCCTTCTCCGCTTACAGACAATCATCCTTAAGGTTTCCTTGTTGAAAATCACTCTATCGTTTTACTAGGAGAGGTCGTATGCGGATGCTGCACACCTGGTTTGTAGACCCTGCTAGTTCGGTCAAATCTCGTTGCCTCAGGGCCGGCAAACAAAGCGCTAGCACCGCCGGGAAGCGTCAGCGAACACTGTGCCTCTAGCAAAAGTTGTTCTCCGTTAGGTGACCTGTTACCCCTGGACGTTTGATACAAAGACTTCGAAATATTGTGTATAGGGGCAACCAAGTCGTTCGACCAGTGCTTCTGTGAACATGCGCCGGTGGATCTGAGGCAGCTCCGGTGAGAAAAGTTTCTGCATTGTGGAGTAAACGTCACAAAGTCGAAGATGCATCCGTAACTCAACGCAAATGAGGATAATTCGCCTGGAGAAGCGGTGAAATGAAACGTGCTCCCAGGAAGCTTCAAAATAGTGCACTCTCCGCTACAGACAAAGATATCTAGTCTGTAAAGTGGCGAACTACCTCTCCGTAGCTCCTCAGTACCACCATTTGTCCTGTGGCACGCAGGTGTGGGGCAGTGTGGGCTGTTGGCAGAAGCCACACACCACGTTTACATTTTTCTGAACTATTCCAGTACCGTGATAATTTTCCTCGTTTGTCTTGTGTCACGCAGGCAAGAATTACAAAGCATTTACAAGTGTATTTTGTAGTGTTTTATGTTTAGTGTTTGTATGGAAATATCAACACAATGACTCAAAGGCACGGTTAACAAAAGCCTTCGACTCCACCTACCAGAATCGCTTTTTAGTCAGACGTACATTCAGAAAAGGCCATGCTTCTATGGCATACCGTCTACCCGAGGGAAGCAGCGGGCGCTAAACTAGTGCTATCCAAACTTCTCGGTTCGAAATTTGAAATAGTTACGTGTTTCATTGTTTTTGGAATTTCACCCCTTAAGGGGGTGATATAGGGGATGACAATCATCATGAAAACATTTCGTTACCTCGCTTAGAAATAAAGAAATACGTGTGAGGGGATGAAAATTTCTATGGAAATATCACCACAATGACTCAAAGGCACGATTAAAAAAAACCTTTGACTCCACCTGTACTTACGAACTTTCTTCTTCGATCATTGTTTCGTTTGTTTTGTTTGTGCTTACCACAGCTATGAAATGACGCTCGCACAGTTGTTGATGTTTCATTCAATGAAAAGTTTAAGGAGCGATATCACGAACATCCTTTACTCGCTTTCACCAGTTTATCTCTACACATAAAAGGAAATTTTCTGACTACCTGGCTGACTCTTTATCGCCTAGCCCAAACCGCTAAGGATAGAAACTTGATGTTCGTAGAGGGTGTTGACCTTATACCGTAGGCATCGTTTAAGAAGATATTTTTCGAAATCCAACCTCTAAGACGGTGAAATAGGGAACGAAAGGTGTTCCGAAAATACGTCGATATTAATGGAAATTTGAAGCTAGAACTACGAAAATTCAGCATTTTTGGATATTCAACCACTAATGGGGCGAAATAGTGAGTGCAAGTTCTTTTCTGAGAATAAATCGTTATTTATCATTAATATATTATTATATCATCATATTTATCATAATTTAAATCATTTAAACAACATTTTTAAAGCTGCATCTATGGTACTTAATATCTAACACCTCGGTTCGAAATTAAAAAAAATTACGTGTTTCATTGTTTTTGGAAATTCAACCCCTAAAGGGGTAATATAGGGGATGACAATCATTATGCAAACATTTCGTTACCTCGCTTAGAAATAAAGAAATACGTGTTAGGGGATGAAAATTTCTATGGAAATATCACCACCATGACTCAAAGGCACGATTAACAGAAACCTCCGACTCCAGCTACCAGAATCACTTTTTGGTCAGACGTACATTCAGAAAAGACCATGCTTCTATGGCCTTAATTAAACGATACCGTGCCGGCCGGGGTGGCCGAGCGGTTCTAGGCGCTACAGTCTGGAACCGCGCGACCGCTACGGTCGCAGGTTCGAATCCTGCCGCGGGCATGGATGGGTGTGATGTCCTTAGGTTAGTTAGATTTAAGTAGTTCTAAGTTCTAGGGGACTGATGACCTTAGAAGTTAAGTCCTATAATGCTCAGAGCCATTTGAACCAAGCCATACCGTCTACCCGAGAGAAGCAGCGGGCGCTAAACTAGTGCTATCCAGATTTCTCAAAAGGACTTCAATGCTTTTCTTGTATGTGTGTTCAAATGATCAGTCAACACGAAATAAAATTTTTTTGTGTTCACAGAAGTCTCACTTCTTGCTTACAGATGTCTCACTTCTTGCTTACAGATGTCTCACTTCTTGCTTGGACTTGCCGTGATCCTCGGCGTTTCTCTCAGCATCTGTGGTGCCGAAGACAGTAAGTTTAGCCCAAACTCCTATAGGCCTATCCCTGTCTGTCCTCGTGGTAACGCAATGTGAATGTAGAGGCATAGAAGTCAATATATTATTTGCTTTTGTGTTACCCTCTGAAAGGTTACTTCAGGTTCTGGGGTCTCAAACATACTGTAGTTATGTACTTTCTTCTTCCAGCATTGTTTCGTTAGTTTTGTTTGTGCTTACCACAGCTATGAAATGACGCTCGCACTGTTTTCCAGAAAAGGTCGTGTGCTACCACGGCAGCTGGTCCGCCTACAGGAACGGAAACGGCAGGTTTGAGATAGAGTACATTCAGCCGGAGCTGTGCACGCACCTCATCTATACTTTCGTTGGCATAACGTCTGCTGGAGAGGTCAGGATTCTGGACGAGTGGCTGGACCTTCCAAGTGGAAAAAGTAAGTCAGCTAACGGAGGACTCGAACCAACTATAATAATCACAGCTACGTGCTGAATTTTGTAACGTTTCACGTCTGATTCTTTCGCGTCAGAGAATTAGAGGTTTATTGAACTTAAAATGGTGCCCTGTAAAGTGAAGAAATAACGTAGTATTTCCACATATTGCAGTAAAATGTACTAGATGTAACACTCACTTTTTCCTTTCACGCTAGACGCATACAACCGTTTCAACGCACTGAAATCGTCCAACACGAAAACTCTGGTCGCCATTGGAGGATGGAATGAAGGTTCTGCTACGTATTCGGCTGTAAGTAGAATGCAAAGGCAGTGAAAATTTGTTGTCATTTTAGTTGTTTATCTAATGACGTCACGCTGCCTGCTTCTGTGTTACAAAGGTAATGAACGATGCCTCGCTGCGAGCAAAATTCGTGCAAAACGTCGTGAATTTCGTGAAAACGTACGGCTTTGATGGCTTCGACCTGGACTGGGAATATCCGGCTAACCGTGGCGGTTCTCCAGGAGATCTGGTGAGTTGCCCCCTGCATCAAGACGTGCGCTCTTTTGTGTAGTAATCATTCTGAGGTCTGATCCGACCAAGTATGTGTATTGCTGCTCTCATTAAGGCATAAGGTACAATTTCAAATAGTTATTTAGTTTTGCAAAATTTCAGAACGACCCAAAGCACCTGCAGCTGTAGTCTCAGGCGACGCCGGCACAGCAATAAATAAATAAATAAATAAATAAATAAATAAATAAATAAATAAATAAATAAAAAAATAAAAATAAAAAAACAAAAAGAAATAGAATTGATCAGATTACATAGCAAATCATACACATATTATTTATCGGTTGTTGCGCACCAATGATCTGGGCTCTCAGGCCTCCATTCTGTGTACAGACAAATAAGAAACTAAATAACTAGAATTTGGAACTCAGACCTAAAGCTCCATCATTATAGGAAACCAACCACTCGGGAAAAAACACGGCTTAAACATCTTGTCTATCTTATAACTTTGGAAAGAGAGACATTTCCAACGTTCGAGAATGAGTTAATGCTGCGTAGCTGAGATGGCATCAGGCCACTGGAGTGGAGTTGGTACTTGACAAGAAGTATTTCAGTGTTGCCATCTGACTATCCTCCTAAAGGACGACCGCCCTGTTTCAGGGACTCTTCGTGCTGAACATTTAGCCTCGGTAAACTTGAACAGTGCATTAAAAGGTCTAGTTTTTGGCAGTGGCTGCTGAAAGACGTGATCAGCTATCTTTCGTCAGGTTCGAAAAAGAAATGCCGCAGCCAGAGCAGTAAAAAGCCCTGCAAGTACAATCTTGTTCGTTATTCAGACACCACCCATCCTGTTTTGCGAATAATACTGGCTAGGTAGCTGAACGATTGTTTTTTTTATTGTATTACTTCGTACCACGTTTCGCCTACTGTCAGTGTGCAATTAAACATCAGACGAAGCGGGCATTCAGTAGCCAACTCAGCTGGAGAGTTCCACATTAAGTTGAACTTCGTTTCAGGGATTTTTCGGATGAGATTTTACGGATGTTGACGTCTAATTTTTAATACACAGATTTTGCTGGGTATTACAGAATCTGATGATGGCAGTATCTTAAACACGTTAAAAATAACGTAATAGATGAAAATAAAAGTAGGCAGTACTGTTTGCTGAAGACCATAATGGTAGTAGAGTCATTCTGGCAATTTTATTTCCTTTATTAACACGAGGCACATTCGGAAAGTGAGGTCCATTAGGCGCGAAATGGAAACTACTGTGAAGACCTGATGGAACTTTTCCACAGATGTGTTGGGTCTGTCGATCGCTTCACGTCGCTGTTTTCAGTTCAGAGCGCAAAGTGAACACAGAGATGCCTAAAACAACAGTGTCTCCCACCAAGTTTATGGATCTGGTGAGAGATTTCGCCTGAAGCTATGCAGCCCACATAGCATAAATGTCATGCGTTTCTTTCTCCAAGACAATTTTCAGCCGCATACTTCAGAGGCAATGAAGACACTCCTGTAGCGTTTCCGATGGGAAGTGTTTGATCACCCATAATACAGCCCTTAATTGGCTCCGTCCGTTGTTCATCTCGCTGTCTACGAAGACAACGTTTTGGCACAAACAACGAATGACAGACCAGCGTAGAGAAATGGCGGAAAGCACAGGCGGCTGCTTCCTGTGACGAGGGTACTGAAAAGTCTGCACAACGCCACGACAGATGTCTAAGTCGGAGCGGCGACTATTTAGAGAGGTATTTGGAAGGTGTGGCTAACTGTTGCGAATAAAAAAATTGTTGATTTTCACTGTGGTTTTCATTTACTTTCCGAACAGCTCTCGTAAATGGTACTGTCATTTCTTCACAATTAGTATTGTGCATAAACCTTTTACTCCTTGGATGCAAGGCATGGCCTCACACACGCAACATTTCACTTGATGTTTGCAAACTTTTGACGACACACTGTATTTCTCACATACTGGACTGTTTGTATTTTTTAACTCAAAATTTTACCAGTTACAATGATACATGGTTAGTGAATTAGTTTTCAGTTTTTGTAAATCCGTACCATGATGTCTCTAAGCTGGTAATGCAAAAAAGAAAAGATCAAGAAGCGTTGGTTGTTAGGAGATGCAGCCTGAAAACTTTTCTCCACCGCCTGCCTCTATTACAGTTATTACGTTGTGTTATTAGCGTCAACATGAGTCACAGTGTCCTTCGCTACGTTATGGATACATGGAGACCTGACGCTAGAAAAATTCTGTTTCAGACGGCGTTCGTTGAGCTGATTAAGGAGCTGAGGACAGAATTCGACAAATACGGGTATCTTCTGACGGCCGCAGTGGGTGTTGGTCGCTACCTGATCGGAACAGCGTACGACGTACCACAAATATCCAAGTAAGTCGAAAACGAGCAACATGTACCTTATCCTCTCCCAAGAGTATCGAGATCACAATAAAACACCTTGTAGCGAGCGATTAACTGGTATCTCCATACTGGGTGCAGTTTTATGCGCTGTACAATTTTGCTTACTTTGGGAAGGTAAGTAATGTGTTGATCAATTTGTTATCACTGCTACTGAATTTAACTAAGTGCTGATGGATTTATTAGGTGGCAGTTGAGAAGTTCACATACATTAATTACATATGTTAATTATAAACAACTGCACTTGAGTGTGGCGTTTGCAGTCAATAACAAAAGTTTTGGAGCACCATCTATACAAATATAACTGACCTATATTACAGTTCTTTTCATTTAAACAAAAGGTGTCTGTTTTGGACCTTGGCTAGTTTGATCAAAGTTACTCTTTACAAAACGTAATCTCAAACAAATAACACCTTGATTAAATCTCCACCGGACATCAAATGAGTGGAAATGTTGCCTTGAAGCGGCGTTTCAAAGCGTTTATTACTCGACATCGTCACCAGATGCTTCAAAATGATGTTTCTATTCATCTCTGATACCTCGAATAATGAATGAAATTCTCAGAGAAAGCCTAAATTCGAAATTAAGATCTTTCCACCACATAGTAAGTTTAGAAATATAACAATAACATCCAGATAATCTCTCCAGTAACTTCCTGCAAGGTTCTGTTTGTTACAACATGTCAATGGATATCTCAGATCCTTCATTGCGCCCTTCGAATTATTTGTTAGCAACTTTCGTTGGTGTTGCATAATGCCTTCTTTTCCCGTGCTAATGAAATGTGCGTGCCAAGACCCTTCTTCCTAAATGCAGCCCATTTTTCAGCAGTGCCAATAACTGCAAGGTCATAAAGCTTGTAATACCCTACACTGACACCTCGATTGTGCAAATATCTCCGATTCTGCAGACCAACAACACACTTTTTCTTACAGATATACTGTGACATTATCTAGTGACTTTGTCTTTCTTTTTGTGTTCCCAGACTGCTTTTAGAACCCTCTCTTACAGAGACATCACAACCTGCAACATTTAATCTTCTACAGGTACCTGGACTTCATCAACCTGATGACATATGACCTCCACGGATCGTGGGACGGCAAGACCGGACAGAACGCCCCACTGTACGCCAGCTCTGCTGACAAGACGGAGGCTGAGAGGCAGCTGAACGTGGTGAGTATCTGTCCCCCATTCGACTACTCTGCACCACTGGAAAAGCACGCTCCAGGCTAGGTGGGACAAGTGGCAGATGACACATCACTTCTGTACGATTCCCAGGATTCGAGTGTGCGCTACTGGATTGAGAATGGAGCCGACCCCTCAAAACTTGTTCTGGGTATGGGCACCTACGGAAGGACGTTCACCCTGTCCAGCACTGCCAACACCGGCGTCGGTGCCCCTGCAAGTGCACCCGGCACCAACGGGCCCTACACCATGGAGTCCGGCATGATGGGCTACAACGAGGTACTGCCACACTTAAATTTACTACACTAGTTATCCCAATACTTGCCGGCCGCGGTGGCCGAGCGGTTCTAGGCGCTTCAGTCAGGAACCGCGTGAATGCCACGGTCGCAGGTTCGAATCCTGCCTCGGGCAGGGAGGTGCGTGATGTCCTTAGGTTAGTCAGGTTGAAGTAGTTCTAAGTTCTAGGGGACTGATGACCTCAGATGTTAAGTCCCATAGTGCTCAGAGCCATTTGAACCAACCCCAGTACTTTATGCTCAACATTATGCAGATGATGGAGGATCCTTTGAGACAAGGATCTAATGGTTGGAAATGAATATTTAATTTCTTACTGATACAAACAACTTACATCTTACACCAAAACTGAGGTTTATAAAAAGTGTCCAAAGTAGCATCCGCCAAGAACAGTGCCTCAGTTTCAACATAATACAACGACTGAGCTGAACTTTGGATTCTTAGTCAGTGGGCCTCATACCTTTCGCAAACTGTTTATGATCCTCCAGCACTCTGCACAATGTCCTCTTTTAAGGCTGCATTTCGTAATCACATAAGCAAGCGCTTGTTGATGAATCATTCCCAGGGAGATCCAACAACATCAACTCAAATTTTCCTGTCTGAACAATTCTTTGTTAAGAACCTTGGCCAGCTCTCTAGGCCTTGAACAATCCAGTTTCTCTTAATTTTCTACCGATGTCAACCGCTTTTTTTCAGTTAAGATAACACCTATACCGAAACTTTTGTCTGTGCTCTTGTTCAGAAATCATTCAGTTGGACAACACATTAAATACGTTTCTGCAACTTCCTTTACTGTAGCGGTTAATACTCCGTCTTAAACAACGAGCCATGACGGGTAGGACTTGGATGTTTTAGCACATGGCTTTACCAGGTGCCGATCAGATTGTAGATGGTTCATCTCTGGCGTGATGTTCCATGTTGGAAGGCGAACAAAAGCAGTCTCTGATGTGCGCGTACAGCAAGCAGATCAGGTGCCTCCTGGCAGCGACTCTTACTGATTATCGTCGTTTACGCCTATGACTATAGTCTTGTTTGAGATTCCCTCAGGTGTTTATGTGGCTTCTACAGCGTAGTATCGATGTCTTACTAGGCTGACACAAGTTCTGCAACTCAAAAAAATTCGATGAAGGGGCCACTGTGCCCGCTACTCCAGTTCCTCAGCTTGCCGTCCAGGTAGAAGTGCCATTTTTCACCCATGTCATCTAAGGCCCAGTCCGCAGCTCGTGGTCTTGCGGTAGCGTTCTCGCTTCCTGTGCGCGGGGTCCCGGGTTCGATTCCCGGCGGGGTCAGGGACTTTCCCTGCCTCGAGATGACTGGGTGTTGTTGTGTTGTCTTCACCATCATCATTCATTCCCATTACGGTCGGAGGAAGGCAAAGGCAAACCACCTCCGCTACGACCCTGCCTAGTCGGCGGTGCGGGTCTCCCGCATCGTTCCCTACGCTCCTCGGAGTATGGGTCGTCATCATCGTCTAAGGCCCAGGTAGATCGTAGCTGGCAATAGAGACAGTTATAATGGGGTTGAATCTAGTGCCGAGTAAGTAAGTCGTTGGAAAGCGCTGTGACGGTAAACAGCATTAAAGTAATGTATAGTGACAGGGCCTGCCTTACAAAAACTTTAAATTCACACACTATGTAAGGGGCGATCGAAAGGTTTCGAAGGACATGCTGTCCAGAATCGGCCTGCCAATCAGGCAAAATCACCGTGACCGCTGAAGCAATCATCCCACAGAACGCGTTCGGTAAAACACGGTGTCCTGTTGCATGAAG
This sequence comes from Schistocerca cancellata, assembly GCF_023864275.1. Taxonomy (NCBI): domain Eukaryota; kingdom Metazoa; phylum Arthropoda; class Insecta; order Orthoptera; family Acrididae; genus Schistocerca; species Schistocerca cancellata. The sequence continues at coordinate 242,700,896 of NC_064630.1, forward strand.
AAATCCGCACATCCTGCTGCACATCCTCGATCCTTTACGGTCTTTTTTACGGAACCGAAAGCCTGATAACGCTTGGGGAGAGAGATCAGGACTATAGGACGAATGCTCGAACGCCTGCATCTCGTGGTCGTGCGGTAGCGTTCTCGCTTCCCACGCCCGGGTTCCCGGGTTCGATTCCCGGCGGGGTCAGGGATTTTCTCTGCCTCGTGATGGCTGGGTGTTGTGTGCTGTCCTTAGGTTAGTTAGGTTTAAGTAGTTCTAAGTTCTAGGGGACTGATGACCATAGATGTTAAGTCCCATAGTGCTCAGAGCCATTTGAGCCATTTGAATGCTCGAATCTCTCCCACTTGTCCGTACTGGACGAGGCTGGTCTACCAGAATAACCGGCGTCTTGTGTCGAATCGTGAACATTCCATGACGGTGGTCTTCGACAGACATGCTGCCCCACACACACATTCTTCATTCTCCGATGGATGTCTACTGATGTTTGCCCTGTGGCAGCCAAGAAAAGAATAACAGCATGTAGGTCCTGTTTTAGTAATAACGTCGCCATAGTTCACGTTCCCGCATTTACCACACGCACGTCGGAAACACGCGAATACCACACTAATTCTTTGTCTACATGTCGGTGCTCATACACACGCATCGGAGACGCGCTACGGCGCATATAAGCTGCGCCAACGCCCTCAAATGGAAACTTTTTAACAGTGCCTTACAAAAAAGCGAAATCCACTGATGAACAGTGTTGGAGATGCTCGAAGAAGAACTGTAATGTCTGTTTTTTTACAATGGGAAGTGATCATATTTTGTCTAAGGTCGTTGGAAATCACACTCATAATACATCTTCAGTTCAAGAAACACGCAAGAAATCGACAACAAATGCAATAAAAAAGGAAGGAAACCGAGTGTGAAAAAGCAAAGAGGCCTCATTACTCGTTCTCTCTAGATTATCTGAAACCTGAAAAACTAGGCGATGTGTTTCGTGGCTTATTATGCATCATGCCAGAATATCCGCAACTCGCTCGTTTTGCTGTCTACCTCAGAGAATTATATTGCTCAGCAAGATGCATCCTTTCGTGTTATATCTGGGCAGACGAGTCCTCTGCACGTTATAGAACGGCATTATTGTTTTAACTCTTTTTTAATTGGCTCACTCTAAAATATAAATTTATGTGAGTAATTTGAGAAAAGTGCAGACTCTTACACTCGGCTAAATAATAATAAAAGTAGAGAAGAAAACAAAAAGAAAACCAAATATTCATCTAGAATAAAATTGTTCACTGGCAAGATAGTGAAACGAACAAACTGCACTTTTTGAAGTGTGTTATCTAAAATTTATCAAACAATGGAAACGCCAGATAGGAATATGAGGGATATAGGAAAAGATACATTGCTACGTTCCGTAAAGAAGATACGTTCACATGCAGACAGGTACAATTAAAATTTTGTGCAAGCGTCTTTAATTTGTGCCTGTCTGCAACTTAATGTGTCTTCTTTACAGTATGTATCAATTTATCTTTTCCTAGATTGTTAACTTAAATTTATCTTTTACATAACGGTGCTTTCAATTAAGCTCTTTGTTACATAATTTTTTTTCTTTGAACACTTTTTCGTCGTCTTTCTGACAGTTAGGGTGTTTAATATAATGATTTAGCTTCTGCAATAAAAATGTTATGATACTTTTTAGCTTAACATAGTTGCACTCCTTAAAATATGTTTCACTGAAGTGTTGCGGAGGATGATCAAAAGAAAATCATCATAGATCTGCTTCTAGTTATGGAGTTTGGATAGAGGCGTTAATGGCAGTTTTTGGCAAGTTGATGTGCTGAACAGGTAAAAGTTGCGGATATAGTGCCTTTGAGCGGGTAAAAGTTGAGGATATTATGTGCTGAGCAGCTACAAGCTGCGTAGTTGGTATGAGCAGGCCTGAGCTTCCCTCCCTCCGCCATTTACTCTGGGCGTGTCTTCACGGCCACCTCTGACTCTTATTATAGTATGCTCCAGCCGTATTAATTGTCATCAATTTACATTTCTATTGGTTAATATCTGATTCTTATTCTAAGGTAAGCACACTATCACTACTTAAGTTCGTCTGAAAACATTTCTTTCTTAAGTAATACTTAGTTTACGATGTTTTTGCCAATCTGCAACCTTCGTGTCCAGTTGGGCAGCAGATACAGATACACCCTTCAGAGACATTCTTCAAAAAGTGCTTATTACAGCCGGCCGCGGGGGTCGAGCGGTTCTAGGCGCTTCAGTCTGGAATCACGCGGCTGCTACGGTCGCAGGTTCGAATCCTGCCTCGGGCATGGATGTGTGCGATGTCCTTAGGTTAGTTAGGTTTTAGTAGTTCTAAGTCTAGGGGACTGATGACCTCAGATGTTAAGTCCCATAGTGCTTAGAGCCATTTGAACCATTTTTTTTTTTTTGCTTATTACATTCCGTTCATTGGTTCATAAATTTATTTAGATAATATTTACCACTTGTAATGACGAAATTCTGGAGGTCACAGTTGCTTTTGTAGTGCTATTATCTAAGTGGCTGTACATCAAGTTATTCACTGATCTCGTCGCGATCTATTTCAGTAACGTAGTATTTTTTAGAATAAATACAACTGGTTGTGTAATGCTTTTCATATTTGCAGATCTGTGAAAAGATTAACGCTGGTGGGTGGACAGTCGTTTGGGACGAAGAGCAGAAGGTGCCATATGCCGTGAACGGAAATCAGTGGATTGGCTACGACAACGAAGAATCCATCAGACTCAAGGTAACAGCCGACACTATAATTCTCTAAACTCTTCCACATTCAACCTGGTGGATTCTTCCCTCACAGCCTGGGAGAAACTCTTGGTATTTATCAGTTTAAAATACAGACTGTGGATATTCTAAGGCATTTATGTAATTCACTTTAAAGTGTTTATATTAGAAGGCCTTCGTGAGACAGTAACAGTTGCCTGAAGACGGCGTTGTTAACACGAGGTAGCAATATAAATAGTTAGGGAATGCTAAGCTCAGTGGTGGAGCTTCTCTTGAATTACCTCTGTAGGCATACCGTCGCAGTATGGGTTGCATTCAGCGAATCATCTCAATGACAGATTCATACAGGAGTGCCGCAGGGATTCGTTATAGGACCTGTTTTGTGCAGTGCCTACGGTACTTGCCTCCTAACTTTGCCATTCGTCACCAAGTGCTTTTACTCAGATAAGCAAAAGCCGTTCGCCAGGTGCATTTAACCCTGACTACAGGACGCCTGCAGAGATATCAAACATTTGGTAACGGACCGGCGAGTTGGACTCAAAGGAGCGAAAGTCGGACATTGCCAATCGTCAAGAGATGACCTCGAGAAACTGGAGACCCCTCACACTCCATTTCAATGGACAGTGATAGACAGATACCTAGAAGTGGCAGTTAATCGACGGCTTACATGGAGACAGCTAGCAAACCAGGTGTGGAAGAAGATATCTCAAATCCCTTGCGCATTTAACCCACTAATTAATGCAAGGTCGTCATTATACATTGAATGCAGCGACAGTCTATCGTGCGATGAAACTTGTCTACCCCGTCTGGGACCAAAAGCAAATTCTCACACCGAGGAACTACAACGGCTTCGAAGTGAGGCGTTGCGTCGCATGCTCCACTTTCTGAATTACTTCCCGCCCTGTTATCTGCCGAGGAGGAACCAGCCACTAGGCAATACCAGGAACACACCCGGAAACTTCGTAGTGAAGTCAGGATGTTCCTCAGTTCCTTCATAAGTCACCTCAGACAATGACACGAAGAAACAGATCGCTACAAGCGACTGGTTGCTCAATTGGGTAATCACTACGATCACGACATGACGGCTGCCATATCTTTAAAAATTCAATGCTTGCGAAAAACAAAAATTGAAAAACAAGATGTCCATAGTAACAGCCATATAATAACAACAAGAAATTTGTAAATGGCAATAAACGGCATCGGAGCACTAAAAATAGGATTCATTCTCTTAAGAGAAGACAGATTCGGGTCTAGCGAAATAAACACTGTTGAAGTTCTGCAGTCTGAGTTCCCACTGATAAAAATTTCCCTTACTTCCTCTTCGTATTCCCTACTGTGAACTTAGAATAATGCTCTGATGTCAACCACTGCATGGTATGTACCAATATACATCGGCAACAACTATGTCTTTTGGTGTTTGTTTTCAGTCCCAATACGTTCTCGACATGGGCCTGGCTGGTGGAATGATCTGGAGCCTGGAGACAGACGACTTCAAAGGCCTCTGCGGCTCGAAGACCTACCCTCTTCTCAGCACCATCAACGAGGTTCTTCGTGGAATCACCTCCACCAACAGCGGTTCCTCAGTAAGTGTGGTCACTGTAGTTAAGAGCAGCTTATGATTATACACATCATACTGCCTACGTTCCCTTCTTCTGGTTGTTTGTTTGTTTGTTTGTTTTCCTCTGAATGATATCCCACGTATAGGGACAACTTAATATCCATTTATAACAACCAGTTTGTCATAAATTTCCAATGTGTTTTTCACAAAGTTAAAATTTTATTTTCTTCTGTGAGACGTTAGAACGTGTCTTTGATGCTTCACCTGTTAAATGCAGAGCATCCTGGACATCTTCTTTGCTATGATACCAATCTCACTCTTAGAAAACACGTAACTCGAAGATGTAAGGAAGCAATGAGTGGTTCCAGCTGAGAGATAGAGGGTCCTACACGCTTCCAAGACCTATGTGCCCGCAGCCCCTGCCTGCCGAAACTCTACCCCTGTTTGAAGCGATGTTGCACATTTACTTTCTTACCTCATTTTTTATGCACAACTTGTGTTTATGAACCCGCCCTCATAGCCGTGCGAGTTAAAGCACCGATTCAGGGACGGCGAGGTGCGATGGCCCCAGATAGAATCCGTCCGGAGGATTAACGACGAAGATCGATGTGCAGGCCAGCCTGAATGTGGTTTTTAGGCGGTTTTCCACATCCTACCAGGTGAATAGCAGGCTGGTACCCTAGTCGCGTCACAGTTAACACGATTCTCAAACGTTCAGAAAACTGTCTCTCACTTTCACATACGTAATCCGATACGCAAAAGTTGGGGTACATATTTTCCACCCCAGGAGGGTAACACGGTGGCGACAGGAAGGCCATCCGGCCACCACTTAAATTAAGCATGCCAAATCCGTTAATAGCAATGCCGACCCTGCGCCGATGCTGATCAAAGGCATTAGCAAAAGAAAAACAAGAAAATCTACAGATTTAGACTGCGGTGACGGGAGTCACGGGACACCACCTAGTGTCGTGTCGGAGCTGCTGTTGCCCGGTGTAGTGCAGAAGCTCAACGTGGCAGGGACTCAACAAGTCGTTGGAAGTCGCCTGCAGAAATATTGAGCCATACTGCCTCTACATCCGTCCATAACTGAGAAAGTGTTGACGGTGCAGGGTTTTGTGCACGAACTGACCTCTCGATTACGTCCCATAAATGTTCGATCGGATTCATGTCTGGCGATCTGGGTGGCCAAATCGTTCGCTCGAACTGTCCAGAATATTCTTCAGACCAATCGTGAACAATTGTGGTCTGCTAACACGGGACATTGACATCCATGAAAATTCCGTCATTGTCTGAGCTTATGTCCATGAATGGCTGCAAATAGTCACTCCAAGTAGCAGAACATAAGGATTTACAGTTAATGATCAGTCCATTCCATGTAAAATCAGCCCACATTGTTATGAGGCTACCACCAGTTTGTACAGTGCCTTGTTGACAACCTGGGTCCATTGCTTCATGGGATCTGCCCCACACTCGAGCCCTGCCATCAGCTCTTACCAACTGAAATCGGAACTCGTCTGGGCACGTCAGGTTTATCAGTTGTCTAGTGTCCAACTAATATGGTCACGAGTCCAGAAGAGGCACTGTAGGCGATTTCGTCCTGTTAGCAAAGGCACTCATGTCAGTCATCTGCCGTCATAGCCCCTTAACGCCAAATTTCGCCGCACTGTCCTAAAGGATACATTCGTCGTACGCCCCAACATTGATTTCTGCGGTTATTTCACGCAGTGTTGTTTCTACGTTAGCACTGACAACTCTACACAAACACCGCTGCTCTCAGTCGTTAAGTGGAGGCCGTCGGCCATTGCGTTGTCCGTGCTGGGAGGCAATGTCTGAAATTTGGTGTTCTCGGCACACTCTTGACTCTTTGGATCTCGGAAAACTCAGTTCCCTCACGATTTCCGAAATGGAATGTCCCATAAGTCTAACTCAAACTACCATTCCGCCTTCATAGTATATTGATTCCCGTCGTGCGGCCATCATCATGCTGGAAAACTTTTCACGTGAATCACCTGAGTATAAACGATAGCTTCGCCCATGTACTGCTCTTTATACCTTGTATGCGCGATGTTACCGCCGTCTGTATATGCGCATATTACTATCCCCTGACTTTTATCACCCAATTACATGAATGTAATGTAGTGCAGGTTAATCTAAAAGTAATGAATACGTCTTGATTAATTAAAGTATGTGCCAGACTGCGTCTCGACGCAAAACTGCCTTCTCTCCGCGGGCAGCCGCCTAATGCTCAAGCTATCTGAGTGCGCCTCAGTGCCTCACTGAAGATTTCACTGTCACTAACTGTTCTTTCTATTACTTCCTATTACTGATGAACAAATATAATTGCATGTGAAGATGAATACCAGAAGTAGGAACAGGAAGGAGGGCCATCACGACTGTTCACTAGACTGAAGTTCAGAATTTTTAAATGTTGCATCGCTTTTATCTTTAGGTGCCATTGCCTATTCATTGATTTCATCTATATTAACTGAATTTCGCGTCAGTGCAATTAATTCAACTGATTAATCTATAGCCTCCTAAGTTTCGGGTAAGTTGCTCTCTAGATGTTGGTCGTTAACGCCGCAACAAAAACACATGATTTTTATGAGACCTGATAGAATGTCGGTATAACGATTAAGAAGCTAGATAGCGCTATCTTACCGTGATGCAGACTAAAATTACCAAATAAGAACGAACACGCTCCCAAACGGACGCGAAACTCTCCAGCTAGAGTATTTCAAGCGTATACTCTAACTGCTCCAGTAATTCGGTAATGATGTTATAACGTCTTTAATGAATATTTTGTCGTATATGTGATAACAGTGCTGCCAGTTTGACATTCACGTACGTCAGTTTTCTACCAAAAATATCACACAGCGACATACTGTCATATACATTTCTGTCCTGATAATATGCAAGAAAACGCTCTGGAGTGCGCTAATTTATCTCGCCCTGTACGTGTAGCGAACACTATAAGCCCCCTCCGACTTATTGTGAAATTTATTATACTTACTGAGGTGCAAAAGCCATGGGGTAGCGGCGCTTGGCGTAGCCGTGCGGTCTAGGGCATCTTGTCTCGGTTCGCGCGGCTCCCCCCGTCGGAGGTTCGAAACCTCCCTCGGGCATGGGTGTCTGTGTCTTGTCCTTAGCGTAAGTTACTAAGGACGTTCAAAAAGTTTTGCACAGTCGTCTCTAATTTTTTAATTTTTTGCAGGAGGAGAATGAAATTTTTTGTGAACATACTTGTAACATGTAGTTATACATTGAGCCTACTCAGTGTAGCCTCCGCCAACTGTGACGCACCTGGCCCAACGTTCTTTCCATGATGTAAATGAGCTTCGGTAAAATTATGGGGATTGATTTTTACTCCATCGCGTGACACAGGAAATAAGGTCTTTCTCACTATCAAATGTTTTACCGCACAGGTGGGCCTTCAGACGACCAAAGAGGTAAAAATCAGACGGAGCCAAGTCTGAACTGTAGGGAGGATGAGGAACCATTTCCCAACCCATTTTCCTGATTTTCTCCTGCGTCGTAAGGGCTGTATGGGGTTTGTCATTGACATGGTGTAGTCTGATTTGCTGACCCTAAGCAGTGGTCTTTGGGTCTTGGCACGTCGCGGCTTGTCCAAGGACAAACAGTAACGATCCAGGTTAATTGTGGAGCCAGGTTCCAAAAAGTCAGTGAATATGGTACCACACTGATCCCAAAGAAGGAGGCCATCACCTTTCGATCTGCTGTTCGTGAAAGTCTTGGTTTCTTCTTCCGATAGGAACACGGATGACGCCACTCCAATGGATTGGTTTTTGCTCTCAGGTTCGGACAAAAGCAGCCATGTTTTATCCTGGATAATGAAGCCGTCAAAACATTGTTTCCACTCTTCAGTAAACGTCTTCATTAGACCCTCGGACATACTCTTCCTCATCGCTTTCATTTCTCTTGTCGATAATCTAGGCACCCAACGCGCACAGATTTTTCTGTATCCTGGTGGCTGTACCAGTGATTCCACACTACTCAATGACAAACGAGTCATTTCAGCAAGCTGTCGTGACGTCACACATGTCATTTTCGATGATTTGATCAATGGTCTCCTTATTCACATCACTCACTGCCATCGATGGTCTACCGCATCGTGGATTGTCCTCTGCTGGGATCCACTGTGTCCTCCCCACAAACAGGGAGCAACTTCCCGTGAATCGATGTGGCAGAGTCATCGCCAGTCTTGAAGAGGAACTCCATCACCGGCCGTTGTCGCAACCTGACATCTACTTCACGGTCCATTATGGCTCACCTGTAAATAAAATACTTTTATATACCAACTTATAGTTAATTGTTCCAAGGATGTTCTCAAAAAATTTCATTCTTCTCCTGTAAAAATAAAAAAAATTAGAGACGACTGTGCAAAATTTTTGGACGCCCTTCGTAGTTTACGTTAAATTAAGTAGTGCGTAAGGTTAGGGACCGATGATCTTAGCAGTTTGGTCCCATAGTCCTTATTTCAAATTTCATGGGGTAGCGATATACACATGTACACTACTGGCCATTAGAATTGCTACACCACGAAGATGACGTGCTACAGGTGCGAAATTTAACCGACAGGACGAAGATACTGTGATATGCAAATGATTAGCTTTCCAGAGCATTCACACAAGGTTGGCGCCGGTGGCGACACCTACAACGTGCTGACATGAGGAAAGTTTCCAACCGATTTCTCATACACCAACAGCAGTTGACCGGCGTTGTCTGGTGAAACGTTGTTGTGATGCCTCGTGTAAGGAGGAGAAATGCGTACCATCAAGTTTACGACTTTGATAAAGGTCGGATTGTAGCCTATCGCGATTGCGGTTTATCGTAACGCGACATTGCTGTTCGCGTTGGTCGAGATCCAATGACAGTCAGCAGAATATAGAATCGGTGGGTTCAGGAGGGTAATACGGAGCGCCGTGTTGGATCCCAACGGCCTCGTATCACTAGCAGTCGAGATGACAGGCATCTTATACGCATGGCTGTAACGGATCGTGCAGCCACGTCTCGATCCCTGGGTCAACAGATGGGGACGTTTGCAAGACAACAACCATCTGCACGAACAGTTCGATGACGTTTGCAGCAGCATGGACTATCAGCTCGGAGACCGTGGCTGCGGTTACCTTTGACGCTGCATCACAGACAGGAGCGCCTGCGATGATGTACTCAACGACGAAGCTGGGTGCACGAATGGCAAAATGTCATTTTCGGATGAATCTAGGTTCTGTTTACAGCATCATGATGGTCGCATCTGTGTTTGGCGACATCGCGGTGAACGCACATTGGAAGCGAGTATTCGTCATCGCCATACTGGCGTATCACCCGGCGTGATGGTGTAGGTTGCCATTGATTACACGTCTCGGTCACCTCTTGTTCGCATTGACGGCACTTTGAACAGTGGACGTTACATTTCAGATGTGTTACGACCCGTGGCTCTACCCTTCATTCGATCCTTGCGAAACCCTACATCTCAGCAGGATAATGCACGACCGCATGTTGCAGGTCCCGTACGGGCCTTTCTGGATACAGAAAATGTTTGACTGCTGTCCTGGCTAGCACATTCTCCAGATCCCTCACCAATTGAAAACGTCTGGTCAATGGTGGCCGAGCAACTGGCTCGTTACAATACGCCAGTCACTACTCTTGATGAACTGTGGTATCGTGTTGAAGCTGCATGGGCAGCTGTACCTGTACACGCCATCCAAGTTCTGTTTGACTCAATGCCCAGGCGTATCAAGGCCGTTATTACGACCACAGGTGATTGTTCTGGGTACTGATTTCTCAGGATCTATGCACCCAAATTGGGTGAAAATGTAATCACATGTCAGTTGTAGTATAATATATTTGTCCAATGAATACCCCTTTATCATCTGCATTTCTTCTTGGTGTAGCAATTTTAATGGCCAGTAGTGTACAAATGGCGGTAGTATCGCGGACACAAGGTATAAAAGGGCAGTACATTGGCGGAGCTGTCATTTGTTCTCAGGTGTGAAAAGGTTTTCGACGTGATTATGGCCGCACGAAGGGAATCGGCGCGGAATGGTAGTTGCATCTATATGCATGTGGCATTCCATTTCGGAAATCTTTAGGGAATTCAGTACCCGGAAATACACAGTGACAAGAGTGTCGAGAATGCCAAATTTCAGGCATTATATTTCACCAAGGACAGCACAGTGATCGACGGCCTTCGCTTAACGACCGGGAGCGGCGGCGTTGGAGTTGAGTTGTCAGTCCTAACAGAGAAGCAACAGTGCCTAAAATAACCACAGAAATCAATGTGGGACACACGACGAACGTTTCCGTTAGGACAGTGTGCTATGGCAACAGACGACAGAATCGAGTACCTTTGCTAACATCACGACATCGCCTGCAGCACATCACCATATGAGCTGGACCCTAGACGACCAGAAAACAGTGATGTGGTAAGGTGAGTCCCGATTTCAGTTGGTAAGAGCCGACGGTTGGCTTCGAGTGTGGGGCAGACCCCACGAAGCCGTAGCCCCAAGTTGTCAACAAGTCACTCGCAAGCTGGTAGTAGCTCCATAATGGTGTGGGCTGTGCTTACGTGGAATGGACTTGTTCAAGTGAATCGGTCACTCACTGGAAATGGTTATGTTCGATTACTAGGAGACTACACGGAGCCATTCATGGACTTCATGCTCCCAAACATGATGGACTTTTAGGGATGACTATCTTGTCACAAGCATAACATTTCCACAAAAAATAAAAAATAAAAAAGACAGTTACTGGAATAATCCCTATTGGGACTGTCAAAAACTGAATAAATTACTTTATAAAGTTCAAACAAAAAGACGTAATTCACCTTTCCTTCTCTCTAGGAACAAAGTTTTCAATCACAACAAAACTTACAATCTTGTGCTGCGTATGTTACAAAATAAAACGCAAGTCTTTTTCACATTTCTCAAATGTCCCAAAATTCTCGGAATATCGTAAGGCTTAGGGTGTATGGTAAAAAGAACTTCGATGAAACAAGCTTTATTACACAAGTAATCAAATACATCAGTGTATGCAAAATATAGCACTGTTGAAAACATACGTAAAATATGTTCTCCAGTCTTCAATCATACTTGCCTACACCCTGAGCACACGGAGCACTGTTGAAAACATACGTAAAATATGTTCTCCAGTCTTCAATCATACTTGCCTACACCCTGAGCACACGGTCGGCACGATTCCGAAGAAATTCAACAATAGTGTAGCTTATGAAGCCACCCATCTGCTCTATAGCTTTCAGGACAGCTGCATAATGACCACATGAAACATGGCGCCTAATAGCACGGCGTGGAACTGCAGGGAGCGCTGAACGACTTCCCACAGCCTCTCTGATGTACTATTAGATTGAACCACCTGTCTTTATTGAAGCCTGTGACGTACTTTACAGAGTTCCAGCTCGTCCAGCTCCGGCAGCAGTTCCAGCTCGAGCTCCAGCAGTAGTTCCAGTTCCTCCAGCAGCAGCAACACGGCAGCCAGTGCCAGCAGCTCCTCCGGCGTCTGCAGCTCTGCGGGCTACGTTCGGGACCCCAGCGACTGCGGCGTCTTCTACCTGTGTACCGCCTCCGGCAGTGGCTACATCGCCAGCAAGTTCACCTGCCCAGGGGACCTCGTCTTCGACGAGTCTTCCTCGGCCTGCAACTACAAGAGCCTCGTCGCCTGCTGAACACTCTCCCGTAGTCTGCCGATACCTCGGCTTTGCACTCAAGTACCTGCTTCTTCAAATTGTACTTCCGCTAGTCGCCATTGCGTGCTTGACTAAATAAAGCTTTATTGTGCACTGCAAAAGCATCTTATTTGTAGACCAAGCATTCCTGTGCCACGTCAGATGCTGACATTTGAAGGAACTGAGTATGCTCCTTACACATATACTTTTGAACTCTGCGAATCACTGTGATGTACATGGCAGAGGGTACTTTTCGACATTCGCCTATTATAGCTTCTCCCAGTTCCAACCACAGAAGATAGGTGCGAAGAAAGACTGCTTGTATACCTCTGTGTGAGATGTTTTGTGTCTAATGTTTTGTGCGCGATCTCTACGTGACAGAGACGTAGCCGGCTGAAAAATCTTCGTAGTTTTTACTCTGAAAGTTTTATAAGCAGGCTCACGAGAGATACGCGCCAGCTTTTTTCAACTGTTTTCCAGTTAATGTACAGGGTTCCCGTATCAGACCCTTCTCCCCAGTAGTGGAAATCAGTATGAAGGTACAATAATAGTACAATGTCTGTAGCATACTATATCGAATTTGTTACGGAAGTGGTAGATACTTATAAGACATACACACATCAAAAAAAGTTTTGCATCACCCCAGTTCCCAGAACTCCTGAACATAGACGTTGACTGTGAATATTGTATCACAGATACAGTCCCTTTGACTGTTCAGAGATGTCACTAAACCTCCCAAAAGATGTAAACAACCATGCAGGAGCAGCGCCTATTAGGGGGAGGGGGGTCCGACAGCCGATCAGTTCCAATCATTCCTCCAGGAAGGAAGTACGTGGCTCGTGTTGTCTGTAGTTCAACCATGCCTAGACGGTCAATACCGCGGTTCGATCGCGTCAGCATTGTTACTTTGCGCCAGGAAGGGCTCTCAACAAGGGAAGTGACCAGACGTCTCGGAGTGAACCAAAGCGATGTTGTTCGGACATGGAGGAGATACTTAGAGACAGTGGACTACTGCAGTGGATGACCGCTACCTACGGATTATGGCTCTGAGAAACCCTGTCATGGGCCGGCCGAAGTGGCCGTGCGGTTAAAGGCGCTGCAGTCTGGAACCGCAAGACCGCTACGGTCACAGGTTCGAATCCTGCCTCGGGCATGGATGTTTGTGATGTCCTTAGGTTAGTTAGGTTTAACTAGTTCTAAGTTCTAGGGGACTAATGACCTCAGCAGTTGAGTCCCGTAGTGCTCAGAGCCATTTGAACCATTTTTTGAAACCCTGTCATGCAGCCAGAGGACGTCGTGTTACGTCACAAACTATGCACAATAGGCTGCTTGATGGGCAAATTCACTCCCGACGTCCATGGAGAGGTCCATCGTTGCAACCACGACACCATGCAGCGCGGTACAGATGGGCCCAACAAGACGCCGAATGGGCCGCTTAGGATTGGCATCACGTTCTCTTCACCATCGAATGTCGCATATATGCCTTCAACCAGACAATCGTCGGAGACGTGTTTGGAGGCAAAACGATCCTGGTGAACGCCTTAGTCACACTGTCGAGCGAGTGCAACAAGGTAGAGGTTCCCTGCTGTTTTGGGGTGGCATTACGTGGGGCGGACGTACGCCGCTGGTGGTCATGGAAGACGCCGTAACGGCTGTACGATGCGTGCATACCATCCTCCGGCCGATAGTGCAACGATGTTGTTGTTGTTGTGGTCTTCAGTCCTGAGACTGGTTTGATGCAGCTCTCCATGCTACTCTATCCTGTGCAAGCTTCTTCATCTCCCAGTACCTACTGCAACCTACATCCTTCTGAATCTGCTTAGTGTATTGATCTCTTGGTCTCCCTCTACGATTTTTACCCTCCACGCTGCCCTCCAATGCTAAATTTGTGATCCCTCGATGCCTCAAAACATGTCCTACCAACCGATCCCTTCTTCTAGTCAAGTTGTGCCACAAACTTCTCTTCTCCCCAATCCTATTCAATACCTCCTCATTAGTTACGTGATCTACCCACCTTATCTTCAGCATTCTTCTGTAGCACCACATTTCGAAAGCTTCTATTCTCTTCTTGTCGAAACTAGTTATCGTCCATGTCTCACTTCCATACATGGCTACACTCCATACAAATACTTTCAGAAACGACTTCCTGACACCTAAATCTATATTCGATGTTAACAAATTTCTCTTCTTGAGAAACGCTTTCCTTGCCATTGCCAGTCTACATTTCATATCCTCTCTACTTCGACCATCATCGGTTATTTTACTCCCTAAATAGCAAAACTCCCTTACTACTTTAAGTGTCTCATTTCCTAATCTAATTCCCTCAGCATCACCCGACTTAATTTGACTACATTCCATTATCCTCGTTTTGCTTTTGTTGATGTTCATCTTATATCCTCCTTTCAAGACCCTGTCCATTCCATTCAACTGCTCTTCCAAGTCCTTTGCTGTCTCTGACAGAATTACAATGTCATCGGCGAACCTCAAAGTTTTTACTTCTTCTCCATGAATTTTAATACCTACTCCGAATTTTTCTTTTGTTTCCTTTACTGCTTGCTCAATATACAGATTGAATAACATCGGGGAGAGGCTACAACCCTGTCTCACTCCTTTCCCAACCACTGCTTCCCTTTCATGCCCCGCGACTCTTATAACTGCAATCTGGTTTCTGTACAAACTGTAAATAGCCTTTCGCTCCCTGTATTTTACCCCTGCCACCTTCAGAATTTGAAAGAGAGTATTCCAGTCAACATTGTCAAAAGCTTTCTCTAAGTCTACAAATGCTAGAAACGTAGGTTTGCCTTTTCTTAATCTTTCTTCCAAGATAAGTCGTAAGGTCAGTATTGCCTCACGTGTTCCAACATTTCTACGGAATCCAAACTGATCTTCCCCGAGGTCGGCTTCTACCAGTTTTTCCATTCGTCTGTAAAGAATTCGCGTTAGTATTTTGCAGCTGTGACTTATTAAACTGATAGTTCGGTAACTTTCACATCTGTCAACACCTGCTTTCTTTGGGATTGGAATTATTATATTCTTCTTGAAGTCTGAGGGTATTTCGCCTGTCTCATACATCGTGCTCACCAGATGGTAGAGTTTTGTCATGACTGGCTCTCCTGAGGCCATCAGTAGTTCTAATGGAATGTTGTCTACTCCCGGGGCCTTGTTTTGACTCAGGTCTTTCAGTGCTCTGTCAAACTCTTCACGCAGTATCTTATCTCCCATTTCATCTTCATCTACATCCTCTTCCATTTCCATAATATTGTCCTCAAGTACATCGCCCTTGTATAAACCCTCTATATACTCCTTCCACCTTTCTGCTTTACCTTCTTTGCTTAGAACTGGGTTGCCGTCTGAGCTCTTAATATTCATACAAGTGGTTCTCTTCTCTCCAAAGGTCTCTTTAATTTTCCTGTAGGCAGTATCTATCTTACCCCTAGTGAGACAAGCCTCTACATCCTTACATTTGTCCTCTAGCCATCCCTGCTTAGCCATTTTGCACTTCCTGTCGATTTCATTTTTGAGACGTTTATATTCCTTTTTGCCTGCTTCATTTACGGCAGCATATTGGTGATGCATTCGTCTACATGGACGACAGTTCACGCCCCCATCGCGCACATCTTGTGAATGACTTCCTTCAGGATAACGACATCGCTCTACTAGAGTGGTCAGGATGTTCTCCAGACATTAACCCTATCGAACATGCTTGGGATAGATTGAAAAGGGCTGTTTATGGACGACGTGACACACCAACCACTCTGAGGAATCTACGCCGAATCGCCGTTGAGGAGTGGGACCGTTGTGGAGTGGGACAATCTGGACCAACAATGCCTTGATGAACTTGTGGATAATATGTCACGACGAATACAGGCATGTTTCAATGCAAAAGGACGTGCTACTGGGTATTAGAGGTACAGGTGTGTACAGCAATCTGGTCCACCATCTCTGAAGGTCTCGCTGTATCGTGCTACAACATGCAATGTGTGGTTTTCATGAGCAATAAAAAGGGCGGAAATGATGTTTATATTGATCTCTATTGCAGTTTTTTGTACAGGTTCCGGAACTCTCGGAACCGAGGTGTTGCAAAACTTTTTTTATGTGTGTACCGGGTGATCAAAAAGTCAGAATAAATTTGAAAACTTAATAAACCACGGAATAATGTAGATAGAGAGGTAAAAATTGACACACATGCTCGGAATGACATGGGGTTTTATTAGAACCAGGTGCTCCAACCCATATTGCTAGACGCGTGAAAGATCTCTTGCGCGCGTCGTTTGGTGATGATCGTGTGCTCAGCCGCCACTTTCGTCATGCTTGGCCTCCCAGGTCCCCAGACCTCAGTCCGTGCGATTATTGGCTTTGGGGTTACCTGAAGTCGCAAGTGTATCGTGATCGACCGACATCTCTAGGGATGCTGAAAGACAACATCCTACGCCAATGCCTCACCAGAACTCCGGACATGCTTTACAGTGCTGTTCACAACATTATTCCTCGACTACAGCTATTGTTGAGGAATGAAGGTGGACATATTGAGCATTTCCTGTAAAGAACATCATCTTTGCTTTGTCTTACTTTGTTATGCTAATTACTGCTATTCTGATCAGAGGAAGCGCCATCTGTCGGACATTTTTGAACTTTGGTATTTTTTTGGTTCTAATAAAACCTCATGTCATTCCAAGCATGTGTGTCAATTTGTAGCTCTCTATCTACATTATTCCGTGATTTATTCAGTTTTCAAATTTATACTAACTTTTTGATCACCCGGTATATAATCATGATGGATTTACGTAGTTTCTTGCATAGTACGAGTAACGAAATAAGGCTTTTGCATTTCCTGGGAGGAAATTAGTATAAAGGCACTCACTCTCCTGTTATACTATTGCATATTAGTAGTCTGATTAACCCCCATTGTTCCAAATTAGGTGAAAAATTCTCTTCGGCATTGATTTTGTCATGGTTTATAGTTCTTTCAGTGAAATTGTAGCCTATTCTTCTGGTCTGCACTACTCAGCTCACATACGGCCTCAAATTGCCTTCCATTGAGATAAACACGTCTTGCAACTATTCCCCCAAGGGATCGCATCCGGCCTACGTGTAGACCAGTGCAAAACTTCGATATCTTTATCTTCAAACCACTTTTTGGTTGTAGGAGAAACAGCACAGATGCATTATCTTGTTGAAACATTAGACTTTCGTTCTCTTGATCCTCATACATTCTAATCAATGCTCTCTAACATCTCAGTGTATATGTTACAGTTCATTGTAGTGTAAATATGAACAATGCGCGATTTACCTTTAGTGCAGAAGGTTGCTCAAACCATGAGACTTCCACCACCAAAATTTCTTCTCATTCTTAGCTGCTGCTCTGTTCTCAGTTCATGCCAATCATATCAAAACCCGTCTGGTCCATCTAAATTAAACTTCTTCTCATCACTGAAGATCATTTCATCCCATTCTGAAATCGATAACATACGTTTTTCAGCAAACTCCATCTATACTGTTTACGTTACAACAGATTCCTGCATTCGTTTCTTGAATGCAAGATGTTTGTCATTTGGTAAAATTTGTCGTACACGCCTGGCAGTTACTGGAAACTGTAAATTTTCTACTTAGCCCATATTTTCCGACCTGTCCATATCGTGCGCCCAATCACTGTACTTCAACGGTTCAGCTTCCTGGCGATTTGACGACTAGACAGTCCCATTTCCTTGTACTCCCCGATTTTTACTTTTTTATCTCATGATAATTGTTTATGCGTGGCATTGCCACAATCGTGGTTTATGTACCCGTATATAACACGTACTGTCGCTAATGGTGTCAGTTTCCAATCTGTGGTAGAACATACGCACACACTAACGCCACGAAGAGACGACTGCCTTTATACTGAGTTCCACCCTCTACCACCTGAATCGTTGCTGTCTTGTAATATACACTACTACTGACTTCAAATCCAATACCAACTGACTGAACCATTTGACTGCATTTGTCAATATACAGGATCTCAACACTGCGCACAACTATTCCAACCGACAACGTTGATTTTCCTACAAATATCCATGTCTTTATACTGATTTCCGCTACTGTATGGGACGAACGCAGTATTCGTCTCTCGGCGTACGGGTCTCTTTAATATTAATCTGACTATAAGCCTCCCTAATATTTGCAAGAAGTAACTTTTTACTGTGGTCTAGCTTCCATAGGACAAGAGCGAAATTATATTTGTAAAAGTTAATTATAGTCTGAATATTGTCTTTGAAAAGTTACTTAAAATGACCACCATTTAAGGGGCCGAACGAAATTTATATTTTTTAAATTTTTATGACAAGCTGTAAAGACTGAGAAAATCGGAAAAATATCTTGATGCTCTGATAGACACCCTTAAGTGAAATAATTTCAAATAGTTTCCTGCTGTCATTGAAAAAGCATTATTTGAGTAAATTTTAATTTGCTGCGTAATGGCGACGCATTGTTGTCCACCAGTGACGCTCTGTTAACTGACGGCGAGATGTTAGCAAATGCTAGAAAAGCTGAAACAATTAAAATCATGACATGGGGCTGCAAGGTTTCTATAAACGATAAGTTAATTGATATCTGATACGTATATTAATCTTTAAGCCTACAATTTCACACCTTAATCTCACTTCGTCGGATACAGCGACTGCATTCGACATGAAACAAACAAAACGTAACAGAGACAGATGAGAGCATATTGATCCCACTTCTTCATAGGAAAAAGAAAAAGATATATTTGGTAATACTCTTTCCAGGGATAATACTTCGTACACATAGCTATAATGTTCAGTGCACATATCTTTTAGCCGCATTGGACTACTATTCGGTTTTGTATTCAGATTTCACTTTTCCATGAAACGTTTCTCAAAAATGTGTGTGAAATCTTATGGGTCTGAACTGCTAAGGTCATCAGTCCTCTAAGCTTACACACTACTTAACCTAAATTATCCTACGGACAAACATACACACTCATGCCCGAGGGAGGACTCGAACCTCCTCCGGGACCAGCCGCACAGTCCATGACTGCAGCGCCTTAGACTGCTCAATTAATCCCGCGCGGCGAAACGTTTCTCAAAAGAAAAAAAATGATGAAAAATTTTAAATAATTTATACCGCTGGGACTCATAGTCACATATACTGTCCTTCCGTTTGGAGACGCTGTAACAGCCTGTCACAAAACAGTTAAGCACCCAGAAAACAGGGTCGGATCTCAATGGAACTTTGGTAACACTGTATACGTACACACCATCATTAGTGCGTATCTAAACGATTAGAGTTGCTATTCCCTTTGACAGGCAGAACAGCCACCAGTTATTGTCATTCGTGTTTAGTGTTGTTACCAGGCTGGTAGGATATACAAGGGGCATTAACGGCGTCAGATGTTGAATGATCGCACGAAGATGACGCTAAGTCAAGTGAGACAGCGTTATCAGCACCTGACAGAGTGTGTAAGAGGCCTTGTTGTGGAACTCCACGTAAACGAATGGTCGGTTCAAATGGCTCTGAGCCCTATGGGACTTAACATCTGAGGTCATCAGACCCCTAGACTTAGAGCTACTTAAACTAACCTAAGGACATCACACACGTCCATGCCCGAGGCAGGATTCGAACCTGCGACCGTAGCGGTCACGCGGTTCCAGACTGAAGCGCCTAGAACCGCTCGGCCACCGCGGCCGGCCCGGCTGGTCGAATCGTGCAACATCCACGATTGTGGGGCATTCGGACGTTACAGTGGCCCAATGTGGGATTGCATGGGAACAGGGATTCTCGTCAGCAGGCTTCTGCTCGAACACGTCTGACCACCTCGATGGAGGACCGTCATATGTGAACCTGGCATATCATAACATCTTCTCATCTGTTCCTGTCATCTGAGAACAAGTAACGGACTCCCAGTAACGTTCTGCGTTGCCCCACGCTGTTGGTCACAGATTAGCAGCGGCGGGTTGTGGAATTACTGTCCCGTGCGGGGGCTGCCCTTAAACAGCTGCCTTTGGTATGTTGTCATGACCAGGAAGCATGGACTGCCCACGAACTGTGTCACATTCTGTTCAGCGATGAATCGCGGTTCTGCACTGACCCAGAGTATGGCGGTGACCTGAAGAGAACTTCCAACTTTTCTAATGGTTTGGAGAGGAAGCGGTGTTACCCCTGGCGTCTTGATGTGGGGAGCCATGAGGTATGACTCGAGGTCACGGCTGCTAGTGATTCAGGGAACTTTGACGACACAATGGTACAGGGAAATTTTGTGTCATCATCCGTTGCCATTCATGTGACAGTATTGTGGAACCATTTTTCAACACGACACTCCTCATTCAAACATAGCACATACCTGTATGAACTGACTACATGGTCCCTCTAAGACTCCCCCCTCCCCTCCCCCACACTCACACCAATTTGGTAACACCCTCAGTGCCATCGATCCAAGTTTGTTGAGCGCTTTAAAATGTATCTGTACAATAACTGCTTGCATAAGGGGCAGATGTGGACCAACGCATTACTGACTTGCTCAATTTGTAAAGTTCTTTCTCTTGAATAAAACACCTAATTCCTATCATTTGTTCGTCTGGCCATTTACATCACATTTACTACTTTTTCCGTCCATTCGGATAATTCCTTCGTGGTGCGCCGCTGTTTTTATGATAGAGTGTATGTATACTAACGACTAAGCTTCTGTATTTCTGTACTTATCTGTTATGTGTCGTCTTAGTATACACAGACGGAAACTGAAAGAGTTTCGCCATGAAAACCTCGACCGAATGCTACTATAATTAATACTGCAATATTACCAAGCCTTTGGGCTAAAATGATTGAAATATCATCCTTATGCGAACTTATTTTCAGTACAGAAAAAAATATATTTCTGCAGGACCTCTTTCAAAACACCAGGAACTTTCGGTGATATGGTCTGACATCAGAAGAGAATTGAAGACCCTCGCTATATAAGAAAAAATTAAAGAATACATCCAAAAATGGCTCACTCATGCCTCCGAACAATCGATGAGTGCCTAAGAAAAGCTACTGGCTCCCGGCGGACAGGTGAAAGATGTTTCGGAGAGACCAGGGAAATCGAGGACTCACAAGAGAACCTCCCCATCGCACCCCCCTGAGATTTAATTATAAGTCGGCACAGTGGATAGGCCTTGAGAAACTGAACACAGATCAATCGAGAAAACAGGAAGAAGTTGTGTGGAACTATGAAAAAAATAAGCAAAATATACAAACTAAGTAGTCCATGCGCAAAATAGGCAACATCAAGGAGCATGTGATCTCAGGAGCGCCGTGGTCCCGTTGTTAGCGTGAGGAGCTGCGGAACGAGAGATCCTGCGTTCAAGTCTTCCCTCGAGTGGAAAGTTTGCTTTCTTTATTTTCGCAAAGTTATGATCTGTCTGTTCGTTCACTGACGTCTCTGTTCACTGAAATAAGTTTAGTGTCTGTGTTTTGCGACCGCACCCGCAAAACCGTGCGATTAGTATACGAAAGGACCTGCCTCTCCAATGGGAACCGAAAACATTTGATCGCAAGGTCATAAGTCAACCGATTCCTCCACAGGAAAACACGTCTGATATATTCTATACGACACTGGTGACGGCATGTGCGTCACATGACAGGAATATATTGTCGACCCACCTAACTTGTACACTTGGCGAATGGGTAAAAAGATTCTTCTACCTTGCCCGATTTAGGTTTTCTTGTGGATATGATAATCACTCCCAAAAAGGTGATGAAAACATAAGAGTTTGTCACATAAACTGCAACAAATGAATGCAACAGTTTCACAGTCTGTGAGTTTTCCCTGTGCTCTGTCAAAACATATGTTTTTAATGTTTTCAAATTTTTCCGTGTGTAGAGCGTCAAATCCTGCATATGTCCAAGCAAATCTGAACATGTCCTGGAATTTTGGAGAGCGAAGTTGATTATGTGTGAGTGCCTGAACTTTGATAATTATCTGAAAATAAAAAATTAAAATTTTCACTCGAGTGAAGAGTTGAACCAATGACCTCCCATTCCGCAGCTGCTCGCGCTAACCACGGAACCACGGCGCTCCTGAGTTCACACTTTCCTTGATGCTGCTTATCTTTCACATGAAATACTCAGTTTGTATATTTTGCTTATTTTTTTCATAGTTCCACACAACTTCTTCCTGTTTTCTCAATTGATCTGTGTTCAGTTTTTCAAGGCCTATCCACTGTGCCAACTTATAACTAAATCTGAGGGGGCTGCGATGGGGAGGTTTCCTTGTCAGGACAGGAAGAGACCCGCAGGCCTAACGCGCGAAATGGCTGATGTTACAAAGCTGCCAGGGATACGAAACATCAGTGTGCAGAAACTTGTGGCGAGGCAGGAACCAAAACAGAAAGTAGCAACAAAAAAATTTGGATAATACTGAATTATCCCTTCAAATGTTCCTTCTCACAGGAAAATAAGGAAAGCTCCCGTCATTTTATAACAGTACCACTGCCGAGTCACTTAGTAATCGAAACCAGTGTTGTTGAAAAACAGGCTGAATCGCCAAAAACCAATAAGGTGTCTCCGTCAAGTTCCGTACAGAATTTGCGGATGAATTAGCTCTGCTCTTCGCATAATTTGCTGGAGATACTTTGGGCACAGAAATGTTCCTCCTGACTGGGAAAGAGTACACTTCACACATTTTTAAAAATGAGGAACTCCAACTAATTACCGGAAGCAACGTCACACGTAACTCACATTCATTTGCAGCAGAATTCATCGTCGTTTTCGGAGTTCAAACATTATGCCACGCCTGAAACGAGAATAACCTTGGCCTTGAACTCAGCACGGGCGCCGAAGACGAGGATCACGCGAAACTCGACTCGCCCTCTACACAAGCGATGTCCTTAGCGCCACGGACAGAGGAAAAAACTGATTCGGTTTTTGTAGATGTTAGAAAAACTTCCGATTCAGTACAACATCGTCGTCTTCGAAATCAAATACTCCTGTATGGGTTTTCATAGCAGAGTTGTGAATGGATCGAAAACTTGCTGACTTCATGTTATTATCGATGGTGGGTACGGTGTCATCAACAGAATTACACGACGAAGAAAATCGCAGCACCAAGAACAACTAGTGTGACATAAACCAAAGTTAGTAGGCGTGTTTCTACATCTGGAAAAGATGTCTATTAAAATTTCGCACCAGTCGCACAAGAGTGGCGCCACTATGAGGATGCAAATCAGGTTTGCTATAAAGACACGCTGTAGCGGTCATGTGCGTTAATTACCTTTGAGATCGAACGTGGTGAGTTGATGTTAGTCAAGAATGCCTTTAAGGCGACAAAGGCACCATTATCAAAGCCTCCCTGAGTTTGAACAAATTCGTGTAATAGGGCTACGAGAAACTGGATGTTCCTTCTGCGATACAGCAAAAGACTTGGCAGGAATGTAGTCACCGTACACGATTGCTAGGGGGAAAGGGGTCAAGAGACTGAACGGTTGCAAAATGAGATGGACAGGGGAGACCATCGTGTTCGGCCTATGGCACTGGCGCATCGTACTACGAGGTGCATTCAATTTCTAAGGCCTCCGATTTTTTTTCTAATTAACTACTCACCCGAAATCGATGAAGCTGGCGTTACTTCTCGACGTAATCGCCCTGCAGACGTACACATTTTTCACAACGCTGACGCCATGATTCCATGGCAGCGGCGAAGGCTTCTTTAGGAGTCTGTTTTGACCACTGGAAAATCGCTGAGGCAATAGCAGCACGCTTGTGCGGCCACGGAGAGTGTCTTTCATTGTTGGAAAAAGCCAAAAGTCACTAGGAGCCAGGTCAGGTGAGTAGGGAGCATGAGGAACACTTCAAAGTTGTTATCACGAAGAAACTGTTGCGTAACGTTAGCTCGATGTGCGGGTGCGTTGTCTTGGTGAAACAGCACACGCGCAGCCCTTCCCGGACGTTTTTGTTGCGGTGCAGGAAGGAATTTGTTCTTCAAAACATTTTCGTAGGATGCACCTGTTACCGTAGTGCCCTTTCGAACGCAATGGGTAAGGATTACGCCCTCGCTGTCCCAGAACATGGACACCATCATTTTTTCACCACTGGCGGTTACCCGAAATTTTTTTGGTGGCGGTGAATCTGTGTGCTTACATTGAGCTGACTGGCGCTTTGTTTCTGAATTGAAAAATGGCATCCACGTCTCATCCATTGTCACAACCAACGAAAAGAAAGTCCCATTCATGCTGTCGTTGCACGTCAACATTGCTTGGCAACATGCCACACGGGCAGCCATGTGGTCGTCCGTCAGCATTTGTGGCACCCACCTGGATGACACTTTTTGCATTTTCAGGTCGTCATGCAGGATTGTGTGCACAGAACCCACAGAAATGCCAGCTCTGGAGGCGATCTGTTCAACAGTCATTCGGCGATCCCCAAAAACAACTCTTTCCGCTTTCTCGATCATGTCGTCAGACCGGCTTGTGCGAGCCCGAGGTTGTTTCGGTTTGTTGTCACACAATGTTCTGCCTTCATTAAACTGTCACACCCACGAGCGCACTTTCGACACATCCATAACTCCATCACCACATGTCTCCTTCAACTGTCGATGAATTTCAATTGGTTTCACACCACGCAAATTCAGAAAACGAATGATTGCACACTGTTCAAGTAAGGAAAACGTCGCCATTTTAAGTATTTAAAACAGTTCTCATTCTCGCCTCTGGCGGTAAAATTCCATCTGCCGTACGGTGCTGCCATCTCTGGGACGTATTGACAATGAACGCGGCCCCATTTTAAAACAATGCGCATGTTTCTACCTCTTTCCAGTCCGGAGAAAAAAAATCGGAGGCCTTAGAACTTGAATGCACGTCGTACATCTGCAGCAGCAATTTGAGCAGCAGATGGCACCCCAGTGACACAACTGTTTACAAATCGGTTCCTCCAAGGGCAGCTCCAAGCCAGACACTCTGTAGCGTGCATTCCTTTTATCCGAAACCAACGACATTTGCGACTTCAGTCGTGTCAAGCGAGACCTCATTGGAGGGCACGGTGGAGGTCTGTTGTGTTTTCTAATGAAAGCTGGTTCTGCCTCGGTGCCAGAAATGGCCGTGTGTTAGTTAGAAGAGGCCAGCTAAGGGTCTGCGACCGACCTGTCTGCGTACTAGACACACTGGACCTAAGCTTGCAATTAAGAGCTGAGGTGCGATTTAGTATAAAAAGAGCACTCTCGTGGTTATCCCACGCACGCTGACTGCAAATCTGTACGGCAGTCTGGTGATCCGACCTGTTGTGCTGCCATTCATGAATATCTTTCCAGGAGGTGTTTCATAACGGGATGATGGTCGCCCAAATGCCGCTGTTGTAACCCAACATGCTCTAGAGATTGTCGACATGTTGCCGTGGCCTGCTCCATCACCAGATCTGACTCCAGTCGAGGGCATATGGGACATCATCGGACGACAACTCCAGCGTAATCCAGACAGAGCAGTAACCGCCCCTGTATTGACCGACCAAGTTCAACGGGCAACTCCAACCCACAAACTGACATCCGGCACCTGTAAGACACAATGTATGCACGTTTGTGTTCTTCCAGCCAACGTTCCGGCGGTTTCACTGGTTATTAATCTACCAGCATTTCAAATTTGCAATGGCTAATCTCGCGCTTACATTAACCTGTGATCTTGCAATGTTCATCATTTACCGAGGTAAATGAATTTCAGAAATTTCATTATTCTACATTAACTAAATTTTGGTGTTGTGATTTTGTTTTCCGTCAGTGTATTTGCATGGGAGTTCTATACAACACTGAGAGTTCAAACATTATGCCACTCCTGAAACTAAAATAATCTTACCCCTGATTCAGGTCGGGCTCCGAAAACACGCGAAGCTCAACTCGCTCTCTACATACGCGATATCCTTAGTGCCAAGGACCGAGGACAAAAACTGATTGGATTTTTCTAGACCTGAGAAGAACTTTCTATCCAGTACAACATAGACGCTTTCGAAATCAAATAGTTTTGTATGGGTTTTCACAGCGGAGTTGCAGCTGGGTCGAAAATTTCCTAACAGCACGTTATCCTGTGTGGCGTTATCTACAGAGTTGGCTGCAAAGGATGCAGTTATTTATGAGAAAATTCTGTGCACGTCAATGAAGGAAGGAAGTAAGAATAAGGCGTAACGTTCCGTTGGCATCGAGGTCATTAAAGGCGGAGCACAAACTCGGAATGTTTCAAGGAAGGGGGTAGGAAATCGGCCCGACCCTTTGAAACGAACCATCCCGGCATTTGTCTGGAGCGATTTAGGGAAATCACGTAAAACCTAAATCTGGATTGTTTTAATCAATGCGCCAGCTTGCTCGGTCTATGTTGTTCAGAAGCCAGTGACATCCACTGAGAGTTCGACAACAGCCTAGCGCAGACAGTGGCTGTTAGATCTTAATGTAGAGAACTGCTAAGCTGTACACCTTATGAATTGTAAAACTATGGTATCCTCCGACTACAGGATCAATAAGTCACAGATGAAGTCAATAATCTCATACGAATCGTTGGAAGTGGTGATCTGTAGAGGTATGAAGTCGAACGACTAAAACAGTTTAGTTGTGGGTCAAGCAAATGAGGCTCAACGATTCAGTGGTAGGATAATGAGAACCTGTGCTTTGACTGCGAAAGAGATTGCGTACAAAACACTTTACTTACCACTGTACTTAACTGTTTCTCAAGTTGCGTGGAATTCTTATTAGGACATACTAAGCTTAAAGTAACGCACGGTCTACAAGCAACGTTTTGTCGTCAGTCTTCCATGATCACGCCAGATATGTCAAATAAAACGATACGTGTGGACGTAAGTTTGACTGATTTGCATAAATTGTACTAAGTTCGACAAAGTCGCAGAACACTGACGGACTGGAACCTCGTGTATATGCAAGACTGCTTTTGTGTGGTGAGCATTGTTGCTTGATGTTTATTTTCTCATCTGCAGGTGACAACTGTGCAACGTATGCTAGTGATATGAAGTTATTATAAAAGCGGTGAAAGGCCCACGCGACAGTTGGTGAGTTGTGTGTGACACAGACGCACATCCGTCTTACCGCCAGGAGTCTACTCTCGGAGGTTCTAGAGGTTACAGCTGTTGTTTTAGTGTGTAGTGGCGAGAGAAAATGGCAGACTTACGACACTGGACTGACCAATTTGTCACTGATTTCATAGAGATGTAACAAAGTTTTCATTGCCTCTGGCAAGTAAAATCTGAGGATCACAACAACCGAGAGAATAAAAAACAGTCATACGTCGCCTTCTTTAGTAAGTACATGGAAGTAGACCGTGAAGCGACAGTAGAGTTTGTCACCAAAAAGATCAACTCATTTCGAACAGTTCACCGCAAAGAGAGGTCGAAAATAAAA
This sequence comes from Schistocerca cancellata, assembly GCF_023864275.1. Taxonomy (NCBI): domain Eukaryota; kingdom Metazoa; phylum Arthropoda; class Insecta; order Orthoptera; family Acrididae; genus Schistocerca; species Schistocerca cancellata. The sequence goes on from NC_064630.1 coordinate 242,728,268, forward strand.
GTGTCCATGAGATCTGGAGCTGGAACAGAGGGAATTTATAAATCTTCTTTGTGGTTCTTTGATTTACTTTCCTTCCTGAATGTCGATGACCAACATCCTAGAAGATCAGGGTCAGACACAGAAGATTCTGGAAAGGAGGTAAGTAGGAAAAATGAATTTTAGCTTTCGTGGCCAACAAGCAGTATTTATTGTGTCACTCATACGAAATTAGGCAATCTGTTTTTTTATAAGTACCATTATAAGTATTATGTGTAGTACAAGTTTTGTGCCTTACAGTGAGATTCTGCTGTATTTTTAACAAAAGAAAATAGTTTGCAACACAATGGAACCAGAACTAATCTCTGCACTGACTTTTTCCTAATTAGTGTCAAGCTTTTCTAAAGCACAATACGTATACTTTTACGATGCTACCTGTAAATGCCCGCTCGAATTGCACAGTTTTATTTGCGTCTAAGTTACGCAATGGCTTTGTATTGTCATGGTGTTTATCCTTCATTGTAGTATATTTTAAAGCTGCCCCTCACTATTTTTGTGCTTTCTAGAATCACACCACGTCTTCCAAGTTGAAAATTATGCCTAATTTCGGGGTTACATTTTGTTCCTAATACCACAGACCCATCCTCTATTTTTTCTGTAATGATTATATCAGGTGAAAAACAGTTATGAGAACATATTCTTCTAAAAAAATTGTGCAATACATAGGAAGGCGTGACTAATTCAACAATTTTTACATCCAAATTAACGGCAGTTAGCAAAATTCGGAGACGAGATGCAATTATTCCAAATGTATTTTCAAAGACACGTCAAGCTCTTAACAGTCGGTAGTTAAAAATTCGGCTGCCTCGGCTTATGCTGCTTCTAGGATATTATTTGAGAAAATGAGATCGCGGTCCAGAAGCTCCGTCACCGACAAACGAATAAGAAGATGCTTCATTATTATTTGACACTTTATCTGCTTTAGGAGTCTTGAGGCTATCTTGTATCAATTTAACGCAGAACTTCGTGTTTGCAACGATTTCTCCATCCGAAATCCTGTTATTTTTTCCAATATCACAGCAGATAAATTTACAAGTAGCGTTGGCAGTTACCATGAGTACAATTCTGTGGGTGTTTTTAAAACTGAAATCCACTGTGCCCTACTGATGCGATTCTCATATGTTTCCCATCAACTGCGTCAAGGCAATGATGAAACTGCCATTTAGTGCTGAATTATTCTGTCTATTCTGTTTTCGGTCTTTGGAAACTGAAAAGAACAAAGGCTGGATCAGTCAAACAACCGTGAAAGTTGAGAAAATGTTTAATTTGGTTTTGGTTTTGTGTCATAGATAAAAATAAACAGGTTTATTTATTTTATTTACTAGGAAGATGAACAAGAATTGGTAAATGAAGAGGAATCTCAAACAGAGGTTGTTTTATCACCTTCTCTAAAATCACGAGAGTGTGCTTTAAAAAGTTTATCAAGCAACGACCAGTCTTCGATAACAAGGAAGAACAACCAGTTTAAAAGCAACGATATGCCACATAAGTACTTACACTAGCTAAGAAAAATTGAAACCCATTCGTTCTGACGATGAATTTGATGCTTACGGGAAATATATAGCGCATAAATTACATGATCTTAAAAAAGTCACCCAAACAGTTCAATGGGTTATCCACAACTCAGTCATCCTGTTCAGCTTATTACTATTTCAAATATCAATATAATAAATTAGAGAATTCCACAAGCTTATCAGGAATTGTCTAAAATTATGCAGCCCCTAATATAACTATAAAATATTGTCACTTAAAATCGTAAGGTGGTAATATGATAATATTTTTGCCTAATGTCCATTTATTTGGACACTTTTCTTTTAAAACACCAAACATTCGTACGTTTTATTTGCATACCTGCATATATTCGTTTTTCAAAACGTTGTATATAGCTTCACAGATTCCTGGTGTGACGTGGCTCAAAGCTTGTTTCGAAGTAACAGTAGCGAATTCAAGGTCCTTGTAGCTCCAGCCAGTCGCTAAAAACATTAACGCTGCTGTGAGTCACTCGTGTGAGCTGAAAGCTGCCATCATGACACCATCTTCTTTTTCAGTTTCTGTGGTTACAAGCGTTAATTGTTTGCAGTACGTTTCTATGTCTACATCTACATTTATACTCCGCAAGCCACCTGTTGCTTTAACACCCCTGAGAGAGCTGTAATTATCTAACGTTGTCTCTGCAATCCCTGCGCGAGCGATATGTAGGCGGTTGTAGTACATTTGCTGATACCTCAAAGATGCTTCTGGAAACGTAGTAAATATTCAGTCGCAAGAAAATTTGAGTCTGCTTCAAACGTCAGTCTGTTCAGTTTTTTAAACATCTTCCTGACGCTCGACAACGGCTGAAACAATTCGTGCTGCTGTTCTTGTCACAACGACCAATCGCCGGTTTTCTTTGTCTAATGCATATTTTTCTGTTGCATTATACACGGACATTATACAGTGATAAAACTTATGGGATACTTCGTAATATCGTGCAGTAGTGCAGCAACTCGACGTGACAAGGACTCAACAAATCTTTGTAAGTCTCCTGCAGAAATATTGAGCCATGCTTCCTCTATAGTCGTACATATTTGCGAAAGTATTGCCGGTGTGTGGCGGAGGGCACTTTACGTGCCACTGTCATTACCTCCCTTTCCTGTTCCAGTCCATACGTCAGCAACTGCGATAGTCTTCTGGTTCCTGCTATAGTTTTTTCAGAATATTCAGACGGGTGAATATCCCTCTCTTCAATAACCAATTCTGGGACCATCGTGAACGACGAGCAGGCTTTGCTTTAAGAGCACATAGTGAAATCGTCGTCACTAAGGACATTTCTTCCCCCATGATGATTTCGGAACGACTAAGAGAAAAGACTGAACAAAATAGTGAGCGGAAGTTTGAATAGTGTAGCTGCGTGATTTGTGGCAGTCTTGTAGTCAGTCTTGCATGTCGCTACGTGTAGACTAGGCTTAAGAATATCGATAGAGTGCACATTCGGATACGCAGAATGGAGTTTTGTCGGCAATATTCATTGTCCCAGGGTAATATGACTATGCTATGGCGAAGAGGTTTTCATGTAAGCGGCCTGCAATGTTGACTACCGTTACATCGCTAGTAGAGACAGGTCCCGCACAAAAGTTCCGTGAATTTTGTACAAGCGTCTCGGAGGTGTCTTAATGATTTGTATACAATACCTGCAATACACTTATTTACAAATTTGTAGATGTACATTCAAGGGCGTGGAGCTTGTTTGCGACAATTGTCACAACTCAGAAGTCGTTATTTTTGTTGTTAGAGGAAAAGAAGGTTTGGCTACTGGCTACCGGTATTTGTTAGGTTATATACTTCCCCTAATCGTATAGTCGAGTCTCTGTTTCAATAACGGGGACGGTGACGGCATTGCGAAATATCTGCCTAACATGTCAAAGTGAAAGTCTCCGATAAAACTTGGAGCTATCACACACATAGAATTCGCGATTTATCATATTTTGAATTATTTTTAGTGAGGAAATTCTTCCGTTTTCACGTTCTTGTACCATCTGTCTATTATTCGTTCATCCTTAGGGATACAGAAATATTCGTGGCACATGTTCATTTTCCACGTCATAGGCACCTGTAGTACAGTAACCTGTAGAGAACACTTTAAAATAAGCATAATGGTTTGTATCTCTTTACAACACGGAGGAAGTAATTGTCAAATATAAATCATCTTTGCAGGTGAACATTGTTTGAACTGCGTGTGGTGTCAGACTTTCCCCGGGTTCCGTATTAGGTTCTATACTCTTTTCATTGTATGTAAATGATTTGTCATCAGTTTTCTTCTTCTGCAAATATCAAATGGTCGCTGATGACCCCACTTGTATACAAGTGCAAAACCAAGAAACCTAAAGACATCTAACCCGACCTGTGCGCACTATCAAAATGGGTGCAGGATGTAGTATTAAAGCTGAAACTATCCAAAACCCAAGCGGTACTAGTTGGTCATTTTAGACTAGTTAGCTTGAAATATCGGTTATCCTTACCATCTTTAATCCTAAATGGGACAAATATCAACTTCTCTTCTTCAGTAAAAAGCCAAGGAGAAGTAACAGATGAAAATCTAAATTAAGCTGAGAACGTAAATGCAATGTTCAAGAGGGCATCAGCATCTCTCCATGCCCTACAAAAATATAAAAAGCTATTCACTCTTGACTGAAAAATAAACTTGTACAAACACTTCTACTTCGGTTAGCGCTTACAGCGAAGTTATTTCAGAAAAGCTCACGGAGCCTAGAACTGGTTATGAATGGCTCTGTTTGTTATCTGTGTGATGTTCCACTCTTTGATCATATTTCACCCTCATATACGTAGCTCGGCTGCGTGCAGATGATTGCAGTTTCCCATACCCTCTGTCTTCTATACTGTCTTATCAGCGAACACCGTGCCTCATATCTCTCCTCGACTTTAACGCTCTTATCTGAACAGTGTGGCAGAAACACTCCTTCCCATCAGAGAAAAATCATTTCTGTCCCACTCCATCATTCAACCACTTCCTCAAAATCCTTCTACGCTGTAGGAACCCGACTCTTGAATAACCTCCCGCGTTACAGAAGTGAATAACATTTCCAGCGTCAGAAGACAGTCAATGACATGTCTACTAAAGCAACAATAACGATTACCATTGTTCCTGTACGCACTTGTTACCCTTGTTCATCCTTCTTTCCAACTAGATCTTCCACTCTGCCCAGTACTGTTAGCTAGTGCAGTCTCCTTAAAATTCCTTTTCCCAGAACTCGCTACACCAGAAAACTTCTATCTTGTACAGCTATAAATTATTTTTATACCTGCTACTGTCATATTGCAATTATTGCCACTATTATTATTATTATTATTATTACTATTTCTAACGGATGTCCGGGAAGGATGGACGAATTTGAATTTTGCGTCATTTTGTCATATGACGGTTGACAGTCGTGTTTTTTTTTCGCGTTTGTTACCTGCGATCCTTCCCATTAATAGCCTAATAGCTTTTGTTTGGTGAATATTGTTGTTTGATGTTTATTTTCACCATGGAGCAGATGACACCTGAGCAGCGTATCCTAGTGATGTAATGTTGTTATAAAAACAGTGAAAGTCCCACGGCAACCGTCCGTGAACTGCGTGTGACACTCTGAAGTAATGCTGCCCAAACCGAATCATCGGTTCGGAAGTTGATCCGGAAGTAGGAGACCACGGGTTCTGTTTCAGATGTTAAGAAAACAGGACGACCGTGTTCTGTTCGAACACAAGAAAACATTGCTGTCGTGCATGAGAATGTGACCGTAAGCCGCAGAAAATCGGTGCGCCGACGAGATCAACAACTGTATTTATCGCCGCGTTCACTGTATGAAATCCTTTCGAAAGATGTAAGTCCGCAGCTCGTGGTCGTCCGGTAGCGTTCTCGCTTCCCACACGCGGGTTCCCGGGTTCGATTCCCGGCCGGGTCAGGGATTTTCTCTGCCTTGTGATGACTGGGTGTTGTGTGATGTCCTTAGGTTAGTTAGGTTTAAGTAGTTCTAAGTTCTAGGCGACTGATGACCATAGATGTTAAGTCCCATAGTGCTCAGAGGCATTTGAACCATTTTTGAAAGATCTGAAAATGCATGCGTACAAGATTCAACTTACTCAAGCCTGCAGATCATGGAGAGAGACATCGATTTAATCAATGGGTCTTGGCTCGACAAGCGGAGAACAAAAACTTCACAAAAAGGAATAATTTTCTCAGATTAGGCACACTTCCACCTGAACGGATACGGCAATAATCAGAACTCCAGAATTTTAGGTAACGAAAATCCGCGAGTGACTGTGCAAGATGAGATGCATCCACAACGCATGACCATTACCGAAACATGGTTTCTGGTTAATTTTTCCCTCTTATTGAAGAAAATGACGGTTTTTGGTTTCAACAAGATGGTGCGACATGTCATAATCCCGTTAAACGACTGCTCTGCTGAATGAAAAGTTTCCTTAAAAAATTATCTCTCTGCGTGGCAATCAGGAATGTCCTACAAGAGCATGCGATCTTATGTCTTGTGACTTTCTTTTGTGGGGATTTATGAAATCAAAAGTGTACGTGAACAAACCACAAACAATATACAAGTTGAAAAATGAAATGAGAAGGGTTATCAACGGCATCCCACTAGATGATTGTGAACGCATCATCGGGATCTTCAGTGAACGCATCAAATGGCTCTGAGCACTATGGGACTTAACAGCTGAGGTCATCAGTCCCCTAGAACTTAGAACTACTTAAGCCTAACTAACCTAAGGACATCACACACATCCATGCCCGAGGCAGGATTCGAACCTGCGACCGTAGCGGTCGCGCGGTTCCAGGCTGAAGCACCTAGAACCACTCGGCCAAACCGGCCGGCTCAGTGAACGCATCGCTCGTTGCCACGCGGCCTTGAGTGGTCATATGGAGGACATAATGTTTCATACAAAAACGGGAGAAATTACTTAATGTGTTCGTAAAAAAATTACGTTTTCAATAAATTTTGTATGTCCTATAGCATTTTAATATTCGTCATAATTCCCTCTATTATCACTATTAATGGCAGCAAATGCAATAGTACAATTACTGCTAGCATTAACTTTATTAGTTCATAATCAGCATTATTTACTGACATTGCCACTTCAGATGCTAAAATCATTTTAATACTGTTTGTCCTATTAAAATTGTTATTTGTTAGGAAATCGTGATGAAAAAAGGTTACTGTATGTGTGCCACCTTGATCCGATGTGAGAAAGGTCCTGATGGCCCTAATCAGACCGGGTAAATAAACAAATATACATATAACGGATTGATAATAATGTGTGTGAAATCTTATGGGACTTAAGTACTAAGGTCATCAGTCCCTAAGCTTACACACTACTTAACCTAAATTATACTAAGGACAAACACACACACCCATGCCCGAGGGAGTATTCGAACCTCCGCCAGCACCAGCCGCACAGTCCATGACTACAGCGCCCTAGACTGCTCGGCTGATCCCGCGCGGGTTAACTGATTGACTCTTAGCCCATTCCGTCACTACCGAATTTATATAGCACTTCTCTCATAATACACCAACCGTCTAAAAAGTTCCAAGGCATTTTGTTCTCATTGTATAAGCGACGTCAGCACAGTAAATACTGTGGCTGCTTGAACTAACTAATAACTGTAAACAACAGTTGTGCGTTCGCCCTGCCAACTGTGAACAGGCAGTGTTAATGCAGTGGGCGTGTCGCTGTTGTGTCACAAATCGCAATGGAACAACGCACTGAACATAAACAAATGAGGTGTTCAAAACATTCTCCAGAATGTTTTGAAGAACAAAAAGGTGTGCGTGAAGTTTGCCCCGCTCACCTTGACTCGTAAGCAAAAACAACGATGCGTGGACGCCTGTAGCGACTTGGTTGAAATAAAAAGCACGGACAGTTATTTTCTAGGGAAAAAAGTCACAGGTGATGAGACTTGGTGTTATCAGTACGAACCTACCACAAAACGGCGATGTGTAGAATTAATCTCTGATAGTTCGCCATGACCGAAGAAACTGCGGATATGACGCGCGAGATGAACCACATCGCAAAGAACGATTTCTCTGACAGTTTGACGTGGGTGTATGAACGTTCTGAGCACTGTACTCAAGTATGTGTGTGTGCGCGGGGGGGGGAGGGGGGGGTGCGGAATTGCATTGTTCGTTGTTCAGCCAGAACAGTATGACAACCGAACCACAGTACTATTGACATAAACCCGTCCAGGCGATAGCAGCGTCGCCTGGCGAGGAAAGACTGCTAGTTAGACACACGCACGGTGTATGTAGTATCTGTGAGCGTGCTGTCCGTGTGTAGAATGGGGACGACGCGCGATCTATCTGAGTTTGACAGAGGGAGGATTGTGATGGCCCCATTTCGGAAACTGCACGACTTGTCGGGTGTCCGAGGAGTGCTGTGGTGATTGTCTTCAACACGTGGCGAATCCAAAGTGAAACCTCGTCCAGGCTTCGTGGGGTTGGGCCGCAACCCCTCATTACAGCTTTCGGACGTCGCTGGCTTGGCAGACTGGTAAAATAGGACAGGCGACGAACCGTGGCGGAACTTATGTCACACTTTAATGCTGGGCAGAGTACAAGTGTGTCTGAAAACACAGTGCACCGAACACTCCTAACTATGGGCCTCCACAGCCGACGATCCATGCATGTGCCAATGTTTACACAACGACATCGGCAGCTGCGACTGAAATGGGCACGTGACCGTCGGCACTGGACATAGACATAATGGCACAGCGTTGCATGCATGGTCTTACGAATCCCCACACCTTCTTCGTAATGCCCAAGAGAGGGCGCGAATCCGTCGTCTTCCAGGGGAACAGCGCCCCGTCACCTGTACTGCAGAACGTAGCCGGCCGTTGTGGCCAAGCGGTTCTAGGCGCTTCAGTCCCGAACCGCGCTGCTGCTACGGTCGCAGGCTCGAATCCTGCCTCGGGCATGGATGTGTGTGATGTCCTTAGGTTAGTTAGGTATAAGTCTAGGGGACTGACGACCTCAGATGTTAAGTCCCATAGCGCTCCGAGCCATTTGAACGATTTTGCAGAACGGAAACAAGCTGGCGCGGCTCCATCATGCTCTGGGGAACATTTGCGTGGGTATCCATGAGCCCAATGAAGCTGGTGCCAAGGAGTATCGCACACTGCTTGCAGGCCACGTACACCCGTTCATGACGATCATGTTTCCCGTCGTTAGTGGCATTTTCCAACAAGATAATGCACCATGTCACAAGGCAGGAGTGTGATGGAGTGATTCGAGGAACACAGTGGCGAGTTCTAATTAATGTGCTGGACCTCCGACTGGCCGGATCTGAACGCAACTGAACACGTCTGTTATATGACTGAACGTGGCGTCAGAGCTTATCGCCGTCCTCCCCGGAATTTACGGGAATTAGGTGACTTGTGTGTGCAGAAGTGGTGTCAATCCCTCCAGAGACCTAACAAGTCGTAATTGCTTCCATTTCACGACGCGTCGCCACTGCTATCTGTGCCAAAGGTGGACATACCGCTATTAGGTCGGTAGTCATTATGTTATGGCTAATCAGTGTATGTAGAACACCTGAAGCATTAAAACCGCCATCTTAGCTTTTCACTATACTTTATATTAACGCAGTGACAAAATTTTTCGGGCTGGCGAGATATATGGCCATGAAGTCACAGACCTCCCCGTTATTTACCCTTGAAAATGAACTTTCCCTCCTTGCATCTGTGTCAGCAAAAACTACTCACCATTGCTGCTCTCAATAAATAACTGTGTGCAAAAGGACAAATACTACTATCTTTGTGCAAAAAGTAAACAAACAGTGTTATTCAAAGTCTCGTGGCTATCACGGTTTGATATTCGCGACGTGAGTAGTTCACTAAGCTCATTCCACAGATATCCCCCTCTCTGGGACCAATAGGGTACAATGAGCGTATACAAAGAATGGCATTGCGAATGCTCACAGGCTTGTCTCGCTGGCGTGAGAGCGTAACGGAAATTAAAAAAAAAATACTGACAGGGGTACATTTCGCGAGAGCCTGCTTAGAAAACTTGGAGAACAATAATTCTTCAGCTTCCTACGTACCTGGTCCGTAGAGATCGTGCCCATAAGATAAGGGCCGGCCGGGGTGGCCGTGCGGTTAAAGGCGCTTCAGTCTGGAACCGCGTGACCGCTACGGTCGCAGGTTCGAATCCTGCCTCGGGCATGGATGTGTGTGATGTCCTTAGGTTAGTTAGGTTTAATTAGTTCTAAGTTCTAGGCGACTGATGACCTCAGAAGTTAAGTCGCATAGTGCTCAGAGCCATTTGATAAGATAAGGGAAGTAACGGCTCGCACAGAGATGTACAGGCAGTCATTCTGCCCACACCTCATGGGCTGAACTTTACCAACGTCATTTGTTCTGACGTTTATGTTCGTGAAGTAACAACAACTGCTCCGTTCAACGTTACCGCCTACTGTCATGGTATAAATGGTCTGAAGATGGTCACATTCTGACCAGAACCAGCAACTATTGTAAAAAGAAAAAAATAGTTGCGGTCAGGACTGTTTTAAATCCATTTTTAAGAATAGGATACTACTTTTCTGAAGCATACAATTTTACATTTCTGAACATTTAAAGCAAGTTTCCAATATTTGCACCACTTCGAAATCTTATCAAGATCTGTCTGAATATTTACGCAGCTTCTTTCTTCATTATACATAACTGCAGCAACTTCAAAAAGTCTCCGGTTACTATCGATATTGTCAACAAATCCTTAATCCAGTCATAAATTTCGCTTAATACCGCCTACGATCGTGCTTTTGATAATAAGCGAGGATGTGGTACCGAGTCAAATGCCTTTTAGAAATCACGGAATACTGTATCTACCTGACTGGCTTGATTCAAAGCTTCCAGTATGTCATGCGAGAAAGGAGCGAGTTGAATTTTCGGAGTCCATGCTAGTTGCCTTGGAGGAGGTCGTTCTGTTCGAGGTACCACATTACGTTTGAGCTCAGAATAAGCTCTAAATTCTCCAACAAATGAGTGTCAAGGATATTTGACGGCAGTTTTCTGGATCACTTCTACTACCCGACTTTTAAATGTGTGTGACCTACGCTTTCTTCCGACCATTGGGAACTGTTTTTTGATCGAGGAATCTACGACAGACCATAGTTGACACAGGGGCTAACTCAGCTGCAAATTCAGTATTGAATCTGATAGGGATTCCATTGGGCCCTGGAGCTTTTTTCAGGTTCAATGATTTCAGCTGTTTCTCAACGGCACTGACACTAACACTTATTTCTTTCTTCTTTTCAGTATTATGAGTATTAAATTGGGGCAATTTTCCTGCGTTTTCTTTTGTAAAGGAATATTTGAAAAGGTAGTTAAGCATTTCTGCTTTCGATTTGCTACCATCAGTTACAGTTCCTGTCTCATCCACGAGTGTCTGGACGCTAAAGTTGGTGCCGCCAACAGTCTTTACGAACGATCGGAACTTCGTTGGGTTTTGTGAAAGATTGTTTGACAGTAGTCTGCTACGATAATCACTGAATGCTTCACGCACTGCGCTCTTGACAGCCTAAAGCGTTTCATTTAGCATCCCTCTAGCTATAGCTCTATGCTTTGTTTCACACCTACACTGCCGCGACAAAAGCCACGGTGCAGCGTTACGCACGTATACAGATAGCGGTAGTATCAGGTACATGAGGTATAAAAGGACAGTGCATTGACGGAGTTCTCATTGCACTCAGGAGATATGTGTAAAAAGGTTTCCGACCCGGTAATGGCTGCACGACGGGAATTAACAGACTTTGAACGCGGAATGGTAGCTGGAAACCTGGGATATTCCATTTCGGAAATCAATATTCCGAGCTAGAATGTAGAAAAATATCCGCTACCAGTCACAATAAATGGTTATTTATTTGTCACAAGACCGGTTTCGGGCTTGCACCCATCCCAAGATGTTTATACATGCATGTTAGGGTGTCCATTTCATTTTCATTGAAAAAGGGGACATTTAAAAAAATGGTCCAAATGGCTCTGAGCACTATGGGACTTAACATCTGTGGTCATCAGTCCCCTAGAACTTAGAACTACTTAAACCTAACTAACCTAAGGACATCACACACATCCATGCCCGAGGCAGGATTCGAACCTGCGACCGTAGCAGTCGCGCGGTTCCGGACTGCGCGCCTAGAACCACTAGACCACCGCGGCCGGCGGGACATTTAAAATAAATTTGAGAAAAACCTGGGACAATGAAGAAAAAAAAAAGGGATATAAATATTGTATTGACTAAATTTAATACACATACAAGTTTACTTTTACAACGTGCACTCAGATGATCCCAAATCACTTTTTTTAATTATTCCGTCACACTATCACTGTACTTTTCACTTTTATGTACTTTATCAAGAAGTGCATTTTCGTTTGAAATTGTATCACAAAAGTCAGTACACGATACACCATTAAAGTGTGTTTTGACATTGAGCAAGGCTCTCACTGTTTCAACTTTCATTCTGTTTTTTTTCGTCTGACCACAGAGAGTTCGCTAACGAAAACATACGTTCCACCATGACCAATAGCAAATTTTGATCTGCAAAACATACATTCTATAGTTTCTCCACTACCAGTGATAAAAGGAAACTCGTTTTTTACATTGCTGTTAAAATTACACTTTCGTTTTGGCATAATGAAACAGTGATTGCACAGTGCAAAACATTAACAGTGTGGTGACGAAAGCCAGAGAGCAAGTATCAGTGGTGTAGAGTATCTCTGGATCGAAAGGACGGATTCAGTGGATCGATTTAGAAGAGATGAATCTTCGTTGTTATTCGTAACCTATAGTGAGTTTAAAATTACCTGCGATTTTTGACAGTTCGGTACATGTTTGGGATATGCTGAAAGTCATCAGACGCTTCCTAGCGTAAATAATTGCGCAGTTAATACCAAGTCAGACAACCAGTAGCGTAAAATAGTCTAGCCAAGCGGAATCATAAAAAAACGGGACATTTGCGCGTTCCCAAAATAACTTTCGGGACAGCGGGACATTTTGGTAAAAAACGGGACTGTCCCGGGAAAAACGGGACGAATGGACACTCTAATTCATGTACATGTCTATACTGCTGGAGATCAATCAAGATGAAGCATCATTACTATAGTTACGCTGTGGTGACAGTTTTGCCACTTAGTTACACACTTCTTATCATTTTCACGTCCATATTTCAGTTTTATAAAGTTTAGCTGCATATTTCACTATTACGATGTGCACTCTTGAAATACACTATGTTTACATGTATGTAAAGTAAGTGTGTAACTAATGATGCATGATCTTTATTGATCTCCAGCAGTATAAACATGTACATGAATGTATAAACACCTGAGGGTGGGCGCAAGCCCGAAACCGGTCGCGTGAGAAATAAATAACCTTTTATTGTGGCTGGTAGCTGATATTTTTCTACACCCTATAAAGGAACAGTCACGGAGTTCGACAGCATCCACTGTGGATAAAATTCATTTAATATTCCGAGAACCACAGTTTCAAGAATGTGCCGAGGATGCCAAATTTCAGGCACTACCTCTCACTACGGAAAACGCAGTGGCCAACGGTCTTCACTTAGCGACCGGGAGCAGCTGCGTTTGATATCAATGCTAACAGACAAGCAACACTGGGTAAAATAGCCGCAGAAATCAGTGCGGGAAGCACGACGAACATATTCGTTAGAATATTGCTCAGAAATCTGGTGTTAATGGGCTGTGGCAGCAGACGACCGACTTGAGTGCCTTTGTTAACACCACGACATCACTTGCAGCCCCTCTCCTGGGCTCGTGACCGTGTTGGTTGGACTCTAGACGACTGGAAACCCGTGGCTTGGTCACATGAGTCCCGATTTTAGTAGGTAAGAGCTAATGGTAGGGTTCGAGTGTGGCGCAGACCCCACGAAGCCATGGACCCAGGTTGTCCGCAGCTCGTGGTCGTGTGGTAGCGTTCTCGCTTCCCGCGCCCGGGTTCGATTCCCGGCGGGGTCAGGGATTTTCTCTGCCTCGTGATGACTGGGTGTTGTGTGACGTCCTTAGGTTAGTTAGGTTTAAGTAGTCCTAAGTTCTAGGGGACTGATGACCATAGATGTTAAGTCCCATAGTGCTCAGAGCCATTTGAACCATTTGACCCAGGTTGTCAACACGGCACCGTGGAAGCTGACGGTGGCTCCATAACGCTATGGGCTGTGTTTGCATGGAATGGACTGGGTCCTCTGATCCAACTGAACCGATCGTTGACGGGAAATGTTTATGTTTGACAACTTGCAGACCATTTGCAGCCATTCATGGACTTCATGTTTCCAAACAACAACGGGATTTTTATGCATGATAATGCGCCATGTCACCCGGGCACAATTGTTCGCGATTGATTTGAAGAACATTCTGGACAGTTCGAGAGAAGCATTTGGCGGCCCAGATCGCCCGACACGAATCCCATAGAACGTTTATGAGACAAAATCCAGAGGTCAATTCGTGCACAAAATTGTGCACCAGCAATACTTTCGCAATTATGTACGACTATAGAGGAAGCATCGCTCAATATTTCTGCAGGAGACTTACAAAGATTTGTTGAGTCCTTGTCACGTCGAGTTGCTGCACTACTGCACGATATTAGGAAGTATCCCATAAGTTTTGTCACTGTATAATGTCCGTGTACAATGCATCAGAAAATTATGCATTAGACAAAGAAAACCGGTAATTGGTCGTTGTGACAAGAACAGCAGCACGAATTGTTTGCCGGCCGCGGTAGCCGAGCGGTTCTAGGCGCTTCAGTCCGGAACTACGCGGCTGCTACGGTCGCAGGTTCGAATCCTGCCTCGAGCATGGATGTGTGTGATGTCCTTAGGTTTAAGTAGTTCTAAGTCTAGGGGACTGATGACCTCCGATGTTAAGTCCCATAGTGTCTAGAGCCATTTGAACCATTTTTGTACGAATTGTTTGAGCCATTGTCGAGCGTCAGGAAGATGTTGAAAAAACTGAACAGACTGACGTATGGAGCAGACTCAAATTTTCTTGCGACTGCATATTTACTAAGTTTCCAGAAGCATCTTTGAGGTATCAGGAAATGTACTACAGCCGCCTACATATCGCTCGCGCAGGGATTGCAGAGAGAACGTTAGATAATTACAGCACTCTCAGGGGTGTTAAAGCAACAGTTCTCCCTGTGCTCGCTAATAACTGGTACGATAGGAAGTATCCTCCGCCATGCCCTTCACAGTATTCCGCAGAGTTCAGACGCAGAATCGATGAATGAAAGCTCACCGAAGGAACAATGCAGATCGCAGCGCGTGAGTCAGGTACGGGAGACAGCAACCTGGCGCATGCGCAATAGCCTCAAGTTGACGCAGGCGTACCACCAGAAGCGCTTGCTATCTTAGGCGGAAGTCGTGACTTCTCGCTTGCACTCGTGACAGTCTCGCCGCGTCACCCGACATGCATTGTGCGGAAGGCAGTAAGTGTAGCTCCAGTTTGTATATTAAATGGCTAAAGCAATCGCTGAAGGCTACTTTTGTAAAGTATACTAATAACCAGTCACGACTAGTGCAAACCTACTCATCTTGATAATTACGGGAATTACTTCTAAATTACTTTATTACTAATATGAATTAACGGAAGAGCAGATACTTTTAAAAAAGCCACTTTTTCCATTTACACTATTGGGCTGCGTTTATATCTACAACTATACTCAGCAAGCCACCTTGCGTTGTGTGTCGGAGAGTAGTTTGCCGTTGTCACTTCCCCACTCTCCTGTTCCAGTCGCGAATAATTCGCGGGGAGAACGATTGCCGAAGCCTCTATGTCGGACTCGAATCTTCCTAATTTTATCTTCATAGTCTTTTTGCCAGATGTACATAGGAGGAAGGAATATATTAGTTGACACGTCTAGCAACGTACGCTCTCGGAACTTCTAACAATAAAACACACAGTGATGCAGAAGGCTTCTCTTGCAGTCTGCCACTGGAGCAAGTTGATCATCTCTGTGACGCTTTCGTGCTTACAACGACGGTTGGAACTTAGTGGCAACTATTTATTCACAACCGATACAGAAGAGTTACATGTTCGGAATCAAATCAAAGTCACAAGGTTCAAATGGCTCTGAGCACTATGGGACTTAACTTCTGTGGACATCAGTCCCCTAGAACTTATAACTAATTGAACCTAACTAACCTAAGGACATCACACACATCCATGCCCGAGGCAGGATTCGAACCTGCGACCGTAGCGGTCGCGAGGTTCCGGACTGTAGCGCCTAAAACCGCTCGGTCACACCTGCCGGCTGTTAAAGCATCCCTGGCTCCCCTATTTGTGGGGCTATGGTGGGAAAGTATAGATATGTAAGCATAATTCTGGTTATTTTGGCAGCCGAATTGGAGAGGATGTAAAATGCAGACCGGTAATGGTAAGAAAAGCACTTCTGAAGAAGCGAGATTTATTAACATCAAATATAGATTTAAGTGTTGGGAAGTCTTTTTTGGAAGTATTATCTAGAGTGTAGTCATGTATGGAAGTGAAACATGGATGATAGTTTAGACAAAATGGGGAGAGAACCTTTTGAAATATGGTGTTACAGGAGAATGTTGAAGTTTGCTTGGGTACATCACGTAACTAATGAAGTACTGAAAAGAGTTGAGGAGACAAGAAATTTGTTTCATAGCTTGATCAAAAGAAGGGATCGGCTGATAGGACACATTATGAGACATCAAGAGATCACCAATTTAGTACTGGAGGGAAGTAAGGGGGTAAAAATCGTAGAGGCAGACCAAGAGATGAATACAGTAAGCATATTGAGAAGGATGTATGTTGCAGTAGTTATTCGGAGATGAAGGCGCTCGCACAAGATAAAGCAGCATGGAGAGTTGCATCAAACCAGTCTTAGGACCGAAGACCACAATAACAACAATTCAGGAATGCCTGGAGCAGTACCTACCAAACTTGGAACACTTACGGCTTCCTGTGCTAAAACGTATTCTGTTGGGGAGATATGTCTAAGCCCTTAGGTGTGACGCGAGAGTTCAGAGTGGATGGCATGTAAAAATAATCAAAATGAACTAAATTACTGTCGAATCCTCAGGTTTCGTTGTTTGGTAGGCTGATGGTAGCAGACCCGATGATATTTTGCCACTGGGAATTTGAGAAAGGTTAAGGGAGTATTTACGTTTGAGTACGTTTGTTCTACAGTCTTGCTGTTTAATTTCATGTTCATGGCAAGAGGGATGTCGAATGCATTTCTAGCAGGAAAATTTAGAGTGTGAATAACTACCGTATCTCTTATTGTCAGCAAGGTTTTATCGGTGCTGTAGCAAAAATTACAACTCTTGTATATGAAGCCACAATCGGCACAAGAATTCAAAGAAATAGCTGTTATGTTCTATAAGAAATGAGCGTTCCAGAAATGTCTAAGTTCAATCAGTGGGGAACATATCAGAATTCTTAGCTCTAAGTGATCAGTCTCAAAGTTTCGTAATTATAAAAGCTACTCCTCAATAATACTGCAGGTTATGTGATGCACATTGCAAATACACTTTTGCGGAAGTCAGGGCCATGTGGAAAACAAGTGCTGAAGGCAGTTTCAGGAGGTACGTACTGAACCATAAAATGACATAAGATATGCTTGAATTCCTGTGGGCGACTTCCTCCCAAGTACTACTATCAAAGTCCCCTTTGTCTTCGTAGGAGATGAAACTTGCTCAAACTCAGACACCAGATTATAGGTTGTGCCAGGAAAAGTTCTCATCATTCGAAAAATAGGTTTAACAAAGCCTTTTAAGGACTCAGAAGAATGGCTGAATGTGCGTTTGGAATTGCAGTAACACACTAGCGAATATTTAGAAAAACCGATGAAACGAAAGTTGAGACAACAGTGCTTATTGTAAAAGCTCTTTGTGTTTTATATAATACCGCTGTAGGCAAAGAGAATACACTGAACGTTACGTACTATAGAGACATACTTCCTGTAGTTGGCACATCAAGAAGGAACAATGCAGATTTTGTAGAGGCTATCGACACAAGAAATCTGTTTCTCTGTCCCTTACTGAAGAAAATATTGTCTGATTAAATAAAAGAATATTAAAGTGTAACTTACGTGTTTCACATTATATAGAAACGTCTTTTCTTTGTTAGTCCAATACACAGCGGTTGTGATGTTGTTTATGTCTCTAGTACCAGACGGCTGTGCGTTCAAAAACGGCTGAATTAACTGCCTTTTTAATATCGTAACTGAAACTGTTTCCACAAGCTCGCAACAAAAAACACTGCTCGAGAAAGCGCGCAACGAGGAGAACTCAAAAACGGCGCGACTAGAGTGGCCTTGAAGCAGCCAATCACGGCTCACGTTTCAGGACGGGCCCCCGATGGTCGCTGCTGGAAAAACAAACCAGTCTGAGTTTACATCGTCGACTGGCGTGAATCTTGGCGGGCAGCGATGCAGCAGGTTAAAAGCGCCGGTGAGTTCCAGTGGGATTTTGTTTCGTCATCGTCAGGTAATGCCGCGAAGTGCGAGCAGCGAGGCTGGCAGCTTCGCCGTCGGCTGGCAATCGTTTCCGTGTTTCTATTTATCTTCTCTGTTACACCGCAGTTCTGCCGTGGAGATGCATTTGACGGCTTAGCAGATCATTTCTGGCATGTAACAAGTGGCTACATACAGTAGATTACACTCAGTAGAGGGTGGAGAACGTGGCTGGGCCTGAGGAAGTTTGCACCTCTGACGTTTCTCTTTCCAGTTTTCGAGATTGCTCCTTAAAAAACGTACCAGGTGGTTATAATTAATGTGCAGTTGCTCACAGAGATCCAGTGCAGGCTGCAATTATCGTATGAGAACGAAATTTGGTAGCTAATGCGGAAGCGATTTACACTGGGAAATAAGTTAGTTTCAATTTTGATCAACACGTGCAAATCTGGCTCTTTGAATGCAAGAAAGACATATAGAAATGCTCCCATACATAAAGGATTAGGAACAAGATGTGTGCAGAAAAGTTCAAACAGGTGAGAAAGGCAGAATGCTGATTTTATTATTGACCACAACTTACACAGTTTGTTCCGGAGGGGCACTAGAGACATCGACCAGATGCTGTACAGCCCCAGATTCCCACCTGGTGGCCAAAACCGGAACTAATTTTTTCCCAGCATATATCGGTTCCACGTTAACGCATCAGGGTATCTACCACATTTCGCTGCTGTACGATAATTACAGCCCACTTGGACCTCTGTGAGTAGGTGCGAGATAACCGTAACCACACGGTAGTTATACACCAGCGAGTACGATCTTCTACAATGGCGCACCAGTTATTGGTGTCAATGTTTAACCCGCTTAGGTCCTTCTTAAATTGTTCCTTAAAGCGATTCAGAGGAATTCTGCTGAGCCTTCTACCTGTGTTCACTTTAGTATGCAAAAATATTCGCGGAAATCCACCGTTCCTCATTCGCTAGAGACGCCGAATCAGCCTGAGTTGGTGACTAATGACGGTGGCTTCTGCACTGTTCATCTTCGCCTTTTGCACATCTGTACTTGATATGAAGTCATCCCATTTGATGTTCATAACGTATTTAAGCGCTCTAGTTGAAGCGCTCTAGTTTGTTAAGATCACGATAATTTAGCGCCCAGGTTTCGCAACTGTAGAGCAGGGTAGAAACAACAATGCCTCGATACCCTGTCAGTTTGGTACATAATGTCAGGTCTTTATTCAGGAAGACCCATTGTCTGAGATGTCCAGCCGGCCGGTGTGACCGAGCGGTTCTAGGCCCTTCAGTCTGGAACCGCGCGACCGCTACGGTCGCAGGTTCGAATCCTGCCTCGGGCATGGATGTTGTGATGTCCTTAGGTTAGTTAGGTTTAAGTATTTAAGTAGTTCTAAGTTCTAGCGGACTGGTGACCTCAGATGTTAAGTCCCATAGTGCTCAGAGCCATTTTGAAATTTGGAAAAACAGTTCCAGGAGCTGGCTCTGCGATTACCTTTGTTTTTGGGATGCCGAAGGTCAGGCAAGATCGTTTATATGCACTACTGAAACAACTTACGCTTGCTGCTCTACAGGGGTTTAAGATGAAGACGCATTGTCATCTGCATATTGCAGTTCAGATGCGTAGGTGTTGCAACATACTCCTACTCTAATAGATGGATTTCCTTCTTTCCACTGTCTTCTACAGGGTGTTAGAAAACTATTCCATATTCTGAGAAGCGGCAGTATGGACTCAACAAGACAAAAGTGTCCCGTAGACATGGGCTCTAAAATGTATACCTTAGAGGTATGAGCACTTGCTCATTTTCACTACTGTGATACACATCTACTCTGCTGGAAGCTCTCTGAAACTGTGGAAGAGCTACAAAATGCAGTAAACAAATGAGAATACATTTGTCTGTTATTGTCCATGGATATAGCATACAATAATGATGTTACTTTAAACCATATTCACAGTTCTGGGTAAATGTAGCATATACAGTACTTCTGGTGGAATCAGTTTGCGAATTGACAAGTTTGTGAAATGCCTTTACATTGCTGTTTTGTCTTTGCACTTACCATCATAACGGAAGCCTATTATTCCACACAGAAAATGCTAGAAATGATGTTCTGTTATCGTGTGGCTAATGAAATCAGTGGTAGAAGATCATGTATGTCTAGCATTTCCTGTGTGGAATAATAGCCTTCCGCTATGTTGGTAAGTGCAAAGATATAACAATAAGGTAAAAGCATTTCGCAAACTTTTGAAATAATAAGCTGGTTCCATTAGAACTAATG
Source organism: Schistocerca cancellata (assembly GCF_023864275.1). Classification (NCBI taxonomy): domain Eukaryota; kingdom Metazoa; phylum Arthropoda; class Insecta; order Orthoptera; family Acrididae; genus Schistocerca; species Schistocerca cancellata. Next base: position 242,748,558 of record NC_064630.1, read on the forward strand.
TATGTACCGCACTTAACGTGGCTGTGAATACGGTTTACAGTAACAACACTAACAGATGTTTACGTCATGCTGTATCCATGGACAGTAGCAACAGGAATGTGTCATTTGTTTAATGCATTCGGTAGGCTGTTCGTAATAGCAAAGAGGTGGCAGTAGAAGAGATGTGTTTCACAGTAACGAAGACGAACGAGTACTCATGGGTCTTAAGGTATGCGTTTTGACTATATATTTATTGAACATTTTTTCCTTTTTTTGGTCCATATTATCGCCTGGCAAAATATGGAATACTTTTTTTTAACACTCTGTTTAAGACTGGAGGTTAATAAATAAACTGGCCAGCGCCTGGGAAAACAGATAATATTCTAATAAATTATAGAAGCAGTGGTTAAAGAGGTGCTCTTTTGCTTTCGTTTTGAATATTTGCAGGTATTCGATTCTTGCCTGCTTTCTGTCCGTGGACTTTTAAGCTTTTCGGGACTAAGTGGACTGAAATGTGTTTAGATATGTCTGACACACGGGCATAATTATGGGACTATGTGGCTGATGTTAATCTGACGTAAAATTATGGAAGACGACCAAGTACTAACCACAGTACATACATATATACATCGAACATTCCTTGCAGCAGACGACAGAAAGTTGCAAATGTCCTGAAAAACACAAGATTAAAAATTGGATTCACTCCACCTAAAAACTACGACAGAATATAATACATAATACAAAGTGTGATCGAACGATGCTTATTCAGATTCTGGAATGTAGCATGCCAAGACTGCCCCGTGTTCTTCCCGAGACAAACAGGCCGAGATTTCCACAGTAGGTATGCAGAGCGCATTAGAGCCTACGTACACAGTAATCACACAATAGCAGCAAATAGCCACACAAATACACGTTTGGTAAAGTAGAGCAAGACGTGTAAGTACGTCACAGATTAAATAAAGGTCATAAAAAGAATGTGTCACAAGAACTGGTGATGCATTCACACTACAAAAAGTATGGAGATAAAATAGTGAATGAAGAACTCGAAAGCAACAGAGTGAATTTCGTCAGATGTTTCGATACTTTCCGTAAATGCGCAAAATACATACTATTCAGAGAAAGAAATAATTAGAGCGTATGTATTTGTGGTCTATCTATAGCATATGCACTACTGGCCATTAAAATTGCTACACCAAGAAGAAATGCAGATGACAAACGGGTATTCTTTGGACAAATATATTATACTAGAACTGACATCTGATTACATTTTCACGCAATTTGGGTGCATAGATCCTGGGAAATCAGTACCCAGAACAACCACCTCTGCCCGTAATAACGGCCTTGATACGCCTGGGCATTGAGTCAAACAGAGCTTGGATGGCGTGTACAGGTACAGCTGCTCCTGCAGCTTCAACACGATACCACAGTTCATCAAGAGTAGTGACTGGCGTATTGTGACGAGCCAGTTGCTCGGCCACCATTGTCCAGACGTTTTCAGTTGGTGAGAGATCTGGAGAATGTGCTGCCCAGGGCAGCAGTCGAACATTTTCTGTATCCAGAAAGGCCCGTACAGGACCTGCAACATGCGGTCGTGCATTATCCTGCAGAAATGTAGGGTTTCGCAGGGATCGAATGAAGGGTAGAGCCACGGGTCGGAACACATTTGAAATGTAACGTCCACTGCTCAAAGTGCCGTCAATGCGAACAAGAGGTGACCGAGACGTGTAACCAATGGCACCCCATACCATCACGCCGGATAATACGCCAGTATGGCGATGACAAATAGACGCTTTCAATGTACGTTCACCGCGATGTCGGTAAACACGGATGCGACCATCATGATGCTGTAAACAGAACCTGGATTCATCCGAAAAAATGTTTTGCCATTCGTGCAGCCAGGTTCGTCGTTGAGTACAGCCGGCCGCGGTGGTCTAGCGGTTCTAGGCGCGCAGTCCGGAACCGCGCGACTGCTACGGTCGCAGGTTAGAATCCTGCCTCGGGCATGGATGTGTGTGATGTCCTTAGGTTAGTTTGGTTTAAGTAGTTCTAAGTTCTAGGGGACTGATGACCACAGATGTTAAGTCCCATAGTGCTCAGAGCCATTTGAACATTTGAACGTTGAGTACACCATCGCAGGCGCTCCTGTCTGTGATGCAGCGTCAAGCGTAACCGCTGCCACGGACTCCGAGCTGATAGTCCATGCTGCTGCAAACGTCGTCGAACTGGTCGTGCAGATGGTTGTTGTCTTGCAAACGTCCCCATCTGTTGACTCAGGGATCGAGACGGGGCTGCACGATCAGTTACAGCCATGCGGATAAGATGCCTGTCATCTCGACTGCTAGCGATACGAGTCCTTTGGGATCCAACACGGCGTTCCGTATTACCTCCTGAACCCACCGATTCCATATTCTGCTAACAGTCATTGATCTCGACCAACGTGAGCAGCAGTGTCGCGATACGATAAACCGCAATCGCGATAGGCTAGAATCCGACTATTATCAAAGTCGGAAACGTGATGGTACGCATTTCTCCTCCTTACACGAGGCATCACAACAACGTTTCACCAGGCAACGCCGGTCAACTGCTGTGTGTGTATAAGAAATCGGTTGGAAACTTTCCTCATGTCAGCACGTTGTAGGTGTCGCCACCGGCGGCAACCTTGTGTGAATGCTCTGAAAAGGTAATCATTTGCATATCACAGCATCTTCTTCCTGTCGGCTAAATTTCGCGTCTGTAGCACGTCATCTTCGTGGTGTTGCAATTTTAATGGCCAGTAGTGTACATTGATAAGCCAACATTATGACCAGTACCCACCGCGACGCTAGATGCCTCCTGGTGGCTTTGCGGGCACGTGACGCGGTAACAAAAGTGTGTAAGCGGAGCAGACGTGGGCGGGGATCACGTTAGCGAACATGTGGGCGGCATAAGCGATTTTCACAAAGGGAAGATTACTACTGCGCAGAGAATGTGAACGAGTATCTCGAAAACGGGGAAATTGGCCGATTGGTCACGTGCTACTGTTGTGATATCTGCAGAAAGACGCTAAGCGCTAAATGGGTGGACGCTCACGATTCTCCACAGAACGTGGGGTTCAGTTCAAATGGTTCAAATGGCTCTGAGCACTATGGGACTCAACTGCTGAGGTCATTAGTCCCCTAGAACTTAGAACTAGTTAAACCTAACTAACCTAAGGACATCACAAACATCCATGCCCGAGGCAGGATTCGAACCTGCGACCGTAGCGGTCTTGCGGTTCCAGACTGCAGCGCCTTTAACCGGTGGGGTTCGGTGGCTTGGCCGTTCTGTAAAGTAGGATAGATCCTGATCGATGGCTTCTCTTCCGAAAGAGCACAATGGCGGTGCACGCACACCGCTCGTCGTACGTTGTTGAACATGGAGCGCCAAAGCAGACCACCTCTAAGTTCAAAAATGGCGCTAGGCACTATGAGACTTAACATCTGAAGTCATCAGTCCCCTAGAACTTAGAACTACTTAAACCTGACTAACCTAAGGACATCACACAAATCCATGACTGAGGCAGGATTCGAACCTGCGACCGTAGCAGCAGCGCGGTTCCGGACTGAAGCGCCTAGAACCGCTCGGCCACAGCGGCCGGCCACTTATAAGTGTTCACATGCTGCCCAACGAAATCGTCAATTACGACTGCAGTGGGCATGGATCCATCGGGATTCGACCGTCGATCAATGGAAACGTGTTGGCTCTTCGGGTGAATCACATTTTTGCTACACTAAGTCGCTGGTTGTCTCGACAAAGCATTCATCGAGGTGAATGGTGGCTCGCAACGTGCAGCGCGCCACGGATCCAGGCTGGTGGAAGTACGATTATGCTGCGGGAGACATTCTCCTGCGCTTGCATAAGATCTATGGTCGTAATCGAAGGCACGCTGACCATTGCGAAGCACCTACATCACTTCATGCTTGAAATCTTCCCCGACGGCGATGTCACCTTTCAGCAGTATCTCGGAGCCAGAACCGTGCTGCAGTGGTTTGAGGAACGCTGTAGTGAGCTCACGTCGATGTCTCGGCGACGAAATTCACCTGATGTAAGTCCTATTGATCCCATATGGGTCGCTATCGGGTGCCATTACAACGTACGCATATCAGCGGAGCCGGTCGCTGTGGCCCAGCGGTTCTTGGCGCTTGAGTCTGGAACCGCGTGACCGCTACGGTCGTAGGTTCGAATCCTACCTCGGGTGTGGATGTGTGTGATATCCTTAGGTTAGTTAGGTTTAAGTAGTTCTAAGTTCTAGGGGACGGATGACCTCAGATGTTAAGTCGAATAGTCCTCAGAGCCATTTGAACCAAATCAGCGGACAGTTATTTAGGCGAATTACATGACCTGTGCATAGACATCTAATACCACATATCTCCACAAACCTACCAACAAACTGTCGGATCCCTGACATGCAGAATCAGTGGTGTATTTAGATCCAAAGACGTAAAAACACTCTGTTAAGCAAGTGTTCGTTCTGCGTTGGCTCATCAGTGTGTTTCTGTTGATTGAGGCACTATAAAGAGTGTTTCAGAGTCTTTGCGACAAACGTGAAGGAATGATAGATCAAGTAACGGGGATCAGATTTTCTTAGAGACAAAATGTTCGTTGATACCTACCTCCTGGTGGTGCTAGGCATCGTTCAAGATTGGTTATGCTCTATTGAGTTGGCATGACTTAGGCTCTCTGCAGCGTGGAAGACTGCAAGCCGATCAAAATTGATGTTCCCGATTCGCTTCTAAAATATCTTTCTGCGCTTAGAGACATTCATTCTTATGGTTTTCTTGTTGAAAATCATTCTATCAGTTTACTGGGGGGGTAGGTTCTACGCAGTACACCTAGTTAGTAGACGCTCCTAGTTTGATGAATCTCGTCGTCCGAGGGCCGGCTAATACTAAAGGAGCACGTACCATCGCTGGGAAGCGTCAGTGAATTGTCTCGAACAAAAGTTACTTGATCTATCATCCCTAGACGTTTGTCGCAAAGACTTAAAAGCACCCTCTCTCTCTCTCTAAGCATTTATCCCCACTGGCGAGTCTGCTGGGTAATCGGATGTGGCATGCTAATGTTAAGGGGTGACCGGGTGCCCTTCCTGTCGCCACCCTATACCCCCCCCCCCCCCGGGAAGAAATTAAGAAATTAATGTACCCCAACTGTCTGCATCTAGTGTAATCCATGGAATAGTGCACGTCTGCGAGCCGTGTAACTGAGGCGGAACGTGGGGACCAGCCCAGTATTCACCTAGAGGGTAATGGAAAACCGCCTAAAAATCACATTCAGGCTGGCCGGCACACCAGCCCTCGTTAATTTACTGGCCGGATTCGATCCGCGGCCGGCGCGCCTACCCGAGCCCAGGAAGCAGCGCGTTAGTGCTCTCGGATACCCTGGCGGCTGCTTTGAAGCACCCTGTCCATACGTAACATATCTTTGCGGCTGTTTCTGCATGGGACTTTGTGATTTTAACACGTGCCGTAGAGTGTGCACTGTAACAGTTATGCATTATGTGTATGAGTTTCTATACAAGAAAGCAAGAAGAAATTCGCACACGAAACTTACTCTCAATCTGTAAAGAAAGATTCATCAGTAACTGCAAAACTGCGCATGTTTATATTACAGTGAAGTCACACGAAAAAACTTACGTAATACTGAGAATTATTTCCAAAACCGCGTCGGTAGAAGAAAAGAAAAAATGTTACTGGTGGAAGCAAAATATTTCTTTATAACAAAAGAAGTCATTATGGGGGCAAGTTTTGTTCTCACGTGTTATGACATTTATGGGCCGCGCGGGATTAGCCAAGGGACTAAGGCGCTGCAATCATGGACTGTGCGGATGGTCCCGGCGGAGGTTCGAGTCCTCCCTCGGGCATGGGTGTGTATGTTTGTCCTTAGGATAATTTAGGTTAAGTAGTGTGTAAGCTTAGGGACTGATGACCTTAGCGGTTAAGTCCTATAAGATTTCATACACATTTGAACATTTTTGACGTTTATGGAGAAAGCAAATCTCTATACGAATCAACATCGATTCTGCAAACAGAGATCTTTTGAAAATCAGCTCGTCCATGAGATTCAGAGGGCCGTAGACAACAGCACTGAGGTGGTGCTATGTTCTTTGACTTCGAGAAGGCATTCGAGACAGTTTGAACTGTCTTTTAATGAACAAAATACATGCGTGCATGTACAGGGTGGTTATAATTAAACTTCCCCTGGTTGAGACGTCCCTTATGAAAAGTTATCGTAGAACAACGAAACTTTGTTAAAACATTTGTTAGGATATGCAGAAGACAAATAACGAATAAACCGTTGAAAGAAACGCATTTTAATTTGCACATGATAGAGTTCAAATCTGATAATCTTGGTGGTTACGCAGTCTGGAACGATCGGCCAATGATTTGGTTTGCTCCTGGGAGATGCCAAACAGTAATTGCGCACCAGATTGTTGAAGAAGTCACTGTTGCCGTGGCTGAGAATGCTGGACGCAACGTGCGATTTCCTAGCAGTGCACGAGTTGTGTCGACTGCGTTACTACAAAGACACCGGATCTGAATCCTCTCACGTGGCAACTAAAATGTTCTACTTCCCATGGTTCACCGTTCGAGATGTGCTGTGAATAATTGTTAAACTGTATCCGTACAAACTTCGCATTACTCACCAACTTTTGCCACGTGACGCAGACATTCGAGTGCACTTTGCTTCTACTTTACTTGCAAGGGGTGAAGTTGATGACGTCTGGTCTTGGAACATTTTGTGGAGTGATGATGCACACTTTGCGTTCGCTGGGGCAGTGAACGTTCACAATCGTCGCATTTGGGGATCGTCACGGCCAACGAACGTGCATAAAGTTCCCCTGCAAAATTAACGCGACACTGTGTGGTGTGGCTTCACGGCACAGTACGTGACTGGTCTATTTTTCTTTGACGAGCTCAGGTCCCAAGGACCAAGGACATGCAGCGTGAACGGATACTGTGATCTGCTTCGTCAACGTGTGATCTTCGCGGACGATGCTTTTTAACTATGGAGGAGCTGCAACTCCAGAAAATTTAATTTTTGTTGTTCTCATCATCATCATCATCATTTAAGACTGATTATGCCTTTCAGCGTTCAGTCTGCAGCATAGCCCCCCTTATACAGTTCCTCCATGATCCCCTATTCAGTGCTAACATTGGTGCCTCTTCTGATGTTAAACCTATTACTTCAAAATCATTTTTAACCGAATCCAGGTACCTTCTCCTCGGTCTGCCCCGACTCCTCCTACCCTCTACTGCTGAATCCACGAGTCTCTTGGGTAACCTTGCTTCTCCCATGCGTGTAACATGACCCTACCATCTAAGCCTGTTCGCCCTGACTGCTACATCTATAGAGTTCATTCCCAGTTTCTCTTTGATTTCCTCATTGTGGACACCCTCCTGCCATTGTTCCCATCTACTAGTACCTGCAATCATCCTAGCTACTTTCATATCCGTAACCTCAACCTTGTTGATAAGGTAACCTGAATCCACCCAGCTTTCGCTCCCATACAACAAAGTTGGTCGAAAGATTGAACGGTGCACAGATAACTTAGTCTCGGTACTGACTTCCTTCTTGCAGAAGAGAGTAGATCGTAGCTGAGCGCTCACTGCATTAGCTTTGCTACACCTCGCTTCCAGTTCTTTCACTATGTTGCCATCCTGTGAGAATATGCATCCTAAGTACTTGAAACCGTCCACCTGTTCTAACTTTGTTCCTCCTATTTGGCACTCAATCCGTTTATATTTCTTTCCCACTGACATTACTTTCGTTTTGGAGATGTTAATCTTCATACCATAGTCCTTACATTTCTGATCTAGCTCTGAAATATTACTTTGCAAACTTTCAATCGAATCTGCCACCACAACTAAGTCATCCGCATATGCAAGACTGCTTATTTTGTGTTCACATATCTTAATCTCACCCAGCCAGTCTATTGTTTTTAACATATGATCCATAAATAATATGAACAAAAGTGGAGACAGGTTGCAGCCTTGCCTTACCCCTGAAACTACTCTTAACCATGAACTCAATTTACCGTCAACTCTAACTGCTGCCTGACTATCCATGTAAAGACCTTTAATTGCTTGCAAAAGTTTGCCTCCTATTCCATAATCTTGTAGAACAGACAATAACTTCCTCATAGGAACCCGGTATAATGCCTTTTCTAGATATATAAAGCATAGACACAATTCCCTGTTCCACTCATAACACTTCTCCATTATTTGCCGTAAGCTAAAGATCTGGTCCTGACAATCTCTAAGAGGCCTAAACGCACACTGATTTTCATCCAATTGGTCCTCAACTAATACTCGCACTTTCCTTTCAACAATACGTGAGAAGATTTTACCCACAACGCTGATTAAAGAGATACCTCTGTAGTTGTTACAATCTTTTCTGTTTCCATGTTTAAAGATTGGTGTGATTACTGCTTTTGTCCAGTCTGATGGAACCTGTCCCAACTCCCAGGCCATTTCAGTTATCCTGTGTAGCCATTTAAGACCTGACATTCCACTGTATTTGATGAGTTCCGACTTAATTTCATCCACCCCAGCCGCTTTATTGCACTGCAATCTATTGACCATTTTTTCCACTTCCTCAAATGTGATCCTATTTCCATCATCATTCCTATCCCATTCTACCTCGAAATCTGAAACATTACTGATCGCATTTTCACCTACACTGAGCAACTCTTCAAAATATTCCCTCCATCTGCCCAAGGCATCCACAGGATTCACCAGCAGTTTTCCTGTTGTTCTCATTGAACTTAAATTCACTTTTCAAAAATTATCTTCGGTTTTCTTTACTGCTTGCTCAATGTACAGATTGAATACATATTGCTGCCTCTACTTCATGTCTCTCACCACTTAACTATAGATCGGTTTCTGTACAAATTATTGATAACCTTTCGTTACCTCTATTTTCCCCCATGATAGTTTCAGAATTTGGCAATGTGTATTCCAGTTAAATTATCACAATCTGTCTCTAAATCTTCGTATGCTATAAATATGGGTTTTTCTTCCTTCGGTCTGTCTTCTAAGATAATTCATTGGATCAGCATTGCTTCGCATGTTCCTGCATTTCTCAAGTAGTCAGTTTATCCTGGGTCGCCTGGGTTGCATTGTAACTCTCTGTCCCTCCTCAGGAACGATAGGTTCGACTAATAACCCTACGTGGAGGTAATTACACGCCGGAAAAAAAATGCATCACCCTCAAGGAAAAGGTAACTTTATTGACAAGTGAGGTGACAGATAGTTCTTCATTGTAGGAGTATATGATAACAAATGCAAACCAAATGAAAAATTCGTCACAACAAACGGTGTACAATCACATCAACTCACAGTGTGCCCCTCTCTGGTTGCAAAGCAAGCGTGTATTCTCGCACACAAACGATCGTACAAATGCCGAATTGCATCCTGCGATAGTTTGTCTCAAACATATTGGGACTTTTCTTGCAGGAGGACCTGCAGCGAATTGACGCATGGTGCAGGGAATGGCAATTGAATCTCAATGTAGACAAGTGTAACGTGATGCGAATACATAGAAAGATAGATCCCTTATCATTTAGCTACAATATAGCAGGTCAGCAACTGGAAGCAGTTAATTCCATAAATTATCTGGGAGTACGCATTAGGAGTGATTTAAAATGGAATGATCATATAAAGTTGATCGCCGGTAAAGAAGATGCCAGACTGAGATTCACTGGAAGAATCCTAAGGAAATGCAATCCGAAAACAAAGGAAGTAGGTTACAGTACGCTTGTTCGCCCACTACTTGAATACTGCTCAGAAGTGTGGGGTCCGTACCAGATAGGGTTGATAGAAGAGATAAAGAAGATCCAACGGAGAGCAGTGCGCTTCGTTACAGGATTATTTAGTAATCGCGAAAGCGTTACGGAGATGATAGATAAACTCCAGTGGAAGACTCTGCAGGAGAGACGCTCAGTAGCTCGGTACGGGCTTTTGTTGAAGTTTCGAGACCATACCTTCACCGAGGAGTCAAGCAGTATATTCCTCCCTCCTACGTATATCTCGCGATGAGACCATGAGGATAAAATCAGAGAGATTAGAGCCCACACAGAAGCATACCGACAATCCTTCTTTCCACGAACAATACGAGACTGGAATAGAAGGGAGAACCGATAGAGGTACTCAAGGTACCCTCCGCCACACACCGTCAGGTGGCTTGCGGAGTATGGATGTAGATGTAGAGATGTAGATTCCACCTCAGTTACACTATGTCGGTGATTGCTGCGCAAACAAGTTCTCCACGTACGCGTACTGGTTGTACCCATTTTTCCGAAATGTTGCCTCGAGGTGCTGCAGTTCAGCTGGAAGGCTCTCCTGATAGCAGACGATCGTGCCCTGTGAACAAGTGTGCGCAAAACGCCTTCACGCTGGGAGTTGTGGTGGCAACTGAAGACATTTAGCTACAAATCGGTGTTTATAGGTTCTCTGTATACACTGTGTCCCAGCTTGCCGTCAAGTTTCCGTTCCACCAGTACGTCAAGAAACGGTAGGGCACCATCCTGCTCCACCTCCATCGTGAACTGTGTGTTGGGGTGCAGCGAGTTGAGGTGTTCGAGAAATTCATTTAAGCTGTCCCGTCCATGTGGCCAAACAACGAACGAACGAACGTGTCATCCACGTAGCGGAAGAGCAAGTTGGATTTTGTTTGGCTTGTTCTAGTGCCTTCTCCTCCAGATTCTCCATAAAAAAGTTGGCTACAACCGGTGAAAGCGGGCATCCCATGGCGACGCCAACTGTCTGTTCATAATAATTTCCGTCGAACAGAGGCATACTGACAATCCTTCTTTCCACGAACAATAGGAGACTGGAATAGAAGGAAGAACCGATAGAAGTGCTCAACGTACCCTCCGCCACACACCATCAAGTGGCTTGCGGGGTATGAATGTAGATGTAGATGTAAAAACCACGGCCATGACATACCTCCAAATACACTGTCACAGGGATCGAATGAAGGATAGAGCCACGGGTCGTAACACATCTGAAAAGTAACGCCCTCTGTTCGAAGTGCCGTCAGTGCGAACAAGAGGTGACCGAGACGTGTAACCAATGGCACCCCATACCATCACCCAATACCATCACCCATACCATGGAAGTCCATGCTGCTGCACACGTCGTCGAACTGTTCGTGCAGATGGTTGTTGTCTTGCAAATGTCTCCTTCTGTTGACTCAGGGATCGAGATGTGGCTGCACGACCCGTTACAGCCATGCGGATAAGATGCCTGTCATCTCGACTGCTAGTGATACGAGGCCGTTGGGATCCAGCACGGCGTTCCGTATTACCCTCCTGAACCCACCGATTCCATATTCTGCTAACAGTCATTGGATCTCGACCAACGCGAGCAGCAATGTCGCGATACGATAAACCGCAATCGCGATAGGCTACAATCCGACCTTTATCAAAGTCGGAAACGTGATGGTACGCATTTCTCCTTCTTACAGGAGGCAGCACAACAGCGTTTCACCAGGCAACGCCGGTCAACTGCTGTTTGTGTATGAGAAATCGGTTCGAAACTTTCCTCATGTCAGCACGTTATAGGTGTCGCCACCGGCGCCAGTCTTGTCTGAATGCTCTGAAAAGCTAATCATTTTCATATCACAGCATCTTCTTCCTGTCGGTTAAATTTCGCGTCTGTAGCACGTCATCTTCGTGGTGTAGCAATTTTAATGGCCAGTAGTGTATATATGATGACTTTTGAGCATTATTAAGGTAAATACATTGTTTGTTCTCTACCAAAATCTTTCATTTGCTAACTATGCCTACCAGTAGTTAGTGCCTTAAGTAGTTCCTATCCACCCTGGCCAGGCTCTACAATGTAGTCCTGTCCACCGGTTACTACCCCGACCTATGGAAAACCTCCCGTATCCTCATGTTCCTTAAACCTGGCAAACCGCCGTCCGCCGTCTCCTCCTACCGTCCCATCAGCCTTACCTCGGTCTTCAGCAACGTCCTGGAATCTATCCTCACCCGACGCATCCACCAGCATCTCCGCCAGCACCGCCTCCTTCCCGTTACCCAGTGTGGCTTTCGGCCGTCCTTCTCTTCCGACGATCTTCTCCTTCACCTCACTCATCTTCTTTCCGACCAGCTAAATTCCCGTCGCTCCGCAATCTTCCTCTCCCTTAACCTCGAACGCGCTTATGACCGCGTATGGCATTCCGGTCTCCTCTTCAAGCTCCAAACCTTCGCCCTTCCCATTAACTACGTCCGTCTGATCGGTTCCTTTCTCTCCCGCCGTCCTTCCTATGTCACCATCCATAACACAGATTCCTACAACTTTTTCCCCTCCGCCGGTGTGCCCCAAGGCTCCGTCCTCTCCCCCCTTCTGTACCTTTTGTACACGGCGGACATGCCGCCGCCGTCACCCCCCGTCCACCTTATCCAGTTTGCCGATGCCACCGCCTTCCTTGCCCTTGCCCCCACCCTGCAACGCTCCCAACACCTTCTCCAATCCCATCTTGACCGGTTCACTGCTTGGTGCAACCAGTGGTTGCTCAAGGTCAATCCCTCCAAAACCCAGGCGATCATTGTCGGCAAAACCACCCCTTCCTTCCGCCTCCTTGATTTCTATCTCACCGTTTATGGCCGTCCTATCGCCCTCACTCCCACCCTTAAGTACCTTGGCGTCACCCTCGACCGTCGCCTCTCCTGGACTCCCCATCTCCGGACAATCCAAGCCAAGGCACGTTCCCGACTCCGTCTCCTCAAGCTCCTTTCCGGCCGTACGTGGGGTCTGGACCCCTCCACAATCCTCCACACCTATAAATCCCTCATCCGCCCTATCCTTTGTTACGCCCATCCAGCCTGGATCTCCACCCCCCCTACCTTTTATAAATCCCTCCAAATCCTTGAACGCCATGCTCTCCGCCTTGCCTATCACATCCGTCTCCCCTCCCCCACGCGGATCCTGTATGATCTCATCCCCTTCCCCCACTTCCTCCTTTTCCTTGAAAGGATACGGATCCTGTACACCTCCCGCAAACTTGATCCTCCTCACCCACTCGTATCCCCGATCCTCTCCCACCCCCGCCCGCTGCCGCGCCTGTATTCCCACGTCCCACCCGGTCTCCATCTCTCCACCCTCCTTACCCTCTCCCAAGGTGGCTTCCGCCAGCTCCCCCTCCCTGATGATGTCCTCCTCCCCTCCATCTACCCCTCCTATCAACTTTGACCCTCCCCCCACTTCCTGTGTCCTTCCCTTTAGGCACCCTCCCTCCCTCCCTTCCCTTCCCTTCTCTTTCCTCTCCCCCCTTCCTCCTCCCCTCTTCCCCCGGGCTTCCCTTCCCCCTTCCTCCCTCCCCCTCTCTCCGCTGCCCATGGCATCTCTTCTCTCCCCTCTCCCATTCCCCTCCTCCTCCTCCTTCTCCACTCTTGGCAGGTCCCCGGACTCGTACACGCTCAGTGGACTTTCGCGCGCCGGAGATCATCGCCATCTGTGTGTCGTGTGTGTGCCTCGATTTGTGTTTAGTGTTCTGTCACCGTCACGCCTCCACTGTTCACGTGTGCCGTCGCCGTCATCCGTGTTCTGTGCGCCGTGTCACCAAGTGTTACTGTTTTTTCGCGTCCAGCGTGAACGGCTTCATGTTTATTGTTTTTTGTATCTCCTTTTTTTGCCCGCCGTTTTTACTGTATTGTCTGTATCACCTATATGTCATGTTATTGTTCCACTTAAGGCTGAAGAGCAGCGTAATATGCTGCTGACAGCCCGCCTGTATGGGGTGATTAAAATTACAATAAAGGAAAAAAAGAAAGAAAAAGCCTTCAGTAGTTAGAATCTTTTATTTAGCTCGCAGTATTGTGTGTCAGTTTAGTGATGATCAGAATAAGTAAAGAGAAAACTGTTTGAGTACGTTGAGTTTTGCTCAGCTATTTGAAAATCAAATAACGTAGAAATTTACCAGCACAGTCATGCTTAATTTTTCAAAGGGCACGTTACAACACATTATATTCTGCTGTCACTGAACAAAGTCCTCGAGGTTGCTGCATTTTTTTCTGGCAGCTTAGTCGTAAGGAGAGCGGATACCTGGCTGAGAGTCATCACAAGATCCTAAGGTAATGCAGTTTATTCACGAACGGAGTGGCTTACAGAACACCAGTTGCGACTGATGCTCGAGTTAATAGGTTGGAGTAACCGAAGAGGAGAGGAGATCAAAAGAAGAGGGCTGGTCTCCACAGCGGTTTCGTTTAGTAAGGATGAGAGCGTTACAGAGATGCTCGTCGAACGCTGCAAAAGAGGCGTTTTGCAAATGGAAACATTATTCTAAAATAGGTTGTAGAAAAATTTCCGCTACCAGTCATAATAAAAGGTTATTTATTTGTCACACGACCGGTTTCGGGCTTGTGACCATCCTCAGGTGTTTATGCATTCATGTACATGTTTATATTGCTGGAGATCACTGAATAAATACAAAAAAATTATTTTCTAGTGACTAAACAGATACAAGTGGGACAATACAGTGATCTCCAGCAATATAAACATGTACATGCATGTATAAACACCTGAGGATGGGCGCAGTCCCGAAACAGGTTGTGTGACAAATAAATAACCTTTTATTATGACTGGTAGCGGAAATTTTTCTGCAACCTATAAAGGAACAGTCACGGAGTTCAACAGCATCCACTGTGGATAAAATTCATTACTACCGTACTCTAAAAATTTTGATGACACTCTTTCCAAGGAGAATCAGCCAACATATTACCACCTGCCACGTACATTTCGTGCAATTATCACAAGGAGAGAGCCAATGAAATTAGAGCTTCTATTAGGGAATGTCGATATTCGTTCTCCCCACGCATCGTTATCGAATGGAGCAGGAAAGGGGGGAGAGGATAATGGTCTCAGAAGTACCCTCTGTCACACACCGCAAGATGTTTTGCCGAGTAAAAATATAGTTGTGTGTGAAACTTGTTGTTTGTTGTTCCTTTTACTATCCGTAGCTGCGAAGTGACACCATCTTTTATTCCAGAAAAGGTCGTGTGCTACCACGGCAGCTGGTCGGCCTACAGGACCGGCAACGGCAAGTTTGAGATAGAGTACATACAGCCCCAACTGGCCACCCATCTCATCTACAGCTTCGTTGGAATGACGCCTGAAGGAGAGGTCAGGATTATTGATCCGTGGCTGGATCTTCCTGAAGGAAAAAGTAAGTAATCTTAAGAAGAGAACAACTGCTTTTCCAACACACATTTTAGTGATAAGGAGTAAACAGAGGCACACTGTCCAATCACATTAATGTGACCCCTGTCAGAAGCCTGAATAACCACCTTTTGCAGCGCGGACCGCTGCAGAGGTGCAGGAAGAGAGTCAGTAATGTAATGTAATGTATCAACAGAGACGTGGAGCCATGCCGATTTCAGTGCCGTGGCCAACTGAGCTAGATTTCTCGGCTAAGGGCCCATTTCACGTACAGCCCAATCGAGGTGGTCTCGCAGATTCTCCATTGGGTTCGGTGACCAGTGGAGTATGGTTAACTCCTCCCGGTGCTCTTTGAACCATGCAGCTTCAAAGCGAGCTGTGTGACACATTCCATTGTCCTCCTGACAGACGCCATCGTGCCGAGAAAAAACAAACTGCACGCAAGGGTGAATATGGGTTCCAAGGTTGGATGCATACTTATACTAATTCATTGTGCCTTCCAGAATGACGATATTACCCAGGGAATGCCACAAAAATATTTTCCAGACCATAATGCTCGTTTATGCGGCCTGGGTCCCTTTTCTTTCAGATGTTTCACGTTGTGCGCGCCGGCGGCCATCTGTTCGATGGAGCCTAGAACAAGGAGAACAAGGCCACCTATCGCCACTCATTAGACGTCCAGTTGGGATGATGATGATGAGGTCCCATACTCTGAGGAGCGTAGGGGACGATGCGGGAGACCCGCACCACCGTACTAGGCAAGATCCTAGCGGAGGTGGTTTGCCATTGCCATCCTCCGACCGTAATGGGGATGAATGATGATGATGAAGACGACACAACATTACAACACCCAGTCGTCTCGAGGCAGGAAAAATCCCTGACCCCGTCGGGACCCCATGCGCGGAAAGCGAGAACACTACCGCAAGACCATGAGCTGCGGACCCGGTTGGGATATTGGCATGCAAATTCTAGCCATGAACCCTAGTCAGATGGGGACATTAACCAGCCGCCTGCTGCGAAGCCCCATATGCAGCAGCCCTCCCTCAACGGTCATTGAGGAGACACTTTTCGTAGCCCCTTGATTCATCTGGGCGATCGGTCGCCCAACAGTTGCGTCTCTGTTCGCCCATGCACATCTTCGCAGCAGTCGTTCACCCATGTCATGCATGGCTCATGGTGCACCACAATTGCCTTGGTGCCGGTTTTGGATAGCATCATTTTGCCAAGCATGGTGTACTTTAACCAAGGCAGCAAGCGAGCGGTTTACAAACTTAACCGCTTCAGAAATGCTTCCAACCTTGGTCCTGAAGCCAATGGTCATGTCCTCCTGGCCGAGCCAAGGATTTTCTTCACTTGGAAACTGGGTGTTGGTTGTCCTTACGTCACATCGTCATAACTGAAGCGGCCTAATGGGCACGGTCTGGAAGACAGTAAGCTGAAAAAAAAAATGGTTCAAATGGCTCTGAGCACTATGGGACTTAACATCTGAGGTCATCAGTCCCCTAGAACTTAGAACTACTTAAACCTAACTAACCTAAGGACATCACACACATCCATGCCCGAGGCAGGATTCGAACCTGCGAGCTTAGCGGTCGCGCGGTTCCAGACTGAAGCGCCTAGAAAAAAAAAAAAAAATCATGCCCTTTTGGACGTTAGATATATCAATCCGTTTCCGCATTATGACAACAAATTCACTGTTTTCCGCATCACCCGACACCTTTTATATACCTCCATTGTTAGTGTTGCCAGCTGCTGCCTGAGAGTGGTTATTGCACGTTGACTTCGAACACAGGCAGTAATCACATTAATGTGACTGGACCATGTATACATAAATGCAAATTTGAATGTTCTGTAGTTGCGCGAAGGATATTGATGATGATGAGGTCCCATACTTCCTTGACAGAGCATAGGGGGCGATGCAGGAAACCCGCTCCACTTACTAGGCAAGGTCCTAGCGGAGGTGGTTTGACATTGCCTTCCTCCGCCCGCTATTGGGATGAATGATGATGGTGGAGACGACACAACACCCAGTCATCTCGAGGCAGGTGAAAAATTCCCGACCCCGCCGGGACTCGAACCCGGGACCCCATGCTATGGAAGCGAGAACTCTACCGCGAGACCACGAGCTGTGGGCCGAAGGATATTCGAAAAGTTTTAATCACAATGTCGGAAAATAAAGTTACGTAATTAACTTGCTTGTTTGCTCCTCAGGTAAACAGCTGCAGTGCTGGTTCGCATGGAAATCCCTGCGGTCCAGTACTGCAGAACGTGCTAGGCGAACCAAAACGAACGGCTCAGCCCATTGAAACAGTGGCTACTGGCTGTGCCGTTTGTTTTGGATCGGCTAGCGGCGTTCTACGGTACTGTGGCGCAGGGATTTCCATGCGAACCAGCACTGCAGGTGTTTACCTGAGGAGCAAACAAGCAAGTTAATTACGTAACTTTTTTTCCGAGGTTGTAATTACTCGTAAGAGTGGAACTGTCAAACTGCTGTCACACGTAATTAACATTTTATTTTCAATGTATTTACGTCATTTACCATCTTATTAAAACAGTGAAAGTTATAAGACAGTTCATTAACGACGTAATATGGACGTCACATCAGTCTAGGCGTACTGGCGATGGCAATAAATGCCGAAACAGTCTGTCGTGAATAAAGATTAGTTATTACAAGCAGCTATTTTGGTGCATCTGTTCTAATAATCATGTCGTTATCAGGCATCTGTGTATGTTTATGCTACTACCAAAACTGGTTTGAAGGTGAAGATACCGATGTCTTGCCCTGGCCTGCATGACATGAACCCTATAGTAAATTTTTGGGTAATATTTGCAAGGTGTTATCTCAATGGAAGGCAATTTGAGGCCGTATGTAAGCTGAAAAGTGCGACACGAAAAGGGTGGGCGACAATTTAATTACAAGAACTAAAAACCGTAACAAAATCAATACCGCAGACAATTTTTGAGATTGGACACAGTTCTAGCAATAAACAATAGGAGTTCACACACATACCAGGTGATCAAAAAGTCAGTATAAATTTGAAAACTGAATAAATCACGGAATAATGTAGATCGAGAGGTACAAATTGACACACATACTGGGAATGACATGGGGTTTTATTAGAACCAAAAAAATTCAAAAGTTCAAAAAATGTCCGACAGATGGCGCTTCATCTGATCAGAATAGCAATAATTAGCATAACAAAGTAAGACAAAGCAAAGATGACGTTCTTTACAGGAAATGCTCAATATGTCCACCATCATTCCTCAACAATAGCTGTAGTCGAGGAATAATGTTGTGAACAGCACTGTAAAGCATGTCCGGAGTTCTGGTGAGGCACTGGCGTCGGATGTTGTCTTTCAGCATCCCTAGAGATGTCGGTCGATCACGATACACTTGCGACTTCAGGTAACCCTAAAGCCCAATAATCGCACGGGCTGATGTCTGGGGACCTGGGAGGCCAAGCATGACTAAAGTGGCGGCTGAGCACACGATCATCACCAAACTACGCGCGCAAGAGATCTTTCACGCGTCTAGCAATATGGGATGGAGCGCCTGGTTCTAATAAAACCCCATGTCATTGCGAGCATGTGTGTCAATTTTTACCTCTCTATCTACATTATTCCGTGGTTTATTAAGTTTTCAAATTTATACTGACTTTTCGATCACCCGATACATCTTGTAAGTAGCAGATAGCAATATTAACCACAGCCTCACAGTACATTTATTCACTTACGAGTAACAGAGGTATTCACAAGTGCAACACTAGAAGGAAAAATTATCTGCGTTATTCTTTAATAAATCTGCCTTTGGCACAAGAGGGTTTGAAATGTGCACTTATAAGACTCTCTCACAATCTGCCTATGCAAAGAAAACGTCTGGCAGATAGCAAATTTAGTTTAGAGGTATTTCTTCTTAATGCGGAAGTGGAAGTCATTATAAAGGCAGGGTTGCTACTAAAGTAGCAATGCAACGTCTGTAGCATACTGGATTGACTTTATCCTGAAAGCAGCAGATATGTATAAGAAATAAACAATTATGACGGAATTACATAGTTTATTTCATAGCACCATTAACAAAATAAGATGCTTGCATTTCTTGGGTGGAAATTGGTATAAGACATTAGTGAACGGAAATATGCAACATATGTTAACTTACTGAATTCTATAGCTTCAAAGTTGGCTATTTTTGCTATAGCAAAAGTATCCATCCCTAAACATTTTAGCAGGTATACGATATGATTTTCAAAATTTAAGTTTCCATCAATATATGCACCTAAGAACTTACGATTTTCTATTCTGTTTGTTATTTGTTGTTGGTATACCAGGTTAGTAGGACGTGGGATATTTCTGAGAGTACAAAACTGGGTGAACAGCGTTTTTCCAAAACATAAAGCTACCCATTTGTGCAAAACGATTCAGTAAATTCCCCAAAAATATTATCTGGGGGAGACCAGTCTAAAATTGACACCTCGAATCAAAGGAAATAGCCATAGTTTAGGGTAAATGAATGTGATGTTTGGAAAGGTGAATTGGCAACATTGAGCCTGCTTTGACGGGGTAACCCTGTCGGCGTTGTTCTTGGTGCTAGACACGAGAAAAAGGTAAGGATCAAATTTTTCTTCTTTACTGGCGTAGGATGCCCAATATTATATTCTCTGCGATTTTATTCCAAAGCTGTAGTGAATGGCTTTACTTTTACAATAACATGTACAACATATGATTCTTATTCTTTTCCTTTTCCACTAGACGGATTTAAGCGTTTCAATGCGCTCAAATCGGCCAACACTAAAACTCTCATCGCCCTCGGAGGTTGGAATGAAAGCTCTGCTACTATCTCAGCTGTAAGTGACACATAGAACGCTGTACAAATCAGTCGCTTCTTTTGTTTTCTTCTTACGGCATTACCACATCTTCTTCTATCCCGCACAGGTAGTGAACAACCCGTCGCTGAGGGCTCATTTCGTGCAGTGTGCAGTGCAGTTCTTGAGGACTTACGGGTTTGACGGTCTCGACTTGGACTGGGAGTACCCAGGGCACCGTGGCGGTTCCCCAGGAGACAAGGTGAGTCACTGCCTGCATCGACGAGTGCGCCATTCTGACGGAAAGCGTGCAGAAATCTGGTCTGACTAAATATCTTATGTTGCTGCTTCCATAAATGACAAGGTATAATTTCAGTGCTGATTCACCTGTGCAAAATTTCAAAATTACCATATTTCTTTCTTCCGAAAATATTCGCAGTTGTTAACTCGTCACTGCCTTGTACATATGTGTTATACTCAGCCTTAAAATAGACATATTTAGGTCATTAAAACAACACAAATAAAATTAGTTAGAGGTATTGTATTGTACTGCATTGTGCGTTAACTGGGGACCTAGAAACGACGGAGAGGCTCCGTCCCAGCCGCAGTGGTCCACAACCCCACGACGACTACCGCAGTCCACTTCACCCCTCCGCCGCCCCACACCGAACCCAGGGCTATTGTGTGGTTCGGCCCCCGGTGAACCCCCACCCCCCTCCCCCGCCCCCAGGGAACGTCTCACACCAAACGAGTGTAACCCCTATGTTTGCGTGGTAGAGTAATGGTGGTGTACGCGTACGTGGAGAACTTGTTTGCGCAGCAATCGCCGACCTAGTGTAGCTGAGGCGAAATAAGGGGAACCCATATGTACAAGGCAGTTAGACGATTTCTATACCTGGAAAAACTGGTAGAAGCCGACCTCGGGGAAGATCAGTTGATTCCGTAGAAATGTTGGAACACGTGAGGCAATACTGACCCTGCGACTTATATTAGAAAATATATTAAGGAAAGGCAAACCTAGGTTTCTATCATTTGTAGACTTAGCGAAAGCTTTTGACAATGTTGACTGGAATACTCTCTTTCAAATTCTGAAGGTGGCAGGGTAAAATACAGGGAGCGAAAGGCTATTTACAATTTGTACAGAAACTAGATGGCAGTTATAAGAGTCGAGGGACATGAAAGGGAAGCAGTGGTTGGGAAGGGAGTGAGACAGGGTTGTAGCCTCTCCCCGATGTTATTCAATCTGTATATTGAGCAAGCAGTGAAGGAAACAAAAGAAAAATTCGGAGTAGGTGTTAAAATCCGTGGAGAAGAAATATAAACTTTGAGGTTCGCCGATGACATTGTAATTCTGTCAGAGACAGCAACGGACTTGGAAGAGCAGTTGAACGGAAAGGATAGTGTCTTGAAAGGAGGATATAAGATGAACATCAACAAAAGCAAAACGAGGATAATGGAATGTAGTCGAACTAAATCGGGCGATGCTGAGGGTATTATATTAGGAAATGAGACATTTGAAGTAGTAAATGAGTTTTGCTATTTGGGGAGGAAAATAACTGATGATCGAAGTAGAGAGGATATAAAATGTAGACTGGCAATGGGAAGGTAAGCGTTTCTGAAGAAGAGAAATTTGTTAACATCTGGTATAGATTTAAGTGTCAGGAAGTCGTTTCTGAAAGTTTTTTTATGGAGTGTAGCCATGTATGGAAGTGAAACGTGGACGATAAATAGTTTGGACAAGAAGAGAATAGAAGCTTTCGAAATGTGGTGCCGCAGAAGAATGCTGAAGATTAGATTGGTATATCACATAACTAGTGAGGAGGTATTGAACAGAACTGGGGAGGAGTTTTTGCCACAACTTGACCAGAAGAACGGATCGGTTGATAGGGCATGTTCTGAGGCATCAAGGGATCACCAGTTTAGTATTGGAGGGCAGCGTGGAGGGTAAAAATCGTAGAGGGAGACCAAGAGATGAATATACTAAGGAGATTCAGAAGGATTTAGGTTGCAGTACGTACTGGGAGATGAAGAAGCTTGCACAGGATAGAGTAGCGTGGAGAGCTGAATCAAACCAGTCTCAGGACTGAAGACCACACAACAACAACAACAACAACGTAGAAAGTTTTTACTGTACATTAATTGATATCTATAAGTTAAGCTTATTCTCGTCAACTTCCCAGCAGCCTTGCCACAGTCGTGATACCGTTTCCCGTAAGATCGCCGAAGTTAATTGCTGTAGGGCTTGGCTAGCACTTGGATAGCTGACTATTTGGGTCTTCCGAGCGCTGTTGGCGAGCGAGGTGCACTCAGCCCTTGTGAGGCTAATTGAGGAGTTACTTGATTGAGAAGTAGCGGCTCCAGTCAAAAAAAAAAAAAAAAATGAGCGTACGGGATTGTGGGCCGTGAGTCTCCCATTCGGGGAAGTTCGGCCACCGAGGGGAAGTACTAATTGCATTCGACGCCACATTGGGCGACTTGCGCGTCGGAGATGGGGATGAAATGATGATGAGGACAACACAACACCCAGTCCTTGAGCGGAGAAAATCTCCTGTCCCAGTTGAGCACATGCCCCTCCACATCCCCATCCAGTGACGCCTGCGGGCTGAGGACGACACAGCTGTCAGTAGGTATCACTGGGCCTTTCGAGACCTGCTCGGACGGAGTCTAGTTTTAGTTTAGTCTTTAATCTGAACTGTATTATGCAATGGTTGGTTGTCCGAATCAAAATGAAAAGAACCTGTCTTCCTAACTGAAATATAACAGCACTGTGGCATCGGTGTACGACGTCCTCTTGGAGAACACCAGACTCATCATCCTCTTAGCGATAGAAAGTCGCCTCTAAGACGACCGATCTAGCGTCTTTTTTTTTAATTTCTCATGTTTATTTAATCTATCGTTTGCCTAGTGCAAGACAGAGATACCAGCCAAAAACATCCCATTTTTTTGGTTCCGTGCAACGTGCACGATAAACAGTTAAGTCAAGAAAAGAATACAAACTTTTGGAGTATGGTAGTAGTGAAGAATGCGGAAGATTGGACAAGTAGATCGCATGACTAATGAGGAGATACAGAACTGAATTGCGAAAAAAAGAAATTTAAGGCACGAAGTAGCTAAAAGAACAAATCGGTTGATAGGAGACGTCCTCAGGCATGAAGGGATCGTTAATTTTGTAATGAAAGGAAGTGGGAGGGCGTATAAATTGTAGAGGGAGAGACCAAGGTATGAATGCAGTAAGCAGGTTCACCTAGATATAGGTTGCAGTATTTATCAAAAGATGAAGACACTTGCAGAGGATAGAGTAGCTTTTGGACTGCAGATCACTATAAAAATATGGGCTTGGACTACTGTACAATTTCGTGAAAATAGTGACAATAAATTGGAAGTTATATTTTTATTCACTTTAAATGTGTAGTACCGGGGCTACATTTGTCCACAATGTTCTGCTTACTGCGTTTTAAGATTTGATGTTTAATTCCTTTGGCACTCACTCCTCCATATGAAACAGCCTTTACGTCTACTCGTGGTAGTTTAAATACTTTTTACGTGAGCTCTTTTATTGACCATCTTCACTAGATCATTGACTGTTTAGTTATATTCAGTGCCAACAAGTCCCTCGACGCGCACCGGTTTTACCTTCAACCCAAACTAATTAATTCCCGCAATTGATTTATTTCTTCATAAAATATGTAGTCTACGTGTACTTGGTAGCAATCTTCTCCAATCCCATAGGATTTTTTTTTTTTGTGCTGTAAATCTGTGCCTTCTGGAGAACAGCTGGAAGTCTCACTGGGAAGCGCAATCAGCTGTTTGAACGTTAGACGCGGGAATGCGCGTACCGCTCTTTCATTAGCTGTCTTTTTGGAACCGTCCATGTAGCTCTAGAAACACTCTAGGAAATTGAAACGCACTGTTTCAGTAATTTGTGTCATTAAGCGTATAATTTATAGTTTGCGTAAAATTTACGAGATGCATTTAATAAGTAATGTAAACATTTTTTTCTCAGCCAATTTCGGTTTAAGTAATGGAGAATTTGTTGTAGGACATGGTGGAACATTCCCGCTTCAGCCCCCAATAGTTTCAGAAAGTTCCGATAGGTGGCGGCGCTAAATATAGCCTTCAAAATGGCGTC
This sequence comes from Schistocerca cancellata, assembly GCF_023864275.1. Taxonomy (NCBI): domain Eukaryota; kingdom Metazoa; phylum Arthropoda; class Insecta; order Orthoptera; family Acrididae; genus Schistocerca; species Schistocerca cancellata. Next base: position 242,772,644 of record NC_064630.1, read on the forward strand.
TGTGACCGAAGTGCGTTCCAAGCAGAGAGCTGACACTGATTTTCATTTGGAGGAAAACCCGAGCATCGCAGATACTCATAAATGCTTGCAGAATGTCTACGGAGACCTGACGGTGAACAAATGCACGGTGACTCGTTGGGTGACGCGTCTGTCATTATCGCAACAACGTCGCGCAGACCTGTCCCATCTCCCGGTCGGCCGCACACAGCTGTGACTCCTGCAGTGATGGAACGTGTGCTCATTCGAGGTGATCGATGGATCGTGGGTTCATCACTTCGAACCGGAAACGAAACGGAGTGGCGCCGCACTATGTCTCCTCCAAAGAAAAATTCAAAGCCGCATCCTCGCTCATGCCAAAGGTCTTCTGGTACCTTGAAGGAGTTAATGCGTTTGATGTCCTCCATCACGGTGCGATGTTCAACTCTGAAATGTACTGTGCTACCGTCAGGGAATTGAAGAAACAACTTCACCGTGTTCGTCGCCAGAAAAATGCAAACGAACTTTTCCCTTTCTACGACAAGGCAAGGCCTTATACAGGTCTGCGTACCCGACGGGAGCTCACAAAACTTCGTTGATTGCTCTTTCTCATCCACCCTACAGACCGGATCTCGCACCTTCCGACTTCCATCTATTCGGCCCAATAAATGACACACTCCACGGGAAGCAGTACGTGAATGCTGGAGAGATTAGTGAGGCAGCAAGACATTGGCTCCGCCGTCGACCGGAAGAATGGTACCGAGCGGGCATACAGGCTCTCACTAAGGCACCGCAAGGCCGTCGCCTTGAACGGAGATTATGTTGAAGAATTGGGTTTTTTAGCCAGAAGAGTGAGGAATAATATAGTGTATTGGAATCCTGAATAAAACCAACCTGCTTTCAGAAAAGAAAGATGTGTGGCATTGCTCATTGAACGCTGCTGGTATTAGGAGAGTAGAACGCGTCGACCGCTACAGTCATTCCGTTTCAATGGAAATCCAAATTAGATTGTCCACGTTCTTTGGCAGTGCTGCTCACGGAGTGGTTCGTCCGGAGAGGGAGGTTTCACCACATTACGGACAGAGTCTCTTGACTTCCTCCATTGAGTAGGGGCTATAAAGGGAGATCAAAATATTTCATTCGAACGCCGTAAGTTCAGAACCTGAGTGCCAATTAGGCAAAATCTCCTTGAGCATTGAAGGAATTCACCGACGCACCAGGTTGACCATACCCGTTTGGTAATACACTGTGTCTTGCTGTGTGAAGAAGTCCGTAACTTCACATCCACGTCCGACAGAAATCGACAACCCTTCGAGGCCTTTTTTGAAGGGACCAAAGGTGTGGTAACCGTATGTCGAGAGGTCAGGACTGTACAACGGGTGCCCCAGTGCCTCCTACTTGAGTTGCAGTAACTGCCGCGTTGCAACATAAGGACGTGCGTTATCATGAAGCACCAGCACCATCGACGTACCATTCCACAACGTTGGTTTTCGACATACATGCTGCCCCACACACGTTGTTTTTTGAAACTTCCTGGCAGATTAAAACTGTGTGCCGGACCGACACTCGTACTCGGGACCTTTGCTATAGTCAAACGAATTTTATCTGAATACTCTAACAACAGAGCAATGCATTTCAGCGTGCGTGATAATGGGATCTCGATCACCTAGGCTTCGCTCTCTTCTCTACCGTCCACACCGTGTTCACTGCATCTGCTCAAGTCCCGGCTCATAGGCATCGCTGTTTACCCACACGCGTATATTTCCGTCACCTGCCTCTTCGTGACAAGAAATAAGTGGTTTGAAGAAAATATTCGTTCTGATTAGAACAGAATATTTCAGACTTACTTTTTTATTTTTTCAAAAATCGTTGAAGTATGCACAGATTGTCCACAGGTGGGATAATCCACACCGCGAGCTTACAGATGCAGGAAACCTGATGCATTGGAAAATTCTGTTTCAGGTGGCGTTTGTTGAACTGCTCAAGGAGCTGAGAACAGAATTTGATAAACACGGTTACCTGCTGACAGCTGCAGTGGGTGTTGGTCGTTACCTAGTTGGGACTGCATACGATGTACCCCAATTATGTAGGTAAGTGGAAACGACGAGTCACATAAGTGTACCCATCTTTCCATTCTCAGCTTGGAGACAGTAGCGAAACATGTTCATCACTTAACCTTCGACAGATACCTGGATTTCATCAACTTGATGGCATACGACCTTCACGGATCGTGGGACAACAAGACTGGTCAAAACTCCCCGCTGTACGCCAGCTCTGCTGACAAGACGGAGGCTGAGAGGCAGCTGAACGTGGTGAGTGTTTGCTGCCCCCTTCCCCCGCCGCCCTCAAAATGCCCTGCCCTCCAACTCCAATCCATAACTGGAGACTCCCACAGCAAAGCAGAGAGGACAATGGCCGCTCACTCCTCATTTCTGTATGGCCCCCAGGACTCCAGCGTGCGCTACTGGATCCAGAATGGCGCAGACCCATCAAAACTGGTACTGGGTATGGGCACCTACGGGAGGACGTTCACTCTGGCCAGCACCGCCCACACCGGCGTCGGGGTTCCGACAAATGGACCTGGCACCGCTGGGCCGTACACCAAAGAGGCTGGCATGATGGGCTACAATGAGGTACTGCAACACTTACATATTACTGGCTTGCTGCCCTCAGGCGGCTTTTTCAATGTTGTTGTTTTGTTCATCCATCACCTCAAATGTTTAATGCAGTTATTCATTCCAGCTGTCATTGGCGTTTCTACAAAACAGTTGCATCCTGTATTGTCAACAGTCGCTCCACCACTCCTGAACTACAATTTTCAGCAGTGGCGCATGTCATGATATCTGTCCAGTCATTCTACCTGTTAATTTTCCTGCTAGATATTTCATCTCAATGACTCGTTGCAGCATTTCTTCTATCCACGCTCTATCAATCAATTTGACCTTCAATCTGTTTCCTGTAATACCCCATTTCAAAGGCTTCCAATCGCTTCATTCCTGTCTTCATCGCTATCCTCGTTTCGCATACAGAAGTGTCCGCAAAACATAGCTTTTCAGTAATCATTTTCTGAGCTCAGCAGTTGTTTCTATTCACAGGAAGCCCTTTTCCCTTGTGTAATCCTTGCTGCTGTGTCTTTATCGCATCTTCGTTGATCTAATCAGCTTTCGAGAAAGCAAAATTCTTTCGTTTCTTCAAGAGTCTCTCGTCCAAGTTTAGCGGTTATCGATCCAACATGTCTGCTATTTGACTGCCTCCGTAGTAGCTGAGTGCTGTGCAGAGAACATGGGTTGGATTCCCGATAATGTGAAGGATTTTTCTCTGGTGGGAGGACTGGAACAGGCTCCATACAACCTCGTGATGCCAACAGAGGACCTGCTTGAATGAGACGTGGCGGTTCTAAGGTCTCCAAAGCCGACAACGGCCGGAAGACCGGTATACAAACCACACGCCCCCTCTTAACCCTCACCCCAATCCCGCACCCCGTCCCCCGCCCCCCTTTCGCCTCACGCCTACATACACACATCGCGCCCATATGACATCATTGCCCGAGGATTACACTTTGGTCGGTCCGTCCAGAATGCCCCCCGTCTAAGGCTGCAACAGCGGTACTGTACAGGGTTGTCAGAAACGGTCTGAAAAGCTTGTAAGGCTCGAATTCAAAGAAATAGTATCGACAGCAGTTGAGACATTTATACCAAATAAATTAACAACCCACGGTACTGATGCACCATGGTACACAAAACGGGTCAGAAGACTGTTGCCAAATTTAAACGAACGCAAAATCTCCGAGAGCGGCGATCTTTTGCAGAAGCTCGAAATTTAGCGCGGATTTCAATGCGAGATGCTTATAATTGTTTCCACAACGAAACTTTGTCTCGAAACCTGGCAGAGGGGGGTACGAGAGCGGACGTGGGCTACGCTACAGGCGACAAAAGGCCGAGAGTGATTATTGATTATCAACAAAAGCAGTTACACTTAAAGATATAGCTCTCAGCGGAAATCTGTTTGCTTATTTATACAGGGTCCCATAGGACAAATGACGTGAATCAGAACTCCATCGAAAAACTTTCAAAGGTGGTAGTATGGACCAAAAAAAGAAATAAATGTCTAGTAAACATGGGCTCTAAAATGCTTACATTAAGAACTGTGAACAATTCATCTTCGATACTGTGAAACAAATCTCTTCTACTGCACACTCCTTGCTTTCCATATTTAGAGAGGTGGTGCTATAGAGCAAAACAAATAAAAAAGTCTAGTAATCTAGAGCACTAAAATGCATACCTTAAGAAGTTTGGACACTTGTACAGTAGAAGACACGCGTTTCACAGTATAGAAAACGAAGAAGTGTTCATAGCTCGTAAGGTACAGGAATGCACTTTAAAGCCCAAGTTTGCCGGACATTTTATCGTGTTTTGCTCCTTACTGCCATTTCTCAAAATATGGAAAACTAGAGCTTGTAGTACTAGGATTTTATAATTAAACTTTCCCTGTTTAACACGTTATAACACGGAAACTAATTAACGTACGGCTAGCATTAATGTCCAGAGTACGGGGTGCACGATTTCGATGCGTCACAGCGCCACCGTCCAGTTCCAACTATGGCCACCAGGTGCCGTGATCAGTCATCGTGATTCATAGTCTCACACTCCTGACCATCGCATTGCACTTGTTGAGCTTATCAACAGCAGCTTGGACGAAAAGAGCAGAGCATTATTGCTGAAGCTCTATTATCAAAACAACGGTAACGCTGCAGCTGCTGAAAGCATTACGGAAGGGCCTTCTTTCTCCACCTGCTGTGCGGAGCACGATGAAGAAGTTCGAATCAACTGGACGAACTCGGCGACACTCCAGGAAAAGGCAGACAGCCGGTTGCACCACAGGTGGTTGAAGAAATCGTTGTTGCTATGGCAGACAACGCTGCGTGCAATTCCCGATCGTGCTGTGTCACGACTGTTGAATATTCCGTGGTCCACTGTAAGGAAGGCTGTTCGAACCATTCTCAAATGGTATCCGTACAAGATCCATATCGTACAGCAGCTTGCACCACAGAACGCACAACGACGTGTTGACTTCGCTCTCCAATTTCTCACAGGGACTGAAGTTAACAAGGACTGGTCCTGGAGCGTCCTATGGACAGACGAAGCTCATTTTTCTCTGAAGGGTGATGTGAACACACAGAATTGCCAAGTGTGGGGATCTTCACTGTGCATAAAGTTCCTCTGCAAGATGAACGTGTCACCGTATGGTGTGGCTTCGTGGCCACGTTCATCTTTCTTCCATTCTTATTTGAACAGTTTGGCGCTGAGGGACCAAAGACGTGCAGTGTGAGTGGCCAGCGTTACTGCGATATGCTTCGCCAGCATGTCATAGCCGTCCTACAGGAGAGAGATGCACTGAACTCAACAGTTTTCATGCAAGATGAGGTCCCACCACACATCGCTCGTGAAGTTCACCTGCTTCTCCGAAACACATTCGGAAACGATCGAATTATGAGCCGATCGTTTCGAAATGCTAGGCCGGCACGCTCACTTGCTCTCACTCCCTGAGATTTCTGGTTGTGGGGACAGGGTTTACCAGAGGAACATTCACACATGTGCTGATCTGAAGCGCAGCATATCAAGAAAGGTAGCGAGCATACCTGCGCACATGCTTCGTTCTGCTGTGCAGAATGCAATCCTGCGCTTTCAATCTCTTCTGGACACTGATGGACGCCACATTGAGCCCCTTTAGTAGCAGTAATGGAACCGGTATGTAATGGTATCATGTACCGTAGCAGCACATTAAAAGTGTTTCAATTGAATTGATTCTGCATTCGGGGTTGCCACAAGTTTTTTCTAGTGAAATTCCCTGATATTTCCCTGATTTATAGACAAGTTTAGCATTTACCCCGACAAATTTTGAGATCTCAAGGGCAAATAAAGACATAAGTTGACAAAAAATGTGAGGACGTTATTTCTTCCCCGTGTCAGCAAAAATCTTAAATACTAACATCAACACCATCTTTTGTAATGAACTGTTTTCAGATGGAGAAAGCAAGCCAAATGGTATATGTGTTTCATTAAGACCACTGTTGTTATTTCATTTCAATGAAACGAAAGACTTCTAGTGACAAAAATACGCATTTCCTTGGAGTCGCAAGACAGGTTTAAAATACCTTCACTGATTTGACAAATAACCTCAGAAAAAAGTAGACCTCTTGAAAGAAGTGTGTAAGACAGGGAAGAGTTGTGTAAATCAACACTATAGGTGACCGCCAATAAAATGGTTACTTCCCACTGTGTTGTATCTATTATTTTACAGGTATTGTGTGATTTTTCTTTCGAGAAATATTTCAGTACATAGCGTACAAACCGCCAGAGACTGCACATTTTTCTTCTTCTTATCGACCACACTTTCTAATATATAAACTAATTTCTAAGTACCAAAATGTACTACAATAAATAAAAAGTCTATAAAACGCCGCGCTGTACGATGTACTTGCTGTGAGACAGTCGCAATTCCTGAAATCCATCGCCCCCCTGTCGAGGACCACCTCGGTCCTGGGTCCATGAAAATCCGCCGCATTATGCCACACACGAACAGACCCGGCATGCAGGCAGATCGATGTGACTAGATCCGACGGGCAGGGCCTGCACCTTCGTGGGAAACGACGGGCTTCAGATCGGCACGCTCGATACGTTAGAGATACCCGCAGAAATGGTCTGCGATTTTTGCCCGTTGCGGAAATCCACTCGTGCGGCCAGTTATTCACGTGTCACAGACAACATGCTGATGAAATGAGACCTCGGTGATCAATCCATGCAACAGATAACTTTCGCAAGTACTCTGAGAATGAATACTTCTAAGGATAAGTAGCAACTCACCGTAAAGATGATAGCTGAGCCGCAGACAGGCACGCAGAAAAGACAATTACACTCTCACAACTAAATTATCAGCCCCAGCCTTTGTCAGAAAACAAGAGCACACACACATTCACACAATCACACAGGCACAACTCACTCACAACATGACCGCCGTCTGCGGCCGCTGCGTCAACATTCTCTGAGAATCAGATTCGAACAAACCATTCCTCAAGCCTCCCTGGCTGTTTTGTTAGGCCAGCGGGAAGAAGTTGTGGCAACACTGCCTGCAAGCTGTGGGGAGTGGTAGCATGGGGAGACGCAGTAAGAATGAGGGAGTAGGGAAGCGGCGCACTTCTCAGCTGCGCCCAGCCAGCGACGATGCATGACATTACAGTGAACGAACCATTTCATCTACTGAGATAAAAACCAGATTTTTCCAGCGTTTTCTTTTCCCCTGATATTTCTCTGGCACGTTTGAAATTCCCTGATTTCCAGAACTTGTGGCAACCCTGGCACTATTCCTCTTCCACATGTCCTTGACATTAATGCTACGAAGTTTGGTCCTTGTATGGTAATTAGTTTCTGTGTTATAACGTATTAAATTGGGGAAGTTTAATTAAAACCACCGGGCATAAGAGATTTGTTTCACAATATCGAAAACGAAGAAGTACTCATAGCTCTTAGGGCATGGATTTTAGAGCCCATATTTTTCTATACATTTTGTTCTTGTTTTCATCCATACTAACACATGTGAAAGTTTCTCATTGGAGTTCTGGTTCACCCGATTGTCATGTGGGAGATAACTTTTGTATCGCCCTGTATATTTGCCCTGCCACAACAATAAGCACACCTCTTACAAGGGAACATCCCCATCGCACCCCCCTCAGATTTAGTTATAATTTGGCACAGTGGATAGGCGTTGAAAAAATGAACACAGATCGATCGAGAAAACAGGAAGAAGTTGTGTGGAACTATGAACAAATAAGCAAAATATACAAACTGGGTCGTCCATGCGTAAGATAGGCAATATTAAGGGCAATGTGAAGCGAGGAGTTCCGTGGTCCCGTGGTTAGCGTGAACAGCTGTGGAACGAGAGGTCCTTGGTTCAAATCTTCCCTCGACCGAAAATTTTAACTTTTTATTTTCAGTTTATGTGAAAAACTCTTATGTTTTCATCACTTTTTTTGGGAGTGTGTATCACATCTACAAGAAAACCTAAATCGGGCAAGGTAGAAGAATCTTTTTACCCATTTGCCAAGTGTACAAGTTAGGTGGGGCGACAACATATTCCTGTCATGTGACGCATATGCCGTCACCAGTGTCGTATACAAAATATCAGACGTGTTTTCCTGTGGAGGAATCGGTTGACCTATGACCTTGCGATCAAATGTTTTCGGTTCCCATTGGAGAGGCACGTCCTTTCGTCAACTAATCACACGGTTTTGCGGTGTGGTCGCAAAACACAGACACTAAACTTATTACAGTGAACAGAGACGTCAATGAACGAACGGACAGATCATAACTTTGCGAAAATAAAGAAAGCAAAATTTTCAGTGGAGGGCAGATTTGAACCAAGGACCTCTCGTTCCGCAGCTGTTTACGCTAACGACGGGACCACGGCGCTCCTCACCTCACACTGCCCTTAATATTGCCTATCTTACGCATGGACGACCCAGTTTGTATATTTTGCTTATTTTTTCATAGTTCCACACAACTTCTTCCTGTTTTCTCGATTGATCTGTGTTCAGTTTTTCAAGGCCTATCCATTGTGCCAACTTATAACTAAATCTGAGGGGGGTGCGATGGGGATGTTCCCTTGTTAGAAAAAATTAGGCACACGAGGATACGCAACGTTAATAACGTGTAACAACAACTCGAGTGTTGATAACGTCATTTGACCACACTACCTGTACACGGCTCCAGTTAGCTGCTGTACAATTTCTGCGTTTTTTGGTAATTTTAACACGTGCATCTTTATGTATCACTGTAAGCAATGGTGTCTTGAGGGTGCCAAGCTCTAAATGTCCGTTGCCTGCTGCAATTCGGTAACCAGTTCCATCGCTCGGAAACTGGTTGAGGTGAACCTGCATTCATCGAGAGCAGCGATTCCTGTCGGATTTGAAACCGATCGTCATTTAGAAGGCTTCACACTCGCCCTGGCTGACTGGTGGTTAGGATGTTTCAACGACTGTTGTTCTTACACCGAGTGTTACAGCATTCCTCGTCGACTTGTTGGACACTCCAAGTTCATACACTAACAAACCATATAACTTCGTTCCATTTGAGACGTCCCTTAGCCGGCCGGGGTGCCCGAGCGGTTCTAGGCGCTACAGTCTGGAACCGCGTGACCACTACGGTCGCAGGTTCGAATCCTGCCTCGGGCATGGATGTGTGTGGTGTCCATAGGCTCAAACTATTGCAATACAGCGTGCGCCAATACTGCCAGCTGAATAAAAGATTCTAACTACTGAAGGCACTAACTACTGAACTACTGATAGGCATAGTTAGCAAATGAAAGATTTTGATAAAGAACAAACAATGTATTTACCTTAATAGTGTTCAAAAGTCATAACTTATATATCAGTTCATGACATCCAGTCTTACAAATTTACTGTCTCTGATGGACACACGTCCAGATCATCCGCTCTCAAAACTCCGCTATCTCTCTTCCCACATCCACCACTGCTGGCGGCTCACCTCCAACTGTGCAACGCTACGCGCTGTTCACATCCAACTGCCCAACGCTACAATAGCGAAAATTCCAACAATGCAAACCAGCCACAGACTGCACACAGTACAGTCAGTGATTTTCATACAGACCGCTACGTGGCGTTATCAACATAAAAACCTAAACATCCTACTTACATATTGTGATCATGGATATGTCGAAACACGATAGCTGCTTTCTGCCATTCTGCCATGTCTCCTTGTCAACCCTGTCTGCTGCGCTGATTCCATACAAGCGACTGGCACGCAGACACCAATTCACTGTCATGACGTACATCAGTGGTGGGAGGGTCACGTGGCCGCCTGGAACCAGTTCTGCAACGTGTACAGCGCTCCAAAACGACTAGTAAATTCGTTTAATGGGCTGACCAATATTTTGTCTGGTGAGCTTATGTCGACAGTAATACGTCACTCATAACGAAACAACTGATCTTCAGCCGTCGGTACACGGGATGAGTTAGTTAACGTTGACGTGACACTCTATGAGTTCTGTGACGTCACTACCTGCTATTTCTAGATGAGGAGCTATTTCGTCACGGGAAACACAATATAATACAAAGGGCTGAGCGGAGACCTTTTTGCGTGAAGTCAGGACACCTGTTTGTCCGCCTCCTCAGCTGAGTGGGCAGGTGCGGCAGAATGCCATGCGAGGGACCCGGGTTCGATTCCCGGCTGAGTCGGAGATTTTGTCCGCTCGGGGACCGAGTGTTTGTGATGTCTTCATCATCATATCGTCCTCATCGACACGCAAGTATCCGAAGTGGCGTCCTCTCAAAAGACTTGCGCCTGGCGACCGGTTTAGCAGACGGGAGGCCCTCGCCACACGATATTTTTATTACACTGCTGGCCATTAAAATTGCTACACCACGAAGATGACGTGCTACAGACGCGAAATTTAACCAACAGGAAGAAGTTGCTGTGATATGCTTTTCAGAGCATTCACACAAGGTTGGCGCCGGTGGCGACACCTACAACGTGCTGACATGAGGAAAGTTTTCAACCGATTTCTCATACACAGACAGCAGTTGACCGGCATTGCCTGGTGAAACGTTGTCGTGATGCCTCGTGTAAGGAGGAGAAATGCGTACCATCACGTTTCCGACTTTGATAAAGGTCAGATTGTAGCCTATCGCGATTGCGGTTTATCGTATGGCGACATTGCTGCTCGCGTTGGTCGAGATCCAATGACTGTTAGTAGAATATGGAATCGGTGGGTTCAGGAGGGTAATACGGAACGCCGTGCTGGATCCCAACGGCCTCGTATCACTAGCAGCCGAGATGACAGGCGTCTTATCCGCATGGCTGTAACGGATCGTGCAGCCACGTCTCGATCCCTGAGTCAACGGATGGGGACGTTTGCAAGACAACAACCATCTGCACGAACAGTTCGACGACGTTTGCAGCAGCATGGACTATCAGCTCGGAGACCATGGCTGCGGTTACCCTTGACGCTGCCACAATACGCCAGTCACTACTCTTGATGAACTGTGTTATCGTGTTGAAGCTGCATGGGCAGCTGTACCTGTACACGCCATCCAAGGTCTGTTTGACTCAATGCCCAGGCGTATCAAGGCCGTTATTACGGCCAGAGGTGGTTGTTCTGGGTTCTGATTTCTCAGGATCTATGCACCGAAATTGCGTGAAAATGTAATCACATGTGAGTTCTAGTATAATATATTTGTCCAATGAATACCCGTTTATCATCTGCATTTCTTCTTGGTGTAGCAATTTTAATGGCCAGTAGTGTACTAATGGACCCTTGTTGGGAACCCTTGAAGCCTAACAACACTATAAAACATTATTAGGGGTCAGTTGCTTATTCACAGTGTTTACAAGTCGTTGTTCTTCTGTAGCTTCCTTGGCTGTTGCTAAGCCAGCTGCGTGCTGGGTTCTTGCTGTCGTCCGTCTAGTCAGCTCAGCGTTTCCACGCTCAGGTGGTGGTGTCAGCGACCCCGTCTACGCGCCGGCTGCCGGCTAGCACGGCGGCTGCCGGGCAGCGCGGAGTGGTCCTCGCGCCGGCTGCGGAACCTGCTCGGTCCCATCCCGAATCCTACGATGATTCTTGATGACCCATCTGCGATGTCGTGTGGTCGGTTGATCTCCTCTCTACCCCTGGTAGGTTTCAGCACCCGAAGGCGTGTGTATGTTTAGCAGGAACACGGACCCAAAGAGGCCGTGTTGCTGGCCTCCACGTTGATGTTAGGTACTGGCAGCATTCTGCGATGTCGTGATCTCAGAAGACTGCCAGTTTCTGCATCAGTAGATAGTAGGCGGCGAGCTGCATGAGATTCATCTGGTGAAGACCATAATTTTGAGTAGATCTTCCGCTAGTTTCATACACTGTGCTGGAAGATCTAGGACGCAGATTTTCTACACTATCGTAATCATGAAATCGAGTGCTATTACTGTGAATGCTTTCAATTCCAGTGATCAATTCATGACAAGAGCTGGAGTATATAATGGGAGCTAGCGCGAGGCTGAAGCCTGCCCGTCTCCTCTATATCTCTTTTATTATTCAACCTTCCCTTCTACAAATAACCTATGAAACCTCCCCTTAGGATTTCCATCTCTTGCTTAATGATAACAAATGAAATCTCCCCTTTGAAATTAATTCTCAATAATGTTGTTGTTGTGGTCTTCAGTCCTGAGACTGGTTTTATGCAACTCTCCATGCTACTCTATCCTGTGCCAGCTTCTTCATCTTCCAGTACCTACTGCACCCTACATCCTTCTGAATCTGCTTAGTGTATTCATCTCTTGGTCTCCCCCTACGATTTTTACCCTCCACACTGCCCTCCAATACTAAATTTGTGATCCCCTGATGCGTCAGAACATGTCCTACCAATCGGTCCCTTTTTCTTGTCAAGTTGTGCCACAAACTCCTCTTCTCCCCAATTCTGTTCAATACCTCCTCATTAGTTATGTGATCTACCCATCTAATATTCAGCATTCTTCTGTAGCACCACATTTCGAAACCTTCTATTCTCTTCTTGTCTAAACTATTTATCGTCCATGTTTCACTTCCATACATGGCTACACTCCATACAAATACTTTCAGAAACGACTTCCTGACACTTAAATCAATACTCGATGTTAACAAATTTCTCTTCTTCAGAAACGCTTTCCTTGCCATTGCCAGTCTACATTTTATATCCTCTCTACTTCGACCATCATCAGTTATTTTGCTTCCCAAATAGCAAAACTCCTTTACTACTTTAAGTGTCTCATTTCCTAATCTAATTCCCGCAGCATCACCCGACTTAATTCGACTACATTCCATTATCCTTGTTTTGCTTTTGTTGATGTTCATCTTATACCCTCCTTTCAAGACACTGTCCATTCCGTTCAACTGCTCTTCCAAGTCCTTTGCTGTCTCTGACAGAATTACAATGTCATCGGCGAACCTCAAAGTTTTTACTTCTTCTCCATGGATTTGAAAACCTACTCCAAAATTTTCTTTTGTTTCCTTCACTGCGTGCTCAATATACAGATTGAATAACATCGGGGAGAGGCTACAACCCTGTCTCACTCCCTTCCCAACCACTGCTTCCCTTTCATGTCCCTCGACTCTTATAACTGCCATCTGGTTTCTGTACAAATTGTAAATAGCTTTTCGCTCCCTGTATTTTACCCCTGCCACCTTCACAATTTGAAAGACAGTATTCCAGTCAACATTGTCAAAAGCTTTCTCTAAGTCTACAAATGCTAGGAACGTAGGTTTGCCTTTCCTTAATCTTTTTTCTAAGATAAGTCGTAGGGACAGTATTGTCTCACGTGTTCCGATATTTCTACGGAATCCAAACTGATCTTCCCCGACGTCGGCTTCTACTAGTTTTTCCATTCGTCTATAAAGAATTCGCGTTAGTATTTTGCAGCCGTGACCTATTAAATTGATAGTTCGGTAATTTTCACATCTGTCAACACCTGCTTTCTTTGGGATTGGAATTATTATATTCTTCTTGAAGTCTGAGGGTATTTCGCCTGTCTCAATAATAATAAGTGCAATCTTTGCATACAAATTTAAATGCTGCTTATCAAAAGTGATTTGCCGATTATTTCGACGAAACATAGAATGCATCGTCGTCGTGGCCCTCAGTCGTTACATGCAATAACCCAAAACTGTTCCTTACCTTTTTTACTGTTACTGGATCGCCATCTGACTGCTACATCGAACTGCGACATGAATACACTTACTCTGTTTTACTATACTCTATTAGCTGCTGCTGAGCTGTCATAATAAGTGGCTGTATTTATTACCAAAGCTGACGTTATTCTTTAATAGCATAGCTGACGTTATTCTTTTGTTAATTTGACTGAAGTTACGTAACTCATAGCTAAACTTTTTCTTGACAACAATAAAATTTTGCAAAGTTTTACGTTGATGGTTTTTGGGATGGATTATAATCAGTAATGCAATATTGCTGGCAAAAATTAATTATACTCTGAAAACGATTCTTCAAATGTTTACTGTTGGTAATGGTATGATTTTATAAACGTTCAAATGGGACTTACTTTTTACAATAATCTTACAACTAGCATTGCGCAAACATACCTTCAGTAGTCTTGAGTTTCTCAAAAATAATAATAATAATAATAATAATAATAATAATAATAATAATAATAATAATCCAATAATATTAGTTCCTCTTATGATAATAGTTAGCTGATGTCTCTGTACATCCGTTTATAGTCTCTTGTAAATCATAGCTGGTGGCTGGCACACACACCGCTCCTCTCAACCTCTCGCTTCAGACCTGCTACCGACTCGCTTCACATCTCGCTTACTACTGACTTCCTACGAACGCTATAGTGCGGTCTCTCCCGCCAACAATACAGGGTTATTACAAATGATTGAAGCGATTTCACAGCTCTACAATAACTTTATTATTTGAGATATTTTCAAAATGCTTTGCACACACATACAAAAACTCAAAAAGTTTTTTTAGGCATTCACAAATGTTCGATATGTGCCCCTTTAGTGATTCGGCAGACATCAAGCCGATAATCAAGTTCCTCCCACACTCGGCGCAGCATGTCCCCATCAATGAGTTCGAAAGCAGCGTTGATGTGAGCTCACAGTTCTGGCACGTCTCTTGGTAGAGGAGGTTTAAACACTGAATCTTTCACATAACCCCACAGAAAGAAATCGCATGGGGTTAAGTCGGGAGAGCGTGGAGGCCATGACATGAATTGCTGATCATGATCTCCACCATGACCGATCCATCTGTTTTCCAATCTCCTGTTTAAGAAATGCCGAACATCATGATGGAAGTGCGGTGGAGCACCATCCTGTTGAAAGATGAAGTCGGCGCTGTCGGTCTCCAGTTGTGGCATGAGCCAATTTTCCGCAGGCTACGAGTGAACCTTGCCCGCACGCGTTCAACCTTTTATTCGCTCACTGCAGGCCGACCCGTTGATTTCCCCTTACAGAGGCATCCAGAAGCTTTAAACTGCGCATACCATCGCCGAATGGAGTTAGCAGTTGGCGGATCTTTGTGGAACTTCGTCCTGAAGTGTCGTTGCACTGTTATGACTGACTGATGTGAGTGCTTTTCAAGCATGACATACGCTTTCTCGGCTCCTGTCGCCATTTTGTCTCACTGTGCTCTCGAGCGCTCTGACGGCAGAAACCTGAAGTGCGGCTTCAGACGAACAAAACTTTATGAGTTTTTCTACGTATCTGTAGTGTGTCGTGACCATATGTCAATGAATGGAGCTACAGTGAATTTATGAAATCGCTTAAATCATTTGTAATAGCCCTGTACTTTCTGGTGCAGACAGTCCCTGCTACCATTACAAAATGTATCAATGCGCGGTCTTTCCCGCTCTTTTCTTAAAATGTATCCATACGCGATCTCTCCCGCCCTTTTTAAAACTATATCAATGTGCGGTCTCTCCTGCCAACAATACTTTGGTGCACACATTCCCTGCTACCACAGTTATTTCCAAAATGACAAATATTAATTATTCCTACTTAATCCTATTAACAAAATATAAACATCTTTCATAAATTGTAGTTTGACAATAGACAATAGAAATATACACTTCTTACAAGGCTATGACGCAAATCTCGGTTCGTAATGACCGATTGTGTCCTCCTTAATCTGCTTAATTCACTTAACAGGCTGTTAACTGCTGTGTCGGTCCCTGGCTGCAAGCTCTTATCAAACAGAACAGGTTCTTGCAACATTCCTAACCAGCTAACAAATATTCGTATCTGCCTCATTTGGTTTTCCATCCTCTTTCCTGTTGAATGCTTATTCCTCACTCAGCAGGTAGTGTCGTCGACCTGATCCCCTGATAATGGCACGGTTCCTGTTCCGCGTCTGTCTTTTCTGTCTTTGACATGACTTGAATTTCCCTGAGGCAATGTGAGTGAGTTTTAACACATTTTTTTCTAATTTCTACTCCTTACTATTGTGTGCCGTAACAGTAAGTTCGCCGATATTCTGGCAAAGTGCCATCTAAAGTGCAACCAATAGGAAGCAATGCCGCTCCCTACGTCACAATCAGAAAGCAAGACGCCATATTGTATTTGTCATGTTCAATAGAAGCCCATATACGGTGTGTTTTACGTTACATGTACACCCTATGAATACACGTAATTTCCAAGCACCAGAACACTGATTGTCTCAAGAACGAATCGTTATTAGTGCGATTTGTTGTAAAAAAATGACGCGAAACGTCATATCGGTGGTCAAAGAATTTTCGTATTTAGTTGTTTCCGCCTTATGACTCGCGTGCTATGAGAGTACGCTGTTTTAATCCAATGACCCATGAATATTCACGATAACGTTTCGTCCTTGTTAGGATTTGTTATAATTATATGTCAATGACGTTTCGCGCGATTAAAGCATTTAGAAGTTGTGAGCTAATATATGGGGCCTATAGAAGCCGAAATTCAGCTAAAAAATTTGAAATTTGTAATAAGGTCTTACGGTACTAAACTACTGAGGCCATCGGTCCCTAAGCTTGCACACTGCTTAATCTAATTTAAACTAACTTACACTAAGGACGACACACACACCCATGCCCGAGGGAGGACTCGAACCTCCGACGTGGGGAGCTACGCGGACCGTGACAAGACGCCCTGAGACCGTGGGGCTACCCCGCGCGGCGATGAATTTCGGCATAGTGCACTTTGTTGCATTACGATTCGGAACCGAGGGCGTATCGAAGATGGTTCGCGTCTCGCTGTATCCAATTTTTTCTGTAATAGTTACTGTTATGTCAACATAAGTGCGCTCTCTATAAGGAGTGAGTTAGTTCGATTTGGTAAACTTTTATAAGCTTATGTCCTTCCTGAGTGGACATATATCTTTCATTTTTCTCTTATTACACATTCACGGATATTGAAGTTTTTAATTATACACCACGGACAGATAACGTGACTAGTATATGGTCAACAAAGAAATTGTCAGTTTTAATACAGCTAACGCAGGAATTCTACGAGCGTCCATTTTCGTGAACAAACTGGAGAGTGCTGAGAGTGCAAATCACGTTAACCAGACGGCTCTGTGTCTCGTGACGTGGGATATCCCGTCTGCTTCCACATCCACGTTAGCCGCCTCGTCCAATGTACCGATGGCTTTAGGAACGGGAATCTCCCCTCTCCATAATGCATCAACTATTGTTCAAAATGTGAAGTCCTGATGAGATTAACTGAGTATCTCTGGCATGGTTCTGCTAACTCATGCATGTTGGGTCGATCTTTGTACTGTAGTATGAATCACTGTATAACTAATAATAAGTGCTCAAGGTAACACGATTAAAAAATCAGTGACAGTTCACAGTGAAGGCGGGGCCCAATAAACGCAATTCGGACTGAACGTTTTACATCATTTGTATGAAAGCTTTCCGCTTCCACTGGCGCTGAGCGAGGTGGTGCAGTAGTTAGTACACTGGACTCGCATTCGGGAGAACGACGGTTCAATTCCGCGTCAGGCCATACTGATTTAGGTTTTCCGTGATTCCCCTAAATCTCTTCAGGCAAATGCCGGGATGGTTTCTATGAAAGGGCACGGCTGACTTCCTTCCCTAATCCGATGAGACCGATGACCTCTCTGTTTGGTCTCTTCCCCCAACACCCACCCAACAAAAAAATGGTGCAAATGGCTCTGAGCACTATGGGACTCAACTGCTGAGGTCATTAGTCCCCTAGAACTTAGAACTAGTTAAACCTAACTAACCTAAGGACATCACAAACATCCATGCCCGAGGCAGGATTCGAGCCTGCGACCGTAGCGGTCTTGCGGTTCCAGACTGCAGCGCCTTTAACCGCACGGCCACTTCGGCCGGCCCCACCCAACAACCCGCATCCACTGGCAGATTCCTCTAGTTATCTGTTTTCTATCAGTAGCCTACAAGCCGACTCCTCCTAGTTAAGTCGGACAGTTAGATAGCAAAACCAAAGTGAATTGCAAATAATATTTGGGAGATTCGCCAGTTAGAGCAGGTAACTCCAAGCTAAACCAAAGTCAAGACCCCGATTGTGCAGTACTGTAAATGTTCATCAGTGATGCTGCCACACTGTCCGCTAAAGTTCGTTATGAAACAAATCAACACTTGCGCCACGTTTAAGTCCTCCAGTTGTGAAAGCATACGTCACTCGCAGTTTATAAAAATGGTTCAAATGGCTCTGAGCACTATGGGACTCAACTTCTAAGGTCATCAGTCCCCTAGAACTTAGAACTACTTAAACCTAACTAACCTAAGGACAGCGCACACATCCATGCCCGAGGCAGGATTCGAACCTGCGACCGTAGCGGTCACGCGGTTCCAGACTGTAGCGCAGTTTATAAATAAATAAATAAAGTTATATAACTTCAGACACAAACTTAAATCATTCAAGCTTGACAACTTCTACAGCCCATAGAATAATTTCTGAACTGTGTGTGTGTGTGTGTGTGTGAGAGAGAGAGAGAGAGAGAGAGAGAGAGAGAGAGAGATAGAGAGAGAGAGAGAGGAGTTATATATAAACCAGAACAAAAATAATTTAAAGGCACTGTAGTTTATGTAAATGGTCAGCATACTGCCATGTTTTTCACTGAGAGAGTATGCATCAGCTGTAAACTAACCGACACGTTCCACGTCATAATGAGAGATTGCAATTTTTATCTATGGAATATGTGAATACCTGTCTATGTAAGGAAAAAGAAGTTTCATCATGGTTGGTGTTCCACGTGATACTGTTGTCCTCTTTTACCATTAGGACGGTTCCACCTGTGAGATGTGATGGGCATACGAGTTCCCCATCCATACATTTAGTGATATGCTAGGACATAACACCTCTGCATTTTATTTTTAAGATTAGCATTAGTTGAGATTTCAAATATATGTCATTAAACATTTCGTATGCCTCTTTACCTCTTCACTGGACGTGGCAGATGGTGAATAAATTAATAGTGAACAACTAGAGAAATGGTAAAAAGGGCAACAAACAGTATTGCTCTCAGTGTCAACTGTAAAATTTACAATTAATAAATTCATTTTGTTGTTGAACAACATATTGTACTTGTAATCCCTACTCTTTCCTAAATCTGCTACAAGCAGTCGATGAGAAAGCTTCATCCTTCTCATTCCGTTGATTCTGCCGTTGTACTCCTAATTAAAAGAACCCAAATCTTGAGCTCACATCAGGACGCAGATAGGGGCGGTCACGACGCCACAATTTTTTAGCACAGCTACAGCAAATACTCAAAACTTATTCATGTTTTCAGATCCTGGAAAAACTAAAATCTGGAGGGTGGAAAGTCACATGGGATGAAGAGCAGAAGGTGCCGTATGCAGTTCACGAAAACCAGTGGGTTGGTTATGACAACGAAGAGTCCATCCGGCTGAAGGTAACAGTGAACAGTGTAACTCTCCATCTCTTCCTTATTTATGGCGTCGAATTCTTTTCTCACAGCCTGAAAGAATCGTTTGGTATTTATAAATTTGAAACACAAGCTACGAACGTTCTACTCTATATCTGATCCTCGTTAACCAATTTCCCGCCTAGAGGCCATAAGTGAGACAGTAGCATTTGAAGACCGTCAACATTCACCATCTAAAGATGTTGCAATGATATATTCTTTACTGTAGAGGCTAGTTTCGATCAAAAAAAATCATCTTCAGTCGTCAAGAGTTTTCTTTGCAGGAAAAGCTTACAAATTTTCTCGACTGCGGATGATCTTTTGAAGCAAACCAGTCTCAATAATTCTATGCAGCAGCTTTTTGGTGGTCACTAAAGACTTTCTTCAGCTGATAGAAGCTGGGAAACACTGCTTACAAGAAGTATGTTGGAGTGAAACTATTCGCTGAAGTTAGCCTTGCAAGCCAGAAAATAGTTAACATGATGAATGAACAGAGTAGAACATGTAGAGTTTGAGTTTCTACTGATGGCAATCTTCCTTACTATCTTTCCTTGTTCTTTGTTGCGATCCTATAAGAAATATCGAAACGTTAACTACCTTGATTAGAAATTTTAGATCAGCTAGAACAATGATTTCTTGTATTTGTTTCCAGTCGCAGTACGTTCTCAACATGGGCCTAGCTGGTGGAATGATCTGGAGCCTGGAGACAGACGATTTCAAAGGCCTGAATAGTTCTACAACTTACCCTCTGCTCAGGACGATCAACCAAGTCCTTCGGAGTTAGATACATTTAGAAAAACAATGGTCCGGATTCTTACTTAGTTTTTGAGACTGGTGTATGTGCCCGACAGCTCATTAAATGTAAAAGTCGCTTTCAAACAATGTCATTATCAGATGTACTGGTACCTGTTGAACCAATATTGGTCAGCTAATATGTTAATGCTTACTAATTGATGCTCAACATTTTATACTGTATGATGTGTTGATTATTGAGTACCCTCCCAAGTATATGCTGCCTGAGCTGAATCGATAGTCAATGGCCAGCAGCCTCATTTCCTGCTTAATTTCGAAAATATTGGAGAATTAAATGAGTGAAAGTGGACTGTGTTCAAAAAGCATCTACGTCTTCAAAATAGAAGGTGCATGTGGCACCAGAATGCGTCGTACAAAAACCTAGGATTTTTTCTCCATTTTGATCAATATCCACTGCCATATACGTACTGAGACAATCCGTCTTCCATTGAAGTTCTGCCTCGACGCGTGACTCGAACTGTGGGCACCTAAGACACTCAAACACATACCATGCATAGAGCAAGGCTTGACACAGATATCCTCACTACACTCATTAGTTTCTATTTATTAAAAGACAACAAAAAGTTACCTGATTTCTTCAGATTAAATGTTACTCAGTTTATCTAATGTCCTCAATCTGGCCAAAGATGATCTCAAGGGGGTCTCATAACATAGCCATAAAGCAGTCAGAGCCAAAATGCTTTACGGATATAAACGGCAGTATTTAATTCGTATTTATTTTGTCGTGGACCACTGAATAACGTTTACAGCAAACTGAAATTTTTTGGTCATTCAGACTATTTCGACTGAATGGTTGTTGGTAGTATTATCACTGCACTTGTATTAGTAAAGCTCTCGATTACAACGTAGCATCACTGTTACTAATCCGACAGTCGTTGCAGCAAAACTGTAGCCAATTCTCGCCACAATTAAACTTTAGTGTAGCCACAGTTTTATTTAAAAAATGCAAATCTGTGCTCTGTTATTGGAGGGTGGAGCGAACTATAACAAAATTTGTAATTCAAGAAGCGTATCACTTAATTTAGTACACAATTCATAGTCCACCACAGAATAAAATTCTGCCCAAGTTGCATGTGAGCTGTTTCAGAAAATAGTGCATAGTTCAAAGCAACTACCTACGCTACAGCTATAAAGTGCCGACTGCACCGCGAAATGATAATCTTCCCACAGAAAACATTTTCAAAAGCTCAAGATCATGACTCTCACCTACGAAAATATTACAAAAAAAAAGAAAAACAAAATATATGGTCTCAGTTCCACAGACGTACGGCCGATTTGACGATCACGCTTAACGCAGGTCCCTGTGTGGTGACTGCTGCAAGAAGTCGCTTCCAGGCTTTCGCTACCGTATTTACATTCGTTACTCCCACTACGCGTAAGGATGCTGCTGTAACACGCCACCACACAGCATTTTTACTATAATATTTGTACTTAAGATTCTATAGTTAAGCAAGAACCATAACAATGTGAACGATGAAACGCCGATTTCAATGACGCCAAACACTAAACGTGTTGATCATGGAAAAACTGATGAATAAAATGTGCTTCGGCAGCGCCGTATTGTTATAACAAAGAAAAAGATATTAAAATTAGTAATGAATAAACATGTGATATATTAATCATATAGGTATTTTCCCTTCTCTTTCATTTAGTGAACTTTGAATCATGGTGTCTTGCACATTGTATCTGTAATTGAATCTAATAACGTTACCAGAGGTCCAGTATCTTTTTACTATACAACCATACGTATTTATAAAAGTAATGTTATTATCCAGTAGCCAAAGATATCCTGGATAGCCTATGGATTCATTTGTCAATTGTATTCTGGCTGTGAGTTAATTAATAAAGCCCATTAATAGAAAGATGTGACATTTTATTTCTTTTTGTAGAAGTCTGACTCAAGCGTTCTTACATCAACTACATAAAATAACTTGTATGACTTAAACATTAAAGTTACAGGGCCGAAACGTTTATCATGTAGGTGAGAAAAGGCCCATAGCATGATGAAGTGCAGATGATTATGCAAACAGAGGTGCATGTATTACTCAGTACAATTTGCCTATTTTTAGACAATGGTAAGTTGGCAAGGACTCTTAACTTGATTATTGGACAACATGCTTCGTTATTATCAAAGACATTATTATGTACAACTTATCAAAACCATACATGTGTAACGTCCCCTTAGAAAAATTTATGAATGACTGTGCTGATAAACCTCTTACATTATTTGATTTTCAAACAGCTGAGCAGAACTGAACGTACCAGACATTTCTCTCTTTACTTATTCTCTTCAACAGTTAACTGACACACAATTTTTTTTTTTTTTTTTTTAGCGTAACGCAATCTGACTTTCAATAATCAGTACAAATGACTCGTCCTAACTAACAATAACCTATACCTTTCATGAATCACTTACCTCACAAAAATCTTCGTTACTCAAACTACTGCAATACAGCGTGCGTCAATACTGCCAGCTAAATAATAGATTCTAACTACTGAAGGCACTAACTACTGATAGGCATAGTTAGCAAATGAAAGATTTTGATAGAGAACAAACAATGTATTTACCTTAATAGTGTTCAAAAGTCATAATATGTATATCAGTTCACGACAGCCAGTCTTACAAATTTACTGTCTCTGATGGACACACGTCCAGATCATCCGCTCTTAAAATTCTGCCATCTCTCTCCCCACATCCACCACTGCTGGCGGCTCACCTCTAACTGCGCAACGCTACGCGCTGTTAACAGCCAACTGCCTAACACTACAATAGCAAATTCCAACAATGCAAACCAGCCACAGACTGCACACAGCACAAGTCAGTGATTTGCATATAGAGCGCTACATGGCGTTACCAACATAAAAACCTAAACAGCCTACTTTCACATGAATATACACTACCGGTACAAATAAAAGAGTTACTGCGTCAGTCACACAGAAACTGTTTTATTTGCATTGATCAAAAGTTGCAGCCCTCATAATGACGTCCCTTATGGACGAAATATGCACTGCAAGTACTTAAAAAAAATAGTTGTCACTTCTGCGAAACCCCTGTAACTATATCCCAATGCGAAGTATAAGTCTGACATTTGGCTCAAGGGTGCATACAACGTTCCTCTGTAATGATGCAAAAGCATAGCAACCGATGACGTAACACTCGGACTGGGAGAAGCTTCAAACAGCATAGTGTCGAAACATACAGGAAAAAAGCTACAGCTCAGAAGAACATATGAGGTGTAAATGGGTTAATGATGTCACGTTAGCACCAAATTACACCACAGTTCTGTCCAAGACGATCGTGGACGTGTCAAGCGACTGGAAGGTCATTACACTTCTTCTTACCCTCATTTCGTCGCTTCTTTTGATGCCTCTGCTATGCAGGTCAGAACTGCGACATCCAGCGCTGGCGCCACACGGTTTCCTTTTGGGTTGCCGAGGAAAACATTTCAGGTAAAACGCCACTCAGAATCGACACGAGAAGTCCTCAGGAGGGATCAAAGAGGTCGTCAATGAAAAAACTCTTCCCTTGGGGCATTGATTCCCACACGTTTCGCCGTCGAAAATGGAGAGAAGTCTTACGAAGTAAGAGTGATTTCAGGTGTGCCGCAGGGGAGTGTCATAGGACCGTTGTTATTCACAATATACATAAATGACCTTGTGGATGATATCGGAAGTTCACTGAGGCTTTTTGCAGATGATGCTGTGGTGTATCGAGAGGTGGTAACAATGGAAAATTGTATTGAAATGCAGGAGGATCTGCAGCGAATTGACGCATGGTGCAGGGAATGGCAATTGAATCTCAATGTAGACAAGTGCAATGTGCTGCGAATACATAGAAAGATAGATCCCTTATCACTTAGCTACAAAATAGCAGGTCAGCAATTGGAAGCAGTTAATTCCATAAATTATCTGGGAGTAGGCATTAGGAGTGATTTAAAATGGAATGATCATATAAAGTTCATCGTCGGTAAAGCAGATGCCAGAGTGAGATTCATTGGAAGAATCTTAAGGAAATGCAATCCGAAAACAAAGGAAGTAGGTTACAGTACGCTTGTTCGCCCACTGCTTGAATACTGCTCAGCAGTGTCGGATCCGTACCAGATAGGGTTGATAGAAGAGATAGAGAAGATCCAACGGAGAGCAGCGCGCTTCGTTACAGGATCATTTAGTAATCGCGAAAGCGTTACGGAGATGATAGATAAACTCCAGTGGAAGACTCTGCAGGAGAGACGCTCAGTAGCTCGGTACGGGCTTTTGTCAAAGTTTCGAGAACATACCTTCACCGAAGAGTCAAGCAGTATATTGCTCCCTCCTACGTATATCTCGCGAAGAGACCATGAGGATAAAATCAGAGAGATTAGAGCCCACACAGAGGCATACCGACAATCCTTCTTTCCACGAACAATACGAGACTGGAATAGAAGGGAGAACCGATACAGATACTCAAGGTACCCTCCGCCACACACCGTCAGGTGGCTTGCAGAGTATGGATGTAGATGTAGATGTAGATCGCAGAGTCATGAGCAACAAAACGATGTTCTTGACAACGTTAGACATTGCTGACACGCCCCAGACGATTCAGCCCTCCTCCAAGGACATCGTGGGGTTGCAACCCCATTGAAGAAGATCTAACCCCTTTGGAGTGTAGTGAGACCGCAAGTTTTGCTCTGGTGTACCAGGTGGAACCACTACGGACCCTTCTAAAGCACTCGACGAAATTCGAACGTGATCCGAAGAGGCGAAGCGTGTTTATGGTTTTTCAATGCCCCTGTTTCGTGTCCTCCTGTTGAGTGATCATGGAGGGATGCAACATTGACATGTGCGTGAATAAAAGGGCAAAGGGGTCCTTTAAGAACCCTCCAGTTCGGCAATTCCTTCTGTGCATCCACGCACATTTGTTGAGTACGTTAAAAATGTACCTGTACAGAGACTTCGACACCCATTCAGCTGAGTGGTACACCGCGGATGCTGTAGCGCCTGAGGGGAGGCAACCCCTCTGACGCTCCTTAGGTGCCAGCTTTTATTAATAACTCGAAAACGAAGGGGTTTCGTACATATTGTAAGAACTGTTTTTCTTGTTTTGTTGTAAGAAACCTGTCTCCAGTTTGTAAAAGTATTATGGAAACACCCTGTATACCTCGTATTTTTTCCTGAAGTATGCCGCAGTCAGTACACAAAACAAAGCGAATTGTAAATCATTTCTGTTAGGTCATACAAAAGTGTAATTATGAGTCATAGCAAGGTAAACTTATGATCGTCGGTCCAATTCGGACAATTTTTTCATTGAATTATAAAACTTTAGTAATTAAACCGGGAATTTCAATGACTAATTAACTGTCTACATAAAATATTTCATGATACAGCTGTTGAGGCAACTTTTACGTGTTACTGTTGATTATGCACTTTATTGTGAGACACTAACTAGCCATAAAATCACATTAACGGTTAAAAAATAATTCTACTAGGCTTTGAGTAAAGCAACCTCTAAAGTAACCGAGGAAATTAATTTGCAGCCCTAACATATTTACAAATACAAGTAAATGGATGTACACTTTCTACATTTCCCAAACAATGAAATGCTAAACCGAACTTCTTCATTTATCACAACTTTTTGTTGAATATAACCGTCAGATTTAATTTCTTTTGGATTAATAGTTAACTTCTCTTGAACACTGTACAACTCAGTCACTGTGCCACTTACGTAGTCTCAATCGGCAAAAATTCCTGACAGTCTTTGTCGAGAAAATATGACAGTTTTTCCTTTTGTACGTGGTGCTCAGGTAAATTTTTGGATTTGGACAAGGAATTTATCACAGGTAATGTGAATCGGCTAAATAACAGTCAGTATGCACACGTAAATTAGTCTATATTGACAAAATAACACACAATAACTACTGGCCCACGTGATTTACAATATTAAACAAAACAGTACAATGCAGGGAGGCGACTATGTGAAGCCTTGTGTAGG
The DNA here is from genome assembly GCF_023864275.1 of Schistocerca cancellata. Classification (NCBI taxonomy): domain Eukaryota; kingdom Metazoa; phylum Arthropoda; class Insecta; order Orthoptera; family Acrididae; genus Schistocerca; species Schistocerca cancellata. The sequence continues at coordinate 242,798,824 of NC_064630.1, forward strand.
TATCATAGAGTATTACGTGGTTTTATCATCACCGTTTACATGGCTCGCGTTCTAATTAACAGGTGGCATGGCTACTATTTAAACATTCCACATTTTTACCATCGGTGCTAATGACGATACGAGAAAATAATTCCATGTAGCTGTGTAGCTCTTAACCTCATATCCAAGTCAGAATGTGCTCACTATCTTTAGCTGTCATTAGTTGGCAGTCTCTCCATGTGCCTTCCACCTTACTCATGTGGGTGCATTTGCCTCATTAACACAGAAGGAGTGCCCCCAGCTTTTCTTAACCTATACTTAAAAGTCTATCGGCGCTGTAAACCATACAATATTTTCACACATAACATTTTAAAGCTATATACTGTTATTAGTAAAAGAATTTAATTTACTCTGAGCTTTGTAGCTTAGCGGAACATCCTTTCTGAAATGTGCAACATATCCTGTGACTACTGGGGGACAAATTCACTATCATTGACCATAAATCAAGCTCAGTAACATTCAAATTTAATTTGGGTAAAGGAAATGCAACATTTTTTGTCTGAATTTAGGGCAACTACTTTGTACATCAGTTACGTCTGAATGGACCAGGATGGGACATGGCTTGCAAAGTAGAAGACCTAAGCTTTGTTTAAGACTTCACAAATAAGATTTATTTTCAATTTCAACGGAAACCACAATTTATATGAGGCAATCAGAACTTTATGTAAGCCAATAATCTGCATTCATAATAAGATTAACCATAAATATCAGATTATAGGGAACGTACTGTGGTTTATTTCAAACCTAGAACCATTGCTTAGTAATGTGAGGGCAAAGTAGGAAATATTTGGATTAATAAGCAAAAGAACTGAAAACAGAATCAAGCACTCGATTAGTCATACAAAAACACGATTAGCAAGAGAGAAGCTGCCACACCAGCATACTGCAGACTAGACAGAGAAGCAAGGCTTCACAATGAACAAATACGAAAACCCTGGAGATTCCTAAATTAATAAAACCCCGCTGCACATGTAGGTAGTCGTTCTGCGTCAAAGAAAAAGAGCAGTCGTTTACAGAAAGCTGTAGCATGCCCCACCACAATCTGAAGAGAGTGGACAGACAGAATCAGTCGCATAAGAAAATCATGAAAAGATATTAAACTGGAAATCAGAAAAACAAATTTCATCTACGCGAATAGGTGTTCATTTTATGAAGCAAATTTTGCACATTTCAATAGTGAATACGAACAGACAGCTAAACGTAAATACTTGGCAAAACTCTGACGACCACATGAAGTACGGAACCCTACCGTTTATCCACAAAAACTAAATCTTGATGAAAAATTGCCTGCATCCTAGACAAGCACAGAAGTCTTGAACACTTATGAAAGACAACGAAAGCAAGAGACATCGATCCTATTACAGTATCACAGGGAAACTTGACTGAAACATAGACCCAATGATTAAGTCGTTTAAAACTCGGGAAATTTATAATACCAAACCCGTGTTAAAAGTAAATAGACCCCTCTAATTTATCTAAAACATTGAGGGTGAAACGATTTAATAAAATATCTAATTAAGCATAGTTCCTTTGCCTTACCACCCCAGGTGGTAGTTATACAGTCTATAGAGATTCGTGCACATACGAAATCATACTCAAAATTACTCACATTTTCTTCTAACGTTGTAAATCTGAAAACTCTCTGTGAAACAAAATTAAAACATACCATGACCGTTCCAGTGCCTGTATCCACATCTCGGAGTGTCTTCGAGAGATGCAACGTGACTTACCGAGAGCTCGAACAAGAGTGTGCAGTGGTTCTACTGACCAGCACTCCTCTGCTCCAGAAGCCAGACAGAGTGTGAGCGCTAAGGCAAAGACCACTGCTACCGGATACCAACCCTTCTGTAACCTCTCGTGCAAAATCCCCTCTCTCTGCCTGTTGATAAACCTTTCTGCCCTTCTGCCTAACCCTCTACGCTGGCTAAACTGCCCTTGCAGACTACAAGACTCTCTTCATCTACAAGAAAACACAGTCGTCTCACACGCTCAAGCTAGACAAGCACAATGGAACAATGGAAACACTGGGTTGGGGCATGGCAAAAAGAATTATGATAACAAAACATAGATACAATATGTGAGAAAAAGCAACACGGCTCTTTTCCTTCCTTAAGATTCGCTTGCATTACTTACAGCAAGCCCGAGGCACCGAAACCCCAGAAACAACAGAATTAGGTAACACAAATGTACGCAATGGTTCTGACGGATTCCTTTCATATTACGTGCACAGAATGGGTTCATATTCGGCAGAAACGTCAGAAATAAACATTAGCATAATACACTTCTGGAAATGGAAAAAAGAACACATTGACACCGGTGTGTCAGACCCACCATACTTGCTCCGGACACTGCGGGAGGGCTGTACAAGCAATGATCACACGCACGGCACAGCGGACACACCAGGAACCGTGGTGTTGGCCGTCGAATGGCGCTAGCTGCGCAGCATTTGTGCACCGCCGCCGTCAGTGTCAGCCAGTTTGCCGTGGAATACGGAGCTGCATCACAGTCTGTAACACTGGTAGCATACCGCGACAGCGTGGACGTGAACCGTATGTGCAGTTGACGGACTTTGAGCGAGGGCGTATAGTGGGCATGCGGGAGGCCGGGTGGACGTACCGCCGAATTACTCAACACGTGGGGCGTGAGGTCTCCACAGTACATCGAAGTTGTCGCCAGTGGTCGGCGGAAGGTGCACGTGCCCGTCGACCTGGGACCGGACCGCAGCGACGCGCGGATGCACGCCAAGACCGTAGGATCCTACGCAGTGCCGTAGGGGACCGCACCGCCACTTCCCAGCGAATTAGGGACACTGTTGCTCCTGGGGTATCGGCGAGGACCATTCGCAACCGTCTCCATGAAGCTGGGCTACGGTCCCGCACACCGTTAGGCCGTCTTCCGCTCACGCCCCAACATCGTGCAGCCCGCCTCCAGTGGTGTCGCGACAGGCGTGAATGGAGGGACGAATGGAGACGTGTCGTCTTCAGCGATGAGAGTCGCTTCTGCCTTGGTGCCAATGATGGTCGTATGCGTGTTTGGCGCCGTGCAGGTGAGCGCCACAATCAGGACTGCATACGACCGAGGCACACAGGGCTTACACCCGGCATCATGGTGTGGGGAGCGATCTCCTACACTGGCCGTACACCACTGGTGATCGTCGAGGGGACACTGAATAGTGCACGGTACATCCAAACCGTCATCGAACCCATCGTTCTACCATTCCTAGACCGGCAAGGGAACTTGCTGTTCCAACAGGACAATGCACGTCCGCATGTATCCCGTGCCACCCAACGTGCTCTAGAAGGTGTAAGTCAACTACCCTGGCCAGCAAGATCTCCGGATCTGTCCCCCATTGAGCATGTTTGGGACTGGATGAAGCGTCGTCTCACGCGGTCTGCACGTCCAGCACGAACGCTGGTCCAACTGAGGCGCCAGGTGGAAATGGCATGGCAAGCCGTTCCACAGGACTACATCCAGCATCTCTACGATCGTCTCCATGGGAGAATAGCAGCCTGCATTGCTGCGAAAGGTGGATATACACTGTACTAGTGCCGACATTGTGCATGCTCTGTTGCCTGTGTCTATGTGCCTGTGGTTCTGTCAGTGTGATCATGTGATGTATCTGACCCCAGGAATGTGTCAATAAAGTTTCCCCTTCCTGGGACAATGAATTCACGGTGTTCTTATTTCAATTTCCAGGAGTGTATAAACAAAATATAGACAAAATATTGTACATAAAGGAAGGACAATAATGAGACATAACATGCTATTGTTTACGACCTGCACCATTTGAAGCAGACAGTGAATGTATGAAGGAAAAATAATGTTGTACGCTGCAGTGTGGGATGAGGATTGCCATTGGTCGAAAATTTAATGCGACGAACGGCGGCTGCGAGATTTTAACTAGTACTGCAATGGCCCGAACTTTCGAGCAGCGGTCCAGCAAGCCCACGCAGCTCTCCCCATGCCACAAGCATGTCGTCATTCGGCTACGCTTCCAGTTGAGCCCATGGAAGTGCCTGACCGTCGCAAGCTGTGCTGACAAGACCGGCTGTCGGCGTCACTCAAGGAAGACGGCTTTAGCGCCCATCCGCCGGGCTGGAACGGAACCTTCGGGCGCCTCGTAGCTGGAGACGTAGCCGGCCAATCTCAGCCGTGGACACCCGTGCTGAGGTACTCACCTGCCGCTTGCGGCAGCCAGGGTATCAGCTGTTCAGATTGGGTACCCTTCTTCACTTCATAAGATAGACGATTTGCTGGTTTAGTACTAACCGATAGATGTATTGGCATTCTTTGCAGTTAAATTTCATTCGTGGTAATCGATGTTTGCAATTTGTTCACGGTACTGTGCCCCTTCATAGCGCTAATATTTGGATTTTGTAGCGAAGTGTTAAATGAATTTCAAAGTTTTCAGACACGTGCATCGCATAAATTAGATAGATCCACGAAACTTCTTGTTAGCACGAGAACATCGTTTGTTTTAAATTTACAGTCACAACTGTGGTGTTTTTCATTTGAAGCATCGTGTTTGCTCGGTACATGATAAACAGAATATCTGTGAAATAACTGATGTGCCCAGTTTGTGGATGCAAATGAGATTTAGAAAACACTGCATAACAGTGCGAGTAACATGGGATTCCTGTGAGGACCGAGATTTTGGGATCAGACATTGCAAGCTTCAAGAAAAATGGAAGACCCCAAATGAAAAGGAAAGCACTGTAGTTTCCCAAAGCAGCATGTTCCGAGAAGAATTAATGAGAGCTTTTGAACGGGGGAATGCTTAGAAAAAACTTGTGCGTCTCATTTTTGAATATTTATCGAACACGTGGGTTCCATATCAAAGAGCACTAACAGGGGATACTAACCTAACCTCAGAACTGGAAATCCAGTGTGCTCCGTGCCCCAATGCTACTAGACATTTTTCACGTTAGTAAATCTTTGCCACAGGTGAAAGGAGCACGGCAATGGGATTGAAACCCAGCGTTGCAGAACAGTAGTCGAGTATTTTCTGACTTTTAGTTTTTTCAGTTATGAACTTTTATTGAATGGTATTCAGTAGTATGCAATTTCATGACATCATGGTTCAAATGGCTCTGAGCACTATGGGACTCAACTGCTGTGGTCATAAGTCCCCTAGAACTTAGAACTACTTAAACCTAACTAACCTAAGGACAGCACACAACACCCAGCCATCACGAGGCAGAGAAAAACCCTGACCCCGCCGGGAATCGAACCCGGGAACCCGGGCGTGGGAAGCGAGAACGCTACCGCACGACCACGAGATGCGGGCCATGACATCATGAAACAAATGCCAGGATACTACATGACTGACACAAAAAATATAATTACAACAAACATTTCTTTACGTCATATATGTTACGTCTGTATTGCAAGGTACACAACAGTTGGATGGATTATCACATTGAAGCTGAAACATGAAGTAAATATAATACAACACAAACGCCGCTAAACCGCTCGGCTAGGTCAGGTCGGGTAAAGACATATTTGGGACATTTTCTTGTAGTTCGGCTATTTCTTTGCGAAATAAGGGCTCTTCTGCAATGTGCTGGACGTATTCCTGCATTGTTGCTTTCATGTTAGTGAGGAAAAAATATACGTAATGGCCTGTAGGCCATATTGTAGTATTGTTCTTTCATTCAGGGTAAGCACTCCAAGCTGACCGGATTCAAATGTATTGCTTCCTCAGACGTACTGTTCATAAACGTATTGCTTCCTCTGGCATCCTGTTCATAATGAAGAGTGTCCATTTCCAAACCTACATTTTCTCTCAGGATATTACTCTGTGAGCTATGGTATCAGTCAATATTCACAGCATAGCATGTGACTTTATTTTATTTTGTATGATTTCTGTGGTATTGGTACTGTTTCATTTACCATTGCATACCAACTGAAAGTATGCGGGAATTAAGGATGCGGTTGTCAGTATTTTTCCACACTTATTTCCATTTTATGGCTTAATATTTGAGCTCAATCGCGTTCCTTGTATACCTATGTGTTAGCAATCTATATATAATAGGCGATCAAAAAGTTCCCACTCGTAGGCCTTACTATCCAGAATCGGTATGCCAATCAGGTAAAATCACCGTAAGCATTGAGACAATTATCCCACCTACGCACCAGGGTAAAGATACTTGTTTGGTGAAATACTGTGTTCCGCTGCTTGAAGAAGTCAGTTATTGCCAGCTGCACCTCTTATCCGACGGGAATCGTTGACACTTCAAGGACTTTTTTTAAAGGATTGAAGTTGTGATAATCGCATGGGGAGAGATGAGGACTATAGGGCGGGTGCTCGAATGTCTCCCGCCTGAGTTGGCGTAACTTCTGCGTTACGACATTTGCGAAAGGGGGATGTGGGTTGTCATGACGCAGCAGCATTCCAGAATGATGCAGGCGAGCTGCCCCGCACACATTCTTCATTCTTCGATGGATCTTTACTGGTGTTTGTACTTCGGCAGACAAGAAAAGAAGAACAGCACGCTGGTCCTGTTTGGACGAATTGAACAATAACGTCAAGATAATAAAACATTGTCGGGTTTCAAGCCGCGTCAAGTGGTTTACTGCCCACGAACTTTCGGCAGAGATCTCCTCTGCCATTGTCAGGGTTGACTGACATGATCGATATAGATGGAAAGACGGATTTATGTAGAAAGTCGATCCCTAGTACAGATTCAGTGATGTCGGTGTTGCAGAAAGCCCAACGGCAGCGTAGCTCGTTCTTAAGTTGTATGGCATGGTTTGTAATGCCATGCATACAGATGCTAGCGTCGTTAGATGTATAGAGCTGCAACTCAAGAGCTTTGGAATACGGTTTGAACAGTTAGCAGAGTACCTTGCATATGTTTGAACTAGTATCAATAAGAAAGTACTGTACCTGTTTGTAGATTGAACCTAGATAAACAAACAGCCTTAACAGGTGTCAACTTCGTGGAAGAGAGGCGACTTGTTGTGGTGTGAGCTGTCGCACCTTCTGCAGCCTGCCTCTGTCATTTGGGTAAGAGTAGAGCTGCTGACTGTCGCGTGCACCGTCGCCAAATTGCACATGACTTCAACAATGCTGGAGTTGCAAGATGACGGGATCAGCTAACGCAATGCTGTCTGCTGGTGATGTGGTGCCATGTGAATTCTGCTGTCCAGTGCTTGGAGGGGTGTACTTGTTCGGGGTGCATGCCGACTGACTGGGTGGTGGTCGCAGTGTCACTGACTTGTCGTAGTGGCCCCTTATCAGTTAGAGGGCCTGCACAATGGACAAACAAGATGGGCTGCCAACCTTCCTTCAAGAGCGCAGAGCGAAACATCGCTAGTGGATCTAAACCATAACAGGCTTCGCCGCGCGTGATTAACCGAGCAGTCTAAGGCGCTGCTGTCATGGACTGTGCGGCTGTCCCGGCGGAGGTTCGAGTCCTCCCTCGGTCATGGGTGTGTGTTTTTGTCCTTAAGATAATTTAGGTTAAGTAGTGTGTAAGCTTAGGGACTGATGACCTTAGCAGTTAAGTCCCGTAAGATTTCACACACATCTGAACATCAATAACAGGCTTTCCGAATAAACACGGAACTACGTCGCCTGACAACATGTGACAGTGTTCCACCAATCGGAACTGATGTGAACCCATGTAGCACTCCGCCGACTCTGCCTTATAAGCACGCCCGGACAGTCAGACCGGCAGTGTTTATTTACCACTAGAACAGCTCCGGCCAGTACTTACGCCGACTCTAGCATAGTATACACTCACCGTAGCATTCAGTAGCACGTTGTATCTCGTATTTGGCAGGGTAGATTTTGGTCATAATTTTCTTTCGTTGTCCTGTATTCTTATCTGGTTTTTGCCACAGCAAGAATTGTGGGGGTTTTCTTGTTGTTCTTGCGCTTAAAAAATAGTGCATGCCAAGAAGGCGTTTTTCTTTAATTATAATGAAGTGTGTTCAAACTTGACTGTTACTTCTTTCCTGACTACCGCAGGACACTACACACATAGGTGCATTGCCTGTGCTGTCCATCAAGGCGAGTTTCTTATCCAACGGTTGTGCCTCATATGCAAGGTGTAGCTAAGGCAGGAGATCGAGAATCCACGATATCCAGAGTATCAGGCCAGCATCAAAGTGAGGGTCCACCAGAGAATGTGCTTGGCACCACAATTGTAAAGATCACCTACTTAACTGTTTAATATACACTCCTGGAAATGGAAAAAAGAACACATTGACACCGGTGTGTCAGACCCACCATACTTGCTCCGGACACTGCGAGAGGGTTGTACAAGCAATGATCACACGCACGGCACAGCGGACACACCAGGAACCGCGGTGTTGGCCGTCGAATGGCGCTAGCTGCGCAGCATTTGTGCACCGCCGCCGTCAGTGTCAGCCAGTTTGCCGTGGCATACGGGGCTCCATCGCAGTCTTTAACACTGGTAGCATGCCGCGACAGCGTGGACGTGAATAGTATGTGCAGTTGACGGACTTTGAGCGAGGGCGTATAGTGGGCATGCGGGAGGAAGGGTGGACGTACCGCCGAATTGCTCAACACGTGGGGCGTGAGGTCTCCACAGTACATCGATGTTGTCGCCAGTGGTCGGCGGAAGGTGCACGTGCCCGTCGACCTGGGACCGGACCGCAGCGACGCACGGATGCACGCCAAGACCGTAGGATCCTACGCAGTGCCGTAGGGGACCGCACCGCCACTTTCCAGCAAATTAGGGACACTGTTGCTCCTGGGGTATCGGCGAGGACCATACGCAACCGTCTCCATGAAGCTGGGCTACGGTCCCGCACACCGTTAGGCCGTCTTCCGCTCACGCCCCAACATCGTGCAGCCCGCCTCCAGTGGTGTCGCGACAGGCGTGAATGGAGGGACGAATGGAGACGTGTCGTCTTCAGCGATGAGAGTCGCTTCTGCCTTGGTGCCAATGATGGTCGTATGCGTGTTTGGCGCCGTGCAGGTGAGCGCCACAATCAGGACTGCATACGACCGAGGCACACAGGGCCAACACCCGGCATCATGGTGTGGGGAGCGATCTCCTACACTGGCCGTACACCACTGGTGATCGTCGAGGGGCACTGAATAGTGCACGGTACATCCAAACCGTCATCGAACCCATCGTTCTACCATTCCTAGACCGGCAAGGGAACTTGCTGTTCCAACAGGACAATGCACGTCCGCATGTATCCCGTGCCACCCAACGTGCTCTAGAAGGTGTAAGTCAACTACCCTGGCCAGCAAGATCTCCGGATCTGTCCCCCATTGAGCATGTTTGGGACTGGATGAAGCGTCGTCTCACGCGGTCTGCACGTCCAGCACGAACGCTGGTCCATCTGAGGCGCCAGGTGGAAATGGCATGGCAAGCCGTTCCACAGGACTACATCCAGCATCTCTACGATCGTCTCCATGGGAGAATAGCAGCCTGCATTGCTGCGAAAGGTGGATATACACTGTACTAGTGCCGACATTGTGCATGCTCTGTTGCCTGTGTCTATGTGCCTGTGGTTCTGTCAGTGTGATCATGTGATGTATCTGACCCCAGGAATGTGTCAATAAAGTTTCCCCTTCCTGGGACAATGAATTCACGGTGTTCTTATTTCAATTTCCAGGAGTGTAGATCACTTGGCGCACTTCTTGCTCTGGAGTGTGAGCAATTGTTGTAGCAATGCTGTCTTCACAGTGGTGTTCTTGTATGTTGGCAGGGTGAGAATTATGTCACTGATTAACTACACATGTTTGGTCAGGCGGTTGATCAGCATGACTCACTTCGAAGAGCTACAATGAATGCCTAATGAACCCACTTTCATGTTCAGTGTTTGCGTTGTTAATGCACTAGGCAACTCGAAACGAAATTTCGAGTTTATCGTTGCATTCACAGAAGTCAGGGTCATTCAACATTAAGTTTGCTGTGCTACCTCTCCTGGAAGCTTCTCAAGCTCCATGGCAGTCTTCTGCACTTCCCCTTTCTTACCTGAAAATCCATTTTCAGTATTGGCTTTTAGTGCTTCTACTCTCTGTATGAGGTTTCGCAGAATTGTAGCATGACTAGTTACTTGCTCCATAATCTGATCCCCAACTCCTCACTTGGAGCAGCATCTAACCTATTTGAAATTTCTGTCTTGTCTCTTGCATGGCTCTTGAGCAAGGCACTTAAATCTTCTTGTAATGATTTATTTAGACCTTCCACAGCTCCTCTCAACTCAACATGATTTTTTTTCTCAACACCAGTAACTCTTCCATCATATTCAAATTGCAGCTGTTCCAAAATTTGATTACTGAGCTCATTAAACTCACTCAAAATATCCCCCTACTAAAGAACTTGTTTTCCAAATTTTGCAATAGTCCCTTGACTTCTTTAATGCTAGTCCTAGTCTCATCTCATGCCTATCTCTGCCGTTCGTTTAATTCTTTTGCATTATCTTCTAATTGCACTCTTGTGCTGGTCTCCAGTTATTCAACTAACTCTTCATTTTGTTACTTTGCGTTAGTCTCTAACTTCTCCCCTATAGATACCAGTAATACACTCAACCATTCCTGATTAAGAATACCTTTGGCACTTGGAACAACATTCGGAAGTTCAACGTGAGCATTGCAGATAGTAGAAGGTACCGAGTTACCTAACAGAACTTCATAGCTGCCAGTGGGTTCAAGTGACGTCACCACTTCAGAGCCACCTGAGCCTCCACTCACACTGACGCAACTTGTTTCCTGAATTACAACGTCAGCACTACTAACGTCAATACTTTCCACTTGATATCCTACTAGTATCATTAGACATAGTATTTTCATTATTTTGAACTGCACTATTTTGAAATGATGTTGTCATTACGACTATGGTTACAAAAGTTAAAAAGTCGGTCAAGAAGGCTAGGAGAGTATTCTTACTAGAAAGAGCAGATAAGCAATTGTTAGCATCCCACTTAGTAAAAGAATCGACTTCATTTACTTCCGGTGCGATGGACGTGGAAGAATTATGGGCAAATTTTAAACACATTGTAAATCAAACATTGGACAAGTATGTGCCGAAAAAGTGGGTTACGGACGGAAAAGACCCACAGTGGTTTAACAGCGCAATTCGGAGAGTGCTCAGGAAGCAAAGACAGTTGCACTCGCGGTACAAGAAAGATCGGGAGAATGAGGACAGGCAAAAGTTAGTAGAGATTCGTGCTGCTGTAAAAAGAGCGATGCGCGAAGCATACAGCCACTACCACCGTCATACCTTAGCAAAAGATCTTGCTGAAAACCCAAGGAAATTCTGGTCTTACGTAAAATCGGTAAGCGGGTCGAAGGCTTCCATCCATTCACTCACTGATCAGTCTGGCCTGGCAACGGAAGACAGCAAAACGAAAGCTGAAATTTTAAATTTAGCATTTGAGAAATCTTTCACGCAGGAGGATCGTACAAACATACCGCCGTTTGAGTCTCGTACAGTTTCGCGTATGGAGGACATAGTAATAGACATCCCTGCGGTTATGAAGCAGCTGAATGGGTTGAAAATAAATAAATCGCCAGGTCCTGATGGGATTCCAATTCGGTTTTACAGAGAGTACTCTACTGCATTGGCTCCTTACTTAGCTTGCATTTATCGCGAATCTCTTGCCCAACGTAAAGTACCGAGCGACTGGAAAAAAGCGCAGGTGACGCCTGTATATAAGAAGGGTAGAAGGACGGATCGTCAAAATTACAAACCAATATCCTTAACATCGGTTTGTTGCAGGATTCTCGAACATATTCTCAGTTCGAATATAATGAATTTCCTTGAGACAGAGAAGTTGCTGTCCGTGGATCAGCACGGCTTTAGAAAGCATCGCTCCTGCGAAACGCTACTCGCCCTTTTTTCACATGATATCTTGCGAACCATGGATGAAGGGTATCAGACGAATGCCATATTCCTCGACTTCCGGAAAGTGTGTGACTCGCTGCCCCACTGCAGACTCCCAACTAAGGTACGAGCATATGTGATTGGTTCCCAAATATGTAAGTGGCTCGAAGACTTCTTAAGTAATAGAACGCCGTACGTTGTCCTCGATGGTGAGTGTTCATCGGAGGTGAGGGTATCATCTGGAGTGCCCCAGGGAAGTGTGGTAGGTCCGTTGTTGTTTTCTATCTACATAAATGATTTTCTGGATAAGGTGGATGCAATATGCGGCTGTTTGCTGATGATGCTGTGGTGTTCGGGAAGGTGTCGTCGTCGAGTGACTGTAGGAGGATACAAGATGACTTGGACAGGATTTGTGATTGGTGTAAAGAATGGCAGCTAACTCTAAATATAGATAAATGTAAATTAATGCAGATGAATAGGAAAAAGAATCCCGTAATGTTGAATACTCCATAAGTAGTGTAGCGCTCGACACAGTCACGTCGATTAAATATTTGGGCGTAACATTGCAGAACGATATGAAGTGGGACAAGCATGTAATGGCAGTTGTGGGGAAGGCGGATAGTCGTCTTCGGTTCATTAGTAGAATTTTGGGAAGATGTGGTTCATCTGTAAAGGAGACCGCTTATAACACAAATACGACCTATTCATGAGTACTGCTCGAGCGTTTGGGATCCCTATCAGGTCGGATTGAGGGAGGACATAGAAGCAATTCAGAGGCGGGCTGCTAGATTTTTTACTGGTAGGTTTGATCATCACGCGAGTGTTACGGAAATGCTTCAGGAACTCGGGTGGGAGTCTCTGGAGGAAAGGAGGCGTTCTTTTCGTGAATCGCTACTGAGGAAATTTAGAGAACCAGCATTTGAGGCTGACTGCAGTACAATTTTACTGCCGCCAACTTATATTTCGCGGAAAGACCACAAAGATAAGATAAGGGAGATTAGGGCTCGTACAGGGGCATATAGGCAGTCATTTTTCCCTCGTTCTGTTCGGGAGTGTAACAGGGAGAGAAGATGCTAGTTGTGGTACGAGGTACCCTCCGCCACGCACCGTATGGTGGATTGCGGAGTATGTATGTAGTAGATGTAGAAGAAAGCAGAGTACTACTAGTGCCTGGCTGTGCCACAGACCTAAGTTCTTGGTTCCTATCAGTGCCCCTATCCAATCTATTACTCCCAGTCTCTCTTTGGTTTGCACCAATTCTTTCCATTTTGTAATACAAGATGAAAATATCAAAGCAATAAGCAAGCTTCCCAATGAATACCTCACTACACCAGACACAAATGTAACAATTATGACCTAGGCAATAGACAATAAAGAAATAATGTCCTAGTCTCCCACCAGAATGTCCGTACAGCTCCAGCAAAGCAGAAATATGCAACAACACTATCAAATATTATTCCTCAAGACCCAACAGTATGCTTAAGGTCACAGAATGAAGTCAGAAAAGCCTTCAGAATAAAAGTTTCTCGCAGTAACACATAAAATAGAAAAATAACTCACAAAAGCATCTATTCTATATTGAGTACAAGCAGTAAATATGTTAGTACTAGTAGAGAAAGAGACCCAAAAGTTCAACACACAAGACACAAGAGCACTTCATTTCTCACCAGGAAAAGTTTTTCAAAGTTCAGTATACTCCTTCGAGGATTAATAAATCTAGCAGAATCACTAAAATCGTTAATTCCAATGTATGTAGCACCCACAAGATATGCAAAAATGAATACACATTCCACTGAAGAAGATTCTTACTCGTGACCACCTGAGTGGGTGTGGGTAGTGGTTAACCACTTTCCATACACCGTCCAAACCAACAATATCTCCTCCCTCCCACTCACAAGGATGGAATTAACAATCAAAACTTGTTCCACCATTCAACTATCACAATACAGCCTGCCCAACTGCAACAGCTCACATGAACTTTGAAAGTATACTTTACTAAAAAGACTCAGACTACTAGTTGATAACAGATATTTTGCATAACCACCTGAATAGTCAATAGCACAAATACAGTTCCCGCTATCCATCAGTGAAATTCTCAAACGTAAGTCCCAGACAACGAAAGGCATTAAAATCCCTGCAGTGTCTCACAATCTGAAGAAAAAAATCAGTTGCAGACAGACTCAATATACAGTATCGATGCCTATACAACAATCTGAATAGCGAATTCAATCATAAAATTCCATGCTGAGAGGAAAACGTTACAATCCCGATTCAAATTAAATTATTATCCACTCTACGAAAGTAAAATGTATCATACAACATCAATACAAGATTAAGTTGCTGCACAAGTGTTTAAAGTAAGACACACTATATCCAAGTACTTCACGCATTCTAATACAACATATAAGTGTGAATGTGGCTCTTCTTATAGAAAAAACCGCGCGGGATTAGCCGGGCGGTATGAGGCGCTGCAGTCATGGGCTGTGCGGCTGGTCCCGGTGGAGGTTCGAGTCCTCCCTCGGGCATGGGTGTGTGTGTTTATCCTTACGATAATTTAGGTTAAGTGTGTGTAAGCTTAGGGACTGATGACCTTAGCAGTTAAGTCCCATAAGATTTCACACACATCTGAACATTTTTTTTTATAGAAAAGATGCATGCAATGTAGATGGGACTGCCTTTCGTATGACCAAACAGCAAAATAATGAATTGCTGAAATGTAATGTCTCAAAAACTGCATGGTTACAACACTTATCTCAAAGTTCTCTGCAACTCACGACTATCTTAATTTGGCTGGAAATCATCTAGAAAACTAGTAATTATTTCATCTGCCGATTGCAGTTTATAGTGGCATGGGTTCTGCTGAAGGCAGATCGCTTATAGTAAATTGTGCTCATACCTGCTACTGCCCAGAATAAAGGCTAATCAAGCACATGTGGCACTGCTTGTAATAGTTCGTAAACTTAAGAATGACTTCAGTAGAAAATAATGCACTACAGATCTTAAGTTAATTTCAATTCCTGAACCATAGATACAAAGGTGCATAATTGAACCACATTGCTGATAAAATACAATGTATTCAAAAAACCAGAAAATAGCTCAACATATAGGATGTTTCAAAAAGAATGACCTGATTTTGGACGGTAATAATTACTAAACGCGAGACGTGCCGGCAAGGAAATGTGTGTTGTTTGAATGGACATGGCCTATAGTTTCGAAAAATCACCATTAGACATCAATCAATTCGTCTTCTCAGTTTACAGTCAGCCAGAAGTAAGATGGCGTCCGACCAACGTGCTTTTCGTCTGCGTTTTGGCATTGATCCACCTGCACCCAAAACCAGTTGTCGCTAATATCGCCAATTTGAAAAGACAGGATGTGGAAACAATTAGACAAATTTTCTTTGGCAATAACATCCGATAGTCGGCAACACAAACCTAAACATTGCATCAAAACGAGTGTTCAGTACGTCATGACATTACTGAGCACAAAAGAAACTTACCTGAGGTGAACGTTTTTTGTGCCATTTCTCTTGAAAAAGTGTAGGGTCCCTTGTTTTTTGAGGGAAAAACGGCGACTGTAATGAGTTATTTCCAAACGCTGCAGGGAATTGGATTTTTTCACGACTTCAGGAGCACTCCGATGGATTCATTTTCCAACAGGATGGAGCTCGACCATACGGACACAACAACATGCGTCAGTTTCTCAATGGCATTCTGCCTCAATGCTGGATGGGGCACACGGGACTCCGAGACACTGCCTTGCATTCTTCGGTTTCAAGATCGCCA
Source organism: Schistocerca cancellata (assembly GCF_023864275.1). Classification (NCBI taxonomy): domain Eukaryota; kingdom Metazoa; phylum Arthropoda; class Insecta; order Orthoptera; family Acrididae; genus Schistocerca; species Schistocerca cancellata. The sequence continues at coordinate 242,814,461 of NC_064630.1, forward strand.
TACATGACCCCATGCGATTTTTTCTTGTGGGGATATGTGAAGCAAAGTGTTTTCATCTCACCTTTGCCTCGTGACATAGCAGAAGTGAAGAACAGAATAACAGCCGTCATAACATCTGCAAAAGCTATCGTCTAGATGTTGTTCGTTTACTGCTGGTGGACTCACAGAACATTTGAAATATAGCTGAAATTTCAAGATTTTGTGAGCGTTTTGAAATTCATCCAATGTTTTCAGTAAGTTTTTATCAATAAATATGGAATTTTGAAATTAGGTCACTGCCTTGAAGCGCTCCGTACTACCAAATTCCCGTAATACTATTGAATATGTGGGAAAATTACGTGAGATTCAACTTGTATCCATGGATGGGTAATTTCACTAGAAGTTTCACCACTCCACTGTGAATGGTCTGACTGGATGGCGTTGGCTGAAATGCTATGCTATAACACAGGTGTCCTTCTTTACTGGTAACAGAAAAACCTCAGTACGTTCGGCTTGCATTAACGCCATCAGATTTCACGTCACCTTTTAAGGATGAAATGCTATCTATAATTCAATAATGAACACAGCTACGCTCAAATTAATAGCACCATGTGATTCTCTATGCATGTCACATTACCCCTTTCCATTTGAAAATAGCGCGTTGCATCTAAGATGTCGGCTTCTTAAATGGCCGCAATGGTGACAACACAGGCCTTATATATTTCCCCCCTCTCCCATCTCATACTAAGTGCCTGTAAATTTCTGTTTATCCAACTGTTTTGTCTTAGAAGGGTGGTTGCACACCCAAGGGCCACTCTACATTTGGTTCTTACTAACTTTTGTTGAATCGGACGATTTCGGCCCGTTAATAACGACGCGTTGATTTCGATCTGCTACGAAGCCCGGAATGCAGTAACAAATGTGGACCGATAACTGGTAAGCTCCTAATTTATTCACTAAGAGACAATGAGGAACTGTACACAATATCACTCGAAATTCATGGAACATGGCATCCACCGGGACGACGACACTCTTTGTCTCATCGATGAACAGAACAAGCTGAGTTTGACAAGATCTTTGTTTATGGAATCCATTCTGATTATTATAGTTCTTCTCCGAAAACGAACGTGAGCGTAAAACATGTTCCATAATCCTAAAACAGCTTGACATCATTAATGTAGGGCTACAACTACACTATCAGATCAGAAGTATTCGATTAACAGCTAACTATCGTTGTAACAGATATCAGTAGACACCGATACGCGATGTGTCCACCCTTCGCCTTTATGACGCCTTGAACTATGCTGGGGATACTTCCAGTGAGGTGTGAATTTCTGTAGAGGGAAGGCAGTTCTTCCTCAAGATCCAAACCAGAGAAGGTAGTGACGTAGGAAGCTTGGGCGTGGAATGAAATCGACGTTCCATTAACTTCTGGACGGTACTTTGGACAAGGCAGTCTATTTCAGGAATGTTATTGTCCACAAATCATTGTCTCACTGATGCTACTTTATGACAGGTTGCTTTGTCACGCTCATACAAAGTCATTGTCTTCGAATTGTTCCTCCTGCATATAGCGTTCTCTTAAGCGCAGTAAGGGGACAATAGCCTAACCACGAAGCCCCCTGCCCCCACCCCAATACACAACACCATCTCCTCTGTACCTCAGTGTTGGCACCACACTTGATGGCTTGTAACACTCTACAGGCATCCTGCAAATGCAAACCCTTCCTATAGGATTGCCACTGGGTGTAGCGTGCTTCATCACTCCTCATTACTTGTTTTCAGTCATCCACTGTACAGTGCCGTCGCCCTTTACACCACCTCAAAGGCCGCTTTGCACTGCCTACAGAAATGTGCGTCTAATGAAGAGCTGCTGGACCACTGTACCACATTATTTTTAATTCCCTACGCACAATCATTGTGTTACTTGGACTGCCGGTAGTACTTTAGAACTCACGAGTGATTCCTTTCGCTGATTTCGTGCGATTTTTTACAACCGCAATCCGCAATGCTCGTCGATCCCTGTCCGTCACACATGAGGTGTGTTTGGTCTTGGTTCAGCTATGGTTGTTCCTTCGCGTCGCCACTTCACAGACATATGTCCAACAGTGAGGACGTGGGCTCCTTTAGGAGGGTTGAAATGCCCCTGATGTGTTTGTTACTCAGTGACCGACCCATTCTGCCTCTTTAACAACACAGCACTCCCGGCCTCCTTTCATGCTGTCAGGTTAAAGTTCTGTACAAAGGAAAGTATGGCCATCCTTTTGCCGTCCGTTTGCCGCCGTCCGCAGTTCAGGATTGGCTGAAATCGCGTCACGTGACGTTAGCAGCCATTGTGGGCCCAAGCGTTACGTGTGAAGCATAGGAAGTGTTGTGTATCTTCGAAGTATTAAGCAGAATGATGCCTCAGTGCTGTGCTTTTGGCTGTTCATTTCGAGCCGAAAAGGGATGAAAACTGTACAGAATTCCTTCCGAAGGCAGAGAAGCAACAAGAAGGAGAATATAGGTCACAATGGGAAAGGTTGCAGGAACTCGACTTAACCATACAGTAAGTTTTATTCATTTCTGGCCTTTTGTCTTTGTCTCCTTTTTGAATTTCTGTTACTTACTTTCCAATCCATTCGAATAGCAAAAAAAGAAAGTCAGAAGAGCTAATAGGATGGTTTAATGGAAATTTAATTACAAAATAGAAACCGTAGAGATAAAACTGCCACTGTTAGCACATAAAACGAAAAATAGTGCATGGTACCATACATAGTTATCATGACTGGTAAAAAATTTAACCTGATCGACTATACAGTATGGTTTAAACTTATATTTACGATAATAACAATAATAAATTGTACTTTGTTCCACATAATACAATGAACAAAAAAATTTTTTTGCACTTTTTTTTATTTGCCATTTTGTTCGTTCTTGATTGTTGTGTTCAGTCGTTGCGGACGCCACATGACATCCGTTCAAGTTCGTTTGTTGATCCTTCCACTCAGTTTTTTATTACAGAGGGCAACCAGCTCTCTCTGACCGAGCACGCTGAGCTACCGTGCCGGCACTCATTTTGTTCGCTTTCGTTCGTTGGATCTGCCTGGGGCGGACGTCGTAAGGCACACGTTTAAGATCGTTGTTGATCGATTAACTCAGTTTTTGTATTACAGAGGGCAGCTAATCCTCTGACCGAACACACTGAGCTACCGTGCCGGTGCACTAGGCAAGCACCGAACCTACGACCTTTCAATTTAGTAACCATTAACGTTACCAGGAGACTATTAGTACTGTTGCAACCAAGCTGCTAATCTACGTTGTATTACTATGAATACGTTTGTTACTGTTTCCTGCAGCCTACTTTTGATCGTAGACCTAGTTTTATTGCAACACATTTTAAAAATATTGTATTCTCTTGTAATTTCGTAATCATTCTCCTAATGTCGTAGAACAATTTGCAGATAAAATTTTATGGGATAGATCTGACAAAAACATAAAGCATGCATAATCATATAGCCACGTTTATCAATTCTATTTACTAAGGTACCGCGCATATATATTTGAATCTATTGCTTTATTTCGTAGTACCTAGTAGCAGGAACAAGAAGTAAGTCGATATAGCGCTTTAAATTAGCGATGGATTTTTCCTTGCACTTGTGAACTAATATTGGTTCCCTTTTGTCTTGTTGACTATAAAGTAGGACCAATTTAACGCTAATTAAGAAAACACGTGTTCAAATTCGATACCGCAACAAGAACTGCGAAATCTGCTTTCGCTATTAATAAAGGCTAGCAGGGAAAAAACTGTTTCATGCTCGCCACAACAAATGCTTTTCGACTCATTTAGCTTACATTCGTTGAGATTGTTTGTTGATAAATATCCAATGTGTTCCGTCTCAAGCCACTGATCAGTTTTAGCAGTGCAATAGACTGTCGAGTGCACTTCTTTAATATACACAGCTAAATATGCGGTGAAGCCCAAAATGATGGCCACTGGCAAGTTAGCCGTACTTTCCCTATATAGAGTTTTATGGCAGGTCAGCTTCTCGCGACATCCGGTGGTGAATTCCGCGTTACATAGGGGTGTCCGGATACTTTTGATCAGACACTGTATGTGCCTCTACCTGACGACCCTTGAAAAGAGAAAGACAAGCACTATTTTCTATAGCAAGATACCCTTCGTTCCTTCAGTTACCAACAATACGCTGCTAATAGAAGGGAGGCAGGTTAGCTTGCATAATCTCTGCCGAATCTCACAGATATCTCATAAGATCCAGGCGTTTCCGTGATGCGATCACTTATCTCAATATCTGCGTTTCGAGGTTAATGTAATGATGGAAAGGAGGAACCGTATTGTGGTCTTTCACAACAAAACAATCTCAGAACGCTGACTTCTGTATTTCAGCCGCCTGTTTGTCATCCGTTTTGGTACCAGTACTGCCGCTGAGTGACTGCGTTTATAATTTCAATCCCTTTATTGACTTCTTAGGATTTTTCGTCGGATCCGTTGTCTACATTTTACTTTCGAATTTCATGAACACCTCTCGGAATGCTCTAGTTACAATTACTTTAGTTCGTTCATCTTTTTGTGTAAGCTGGTTGGTTACGATCTGAGACTCTCTGGTTTTCTATCAGCACTGTCGCCGGTATTCATAACGCTTCAAGTGTAGCGCGTCAGTCCGCGGTTCTCTCTGTCTTTATGTCTTGCCTCATTGCCAAGTGCGGTCACTGCTCCAGAATTCCGCCTTCGGATAGCTGGCGGAACTGACAGAGATTACGGAGGCTTTCCTCGTGGTTTTATTACAGCATTCGGTCTGGCCGGTGTTGCCACGTCACCCTTTTGGCCTTTAACCTGTGATAAAGCAGCTCTGAGAGCAATGGCACGAAAGTGTAGTATACGTGTTGCATGATATATCTGCCACTTGGGCGGTTCTGAAGTGAAGTTGTTTTTCCACACTTGCGTCCATACATTTTCGGCTTATAGAGAACTCTACGAATGTGGAAAACTATTGTAGATATTAATACAACTACAGCTAGCAGTCACTTTTGTTTCGTTATTCCTTATTTACAATCTACAACTAATAACAAGTGGATACCCAGTCACCTTCAAGAGCACAGAACAGACGTTTTTACATAATAATATCCATTCGGTGGGCATGCGTTAAGGAATATTCCGTTACGTGATAACAGAGAGTTCAACATTCTTGTTGGTGAATTTTAAAGAAACGTCAGTTACGGAAAACAAATGCGCTGCGACGCCGCCCTGAATATTGAAAAAACATTTCACAGATACAGTAACAATATTTAATCATCCTTTGATCATTTTACACAGTTATAAAGACACACACACACACACACACACACACACACACACACATATATATATATATATATATATATATATATATATATATATATATATATATAGTGTAACATGAAACATGGACATCTGCCCAAGTTAGGAACTGAATGGACATCTGCTCAAGCTTAGTTGTGAATGACCAGTCACAGTTCCCTTTCTCGCCACTTCTAACTGCAGATACTACTCATAACTCCATCCACGCCATATCGTAAATCAACCCTCTCATTCACATGTCCCATTTTTTCCTTTATTTCAGTTACTATAATTTTCTTGTACTGTTAAAAAATTTTACTTTGTATAATCATAGCTCCTTCACTTATCTGCTTAATTTCACTAGTATATCTTATATGTTTGTAATTAATAACCTATTAAAGACAAGATTATCTTGTTCAGCTACACTCTTGGAACATGTCATAAAATGTACTGTTCAGTTTATTTCCCTCTAAGAACAACTGTTGTAATTTGTTTCGTAGTTCATCAGGTAATGCGTCACATATTTTATCTCAGTTAAATAATCTTACATCGCATTTTCACTGAAGAAATTCCACTCGTTTTATTCCTAAATCTAATATAAACTTTTTTCATCTTTGGAAACAGAGATTGTCTGCAGATGCACTAGTCTGAAATCTTTGATCATACAAAAGCTTCAGTAGCAGCTATCCTCGGTGAAGATCAGTTGAGTACAGAAGAAATATAGGAACGCGCGATTAGTACTGATCATGTGAGTTATCTTTAACCTTAAAGAAAGGCAAACCTACATTTATTGCGTTTGTAAATTTAGAGAAAGGTTTTGAGTATATAGACTGGAATATACTCTTTGAAATTCTGAACGTAACAAGAATGAAATACAGGTACCGAAAAGTTATGTGCAATTTGTACGTAAACCAGACTGCAGTTGAGTCGAAGTACATGAAAGGAAAGCAGTGGTTGAGAAGAGAGTGAGACAAGGTTGTAGGCTATCCTCGACGTTATTCAATATGTGCATTGAGCAAGCAGCAAGGGAAACCAAGAAAATTTGGAGAGGAAAGTAAAGATCAGCAGAAGAAATAAAAACTTTAATGTTTTCCGTTGTAATTCTGTCAGAAACAAAAAAGACTTCGAAGAGCAGGTTGAATGAAGTGGATAAAGTCTTGAAAAGATATTTTTAAGATGAATCTTAATATAAGTAAAGCAAATGGTACTCAGCGTAGTTACATTAAATCAGACGCTGCTGAGGGTATTACGAGATGTATAGGAAAAGTAATGAGACTGGCAACACGACGAGCGATCTACAACTTTCTGTTGTTCTACTTGCGTAGACCTGTGTGTTCATCCCTTCCAAATGTTTAGTCAGAGTTTCAGCTCAGTACAGCCATCACGTGATTTTTGAGAGTGCCATCAGTGAAGCTGCGTCTATGTTGTGTTACGAAAATGGAACAGCGGAATTTAGAGCAACGTTATGCTGTCAAGTTTTGTTAACCCTGGGGAACCCACGATTGTGACCTTTGGAAAGCAGAAACAGGCCTGTGGAGAACTTTCCTTGTCAAGAGCACAGCTTTCTTGCTGGTGCATATTGTTTTTGGAAGGCCGAGGACACACTGGGGATGAAACTCACTTAGTGACATCTTTAACTCCAAAAACCGACGAAAACGTCGAACGTGTGCGTGTTCTTGTGAGATCACACATTTAACAATAGCGGTGTTGGGTAACCTGTCAAACTTAAAACACTTTCACGGCACATTAAATTTTGACCGAAGGTTTGCATATGCGAAAGATTTGTGCCAAAATGGTGCCGAGAACCCTCACAACTGAACAGGTCAATCAAAGAAACGTGTGCGTTGATCTTCTTGAGAGGATTTCAACTGACCACGAATGGTTCAGTTGTGTAATCACAGGTGATGAACTCTGTATTTTTAAGTACGAACCTGAGAGGAGTGGCACGTTGATATATCTCCCCGACCGAAAAATGCCCAAATGAGCAAATCAAATGTAACATCCACGAGATAAATTTTAGCTACAGTGCGACGAGAGGAAATTATGCCTCTAACAGTTATAAACATTATCTATCCGACATATGAAAAAACAGTGAAATAAAACGATGATAAATATTAATTATTTATATAATATTTTATGATCTAATTGGACATATAGACGTGTATCATACAAAGACAATGATAATTGTAAATTGCTTTTATGATCTGCGTTTGTCTTCCTTTGTTTTTACCTTTTGTTGGTTGGCTTTTGTAGGTTGCGGACGCAAGACGCATATCAAACTGAGGTCTCTTAAGAAATTGTAATTATTTGTTAATTATTACTTGAGAATAGAGTTCATTATTATTATAAATATGAGTGAATAATTATTTGTAACTTTAATTCCTCTCTCAATAAGCATTATCTGTGTTAATTATTTCTTTCCGCTGCAAGGAGCGCAGCCATTGATGATAGCGATTTGTATCGCATTTTTATCTCTTTCTTACGAAAGTATCAAAGGTTTGCTTGATGAAAATTAGTCAAAATAGTGCACAATATGAAAGTAAAGTTTAATAAGCATTTCAAATACTTATCCTGTTAAAAGGAAATTTGCTAGTCTCTATCAATTGTCTGCCGCCATCTTAACAATTATCTCAGCGGCAAATTCAAATTACGCAACTCTGCAGACATAAATGTCGAATGTAATAAAAATGTGTAAAAATAAATGTGCACTGGTGGTCCAGAACATATTTTAATGAAAATAATTCGAATCAGATTGGTTCTTTAAAAATAGTGCTCATAGCACGATCCATATAACAAACTTTTCTTGCTGATGTATGGAGCCGAATTAATTACGCACGAGTTGCGAAGAATATTGTTTTAGGTAACATATGTCAGTGTTGTGCGCGGCTGATATTCGGTGGTTTCAATTATCATTTTGCTGAAGATAACTGTTTCCATCATAATCAATAGTTGTATAGAATCTGTTGTATGAACTGTGATTTAGTGACACTTACACAACTTACAGACAACACTTTAACACAACATTACCTTGGAGTTCTTTAGCAACTTGACCAAATCTTTAGCCGGGGGAAAAATTATTTTGTAATTACTGACTGTAATGAAATAAGATTATCATTTTGATTTACAAATTAGTTAAATACCAAACCACTGAATAACACAGCGAACGCCACACAAAGATCAAAACAATATTGATTTGCTTTTCTCACGGTAGGGATATCGGGAACAAAGACTGGGACCAACGTCTCCGCCGGTATATAGCTGTCGAAGGGAACTAATTTTAAGGGGACAATATTGTTGGGTGAAAAAATAAAATATCTGGTAGATAAAAAATCAGCGTCTTTACTTTTCACACACACCTCGCACACTGGTACATTAGGAAACGAGATGCCAAAAGGAGCAATGGGTAGATGGAATAACTAGCTAGGAGGTACTGAATCGAATTAGGGAAACAACAAATGTGTGGCACAATTTGACAATAAGAAGGGATCGGTTGATAAGACAAATTCTGGAGCATCAAGTAACAGTCGCTTTGGTGATGGAGGGAAGTGAGGAAGGTGAAAATTGTAGAGGAAGACCGACGCATGAATAGAATGAGGAGGTTCAAATGGATGTACGCTGCAGCAGGTATTCAGAGAAGAAGGGGCATCCTGAGAACATACAAGTATGGGGAGCTGCATAAGACCAGTCGTCCGACTTACGACCACAACAACAACACGGGTGTTTAAAAACGAATCACAAGAGTTTATCTTCTACAAGAGTATTGATAGCAACTCAGGGCAAATTTGCTCGTCGGCACTATAACTGAAACTTGGATGCAGAGTAAGTTGCCGATCATGTGGCTGCCAGTTGCTGCAGCTAGTTGGTTGAGTGGCTCGTTCATACCTACTCAGTGTTGAGTCGAGATGGCGACAGTACAGCAGCAAAAGGCTTTACGTGTTCTCAGTTCCACCAGATGCAATTCAGTTACAAATGTGCGGCATGAAGTTCGTCGGGGGTTCGGCATTGCACCTCGTGCAGCGTAGGGGACATACACATCTCGCATTGCCTCCAGGAACGGCCGATCTGATCGATGTGATTTTCTTTTTGTGTCGTCCTTTTCAGTGACTCTGTCTATTTGCCTCTCCTTCCCACAAATTTGGATGAACTCCTAAGCTGTACAGCAACAGCACTGAGATGCAGTAACTCTATACATACACCTTCTACTCAAAAAGTATCTAGACAATCCTATGTAATGCGGAATCGACCACTAAAAATTATGAAAGACGAATCCGCTAACATAAAAGGGAACTGGGAATAATCTGCTGTCACAACCAAAGGTGGAAGCGTAAGCGGCCAAAGACACTGCTAGCTAGGGCACAACCACGTATGGCGAGCTAACATACACTCGCAAGCGACAACTTCGGCAAGCCCCTGCAAATCAGCAACATTGACTGGATATGCCAGCTGCTATCAAAGCAGAGAGGATATAAAATGTAGACTGGCAATGGCAAGGAAAGCGTTTCTGAAGAAGAGAAATTTGTTAACATCGAGTATAGATTTAAGTGTCAGTAAGTCGTTTCTGAAAGTATTTGTATGGAGTGTAGCTATGTATGGAAGTGAAACGTGGACAATAAATAGTTTAGACAAGAAGAGAATAGAAGCTTTCGAAATGTGGTGCTACAGAAGAATTCTGAAGATTAGATGGGTAGATCACATAACTAATGAGGAGGTATTGAATAAAATTGGGGAGAGGAGGAGTATGTGGCACAACTTGACAAGAAGAAGGGACCGGTTGGTAGGACATGTTCTGAGGCATCAAGGGATCACAAATTTAGCATTGGAGGGCAGCGTGGAGGGTAAAAATCGTAGAGGGAGACCAAGAGATGAAAACACTAAGCAGATTCAGAAGGATGTAGGTTGCAGTAAGTACTGCGAGATGAAGAAGCTTGCACAGGACAGAGTAGCATGGAGAGCTGCCTCAAACCAGTCTCAGGACTGAAGACAACAACAACAACAACATCAAAGCCGACCAACACGGTACAGCTGGGAAGCCGAGTAGCTCGAACGCTAACGCACAAACAAACAGCCAACACTATCCTACACTTTGAATCCGATATATGACCTGTCGGACACCAAACGATGATGAACCCAACTGTTACAGGTATGCTGATGCTCACCGAGAAGCTAACACCGGCACCCAGCTGCAGCCGCTGAGTAACGCCGCTGCACTACGTCAGAGGTATCCACGTACGTGGCACCCATTACTAACAAAGCCTACCCTTGCACGACCTGTCGCAGGCAGCAAGAAAACCGCTACTGCTCTTGCAACCCGACCCAACTAACACAGAGGTTTCTTTCCCTTGGCTCTTGCCTTGGCACTTTCTTCCCTCTGCCCTTTAAACCGCTACCCTTCGTTCAATTTTCGACCCAATATATCTCCAGATGAGCGCATATTAATGGTTAATCATAACCAGACCTATGCAAATATCGCACTGCCCACATCCTGCGAACAGGTAGTGTTACGTTATGGGGTGTTCTCCATGGTTAGAGCGTGGTCCTGTTATAGTACTTAATTAAACACTAAATGCGGAAGGATATGCACACATTTTACAGCATTATGTACTGCTTACAGTAGAGGAAGAAATCAGAGACGATGATAGTTCATCTGCATGACAGCGCACCCTCTCGAAAAGTAGCATTTGTGAGCAATCGCCGGTCAGAGTGGCCGTACGGTTCTAGGCGCTGCAGTCTGGAACCGAGCGACCGCTACGGTCGCAGGTTCGAATCCTGCCTCGGGCATGGATGTGTGTGATGTCCTTAGGTTAGTTAGGTTCAATTAGTTCTAAGATCTAGGCGACTGATGACCTCAGAAGTTAAGTCACGTAGTGCTCAGAGCCATTTGAACCATTTTTATGTGAGCAATCGTTTGTGGGCAGTAACTTTCCTGAAACGGACTGGGTGGGCATAGTTCTGACGTAAACCCATTGAAACAGCTCTGGGATGAATTACAAAGTCGATTTCCCTTCCCATATCAGCGTCCAACATCACTATCTGCTCTGGTTTCGGCTCTTGAGGAAAAGTGGGCTGCCATTCCTCCACTGACATTGAGACACCTCACTAAAAGTGTCCCCAGCAGAGCTCAAGCCGTCATGAGGTGAAGGGTAACCACAACCCGTATTAATGTCCATTAATAGGTGTCCAGATACTTTTGACCAGACAGTATATAGGTCCGTGAAATCGAGTTAATCTTTTTAAAACACGCTGTAGTTTGAGAACATAAGGTCTCACATGAAGGGCTTATTTCAATAGTGGTACAAGTCAATTTTTTCATTCTGAGATACAGAGTCCTAAAGTTAAATAAGCGCTGAAAAACCTGCATTTTAGATACCAGAAATATTCAAGTATACAGGGTGGTCCATTGATTGTTACCGGGCCAAATATCTCACGAAATAAGCGTCAAACGAAAAACTACAAAGAACGAAACTCGTCTAGCTTGAAGGGGGAAACCAGATGGCGCTATGGTTGGCCCGCTAGATGGCGCTGCCATAGGTCAAACGGATATCATCCGCGTTTTTTTAAAAATAGGAACCCCCATTATTTACTACATATTCGTGTAGTGCGTAAAGAAATATGAATGTTTTAGTTGGACCACTTTTTTCGCTTTGTGATAGATGGCGCTGTAATAGTCACAAACATATGGCTCACAATTTTAGACGAACAGTTGGTAACAGATAGGTTTTTAAAATTAAAATACAAAACGTAGGTACGTTTGAACATTTTATTTCGGTTGTTCCAATGTGATACATGTACCTTTGTGAACTTATCATTTCTGAGAACGCGTGCTGTTACAGCGTGATTACCTGTTTATACCACATTAATGCAATAAATGCTCAAAATGACGTCCGTCAACCTTAATGCATTTGGCAATACGTGTAACGACATTTCTCTCAACAGCGAGTAGTTCGAATTCCGTAATGTTCACACATGCATTGACAATGCTCTGACGCATTTTGTCAGGCGTTGTCGGTGATTCACAATAGCAAATATCCTTCAACTTTCCGCAGAGAAAGAAATCCGGGGACGTCAGATCCGGTGAACGTGCTTCGACGACCAATCCACTTGTCACGAAATACGCTATTCAACACCACTTCAACCGCACGCGAGCTAAGTGCCGGACATCCATCATGTTGGAAGTACATCACGATTCTGTCATGCAGTGAAACATCTTCTGGTAACATCGGTAGAACATTACGTAGGAAATCAGCATACATTGCACCATTTAGATTGCCATCGATAAAATGGGGGCCAATTATCCTTCCTCCCATATTGCCGCACAATACATTAACCCGCCAAGGTCGCTGATGTTCCACTTGTCGCAGCCATCGTGGATTGTCTGTTGCCCAATAGTGCATATTATGCCGGTTTACGTTACCGCTGTTGGTGAATGACGCTTCGTCGCTAAATAGAACGCGTGCAGAAAATCTGTTATCGTCCCGTAATTTCTATTGTGCCTTATGGCAGAACTATACACGACGTTCAGAGTCTTCGCCATGCAATTCCTGGTGCACAGAAATATGGTACGGGTGGAATCGATGTTGATGTAGCATTCTCAACACCGACGTTTTTGAAATTCCCGATTCTCGCGCAATTTGTCCGCTACCGATGTGCGGACTAGCCGCGACAGCAGCTAAAACACCTACTTGGGCATCATCATTTGTTGCAATTGGTGGTTGACGCTTCACATGTGGCTGAACACTTCCTGTTTCCTTAAAAAACGTAACTATACGGCGAACGGTCCGGACACAGCATACATAGCACAAGCCCGTTGGGCATTTTGATCACAATAGCCACACATGAACACGATATCGACCTTTTCCGCGATTGGTAAACGGTCAATTTCAACACGGGTAATGTATCACGAAGTAAATACCGTTCGCACTGGCGGAATGTTACGTGATACCACGTACTTATACGTTTGTGACTATTACAGCGCCATCTATCACAAAGCGAAAAAAGTGGTCCAACTGAAGCATTCATATTTCTTTACGTACTACACGAATATATAATAAAAAATGGGGGTTCCTAAGGGGTGCATTCAAGTTCTAAGGCAACCGATTTTTTTTCTAATTAACTACTCACCCGAAATCGATGAAACTGGCGTTACTTCTCGACGTAATCGCCCTGCAGACGTACACATTTTTCACAACGCTGACGCCATGATTCCATGGCAGCGGCGAAGGTTTCTTTAGGAGTCTGTTTTTTACCACTGGAAAATCGCTGAGGCAATAGCAGCACAGCTGGTGAATGAGCGGCCACAGATAGTCTTTCATTGTTGGAAAAAGCCAAAAGTCACTAGGAGCCAGGTCAGGTGAGTAGGGAGCATGAGGAATCACTTCACAGTTGTTATCACGAAGAAACTGTTGCGTAACGTTAGCTCGGTGTGCGGGTGCGTTGTCTTGGTGAAACAGCACACGTGCAGCCCTTCCCGGACGTTTTTGTTGTTCTTCAAAACATTTTCGTAGGATGCACCTGTTACCGTAGTGCCCTTTGGAACGCAATGGGTAAGGATTACGCCCTCGCTGTCCCAGAACATGGACACCATCATTTTTTCAGCACTGGCGGTAACCCGAAATTTTTTTGGTGGCGGTGAATCTGTGTGCTTCCATTGAGCTGACTGGCGCTTTGTTTCGGGATTGAAAAATGGCATCCACGTCTCATCCATTGTCACAACCGACGAAAAGAAAGTCCCATTCATGCTGTCGTTGCGCGTCAATATTGATCGGCAACATGCCACACGGGCAGCCATGTGGTCGTCCGTCAGCATTCGTGACACCGTCCTGGATGACACTTTTCGCATTTTCAGGTCGTCATGCAGGACTGTGTGCACAGAACCCACAGAAATACCAACTCTGGAGGCTATCTGTTCAACATTCATTCGGCGATCCCCCAAAACAATTATCTCTACTTTCTTGATCATGTCGTCAGACTGGCTTGTGCGAGCCCGAGGTTGTTTCGGTTTGTTGTCACAAACTGTCGCAGCCACGAGCGCACTTTCGACACATCCATAACTCCATCACCACATGTCTCCACATGTCTCCACATGTCTCCTTCAACTTCACACCACACAAATTCAGAAAACGAATGATTGCGCGCTGTTCAAGTAAGGAAAACGTCGCCATTTTAAGTATTTAAAACAGTTCTCATTCTCGCCGCTGGCGGTAAAATTCTATCTGACGTATGGTGCTGCCATCTCTGGGACGTATTGACAAATGAACGTGGCCTCATTTTAAAACAATGCGCACGTATCTATCTCTTTCCAGTCCGGAGAAAAAAAACCGAAGGCCTTAGAACTTGAATGCACCTCGTATTTTTAAAAAACGCAGTTGATATCCGTTTGACCTATGGCAGCGCCATCTAGCGGACCAACCATAGCGCCATCTGGTTTCCCCCTTCAAGCTAGACAAATTTCATTCTTTGTAGTGTTTTCGTTTGATGCTTATTTAGCCAGGTGGGATAAGCCGAGTGGTCTAAGCCGCTACAGTCATGTACTATGCGGCTGGTCCCGGTGGAGGTTCGAGTCCTCCCTCAGGCATGGGTGTGTGTGTTTGTCCTTAGGATAATTTAGATTAAGTAGTGTGTAAGCTTATGGACTGATGACCTTACCAGTTAAGTCCCATAAGATTTCACACACATTCGAACATTTTTTTGAGGCTTATTTCGTGAGATATTTGGCCTGGGCACTATCAATGGACCACCCTGTACATACTTGAGTATTTCTGGTATCTCAACTGCAGATTTTTCAGCGCTCATTTAACTTTAAAGACTCTGTATCTCAGAATGAAGAAAAATAGACTTATACCACTATTGAAATAAGCCCTTGCCTTCCTTGGCAAAC
The DNA here is from genome assembly GCF_023864275.1 of Schistocerca cancellata. NCBI lineage: Eukaryota > Metazoa > Arthropoda > Insecta > Orthoptera > Acrididae > Schistocerca > Schistocerca cancellata. The sequence continues at coordinate 242,829,631 of NC_064630.1, forward strand.
ACTTGATGTTATTTTTGTTTCTAGCGCACTTTTGGTGCCAGTATAACGTACTGCGTTCCATTAGTCAGATCTTCGCCTAGGCAACATTCGTTACGTTGGCTGTCCACAGTTGGCTGTGTCGAGCGTTCGCCGCTGGGTGGCGGCGGAAGTGACGTCCAGAGTCAGCCCGCCGTCTGCTGTGGTAATCTGGTGGGCGAGGCGGTGGGCGGACGTCAACCGCGATAGCAGCATCGTCTGCCACACCACGGGAGGCACGGCGCGCTGTGCGGACACCAGCAACACCAGCAGAACATCTAGGCCTGCAAACGTAGTCCGGTGACGTTCCCTACACGAGCCGTTCAAGTTACCCTACTGGCCATTAAAATTGCTACACCACGAAGATGACGTGCCACAGACGTAACAGGAAGAAGATGCTGTGATATGCAAATGATTAGCTTTTCAGAGCATTCACACAAGGTTGGCGCCGGTGGCGACACATACAACGTGCAGACGTGAGGAAAGTTTCCAACCGATTTATCATACACAAACAGCAGTTAACCGGCGTTGCCTGGTGAAACGTTGTTTTGATGCCTCGTGTAAGGAGGAGAAATGCGTACCATCACGTTTCCGACTTTGATAAAGGTTAGATTGTAGCCTATCGCGATTGCTGTTCATCGTATCGCGACATAGCTGCTCGCGTTGGTCGAGATCTAATGACTGTTAGCAGAATATGGAATCGGTGGGTTCAGGAGGGTAATACGAAACGCCGTGCTGGATCCCAACGGCCTCGTATCACTAGCAGTCGAGATTACAGGCATCTTATACGTATCGCTGTAAAGGATCGTGCAGCCACGTTTCGATCCCTGAGTCAACGGAAGGGGACGTTTGCAAGACGACAACCATCTGCACGAACAGTTCGACGACGCTTGCAGCAGCATGGACTATCAGCTCGGAGACCGTGGCTACGGTTACTTTTGACGCTGCATCACAGACAGGAGCGCCAGCGATGGTGTACTCAACGACGAACCTGGGTGCACGAATGGCAAAACGTCATTTTTTCGAATGGATCGATGTCATTTTTACAGCATCATGATGGTCGCATCCGTGTTTGGCGACATCGCGGTGAACGCACATTGGAAGCGTGTATTCGTCATCGCCATACTGGCGTATCACGCGGCGTGATGGTATGGCGTGCCATTAGTTACACCTCTCGGTCACGTCTTGTTCGCATTGACGGCACTTTGAACAGTGGACGGTACATTTCAGATGTGTTACGACCCGTGGCTCTGCCCTTCATTCGATCCCTGCGAATCCCTACATTTCATCAGGATAATGCACGACCGCATGTTGCAGGTCCTGTACTGACCTTTCTGGATACAGAAAATATTCGACTTCTGCCCTGGCCAGCACATTCTCCAGATCTCTCATCAATTGAAAACGTCTGGTCAATGGTGGCCGAGCAAGTGGCTCGTCACAATACGCCAGTCACTACTCTTGATGAACTGTGGTATCGTGTTGAAGCTGCATGGGCAGCTGTACCTGTACACACCATCAAAGCTCTGTTTGACTCAATGCCCGGGCGTATCAAGGCCGTTATTACGGCCAGAGGTGGTTGTTCCGGGTACTGATTTCTCAGGATCTATGCACCCAAATTGCGTGAAAATGTGATCACATGTCAGTTCTAGTATAATATATTTGTCCAATGAATACCCGTTTATCACCTGCATTTCTTCTTCGTGTACCAATTTTAATGTCCAGTAGTGTAGATCCTAGTCGTATACCAGCCTTACAGTCTGTCAGGTCTGATTGCTTGAAAATGGGGACTGTGACCACCAAGCTACAGGGGGGAGGGGCAAAAATATCAATACACCAAAAGCACATCACATTATCGAGCATAACACGGTGTAGGAACGCCGCTGGCATTCCGAACAGCTTCCAGCCGTCTCAGAATCGATAAATACATGCTCCGTATGGTTTTCAAGTGGTCTTACACCATTCTTTCTGTAACACAGTGGGAAGTTCAGGTAACGATGATAGAGGTATCCATAGTGACCACGCACCCTTCTCCCCAAAGTAGACCATAAAGGTTCAATAATACTGAGATATGGCGAATGCGGTGGTCAGAGAAGATGCAACAATTCATCCTCGTGCTCACAAAACCAGTGCCTTGGGAACATCTTGGAAAATAGCATCACTATTGTGGAACAAACTCTTTACCATGGGATGGATCTTATCAACCAAAACGGACACATTATCCTTGGCTGCCCAAATCATCTCTTAACCCCCGCCGTGTTTCAATCTTGGGACGTAAACTCGGCCAGAAGTTGGAAACATTTTGCAGGAAGACTCATCTGACCAAATGACTTTCTTCCATTGCTCCACAGTTCAGGTTTTAAGGCTTTGGTACCAAGTTTTCCTGTTACTGGTACTTGCATCACTTGTGAGTGGGTTTGAAACTCTAGCTCGCTCTGCAATTCCTTGCTTCTCGAATACCCTTCCTGTTGTTTTGCTGCTGACTGACAGAGTTCACGAGTGCGACATTCAGTTCTGCAGTGACTTTTTCTGCTGTTGTCCTCTTGTTTTTCATCAAAGTCCTCTTTAATCACCGTCTGTCACGCTCACTCAACACACATTTTCGCCAGCGATGTGTCTTAGCGAGTGACGTTTTTCAGCTTTCCCTGTACGCCGTATAAATCTTCTTTGCAGTGCCTCTTGAAACACCAAACTCTTCGGCTACCATGGTTAGGGAAGCACCCACCATATGAGCACCAACAATTTGCCTACGTTTGAATTCACTTAGCTCCGACATAATACACTTACAACTCTACAGAACACCGATCTGACCACTACTGACACTTGCAACGCATTGAGAGCGTTCCACACGTGCAGTTCGTGGTCAAATACAACAGCGGAACCTGCAGGCTTGGCTAGCATCTGATGTTCAAGCATGCATGTCTCGCCATCTTTCCATATTTTCGTCCCCCCCCCCCTCCCCTCCCCCATGTAATAGCAAGAACGGCAGTTAAATAAATGACATAACCACAACGTATCTGTCGCGCGTCTATTTCCAAAGCAAACACCGAGTCAACTTCAGACCTACCACTAGCATTCTCCTTGAAAAGTAATGGCCAATATCATGTCAAATCCTGAAATTTTTTAGGGAGCGTTAGAAACGTGTTACACTGGAACTTTACAGTAAATACTATTCATCATGTTATTGCTTCAACTGTGTTATTTCATATCTCGAAGGCAAGAAAACACAAAGTTAGCAAAATAAAATAACTTTTCAGGGAAATCTCTGGCTTTTCTGTTGAAAATGATATATTCAAGACAGTATTCCAGTGAGTGGACTCGAGAGAACGATTAAAATTAATTATTTGGAGACTGAATACAAAATATACATGGTTAACTCCGATTTCTACGGCAAAATTTGCGTATTGTTCAAGGTTACTTTCTGAGTATTTTGGAGTAAGTGACCTGTGATCTCCGATGGCTCGTTACCCTGTTATTTTCTTCTGTTTGTTACAACTTACCGTTTTTAATGTAAAAATACCTTCGCAACGTGATCACCGTAACGTACAACACAATACACACGAACAATTTTATCACGCTGTGTTCAACTGTTCTATCATTATACACTACAGTACGTAACCAATGCCGAACTGTTCCTTACCATGATCATGGCAGAGCGTCAGCGAGGCGGAATCCCACAAATCTGCCGAACTACTTCCGCGGCTGCGATTATCTTAACAGACAGTTCCACATGAGTATCGAACGGAGTCTCACAAACTATGCATTTCATATGGCCCCAGAAGAAGTCTATTCGTGTCAAGTCCCGTGACTGAGCTCGCAATGGCAAAAAACCTACCGCTACCAATCCGTTGTCGCCCAAAGTGTACATCAAGAGCAAAGTGTGCCGACTCCATATTATGTTCAAACAACATAAGCCGACGATTAGCTAAAATTTGCTGTCGTACAAATATTTTCAGTGCAATACAAAAATGTTGTTGTTGTGGTCTTCAGTCCTGAGACTGGTTTGATGCAGCTCTCCATGCTACTCTATCCTGTGCAAGTTGCTTCATCTCCCAGTACCTACTATAACCTATATCCTTTTATTTATTTATTTATTTATTTATTTATTGTTCCGTGGGACCAAATTAAGGAGAAGTCTCCATGGTCATGGAACGAGTCAATACATGAAATTATAACACGATATTAGAAACAGATAAAATGAAATATAAAAAAAACATATTCAGGTGACAAGTCGTAAGTTTAAATGAAGACAACCAACAATGTAGCACTGGAATTTGCTTAATTTTTTAGCTCTTCCAGGAGCTCCTCGACAGAATAGAAGGAATGAGCCATGAGGAAACTCTTCAGTTTAGACTTAAAAGAGTTTGAGCTACCGCTAAGATTTTTGAGTTCTTGTGGTAGCTTATTGATAATGGATGCAGCAGAATACTGCACTCCTTTCTGCACAAGAGTCAAGGAAGTGCATTCTACATGCAGATTTGATTTCTGCCTAGTATTAACTGAGTGAAAGCTGCTAACTCTTGGGAATAGGCTAATATTGCTAACAACAAACGACATTAAAGAAAATATATACTGTGAGGACAATGTCAGAATTCCCAGATTTTTGAATAGGGGTCGACAAGAGGTTCTCGAACTCACACCACATATAGCTCGAACAGCCCGTTTTTGAGCCAAAAATACCCTTTTTGAATCAGAAGAATTACCCCAAAAAATAATACCATACGACATAAGCGTATGAAAATATGCGAAGTAGACTACTTTTCGTGTTGAAGTGTCACTTATTTCAGATACTGTTCTAATGGTAAATAAAGCAGCATTTAGCTTCTGAACAAGATCCTGGACATAGGCTTTCCACAACAGCTTACTATCTATCCGAACGCCTAGGAATTTGAACTGTTCCGTCTCGCTTATAATATGCCCATTCTGTCTGATCAAAATATCTGTTCTTGTTGAATTGTGAGTTAGAAACTGTAAAAACTGAGTCTTACTGTGATTTAGCATCAAATTATTTTCCACAAGCCACGAACTTATTTCATGAACTACATTATTTGTTACTGTTTCAATATTACACACAAGATCCTTCACTATCAAGCTGGTGTCATCAGCAAACAGAAATATTTTTGAATCACCTGTAATACTAGAAGGCATACCATTTATATAAATAAGAAACAGCAGTGGCCCCAGCACCGACCCTTGGGGAACGCCCCACTTAACAGTGCCCCATTGGGATTGAACATCACTACCACTCTCAATATTGCGGAGAATTACCCTCTGCTTTCTGTTCTTAAAGTAGGAGGCGAACCAATTGTAAGCTACTCCCCTTACTCCATAATGGTCCAACTTCTGCAGTAATATTTTGTGGTCAACACAGTCAAAAGCCTTCGTTAAATCAAAGAAAACACCTAGTGTTTGCAACCTTTTATTTAATCCGTCCAAAACCTCACAGAGAAAAGAGAATATAGCATTTTCAGTTGTTAAACCATTTCTAAAACCAAACTGAACATTTGACAGCAAATTATGTGAATTTAAATGCTCCAGTAACCTTGTATATACAACCTTCTCGATAACTTTAGCAAACACCGATGGCATAGAAATAGGTCTAAAATTGTCAACATTATCTATGTCTCCCTTTTTATAAAGTGGCTTCACTACCGAGTACTTTAATCGGTCAGGAAACCGACCACTCCTAAAGGAAAAGTTACAGATATGGCTGAGAACTGGGCTAACATACATAGAACAATACTTCAGTATTCTGCTAGATACCCCGTCATATCCATGAGAGTTCTTGGTATTTAGTGATTTAATTATTAACTCAATCTCCCTCTTGTCAGTATCATGGAGGAGCATTTCGGGTAACAGTCTTGGAACACTTTTTTCTACGAGCGCTATATGATTCCCTGTTGGGACTAAGTTTCTATTTAGTTCACCTGCTATATTCAGAAAGTGATTATTAAATACTGTACATACATGCGACTTATCACTAACACGAACATTCCCACTACGCACTGATTCTATATCCTCGACCTGTCTCTGCAGACCAGCAACTTCCTTTACGACTGACCATATGGTTTTAATTTTATCCTGAGACTTAGCTATTCTATCTGCATACCACATACTTTTTGCCTTCCTAATAACATTTTTAAGCACCTTACAATACTGTTTGTAATGGGCTGCTGCATTTAGATTTTGACTGTTTCTAACGTTTTGATATAATTGCCACTTTGTTCTACAAGGTATTCTTATCCCTCTAGTCAGCCACCCAGGCTGCCTGTTTGTGCTAGTACCCTGTTTTAAACGTTCTAACGGAAAGCAACTTTCAAAGAGCATGAGAAAAGTCTTGAGAAAAGCATTATATTTATCGTCTACTGTATCAGCGCTATAAACATCTTGCCACTCTTGTTCCTTTATAAGGTTTACAAAGGTCTCTACAGCAACTGGATCAGCTTTCCTGAACAGCTGATGACAATATTTAACACGTGTTGCAGCATAAAAATCTTTTAAAGTTAAAATTTGCGCATCATGATCTGAAAGGCCATTCACCTTTTTGCTAAAAGAATGCCCTTCTAGTAATGAGGAATGAACAAAAATGTTGTCTATGGTTGTTCTACTGTTCCCTTGCACTCTCGTTGGAAATAATACGGTTTGCATAAGATTATATGAATTAAAGAGGTCTACCAGCATCCTCTTCCTTGCACAATCACTTATACAATTAATATTGAAGTCACCACATATAACTAACTTTTTGTATTTCCTATAAAGTGAACCAAGAACCTCCTCTAGCTTTAGCAAAAATATTGTGAAATCGGAGTCTGGGGATCTATAAATAACAACAGTTACAAGTTTAGCTCCGTTAAATTTAACCACACCTGCACAACATTCAAACACCTTTTCAGTGCAGTACTTTGAAACATCAATTGACTCAAATGCGATGCCGTTTTTCACATACATGGCTACTCCCCCACACCGCAAAGAGCTCCTCGAAAAGCAGCCAGCCAACCTGTATCCTGGTAAAGGAAGCCTCTGAATTATCTCCTTATTTAAGAAGTGTTCAGATATACCAATAATTTCAGAGTCAACATCTATAAGCAGTTCACTAACTTTATCTCTAATACCTTGTATATTTTGATGAAATATACTAATTCCCTCATTACTCGGATACCTAAGCTTTGTCAAAAGTGATTCCCTTGTTAGAGAGACTTCCCTTAAGCAGGAATACCTATCAGCTGACTTCAATCTAAAAAAGGTGCAGCTCTAACACTCACTACTGCAGGAATTTTCCCATGAGTGATCCCACCAACCCAACCTATGCTGTCACCTATAAGCTTTGCCAACCTCCCCTTTCCATACCTGTTGAGGTGCAGGCCGTGTCTAGTGAAACCCGTCCCGCTGATAGACTCCACCGACACCACTGAAATGTGACCCATGCTTTCTGTCATCAGCGCACCCCCAAGTCTCATGTTATTACGCTTGACGGCTGTATTAAGATGAGGTCGATCGTGACGCTTAAACAGTTCCACGAAATACACATTCGTGTTGCCAGTCTGAGTGGCTATCTTTTCCAGGTCACCATCTATGTTATACTACTCATCCCTATCAATACTATTACCAGCCCCACCCACAATCACTACCTGATCCTCTTTAGTAAAATCCCTACATAACCCCCCTATGTTAACAGTCACCTGAGCCAACCCTGCATTAGGCTTCACAATGCTGGTGACCTGGTACTCACTCACCAGCACTTCCTGCAACTGCTGGCCTACACCTCTGCCATGAGAACTACCTAACAGCAGAACCTTCTTCTTCCTCTTCGACTTTGCAACTGTTCTAGGCACAGTAACTACTGAGGTCTGCTGCATACTTCCTACATCTACAGCTACTAGAGATTCCTCTCCACTAGACTCTGACAGTTGGTCATATCTATTGTAAACACCAATAGTAAAACTATCTGAAAATCTTCTTCTCCTAGCAGATCTCTTGCCAACAGCCAGCTCCCATTCCCCAACCACCTTCTCCCTCCTCATCCTATATAGCTCCTCCTGTGCGTTTTTCAACTGCACCTGAAGGGCACAGATCTTACGCTCCTGCTCCTCTATCAATTTACTCTTGCTACATAACCTGCAGTTCCAGGAGAGGATCTCACCAGAATGCCACTGGCTACCCCACTGCATTCCCCCCCAGTGAAAATACTTCGAACAAGTCTCACACCGCAATCCACTACTCACGAACCTACGGCAAAGCCCACACTTCTCACTCATGGTAAAATTTTACTTTTTCTATGTTCCGCTACTACAATAAGAAGATGTTAAAAACCTGACTACAATAATCACAAACTTACTCTACAAGGGAAGTAACTACCATTATTAACAGTATTAATAAACAACAAATGTGAATATAACAAAAGACTAATACAGAAACAGAATCAAACGTCTAATGACACAGTAACGAAGCTGTAAACAGTTCCCAAAAGTTTCTTCTGAAATTATTTCACCAGAAAGCACCAAGAACACCGGTTGAAGACTACTAAAGTTCCTAAATAAACCACTATACACAAACAATTAATTAGCACTTAGCTTTCGATGCGCCGCTACAGCTGCAGCTGGTCAGCGCGGAATGTAAACACAGGCAAGAAGTTAAGTTGCTCGATACGAAACACTCACAAATATCAGGTCACAACACAAGAAAGGCAGAGGTGAATGAAGAAACCACTAATACGTCACTTATATAGTAAATATTATCACAAAAACCGTTAAAATATGTATCTGAAACCTAAAAATATATGAATCTGTTTAGTGTATTCATCTCTTGGTCTCCCTCTACGATTTTTACCCTCCACGCTGCCCTCCAGTACTAAATTGGTAATCCGTTGATGCCTCAGAACATGTCCTACCAACCGATCCCTTCTTCTAGTCAAGTTGTGCCACAAACTCCTCTTCTCGCAATTCTATTCAATATCTCCTCATTAGTTATGTCATCTACCCATCTAATCTTCAGCATTCTTCGGTAGCACCATATTTCGAAAGCTTCTATTCTCCTCCTGTCCAAACTATTTATCGTCCATGTTTCACTTCCATACATGGCTACACTACATACAAATACTTTCAGAAACGACTTCCTGACACTTCAATCTATACTCGATGTTAACAAATTTCTCTTCTTCAGAAACGCTTTCCTTGCCGTTGCCAGTCTACATTTTCTATCCTCTCTGCTTCGACCATTATCAGTTACTTTGCTCCCCAAATAGCAAATCTCCTTTACTACTTTCAATGTATCATTTCCTAATCTAATTCCCTCAGCATCACCCTACTTAATTCGACTACATTCCATTATCCTCGTTTTGCTTTTGTTGATGTTCTCTTATACCCTCCTTTCAAGACACTGTCCATTCCGTTCAACTGCTCTTCCAAGTCCTTTGCTGTCTCTGACAGAATTACAATGTCATCGGGGAACATCAACGTTTTTATTTCTTCTCCATGGATTTTAACACCTACTCCGAATTTTTCTTTCGTTTCCTTCACTGCGTGCTCAATATACACATTTAATAACACTGGGGAGAGGCTACAACCCCGTCTCACTCCCTTCCCAACCGCTGCTTCCCTTTCATGCCCCTCGACTCTTATAACTGCCATCTGGTTTCTGTACAAATTGTAAATAGCCTTTCGCTCCCTGTATTTTACCCCTGCCACCTATAGAATGTGAAAGAGAGTAGTCCAGTCAACATTGTCAAAAGCTTTCTCTAAGTCTACAAATGCTAGAAACGTAGGTTTGCCTCCTTAATCTTTCTTCTAAGATAAGTCGTAGGGTCAGTATTTCCTCACGTGTTCCAACATTCCTGCGGAATCCAAACTGATCTTCGCCGAGGTCGGCTTCTACCAGTTTTTCCATTCGTCTGTAAAGAATTCGCGTTAGTATTTTGCAGCTGTGACTTATTAAACTGATAGTTCGGTAATTTTCACATCTGTCAACACCTTCTTTCTTTGGGATTGGAATTATTATATTCTTCTTGAAGTCTGAGGGTAATTCGCCTGTCTCATACATCTTGCTCACCAGATGGTAAAGTTTTGTCAGGATTGGCTCTCCCACGGGCGTCAATAGTTCCAATGGAATGTTGTCTACTCCCGGGGCCTTGTTTCGACTCAGGTCTTTCAGTGCTCTGTCAAACTCTTCGCGCAGTATCGTATCTCCCATTTCATCTTCATCTACAGTCTCTTCCATTTCCATAATATTGTCCTCAAGTACATCGCCCTTGTACAGACCCTCTATACACTCCTTCCACCTTTCTGCTTTCCCTTCTTCGCTTAGAACTGGGTTTCCATCTGAGCTCTTGATATTCATACAAGTGGTTCGTTTCTCTCCAAAGGTCTCTTTAATTTTCTTGTAGGCAGTATCTATCTTACCCCTAGTGAGATAAGCCTCTACATCCTTACATGTGTCCTCTAGCCATCCCTGCTTAGCCATTTTGCACTTCCTGTCGATCTCATTTTTGAGACGTTTGTATTCCTTTTTTCCTGCTTCATTTACTACATTTTTATATTTTCTCCTTTCATCAGTTAAATTCAGTATTTCTTCTGTTACCCAAAGATTTCTATTAGCCCCCGTCTTTTTACCTACTTGATCCTCTGCTGACTTCACTACTTCATCCCTCAGAGCTACCTATTCTTCTTCTACTGTATTTCTTTCCTCCATTCCTGTCAATTGTTCCCTTATGCTCCCCCTGAAACTCTGTACAACCTGTGGTTTAGTCAGTTTATCCAGGTCCCACCTCCTTAAATTCCCACCTTTTTGCAGTTTCTTCAGTTTTAATCTACAGTTCATAATAAATAGATTGTGGTCAGAGTCGACATCTGGCCCTGGAAATGTCTTACAATTTAAAACCTGTTTCCTAAATCTCTGTCTTACCATTATATAATCCATATGATACCTTCTAGTATCTCCTGGCTTTTTCGATGTATAGAATCTTCTTTCATGATTCTTGAACCAAGTGTTAGCAATGATTAAGTTATGCTCTGTGCAAAATTCTACCAGGTGGCTTCCTCTTTAATTTCTTAACCCCAATCCATATTCACCTACTACGTTTCCTTCTCTTTCTTCCCCTACTATCGAATTCAAGTCAACCATGACTATTAAATTTTCGCCGGCCTGGGTGGCCAAGCGGTTAAAGGCGCTACAGTCTGGAACCGTGCGACCGCTACGGTCGCAGGTTCCAATCCTGCCTCGGGCATGGATGTGTGTGATGCCATTAGGTTAGTTAGGTTTAAGTAGTTCTAAGTTCTAGGGGACTGATGACCTTGGAAGTTAAGTCCCATAGTGCTCAGAGCCATTTGAACCATTATTAAATTTTCGTCTCCCTTCACTATCTGAATAATTTCTTTTATCTCATAATACATTTCTTCCATTTCTTCGTCATCTGCAGAGCTATTTGACATATAAACTTGTACTACTGTAGTAGGCGTGGGCTTCGTGTCTATATTGGCCACAATAATGCTTTCGCTAATACAAAAATAACTGTGGATATTACACTAATACACTATACACTATACACTATACAAAAATAACTGGGGATATTACACTAAACAAAATGCAATTGGTCTGTAACTAGCCACGAGAGACACGGGTTAATAATATAAAAATACTCGAAAGATATCCACGAACAGCCTCCGAAATTTCATCGGTTGAGTTCGGGTTCATTCTGTATGTGGTAGAGTAGTTTTAAATTGCTAATATTAAAGAATATTTTGTAGGTTGCGTATTTTTTATTTAATCGTTAAAAGGTTCGTCGTTGAGTTCACCATCGCAGGCGCTCCTGTCTGTGATGCAGCGTCAAGGGTAACCGCAGCCATGGTCTCTGAGCTGATAGTCCATGCGGCTGCAAACGTCGTCGAACTGTTCGTGCAGATGGTTGTTGTCTTGCAAACGTCCCCATCTGTTGACTCAGGGATCGAGACGTGGCTGCACGATCCGTTGCAGCCATGCGGATAAGATGCCTGTCATCTCGACTGCTAGTGATACGAGGCCGTTGAGATCCAGCACGGCGTTCCTTTTACCCTCCTGAACCCACCGATTCCATATTCTGCTGACAGTCATTGGATCTCGACCAACGCGAGCAGCAATGTCGCGATACGATAAACCGCAATCGCGATAGGCTACAATCCAACCTTTATCAAAATAGGAAACGTGATGGTACGCATTTCTCCTCCTTACACGAGGCATCACAACAACGTTTCACCAGGCAACGCCGGTCAACTGCTGTTGGTGTATGAGAAATCGGTTGGAAACTTTCCTCATAACAGCACGTTGTAGGTGTCGCCACCGGCGCCAACCTTGTGTGAATGCTCTGAAAACCTAATCATTTGTGTATTACAGACATTCTTCCTGTCGGTTAAATTTCGTATCTGTAGCACGTCATTTTCGTGGTGTAGCAATTTTAATGGCCAGTAGTGTAGAAATAGACATTCTCGGTGTAGCAAAGCAGCTTCAATCAATTAATAAAGGCACGGCCTCCGGTCCAGATTGTATACCAGTCAGTTTCCTTTCAGGGTATGCTGATACGATAGCTCCATATTTAGCAATTATATACAACGCTCGCTCACAGAAAGTTCCGCACCTAATGACTGGAAAATTGCTCAAAACGCACCAATACCCAAAATGGGAAATAGGAGTAATCCGCTGAATTACAGGCCCATGTCACTAACGTCAGTAGGGTTTAGGGATATATACTGTGTTCGAACACTATGAATTACCTCGAAGAAAACTATTTATTGACACACAGTCAGCACGGATTCAGAAAACATGGTTCTTGTGAAACGCAACTATCTCTTCATGCTCATGAAGTAATGAGTGCTATCGACAGGGGATGTCAAACTGATTCCATATTTTTCGATTTCCAGAAGGCTTTCAGCAACGTTCCTCAAAAGCGTCTTCTAACCAAACTGCGTGCCTACGGAGTATCGCCCCGGTTGTGGGACTGGATTCGTGATTTCCTGTCAAAAAGGTCACAGTTCGTAGTAATAGATGGAAAGTCATCGAGTAAAACAGAAGTAATATCCGGCATTCACCCAGTAAGTGTTATAGGCCCTCTATTGTTCCTCATCTATATTAACGACATAGGAGACAATCTGAATATCCCTGTCAGATTGTTTGCAGATGATGCTGTCATTTACCGTCTTGTAAAGTCACCAGATGACCAAAAAAATTGCAAAATGATTTTGATAAGATACCTGTATGGTGCGAAAAGTGGAAAATGACCCAGCATAAAGAAAAGTGTGAAGTTATTCACATGAGTACTAAAATAAATCCGCTAAATTTCGATTACGCGATAAGTCACACAAATCTGAAGGCTGCAGATTCAACTAAACACTTAGGGATTACAATTACAAATAACCTAAATTGGAACGATCACGTAGATAATATTGTTGGTAGAGCCAACCAAAGACTGCGATTCATTGGCAGAACACTTAGAATGCGCAACAGGTCTTCTAAAGAGACTGCTTGTCCAAACTATTTATCATCCATGTTTCACTTCCATACATGGCCACACTCCATACAAATACTTTCAGAAACGCCTTCCTGACACTTCAATCTATACTCGATGTTAACAAATTTCTCTTCTTCAGAAACGCTTTCCTTGCCGTTGCCAGTCTACATTTTCTATCCTCTCTGCTTCGACCATTATCAGTTACTTTGCTCCCCAAATAGCAAATCTCCTTTACTACTTTCAATGTATCATTTCCTAATCTAATTCCCTCAGCATCACCCTACTTAATTCGACTACATTCCATTATCCTCGTTTTGCTTTTGTTGATGTTCTCTTATACCCTCCTTTCAAGACACTGTCCATTCCGTTCAACTGCTCTTCCAAGTCCTTTGCTGTCTCTGACAGAATTACAATGTCATCGGGGAACATCAACGTTTTTATTTCTTCTCCATGGATTTTAACACCTACTCCGAATTTTTCTTTCGTTTCCTTCACTGCGTGCTCAATATACACATTTAATAACACTGGGGAGAGGCTACAACCCCGTCTCACTCCCTTCCCAACCGCTGCTTCCCTTTCATGCCCCTCGACTCTTATAACTGCCATCTGGTTTCTGTACAAATTGTAAATAGCCTTTCGCTCCCTGTATTTTACCCCTGCCACCTATAGAATGTGAAAGAGAGTAGTCCAGTCAACATTGTCAAAAGCTTTCTCTAAGTCTACAAATGCTAGAAACGTAGGTTTGCCTCCTTAATCTTTCTTCTAAGATAAGTCGTAGGGTCAGTATTTCCTCACGTGTTCCAACATTCCTGCGGAATCCAAACTGATCTTCGCCGAGGTCGGCTTCTACCAGTTTTTCCATTCGTCTGTAAAGAATTCGCGTTAGTATTTTGCAGCTGTGACTTATTAAACTGATAGTTCGGTAATTTTCACATCTGTCAACACCTTCTTTCTTTGGGATTGGAATTATTATATTCTTCTTGAAGTCTGAGGGTAATTCGCCTGTCTCATACATCTTGCTCACCAGATGGTAAAGTTTTGTCAGGATTGGCTCTCCCACGGGCGTCAATAGTTCCAATGGAATGTTGTCTACTCCCGGGGCCTTGTTTCGACTCAGGTCTTTCAGTGCTCTGTCAAACTCTTCGCGCAGTATCGTATCTCCCATTTCATCTTCATCTACAGTCTCTTCCATTTCCATAATATTGTCCTCAAGTACATCGCCCTTGTACAGACCCTCTATACACTCCTTCCACCTTTCTGCTTTCCCTTCTTCGCTTAGAACTGGGTTTCCATCTGAGCTCTTGATATTCATACAAGTGGTTCGTTTCTCTCCAAAGGTCTCTTTAATTTTCTTGTAGGCAGTATCTATCTTACCCCTAGTGAGATAAGCCTCTACATCCTTACATGTGTCCTCTAGCCATCCCTGCTTAGCCATTTTGCACTTCCTGTCGATCTCATTTTTGAGACGTTTGTATTCCTTTTTTCCTGCTTCATTTACTACATTTTTATATTTTCTCCTTTCATCAGTTAAATTCAGTATTTCTTCTGTTACCCAAAGATTTCTATTAGCCCCCGTCTTTTTACCTACTTGATCCTCTGCTGACTTCACTACTTCATCCCTCAGAGCTACCTATTCTTCTTCTACTGTATTTCTTTCCTCCATTCCTGTCAATTGTTCCCTTATGCTCCCCCTGAAACTCTGTACAACCTGTGGTTTAGTCAGTTTATCCAGGTCCCACCTCCTTAAATTCCCACCTTTTTGCAGTTTCTTCAGTTTTAATCTACAGTTCATAATAAATAGATTGTGGTCAGAGTCGACATCTGGCCCTGGAAATGTCTTACAATTTAAAACCTGTTTCCTAAATCTCTGTCTTACCATTATATAATCCATATGATACCTTCTAGTATCTCCTGGCTTTTTCGATGTATAGAATCTTCTTTCATGATTCTTGAACCAAGTGTTAGCAATGATTAAGTTATGCTCTGTGCAAAATTCTACCAGGTGGCTTCCTCTTTAATTTCTTAACCCCAATCCATATTCACCTACTACGTTTCCTTCTCTTTCTTCCCCTACTATCGAATTCAAGTCAACCATGACTATTAAATTTTCGCCGGCCTGGGTGGCCAAGCGGTTAAAGGCGCTACAGTCTGGAACCGTGCGACCGCTACGGTCGCAGGTTCCAATCCTGCCTCGGGCATGGATGTGTGTGATGCCATTAGGTTAGTTAGGTTTAAGTAGTTCTAAGTTCTAGGGGACTGATGACCTTGGAAGTTAAGTCCCATAGTGCTCAGAGCCATTTGAACCATTATTAAATTTTCGTCTCCCTTCACTATCTGAATAATTTCTTTTATCTCATAATACATTTCTTCCATTTCTTCGTCATCTGCAGAGCTATTTGACATATAAACTTGTACTACTGTAGTAGGCGTGGGCTTCGTGTCTATATTGGCCACAATAATGCTTTCGCTAATACAAAAATAACTGTGGATATTACACTAATACACTATACACTATACACTATACAAAAATAACTGGGGATATTACACTAAACAAAATGCAATTGGTCTGTAACTAGCCACGAGAGACACGGGTTAATAATATAAAAATACTCGAAAGATATCCACGAACAGCCTCCGAAATTTCATCGGTTGAGTTCGGGTTCATTCTGTATGTGGTAGAGTAGTTTTAAATTGCTAATATTAAAGAATATTTTGTAGGTTGCGTATTTTTTATTTAATCGTTAAAAGGTTCGTCGTTGAGTTCACCATCGCAGGCGCTCCTGTCTGTGATGCAGCGTCAAGGGTAACCGCAGCCATGGTCTCTGAGCTGATAGTCCATGCGGCTGCAAACGTCGTCGAACTGTTCGTGCAGATGGTTGTTGTCTTGCAAACGTCCCCATCTGTTGACTCAGGGATCGAGACGTGGCTGCACGATCCGTTGCAGCCATGCGGATAAGATGCCTGTCATCTCGACTGCTAGTGATACGAGGCCGTTGAGATCCAGCACGGCGTTCCTTTTACCCTCCTGAACCCACCGATTCCATATTCTGCTGACAGTCATTGGATCTCGACCAACGCGAGCAGCAATGTCGCGATACGATAAACCGCAATCGCGATAGGCTACAATCCAACCTTTATCAAAATAGGAAACGTGATGGTACGCATTTCTCCTCCTTACACGAGGCATCACAACAACGTTTCACCAGGCAACGCCGGTCAACTGCTGTTGGTGTATGAGAAATCGGTTGGAAACTTTCCTCATAACAGCACGTTGTAGGTGTCGCCACCGGCGCCAACCTTGTGTGAATGCTCTGAAAACCTAATCATTTGTGTATTACAGACATTCTTCCTGTCGGTTAAATTTCGTATCTGTAGCACGTCATTTTCGTGGTGTAGCAATTTTAATGGCCAGTAGTGTAGAAATAGACATTCTCGGTGTAGCAAAGCAGCTTCAATCAATTAATAAAGGCACGGCCTCCGGTCCAGATTGTATACCAGTCAGTTTCCTTTCAGGGTATGCTGATACGATAGCTCCATATTTAGCAATTATATACAACGCTCGCTCACAGAAAGTTCCGCACCTAATGACTGGAAAATTGCTCAAAACGCACCAATACCCAAAATGGGAAATAGGAGTAATCCGCTGAATTACAGGCCCATGTCACTAACGTCAGTAGGGTTTAGGGATATATACTGTGTTCGAACACTATGAATTACCTCGAAGAAAACTATTTATTGACACACAGTCAGCACGGATTCAGAAAACATGGTTCTTGTGAAACGCAACTATCTCTTCATGCTCATGAAGTAATGAGTGCTATCGACAGGGGATGTCAAACTGATTCCATATTTTTCGATTTCCAGAAGGCTTTCAGCAACGTTCCTCAAAAGCGTCTTCTAACCAAACTGCGTGCCTACGGAGTATCGCCCCGGTTGTGGGACTGGATTCGTGATTTCCTGTCAAAAAGGTCACAGTTCGTAGTAATAGATGGAAAGTCATCGAGTAAAACAGAAGTAATATCCGGCATTCACCCAGTAAGTGTTATAGGCCCTCTATTGTTCCTCATCTATATTAACGACATAGGAGACAATCTGAATATCCCTGTCAGATTGTTTGCAGATGATGCTGTCATTTACCGTCTTGTAAAGTCACCAGATGACCAAAAAAATTGCAAAATGATTTTGATAAGATACCTGTATGGTGCGAAAAGTGGAAAATGACCCAGCATAAAGAAAAGTGTGAAGTTATTCACATGAGTACTAAAATAAATCCGCTAAATTTCGATTACGCGATAAGTCACACAAATCTGAAGGCTGCAGATTCAACTAAACACTTAGGGATTACAATTACAAATAACCTAAATTGGAACGATCACGTAGATAATATTGTTGGTAGAGCCAACCAAAGACTGCGATTCATTGGCAGAACACTTAGAATGCGCAACAGGTCTTCTAAAGAGACTGCTTGTCCAAACTATTTATCATCCATGTTTCACTTCCATACATGGCCACACTCCATACAAATACTTTCAGAAACGCCTTCCTGACACTTCAATCTATACTCGATGTTAACAAATTTCTCTTCTTCAGAAACGCTTTCCTTGCCATTGCCAGTCTACATTTTATATCCTCCCTACTTCGAACATCATCAGTTATTTTGCTCCCCAAATAGCAAAACTCCTTTACTACTTTAAGTGTCTCATTTCGTAATCTAATTCCCTCAGCATCACCCGACTTAATTCGACTACATTCAATTATCCTCGTTTTGCTTTTGTTGATGTTCATCTTATATCGTCCTTTCAAGACACTGTCCATTCCGTTCAACTGCTCTTTCAAGTCCTTTGCTGTCTCTGACAGAATTACAATGTCATCGGGGAACATCAACGTTTTTATTTCTTCTCCATGGACTTTAACACCTACTCCGCATTTTTCTTTTCTTTCCTTTACTGCTTGCTCAATATACAGATTGAATAACATCGGGGACAGGCTACTACCCCGTCTCACTCCCTTCCCAACCGCTGCTTCCGTTTCATACCCCTCGACTCTTATAACTGCCATCTGGTTTCTGTACAAATTGTAAATAGCCTTTCGCTCCCTGTATTTTACCCCTGCCACCTTTAGAATGTGAAAGAGAATATTCCAGTCAACATTATCACAAGCTTTCTCTAAGTCTACAAATGCTAGAAATGTAGGTTTGCCTTTCCTTAATCTATTTTTTAAGATAAGTCGTAGGGTCAGTATTGCCTCACGTGTTCCAACATTTCTGCGGAATCCAAACTGATCTTCCCCGAGGTCGGCTTCTACCAGTTTTTCCATTCGTCTGTAAAGAATTCGCGTTAGTATTTTGCAGCTGTGACTTATTAAACTGATAGTTCGGTAATTTTCACATCTGTCAACACCTGCTTTCTTTGGGATTGGAATTATTATATTCGTCTTGAAGTCTGAGGGTAATTCGCCTGTCTCATAAATCTTGCTCACCATATGATAGAGTTTTGTCAGGACTGGCTCTCCCAAGGCCGTCAATAGTTCCAATGGAATGTTGTCTACTCCCGGTGCCTTGTTTCGAGTCAGGTCTTCCAGTGCTCTGTC
Source organism: Schistocerca cancellata (assembly GCF_023864275.1). NCBI lineage: Eukaryota > Metazoa > Arthropoda > Insecta > Orthoptera > Acrididae > Schistocerca > Schistocerca cancellata. Next base: position 242,848,703 of record NC_064630.1, read on the forward strand.
AAACTCTTCACGCAGTATCGTATCTCCCATTTCATCTTCATCTACATCCTCTTCCATTTCCATAATATTGTCCTCAAGTACATCGCCCTTGTATAGACCCTCTATACACTCCTTCCACCTTTCTGCTTTCCCTTCTTTGCTTAGATCTGGGTTTCCATCTGAGCTCTTATATTCATACAAGTGGCTCTCTTTTCTCCAAAGGTCTCTTTAATTTTCCTGTAGGCAGTATCTATCTTACCCCTAGTGAGATAAGCCTCTACATCCTTACATGTGTCCTCTAGCCATCCCTCCTTAGCCATTTTGCACTTCCTGTCGATCTCATTTTTGAGACGTTTGTATTCCCTTTTGCCTGATTCATTTAAGCGTTTTTATATTTTCTCCTTTCATCAATTAAATTCAATATTTCTTCTGTTACCCAAGGATTTCTACTAGCCCTCGTCTTTTTACCTACTTGATTCTCTGCTGCCTTCACTACTTCATCCCTCAAAGCTACCCATTCTTCTTCTACTGTATGTCTTTCCCCTATTCCTGTCAATTGTTCCCTTATGCTCTCCCTGAAACTCTGTACAAGCTCTGGTTTAGTCAGTTTATCCAGGTCCCATCTCCTTAAATTCCCACCTTTTTGCAGTTTCTTCAGTTTTAATCTACAGTTCATAACAAATAGATTGTGGTCAGAGTCCACATCTGCCACTGAGAATGTCTTACAATTTAAAACCTGTTTCCTAAATCTCTGTCTAACCATTATATAATCTATCTGATATCTTCTAGTATCTCCAGGATTTTTCAATGTATGCAACCTTCTTTTATGATTCTTGAACCAACTGTTAGCTATGATTAATTTATGCTCTGTGCAAAATTCTACCAGGTGGCTTCCTCTTTCATTTCTCTCCCCCAATCCATATTCACCCACTATGTTTCCTTCTCTCCCTTTTCTTACTCTCGAATTCCAGTCACCCATGACTATTAAATTGTCGTCTCCCTTCACTACCTGAATAATTTCTTTTATCTCATCATACATTTCATCAACTTCTTCATCATCTGCAGAGCTAGTTGGCATATAAACTCGTACTACTGTAATAGGCATGGGCTTCGTGTCTATCTTGGCCACAATAATGCGTTTACTATGCTGTTGGTAGTAGCTTACCCGCACTCCTATTTTATTATTCATTATTAAACCTGCTCCTGTATTACCCCTATTTGATTTTGTATTTATAAACCTGTATTCACCTGACTAAAAGTCTTGTTCCTCCTGCCACCGAACTTCACTGATTCCCACTATATCTAACTTCAACCTATCCATTTCCCTTTTTAAATTTTCTAACCTACCTGCCCGATTAAGGGATCTGACATTCCACGCTCCGATCCGTAGAGCGCCAGTTTTCTTTCTCCTGATAACGATGTCCTCTTGAGTAGTCCCCGCCCGGAGATCCGAATGGGGGACTATTTTACCTCCGGAATATTTTACCCAAGAGAACGCCATCATCATTTAACCATACAGTAAAGCTGCATGCTCTCGGGAAAAATTAAGGCTGTAGTTTCCCCTTGCTTTCAGCCGTTCGTAGTACCAGCACAGCAAGGCCGTTTTGGTTATTGTTGCAAGGCCAGATCAGTCAATCATCCAGACTGTTGCCCTTGCAACTACTGAAAAGGCTGCTGCCCCTCTTCAGGATCCACACGTTTGTCTGGCCTCTCAACAGATACGCCTCCGTTGTGGTTGCACCTACGGTACGGCGATCTGTATCGCTGAGGCACGCAAGCCTCCCCACCATCGGCAAGGTCCATGGTTCATGGGGGTAGGACTAAATACCTAGGAATTACAATTTAGAGCAATTTAAACTGGAAAGAACACACAGTAAATGTTGTGGGGAAGACAAACCAAAGACTGCGTTTTACTGGCAGATCGCTTAGAAAATGTAACACATCTACTAAACAGACTGCTGCTACACGGCTGGGATCCTTACCAGATAGGAATAAGAGTACATCTAGAAAGTTCGACAAAGAGCAGCGCATTTTGTACTATCGCGAAATAGGGGAGAGATTGTCAAGGACATGATTAGGATTTGGGACGGATACCATTAAGATAAAGGTTTCTCGTTGCGGCGGTATCTTCTCACAAAATTTCAATCACCAGCTTTCTCCTCGGATTGCGAAAATGTGTTGTTGAGGCCGACCTACATAGAGAGACACAACCAGCATAATAACATGAGGGATATCAGAGCTCTCACGGAAAGATGTAGGTGTTCGTTTCTTCCGCTCGCTGTTCGAGAGTGGAATAATAGAGAATTATTGTGAAGGTGGTGCGATGAACCTTCTGCCAGGCACTTAAGTACGATTAGCAGAGTATCCACGTAAATGTAGATGTAAATGAATAACAGTTCTCACGCTGGCCTCTTGAAAGCGACACCTGGCTACATTTTTGTCTTTCTGAATTGATTCTTCGAAAGATCCTGTTTTTTTGGGAGGCGGCTGTCCCCATACACTGCCCAGGGTTCATGGGATGGAGATGCGAATGCTGTAATGGCTACCCGAAGTTGAAACTCAGCCCTGGACTAATACATTTGCGATCCCGCTTGTTCCTTTTAAGTAAAATCTATATTTTGGCGGTCATTTCCAGAGCTCTCTACTCTGCATCACCCTCATTGTAATAAAAGAGAAGCGAAAAGAAGGCAATAAAAAAAGATAGTCACTGGTGCTACTAAGTATGGTTTGCAATTAAGATGCAGCATAACACAACAACTACATTTATCAAGGAGAGATGCGCAAATATTCGGTAAATATGTTGCGTCACAGCTTAAGAGAAAATGTGCCACCTAATATCTTTCAAGGCCAAGACGTCCTAAGGAAATGTCTTGACTTCTTCTTAAGTCTTGCGTCCATTACCAAGCGAAATGTCAGAACTGTCTTTCTAGTGCACCTGCCTTTGCTGAACTCACGTGAACGTCATCTAACAGGTCCTCTACTTTTGTATTCTTTTGACTATTATTCTGATCGGCAACTTGCATGCATGAGGTGGCAAGTAAAGTGTGCGGTAGTATTGTCGCGCTTGTCTGCCGTTGCTAATTTCCCGGATTGTGTGGATGATGGCCTTCCTAAAAGCTGACGACCAGAGCCGCATTCACGTGCAGGCTATAGAGATCAGCTCCGAAAAGGGGACTGCACCAAAAAAATTTAAAATTAATAAAAATATCTTTCTTTCAATACTGTAATTTGGTCCCTACTATAATCGCAAAAGATTTAGACGTAATTATTTTGTGTGGGTTTATTAGGCCAAATTTTTCAGTTGATAGCTGATATAAATGAGTTAGCATTCACTCGGCAGACACCAGGTTCCACGCGTCAAATTTGGGTAGAGCATCTGCCATGTAAGCAGGAGATCCCTGGTTCGAGTCCCGGTCGGGGCACACATTTTCGACTGTCCCTGTTGACGTATAAAAACGGCTATCGGCAGCTTAAGGCCTTCATTTAATTACCATTTCATGAGTAAGTAGTTCTCACTGTTACAAACAGCTGGTTGTACAATAAAAACATAACTGAGTCGTAAATTAATTATTTTCACAGCTAAGATGTTTCAGTATTCTAAAATGTGTGCTAAATACGTAGGCAGCGCAAAAATGTAGTGTTTACACCGATTATCCAGAGATTAGTCGAGGTTAATACATGAAAAAACGCTGTAAGATTCAAATCAATTGATGCGATATCACAATATTGCATTTAAGAAAGGCAACACAGTCGTAAATTAATTATTTTCTGCGTCTATGATGCTGAAAAATTCTGAAATGTCTATAAAATATATCAGCAGCGCAAAAAAAGTGATGTATACATAGCTGGTTGAGGGGAAGTTTCTATTTTTAGACCACAGTTTCGTACTGCCAGCAATATATTGCTGCACAGTTAAAAAACGCAACAGAGTAGTAAATTAATTATTATTCCACACCTAAAATGTTGAAAAACGTCTAAAACGTCTGTAAAGTATGTCAGCAGTGCGAAACAGTGCGATGTTTCTATACACACTTTTGCTAAATTAGTGCTCAAAATTCTAAAGTATCCCGATACTAATAACAGCTGATATTTTAAAATGTAGGCCTAAAATTCAATGTCGTAAAACCACCGTGATCAGGCTTTTATAGGCAGAAAAATTAATGTTAGCTAAGCAGGCAAGCGGACAGATTGCATGTAACTATAGTGCATGTCATTTACGATGGCGGCCGAGTTTACATTCGTTCTGCGCATCTGATGTCACAAAACACAGTCAGCCAATGAACAGAGAACGATGTTGCCATTGCTCGATTGCAGTGCAGAGCACGGACGAGTGTCTTCAGTTTTAGAAACGTTCAGTCATAAATAAAGTAATTGAACAAAAGCAATGTCTTGATAGCAGACTTTCTTTTACAGAAAGTTTGTAAAAAGCATTCTTTATACCAATTGCTTCATATTCTATTAATTAATTAAGTCAAACAAGCAATAAGCCTGCTAATTCAGGCGATAGCAAGGAAAGGTGTTTGTATCATTCTCACGAACCGCTTTTTTTGCAATAAAGAACAGCGGTAATTGTTTATTTCCTGTTGTACTTCGACGAAACGTCAGCAATTCATAGTCCTACCAACAGCGTTTGTCGGTATTTTGCGTGTTGTTTTACAGTCCTCCAGGAGTTCTATCGAATGACGAGCTGCGTTAGCGTTAGCGTAATCGAACCTTGCTCGATGCTTAATATTTTCTTCGTTTAAAAACAATATCGAAGTGTCTTAAGTCACGAATTTTATTCGTTTGAGTGTAATTTTTTGAAATTTTTAGTGCTTTGTCTCTTCATTATAATCATAATAAGTTTTCGGTTTTTCTAATTTTGTCCTCCAATATTTCTTTTCCCAGCAATTAAAAACAATGAAAAGGCACACATACAATATTCATGTTATCTGTTTTGTTAGTATATCTTCTCTTCCGCAGTCGCTGTTTTACTATTCATATTGAGATATATTCTTTCGCGACAGCATTAAAAGTATTATTTAGAGCAGAATTTCGGCTCGTACGTTGCTGAGCTACTTGATTGCTTCGCTGCTTTGGCAACATCATAGTCAATGTTTTCGTCGACCAATGTTTTGGCAAGTATTTGCTGTCCGTTGTGACAAACACAAATTGTTTGCGCACTGCGCCTCACTAACAATATAGTTTAGTTTCTATGTTTTATTACGTCCACAATTCAGTTTTCTGTACTTCGCCAACTTTGTTTTAATTAGAACGTTCCAGAAAAAAGCGAAATGACTGTGGTATAAATAAAAGTTTTATTACAGTCGCGAAAGACGGAATATTTGTCAATATTACATACGACACATATCTGGTACTTAAATTAAATGAGATATTGTTATAAAGTAAATTTTATATGAAATTTAGGTGTCTTCTCCACATTTCATTCTCAACATTGTGGCAACTAAAATAGACCATACGGAAAGTATACGCTATGGAATTTTACCTCTGCAAACTCTTCAAAATTTCGTGCAATGGTTTACTACATTTAATGCTGCACAATACCTGCGTTGACCATGGAAACAAAATTAAGTCATTTATGGGGGGGAAGGTATCAGTCAAGAAGATGTGTAAAAATCAAATTTTTGGGCCAAATAGTTTTTGTGAAATCGAATACTATGTGTGTCAAAGCAGTCGGAACACCATGTGTCTGCACAGGCGAGCAGTGCAGTGATGACAAAATCGCGCACAGCGCGGATTGCGGGGAGCACGTCTCTGTACCAGCGAAAGGGTTAATGCAGCCGTGGTGGCTTTACTTCATAAACTGCGCGCTCCCCCTAAACGTAAGTTTGCGAACTATACTATACTATGGCGCTGCTTCTCTTGGCGCGTGAGTCGTTTGCAACTGGCAACGTAGCAATCTCCCGCGTCTGGGCGGGCCTAATTAGCCTTAATCTTGATGTATATCACGAAACAATATTTCCACATTTACATTGTTCTGAAGTACCATTTTAGGAGGGATAAAGATCATGCGTCGTGTTAATCACTAGAAAACATATAAAAGACGCTACTGATTGAAAATAACTGCTGTTATTACATATGACACAGACCTACAGGAGGCCAAGTAGAATAACAGCAATTTATTGTGGTAAGACTGTCTAAAACCTTTACAGACGCTACTTTCTACATTGTTTTACATTAGCAACAATATTCTAAAATGCGTTTCAAATAGTGATATTTATGTTGCAGCAGTTATTAAATACGTAGCATGTGCACTCAATCCGAGCAACAGCATTTTGGGAAATTATAGTTCGCGAAAATAAAAGCTATAATCAAGTTCACCGCCCAAACACACACACCACATAAACTGGGCTGTGTATAAACAAGGAAGAAAGATGACTGAAGATGGTAGCCATGAGTGACGTGAAAGTTCCAAAGACAACGTCAGAGTCCGTATCTCGGGCAACACGTATTTCAGTGATTTCTTTCTCTACAACGTACACATAGGCAGATGTCTTCTAAAACTCTGTAGGCCACAACTGGAAATGACAGGCATTCTACCAACCCTTGATGATACTAAAGCCAATATATACACTTAATATCAAGTGCCCAGCCACATCGATCATGTTCGGACTTCCAATAAGCAAAGCTCAAACAAAATGGTTGTAAATACACACATCAAAAAAAGTCTTGCATCACTTCGGCTCCGAGAGTTCTGCAACCTGCACAGAAAATTGTGATACAGATCAACATAAACCTCATTTCCGCCCTTTTTATTGCTCATGAAAACCACACATTGCATGTTGTACCACCATACATCGAGACCTTCAGAGGTGGTGGTCCAGATTGCTGTACAACCGGTACCTCTATTACACAGTAGCACGTCCTCTTGCACTGACGCATGCCTGTATTCGTCGTGTCATACTATCCACAAGTTCATCAAGGCGCTGCTGGTCCACATTGTCCCACTTCTCAACTGTGATTCGGCGTAGATCCCTCAGAGTGGTTGGTGCGTCACGTCGTTCATAAACAACCCTTTTCAATATATCCCAGGTATATTCGATAGGGTTCGTGTCTGGAGCACATGCTGGTCACTCTAGTCGAGCGATGTCGTTATCCTGAAGGAAGTTATTCACAAGATGTGCACGACGGGGGGCGAATTTCCGTCCATGAAGACGAATGCTTCGCCAATATGCTGCCGATATGGTTGCACTATCGGTCGGAGGATGGCATTCACGTATCGTGCAGCCATTACAGCGCCTTCCATGACCACGAGCCGCGTACGTCAGCCCCACATGATGCCACCCCAAAATAGCAGGACTGTTGCAAGCTGGACAGTGTGTCTAACAGGAAGGTGTTCAGCCTGACCGGGTTGCCTCCAAACATGACTCCGACGATTGTCTGGTTGAAGGCATATGCGACACTCATCGGTGAAGAGAACGTGTAGCCATTCCTGAGCGGTCCATTCGGCATGTTGTTGGGCCCATCTGTTCCGCGCTGCAAAGAGGGACCTCGCCATGGGCGTCGGGAGTGAGGTTGCGCATCACACAGTTTGAGTCGTAACACGACGTCCTGTGGCTGCACTAAAAGCATCATTCAACATTGTGGCGTTTCTGTCAGGATTCCTTCGAGCCATAATCCATAGGTAGCCCTCATCCACTGCGGTAGTAGCCCTTGGGCGGCCTGAGCGAGGCAGTTCGTGTCTCTCTGTATCTCCTCCATGTGCGAACAATGGTTGAAATGGCTCTGAGTACTATGGGACTTAACTTCTGAGGTCATCAGTCCCCTAGAACTTAGAACTACTTAAACCTAACTAACCTAAGGACATCACACACATCCATGTCCAAGGCAGGATTCGAACCTGCGACCGCAGCGGTCGCGCGGCTCCAGTTTGTAGCGCCTATAACCGCTCGGCCACCCCGGCCGGCATGTGCGAACTACATCGCTTTGGTTCACTCCGAGACACTTGGACACTTCCCTTGTTGAGAGCTCTTCCTGGCACAAAGTAACAATGCGGACACGATCGAGGCGCGGTATTGACCGTTTAGGCATGGTTGAACTACAGACAACACGAGCCGTGTACCTCCTTCCTGGTGGAAAGACTGGATCTGATCGGCTGTCCGGACCCCCTCCGTCTAACAGGCGCTGGTCATGCATGGTTTTTTACATCTTTGGGCGGCTTTAGTGACATCTCTGAACAGTCAAAGGTACTGTGTTTGCGATACAGTATCCACAGTCAACGTCTATCTTCAGGAATTCGTGGAACCGGGGTGATGTCAAACTTTTTTGATGTGTTTATTGCAAGGTGTGGTACCCCAACATCGAAGTGTGAGAGCATGAGAGTACCAGTTTGCAGAGACGAATATATCAACGTCATAAGACACAGAAAAGAGAGACTGAAGAATGTGATTATAGCAGTGTTAGGGGCGGGGAATTGCCAATAATTGTTGAAGTGACGTAATTGTATTCTATAAGAGAGTAGTTGAAAATAAAGATACAAGTCACCAAGTACATACCTAAACAGTCTTGCATAGGGATCAAACATTTATTGTGCAATAGTCTACAACCTAGTAATACATGTTCCTTAGCCAAGGAAGACAGACAAAGTTTCCTGTAGTCACATGTCTAGGTACTTCATACAAAGCAATGGGCACAGAGTACAGTGGATTACATTGTTAATTCCCTATAGAGAAACATACCATCTACTAGCATGGCGAATGATATACTGCTTCAGTTCAAAATTACGAATTAGAGGACTGTTGGGCCAGTCCTTAAACGAATTCTTGAAAGTCGGTAATTCAAACAGAGTTGATGATTTTTTCGGCAGTTCAGATACTTAACTGTACTTGGCTACAGAACACGGGCACATGGACCATCGGGTGGCGAATGCTTCATGCAAAATTTGCGGAAATACACAGGATGCGCTAGAGGGTCAGAGTTCTGAAGCCACCGAAATGCAGAACACAAGTGAACTGCAGTTGCGTCTCACTCCTGCGATTGCAGAGCGCATAGGGTGATAGGGGGTCTTGGGAGGGGGGGGGGGGGGGGTGCGTCACTTCTTGCAAAATTTTCAGAAGTGCAGAGGGGATGGAGAGGACCTCCCATCCTTGACTTAGGCATGTGGCAGGATATCCTGGGAGGACTTTGGAGATAAGGAAGTGCTGATGCTGAAGCCAGCAAAATATGACAAGCATAATTGTCTCATCCATTATTATGGCACCACTGATAAAAAAACCTGGTTTGTGAGCACATTCTCCAACAGAATTCGCAGTACCCTACTACTAACATTCAAAATAAAGTTGGTGAAGTTGATGTGGTGTGTTTGCATTCCAATCTGCTAGGCCGCACATGTAGAGCATACATATCATTTCACACACTGAATCCATCATTGACATAAAATGAAACGATCGTATGGCATTATTGGCTGAGAGACCGTGTCTGAGGTTATTCGACCACTGACACCACTTCGGTAACTTACGCGTTTTTGTGATAAAGGTGAGATGAAATGAAAAGGACAACATAAACACGCAGTCCCTGATTGAAGAAAATCTACTGCTCAGCCGGGAATCGAACCCGGGACCTCGCAATCTAGAAGCAGTAATGCCACCCTCTAGACTGCAAACTGTTGGTAACAACATCGTTGTGAAGTTGCTCTAAAATAGAACAAAGCAAAGCAAATGCCATGAACAGTTATAAATGAGAAAGTAAGGAGCAATTCACATCTTCGGTAAACTTCGCAACCAGGAATTCCTTTGATACCTCCCTAACGAAGGATTTTCGAACCCCATGTTCATCTGAACTTTTTGTAATGTGTTGATGCCGATAACAAATCCGTAAAGATTCTAACACATGTTTTCACATATCCTGTAGGGTGGTTCATAGCTGTGTTAATAGATCATGTTGACCACCTTAATGACTTCAATTCTGTTCGTTTTTAAGGTTCTGTACCTCATCCCGTTAGAACGGAACTCTTATAGGATCGCTTCGTTTGTCTCAAGTAGGCGACCAATTTGGAATTCATGTCATGTACCAAGGTCTACGGGGACCGGCGGTTCTAGGCGCTTCAGTCTGGCATCGCGCGACCGCTTCCGTCACAGGTTCGAATCCTGCCTCGAGCATGGATGTGTGTGATGTCCTTAGGTTGGTTAGGTTTAAATAGCTCTAAGTCATAGGGGACTGAAGACCCCAGATGTTAAGTCCCATAGTGCTCAGAGCCATTGGAACCATTTTCAACCAAGGTCTACGGTCCCGCGGCAGTGTAAGCAATTTATGGTTCTAAGCCAATGTAATCAAAAGATACGGCCATTTATGTCACAAATTTTGAATCTCACAAAATCGCTCATCAGACCTACGATACTTCTTGTTTTTAAAATCGCGAAATTTGTCAAGAAGCAAGGCTTCACGGTACAAGTAAGGAAAAAATCGGAAACCTGTTAAGAGATAACTATATCACACAAAAAATATTTTTTGTAATTTTTTATTCGTCTGTCTGTCCATCTGTTAAGACCCCTTTTTCTCAAGAACAGTTAGACGCATCAAGTTGAAATATATATGGTGTCTTGGAAGCGTTGGCGGCAACGGCCACGACGAGTACAAAAAATGTTGCAATCCAGCTTGGTAGGATACTGTGCAGTGCACTGAACACGGATGATTGGCGCATTTTCCCGCGGCCTCCTACGAATAGAAACATTCGAGCATGGTTGGGTCGCGAGGCACAAGTTTTTGGTGTCGGAACGCTGTGCACGAGATGTGGAGTCTCCTCTGGACCTCCTGGACGAATAGGTGTACGGGTAGCGTCTCCTCCTGGACGTACTCTTGTGCAGACTTAGGAGTAAGACTGTCTCGGTGATTTGGACAGAAGTATAGATTCGTTCCGGAATTCATCTTATTGGCTTTTAACCACAGTCATCGATCATCAGAAAGTTCAGCAGTACAGAGGTCAGCGGCTGCACCATCCAACTGCTGTTTGCTATCTACACACTGCCTGAGATCTTGGTGGTAAGGCATTTGCAGCACAGATGTAAGGATCTGTTGATTCTTCTCTGACGCCCTCAGTAGCGTTTGCTCTCGTTTTGGCGCTGGAATACCCATGATTTTGTATGTGCATTTTTCACTAAGTGCTCATTTCCGATCGGCATTCTGTCGCACATTCTAGGTATATCGTTATGTCTGTTGATTAACCCATTCATAAAACACTACTGTTTTCAGTATTTCGGAGTAGGTGCTCTGCTAACTACTTATTCTCAACAGCATTATTTTGTGCCCATTGAAACGTCCCCTTAGAAAAATTTATGAATTACTGTGCTGGTAAACCCCTTACGTTATTTGATTTTCAAACAGCTGAGCAGAACTGAATGTACTCAGACATTTCTCTCTTTACTTATTCTGATCAACACTAAACCGACACACAATATTTTTAGCTCAACGAAATCTGACTTTCAATAATCCCTACAAAAGAATGGCCCTGACTAACAATAACCTATACCTTTCATGAATCACTTACCTCACAAAAATCTTCGTTACTCAAGCTACTGCAATACAGCGTGCGCCAATACTGCCAGCTGAATAAAAGATTCTAACTACTGAAGGCATTAACTACTGATAGACATAGTTAGCAAATGAAAGATTTTGTGAGAGAACAAACAATGTATTTACCTTAATAATGTTCAAAAGTCATCACATATACATCAGTCCATAATATCCAGTCTTACAAATTTACTCTTTCTGACGGACACACGTCCAGATCGTCCACTCTCAAAACTCTGCCATCTCTCTCCCCACATCCACCACTGCTCGCGGCTCACCTCCAACTGCGCAACGCTACGCGCTATTCACATCCAACTGCCCAACACTATAATAGTGAATATTCCAATAATTCCACCCAGCCACAGACTGCACACAGCACAGCCAGTGATTTTCATACAGAGCGCTACGTGACGTTACCAACATAAAAACCTAAACAGCCTACTTACACCATGTTCTATTAAAGCAATGTTTATTAGATAAAATAAATCTCTTTGTGGTACCTAATTTTGTTTATTATTTAGTATCATATGATTAATTTCATTTCCTACCCATTTTTATAACTAATGAACATACAGACTGACTACTAACTTTATGAAATTACAGCACGTGTGCAACCCTGTTTACTACTCATCTAAAGGGTTCAAAATGGTTCATTAGTGTTAGTGTTGTTTAACGTCCCGTCGACAACGAGGTCATTAGAGACGGAGCGCAAGCTCGGGTTAGGGAAGGATGGGGAAGGATATCGGCCGTGCCCTTTCAAAGGAACCATCCCGGCATTTGCCTGAAACGATGTAGGGAAATCACGGAAAACCTAAATCAGGATGGCTGGAGACGGGACTGAACCGTCGTCCTCCCGAATGCGAGTCCAGTGTGCTAACCACTGCGCCACCTCGCTCGGTGCAAAATGGTTCAAATGGCTCTGAGCACTATGGGACTTAACATCTGAGGTCATCAGTCCCCTAGAACTTAGAATTAATTAAACCTAACTAACCTAAGGACATCACACACATCCATGCCCGAGGCAGGATTCAAACCTGCGACCGTAGGGGTCGCGCTGTTCAAGACTGAAGTGCCTAGAACCGCTCGGCCACATCGGCCGGCCATCCAAAGGGTCATTTTGTTAATTCTCTTAGCGTTCATTTCTCCATTGTGCATAGGTTAAGGGGGCAGTTAAAGGGGAGGAGGGAGCAAGAGCAGCTCTCAAATTCAGTTGAAACCCAGTGTTACACACACTTCTTCACCCAGGCACCTCATTCTATAGCGCAATCCTCTTTGCTTAGAATACAGAAATTTGGCAACTAGAAAGGCTTCATCTTACAGGTAAAGCAAAAAAAAAAAAAAAATCCAAAAGTTCCAAAACTGTAATTGTATCACATAAAATATCTTTTTGCCGTTAGAACTTACATTGCATTCATCACCTGTGAAAAGCAGAATAGAAAAACATTACTGCGTGCAAACATAAAATGTAAGTTGTAGTCTTGTTATACACTGAACATGCAAAGAAACTGGTACACCTGCCCACTACCGTGTAGGTCCCCGCGAGCATGTAGAAATTTCGCAACACGAAGTGGTGTGGACTCGACTAATGTCTGAAGTATTGCTGCCGCCATTAACGCAGCAGGGCTGCCCATAAATCAGTAAGAGTACGACAGGGTGGAGATCTCTTCTGAGCAGCACTTTGCAAGACATCCCACATAATGTTCATATCTGAGGAGATTGGTGGCCAGTAGCCGGTGGAAGTGTTAGAACTCAGAAGAGTGTTCCTGGAGCCACTCTGTAGCAATTCTGGACGTGTGGGGCGTCGCTTTGTCCTGCTGGAATTGCCTATGTCCGTCGGAATGCAGAATGGACATGAGTGGATACAGCTGATCAGACAGGATGCTTACGTACATGTCAGCTGTCAGAATCGTATCTAGACGTATCAGGGGTCTCATATCACTCCACCTGCACACGCCCCACACCATTACAGAGCATCCAACAGCTTGAACAGTCCCCTGCTGACATGCAGGGTTCACGGATTCATGAGGTTGTGTCCTTACCCGTACACATCCATCCACACGATACAATCTGAAAAGATACTCGTCCGATCAGGTAAAATGATTCCAGTCATCAACAGTCCGATGTTGGTGCTGACGGGCTCAGGCGAGGCATAAAGGTTTGTGTCGTGCAGTCATCAATTCTACACGAGTGGGCCTTCAGCTCCGAAAGCCCATATCGATGCTGTTTCGTTGAATGGTTCGCACGCTGACTCTTGTTGACGGCCCATAATTGGGTTGCACTTCTGTCGCGTTGAAGGATTCTCTTCAGTCATGGTTGGTCCCGTTCTTGCAGGATCTTTTTACGGCCTCTGCGATGTCGGAAACCTGATGTTTTATGGGGTTCCTGATATTCACGGTTCACTCGTGAAATGGTCGTACCGGAAAATCCCCACTTCATCGCTACCTCGGAGATACTATGTCCCATCGGTTGTGGGCCGACTATAACACCACGTTCAAACTCACTGAAATCTTGATAACCTGCCATCGTAGCAGCGGTAACCGATCTAACAACTGCGCCAGACACTTGTTGTCTTATATAGGCGTTGCCGACCGCAGCGCCGTATTCTGCCTGTTTACATATCCGTATCTGAATACGTATGCCTGTACCAGTTTCTTTGGCGCTTCAGTGTAGTATGCAACGAAAATACTTTATTAAATCATCTCTCGCTGCATATACAGGGTGTTACAAAAGGATACGGCCAAACTTTCAGGAAAAATTCCACACACACAAATAAAGAAAAGATGTTATGTGGACATGTGTCCGGATACGCTTAATTTCCATATTATAGCTCATTTTAGTTTGTTCTTCCACCTACGCTCAATGGAGCACGTTATCATGATTTCATACGGGATACTCTATCTGTGCTGCTGGAACATGTGCCTTTACAAGTACGACACAACATGTGGTTCATGCACGATGGAGCTCCTGCACATTTCAGTCGTAGTGTTCGTACGCTTCTCAACAACAGATTCGGTGACCGATGGATTGGTAGAGGCGGATCAATTCCATGGCCTCCACGCTCTCCTGACCTCAACCCTCTTGACTTTCATTTATGTGGGCATTTGAAAGCTCTTGTCTACGCAACCCCGGTACCAAATGTAGAGACTCTTCGTGCTCGTATTGTGGACGGCTGTGATACAATACGCCATTCTCCAGGGCTGCATCAGCGCATCAGATATTCCATGCGACGGAGGGTGGATGCATGTATCCTCGCTAACAGAGGACATTTTGAACATCTCCTGTAACAAAGTGTTTGAAGTTACGCTGGTACGTTCTGTTGCTGTGTGTTTCCATTCCATGATTAATGTGATTTGAAGAGAAGTAATAAAATGAGCTCTAACATGGAAAGTAAGCGTTGCCGGACACATGTCCACATAACATATTTTCTTTCTTTGTGTGTGAGGAATGTTTCCTGAAAGTTTGGCCGTACCTTTTTGTAACACCCTGTATAGGCGTTGCCGATCGCAGCGCCGTTTTCTGCCTGTTTACATATCCATATCTGAATACGAATACCTATAGCTGCTTCTTTGGCGCTTCAGTGTAGTATGTAACAAAAATATTTTATTAAATCATCTCTCGCTGCATATATGAACTGAAGTCGCCTCCTCAGTTCTTTTTGTATGTCCGGGCTAGTCTCAGGAACTAATGCAGAAATTTTGGTACGGTCGTGGGATTCATGGGAGCAACATCTTGGCAATATTGATATCGATAACAGACAAAATTCGTCGATATTCTCGGTTCCCGGGATGGATGAACTATTCATATACATAATTAAGATTGTATGGATCCCTCAGCATGCGAGTCCTTCTCGCACTAAGTCAGGTTTTTCTTAATTTTTAATGTCACGAATGCATTAGGTCACAAACTGTAGAGAAAAGTTTTATACAATTTAATAACAAGCTTCAAATGCTGATTTATAGTCTTTTAACTAGAAAACTGCTCTAGAATGGTATTTTTGCGAGTCACAGAAATTCCCCTGTTAACGACCGAACGAAAGCTTTAACCTGTGGCTGTGTAGGACCGAAATATGGCCTGCCGATGGCTTGTCTCCCAGTCTCATAGATCCCATACTTCAGCTTGAAATGTCATTCGGTTGCCAGTTCCCGCAACGGCTGCAGAAATCCCAAAGGAACTCTTTCTATTCCTTCTCCCTTGTTAGATCGCTGCCCACTGTTTAGCTATTACACTTTCGCGTCTGCCTTGTCTGCCCGTATTTTCGCTTCTCAAGCCATTCGTGGGGCTTTTCCTTGGGACCGAAGGGTTTCCTGGGGCGTTTTCCGTGGCAGGGAGGGTACCACCAGCACGCACCTCCACAACGAGTGAGGCGCCTTCCTTCTTGCTGCCTTCCTGACGGAGGGCGGTATACGGAGCACACGTGTAAAAACAAAACTTGCTACACGTGTCGAAACTCCAGCCCCCAGCCGAAACTGCTGCTGCTACTGAACAACGCTTATCCCACGCCATAGGCAGCGCTGGTTCCCGTGATAGCGTGTTCTTGCCTTGCCTTATACACTGGGGTAACAAAAGTCGCGGGGTAGTATGTATATATACAGATGGCTGTAGTATCGCGCATGCAACTTATAAAAGGGCAGTGCACTGGGGGAGATGTCATTTGTATGCAGGTGACTCAAGTGAAAAGGTTTCCGACGTGATTATGGCCGCGCGACGGGCACTGACATACTTCGAACGCGGAATGGTAGATGGAGGTAGAGGCATGGGACATTCCATGTCGGATACTCATCTACATCTACATCGATACTCTGCAAATCACATTTAACTGTCTGGCAGAGGGTTCATCGAACCACCTTCACAATTCTCAATTATTCCAATCTCGTATAGCGCGCGGAAAGAATGAACACCTATATCTTTCCGTACGAGATCTGATTTCCCTTATTGTATCGTAGTGATCGTTCCGCCCTATGTAGGTCTGAGTCAACAAAATATTTTCGCATTCGGAGGAGAAAGTTGGTCACTGGAATTCCGTGAGAAGATTCCTTCGCAACGAAAAACGCCTTTCATTTAATGACGTCCAGCCCAAATCCTGTATCATTTCTGTGACACTCTCTCCCATACTTCGCGATAACACAAAACGTTCTGCCTTTCTTTGAACTTTTTCGATGTACTCCCTCAGTCCTACCACGTAAGGATGCCACACCGCGCAGCAGTATTCTAAAAGAGGACGGACAAGTGTAGTGTAGGCTGCATTTTATAAGTGTCCTGCCAATAAAACGCAGTCTTTGGTTAGCCTTCCCCACAACGTTTTCTATGTGTTCTTTCCAATTTAAGTTGTTCGTAATTGTAATACCTAGGTATTTAGTTGAATTTAGGGCTTTTATATTGGACTGATTTATCGTGTAACCGAAGTTTAACGAGTTCCTTTTAGCACTCATGTGGATGACCTCACACTTTTCGTTATTTAGGGTCAACTGCAAATTTTCGCACCATACAGATATTTTATCTAAATCGTTTTTCAATTTGTTTTGATCTTCTGATGACTGTATTAGTCGACAAACGACAGCGCCATCTGCAAACAACCGAAGACGGCTGCTTAGATTGTCTCCCAAATCGTTTATATAGATAAGGAACAGCAAAGGGCCTATAACACTTATTTGGGGAACGCCAGAAATCACTTCTGTTTTAGTCGATGACTTTCCGTCAGTTACTACGAACTGTGACCTCTCTGACAGGAAATCGCAAATCCAGTCACATAACTGAGACGATATTCCATAAGCACGCAATTTTACTACGAGCCGCTTGTGTGGCACAGAGTCAAAAGCTTTCCGGAAATCCAGGAATACGGAATCGATCTGAAATCCCTTGTCAATAGCACTCAGCACTTCAAGTGAATAAAGAGCTAGTTGTGTTTCACAGGAACAGTGTTTTCTAAACCCATGTTGACTGTGTGTCAATAGACCGTTTCCTTCGAGGTAATTCATAATGTTCGAACACAATATACACTCCTGGAAATGGAAAAAAGAACACATTGACACCGGTGTGTCAGACCCACCATACTTGCTCCGGACACTGCGAGAGGGCTGTACAAGCAATGATCACACGCACGGCACAGCGGACACACCAGGAACCGCGGTGTTGGCCGTCGAATGGCGCTAGCTGCGCAGCATTTGTGCACCGCCACCGTCAGTGTCAGCCAGTTTGCCGTGGCATACGGAGCTCCATCGCAGTCTTTAACACTGGTAGCATGCCGCGACAGCGTGGACGTGAACCGTATGTGCAGTTGACGGACTTTGAGCGAGGGCGTATAGTGGGCATGCGGGAGGCCGGGTGGACGTACCGCCGAATTGCTCAACACGTGGGGCGTGAGGTCTCCACAGTACATCGATGTTGTCGCCAGTGGTCGGCGGAAGGTGCACGTGCCCGTCGACCTGGGACCGGACCGCAGCGACGCACGGATGCACGCCAAGACCGTAGGATCCTACGCAGTGCCGTAGGGGACCGCACCGCCACTTCCCAGCAAATTAGGGACACTGTTGCTCCTGGGGTATCGGCGAGGACCATTCGCAACCGTCTCCATGAAGCTGGGCTACGGTCCCGCACACCGTTAGGCCGTCTTCCGCTCACGCCCCTACATCGTGCAGTCCGCCTCCAGTGGTGTCGCGACAGGCGTGAATGGAGGGACGAATGGAGACGTGTCGTCTTCAGCGATGAGAGTCGCTTCTGCCTTGGTGCCAATGATGGTCGTATGCGTGTTTGGCGCCGTGCAGGTGAGCGCCACAATCAGGACTGCATACGACCAAGGCACACAGGGCCAACACCCGGCATCATGGTGTGGGGAGCGATCTCCTACACTGGCCGTACACCACTGGTGATCGTCGAGGGGACACTGAATAGTGCACGGTACATCCAAACCGTCATCGAACCCATCGTTCTACCATTCCTAGACCGGCAAGGGAACTTGCTGTTCCAACAGGACAATGCACGTCCGCATGTATCCCGTGCCACCCAACGTGCTCTAGAAGGTGTAAGTCAACTACCCTGGCCAGCAAGATCTCCGGATCTGTCCCCCATTGAGCATGTTAGGGACTGGATGAAGCGTCGTCTCACGCGGTCTGCACGTCCAGCACGAACGCTGGTCCAACTGAGGCGCCAGGTGGAAATGGCATGGCAAGCCGTTCCACAGGACTACATCCAGCATCTCTACGATCGTCTCCATGGGAGAATAGCAGCCTGCATTGCTGCGAAAGGTGGATGGATATACACTGTACTAGTGCCGACATTGTGCATGCTCTGTTGCCTGTGTCTATGTGCCTGTGGTTCTGTCAGTGTGATCATGTGATGTATCTGACCCCAGGAATGTGTCAATAAAGTTTCCCCTTCCTGGGACAATGAATTCACGGTGTTCTTATTTCAATTTCCAGGAGTGTATGTTCTAAAATCCTGCTGCATATTGACGTTTATGATATGAGCCTGTAATTTAGTGGATTACTCCTACTACCTTTCTTGAATATTGGTGTGACCTGCGCAACTTTCCAGTCTTTGGGTACGGATCTTTCGTCGAGCGAACGGTTGTATATGATTGTTAAGTACGGAGCTAATGCATCAGCATACTCGGAAAGGAACCTAACTGGTATACAGTCTGGACCAGAAGACTTGCTTTCGTTAAGTGATTTGAGTTGCTTCGCTACTCTGAAGATATTTACTTCTACGTTACTCACGTTGGCAGCTGTTCTCGATTCGAATTCTGGAATATTTACTTCGTCTTCTTTTGTGAAGGCATTTCGGAAGGCTGTGTTTAGTAAATCTGCTTTGGCAGCACTGTCTTCGATAGTATCTCCATTGTTATCGCGCAGAGAAGGCATTGATTGTTTCTTGCCGCTAACATACTTCACATACGACCAGACTCTCTTTGGATTTTCTGCCTGGTTTCGAGACAAAAGTTTCGTTGTGGAAACTGTTATAGGCGTCTCGCATTGAACTCCGAGCTACTCTTAGGGAATTCAGTATTCCGAAATCCACATTGTTAAGAATGTGCCGAGAATACCTAATTCAGGCGGTAACTCTTACCACGGACTACAGAGTGGCCAACGGCCTTTACGTAACACCCGAGAGCAGCGGCGTTTGCGTATAATTGTCAGTGCTAACAGACAAGCAACACTCCTTGAAATATCCGGTAAATGAATGTGGAACGTGCGACGAATGCATCCGTTAGAACAGTGCGGCGAAATTCGGCGTTAATGGGCTATGGCAGCAGACGACAGAGGCGAGCGCCTTTGCTAACAGCAGAACATCGCTAGCAGCACCTCTTCTGGGCTCGTGACCATATCGGTTGGACCCTAGACGACCGGAAAATCGTGGTCTGGTCAGATGAGTTCCGATTCCAATAGGTAAGAGATGATGTTGGGATTCGAGTGTGGCGCAGACCCCACGAAGCCACGGACCCAAGCTGTCAAAAAGGTACTGTGCAAGCTGGTAGAATCTACATAATTGTGTGGTCTGTTTACATGGAATGGAATGGGTTCTCTGGTCCAGTTGTATCGATAACTGACTGAAAATGATTATTTTCGACTGCTTGGAGACTATTTAGAGCTATTCATAAACTTCAATTTTCCAGGAAACGATAGAATTTTCATAGAAGACAATGCGCCATGTCACTGGGCCACAGCTGTTCACGATTGGTTTGAAGAACTTTCTGGACAGTTCGTGCGAATGATTTGGCCACCTAGGTCGCCCGACATGAATCGCATCAAGCATTTATGGAACATAATAGAGTGATCAGTTAGTGCACAATATACTGCACCTAAAACACGTTCTCAATTACAAACGGCTGTAGAGTCAGCATGGATTAATATTTCTGAACGATACCTCCAACAACTTATTGAGTCCATGACAGAATTACTCCGAGCATAAGGAGTGAAACTTCCCCTCTGTATGTAAAGAACGACAGTGCTGGAAAAACTATTACGTTATTTGATTTTCAAACAGCTGAGCAAAACTGAACGTACACAGACAGTTCTCTCTTTACATATTCTGATCATCACTAAACCGACACGCAATATTTTTAGCGCAACGCAATCTGACTTTCAATAATCCCTACAAAAGAATGACCCTGACTAACAATAACCTATACCTATCATGAATCACTTACCTCACAAAAATCTTCGTTACTCGAACTACCGCAACACAGCGAGCGCCGATACTGCCAGCTAAATAAAAGATTCGAACTACTGAAGGCACTAACTGCTGATAGGCATACTTAGCAAATGAAAGATTTTGTGAGAGAACAAACAATGTATTTACCTTAATAGTGTTCAAAAGTCACAACATATATATCAGTTCATGACATCCAGTCTTACAAATTTCCTCTTTCTGACGGACACACGTCCAGATCGTACGCTCATGGTAACCTCTCAATTCCAACTGCCCAACGCTACGCACTGTTCACATCCAACTGCCCAACGCTACACTAGCGAATACAATGAGTCCAACCAGCCAGAGACTGCACACAGTGCAGTCAGCGATTTTAATAAAACCTAAACAGCCTACTTACATAGAAAAACCTAAACAACCTACTTCCAGGAGTTCCGACACGATATTGGGAAGGATCTCATGACTTTCGTCACATGAATGTAACATAATGCTATCATCAAGCGCTTAACAAGGCATCGTCCCATAAGAGGTGAATCGCCGTTGCCTGCCTCTGACTTTTAAAACTACTTAACCAGCCATATGTAAGGCTATCTGGAATATAACATGGATTCTAGACCACAATGCAACTCGGCATTTTGTAGCAAATAGTGAAAGCAGATTAGACACTCATTATAGTCAGTTTAGATTATTTTTATATGTCACCCTTTTCCCACTATTACCCCGCCACCAGACGTCACCAAAACTCTCACCAATCTGTGAAAAATCCCCAGAAAATTATGTATATCTGTCTAATATCGTTACATTCTATTATTTTTCATATGTCTATCATCCTATCCGCAATCCAAGCCTAGGGGTGACAGGTATACCTTAACCGCAGTGTTTTTCCAGATGACAAGCGATATGTGTACCAAGTTTGATTGATACTGCTTCATGCATTCCACAGTTACGCTTTACATGTCACGTCCTTTCATACTTGTACCTCACGTTGGTCCCTAATGGAAAATGGTCATCAGCGCCGGCGCTACTAGCCAAGAAATCTGTGGATTCGACAGCAATAATTTATTAGGCTGGTGTAAACGTTAGCAGTGTTTTCGTTTTGCGTTTTCGTATTCCGGCTGCTATGGGTTTATTTAGCGAGTGTCATTTTTTACTTGTTGTTCATTGTTGCTGTTTGAGTTTACATACTGTCATTCAGTCATCTGGAGATAGTGGAGCTCTGGACGCTAGAAAATGGAGTGCCAAGTGGAGAAATCCCAACATTTCCGGCATATTCTTCTATTTAATTTCAATAGAGGGGTGACAGCCGTGGAAACAGCCAGAAACGTTTGCACAGTGTATGGGGATAATGCCATTGGGCAGAGCACGGTAAGAAAATGATTTCTCATTTTAAGGAGGATCGTTTGACATTAGTGACCTTCCACGTTCAGGAAAACTTTAGGGGGTTTGATGAAGATCGTTTAAAATCATTAATCCACAATGACCCACGTCATTGTACTTGTGAACTGGAAAATGTGCTGAACTGTGATCATTCCACCATCGTGCGACATTTACATGCAGCGGGGCAACGGGAAAGGTTCAAAAAGCGGGTGTGTGGGTACCACAAGCTCTAAGCCAAAACCACAAATATTAGCTGGTTGCCATAGGTGCATCTCTGCTTGCTCGTCCTCAACTGGATCGTGAACAACACCGACCATTCCTATCTGGTGACGAGAAATGGTTTCTTTATATTAACACACGGAAAAGAAAGGAACAGTTGAGCCCAAACAAAGCAGCAACTCCCTGCACACAGATCTGCGCGCATCCACAAAAGATAAGGTTATGCATCTGGTGGAACAGCTACGGTGTGGTTCACTACGAATTGTATCCCCGAGGTGTAACCATCAGTGATGACATTTGTTGTCAACAACTAAGACGTCTAGCACACGCAGTGCAAGAAACAAGAGCAGGAAGACTGCGTGAAGTGATGCTACTTTACGATAAGGACCGCCCGCATTCTGCTAGACTGACAAAAAACTATGCAGCAGTTGGACTGGGAAGTCATTCTGCATCAACTTTATTCACCTAATCTTGCGCTCTCAGATTTTCTTTTTTTCCGCTCTCTATCGTACAACCTTCAGCGATCTTTCTTTCCGGACGAAAACGTTCGCCGAACATGGTTCGACGAGTGCTTCGCCTTATGTTTATTAAACCTATGAAAAAACGCCACGAACTTACGCACAAACCTAATAGTTATTTTCGACTATTGTAACATGTTTTAGTAGGTCACTTTTTTATCTGTTTGTCTGTTCGGTGCAAATTTTGCAGTTGATTTCAAACTAACTTCTCGATGAGCAAGAGACCTGAAACTCTCGACATAGCTCAAAACTGGATGACAATACAAATTTAACATGCTTTAGTGTCCGTCGTGTGGCGGATGGGACCTCGTTTTTCTGTTTGTTCGGTACAAATTTTGCAATTGATTTCAAACTAACTTTCCGAGAGCTAGAGACTTGACAGTTTCCACATAGGTCAGAACTGGATGACAATACGATACCAATGCGCTTCATGTCTGCTGTGTGGCGGTGGGTATTTGTTTGCCACATCTAAAAAAAATTGTTCAAATGGCTCTGAGCACTATGGGACTTAACATCTTAGGTCATCAGTCCCCTAGAACTTAGAACTACTTAAACCTAACAAACCTAAGGACATCACACACATCCATGCCCGAGGCAGGATTCGAACCTGCGACCGTAGCGGTCCCGCGGTTCCGGACTGCAGCGCCTAGAATCGCATGACCACCGCGGCCGGCTTGCCACATCTGGTCGCTTTCTTATCTGTTCGGTACGTATTTTGCAAGTAATTTCAAACTAACTTCCGGATGAGCTATAGACTTGAAACTTCCAATGTAGCTTAGAACTGGATCATATCGCAATATTAAAACTCTTTCTTGTCGCCGCGCGGGGTAGCCGCGCGGTCTTAGGCGCCTTGTCACGGTCCGCGCGGCTCCCCCCGCCGGAAGTTCGAGTCCTCCCTCGGGCATGAGTGTGTGGGTTGTCCTTAGTCTAAGTTTTTTAAGTTAGATTAAGTAGTGCGTAAGCTTAAATCCAATGACCTCAGCAGTTTGGTCCCATAAGACCTTACCACAAGTTTCCAAGTTTTGCTTTCATGTCTGGTGTGTGGCGGAAAGTATGTTGTATTTTGTGTCTTCCCGATGAGCTAGAGAACTGAAACTTCCAAAATATCTAAGAACTGGATGACAGTGCAATACAAACTTGAATTCTTGTGTACTGTGTGGCAGAGGGTACTTTTTGTACCGATGCTCTTTACCTCTTTTGTCCCAGTTGCGAATGTTTCGCAGTAAGGACGACTGCTGAAAGACTAATTATTTCCTTCACAGTCTATTCACGGGATATTCGAAGGAAAAAGAAATATGTTGGTTGACTCAGGTGAAGAGAAACTGAAATAAATCTGAAATTTACCACATTCTCTGTTGTAATCTCTCAAAATGTTTTAAATCGATTGAAAAATTTCGCACACAAAACTAAAAACAGAAAATAGTTATTTAAATAAAAAACTTTTTAATACAAGACGTTTTTAAAACGGACTAGAAAGTATAAAATAATTTCTCCTAGACCCATACAGATTCCTAACACCATAAAGGTAGCCCTTAAAATTTGTGCTTGTGAATCTTTACTTAGTTATGAGAATTTGTAAAATTTAATAGTTATGAGAACTTATAAAATTTAAAACTAAAAACGTAGCGAGCATGCAGTAGACAACAGTAAGGAGTGTAGGGAGAAGATAGCATTAGGAAAACTTGTACAACAGTTCATATCATTTGCAGTGCAGTAAAATTGTTAATCGCTTAGGTGAACTATTTATCCTCCAATTATTTATTGAACATGCTCCACATTTTTTGTTTTAAATTTTACAAGTATGGTCATAGCTATTAAAAAGTCATAGTCACACATTTTCAGGACTTCATGTATGGGCTTAGAAATTTGTATGGGACTAGCAGAAATCATTTTAGTTTTTTAGTCTACTTTAAAAACGTATTATATTAAAAAGTTTTTTATTTAAATAATTATAAACGTGTTGATGTCTTCAGATCCACTCCTCACACTTACGGGTAATGGGGTCTCATATACCAAGACCATATTTTTTCAGATAATAAGTCGTATGCGTACGAAGTTTATGTTTCCCGCGCACGCACACACACACACACACACACACACAAAAATTACAAATTAATAGTCCCCCTCTGCGTTTTACTGTCTCTATGTGAATCCTAATACCAGAAACTACTGCAGCGATTTTGGTACAGTTTTCACTAACAGATGGACAGATTCACAAGAAAGGTCGTCATCTGTTCCATATTTCATTGGCGTTTGGAGTCACACCTCGTGGCAATGAGATGATTTATGAGATGTTCACCTGTACAGGTGGCGGGAAAAGCAGTAGAGCGAAAAGCCGCCGCAAATACAGAGACCAGTGAAGCTCAACTAGACCTGCAGGCTCGGCTAGTATCAGCATTTATGTTCAAGCATGCATTTCTCGGAGTGAGTCCTTGTTTTCTTCCAAGCTTTGTCTCTCTTCACAGGCAATCTGCGAGGAGCGTTCAACAAGTAATGCAACATTTTTTTCTCGGCCAGTTTCGGTTGAAAAAAATGCGGGATTTCTTGCAGGACATCATGGAATATTGTCGTTTCAGCCTCTATATTCCCATGAAGTTTCAATAGGTAGTGGCGCTATACGTAATCTTCAAAATGCGTTTCAAGCTGAGAGCTGTCATTGAGTTTCTTTTGCTGGAAACCCATAGCATCGCAGATATTCATATGCACTTGCAGAATGTCTACAGCACGGTGAGTCATTGAGCGAGGCTTCCGTCATCACCACAACGAGGTCGTACAAAACTGTGCGACCTCTCGCATGCCGACCGGCCGCACAAAGCTGTGACACCTGCAATGTTGGAACATGCGAACACTCTCATTCTAGGTGATCGATGGATCACAGTCAAACACCTCGCTGCTTAGCTGGAAGTCTCTGTTGGTAATGCTAACACACTCGTCCTCCAGTTGGGATACTCAATGGTGTGTGCCCGCCAAGTTCCTCGCCGCCTAACATAAGACCACAAAGAGGAACGAAGGACCATATGTGCGCAATTGCTTGCACGTTACGAAGTTGTTCGTGACAGTTTTTCGCCAAACAATCGCTTCGTGCCGGAAACAAAAAGACAATCCATGTACTGGCGCCACACCACTCCACCATCTGTTTGGGCCAACGAAGGATGCACTCTGCGGCAAGTAGTAGTTGGATGATTGGAAGGTTATGACGAAGCAAGATGTCTCCGACGTCGATAAGTTGAATACCTTAAGGTCATACATCACAGGAAAACGTAAATGACAAAAGGTTTACATATAAAATTGAAGTGAATGACATGACCAGCAAATTATTTTCGCAATTTTACGTTTTACGGTAAAAGTATGGACTTTTATTTTTCAGTGTCGAATATTGTTCATTTTCTTGCCCTGAAGAGACAAAGAAGCTGGAACACCTGCCTCATACCGTGTAAGGCCCCCGCAAGCACGTAGAGGTGCCGCAATACGACGTGGCATGGACTCGACTAATATCTGAAGTAGTGTTGCACGGAATTGACAACATGAATCCTGCAGGACTGTTCATAGATCCGTAAGAGTACGAGAGAGCGGAGATATCTTCTGAAAAGCACGTTGCAGAGCATCCTAAGATATGCTCAATAATGCTGGTGGCCAGCGGAAGTGTTTAAACTGAGAAGAGTGTTCCTGGAGCCACTCTGTAGCAATTCTGGGCGAGTGGGATGTCGCTTTGTCCTGCTGGAATTGCCCATGTCCGTCGGAATGCAGAATGGACATGAGTGGATACAGCTGATCAGACAGGATGCTTACGTACGTGTCAGCTGTCAGAATCGTATCTAGACGTATCAGGGGTCTCATATCACTCCACCTGCACACGCCCCACACCATTACAGAGTATCCACCAGATTGAACAGTCCCCTGCTGACATGCAGGGTTCACGGATTCATGAGGTTGTGTCCATACCCGTACACATCCATCCACACGATACAATCTGAAACGATACTCGTCCGATCAGGTAAAATGATTCCAGTCATCAACAGTCCGATGTTGGTGCTGACGGGCCCAGGCGAGGCATAAAGGTTTGTGTCGTGCAGTCATCAAGGCTACACGTGTGGGCCTTCAGCTCCGAAAGCTCATATCAATGATATTTCGTTGAATGGTTCGCACGCTGACACTTGTTGATGGCCCAGCTTTGAAATCTGCAGCAATTTTCAGATGGGTTGCACTTCCGTCACATTGAAGGATTCTGTTCAGTCATCGTTGGTCCCGTTCTTGCAGGATCTTTTTCTGGCCACTGCGATGCCGCAGATTTGATGTTTTATCAGATTCCTGATATTCACAGTACATTCATGAAATGCTCGGGAAAATCCCTACTTCATGGCTACCTCGGATATGCTCTGCCCCATTGCTCGTGCCCCGACTATAACACAACGTTCAAACTCACTTAAATCTTGATAACCTGCCATTGTAGCAGCAGTAACCGATCTAACAACTGCGCCAGACATTTGTTGTCTTACATAGGCGTTGCCGACTGAAGCGCCTTATTCTACCTGTTTACATACCCCTGTATTTGAACACGCATGCCTGTACCAGTTTCCTTGGCGTTTCAGTGTTATAATCCCCGATACATCAAATAATTATTGACAGTGATTCCAGACCAAAAGAACTGGCATTCTGTGTATTTATTCTAATTAAAGTAGAATCACTTATCATATTAAATCATTGATTAACAAAAAGTGAAGCAATCAGAAGACGTAACCAGATATCACTGTAATTTCGTGCACGTAGTCATCATCGGAGGGCACGCAACTCTGTGTCACAGATAGAACAGCCCCCAGAGTGCATTAGTGTTGTTACCAGGCTGGAAGGGTATACAAGGGGTGACAACAGGGTCAGATATCAAGTGATCACTGTGAAGGGCACTGAGCTGCCGTGTACTCATATGAGACAGCGTTGTTTGCACCTGTCAGGGTTGGAAAGGAGCCTCATTGGGGGTCGTCGTTTGGCCAGCTGGTGGAATCGTGGAGTATCTAGACTTCTGGGGCGTTTATATGAGACAGTGGCCGATGTTGGGCTGCATGGCAACGTGAGGGCAGGTATACACGTCGCCAGGTTTCCAGCTGACCATCTCTGTCCACCCCTAAGGAGGATCACCTTATGTGTACCAGTATCATCTACACCCCTTCACATCTGTGCCTGCCATCTGATAACAAGTAGCGGACACCCGCAACATTCTGTGTTTTAACACATCATTGGTTGGAAATTAGAGACAGACAGACGTCCCATGCGTAGGTTGCCACTCACACCACAACCCAAGTGGCTGCGTTTGGTGTAGCGGCGCGATCGGCAAGCAAAGACTGCCGACGAAATGCGTCGCATTATGTTCAGTGGTGAATCGCAGTTTTGCACTATCCCGACTGACCATCGCCGGCAAACATGGCGATTACATAGGGAAACGTCCCGTTCTTCCAGTGTTTTAGAGAGGCACAGCGATGTTACTCCTGGTGTCAAGATGTCGGAAGCCATCGGATATGACTTCAGGTCATGGCTGCTAGTGACTGAGGGAAATCTGACAGCACAACAGTACGTCATGGACGTCCTGCGTCCTCACGTGTTACCTCTCATGTGATAGTACCATGGTGTCATTTTTCAAGAGGATAACGCTCGTCCACATACGGCACATGTGGCTGTGAACTGTCTGCGTGATGCTGAATTACTACCGTGGTCTGCAGGATCCCCAGATCTGTCTTCCAATAGAACACGTGTGAAACCAACTCGAACGGCAGTTGTGCCCTAGTGCCAGTGTCCACGACATCAAGGACAAGTTACTAAAGCTTGCCTCAGGAGAGGCACAT
Source organism: Schistocerca cancellata (assembly GCF_023864275.1). Classification (NCBI taxonomy): domain Eukaryota; kingdom Metazoa; phylum Arthropoda; class Insecta; order Orthoptera; family Acrididae; genus Schistocerca; species Schistocerca cancellata. Next base: position 242,877,279 of record NC_064630.1, read on the forward strand.
TTCACAACTGGATCAATGCATACATCCAGATCAGAGGGGCTACAACATCATATTGATAAGTGGGCTCATATTGCCAAGCTCTTGGCAAATTTGATTCGATAACATAATCACTGAAATAACATCACACATCTTCTTATCTAAATCTACATCTACATCTACTTGGACACTCACTTTGAAACCTCCCCTTAGAAAAAATTATGAATTACTGTGCTGATAAACCCCTTACGTTATTTGATTTTTAAACAGCTGAGTAAAACTGAACGTACTCAGACATTTCTCTCTTTACTTATTCTGATCATCACTAAACAGCCACATAATATTTTTAGCGCAACGCAATCTGACTTTCAATAATCCCTACAAAAGAATGACACTGACTAACAATAACCTATACCTTTCATGAATCACTTACCTCACAAAAATCTTTGTTACTCGAACTACTGCCATACAGCGAGCGCCAATACTGCCAGCTAAAAAAAGCTTCTAACTACTGAAGGCACTAACTACTAATAGACATAGCTAGCAAATGAAAGATTTTGATAGAGAACAAACAATGTATTTACCTTAATAATATTCAAAAGTCATCACATATATATCAGTTCATGATATACAATATTACAAATTTACTCTTTCTGACGGACACACGACCAGATCGTCCGCTCTTAAAACTCCATCTCTCGCCACATCCACCACTGCTGGCGACTCACCTCCAACTGCGCAACGCAACGCGCTGTTCACATCCAACTGCCCAACACTACAATAGCAAGTATTCCAACAATGCCAACCAGCCACAGACTGCACACAGCACAGCCAGTGATTTTCATACAGAGTGCTACGTGGCGTTACCAACATAAAAATCTAAACAGCCTACTTACAATATGTTGAAAAATCGTGCTGCATATTGATGTTAACGATATGGGCCTGTAACTTAGTGGATTATTTCTACTACCTTTCTTAAATATTGGTGTGACCTCTCACCTTTGCAACTTTCCAGTCTTTGGGTACGGATCTTTCGTTTAGCGAGCTGTTGTGATGATTGTTAAGTATGAAGCTATTGTATCAGCTTACTCTCAAAGGCCCCCCCATGAACCATGGACCTTGCCGTTGGTGGGGAGGCTTGCGTGCCTCGGTGATACAGATGGCCGTACCGTAGGTGCAACCACAACGGAGGGGTATCTGTTGAGAGGCCAGACAAACATGTGGTTCCTGAAGAGGGGCAGCAGCCTTTTCAGTAGTTGCAGGGGCAACAGTCTGGATGATTGACTGATCTGGCCTTGTAACATTAACCAAAACGGCCTTGCTGTGCTGGTACTGCGAACGGCTGAAAGCAAGGGGAAACTACGGCCGTAATTTTTCCCGAGGACATGCAGCTCTACTGTATGATTAAATGATGATGGCGTCCTCTTGGGTAAAATATTCCGGAGGTAAAATAGTCCCCCATTCGGATCTCCGGGCGGGGACTACTCAGGAGGACGTCGTTATCAGGAGAAAGAAAACTGGCGTTCTACGGATCGGAGCGTGGAATGTCAGATCACTTAATCGGGCAGGTAGGTTAGAAAATTTAAAAAGGGAAATGGATAGGTTAAAGTTAGATATAGTGGGAATTAGTGAAGTTCGGTGGCAGGAGGAACAAGACTTTTGGTCAGGTGATTACAGGGTTATAAATACAAAATCAAATAGGGGTAATGCAGGAGTAGGTTTAATAATGAATAAAAAAATAGGAGTGCGGGTTAGCTACTACAAACAGCATAGTGAACGCATTATGGTAGCCAAGATAGACACAAAGCCCATGCCTACTACAGTAGTACAAGTTTATATGCCAACTACCTCTGCAGACGATGAAGAAATAGATGAAATGTATGACGAGATAAAAGAAATTATTCAGGTAGTGAAGGGAGACGAAAATTTAATAGTGATGGGTGACTGGAATTCGTCAGTAGGAAAAGGGAGAGAAGGAAACATAGTAGGTGAATATGGATTGGGGGGAAGGAATGAAAGAGGAAGCCGCCTTGTAGAATTTTGCACAGAGCATAACTTAATCATAGCCAACACTTGGTTCAAGAATCATAAAAGAAGGCTGTATACCTGGAAGAATCCTGGAGATACTAAAAGGTATCAGATAGATTATATAATGGTAAGACAGAGATTTAGGAACCAGGTTTTAAATTGTAAGACATTTCCAGGGGCAGATGTGGATTCTGACCACAATCTATTGGTTATGAACTGCAGATTGAAACTGAAGAAACTGCAAAAAGGTGGGAATTTAAGGAGATGGGACCTGGATAAACTGAAAGAACCAGAGGTTGTAGCGAGTTTCAGGGAGAGCATTAGGGAACAATTGACAGGAATGGGGGAAAGAAATACAGTAGAAGAAGAATGGGTAGCTCTGAGGGATGAAGTGGTGAAGGCAGCAGACGATCAAGTAGGTAAAAAGACGAGGGCTAATAGAAATCCTTGGGTAACAAAAGAAATATTGAATTTAATTGATGAAAGGAGAAAATATAAAAATGCAGTAAATGAAGCAGGCAAAAAGGAATACAAACGTCTCAAAAATGATATCGACAGGAAGTGCAAAATGGCTAAGCAGGGATGGCTAGAGGACAATATGCAAGGATGTAGAGGCTTGTCTCACTAGGGGTAAGATAGATACTGCCTACAGGAAAATTAAAGAGACCTTTGGAGAGAACAGAACCACTTGTATGAATATCAAGAGCTCAGATGGCAACCCAGTTCTAAGCTTTAGGGAAGGCAGAAAGGTGGAAGGAGTATATAGAGGGTTTATACAAGGGCGATGTACTTGAGGACAATATTATGGAAATGGAAGAGGATGTAGATGAAGACGAAATGGGAGATAAGATACTGCGTGAAGAGTTTGACAGAGCACTGAAAGACCTGAGTCGAAACAAGGCCCCGGGAGTAGACAACATTCCATTTGAACTACTGATGGCCTCGGGAGAGCCAGTCATGAAAAAACTCTACCATCTGGTGAGCACGATGTATGAGACAGGCGAAATACCCTCAGACTTCAAGAAGAATATAATAATTCCAATCCCAAAGAAAGCAGGTGTTGACAGATGTGAACATTACCGAACTATCAGTTTAATAAGTCACAGCTGCAAAATACTTACGCGAATTCTTTACAGACGAATGGAAAAACTGGTAGAAGCCGACCTCGGGGAAGATCAGTTTGGATTCCGTAGAAATGTTGGAACACGTGAGGCAATACTGACCTTACGACTTATCTTAGAAGAAAGATTAAGAAAAGGCAGCATTTGTAGACTTAGAGAAAGCTTTTGACAATGTTAACTGGAATACCCTCTTTCAAATTCTGAAGGTGGCAGGGGTAAAATACAGGGAGCGAAAGGCTATTTACAGTTTGTACAGAAACCAGATGGCAGTTATAAGAGTCGAGGGGCATGAAAGGGAAGTAGTGGTTGGGAAAGGAGTAAGACAGGGTTGTAGCCTCTCCCCGATGTTATTCAATCTGTATATTGAGCAAGCAGTAAAGGAAACAAAAGAAAAATTCGGAGTAGGTATTAAAATTCATGGAGAAGAAGTAAAAACTTTGAGGTTCGCCGATGACATTGTAATTCTGTCAGAGACAGCAAAGGACTTGGAAGAGCAGTTGAACGGAATGGACAGTGTCTTGAAAGGAGGATATAAGATGAACATCAACAAAAGCAAAACGAGGATAATGGAATGTAGTCAAATTAAGTCGGGTGATGCTGAGGGAATTAGATTAGGAAATGAGACACTTAAAGTAGTAAAGGAGTTTTGCTATTTAGGGAGTAAAATAACCGATGATGGTCGAAGTAGAGAGGATATAAAATGTAGACTGGCAATGGCAAGGAAAGCGTTTCTCAAGAAGAGGAATTTGTTAACATCGAGCATAGATTTAGGTGTCAGGAAGTCGTTTCTGAAAGTATTTGTATGGAGTGTAGCCATGTATGGAAGTGAAACATGGATGATACATAGTTTGGACAAGAAGAGAATAGAAGCTTTCGAAATGTGGTGCTACAGAAGAATGCTGAAGATAAGGTGGGTAGAACACGTAACTAATGAGGAGGTATTGAATAGGATTGGGGAGAAGAGAAGTTTGTGGCACAACTTGACTAGAAGAAGGGATCGGATGGTAGGACATGTTTTGAGGCATCAAGGGATCACAAATTTAGCATTGGAGGGCAGTGTGGAGGGTAAAAATCGTAGAGGGAGACCAAGAGATGAATACACTAAGCAGATTCAGAAGGATGTAGGTTGCAGTAGATACTGGGAAATGAAGAAGCTTGCACAGGATAGAGTAGCATGGAGAGCTGCATCAAACCAGTCTCAGGACTGAAGACCACAACAACAACAACTCTCAAAGGAACCTGATTGTCATTCAGGCTGGACCGGACGACTTGTTTTTATTAAGTGATTTAAGGTGCTTCACTACTCCGAGGATATCCACTTCTAAGTTACTCATGGTGGCAGCTGTTCTTGATTCCAGTTCCGGAATATTTACTTCATCTTCTTTGGTGATGGAATTTCGGAAATCGTGAAGTTTGATTTCGTTTCCTCCTTCCCTTCTGAGTGTTCCACTTCTTTTGTCAGGCAGTGTATATTCACAGAACGCTAGCTTGACAGCGTCGAATGTGAAAATTGAGTGAGTGCTAAGTTCAGCGTCTCAGTGACCGCGCGTGGACGTGACACGGTCACCAATTGAACTCACTTGAGTCCTGCAGTGAGTCTGCTACTGAAGACAGTCGCAGTTGCTGTTGTTTCTGTTCCTCGGCGGCTGGACAGGTCTGTGTAAACATAGGCGCGCAGCAACCGCTCCGCCGTGGCCGTAACTCTGCCACTACCACGCGTGCCCCCTCCGTCATCCTACCACACCGCAAAATGCGGAGGCAAACGGCGAAGCAAGCACAGAGGCTGTTTACCCATGTGGCACATGCAGCACATGCTACGGGTCTCGCAGTAGCATGACCAGTTTTTCGGGGTAAATTAACAGTAAACATTTTTGAACTGAAAATTGGGGTTTTTAAATGGAAAATGATCATAGTAATACGGTTTGGTACTGTATGCACAAGACTGTTCAGCACTGGAAATGGGTTGACTGTGCCGAAAAAAATTCATTCAGTGCGTCCGCTGGGACCTGAAAAACAGTTTCTTATTTTTGCCTTTCCACCAGCCGAGCTATGGAGATCCTTCCACAGAATCGCGGGCGTCGTATAGCTGCATACAAAGGAACGAGCGTAGCTGATTTTGGCATTGCGAAAGCACTGTTGTATGCGGATTCGCAACTTTCTGTATTCTCCGTGGCGTTCCGATTTCGGATTTGCCTTGAAACGTCTGACTAATACCGCCCGCAAGAACACCGAGACTACATAACTTACGACGATAAGGGAAGAAAAGTGTTGTATGTTGAGTAATGAGCTTGAACTGATGAAAGAAACATTACAGATCGAAAATATTAAATAACAGGAATTGAAGAATTTACACTGTGAAGAGTACAAAACGTAGGAGTAGTCCCACCCGGAGACTTGATGAAACACTTAATGATCTTAAACAAGATTCAGAAAAACTGAAACGTCACTGGGAATCTCAGCTACCAGAAGAGAAAGCTCTAAATACTGACTTAACATCGAGGACTGTAAAAAACAGAGTCGACTTTCATCACTAAAAGTTGAGTTTAAGGTTTGTAACACAGAAAGTGAGAAAATCATCAGTGATGATAACATAGAAAAGTCTGCATTGAGATGCAAACACAGCAAAAATATTGACATGGACGAAAAATTAATAGAAGAGATAGAAAGCAATCACTGTCTGGAAAAACGTGCTCTTGAGTAACAGTTGAAAGGTGGCTACACTGAGTCACAGCGCCAGAGGTTGTGCCAAAGAGTATTATTCAGCCGCCTCCACTGGCAGTTCTTGTCGAGAAGTCATGGTGGAGAGTGCTTATTGAGAAGTGGGCAGTAGGAGTTCTGATGTAGCCGTGACTAGTTGTGAGCATGTTGTATGTAGTTGTTCTGACGGGCTAGACAGCCGATGCTATTCGATTGCGGAAGTTGTAATGATCAGAGTGTATGTTTCGTCAATATATATGAAGGTAAAAAAAAAAAGAACATCCATCTCTCTGAAGCGTTAGATTCAGGGTGAAAAACTGAAATGAAAAATGGTTTAATCTTACGACGCCGTAGAGTACGAAGAAAAATTTTAGAACGAAACTGTGATCCATTATCTGATATAACCTTATCAACATGACCCACTTCTTTAAGAAAATGTTTGATGAAAGCATTAGATACTGAACGAGCTGTTGCTTTGCGTAAAGGTGTAAAACACACATATTTTGATGTCAATTCCACTGCTACCAAAATGTACGCAAAACCATTAGTAGAACGAACCACTGGACCGAACAAATCGACTGCAGCCATCTCCTTTAATTTCGCTGGAATGATAGGAAACAATGGTGCTCTGTGAGAAATAGTTGGCGGCTTAGCTTTTTGACATAATTTGCATTTGGCAATAACAGATCGAATACGTCTCTCCATATTACTGAAATAGCAATTTTCTCGTAATTTATGAAAGCATTTTCTGGGACCAAAGTGTGCATAACTGAAATGTGTGTACCAAATCAATTTATTAACCCATTCATCAGGAATGCAAACTAACCAAACAGAGTTGTCGATCGATTTTCGTTTAAAAAGAATATCATTGCGAACTAAATAATACTGTCTAATCGCTACCCTTTCCTTTCTCCTCCACTTCTCCTTAATGTCCTTCCAGATTGGATCCTTATTTTGCTCCTTAGCGATGTCCTGGAGCGAAGACAAAATAAAATTTTCAAACGCAACACCTTGAATATACATCAAACAATAATTGTTTTCTTTACAATCCTCTTCAGCACTTTGTTTCAAACCCATCGGTGCACGTGATAAAGCATTAACAATAATATTTGAAGAACCCTGTATGTAAACAATACTAAAGTCAAATTCCTGTAGATACAGCGCCCATCGTGACAATCTTCCATGAGTTAATTTTGTTGACATAAGAAATTCCAGAGCTCGATGATCGTTGTAAACCTTAGTATTTCTGCCATACAAAAATATGCGAAATTTTGTGAAAGCCCAAACAACAGCCAAGGCTTCAAGTTCCGTAATCGAATAATTCTTTCCGGATTTAGAGAGAACTCGACTTCCAAATGCAATAGTTTTCTGTACTACAACGCCGTTTTCTTCTATCTCTTGACATAAGTGTGCACCTAGGCCTTTGTATGATGAGTCCATCGCCAAACAAAAATCTTTAGATAAATCCGGATGTGAAAGAAGTGGAGCAGCAACTAAAGCATCACGAAGTTGTTCAAATTCTGATTGAGCTTCCTCATCCCAACACCAATTAGAATTCTTTCCAGATGGTTCACATAAACGAGGTGTGGTCAAATCGTCCAATTTAACAAAGCGCCTAAGAAAATTACAGATACCAAGGAAACTACGAACATCACGTTTTGTAGTAGGAACAGCATAATTACGAATAGCGTCTAGTTTTTCTGGATCAGGAAGAATACCTTCTGTAGAAATAATATGACCAAGAAATTTCACCTGAGAACGACCAAATTCAGATTTTTTCAAGTTCACTGTAATGCCAACTCTTGCAAAAATACGTAATAATGAATCCAAAATTTTGTTATGCTCACTCCAAGAACGTTTAGCAATAAGAATATCGTCAACATATGAAGTAATATTGTCACGAAGATAAACAGGTAAAATTTCGTTTAAACTACGAATGAATGCTGCTGAAGATACAGTAAGTCGAAACGGTAATTTCTGAAATTGATAACAGTTACCAAAGGCTAAAAAGGCAGCGTATTTTCTACAATCAGGGTGGAGTTCTATTTGCCAAAAACTTGCGCGCATATCAATCGTGGATAAAACTTTAATTCCATGGAAATGTTGAAGAAGTTCATCTAAATTTTGTGGACGGTCAGTTTCAGGAATGATGATATTATTTATCTGTCTGGAATCCAGAACCAAACGAATTGACCCATCCTTTTTAAGAACGACGTGTAATGGGCTGGTATAAGGACTGACTGCTGGCTCAATAATGCCTTGATCTAACATGTATTGAATTTCACTCTTAACCTTGTCTCTGTAAGCCACAGGAATAGCGTACGTTTTCCCCCGAAATGGTGTGTGTTCTTTTACTTTAAATAAATATTGTAAGCCTTGTATAGTTCCTGTGTGATGGCTAAATACTGTAGCATGTGAAGTCAAAATTTGGTGCAGTTCTTCTCTTGCAACGTCATCTGGCACTTCGGCTTTCTTAACCTTTTCATTAATTAATTCTTCGCTATTAATTATATCATCCATCGCGTCTCTGTATCTATTGTCATTGTCATGAATGAACACATTGTCGTCATAATACTCAGCGAAAACATCAGAAGTAAGAAGCCTTAAACATTTTGTGTCTGATTCAGATTTTGTTAAACACTCGAAAAATTTCAAACTTTTCGGCATTCCGGCAACAGTCAAATTCACACTTCCTTCTTTAAAGTTTAAAATTGCCTTATGTGCGTTTAGAAACTCCATACCTAATATAATTTGTGTACTGAGTAATGGAACAATAATAAAATTAGCAGAAAATTCGTATCCTTGACAAATAAATTTTAAGTTGATCTGTTGTTTGACTTCTACACTTTTTCCAGAAATAGCGCCTCGAATTGTAGTTTTAGAAACAGGTAACACAGGACAAGCAATAGTTCTTACACATATACGAAAAACTGATTCACTAATGACATTCAATGGGCTCCCAGAATCTAAAACTGCAGTGAACGTATTCTTACCCACACCTACTTCAATAACAGGATGTAAAAATGCGTCTACATTATGTTCCTTTTCGTCTAGCAAAATGTCTCTCATGTCTTCCAGGCGTACGTAGGGTAAAGTCGTAGTGTCATTACTTTCTGAACCGTCTATATTGCTGCCAGAAGCCGAAGCAACAAGTCATTGTCGATTGTTCGCGTCACGTCTTTGATTATTCCCGTCATTTCGCGGATCAATTTCTACTATTTGCACTTGTCTCTCTGAATTTCTGTCACGCGTAAGATGCCAATTAGGTCCCTCCTGTCTGTTACATGTAAATTCTTGGTTGTGTCTGTTATTAAAATTTCTGTTTTCCTGGCTATCTGCACGACTACTTCTTGTGTAGTTTCGACTGTCACTTCTGAAATTATTGTTATATCTACTACCCTGGTTATTTCTGTAGTAAGAATTCCTATTGTTGTATGAATAATTTCTGTCTTGATGATACCGATTACTGTTTCCGTATGATTGATCATTCCGGTAGGAGTTTCCGTTATTATAACTGTCTGTGTAATTTCTGTTAGAACGTCTGTTATTGTCATAAGGCTGATATCTATTATCCTGACTGTTTCGTCTGTCATTCTCAAAATTACCCATATAACGTCCGTTCCGATCATTATCCCTTCTCTCTGAAAATCTATTGTGATAACTGTTACTGAAAAAATTACAAGAAGTCCCGTCGTCGTTGTCATACTCAAGTTCTTGTAGCAACGTCTTAAAAGTCTCAATGCAGTCTTTACATCTTCCGGCTAAAGCAATTTGTCTTATGGATTGTGGCAGCTTAGTTAAACAAATGCGAATTAATTCAGTCGGGCTATAAGGGTTGGACAGAAATTGATTCTTTCGAATCATGTCTTCAAAGTATTCTGCCGGCGTGCGGAACTCAGACTGTTTAAAATTACGCTGCATAATAAGACTATGTTTGACTCTGTCTTGCGTGTTTTCGGACCAATATGCCGATAGAAATGCATGATAAAAATAGTTTAGATTATTACAATCTCTAATAAGTGCACGCATGCGCGTCGCCGGTTCGTTTTCTAAATATCCACACATAAATTCCAGTTTGTGACGTACAGAAATTGATCTAACCATGAACATGGATGTATGTCGTTCTTAGAATTGCGGAAGATCTTAAATTTCCGAAAAGTTAAGAAGTGTTTATAGTCAAAGTTTTCTCCTTGTGGCGACAAAGACCTACCGCGTCTGTCCCAGTCCCAATGTCGATTATTGTCAAGTTCGCGCGCCTGGCGCTCTCTTGTTGCTTCTCGTAAATGAAATAAATTACTTTCTTCAAACCCCTCTGCTATCTGTGATTCTAAATTTCTTCTGCTGTCTTTTCCTACGATTTCGCCTTCAATTTGTTTGACTTGCTTTCGTAATGCCTCAAATTCCCTTTTAACGCGATCATTAAATTTTCCCTGATTTTCAACATGCTTATTTATGTTCTGGTACTCTTCGGTTTCTGAAAATGGCAATGGAGCTGTATCATCTGAATCTCTGTCCCCATTTAAACTAAGACTTATCAATTTATCTGCAATCTTCTCAACTCTTTCCGATAAGTCACCTATTTGTTCTTTCTGTTTATTTACGTCTTCCGTAAGTGTCGCGACTCGGGTTTCAGTATTGACACATTTAGTAGTTAACTGTTCATACTGTTGTGTTAGGTTATTTATTCTGTCATTTGGTACGGATTCCTCGATTCTTTCAAGTATTTCTTCCTTATCGTGTGCACGTTGTAAATTTAACTCTGAAAATTTTTGTACTATCACGCGATCTCTTTCTTCCTGTTCACTATCCTGTTCCTTTTGTCTTATTTCTATTGAAATTAATCTATTATCGTGAGCATTCAAAATCGGTTGTACTTCTTCTCTAATTTCTTTCTTTAATTCATCTTTCATGTTTTTGAAACATGTCCCTATTCGTGAGTCTAACCGTGTTTCCATTGTTCCCATATCAGTTTTAATTGTTCCTATCTCTGTTTTAATTGTTCCTATTTGTGAGTCTAACCGTGTTGCCAAAGTTCCCATCTCTGTTTTTAATTCAGATCCTAACTGCGATCCCAGTGAGTCTAACCGTGTTTCCATTGTTCCCATCCGTGATCCCAAATTTAATATAGCACCCATCAACTGCTCCATATTAACTGGTTCGAAATTCTTTTCGCCCTTAACATTTCCCGCAAAACCAGCTTCCTTCGTCATAGCTGTAAAGCTATCTGTGTTCGATACTATTCCAGAATATTCTGTCGTTAATCTCGTATTCTGAAAATTCCTTAATCGTGAAAAGTTTTGAACTGGTTCTGGACTATTTTCCCTGCTTATTAAATTGTTTTCTACTTCATTATTCATCATACTGTTCTGCTGTGTTGGCGAGTTCGCCATGTTAACAATTTCGTCATTCTCACTATTCATCATTTTTGCCTTTTTCACCGACCGCCTTATCATTTACAAAACATACAGAACTCGTCACTATACGAAAATTACACACAATGACACTTTATCTCCAACAATACCAATGTTTCCCAACAAACACGTCTAACGAACAATTAAAACCTTCACAATTGCACAAAATTGTCAGACCGGTATACAAGACATCAAAAATTAAATTCTGCAAAAATACCATTAGAAGGAAGACAAGACAACTACAAATGTTCAATTACCAAATCTACACATGCAACATTCTATTACTACAAATTACTACAACAATACTACTGTCTGCTATTTTTACTATCAGAAGATTCCAAGGGACGATCCGAAGCAGCGGTCGCCACGTGCATGGGGGCTTAATTAAATAAAATGCAAATAATTTTAATTTTAGTAGCTGACTGTCCGGTTACGCAGTCTCGTAACCGGTTGGCCCTGACTAGTATTAGTACGCAATCTGACTGCATAGAATAACAACAAAGAATGAAAGAAAACTTCCGTTAACACAATAAATTAATTAAGCCCCCAGCAACTATAAAAGCTACGAAACAACAAAGCACAAATGTAACTGTTTTGTGTGTGGAAGTATGATTCAACGTACACATCTGGCACGGATCTTCCTCAATAAGACAAGGTATTTTAAGCACCATTTACACTGAAGTAATTTAAAAAAAAAAAACAGAAATACTATAATTGCACATAGAAACCAGAATTACACTCTAATACATGAACACAAGCCAGATGCTTTGTTGACTGAACCTGTGACCAATAGACATTGTTAGTTAGGACATTTGAAATAAAAAAAATTTCTTTACCTTCATACATATTGACGAAACATACACTCTGATCATTACAACATCCGCAATCGAATAGCATCGGCTGTCTAGCCCATCACAACAACTACATACAACATGCTCACAACTAGTCACGGCTACATCAGAACTCCTACTGCCCACTTCTCAATAAGCACTCTCTACCATGACTTCTCAACAAGCACTGCCAGTGGAGTAGACTTGGCCACTGTTTCTATGTTTCGATACAGTGTATCGATACCTGGAACTGTTTCAGTGTTTCGGAACGGCTATGGTTCACTGTTTCGAAACAGTGGTGTTTCATTCCGCCCTTGTCTCGGATCTCGAGCCAGACACAGAAACTGTATCGTTGTTTCAAAATAAGACTGTTTTAGTCCACCTGCGCCTGGAACGGACTAATTGTATCGAAACAGTGATGTTTCATTCCGCTCTGTGTCGGACGAGATTCGGGCTCGGCACGGGTACTGAAACACAACATACCACTTCATGAACCACTTTCAAGAGTGTCGAAATCTTTTGACAAGCAATAGCATGAAGCTCAAGATATCCGAAAATAAAGCTTCGTTTCTAGCTGACTGTCCTATTCCGAAATGGCGTAACATCTGCTTTATAAACACTAACCAAACAATAAAACAACGCATACTATTCGCATTCAAAATAATAAATATGTGAAAATCATTCAGTTAAATTACACTTTTTTTATAACATACGCTTCTCTGTTCATGTACAGTAATCATATTAAGAAACGCAAGTAAGACTACAACATTTTAAATAAAAAAAGGCGTAGAGTGACAGTTATTAGACATGTATATAAGTTTGATGTAGGTATAATTGCAAGCAATCTGTTTGACATATCACTGATAGTGTAATGGTGAACGGGAAGCATCGTAAATTCATAGTAACGGTTCGAAACACCTTGAAAAACAATTTTTTTCTGTTATATTTTGTTATTCGAATTATTTGGCGTTATTTGTGAGTCTATAGTCACTGTGTCTATTATCCACAATGATTCCCTTTGTGTGCATGGAAATTAGCAGGATGGGTATATTAGTCATACTAATGGAATGTGGGAATCCCAGTAGCATATCTTTTGTTTCTGCAGTTTGCTCCCACCTCCAGTTCCGTTCGTGGTGGTTCTTCTGTCTTCAGCTAAGGCTTTCCTCAGCCAACTGAAAAGTATGAAAGTCACATGACACAAAAGCAGCGCATTAGCTGCAGGAAATACGAAACTGCCAAGACGCCTAAGTGATAGTTTCATACTTTCTGCGATATGATTAGCGCTCTCGCACCTCATTTGTGTTTATATGGACATACTTATACAGTAGACATTCAAGATGATAAAATGTGTAGGTTTATTAGATTACAAAACAAACTGTTTCACTGTTTCGAAACACCGTATCGAAACATTACATTGTACTGTTTCATTTGTTTCGAAACATTTACGTGTTTCAGTTTGCCCATCTCTACAGTGGAGGCTGCTGAATAATACTCTTTGGCGCAATCTCTGGCGCTGTGACTCAGTGTAGCCACCTTTCACAGTTCAGAAACTTGAAGACAGATTACACAGAATATAAGACGGCAAATACTAATCTGGAAGCTGTGCTCAGTGCCAAGGGTGTGGAAGTCTCAGAGTTGTTTGCAGAACGTGAAATACAGAAAGCAGAGTATGTCAAAATGAATCTGAAGCAGGATACAGATTTTAAAAACTTAATAGAACAGTTTCACGATTTGGAAGATACATTTTGTTGTGTAATAGATTTTCAGAGAACTACGCAACGGTACTAAAAGAAATAAGTTTCAAATTTGAAATATTGATAAAACATATTTTGCACTTGAATAGCAATAAAGCGAAGGAGCTAGATAATTATATAGGTTTACAGTTGGAAGGTATGATGAGAGACTCAGAAAAAGCGTCTTCTGATTTGTAAGACTCGGTTTTAGGCTTAATGAAAGACAAAGGCAATACTGAGGCATAGTTAGTTCTGAAAACTGAAGAACTACACGGGATACCTACTGCTTTAACTGTGTTACACAATTAAATAAGTTAGATTACAGTTTCAAAATATGTTGAGCAGCAGGTAACAATTGCAGAATAGCGATACAAACTAATTAACTAACTAACTGATCATATCAGCCCGCCCGGTTGGCCGTGCGGTCTAACGCACGGCTTTCCGAGCGGGAAGGAGCGCCTGGTCCCCGGCACGAATCCGCCCGGCGGATTTGGGTCGAGATCCGGTGAACCGGCCAGCTGTGGATGGTTTTTAGGCGGTTTTCCATCTACCTCGGCGAATGCGGGCTGGTTCCCCTTATTCCGCCTCAGTTACACTATGTCGGCGATTGCTGCGCAAACAAGTTCTCCGCGTAAACCATCATTACTCTACACTCGTCTGGTGTGAGACGTTCCCTGGGGGGTCCACCGGGGGCCGAACCGCACAATAACCCCGGGTTCGGTGTGGGGCGGCGGAGGGGTGAAGTGGACTGCGGTAGTCGTCGTGGGGTTGCGGACCACTGCGGCTGCGGCAGGGACGGAGCCTCTCCTTCGTTTCTAGGCCCCCGGTTAACATTAAATACAAAACAACTGATCATATCACTGATTAAACACCCAGTTAGGTTTGTTTCTGTCAGATAAGTAAAGTGAGTACCACACGCTAAGTGTACTTCGTTGGCTCCTCGATGCACAAACACCAAAGCATCTTTCATTAGAGATTAAGTGCTTGTCATGTGATCATAGTCAGAACACAAGGTCTTGCTTATCCAGTACCCTAGTTGTGCCCATCCACAAAACAAAAACAATCACAAACTCCTTTCGTGTTGCTGCCATCCACCTTCGGGCCAAGCTGCCGTGCACTCTGGGCACAATTATATGCTCTGTTGCTTTTAAGAAGAAACTGAAATATCTCCTCCTATTACACCCAATACGGTTCCCCAAAAATTAACGCGAATGACAAGTTTTCTGTCTATCGAAAAGTAAAGCAAATGCCCAGATCCTCTCCTATTTACGCTTTTTCCTCTTTTCATTTCTGGCTCCGGTCACTTTGTTCTCCCCTACCTTCATAGTATTGTGTTTCCACCACGTTCGTCTTTTTCTCTCTCTCTTCAGCACATTCTGCCATGTGCATTGCTGCTACAACTCATAGTTTAAAACTACCTCCCTGTAATTTGTCTCTGTAACGAATGTAAACTGCGCTTATTTTTTTCTGTTTCTGCCCCAAAGAGTATTAATTACTAAACGTTTTACACTCATGTTCAGGAAAAAACTGAACACCTTGAACCACTTCATGTAGGACGTTTATATTCATAGGACGTACACATTAGTATGTTCTGCAGAAATGATCAGCATTTGAACCATGTCGGCCCACAGCTTCAAGGTCAACGTCGATGTGGTAAAAAGTGCCTGCGGCTCTCGTTGTCGCTATAAACCGAAGGTAATGGATCAGTGTGACTTGAGCAGACGTGCAGGACGCCTCGCAGACGTAAGTCCGGACCGTACCATTAAATCAGTGAGTTTGAATGAGGGCGCATTATTGACATGAGGGTATGTAATGCATTCATCCGGGAAATCGTTGCTCGTGTGGGACAAAGTGTTTGGACAGTGTAACAGGTGTGTGTAGAAGGGCTCACGAAAGGCCCTAGAACATGATGCGATGGATCAGGTCGCACCATCCAGACCACCCTCCGAGAAGATCGACACCTCATCCGAATGGCATTGCAGGATAGATCTCCGTCCTCCCCGGCTCGGCCACAACAGTGGAATAGTGTGATACATCGTATACTATCAGGGGTGACAGTCCATTCCCAGCTTACGTTCACGTCGTCCACTTCTCTGCCCATCTTTGACGAATGTGCAGAAACATGTTAGACGGCAGTGGTGTATGGAACGTCACTGGGGACAGGAATGGCATCACATAGTGTTTTGGGACGAATCCAGGTTCTGTTTGTTTGAAAATGAAAGCCGCATTTTGGTACGCTACGGACAGGGCGGTGGCGTCACAGTGACTGCATTTGCACAAGACATACAGCGCCAACTCACGGCCTTATGGTATGGCGCTATGTTTACTACATCGATACGGTGTGTCGTGAAATATAGCCGGGTTGGAGATCGGTTTCACGCTGAAATATTCAAGCCTCCGTCGTCAGTGGCAGACCAGTGTATACCACTTTTGCAAGTTTTAACTGTCAATGCGATATGGCGAACGGTACAAAATATTTTTGCTGCTGAAAGTCTCATCTGTAGGAAAAAAAGGCGAACAGTGTTCCCACACAGGCAGAATCAGTAATTTGTCAGGTAAATTCAGTAAGAGCCAATCAGAATGCTTCATTCATTCACAAGACATCCTTTGTGCTGGGGCTTTGGAGCCTGTACAGACTGGTTGTAGCAAGATGGGGGCCGAGGTATCTACAGCAGGATGCTGTCCCTCATCTGCCCTTGTGGCACTGGGACATCTCCAGCAGATGTAGGACACCGAAAATACCAGCCATTTTTTTCTTCTGCAGGACAGAGCTTCGAATGCTTTTTGCATCATCGTTCTGATTTTCCAGTCTGTGCTTAGACAGTGCTCGCTTTCCAAACAATGAGAATGCTTTTATGATTAACGGTGTTTTCCCAAGCGTGCAAATAGATGATGTAGGCTTTTAGTGGTGAGAACCTTTACCGTTTCTGAGACGTATGTTGAAAGCAGGCTGTCACGATTTCTAGGAAGGGTAGCATGGGATGCCTCATTAGGACCATCGTGAAGAATGCATTCGGCGTTATCTTGGACTATTTTCGTAAACAGGTCCTGGTAGGGCGAGAATTTCCACGCAGACAAGCTGAGACATCACGAAAGTTCCTACAACAACAAAAGCGACCGTTCACTATTTCTACGACTGTTTCTACGATTTTCAGAGGTAGACTTGGCTCTTATTTACAAAGACATGTGATGTCAGTATGACACTAACAACATTTTAGCTTAGCCTGCGTGGGTGAACCACAATGCAAACGTCTCTCGCTCTGTGCTGAACCCCCAGCTCTGAAAGCTATGCATCAGCCACAGTAAACATGTGCACGGCTGGACGCATCTCTCGTGTCCCGTTAGGATCTTTCAGAACAATGCATCCTGTGCTATTCTGGGAAGGCTTGCAAAAGATTTCTATAGTGTGCCCAGAGGTAGACTTGGCTCTTATTAACATAGACCTGTGACATCAGTATAATACTGATAACCTTTTAGCTGCGCTTGAGATGGTAAGTCTCTCGGTCTTCGCTGGACCGCAGGCAGAAAGGCAACGCACTAGCAACGGTAACCACGTGAGCGCGGCCCAGAGGTGTCTTGCATATGGGACTGGCGTAAGAGAGCTGTCCTGCGCGCATGCCTTGCGACTTCTCTAGGGAACAGTTTGCTGATACGTTTCATTTGACGATAGTCCAAAATCGTTTTTAAATGCAATGAGTATTTGTGCCCTGCATTATTTTTGGCTGTTTAAGTGTTGTGAGCATGTTTGCATAGTGTTACACGTGGATTATTTTTTGATAATTTACGAGTTGTTTTTGTGTCTGTTGCATTACTTTGTGAACATGTCTGCAGGCTGTGCAATGCATTATTTCGACAGTTTGCAATTAATGAGCTTGTTTGTAGAGCGTTGTACATGCATTATATCGACAATATATGAGTCGTTTTCTTGTCTGTACATCAGTGTACTGTATTATTTCGGTGATTTACGAGTAGTTTGGAGGTCTGTAGGCTGTGCAACGCACTATTTCGACAGTTTACAATAAGTGAGCATGTTTGCAGAGCGTTTTATATGCATTATTTTGACAACTTACGAGTTGTCTGCATGTCTGTACATCAGTCTACTGCATTATTTCGGTGACTTAGGAGTAGTCTCCAGGTCTGTAGGCTGTGTATTGTGACACCAAGCATGTCAGAGCGAGTGTTTTGTATCAGTGTAATAAATAAACTACGTGAAATCCATACCTAAATAAATTGTTCCAAAATAAATAAAGTGCACTCCTTCCTCTCCAGCAGTCCAACACAGGCTCAGTCATTGTCCCATCATTTTTCCCCAGACTGACATGGGATGACAGTGCCTTCAGGGAGTGGTACTCTATACTAGATCAGTTGGACTCCAGACCTCATGGTGAACCCACTGGATGGAGCTACTGCCTATGACAACTCGAATTGTTTAAATTAACACTGAATGCAGAATAAAGACTTACGTCTGTCCAATCCAGCAGCCCACTACAGGCTGAGTCCTTTTCCCACTAATTCCGAGGAAGAGGTGGCGGTTGGTTGACTTAGGTTAGTGTAGGTAGCCCAAGTGACCTATTTTCCTACCAAAACTTTCACGCCATTTGCTTATGTTAGTGGAGGTAGCCTAAGTGACTTTTTTTCTGCAAAAATTTGAACTTCCTGCCTTTTTCTAGGTGGAGAGGAGGGGGGAGGGGAGAGGGGTAGGTTATTGGAGGTAACCCAGTTGACCTATATTCCTGCCAAAATTTGAACTTCCCACCATGACGTCATTGCGACATTGCCACATCTATTGCTACCATCTTGGATCCGCCATCTTGAATAAATTTGGAACAATGCAGAGTGTGGTGACACAAACTTTGTCCCACCTGCTCTTCGAAAACGAAGCCAATCACTTTCGACTAGACTTTAAGGCAAATGGATGGGGAACGCTGTTTTTGGTCATTTGTAGTTGGAAAGCCATTGAAAGGGTCCTGTAGTCCCCTTTCCTTCTCATTGTATTTGCTTTCCAGTGCACTTTGCATCCTACAGAACAATTCGGGTGCTTTCGTTGCTAAATTTCGTACAGAGAAGACTGAGCTATGATTCAAACCAGCTGTAGCCTACTTCTTTCTACGATTTGCAAGCATCATATGGCTATTATATTGTTTTTTAAAGACTTTCGAATGCGTCTATAACGCCATTATAAGTCTTCCATGTTTTATACGTAACCCGACTCACGACTATGATTCCACAAAATGTTTATCCCTTCTTCTCCAATTCCAAAACTCTCTGGCATGTGTGAGTGAATGAATATGGGTGAGTTTCATTTTGTTGTGCGGTGGTTTAGTATGCTGCAGAGAATCAGCGGGAGTCTTACAGAATGGCCAACCCTTGTAGTTTTCAGGTAGGCAAAGAGGTTTGTTCCCTTTGTGTAAAAGTTACGGGTGGTAGGTTGGTGCCAGAAGCCTCATCTCGGGGTTTTCCTAGCCAGGGGTTTGTGTGGGACAAGATGTAGTGTGAGATGAGCAGTCTGCTGCCAGCTCTCCGAGGGTCTGCAGCCAAGGTCTCTTCAAAGAAGGGTGAGCTGATATAACCGCGTGGCACTATGTCTCGCAGTGAGACGGGAGCTTTTTGTAATTCTGTCTCACACTGAACTTGCACATTGTGCAGCTTTTGTCCTCGTTTTTTGTCTTATAAGGATGTTTAGCTGGGTCGCAGCAAGGAATGCAAGGCTTTCGCAGACTTTGATTCCTAATGCAGACGTTGGTGCATAAGAAGAACGTAGCACAAAGGAGTTGCGTATGTTGAAGCGACCTCACGTAGGAAGTGCGCCCTCGGTTGAGTGTGCATGTTTGTGTGTCTGAAATGCGTGTGTACACAATCTAATCTTTTCCGAATCTTGATAATTTTTTCCTCTTTGTGAATTTTCTTTGTTTCATTACTATATGTCCGTTGGAAACAAGCCACGTGGGTTAATGATAGAATTTTTTAGCCCTCGGCCGTTAACCTTTGTCTATTCACGCGTGTCCTCTGTAAAATGTTAATTGTTCACGACTGTGTGGTTTAATGTTGCTAAAATTTGGGCACAGTACGTAGAAATTGTGTTTCCGCGAACCACGTGGCCACACGAGTTAACTGTGAGCCTAACTTTCCCGTGGCCCCTTATCTCTGTCCTACAGATTACTTATTGCTCTGGATTTAGGAATTTTAAATATATCCTGTCCGGATTATTCAATTGTATTCGTGTATGTGCGGACCTCGTTGAGGCTCTTTCTCCAAACCGAGGTTCAACCTTAAATGCAACCGTGAAATTCGGATTCACCCTTTGATTTAATCATTTGTCAACACAGCCTCGTTGCATGTTGGTGTTGCGGCCGTCCTTGCTGTCCTTTGAGTGATTGTGGGTCTGAATACGAGTATTAATTCTTTCCCGTCCCCCTCTAATTATGACCGCGTTTCTAAATTAAGAGATTCTGTTGTGAATCGTTTAGCGTTTCACAAGCAATCGGACGTAGTTACCAGGCAACAGCAGTTATATAAATGTCTTATATCAATGTCTTAAGAAATAAATAATTCTGTTTCAAGACTTATCCAAAAAAAATTGTTCGAATGGTTCTGAGCACTATGGGACTTAACTTCTGAGGTCATCGGTCCCCTAGAACTTAGAACTACATAAACCTAACTAATCTAAGTACATCTCACACATTCATGCCCGAGGCAGGATTCGAACCTGCGACCGTAGTGGTCGCGTGGTTCCAGACTGTAGCACCTAGAACCGCTCGGCCTCTCCGACCGGCAAGTCTTATCCAGTTTACCGATGTTACGTCTCCTTTACCTACGCCATTTACCTTGCTGTTTCCTTGTGAGCCCATCAATAGCGTTTTCATGAGAAAGGGCCAATACTTAGTGTTCCATTTTTATTTAAAACAAATTCTTTAGAATAGATCTTCTTTTTGGGAAGATTGCTGGAAGCTGCTCTTATTCAGTGTTCACACACTTTTTACTTTATTTAATATTTGATTCATGTGAACAATAACTGGAACATATTAATAATTACATGCCATTTTTATGAGTGACAGTACAATGAATGTTCTTTGTTGAGTTTTTTCTTATGAGTCGATTAATTAATTTTCCAACTCTGTTGAACCTTCTGTATGTCGTGTGGATTGAGTTGGTGGCGACCCAATCTTTTACTTTGATTTTAATGTCAGATAGCATTTCCATTTGCGTGTGGCTCTTTTAGCCATCAGGATATAGCTCTGGGCTCCACTCATTTCACCACTCAAGTGCACGTCACTTACACCAAAGCATATAGTGTCGAAACGCTGGTTAACAAGCACTATTTTCCAAGGTTTCTTTCTTTTTGGTCAGGTTTCCTCATTTTCCTCTTTCCTACTTTTCATAACATAATACCAAGGGAAGTGGCGGAATGGTTAGCACACTGTACTCACATTCGGTAGGACGACTGTTTCATATCCCCATATGGTCACCCAGATTAGGTTCCCCGTGATTTACCTAAATCGCTCCAGGCATATGCCGAGATGGTTCCTCGGGAAAGGGCACGGCGGATTTTCTTCCCCATCCTTTCTTAACCCGAGCTTGTGCTCAGTGCCTGATAACGGCTTTGTCGACGAGACTTTAAACTCTAATCATCTTCCTTCTTCTTCCTACAGTAGTCCCAAATTGTTAATTCTGAAATTTACATGTGTTCTCAGCTGTGAGCGTTTCCAGTTCTTTATTCTGAGCAGCATGGCATTCAGCCCGAAGAACGTGATGTGAACCACGTGTGCCTTTTATTCTTATCATTCAGCGTCGCAGAGACCTTACTTGTTGAAGAAAATAATTATGACCTATTACGATAATTAAATTTAGCTACAATAATTAGAAGAATATGAACTTGAAGATAGGCGAAGAAAGACGCCAAATAATTCGCGAGATAATTCACTAGTGTCTTTCACAACAGAAACTACGAATATTGTTCTGCCCCATGTATATTCACACTGCAGACGTCGTGCTGATGTAAAATCAGGTAAGCAGTAGGTCCCAAAGAGGTGTACACGCAGTCATTCATACCACCCTCGATCAGCAAATGGGCCGGGAACACAAGTTAATGAATAAAAAAAAAATGGTTCAAATGGCTCTGAGCACTATGGGACTCAACATCTGAGGTCATAAGTCCCCTAGAACTTAGAACTACTTAAACCTAACTAACCTAAGGACATCACACACACCCATGCCCGAGGCAGGATTCGAACCTGCGACCGTAGCAGTCCCGCGGTTCCGGACTGCAACGCCAGAACCGCTAGACCACCGCGGCCGGCAGTAAATGAATAGTAAAATAAAAATTACCCTCTGCTACGTACTTCACAGTAATTGGCAGTCTAGATGTAGACTAAATAAAAATTCAACATCAGTTAGATGGAAGCTTTAACCTGTTTCACAGGAGTTATTAGAGGTGAAAAAATTAAAACGCAACAAAACGCAGAGCTCCTATCAAAAACAAAAAATGTTGTGTGGGCGACTGGTACATCCTTCTCTCCCTTTAACACGCGTGAAGAATCTTGGGTCACTTGACGTCTTCAAAGTTTGTCTTCTCCGTATTTCGACCTCTCGGAGTTTTGCTTGCGCAGTAAGGTTGCATGAACTGATCGCTGGGTCATTGCCTGAGCTGGTGCAGTTTTCAGATTTCGTCTGCTCTTAACTTTGCGATCGTCGCTCCCCGATGACCTGCATGCTGAGGCACCACGTACATGCCGCAGACGCTTCTGAGCTCAGAAAGCGACAGAATCCTGTATTAATATACAGATCTCTCCCATACAACGGCCTCAAAAATGGTTCAAATGGCTCTGATTACTATGGGACTTAACATCTGAGGTTATCAGTCGCCAAGAACTTAGAACTACTTAAACCTAACTAACCTAAGGACATCACACACATCAATGCCCGAGGCAGGATTCGAACCTGCGACCGTAGCGGTCGCGCGTTTCCAGACTGTAGCGCCTAGAACCTCTCGGCCACACCGGCCGGCAGGTACATGTATACCTGCGTAGCACGCAGGATACTTTAGCGACGTTATAGTCCCTCCCCCCCCCCCCTCCCGTCCACACATGAACCATGGACCTTGCCGTTGGTGGGGAGGCTTGCGTGCCTCAGCGATACGGATGGCCATACCGTAGGTGCAACCATGCAACCACATCGGAGGGGTATCTGTTGGGAGGCCAGACAAACGTGTGGTTCCTGAAGAGGAGCAGCAGCCTTTTCAGTTGTTGCAGGGGCAACAGTCTGGATGATTGACATGTAACATCAACCAAAACAACATCGCTGTGCTGATACTGAGAATGACTGAAAGCAAGAGGAAACTACAGTCCTAATTTTTCCCGAGGGCTTGCAGCTTTACTGTAAATTGTTGATTGATGATGGCGTCCTCTTGGGAATATTTCGGTGGTAAATTAGCCCCCCATTCGGATCTCCAGGTGGGGACTACTGTGAACGACGTAATTATCAGGAGAAACAAAACTGGCCTTCTACGGAAGGTAGCGTGGAATGTCAACTCCCTTAACGGGCAGATAGGTTAGAAAATTTAAAAACGAAAATGAAGAGGTTTAAGTTAGATATAATGAGAATTAATGAAGTACGGTGGCAGGAGGAACAGGACTTCTCATCAGGTGAATACAGGGTTATAAATACAAAATCAAATAGGGAGAATGCAGGAATAGATTCAATGATGAATAAAAAATAGGAACGCGGATAAGCTACGACGAACAGCATAGCGAACGCATTATGGTAGCCAAGGTAGACACGAAGGCCACGCCTACAACAGTAGTCCAAGATTATGCGCCAATTAGCTTTGCAGATAATGAAGAGATTGAAGAAATATACAATGAGATAAAAGAAATTATTCAGATAGTTAAGGGAGAGGAAAAATTAATAGTCATGGGGGACTGGAATTCGGAAGTAGGAAAAAGAAGAGAAGGAAAAGTAGTAGGTGAATATGGACTGGGGGTAAGGAATGAAAGAGGAAGACGCCTGGTAGAATTTTGTACAGAGCATAACTTAATCATCACTAACACTTGGTTTAAGATTCATGAAATAAGGTTGTATACGTAGAAGAGGCCTGGAACCGCGCGACCGCTACGGTCGCAGGTTCGAATCCTGCCTCGGGCACGGATGCGTGTGATGTCCTTAGGTTAGTTAGGAGCGGGACTGGTGACCTCAGATGTTAAGTCCCATGGTGCTCACAGCCATTTGAACTAACGTGTAAAAAATAAAGAAACACAGACCTTCAGGTGTGTGTGAACTTTATGACGCAAACCGCAACTTCCTTTCTATCCCCATTTCTTAAATAAATGTTACCATAGTTATAAAGGTCATTTTGGAAATTCTTGTATGTAATCTACCTCCAATGGGCCACCTTAGCGACCCCAACGTACTAACATAGCAAACGCCTGACGATGTTTGTTGTTTTCCGTGTGAGCGGATGATTAGTTGATTAATAACAGTAATTGTACTCCTATTGAAACGCATTATGCAGTATGAGGCACGATCAAAAATGTTTACTCAATGTTTTAAACCTTAGTTTTCTTCATCTCATTGCGTTGTATTACAACATTCTCAATTTAATTTAGTATTCCTTGGCACAAATATGTACCCCCTTTGAATATGGCGGTCTCTATAATGCGCATACACGAATCCATATTACTTCCGTTTGGAATTTATACCCTAGTAACTGATCGTACGTGTCACACGCACATTTGACTTGTCGGTACTGGAAGACAAACAATTAAACATTCTCTCTCTCACATTCTTTAACCTCGCAGTGACCGTACTAATTACCTCTCTGCCCCTGAAGTAAGTGGGCCAACGTCACGCTGACGGCCCAATTCGCCAACGTCAATTAAGCACGTCTTAAAAGACACACTCTCTGTACTTCTGTTCGTTAAGGAGCAGTAAAAACTATACTCTTAAGATGTGCTTAACGTTAGAAGACGAATTTGGATTCGGTTGTTAGTTACTAGACGCGCGTTATTACAAAATTCGGGTCAGAATCGCGGGCCACACAGATACTTGACTCGAGTTGCATGCGGCCAGTGGGCCGCAGGTTTACCACCCCTTGTCAATACCGCAGTCACCATTCTATCGAACTGCACAATTAAGCTGACCTAGCTCAAATTAATGAAGACTATCATACTAATTTTAGGAAGCTCTTTAGTTTTAAAAGATCAGACGTCGCTTACTCAAACACTGTCGCGCGAATGTTGGAAAAAAAGAAAAAGTTATATAAAACATTTCAGTTATTGTTTTACAAAAGATACTCTCATTTCGTTCCCAGATCCCGTCTCATCTCCGTAATCTAAGTTGTTTTATAATATCTGCCACACATTTAATTATCTTTCCCGGGCCACACATTTAATTGCCTTTCCTTGGGCGCATCGGGAATTATAATACTTCATACTATCAGGGATCGATGTTACACAGTCATCATTTTCTTTTATTTATTTCTTACGCGTTACGGGAAAATATTGTAATTCTCAAGAGCGTTTTTCGAGTATTTTGACAGTTATGCGTGTTTTTCATGTGTGAGCTGCTGCATTATTTTCTTGCCTTTACAATAATACATAAATTTTGCAATTAATAGCGGATCATCTTACATAGTTTTCGGCGAATTTGGAAAAAACTTTTAATTGCTGTTTTCTTGTAGTCATCTTATGCAGAAAGTCTCAAGTATTAAATCATCAAAAATATTTTGTGAATGTTTGCTATCGTACGTTTCTGTTTTCAACGTGTACTTTGCACTGTAAATTACGTGAGTGTCGTTTAGTATGAGAAATATTCTGTACGAGAGGACTACAGAAAAAACCGTAAGCAATTTTTTTCTTTAACAGGTTTTATGTGAAGTGCATTGTTCCATAGTATGGCACAGACCTAACGCTGGGTAGCACTGAGCAGAACAAACGAAAACACCAACCAATCATCACTATGTGCTACAGAAACTGTCCCTGAAGACTACAAGTATACACAATACTTCATGTCTGACTCTCCCTTCCTTAAACACTTTGAACTCGCTTGATACGAGTATACAGGGTGGTCCATTGATAGTGACCGGGCCAAATATCTCACAAAATAAGTATCAAACGAAAAAACTACAAAGAACGAAACTCGTCTAGCTTGAAGGGGGAAACCAGATGGCGCTATAGTTGGCCCGCTTGATGGCGCTGCCATAGGTCAAACGGATATCAACTGCGTTTTTTAAAATAGGAACCCCCATATTTTATTACATATTCGTGTAGCACGTAAAGAAATATGAATGTTTTAGTTGGACCACTTTTTTCGCTTTGTGATAGATGGCGCTGTAATAGTCACAAATGTATAAGTACGTGGTATCACGTAACATTCCGCCAGTGCGGACGGTATTTGCTTTGTGATACATTACCTGTGTTAAAATGGACGTTTACCAATTGCGGAAAAGGTCGGTATCATTTTGATGTACGGCTATTGTGATCAAAATGCCCAACGGGCGTGTGCTATGTATACTGCTCGGTATCCTGGACGACATCATCCAAGTGTCCGGACCGTTCGCCGGATAGTTACCTTATTTGAGGAAACAGGAAGTGTTCAACCACATGTGAAACGTCAACCACGACCTGCAACAAATGATGATGCTCAAGTAGGTGTTTTAACTGCTGTCGCGACTAATCCGCACATCGGTAGCAGACAAATTTCTCGAGAATCGGGAATCTCAAAAACGTCGGTGTTGAGAATGCTACATCAACATCGACTACATATCGATTGCACCCGTGCCATATTTCTATGCAACAGGAATTGCATGGCGACGGCTTTGAACGTCCTGTACAGTTCCGACACTGGGCACAAGAGAAATTAATGGACGATGACACATTTTGTGCACGCGTTCTATTTAGCGACAAAGCGTCATTCACCAACAGCGGTAACGTAAACCGGCATAATGTGCACTATTGAGCAACGGAAAATCCACGATGGCTGCTACAAGTGGAACATCGGCGACCTTGGCGGGTTACTGTATGGTGCGGCATTATGGGAGGAAGGATAATTGGCTCCCATTTTATCGATGGCAATCTAAATGATGCAATGTATTCTGATTTCCTACGTAATGTTATACCGATGTTACTACAAGATGTTTAACTCCATGACAGAATGACGATATACTTCCAACATGATGGATGTCCGGCACATAGCTCGTGTTCGGTTGAAGCGGTATTGAATAGCATATTTCATGACGGGTGGATTGCTCGTCGAAGCACGTTCACCGGATCTGACGTCCCCGAATTTCTTTCTGTGAGGAAAGTTGAAGGATATTTGCTATCGTGAACCACCGACAACGCCTGACAAAATGCGTCAGCGCATTGTCAATGCATGTGTGAACATTACGGAAAGCGAACTACTCGCTGTTGAAAGGAATGTCGTTACACGTATTGGCAAATGCATTGAGGTTGATGGACATCATTTTGAGCATTTATTGCATTAATGTGGTATTTACAGGTAATCACGCTGTAACAGCATGCGTTCTCAGAAATTATAAGTTCACAAAGGTTCATGTATGACATTGGAACAACCGAAATAAAATGTTCATCTATCACAAAGCGAAAAAAGTGATCCAACTAAAACAATCATATTTCTTTACGTACTACACGAATATGTAATGAAAAATAGGGGTTCCTATTAAAAAAACGCAGTTGATATCCGTTTGACCTGTGGCAGCGCCATCTAGCGGGCCAACCATAGCGCCATCTGGTTCCCCCCATCAAGCTAGACAAGTTGCGTTCTTTGTAGATTTTTCGTTTGACGCTTATTTCGTGAGGTATTTGGCCCGGTCACGATCAATGGACCACCCTGTATAAGTGTGGTGAGGTGACCATATAGATAGCTGAAGCACTCAATATTGTAACTATCTTATTATAACATATTAATTATAATTATATTAATTATTTAATAATAATAATATTGTAATTTTAAGTAAACAACAGTAAATCAAGGAACAGTTTTGTCTTGATAACACTCATAAGTGTTAATGTTTTAAATTAAAAGAACAAATATTGCAGATTTAAATCTAAGCTGGTATTATGAGTACCGTACACTATATTGTGGCAGTTTTAGGTAGGGAGTGTTTTCAACTATAGTTGCGTAAGATACCGGTAGAGGTCGGGTCTGAAATAACACTGCCAACCGTTGCGAACACTTGCGCTGCAACCACTACCAAAGCTTGGTGTACTCTAATTTATTTTGTCTTGTGGATGGCTTGTTTCTTTTCTTATTTTGAAATGAATGGAGAGTCTAATCCTGGTGCATAAAAGAATTCGAATGCGTCTCTCACCACAGCAAAGGGAATCAGCGATCGCTATGACTGTTATGTCAGTTCTGCTTCTGTGGAAGCACAGAACGAGGACGTAGGGTGGCAGCCCTTCGAGAGGGAGGCTGGGCTTATTTGCCCCCACCGCTCCTCACCCCTAGGGCAGTATAACCTCTCGTTTGTTTACGAGCTCGCAACCGTCCATCGCCAGCTCCAACAGCTGCGTGATGAAATGCGAGAGCTGAAGAAAACGACTGCCGCCGCCACCGCCACCGCCACCCCTGTGAGGCGGCCGGCGGGGGTGGACGCCGCCACTCAGACGTCCACAGCCCCACCCCCTGCAGAAATGCGGGAGGCAGAGCATCTGCTTCCAGAATGAGATTTTCACCCTGCAGCGGAGTGTGCGCTGATATGAAACTTCCTGACAGATTAAAACTGTGTACCAGACCGAGACTCGAACTCGGGACCTTTGCCTTTCGCGGGCAAGTGCTCTACCTCCTGAACTACCCAAGCACGACTCATGCCCCGCCCTCACAGCTTCATTTCTGCCAGTACCTCGTCTCCTACCTTCCAAACTTTACACAAGCTCTCCTGCGAACCTTGCAGAACTAGCACTCCTGAAAGAAGCCCCTCCTCTGCACATTATATTTATATTATCGTTTCAAAGAACTTCTTTGGGCTGAGAGCAAATGTTAGGCTCTAAATTTGAGCATCTCATAGATCAAGCTAAACTGGGGATGTTGAAGTTGGCTTATTATACACAGAATCATGTACCTTTCAGCCGCTGCTCCAATGAAGTTCGCGATGATCGCTGCTCAGTTGCTACGTCAAAGTAGGAGACGAGGTACCGGCAGGAGTGAAGCTGTGAGGACGAGGCGTGAGTCGTGCTTAGGTAGCTCAGCTGGTAATGCACTTGCCCGCGAAAGGCAAAGGTCCCGAGTTCGAGTCTCGGTCTGGCACACAGTTCTAATCTGCCAGACGAGGAAGTGTCTGAGGAAGAAGACCTGCCCCAGTTCCTGCCGCTCCCAGACGAGCGCATCGTACAGCCCTTCCTAAAGAAGATCGCACCCCCTTTGGGACAATCCATACCCATTCACCCCAGCGGACACGGCCAAACCTCCCCTTCCCCACCATCCGTATGACCTTTGCCACATCCGTGGCTTGTTGTACGAAGTCGTCACCAGCAAGGAGCTACGAATCATCAACGACCACCCAATCTTCACCCCCCCCCCCCCCCAGGACTGGGAGCACGTCTACCGGCTCTCAGAGAAGTGGGTGAAGGAAGAGTGGAGCTCTGGCAGGAAGAAGCCTGCCCCAGAAGATCATGCCACCATCGCCTGCTTCACCAACTTGAAGAAATAGCGCTATGTCAATCCACAAAAGAGGTCATCACATCACCAAAGAAGACAAAGGAGGAACAGCAGCCATGCTGCTTACCATCTGCCACATTCGAACTCTATGATCAGTCCGTTAATTAGTGCAGTGCAGTCGCGGTTGACTGCCACGTTATACTGCCCGCGTAATAGTAGTTTCAGCTGAAAGAATAGACACTGAATTCATTAGTCCTAATATCAATCTATACAACTATATGCAAACTTTTATAGAAAATATGTAGTGTCTGGCTGTAAACTCTCTCTTCACACTTCGGTAGGTCACTTTTGCAGGATCAACAGAACTGAAATTCCATTCTTATCTTCAGGGAAGTAAATTTGGTGGCTACATCCTCAAAGAAATGTTCCTTCTGTCTAATGGTGATGATGTTTGGTTTGTGGGGCGCTCAACTGCGCTGTCATCAGCGCCCGTACAAAGTCCCAATTCTTACACAATCCAATTTTTTCACAGTCCACTCTAGCCACTGCCACAAATGATGATGAGATGATGAGGACAACACAAACACCCAATCCCCAGGCGGAGAAAATCCCCAACCCGTCCGGGAATCGAACCCGGGACCCCGTGATCCAGAGGTAGCAACGCTAGCCACTAGACCACGAGCTGCGGACTCCTTCTCTCTCAGTTCTCCTAGTAGACGAGCTTCAGTTGAAATAATTACAAGGTGTGAGAGTCTCTCTTCATCACTAGGATTTCGAGAGTAGCTTTTGATTCTCTTCAGCGCTGAAAACGACCTTTCTACTGACGATGCACTCTCAGAAATTGAATACAATAATTATACTAGCATATTAAACTGCTGAAAACTTACGTTTAGATTTGAATTAGTGCTCAGAAGTTTTTCAAGCTCACTCACGGTTTCATTTATAAACTCTTCAGTGCTGTACTCCACAGTCAGTTCATTTTTCAATCGAATGGCGTCGAAGATCTTTCCATATGCATTTAAGAGACAACTGAAGCGGCTTTCGTAGAAGAACTGGTGAGAATATTGTCCATAGTTTTCATGTGAAAATAAATTTAAAAATTTCAGTTTAGAATAATCCAGAAATCTTAAATCCAAGGGCTCTCATAAGGTTATCAAACACTTCGAAATTAATGTGTTTGTAGTTGATATTTTTCCGCTTCGAAGGTTGTTCTACTGGAGACAAAGTTTCTTGGAAAACTTGTTCAGTCGTCAAGTGACGCGGCTAGGGATGGGCAAGATTCTTAGATTTTCTGTTCACGGCACGGTTGCAAAGAACGTACAACACATCGGTGAAGGTAGATATTTGGTGGAAGGTGTTCATGAGAAAAACGAATTTGAAACTTTAGTTCTTTTCCTCCACACACTTTTTACCAATCCTGATGCGTAATTCTGTCACTTTGGACAGACGTGTGGAAGACGACGTTGCAAAAATTTATGCAAAAAATTTAAGAGCTTTGGGAGGCCTTGGAAAAAAAGCTCCAAGTCCATTAAGCGAACTAAAAACTATTATATACTCCGGTATTTGGCTAATGGTTTGACACAAAACGAGGTTTAGTAAAGTGAAAAAATATGGCTTCGGGATATGTGACTGATTTCGGGCCGTAGTCGCCGCACAATGACACAGACGTTTGTGCAATCAGTTTTTCTTTACATCCGAATTCTGCTAAGAGGTGCCAGATAAGTTCTGCAGTAGCCTAGACATGTTTGTCACTACTTATATCACAGAACCCCCAAGAATCTTTCCTTTATCTTTCCTTCGTAAACATAACACAGGACAACGGAAACCTGTGCTTATATGTCACATTTGAAATTTTATCAACCATGTCGGCTACAAAAGGAACATCCACAATTTCCTGCTTCGTACATGATAAAACGGTTGAATCCATGGCTTATGTTAGATCATTTTGAATTCGCTTAGGAATTTTTTTATACACAGTAGAGGTTTCTATGTGCTCCGGTAAAAGAGGATCATATTCTGCAGTTTACTTCAACAATTTCACATACTTTCCCTGATTAATAAAGTTTGTTGTTTCGTAGTGTCCGCGTGTCCTCGAAGGGCCGGTTGTTGTTTTCCCAGAAAATATATTTCATTGCTAAGTCGTTTAAGGACGTCCCTGTTCCGTCTTACCTTTTGATTGCATAGGGATATTTCATTTTCACACTGTTCGTCAAGCGCAGTTTCTATTCTTTTTTCCCCAAAAGCAGCTATAGCTACAATCTGTGCTCGGTTATCGACTTCACTAAATTTCCCAAATGTTTGTACCCTGTTTTGGGCCAGCTAGCATTTCTATACTTTCCAAACAGGCAATACAAGAAAAACGCCGCATTTAGATTACCACTGCCGGCTGATCAGTATACATACTACACTGAAAATGTCTGGTGGATTTACTGATAGAGAAGAGTTCGACATTATATTACTGGATACTACCTGACACTTCGACACACTTTCATACACATTCGGCAAACCCGTAAACCGAGCAAAACAATACATTTTTATTACTGATACACTTCGTTTCTCTGACAAGGGAATGGTCAGACTTGTCATGCCGAAACATGTATTGCTTTTTTTAGCACTGTTATTTAACTGTGCAAAAAGGTCCGTATGCAAAATTTTAGCTGCTGACATGAACTGGAAGTCACCTAAAAAAAATCACGAACATGGATATGTTTCCTGCTTGGCGCTTGCAGTGACGGCTGGCCACCCCTGGAAATGGCGAGTCGCGAGCGTTGTGCGCATGGTCTGGAAGTGCGGCCGTCTTATCGCGGCGTTCACTAAAGAGGAATATCGCTGCACGGTTTTGGTGGGAAGGGGAAACGAATATTCGTTTCTGTGGCATGCACGTCCTTTTAATTTCTGGTACGTATTTCGAAACATACCGTCCTGAAACTGGTTAGAGATGTGAAAGATGTTCTGTACATGTTCATCTATACTCCGCAAGCCACTTTACGGTGACCATTCAATCTCCCCTCACAGGTGATGGCGAACCCTGTAAATGGTTTGCTGCTTACCATGGAGATATACCACAGACGCCAAATGAAGCAATCAACAGAAAACACGCGTGAAGACTATGTGTTGTGCGACATGGGTGTTAAACTTCTAGACGAGCATGTAAATGGCGCAGACATGTGGCTAGAAACAACTGAAAAACTCGATATTGCAGACTGTGAATCTACAGACGGCGAAGACACCGACGAAATTTGCACTCATGAAGACTCTTCTAGTGATAGTGCCACGTACCATAATCAATTATCTCCTAAATTAACACCAGCAACTACAATTACCTTATCAGACAAAGAAAAAGCGGTGACGTACTGATTGAACAAAAGTGGTAAGAAACGCCTACGTGTCAGTACTGTTCAAAATAAGTATCGCTTTGTCCGTTCTGAACGTGAATTGTATAGATGGAAAAAGGAAGTCGCTGGACGACGTTAAGAGTCGACTGGAAATTGCGACGGAGATAAATGCGCGATTTTTTGAGCTATTTACCGATGCCAGACAACAGTCATTTAGTGTCAGCAATACAACTTTGCGTAATTGGGCGTTAGAGATTGCCAACGCGATAGGCGCTAAAGAATTTACAGCTTCTCAAAGTTGGATTAGTCGCTTCAAAAGATCACATAAAATTGTGGCACGAAAAATAACAAAATTTGTATCGAGAAACAGGTCGGAAAATGAAGTGACACAAATCGAAATGAAAGAAGCTTTTCTTACGAATGCAAAAAAGTAAGATCGCTAGTTTTAGTGAATCATACGTGTACAATGCAGTACAGTCAGGTTTTCAAAAAGAAATGCGTACGAAAAGAACACTGTCATTCAAAGAGGGAAAACATATTGAGGCGATTGCGCAGTCCACGACTTCACTCATCCATTCATACACTATAATGTCCATAATTAGTCTGGATGGTTCATTGCTGCCTAAATTATATGTGTGTCTTCAAGAAGCAACTGGACGTTTTGGACCACGTGTCAAAAGAACAATGTTCTACGCAAACAATCTTGCGGTAGACGCATCGAAGTCTGGAAAAATGGGAAATGAAAACGTTACACTTTTCATGCGTCATGCTTTTATTCCGATCTGCGAGAACACATCTCTTCTCCTACATTCGTGGTCAGGTCATAAATGGTCTTATTCATTAAAGCTGTATTTCGAGCGCACCCTGTCAAAGAAATAGAGATACTTCAGATTCCACCCGGCACAACGAACGTAATCCAACCTTTAGACAGAGAAAATGGCTCTGAGCACTATGCGACTTAACTGCTGAGGTCATCAGTCGCCTAGAACTTAGAACTAATTAAACCTAACTAACCTAAGGAGATCACATACATCCATGCCCGAGGCAGGATTCGAACCCGCGACCGTAGCGGTCGCTCGGTTCCAGACTGTAGCGCCTAGAACCGCACGGCCACTCCGACCGGCTTCCGTCAGTGGAAGGCATTTTACAGAAAACTAACAGAGAAAATTATTGTGTGCAGATCACTGCAGTTTCCTGTCTATCACCGTGACAATATTATAAAGCCGTAATCAGTAGTACATTATCAATTTTCCTCCCCACGGTTTCAAAATTTGATTAAATATGCGTGGCACTCCTCGAAATATACTGATACTAGGCCTGATTCATTCCTAACACCAGCCCAGTTTTGTCTGCGGACATCTAACAACGTCTGTGATTCGCACGGTCGTCTTTGCTTGTATATTCTTGGTGCACAAAAAACCTAGGTTTTGAACATTGTATCAATATTTTGCATTTTTGCGCTAATTACAAGAAATAAAATTTGGACGTGTTCTAAACCGCATATTTATTTGTGTCTATTTCATTGCTATTTGGAAAGAATGTTGTAGATAACATATCAACCATATTTGTCAACGAATGTTTAATTATCATACGATCGCTTTCACTGGGGAAACAGCTCTCTCACTGCTGCGGCAAGAGAGCGGCGCATAGCTAACGCCACCTTGTCCCTAGATGTCGTTAGTATAACGTAGCGAGAGAGGTCAGGGTTGTACAAGAGGCAGTTATAAGCGCGGAAACCATGCGACAATAATGTCTTACTTCATAAAATTGTTTACAGACTTCCAGGTCATGTCAGCAGCTAAAATTCTGCATACAGACTTCTTGCAATGTTAACTCACAGTGGTAAAAAAAGCAACACAGGTTTCGACATGACAAGTCTGACCATTCCCTTGTGAGTCACATGCCTGTCGAACAAAACAATACTGATACACTTCGTTACTCTGTGTTACGTGCCCATCCATAGCGTCGGTTATGCCAGAAAAACACATACGCCGCCCGTAACTAACACAAGTGCGCGCACGAAGTTGGTCGCTGCCCAGCTAAGCTACTTGGACTCAGCTAACAATGCTCTGTCAGTAATGTTACGCAACGAACGTATTGGTTCTACGTGTTTCGAAGAAATGTAAAGGTTTTAGCTAGATACTGTTGAATAACCGTGTGATTATAATTACGTAATTTATTAAACGTAAATTGAAGGTAGAGAGGGAAAGAAAAGTAAGGGGAGAGATCACTGCTGTCAGCCGCATTGGGACATCAGACGTAATCGGTGGTGACGAATGAAAATGTGTACCAGACCGGGAGTCGAACCCGGGATCTCCTGCTTACTAAGCACGTGCAGTAACCACTGCACCATCCGGGACACAGCGTTATCGCAACTGCACGGACTATCTCGGCTCGCCTCACAGCCGATCTACACTCCCATCGAGCGCCACCTATCCGCAGTCCCTGCCCACGTACCCCACATTCGCTCTTCCGAGACTCCCACAGGAGGTCGGACGTGTTTGTGCATCCGCACTGAAGAAGGTGGAGTCATTGCCCAGCTGGGCCTATCAAATCATATGAATGTTTGTGTCCGTGTTGTGTTGGCAGAAGAGCTAACACCGTGTTACTAGTGGAGGCCGAAATGCCCGCGTTTTAGCTCACGCAGGCTGGCGTGAGGAGGGAAGAACTATACTGACGTGAGGTCTGGAACATGACAAGGAATGAGAATTCAGAAAGCAGACGTAATTGGTTTGATACTTAACTTTAATCCATTAATGATGAACGTCGCTCTTAACGGTACATGATTCACAATGTTACCTGTTCAGAATACATTCATATAAACTGAATATGGCGCCTTGCTAGGTCGTAGAAAATGACGTAGCTGAAAGTTATGCTAAACTGTCGTCTCAGCAAATGAGAGCGTATGCAGACAGTGAACCATCGCTAGCAAAGTCGGCTGTACAACTGGGGCGAGTGCTAGGAAGTCTCTCTAGACTAGACCTGCCGTGTGGCGGCGCTCGGTCTGCAATCACTGATAGTGGCGACACGCGGGTCCGACGTATACTAACTGACTGCGGCCGATTGAAAGGCTACCACCTAGCAAGTGTGGTGTCTGGCGGTGACACCACAGTCCGAAAGAACAGACGCCACACATTCACGTGACATAATTTATTTGTTACAGTTATTGTTACTGAAGCAGTGTTTCATTTGCTTCCCCTAAATGTGCGCCACTGGAATATAATTTCAGAAGAACCGGCGCTACGAGGTACAATCAGCAACTTGCCGTTCCGAGCGGCCTTCGTAAGTCGTTTTCCTTTCCATTACCGACGAACCACTATTTAATTCAGAGGTTAGCAGTCTCCAACAATAACAAACAACAATCACGTACTGACGGCCGTACTCAAATTGGCCAAGGGTCGTACTTATAACCATCTTAATTCGTTGCACTATTTCAGTTTTCTTCGGGTCCTGCAGAAGTAGTAATTACTATCTCATGAGCCGTGGGACCAACACGATGCATTCCAAGATGCTGTGTCAGAATTTCATGACATGTTCCAACTGAAAAGTTAAATTCTTCGGCAATCTCTCGTACAGTCAGTCTTCGATTGGCACGCACAATTTCGTTGACATTCCTGACATGAGCGTCGTCGGCATACGTCGAAAGCGTCCTGAACGAGGGTGAACTTTAACTTCCGCCCGCCCATTTTTAAACCGTCTGAACCATTCGTAACACCGAGAACGATTTAAGCACTTTTCACTGTAGGCTAGACACACCATGATGTGGTGCGTCTCTGTAAAGGTTTTATTGAGTTTCGCGCAAAATTTAATGCAGACGCGTTGTTCCTCTAACTCTGCCATCTCGAAATTCGCAAACTGTGTGACACAACGTTCTACTCAAAACAGCTCTGAAGAATAACTATCACACATACGACAATGAAACTTCCGGCAGTTACAAATTTAACACAGGCGTGTGCAGGGTGCCAACCGCATTCCGCTCCATCACACCATTGGCCCGAAATTACGAATGTTCCAGAATTCTTTGAACAGACCTGGTATAAATGAGCTAGTAGATAACGTCAGAAGTTCCAAGAGGCTTTACGTGGATGACGCTGTTGTACACGGAGAAGTCGCGAAGTGCACGAAGATATGCAGAGGATCGACGCCTGGAGTACGGAGTGCAAATTGACGGTCAACATACGCAAATTCAGCGTATTGCGAATACACGGACAGAAAGATCATTTATTGGATGATTAGAAAATTGCAGAACAATCGCTGGAAGCAGTTACTTCCATAAAATATCTAGGAGTATGCGAACAGAACTCCCACATAAAATTAATGGCGAATAAGGCAGACGCCAGACTGAGATTCATTGGAAGGGCCTTCATGAAACAGTCCATCAACAAATGAAGTACCTTACAAAACACTCGTTCGACCGGTTCTTTAGTATTGTTCTTCAGTATGGGATCCGTAATCGATAGGCTGATACAGGAAATAGAAAAGGCTACAGACGAGTGCCACGTTTCGTCACTGGTTCCTTTAGTAAGCGTGAAAGCGTGACGGAGATGATCGGTAAACTCTGTGGCAAACGCTGCAAGGGGGCATTCTGCATCACGTTATACACTGAAGATCCAAAAAAACTGGTGCACCTGCCTAATATCGTGTGAGGGCCCCGCCGCGAGCACGCAGAAGTGCCGCAACTAATGTCTGAAGTAGTGCTGGAGGGAACTGACACCATGAATCCTCCAGGACTGTCCATAAATCCGTAAGAGAACGAGGGGTGGAGATCTCTTCTCAACAGCACGTTGGAGGCAGATATGCTCAATAATGTTCATGTCTAGAGTTTGGTGGCCAGCGGATGTGTTTAATGTTTAAACTCAGAAGAGAGTTGCTGGAGCCACTCTGTAGCAATTCTGGAGTTGTGGGGTATCGCATTGTCCTGCTGGAAATGACCAAGACCGTCGGAATGCACAATGGACATGAATGGATGCAGGTGACCTGACAGGATGCTTACATACGTTTCACCTGTCAGAGTCGTATCTAGACGTATCAGGGATCCCATATCACTCCAACTGCACACATCCCACACCATTACAGAGCCTCCACAGGCTTGAACAGTCCTCTGCTGACATGCAGAGTCCATCCGCTCGATACAATTTGAAACGAGACTCCTCCGACCCGGCAACACGTTTCCAGTCATCAACAGTCCAATGTCGGTGTTGACGGGCCCAGGCGAGGCATAAAGCTTTGCGTCGTGCAGTCATCAAGGGTACACGAGTGGGCCTTCGGCTGCGAAAGCCTATATCGATGATATTTCGTTGGATGGTTCACACGCCGACACTTGTCAATGTCCCAGCACTGAAATCTGCGGCAATTTGCGAAAGGTTTGCACTTCTGCCACGTTGAACGATTCTCTTCAGCCTTCGTTGGTCCCGTTCTTGCAGGATCTTTTTCCTGCCGCAGCGATGACGGATATTTTCTGTTTTTCCGATTCTTGATGTTCACGATACACTTGTGAAATGGTCGTACGGGAAAATCCTCGGATATGCTGTGTTCTATCATTCGTGCGCCGACTCTAACACCACGTTCAAACTCACTTAAATCTTGATAACCTGCCATTCCAGCAACAGTTACCGATCTAATAACTACGCCAGACACTTGTCTTATATAGGCGTGGGCGACCTCAGCGCCGTATACTGCCTCTTTACGTATCTCTGTGTCTGAATGCGTATGATTATACCAGTTTCTTTGACGCTTCAATGTAATTCCGAGAGTGTACGTTCCTATTAGTCACCCAATACATTGCTCCCCCTAGGTGCATCTCGCGAAAAGTCCAAGAAGATAAAATCAGCGACATTCGAGCCCACACGGAGGCTCATCAGCAATCGTTCTTCCCCGGAACCATCGCGACTGGAGCACGAAATAGGAGAGAGTGACACTGGTACGCACACTGACCTCTGCCACAAGCCGAATGGTTGCTTACAGAGTACAGATATAGATAGATGTAAATGTGACGGTAGTTTTGAGTTTTGCCCTCTCTAAAGATGAAAGCTTCTGAAATAGAAATTTCCCATGAAAGAAATCAGTCAAAATGACCACAAGTGTAGTGCAGCATTCAAAAAAATTTACTTGGTCTGCCATAAATGATGCGTAACTTACTTTTTGAACTTCCCTCGTATATTATTCGTTACTCCCCAAAGCTATATTTCTGAGGATTTCAGAAATTTTGCACTACTTTACACTGCCGAACGGTTTCTCTAGGTCGACAAATCCTACGAAAATGTCTCGATTTTTCTTAACTCTTGCTTCTATTATCAAGCGTAAAGCCAAATTTCTTTTCTGGTCCCTTTGCATTTCGGAAAGGAAACAAGTCGTCATCTAACAGATCCCCACCCTAAACCGCTTCCTAATTGAATAATAACTTGTGGAAGAAAGTGTTGTTTTTATTGCTATAAAATGATTACACTATAATCAGGTCTTCACATCAAGCGTATATTTTTTCTCGATTCGACACACACACACACACACACACACACACACACACACGCTGGCAAGTTGCTCTTACTGATCCGTTTTAGAATAAACCACACGAAATAAGACTAACAGGTGATATTGAATGTATACAAAAAAGGTTATCAAGAATGATCACATGACCCATGGCATAGCATCACAGAGGTAGTGAAAAACCGGAAGAAACCTGTTCGTTGAAGGTAGAAACCAAGTATCCCGCGAAAGCGTACTTACGAAAGTTTCAAAAAAACAGTATTAAGTGAGCATTCTAGAAATATACAGCAATCCCTCACCCAGGAAACAATTAAACAATATTAGACTAATTAGAACGCCCATAGAAGCTTTTAAGTAACAATTCTTCCTGTGCTCCGTATGCTGATGAAACGGGAAGAAACATTAATTCACAGTACAGTGACAAGTATGCTATGCCATGCTCTTCACAGCTGTTTTTAGAGTACAGATGTAGATGTAAATGCAGAGTTGTACAGACAGGCCTTCTACAGTTCTGCAGATGGCTAAATAGACTCACAGTGGACTGTCAGTTGTGTAAGTGATGTACACAGATCAAAAAACGTTTTGCATCGCCCCGGTTCGCATAACTCCTGAAGATGAGCCCCTATTAGACGGGGGGGGGGGGGGGGGGGGGGGGATCCGACAGCCGATCAGTTCCAGTCATTCTACCAGAAAGGATGTACACAGCTCGTGTTGTCTGTAATCCAACCATGCCTAGACGGTCAATACCGGGTGTCGATCGCGTCCGCATTGTTACTTTGTGTCAGGAAGAGCTCTTAGCAAGGGGAGTGTCCAGGCGTCTCGGAGTGAACCAAAGCGATGTTGTTCGAACATGGAGATACAGAGAGACAGGCCTCGCTCAGGCCGCCTGGGGGCTACTACTGCAGTGGATGACCGCTACCTACGGATTATTGCTCGAAGGATCCCAGATAGCAACGCCACCATGTTGAATAATGCTTTTTGTGCAGCCACAGGACGTCGTGTTACGACTCACACTGTGCGCAATGGGCTGCATGATGGCGTAACTTCTCTCCCGACGTCCATGGCGAGGTCAATCTTCGCAACCACGACACCGTGCAGCGCTGTACAGATGGGCCCAACAACATGCCGAATGGACCGCTCGGGATTGGCATGACGTTCTTTTCACCGATGAGTGTCGCATATGGCTTCAACCAGACAATCGTCAGAGACGTGTTTGGAGGCAACCCGGTCAGGACCGCTACAGTCGCAAGTTCGAATCCTGCCTCGGGCATGGATGTGTGTGATATCCTTAGGTTAGTTAGGTTTAAGTAGTTCTAAGTTCTAGGGGACTGATGACCTCAGAAGTTAAGTCCCATAGTGCTCAGAGCCATTTGAACCACATTGTCCAGCGAGTGCAGCAAGGTGTAGGTTCCGTGCTGTTTAGGGGTGGCATTATGTGGGGCCGACGTACGCCCCTGGTGGTCATGGAAGGAGCCGTAACTGCTGTACGATACGTGAACGCCATCCTCCGACTGATAGTGCAACCACATCGGCAGCACATTGGCGAGGTATTCGTCTTCATGGACGACAATTCGCGCTCCCATCGTGCACATCTTGTGAATGACTTCGTTCAGGATAACAACATCGCTCGACTAGAATGGCCAGCATGTGCTTCAGACATGAACCGTATCCAACATGCGTGGAGTAGATTGAAAAGGGCTGTTTATGGACGATGTGACCCACCAACCACTGTGAGGGATCTACGCCGAATCGCCGTTGAGGAGTGCGACAATCTGGACCGACACTGCCTTGATGAACTTGTGGACAGTATGCCACGACGAATACAGGCATGCATCAACGCAAGAGGACGTGCTAGAGAGTATTACAGATAACAGAGTGTAGAGCAATCTGGACCACCACCTCTGAAGGTCTCGTTGAATGGTGGTACAACATGCAATCTGTGGTTTTCATGAGCAATAAACTCTTTTCCAATTTTCTGTACAGGTTACGGAGCTCTCTGAACCAAGGTGATACAAACCTTTTTTTGATGTGTGTATAATGGGCGATCAAAGAATTTCCGTTTGAGAGCGTTGCTGCAACGTATATGCAAGGTAGTGCGACACCTATAGTGGTACGCAGGGTATCTTCTCTATGAGCCGTTAGGCGTATTTTCTCGGATGTTTCGTCAGATACATGCAATTTCGGTTTTGCAACATGTAGCTGGTGTGAGCCCAAACAAGTACTGCTTATCACGTCTTTCATACGAAAGCCAGAGTCGACGGAAATGTTCGGATGTTTCCCTTAAAAAAAAAAAAATACACTCCTGGAAATTGAAATAAGAACACCGTGAATTCATTGTCCCAGGAAGGGGAAACTTTATTGACACATTCCTGGGGTCAGATACATCACATGATCACACTGACAGAACCACAGGCACATAGACACAGGCAACAGAGCATGCACAATGTCGGCACTAGTACAGTGTATATCCACCTTTCGCAGCAATGCAGGCTGCTATTCTCCCATGGAGACGATCGTAGAGATGCTGGATGTAGTCCTGTGGAACGGCTTGCCATGCCATTCCACCTGGCGCCTCAGTTGGACCAGCATTCGTGCTGGACGTGCAGACCGCGTGAGACGACGCTTCATCCAGTCCCAAATATGCTCAATGGGGGACAGATCCGGAGATCTTGCTGGCCAGGGTAGTTGACTTACACCTTCTAGAGCACGTTGGGTGGCACGGGATACATGCGGACGTGCATTGTCCTGTTGGAACAGCAAGTTCCCTTGCCGGTCTAGGAATGGTAGAACGATGGGTTCGATGACGGTTTGGATGTACCGTGCACTATTCAGTGTCCCCTCGACGATCACCAGTGGTGTACGGCCAGTGTAGGAGATCGCTCCCCACAGCATGATGCCGGGTGTTGGCCCTGTGTGCCTCGGTCGTATGCAGTCCTGATTGTGGCGCTCACCTGCACGGCGCCAAACACGCATACGACCATCATTGGCACCAAGGCAGAAGCGACTCTCATCGCTGAAGACGACACGTCTCCATTCGTCCCTCCATTCACGCCTGTCGCGACACCACTGGAGGCGGGCTGCACGATGTTGGGGCGTGAGCGGAAGACGGCCTAACGGTGTGCGGGACCGTAGCCCAGCTTCATGGAGACGGTTGCGAATGGTCCTCACCGATACCCCAGCAGCAACAGTGTCCCTAATTTGCTGGGAAGTGGCGGTGCGGTCCCCTACGGCACTGCGTAGGATCCTACGGTCTTGGCGTGCATCCGTGCGTCGCTGCGGTCCGGTCCCAGGTCGACGGGCACGTGCACCTTCCGCCGACCACTGGCGACAACATCGATGTACTGTGGAGACCTCACACCCCCACGTGTTGAGCAATTCGGCGGTACGACCACCCGGCCTCCCGCATGCCCACTATACGCCCTCGCTCAAAGTCCGTCAACTGCACATACGGTTCACGTCCACGCTGTCGCGGCATGCTACCAGTGTTAAAGACTGCGATGGAGCTCCGTATGCCACGGCAAACTGGCTGACACTGACGGCGGCGGTGCACAAATGCTGCGCAGCTAGCGCCATTCGACGGCCAACACCGCGGTTCCTGGTGTGTCCGCTGTGCCGTGCGTGTGATCATTGCTTGTACAGCCCTCTCGCAGTGTCCGGAGCAAGTATGGTGGGTCTGACACACCGGTGTCAATGTGTTCTTTTTTCCATTTCCAGGATTGTACAGTCCCATTAGTTAGGGCGGTCCCAAATTGGTCTAGCGCATCTTTCGTTTTATCGATACGCATTAACAGGAAGAGTAAAAGACGAAAAATAATTAGTACTCCAACAGCGACTGAGCAGCGCTTCTGCATGGCGGTAGCAGTCAGCCCAGGCCAGGGTGGTGCTGTGGCCGCCTGAGTGCTGGTTATTCCCCGAGTTTTACTTTCACTGTTAAAATACATTGATAAAAGTAATGTCGCACAAGACCAATTTGAGACTGCGCTGGCTAGTGGGCGCGTAAAATAGCACTGCAAAAATCATTTTCTTTGTAACCGGAAACAAACCGGCGTTTTCCATCGACGATGGGCATCACATGAAAGACTTGATGAGCAGTATTTGTTTTGGCTGACGACAGCTACAAGTCGCAAACAAAAAAAAATTGCAAATATCTGCCGAAAGATTATGATGTTGATGTTTGATTTGTGGGGCGCCCAACTGCGCGGTTATCAGCAACCTTTGCTCAGTCCAGTCTCGATTCTTTCATGAATGATGATGAAATGATGAGGACAGCACAAACACCCAGTCATCTCGAGGCAAATGAAAACCCCTGACCCCGCCGGGAATCGAACCCGGGACTCCGTGCTCGGGAAGCGAGAACGCTACCGCAAGACCACGATCTGCGGACTCTGCCGAAAGAAACACCGGAGAAAATGTGCCTGACGTCTCTTAAGAGAGACACCCTATACAAACACTGACATGTAGATAATGGCTTAGTGTGGCAGTCTTTTCTTTCTCACGTGCGTGCGGTAAATGTAGAAATGTGAACCGTGGTGGCATTATTAACAAATGCGTCCAAACAGGACCATCGTGCTGTTATTTCTTTCTCGGCTGCCAAAGGACAAACACGCTACACAACCATCGGAGAATGAATAATGTGTATGAGGCAGCCTGTCTGTCGAAAAGCACCATTATGGAATGGTGCACCAAGTTCCGTGCTCGTCGCGATGCGACAAAAGACGCCAGTCGAGCTGGGAGGCCAGCAACATCCATTATGGCTGATGCTAACTGAAATGACACTCGAGCACTCGCCCTATAGTCCTGATCTCTCCCCATCCGATTATCATGGCTTTGGTCGCTGCTAGAGTATAGTACAGAGGTGTCCAAAAAAATGTATCCACTGTTTAAAAGACCGTAACTGGCAGACTAATTGACAGTGTTGTCTCATCTTTGGTAGTGTAATAATTTGTAGTTCCGGAAATCGCCACACAAGCGTTGTATTGCGTTGTTTTGTTTTGTCAGATGACAGTCGCC
This sequence comes from Schistocerca cancellata, assembly GCF_023864275.1. NCBI lineage: Eukaryota > Metazoa > Arthropoda > Insecta > Orthoptera > Acrididae > Schistocerca > Schistocerca cancellata. The sequence goes on from NC_064630.1 coordinate 242,921,512, forward strand.
AGATAGTCAGTCTTTTGTTCTTAGTTGCACCTGGTTACTCTAGTAAACATGACTGGCGCAAGGCTTACATTCGATGAAAGGAAGGCAGATTTGAAGTGGTATTTTAAGTACGAAAACATTAGTGGGGTTGAAGGGCAGTGGCGAAATGAGTATGAAACAGAGCCACCGACACGTTTAACGAATCGTCGCCTTCGAGACTGTTGTGTCTAGACAAGACAGCCTAGACACAATGAGAAGGAAGCCGAAAGGCACGCGCTTAAACTCACGCAGGCTGGCGAGAGGTCTGAAACAGGATACGTAATGAATGCTATAAAGAAAAGTACGTAGCTTCTGGAATACTTAACTTTAATCCACATTTGTAGAACATCGCTCTTGATGATACATTAATAGAATATCAATATCAATTGAATACTGGTAATGGCGCCTTGCTAGGTCGTAGCAAATGTAGCTGAAGGCTATGCTAACTATCATCTCGGCAATTGAGAGCGTAATTCTCAGTGAACCATGGCTAGCAACGTCGGCTGTACAACTGGGCCGAGTGCTAGGATCTGTCTCTAGACCTGCCGTGTGGCGGCGCTCGCTCTGCAATTACTGACAGTGGCGACACGCGGGTCCGTCGTATACTAGCGGACCGCGGCCGATTTAAAAGCTACCACCTAGCAAGTGTGGTGTCTGGCGTTGACACCACATTCCTCCCCCGCAAATCGGCGAACGGTTGTGTTATAAGGCTTCCGCCCGCCGTGGAGAGGACCCCATGTTGACGTATGCGACGAGGTGGGGAGCCTAACAACAGGCGAAGCTGTGCCACCCGCACCCGGCCATTCGGTCCGAGGGGAGCTAGGAAACGCCTGAAAACCTAGTCCAGGGTGCACGCCAACATGAGGTGTATGCGCCCGTAGATAGTCAGGAGGGGCCGAAGGGTCGACCTCCATCGAGTCGGAGCACCTGACTGGCGAAGACGACAGCTGGTCCGGAGCGGGCAAGAGTTCCACGTCGGAGGACAACCGGTCACGGGAAGCGATCGGCGGCGCGTGACCCAGGGAGGCGCCCGGCGGTTGCAGCGACGCGTCCACTGCGGGCGTCGCCGGCGGGAGAACATGCGGCGGCGGCGCGTCGCCATGGGGCAAAATGGAAGGCAGCGTCGGTAACACCTGGGGATGAGGCGAGCCAGTAGATGGGTCCCCAGGGCGTTGACCGGACGGCACCGTCGCTGAAAGCAGACGGGGAGCGGCACAACCCGTGCGACGACAGAGGTGCAGCTGATTGAGATGCCGACGCACCTCACCAGAGGCCCCTAAAACCAGATACATCGCGCGGCCGAGGCCGCGAAGAAGGCGCCCTGCGAGCCAACACCGTGAACCGCGATAATTGCGATAGTATATAACGTCGCCAGGAGCAAAAGCAGGCGTCTGCCGCTGCACAGGAACCTGATGCGGCGGATGCAGCAAAGACATCAAGGTTCGATGAGGACGACCATGAAGCAATTCAGCCGGCGAGCGACCATCGCGGGGCTGAGAGCGATACGAGGACAAAAAGGTGACTTGAAAGTCCGGACCAAACGTTCAGCGGCACCGTTTGACTGAGGCGAAAACGGCGCGGACGTCAGATGTTGAATACCATTGGCCTTGCAGAATGACTGAAATTCTGCGGACATGAATTGTGGGCCATTGTCGGAAACAATAGTCTGTGGAAGACATTCAATGCAAAAGATAGCGGACAACGCTTGGATGGTGGCAGAAGACGTCGTGGAAGACATCCTGACAACAAAAGGAAAATTACTGAAGGAATCGACAACAACCAACCATCGAGCATTCCAGAATGGACCAGCAAAATCGATGTGTAAGCGGTGCCAAGGGGAAGTGGCTTTCGGCCATGCAAAGAATTTCCGCTTTGGTGCGGATTGTTGTTCGGCACACGCCATGCAAGAAGAGCACATAGTCGTAATCGCAGCATCGATTCCGAACCAAGTACAGTGCTGACGAGCAAGTTGTTTCGTGCGCACTATACCCCAATGTCCTTGGTGGAGAAGCTTTAAGACAGAGGACTGTAACGAAAGTGGTACCACGACCCTGGACTGATCATTATCAGAACGCAACAGCAAAACACCACGTCGAACAAAAAGTCTCTCCTTGTGAGCAAAAAATCGGCGAACCAACGGATCCTCGATGCGTGACTGTGACAAGGGCCATTGCGTAGCAACAAAACGCAAAACGGTAGCAAGGACAGGGTCAGCAGCTGTGGCTGCAGCTACACGACGAAAATCAATCGGAAACGATTCGACCACGTCATCGGTTTCCGTATCAATGAACATGCAAGCAAGTTCGGAGGAATCGAATGCTCTATCCTCAGCAACAGGCAAACGGGACAACGCATCGGCGTTTCCGTGCTTAGCAGTGGACCGATACAAGATATCGTAGCGGTACTGCGAGAGGAAAATAGACCAGCGAATGAATTTCTGCACTGTACGTGGAGGTACAGGCTTGGACGGATGAAAAAGTGATGTCAAAGGTTTGTGGTCTGTGATGATGGTAAAGTGACGACCATACAAGAAATCGTGAAACTTTGTAACACCAAACACGAGAGCCAAAGCTTCTTTCTCTATCTGTGAATAATTTCTTTGCGCTGACGAGAGCAATTTGGACGCAAAGGCAATAGGGCGATCATGCGAGCCATCTTTGTGCGCAAGCACAGCACCGATCGCGAAATCCGATGCATCGACCATCAATAAAAGGGGTTTCTGGGGATCGAAAGGCGTAAGGCAAGTATTAGAAAGCAACGCCAATTTCAACTGGTGAAAGGCGCGTTCGCATTCCGTCGACCAGACGAATGGAACACCTTTACGGCGTAAGCGATGAAGCGGAGCTGAAATGGAAGAGGCATGGGGGATATAGCGATGGTAATAATTTATTTTACCCAGCACACACTGTAGCTGCTTCAAATTCTGCGGCGAAGGCAAGTCTTGTATGGCACGAAGGTGCTCTGGACTGGTATGTATGCCTTGGGGATTGAGTACATGTCCCAGATATGGCAAATCACGAGCAAAAAACACACATTTGTCCTTCCGCAAGCGAAGACCATTTTGTCGCAAGACCTGAAATAATGTTCGGAGATTGTCTAAATGTTCTTCTGCCATCTTTCCGGAGATCACAATATCGTCCAGATAGTTTGCAGCAGTAGGGACCGACGCACAAACAGTTTGTAAATATTGCTGAAACAATGCAGGGGCGGATGCACACCCGAATGGCAGTCTTTTGAATCGATACAAACCAAGATGCGTGTTAACCACCAAGACACGCTGGGATTCTTCGTCCACCGGTATTTGCAAGTACGCATCTGCTAGGTCCAACTTCGAAAAATATTTACCCAGGCACAGTTTGCCAAAAAGATCTTCCGGGCGGGGTAAAGGAAAAGTAGCAAACACTAGTTGTGGATTCACTGTTGCCTTGAAGTCCACGCAAAGTCTCAACTTTCCGGAAGGTTTTTGCAAAATGACTAAGGGTGAAGCCCAGAGAGAAGCCTGCACACGTTCAATTACACCTTGTGATTCCAAATCATTTAATGTTCTTGCGACCTCATCACACAATGCGTGGGGAACATTGCGCGCTCTGAAAAATTTCGGTTATGCGTTGACTTTCAGTTCCAAGTGTGCTTTATAGTTCTTAGCGCAACCAATGCCCGGTTCAATAATGTCTGCAAATTCTTCACGTAGACGAGAAACACTGGCTGAAGGCACAGTCTGGTTCACTGATAGGACCTGATTTACGATAGACAAGTTAAACAACTGAAATAAATCTAAACCAAACAAGTTCACCACAGAAGAAGAACGAAGAACGTAAAATGACACAAGTTTTGTTTGTCCCTTGTATGTTGCAAGAAGGCTGCACTGTCCTAACACCGGGATCTGCTGTCCGGAATAACTATGTAACTTAACATGTGCGGCACGCAACCGAGGTGTGCCCAGTTGTTTGTACGTGTCTTTAGTGAGCAATGAAACTGCAGCTCCGGTATCGAGCTGGAATGGCATCACGTTGCCATTAATTTCCAAGTCTACAAAAAGTTTATTGTCCTGCTGACGACAAGAGCGACTGTTTCGTGCAACGTGAACTGTTTCTGGAACAGAAGCACTTGCGACGTGACGGGATTTCCGTCGACGTCGACGCACACTGTTTGCGGGATGAACACAGTCACTGTTAGAGAGAGAAGCACTGGACGGAGTGGCATTAACTACATGAATTTCCATGGGCGAAGGTTCACGAGCCTGAGTATTCTTGGTTCGATTCCGGCGCGAAGCAAAGGGCCTGGAATGGGTGTGAGTGTCCGATCGGAGCTTTTTCTGGCAAACACTCTGAACATAGCCTTTTTTATTACAGAAAAAGCAAATAGCTTGGCGTGACGGGCAATTCTCACGCGAATGTCTAGTTGCACACCGCGGGCATGATTTTATTACTGAATTTGCGCGCTTGCGCGGCACACATGGCTGCGCGGACGTGCGCGAGGGCTGTTTACAGGTCCGTGCAGCTCGCCCGGCGGGCCGGTTAATGTGACACACAGCTGGCGAAGTTTCAAATGATTCCTGAGCAAAGTCAACTGTGTCTTGCCTATCCAATATGTCTATCACTTGTTGAAGGGAGGGATTGACGAGTTTCAAAATCTGTTCCCGTATACGAACGTCATAAACGTTCTGTGCAATTGCATCACGTACCATAGTATCTGAATAAGGGAGTCCACATGCACACTCAAAAGCACAATCCCTTGTAAGGCCTTGCAAAGTTGCAACCCACTCCCGATTAGTCTGACCGGCCGTACGTTTTGTACGAAAGAACGTATACCTTTTTGCAACGACATTGACTTATTCCTTGAAATAGGCATCTAAAGCAGACAAAATTTCTTCGTAGGACAGAGTTGCTACGTCGCGTCGGGGAAACAATTTCACTATCACACGGTAGGTGGACACACCTACACAAGAAAGGAGATGAGGCTGCCGTTCGTTACCTTGAATTCTGTAGGCGGCGAGATGGAATCCAAATTGGCGTGACCACTCCGTCCAGCTTTCCACTTCCACTTGAAACGGACGAAAAGGTGGTGCAATTGCGTGTTGTGGCTGCTGTAGCGGTGGAGCGGCGGCGGCCGCATCGTTTTGCAGTGCACGTTGACCCTGGACGAGCTGTCCAAGGACATCCAATAAGGCCTGCGTCTGCTGATTCTGCAAGCGATAATATTCGGACAGTACATCTGGAGAATGTGGCGAAGCCATTACACAAGTAAAGTAAGCAAGTAGAAACAACAAGATCCTTTTTGATCCTCGTCGCCAAATATGTTGTGTCTAGACAAGACAGCCTAGACACAATGAGAAGGAAGCCGAAAGGCACGCGCTTAAACTCACGCAGTCTGGCGTGAGGTCTGAAACAGGATACGTAATGAATGCTATAAAGAAAAGTACGTAGCTTCTGGAATACTTAACTTTAATCCACATTTGTAGAACATCGATCTTGATGATACATTAATAGAATATCAATATCAATTGAATACTGGTAATGGCGCCTTGCTAGGTCGTAGCAAATGTAGCTGAAGGCTATGCTAACTATCGTCTCGGCAATTGAGAGCGTAATTCTCAGTGAACCATGGCTAGCAACGTCGGCTGTACAACTGGGCCGAGTGCTAGGATCTGTCTCTAGACTTGCCGTGTGGCGGCGCTCGGTCTGCAATTACTGACAGTGGCGACACGCGGGTCCGTCGTATACTAGCGGACCGCGGCCGATTTAAAAGCTACCACCTAGCAAGTGTGGTGTCTGGCGGTGACACCACAGAGACAAATTTGAAGCCGAACGCTGTGTTAAAGACGTACATAAACAACGATCTGGACAACCTGTAACAGCTAACTCCCGTCGTGTGTTACAACAATTCACTCGCTCACCACAGAAGTCTGAGACAGTGTGCCCGTGAAACTGGAGTGAGTCGCTCAAGTGTTTGGCGAATTTTGAAGACAGCAAAGTGGAAATGCTGCATCCCACGATTGCTACACGCAATGAACAAGGACGACCCAGATCGTAGAATAAAGTACTGCGAGTGGTTTACTAACATGGTGCGCAACGATGAAGAGTTTGCAGAGATTATTGTGTGGTATGATGAGGCACAGTTCAAACCCAATGGTACAGTAAATCGCCACAATTGCATCTACTGGGCCGCCGAAAATTCGAACGTCCATGTAGACAAAGCCGTGAATTTGCCAGGAGTAAATGTGTGGTGCGGGTTGTCTTATCGGCGCTTGATTGGGCCATTCTTCTTTGACGGCACAGTTACCGGTGAGGTGTACCTTCAGAAGCTTCAGACATCCATTCCACCTGCCATCCAAGACTTTTATGGAGATGGAAGAGCTTACTTTCAATAAGGTGGTGCCCCAGCCCACTACCAAAATCGTGTTAGGGCGTATCTCGACGAAAATCTACCAGGAAGATGGACAGGCCGTAGAGGTGCTGTGGAGTATCCACCCACGTTCCCCAGACCTAACTCCTCTGCACTTTTACCTAAGGGGAACGCTAAAGGACGTCGTTTATCGACAAAAGCCACGCACATTGGGTGAACTCCGAGAATCCATCGCACATTCATGTGCAAATATCCAATTGAACACGTTGCAGTCAGTAGTTCGTGCTGCAGTTCGGCGGCATCGTTTGTGTGTGGATGTTAATGGTGACCATTTCGAACACCTACAGTGATAGCTTTAAGTATGATTTTAAGCTACACTTTCATTAAAAATGAGACAACTCCGTCAATTAGTTTTCAAGTTATGGGCTTTTAAACAGTGGATACATTTTTTGGACCCCTCTGTATATTACGATGGTAATCCCAAAAGTAAGGTCTCCTATTCTTTTTATAAGTACATAGACCTGTTTATTTCTACAATGCTTAACATCAGTTTACAGCTTGAACATTTAGTTATTTTTCGACATAATCACCATTTCTGTCGATGCATTTTTGTAGACGCTGTGGCAGTTTTTGTGTGCCCATGTCATACCAGCTCGCCGCCATGCTATTCAGAAAGTCATGAAGCTCTTCTTTCACCTCGTCGTCGAAGCTGAACCTAGGAAACAGGTGATAGTCACTGGGCGCCAAGTCAGGACTATAGGGTGGGTGGGTGATTATGTTCCACTGAAACTGTTGCAGGAGAGCAACGGTTTGCCGAGCGATGTGTGGGCGAGCGTTGTCATGGAGAATGTGCACGCCCTTGCTCAACATTCCTCTTCTCCGGTTCTGAATTGCCCGTTTGAGTTTTTTCAGAGTCTCACAGTACCTGTCAGCGTTAATTGTGGTCTCAGCGATTCAGCTCCGACGGCGAGGTGAAAGAAGAGGTTCATAACTTTCTGAAGAGCATGGCGGCGAGCTGGTATGACATGGGCATACAAAAACTGCCACAGCCGTCTACAAAAATGCATCGACAGAAATGGTGATTATGTCGAAAAATAGATAAATGTTCAAGCTGTAAACTGATGTAAACCATTGTAGAAATAAACAGGTCTATGTACTTATAAAAAATAGAAGACCTTACTTTTGACCGTATAATACGGAAGTTAACTGAAATCAGCAAGCCTTTAAGATGAACAGGAATGTCACTTTTGTTAAAAGACAGTAATTACACTGAAGTTAACGCGAATCATGATAGTGCCTGGACGTTACAAAAGGGGTGACATGGTCCTTAATAGGGTGTGTGATTATCCCAGGCCAGTCGATTCGCGAAATATCCTCTCGCTCCAAGAGCTCCTCCGACTAAGCTGTTCGATGCGGTCGCGCATTCTCATCTATAAAAATGAAGTCAGGGTCGAGTTCATCAGTGAAAAGACGCACAGGGAGAAAGAGTACAGAGTCACAATAACACTGACCGGTGAAGGTACTATGTTCAAAGATTTGAAGGTCAGTACGCCCGTACAGCACTATATTCCCTGGACCACCAAAACGATCACGTTAGACGATGATCCTAGGTGCATTACGTGTTCTCACTCCCGTACGAGAGTACGCCCAGTATTGTCGAACATGATCGTTTTGATGGTCCAGTTGTCATGTTGGGTGGGCGTACTGACTCCAAATCTTTGAACACTGTTCACTGACCGCCAACAATATTGTGACGTTGGACTCCTTACCCATGTGTGCATTTTCTGGTGTACATTCGCCGCTGACTTCATTTTTATGGACCACAATGTTCGACCATATCGACCAGCCCAAGTAGAGGAGCTTTTCTAACGTGAGGATATTCAGCGAATGGACTGGCCTCACTGTTCCCCCGATTTACGTCCCGCGAGTGTGATGCGAAGGTGAGAGATGTATTGCAGCAAGTCCGCACGTACCAACGACTGTCCCCCATCTGTAAATCGCGCTGGTGGTGGAATGGAAATCAAATCACAAGAAATCCTAACTAGCGTTGCGGCCAGCAGGGGAGCAGTTGCAGAGCATGTACGAGGGGCGTTTAAAAAGTCCGTGCAAAAATAGAAACTACTTACGTGTTTGGGGTAAACCTTTATTATTTTTCGACATAGTCTGCTTTTATACTTATACACTTCGTCCAACGCTGTTCTAATTTGTTGATCCCTTCCGAATAATACACTACTGGCCATTAAAATTGCTACACCAAGAAGAAATGCCGATGATAAACGCGTATTCATTGGACAAATATATTATACTAGAACTGACATGTGATTACATTTCCACGCAAGTTGGGTGCATAGATCCTGAGAAATCAGTACCTAGAACAACCACCTCTGGCCGTAATAACGTCCTTGGTACCCCTGGGCATTGAGTCAAACAGAGCTTGGATGGCGTGTACAGGTACGGCTGCCCATGCAGCTTCTACACGATACCACAGTACATCAAGAGTAGTGACTGGCGTATTGTGACGAGCCAGTTGCTCGGCCACTATTGGCCAGATGTTTTCAATTGCTGAGAGATCTGGAGAATGTGCTGGCCAGGGCAGCAGTCGAACATTTTCTGTATCCAGAGAGGCCCGTACAGAACCTGCAACATGCGGTCGTGCATTATCCTGCTGAAATGTAGGGTTTCGCAGGGATCGAGTAAGGGTAGAGCCACGGGTCGTAACACATCTGAAATGTAACGTCCACTGTTCAAAGTGCCGTCAATGCGAACAAGAGGTGAGCGTGACGTGTAACCAATGGCACCCCATACCATCACGCCGGGTGATACGCTAATATGGCGATGACGAATACACGTTTCCAATGTGCGTTCACCGCGGTGTCGCCAAACACGGATACGACCATCATGATGCTGTAAACAGAACCTGGATTCATCCGAAAAAAATGACGTTTTGCCATTCGTGCACCCTGGTTCGTCATTGACTACAACATCGCAGGCGCTCCTGTCTGTGATGCAGCGTCAAGGGTAACCGCAGCCATGGTCTCCGAGCTGATAGTCTATACTGCTGCAAACGTCGTCGAACTGTTCGTGCAGATGGTTGTTGTCTTGCAAACGTCCTCATCTGTTGCCTCAGGCATCGAGACGTGGCTGCACCATCAGTTACAGCCATGCGGATAAGATGCCTGTCATCTCGACTGCTAGTGATACAAGGCCGTTGGGATCCAGTATGGCGTTCCTTTTACCCTCCTGAACCCACCGATTCCATATTCTGCTGACAGTCATTGGATCTCGACCAACGCGAGCAGCAATGTCGCGATACGATAAACCGCAATCGCGATAGGCTACAATCCAACCTTTATCATAATAGGAAACGTGATGGTACGCATTTCTCCTCCTTACACGAGGCATCACAACAACGTTTCACCAGGCAACGACAGTCAACTGCTGTTTGTGTATGAGAAATCGGTTGGAAACTTTCCTCATGTTAGCACGTTGTAGGTATTGCCACAGGCGCCAACCTTGTGTGAATGCTCTGAAAAGCTAATCATTTGCATATCACAGCATCTTCTTCCTGTCGGTTAAATTTCGCGTCTGTAGCACGTCATCTTCGTGAAGTAGCAATTTTAATGGCCATTAGCGTAAGAAATGTCCAAGTCTGCAAAATAGCTACTTGTTGCTCCAATCACCTCCTCGTTTGAATAAAATCTTTGTCCCGCCAGTCATTTCTTCAAATTGGGAAACAAATAGTAGTCCGAGGGAGCCAAGTCTGGAGAGCAGGGGAAATGTGAAACGAGTTGGAATGCTATTTCCATAAATTTTGAGACCACAACTGCTGAGGTGAGTGCTGGTGCATTATCGTGATGGAAAAGGACTTTTTTCGCGGTCCAATCGCCGGCGTTTTTGTTGCAGTTCGGTTTTCAAACGGTCCAATAATGATGAGAAATATTCACCTTTAATAGTTTTACCCTTACCCAGATCGTCGATGAGGATTATCCCTTGCAAATCCCGAAAGGCAGTCGCCATAACCTTTCCGAAGTAACGGTCTTCGCCTTTTTCGGTGCAGATTCTCCCTTGGTAACCCATTGTTTAGATTGTTCTTTGGTCTCAGGAGTATAGCAATGTATCCATGTTTCATCGACAGTGACGAAACGACGATTAAAGTTCTGCGGATTCTTTCTGAACAGCTGCAAACCATCCTTGCAACACTTCACGCGATTCCGTTTTTGGTCAAGCGCGAGCAATCGCGGAGCCCATCTTGCGGATAGTTTTTCTCATGTCCAAATGTTTACGCAAAATAATATGTACCCGTTCATTCGAGATGCCCACAGCACTAGCAATCTTACGCACCTTAACTCTTCTGTCATCCAAAGGTAATAATTATACCGAAGTTACCGCGATTTTGGACATTACAAAAGACGGGACATAGTTCTTAATGGGGCAAGTTGTAGTGCTAAAACGATGAAAATTAATATTACGACGATGTCACACCTTATTTTCATGACTTACAGAAGTATTCATGATATTAAAAATGTAATTATAATTTTATTATTTTCATTTTTGTGCTCAGTGTATCAAAGAGTCTCTAGTGCACAGAATAACTTAACGTTGTTTGTTCTAAGAAACTATATATGATCGTTAAGGATTTTATCGTCATGGATTTTATCAATGCTTTCTGAAGTCGTAACCTCCACAGGGCGTCCAGAAAGTTCAGCATCACTTGTGACCATATGGCCACACGAAAAGTTTTGAAACCTCTTATAAACTGTTCTCATCGAAGGTGCAGAGTCACCGTAATGTTTATCAAGCTTCTCTTTAGTCTCCTAAGGCGTTTTGCCTTTCATAAAGTAGTGTTTAATCACCACACGAAACTCTTTTCCGTACATTTTTTGACAATCACTCGGCTTCCTTGATTCACACAAACGCCAAACACAAAGAAAGAGACCAATATGGCTGAAACTTGGTGCGCGTTCTTTCCAATGATGCTACTAAGTAAACATGACCTCGATACGCGCCGGTGGTGCCATGTCTCGGACTTTACACGGACTTTTCAAACGCCCCTCGTACTGCCGTCCGTGGTGATCACTTTGAATTGCCCTCCCTCTGTTTATTGATTGTATAGTCACTGAATTGCTATTTATTTATTTAATGGGATAATAATAATTATTAAAAGGTGGACATTTTATTTAAGCATTGATTTTACTCTTTCGATTGTTGCGAGTCAGCGATAGTGCAATGCTGCTCGCTTTGGAGAATACACATTTTATAAGAATTATTTGGTCCAGGAAACACTTTTGCGATCACGGTTGCGATTTAGACGGTATTCGCGTAATTGTACTGATTGAAAGTTATCGTTTCCGAAAGACGCAGGTTCGATTAAAGCTGTGTGCACTTTTTCGCGTATAATGAAAATATTCATAACACGTCGCGTAACAAAAAGAAACATGCGAATCACAACCGTGGTCAAACGAAGAAAATATGTGATAACATAAATGTTCTTTGCTGTTATTCAGGACAGGCTCAGATTAGACCTTGCAATTTTTAGTTATAGGAAATGACAAGACGTTACACTTGGGAGATATTTGTTTTGAATAACTTGTATTTACCTTCTCTCTCTCTCTCCTTTTTACAGCCTTTATACCTTCACATCGATTAAGGAACTTTTTCTTCTCTACCGACCAGTACGAGAACAAAATTCAGACTCAACAAAATTTCTTACATCGAATTGTTACATGCTTAACCCTTAACGATCATATAAATAGTTTCGCAGTACAAACAACGCTAAGTTATTCTGTGCACTAGAGAGTCTTTGATACACTGAGCACAAAAATGAAAATAATAAAATTATAATTACATTTTTAATATCATGAATACTTCTGTAAGTCATGAAAATAAGGTTTGACATCGTCGTAATATTAATTTTCATCGTTTTAGCACTACAACTTGCCCTATTAAGAACCATGTCCCGTCTTTTGTAATGTCCAAAATCGCGGTAACTTCGGTATAATTATTACCTTTGAATAAAACTGGCATTTATGTTCGGAACATCGCGTATTAGTTGCAGGTAGTTTCTCTACTAGTTTGTAGCAGCTCTTTCTAGGTATGGTCCAGGTTTTATCGAGCTATGTTACCCGGCAGTCTGATATCAGGCTAAAGCGGTTTCATCGAGCTATGTTACTTGGCAGTCAGATACCACGCTAAAGCTAATTCCGTCCTTAAGTTTTGCTCTCCAGTGTATCTGTGAGTTTCTGTATAAGAGGAGAACAAGAAATCCTAAAAGCACCAGAACACGGCAGTAACTCACACATATCAGGAACATCGCGTGAACATGCCATAATACCCTAAGCAGGCACTTGATAATGGGAATCATTTCTCGAAACGTATTGGGTAAGAATTAAATGTAGGAACACCGTTACTGTCAGCAGCAAATGTTGTTTTGCAAGAAACAAAACGACTATGTTCAAAGTTTTCACCAACTATTTGCCGTGGATAAAGTAAAAAATATCGTAAGTTGTATCATTCAGATTGACTCTGTCTGTGGCAACCTACGCACTTCCCCAATGATGTTACAAATTTTCATTGATTCAAGGGTAAATGTATCAGTTTGGCCATACGCAGTGGCCGAGCGGTTCTATCCGCTTCAGTCCGGAACCGTGCAGGTTCGAATCCTGCCTCGGGCATGGATGTGTGTGATGTCCTTAGGTTAGATAGGTTTTAGTTGTTCTAAGTTCTAGGGGACTGCTGACCTCAGATGTTAAGTCCCATAATGCACATAACCATTTGAACCATTTTTGTATCAATTTGACTTAAGAGACCCTGGTAAGGAAAAGACAGAGTCGGAAGTTATAAGCGAAAATCGTTCTGATATCTCTGACAGGACTGGAATACTCTCTTTCAAATTCCGAAGGTGGCAGGGGTAAAATACAGGGAGCGAAAGGCTATTTACAATTTGTACAGAAACCAGATGGCAGTTATAAGAGACGAGGGGCATGAAAGGGAAGCACTGGTTGGGAAGGGAGTGGGACAGGGTTGTAGCCTATCCCCGATGTTATTCAGTCTGCATATTGAGCAAGCAGTAAAGGAAACAAAAGAAAAATTCGGAGTAGGAATTAAAATCCATGGAGAAAAACTAAAACGTTTGAGGTTCTCCGGTGATATTGTTATTCTGTCAGAGACAGCAAAGTACATGGAAGAGCAGCTGAACGGAATGGACAGTGTCCTGAAAGGAGGATGTAAGATGAACATTCAACAAAAGCAAAACGAGGATAATGGAATGTAGTCGAATTAAATCGGGTGATGCTGAGGGTATTAGTTTAGGAAATGAGGCGCTTAAAGTAGTAAATGAGTTTTGCTATTTGGGGAGCAAAATAACTGATGATGGTTGAAGTAAAGAGGATATAAAATGTAGACTGTCGATGGCAAGGATAGCGTTTCTGAAGAAGAAAAATGTGTTAACATCGAGTATAGATTTTAAGTGTCAGGAAGTCGTTTCTGAAAGTATTTGTGTGGAGTGTAGCCTTGTATGGAAGTGAAACGTGGAGATAAATAGTTTAGACAAGAAGAGAATAGAAGCTTTCGAAATGTGGTACTACAGAAGAATGCTGAAGATTAGATGGATAGATCACATAACTAATGAGGAGGTATTGAATAGAATTGGAGAGAAGAGAAATTGATGGCACAACTCGACTAGAAGAAGGGATCGGTTGGTAGGGCATATTCTGAGGCATCAAGGGATCACCAATTTAGTATTGGAGGGCAGTGTGGAGGGTAAAAATCGTAGAGGGAGACCAAGAGATGAATACACTAAGCAGATTCAGAAGGATGTAGGTTGCAGTAGGTACTGGGAGATGAAGAAGCTTGCACAGGATAGAGTAGTATGAAGAGTAGCATCAAACAAGTCTCTGGACTGAAGACCACAACAACGACAATCTCTCACAGTGGAATACATGTACTGGTACTGTAGCTGCTAAGATTGTAGATTAGACCATTCTCAGAGGCAGTAGTATGGACCAAAACAAGAAGAAAATCTCGTTAAACATGGGCTCTAAAATACATACCTCAGGATCTATGAACGCTTTTTCAGCAGGAGAGGACAATAGCTAAGATGAACAAGTGTTCATAGCTCTTAAGTTATGCAATTTAGAGCCCATGTTTACTAGACCTTTCTTGCTTGTTTTGATCCATACTACCACCTCTGAAAGTTTCCCACGCCACAGTCTTAGCAACAACAGTACCAGTATATGTACTCCATAGTCAGGACTATGGGAACCATTTTCGCTTATGCCTTTTGACTCGGTTGATTCCTGATGGGGGTCCCTTACCAGATATCGATACAGTTACCCTTCTCCATAATCCCTGAAAGTTTGTAAGATTGTTACGGAATTACTGTGTATAATGCGCTCAGCCACTGGCAATTTAGCTGATGAAAGGCCCTTAACGTGCACAAGTTCCTAAGACGAAACCTCGGCGGACACCACTCGGGTCCCCTCCGCTCGCGCCTCCCTGCTTGTAGCTGAGAAGGGGACTCCACTGTGCATGAGGCCCTTCGCTGCTAGGCAGTCGCATTCCAGCCGGCAACGCGTGGGCCTCCCACTGCCTGTGCTTTGGCGCTCCCTCGGCGTGTGTGAATGTGTGTGGCTGTGTGAGTGGATGTGCGGCCGCGACCACGTGACGTCAGCCTTAACGAGATTACGCCGGCAGCCGCGGGACCCTCTGCCGCAGCTCGCCACCAGCCAGCCAGTCAAGATGGCAACGTCGGCGCGAGCGCACCCCCTGCTGCTGCTGGCCGTTCTCCTGCTCTGCACAGCTGCCCAGGTGCGTGCAGTCTCCCTGCCTGTACCCGGGTAGATGTTTCTTTGTTGCCGCCTCATTTTTTTGTGTCTGTACCCAATGTTTCAGCGACTTCCGCTGTGCTCATCGTCAGGAGTTAAGTGTCGTACTAACTGGCCCTGTGGTACTTTCGAGTGTAGTTAGCCGAATTACGTCACAGGGGCGTCATGAAGTCAAGGAACTTTCATATGATACCAGAAATGATATTCTGTGACGGAGGATCGTTAGCAACAATGCTTATCCGTTAGATGCTAGAAAACGTCTTATTTCTTTCTGTGCATTCAGCATCAAGCGCCGATGTCCAGGCACCACAAAGGGAATAAATTCAGACGCTGTCCTGGTAAAAGTTGTTGCTGATTCTGATCTCGGCGGCTTCTTTGATGACAGAATCCCGGTAGGAAGGTGCACGGGATGATAATTTTTCTTCAAACGTAATCATTTGTTTCTTTACGAGGCTGTGCTTGGCAACGGCAAGTTTGTCAAGACCGCGGTATTTAATGTGGCGTCGGTTCCCTATGCAATGCGCTGAAATCTCTCGTGTAGACTAACCGATGTAGCTGCTACCGAATTCGCAAGTAATTTTATAAATTGCAGGAACACCGAGACCAGCGCTAGCTTTTTACTAAGTGCATCATCTCTCTAACTTTGCTGGAGATCGAAAATTGGACTGAATTCCGTGTCTGTTCGGAACGACCCAAGAAAATTAAACAGATGCTGCACCAACTGCCAGCCGCTGTGGCCGAGCGGTTCTAGGCGCTTCAGTCCGGAACCGCGCTGCTGCTACGGTCGCAGGTTCGAATCCTGCCTCGGGCATCTATATCTACATTCATACTCCGCAAGCCACCCAACGGTGTGTGGCGGAGGGCACTTTACGTGCCACTGTCATTACCTCCCTTTCCTGTTCCAGTCGCGTATGGTTCGCGGGAAGAACGACTGCCGGAAAGCCTCCGTGCGCGCTCGAATCTCTCTAATTTTACATTCGTGATCTCCTCGGGAGGTATAAGTAGGGGGAAGCAATATATTCGATACCTCATCCAGAAACGCACCCTCTCGAAACCAGGACAGCAAGCTACACCGCGATGCAGAGCGCCCCTCTTGCAGAGTCTGCCACTTGAGCTTGTTAAACATCTCCGTAACGCTATCATGCTTACCAAATAACCCTGTGACGAAACGCGCCGCTCTTCTTTGGATCTTCTCTACCTCCTCTGTCAACCCGACCTGGTACGGATCCCACACTGATGAGCAATACTCAAGTATAGGTCGAACGAGTGTTTTGTAAGCCACCTCCTTTGTTGATGGACTACATTTTCTAAGGACTCTCCCAATGAATCTCAGCCTGGCACCCCCCTTACCAAAAATTAATTTTATATGATCATTCCACTTCAAATCGTTCCGTATGCATACTCCCAGATATTTTACAGAAGTAAAATGGGTGAGTGTGATGTCCTTAGGTTAGTTAGTTTTAAGTAGTTCTAAGTCTAGGGGAGTGATGACCTCAGATGTTAAGTCCCGTAGTGCTTAGAGCGTTTTGAACCATTTACTGCACCAACTTAAAGACAACCTTAGTAGCCGGCACGTCAGCTCAGCGTGTTCCGTCAGAGGGCTGCCTGCTCTCTGTAATAAGAGTAACAGTAATAAAACTGAGCGAACTATTCAACGATCAACTTGAAGAGGTCAAGTGAGATCCGTTCAAACCAAATGCCGAGAACAATGAAGGAAAAAAGTGACCAGCGCGGCTAACTGCCGTGCAGAGAACCCAGGTTCGATTCCTGGTACTGTATAGAATTTTTCCTTGGTGGGAGGATTGGAACGGGGTGAACTCTGGGGATGGGAAAATTGAAACCGGTCTTTTAATTCTGAAGAACCGTTACTTCATCTACATCTACATCTACACCTACATGATTACTCTGCAATTCACATTTAAGTGCTTGGCAGAGGGTTCATCGAACCACAATCGTACTATCTGTCTACCATTCCATTCCCGAACAGCGCGCGGGAAAAACGAACACCTAAACCTTTCTGTTCGAGCTCTGATTTCTCTTATTTTATTTTGATGATCATTCCTACCTATGTAGGTTGGGCTCAACAAAATATTTTCGCATTCGGAAGAGAAAGTTGGTGACTGAAATTTCGTAAATAGATCTCGCCGCGACGAAAAAAGGCTTTGTTTTAATGACTTCCATCCCAACTCGCATATCATATCTGCCACACTCTCTCCCCTATTACGTGATAATACAAAACGAGCTGCCCTTTTTTGCACCCTTCCGATGTCCTCCGTCAATCCCACCTGGTAAGGATCCCACACCGCGCAGCAATATTCTAACAGAGGACGAACGAGTGTAGTGTAAGCTGTCTCTTTAGTGGACTTGTTGCATCTTCTAAGTGTCCTGCCAATGAAACGCAATCTTTGGCTCGCCTTCCCCACAATATTATCTATGTGGTCTTTCCAACTGAAGTTGTTCGTAATTTTAATACCCAGGTACTTAGTTGAATTGACAACCTTGAGAATTGTACTATTTATCGAGTAATCGAATTCCAACGGATTTCTTTTGGAACTCATGTGGATCACCTCACACATAACCGAGTAACGAACCGAAATATCAATTCGCCATGGCAGCAATGCTAATTTTTTTTTGTTTTAAATAAATCGTTTTTGGTAAAAAGGAATAAATTTTAACCATAAGATTTGCATTGGTTGGAAGTATTGCATTATTATAGAAAATGGGAAAAGCAAACAGTGCTACATTATCAACAATTCCGACAGAAACGAGCAACAAACACATGGCACAAGAATTGGTACAGCATTGCTGAGACAATACTGTCCGTGTTGCAGTGTGTCGTAGCTTAGGGTACGTATGTAACGTGCAGTGCGCGCAACTTGCCCCACCTGGTGTGTACAGTAGTTTCTCGCTGTCTTCGCCGGACATACGTTGTATTACAGAATGCCACCAACCCTAGTCTGGAAATATTTTGCCAAGTGGCTTAGCAATGAAGTATAATGCTTCACTTGCTTTAAAACATTAAAGATTTGTCTGCCATTTCCATGAAATAATAAAAGAGGAAGGAAATTATGCTAACAATAATAAATTAGAACTTAACAATTCATTCATAACACACAATAAGAATAGAAGTAGCTGACCTGCTGCGTGTGACTGCGAAATATACCTTTATCTGCTTGTAGCTCTTGAAAACTGGCAAATTAACACGAGAACAGAGTTCTTCAGCTTCAGTTCTCACTCTTTAGCACTGACTATTCGTGGTGACCAGATACTAGTCTGATCCCCTAATACGGCGTGATTTTCGAGCAGAGTTACAAAAAATTGGAATCAATGGTAGGATACTGGTGATTTTTTTTGTAGTATTCAACCAATTATCACTTTTCGAGAAAAGCGTCGAACAGTGAACGGACGAAGTTTTCTTTTATTTGCCTATTTAATTTCATGTTTTGATTCTATCTTGGAAACTGAGAAAGTCAAAACTTTTCAATCTTTGTTCGATTTCTACGTTACTTCCAGGAAACAACAGGAATAAAAAACCGAAAATCCGATATTTCAGACACCGGTTATTTTGAGCGGTTTTTACGTCCAGGTTAAACAGGCGTGGAAGAAAACAGAAAGTCGGTTGTTTCAGCGATAAGCGCCGCCACTAGGGCACTCAGCCTAGGGAGGTCAACAGAGACTCTACTTGACGGAGTAGTAGCGGTTCCAAGATCAAGAGACCCGACAACGGCCGGGAGTGCGGTGTGCTGAGCACATCCTACGATGCCACTGACACAGAACGACATGGCGGTCGATCGTACCCGATTCGACGGTCTACGACCAGAACGCCGAACTTAAGCTACCATTTTCTTTATTAGCATGTCACCGAAAAATACACGTGAGCTTAAGCTGGATTCTGTGAACTACAAACAAAGCTACAAAAATATAAATTTTGCTTCTTAGTCTCGATTTTAGGAGCAATGTCGACCTAGACTTGGAAATGCTGCACAGAGCGCCCACGGCGCATTAAATATCCCAATTTTTACGAATGTGCTGTTGCCGCACGCAGCCTTATAAACGAATATTTTGTTATGTTTGATGAAACGAAAATCTTAATCCATGCATCTGTCTACTGGGATTCTGTCATCAACGAAGCCGTTGAGATCAGGACCAGCGACAACATCTCTACCTGGACAGTGGCTATACCCTCAGAGGCCCATAGAAACCAGCGCTCGATGCTGAAAGGCTACAGAGAATAAGGTGAACTTCCCACTTCCATTATACAGGGTGTAAATTTTAAGTTGACTAACCAAAAATAAGCTTCACATGAAAAAATATGTAGAATCCAAAGTTGAGTATTTTCGAGGGGGACATCTGCTGATGCTAAAATTTTTTCCGCAGATATTTGGGTCAACATTTGTAAAACTCTAATTCCTCTCTCTCAAAACCCACCCTATGGGGAGGGAGGGTGAGTTTTAGTTTTAGCGAATCAAAATTTACGAAGTAAACAAGTATTTCTTTATTTATCCGTAACCATTTTCCACGCAAAAAATGAGAACATGGATTTTCTTCAATTACAGCATCAACTATCAAGAATCAAAACAAATTCTAAAGTTGCCTCCCGCCCCACCCCCAGAGGCTGGGGTGGCGGGCTAATTTTAGTACCAGCAGATGTCCCCCTCGAAAATACTCAACTTTGGATTCCTCACATTTTTTCATGTGAAGCTTATTTTCCGAGTTATTCTGGTTTGTCAACTTAAAATTTACACCCTGTATAATGGAATCGGTATCCTTACCGATGTTCTTCCATTGCAGACAACACCATAATTTCTGATAGCTTACGCAAATTCAGAGATTTCGTAATTCGGCCAAGTAGATACGAAAGTACAACACGCACTATTAGTACGATAGTTAACTCCTGACGTTGTCGACAGAGAAATCATTGGAAGCTTGAATATACAAACAAATCCGATGCGGCAAGAAAACCGAGAAACATTATACAAAATTGCCGCCGTGTACAACTACGTCACCATGCCCGTGACCCAGTTCTCTGCTTAAAGTAAGTTCTACACCTCTGCAACAATTGCGTTACAACCTGCGCATTCGCAGGACGTCGATGTGGTGCTGGACCAAAATCTAGATTACCGAAAAACGTTTTATTCAGTTACATTGCGAGATTTTGAAGGAAAATACGTTTCTGGTAGATGTATAACCAGCTCTGCGACTGAATCGATAATTTTCTTACAGGCACGATCCAGCACGTTATCCTGGATTGAGATTCATCCACGAATGTTGGTGTGTCCCAGAGGCGTGTGACAGAACCTTTGCTGTTCGTGTTATGCAGCGTGATTCCGTAATGATGATACAAACTTTCAGGGGCTATGAAGAAGGGTAAATGCATCAATTTGATGCAAGGGACCTTGGTCCAAAAACGTTCGAGTCGAAAGTTATAAGCGAAAATATCTCTGACAGTGGACCTCTTCTGCTGCAAGCTCTTTGCTTTGCATGTTTTCGGAGGAGGTAGTATGGACCAAAGCATGGAAAAAAATGTTCAGTGAACATGGGGTCTAATGTGTATAAAGCTAAGATCACTCGTTCATCTTTGCTAGTGTGAAACTCATCTCTTCCACTGAATAACGGTTAATAGCTCTTAAGGAGTGCGTTTCAGGGCCCATGTTAATTAGACAATTTTTTTCTCGTTTTGGTCCGTACTATCCCCTCCAAAAACATGGATAACAGAGAGCCTGCTGATCGCCAGAGGTAGCAGAACGATTTTCCCTTATAACTTTTGAGTCGGTCGTTTCCTGTCCGGCGTCCATTACTTCAAATCGATACACTAACCCATTTCTTTCATTCCTTAAAGTTTGTAACATCACGGAATTACCCTCCATTTACTGACTACTGGTATTAGCTGCAATCTCATACTTTTAGCAGATGATGCAGTTATCTATAGGAAAATTCAAGCCAGTAAAGTTTACAGTGCCAACGGCCTCGCCGCAGTGGTAACACCGGTTCCCGTCAGATCACCGAAGTTAAGCGCTGTCGGGTTGGGCTAGCACTTGGATGGGTGACCAACCGGTCTGCCGAGCGCTGCTGGCAAGCGGGGTGCACTCAGCTCTTGTGAGGCAAACTGAAGAGCTACTTGACTGAGAAGTAGCGGCTCCGGCCTCGGAAACTGACATACGGCCGGGAGAGCGGTGTGCTGACCACATGCCCCTCCATACCCGCATCCAGTGACGTCTATGAGCTAAGGATGACATGGCGGCCGGTCATTACCGTTGGGCCTGCATGGCCTGTTCGGAAGGAGTTGAGTTAAAATTTACAGTAACATCCTGTTAGGCGTCAACAAAGCATCAGTCTGTTGCGAAGACTGACAATTAACTCTTAATGTAGGAATCTGTAATGTTCTGCAGTTCCCTCTGACTTCATTACTAATAAGTCACAGCTACAGGCAGTCATCTCATGCAAGGGGCGTTCAGTAAGTAATGGAACACATTTTTTTTTTCCAAAAGCAGGTTGGTTTTATTGAAGATTCCAATACATCGTGTTATTCCCCATTCTTTTGGGTCAAACCCCTGTATAAACTGTATATGAAGATGGTATCTGTTCTTTCGGACATGTCCTAAAGAACGGATACCATCTTCATATACGTATGTAGTTAAGGCTCACCGGCCATTTGACCATCTTCTTCTATCCGGATGCACAGTGCCCGAACTCTTACAGGAATCGACAGTAAAGCCGCGAGTAATGAGTATAATGGGCAGGGACACTATAAACAGAGTGTGGGACAATGAGTTGCGAATGTGGGTCTCACGGGAGGCGTGTCAGGGATAAGTCCCTGCAGTCGCATTATCCTCTGTGTCCTCGGTGGCTCAGAAGAATAGAGCGTCTCCCCTGCAAGCAGGAGATCCCGGGTTCGAGGCCCGCTCAGGCCACACATTTTCAACTGTCCCTATTGACTTATATCAATGCCTGTATTCAGCTAAGGGTATTGATTTAATTGTAATTTCAAATCCACGTTTTTGAACATAATCTTCATCAATGAGACGGCCTAGCGCCACCTTGCTGGGAAGGCCTGTATGCCCGCTTGGTATCACTGTACTGGTCGACATCGTCTTGCTGCATCAATAACCTCACGCTCATCCATGTACTACTTCCCGCTGAGTGCATCCTTCATGGGGTCAAACAGATGGCAATCGGAAGATGCAACATCTGGATTCTAGGGTGCGTGAGGCAGAACAGTCCAGTAAAGTTTTGTGAGCTCTTTCGGGTGCGCAGACTTGAGCGAGGCCTGGCTTTGCCATGAAGAAGGAGAAGTTTGCATTTCTATGGCGACGAACACATTGAAGTCGTTTCTTGAATTTCCTGAGGGTAGCACTATACACTTCCGAGCTAGTCGTTACACAATGATGGAGGACACTAAAAAGAATAGCTTCTTTAGAGTTGCCATGACTGAGGGTGTCGCTTTGAACTTTTTCTTTGGAGGACAGGTGATGTGGGGCCACTCCAAGTTTCCGGTTCGAAGTGATGACTGCATGTTTCATCGCTTGTGAGGATCGACAAAAAATTGTTACGATCAGCCTCTTAACGTGCAGGCAATTTCGTAGAGATGGTCCTTCAAATGGTTCAAATGGCTCTGAGCACTATGGGACTTAACTTCGGAGGTCATCAGTCCCCTAGAAGTTAGAACTGCTTAAACCTAACTAATCTAAGGATATCACACACATCCATGCCCGAGGCAGGATTCGAACCTGCGACCGTAGCGGTCGCGCGGTTCCAGACTGTAGCGCCTAGAACCGCACGGCCACCACGGCCGGCCACTTCGTCCGACGCTGTTCTAATTTGTTGATCCTTTCGGAATAATAGGAATTGTCCAAGTCTGCAAAATAGCTATTGTTGCTGCAATCACCTCCTCGTTTGAAAAAAATGTTTGTCCCGCCAGCCATTTCTTCAAATTGGGGTAAAATAGTAGTCCGAGAGTGCCAAGCCTGGAGAATAGGGGGGATGTGAAACGAGTTGGAATCCTATTTGCATTAATTTTGCGTCCACAACAGCTGAAGTGAGTGTTGATGCATTGTCATGATGGAAAATGAGTTTTTTGCAGTCTAATCGCCGGCGTTTTTCTTGCAGCTTGATTTTCAAACAGTCCAGTAACGATAAATAATATTCACCTGTAATAGTTTCACCCTTTTTCAGATAGTCGATGAGGATTATTCCTTGCGAATCCCAAGAGACAGTCGCTTTAACCTTTCCAGCCGAAGGAATGGTCTTCGCCTTTTTTGGTGCAGATTCTACCTAGGTAAACCATTGTGTAGATTGTTGTTTGGTCTCAGGGGTATAGTAATGTATCCACGTTTCATCCACAGTGACGAAACGTCGCTTAAAGTTCTGCGGATTCTCCCTGAACAGCTGCAAACCATCCTTGCAACACTTCACACGATACCATTTTTGGTCAAGCGCGAGCAATCGCAGAACCCATTTTGCGGATAGTTTTCTCATGTCCAAATGCTTATGCAAAATATTATGTACCTGTTCATTCGAGGTGCCCACAGCACTAGCAATCTTACGCACCTTAACTCTTCTGTCATCCATCACCATATCATGGATTTTATCAATGCTTTCTGAAGTCGTAACCTCCACAGGGCGTCCAGAAAGTTCAGCATCACTTGTGACCATATGGCCACTCGAAAAGTTTTGAAACCTCTTATAAACTGTTCTCATCGAAGGTGCAGAGTCACCGTAATGTAAAGCTTCTCTTTAGTCTCCTGAGTCGTTTTGCCTTTCATAAAGTAATGTTTAATCACCACACGACATTTCTTTTTTGTGAGGGTGTCAAGGAGCAGTACGTGACTGCCCCGTCTCTCCTGGGCTGGTGATCATATCAGTTGGACCCAAGACAACTGGCAAATCGTGGCATAGTCAGTAAGTCCCGATTTCAGTTGGTAAGAGCTGACGGGAGAGTTCGAATGTGTCGCAGACCCCACGAAGACACAGAGCCAAGTTGTCAACGAAATGGGTCTGAGCACTATGGGACTTAACATCTGAGGTCATCAGTCCCCTAGACTTAGAACTACTTAAACCTAACTAACCTAAGGACACCACACACATCCATGCCCGAGGCAGGATTCGAACCTGCGACCGTAGCAGCAGCGCGGTTCCTGACTGAAGCGCCTAGAACCGCTCGGCCACAACGGCCGGCAGTTGTCAACAAGGCACTGTGCAAGCTGGTGGTGGCTACATGATGGAATGGACTGGGTCCTCTGGCCCAACTGAACCGATCATATACTGGAAATGGTTATGTCCGGCTACATAGACCATTTGCAATCAAACAACGATGAAATTTTTATGGATGACAATGCGCCATATCATGAGGCCACAACTGTTCGCGATTGGTTTTAAAAACACTCTGGAAAGCTCGAGCGAATGATTTGGCCACCCCGATCGTCCGACTTGAATCCCATCAAACACAATCGAGAGGTCAGTTCATGCAAAAAATTCTGCGCCCTGAACACTTTCGTAATTGTGGACGTCTATAGGGGTAGCATGGCTCAGTATGATTGCAGGGGAATTCAGCGACTTGTTGAGTCTATGCCACGTCGAATTGCTGCACTAGGCTGGGCAAAAGAAGGCCCGACCCAATATTGGAAGGTATACCAGGTCTTTTGTCACCTCATTATAAAAGCCGCTCATGTGTGTGTCTTTTAGGGTAACAGAAAAAAGACAACAGAAAAGTGTGTGTGTGTGTGTGTGTGTGTGTGCGTGCGTGCGTGGGAGGGTGGGTGGGTTGGTGGGTCTGTGTTCGACGAATGAAATACAACAGAAGTATACACAGACCGAAATAAGAAGAAACAAGTCGAGTAAACATCTACTCTGCTGTGAGACGCCTCTATTCTGCTGAAACCTCTTTGCTTTCGATATTTTTCGAGGTATTAGTATGGACTAAAACAAGAAAAAAAGTCCGATAAACATGGGCTCTCAAATGTATCCTTAGGAGCTATGAGCTCTTGTTTGTCTTCGTTACATTTCTTCTACTGAACTTCTGCTTACAGCTCTTAAACTATGCGTTTTAAAGCCCATGTTTACTAGACTTACTCGCTTCGAATTATCGTCCTTGTCATATCTCTGAATGTTGAGCATTCCTCCTGGGACAACTTGTGTAGAGGGAGCCGCGCAAGCGTTACATCCCTTGTCTTTCGTTAAGAGTTCCAGACATTGAAACGAGGTTTTAGGAAAATGATAGTGCGCACAGGGGCACGTAATTTTGTTTATAGTTGATTCTCTTCACTCTCGTATCAACGCGACACTGAAGCAAGCATGCCGATGTTTCTGTTTCGAATGTTGTTAAAGCAATTTTTTTCCATGTAAAAAAAGAAAATCATCCATGCTTTGGTATCTTGTGTCATGCAAAAGTATTAATCACGCAAAAAATACGTGTCCCTGTCCGTACTGTCGTTTGCCAAAAACCGCCTTTCGGTGTCTGGAACCGTTCACAAAATGAGAGGGCGATCAATTTCGCTAATTCAGTGAATATATCATCACTTGCGGATATAACAAAGTTAAAACGAAATTCTCTTTAATTAAATGAAGGAACTGAATGATTTCGTGGTGAGTTCAAACTTCTTGTCCCTTAATCCAAACAAAATCCGGCACACATACCCACGTTCACAGAATCGATAGTGGAGTGTTTACTTGCCAATCGGATGCGGTACTGGGAAATCGGTTTACCGAAAACCGGATTTGGGAGGCCTTGTAAACGTACTTAGAGAGGCGTGTAAGCGGTCTTTCTTCCACCGCTCCTTCCGCGAATACAACAAAATGAAACATTAACACGTGGTACAATAAATAGTACGTTCTGCTACGCATTTTACAGCGATCTACAGAGGGTAGATGCAGATGTAGATTCGACGTCAGTTAGAAACGAGGATTCCCGCCTGGTGGTCTCCATGACAGTGGTAAATTTCTAACGCAATCTACAAGTCGTGAACGATGACTGTTTACAACGTATCATATTGGTGTAGGGGTAGTCGAGAAGAACAGTTGTATACAGCACACTTGAGGTCTATCAATGCTGGAAATAATCTCATGGTGGTCTAGACTATTCTCTTGCCCACTCAATCCACCGGATTACAAGTTAGTCGGTCTTAACTGTTTGAAAATCATTCTTGCTTCTTCTCGTTAAAATCGTCCTTGAATATTAAACACACATTCTTCCTGTACTTACAGACTGTAAAATTGGCGTCAGTACAAAAAATGGTTCAAATGGCTCTGAGTACTATGGGACTTAACTTCTGAGGTCATCAGTCTCCTAGAACTTAGAACTACTTAAACCTAACTAACCTAAGGACATCACACACATCCATGCCCGAGGCAGGATTCGAAACTGCGACCGTAGCGGTCGCGCGGTTCCAGACTGTAGCGCCTAGAACCGCTCGGCCACTTCGGCCGGCGACGTCAGTACCAATTATACCAATTTTTTAAAATTTTATGATTGTAAAATTAATAATTATGTTGTTCTGTTTCTCTGCCGTCTCAATTAACAATTAAATTGTTCTGTTTCTCTGGCCGTCTCACTATGACACTGATCTTCTTGTAAGGATTTAGACCGAGATGTATACGTAATTAGCTTTTGCATAACGTTTACATAACTTGGTTTTCTGTCGTTACCCACACGAAAAACTTTAAATTACTAACGTTAACAAAATAAAAAAATATATAAAAATATGACCGACTAAGATGGTGGCATAAGGAGGCAAGAGGAAACTCAGAATCTCATGCCGCGCGCATGCCCCGTAGCATAGTTTGCTTTTGTAGGCCAATTTGAGTTTTTTTCGCGGATTGATTGAACACATGGCATAAGATCATTTCAGTGAATAACATTAGGAAGCACGTAAGTTTTACCGCAGCTTGTGTCCTACCTGCAGTCACTCTGATAAACATTTTACCCCTCAGTAATATTGTACGGTGATCCTTTAAATGTGGTAAGTTTACGAATTTCATTTTCAATAGCTGGAATGTCTCTCCTGCCTGCTGGAGTCTAATCACGTACTTGTTGCACTGGAGTAGTCAGCATGACGCAACATCCTCACAGACTGTTCGCGGCTGCACATACAGGCTTCTTTGCAGGATAACAAGTCGCGACTTTACATCAGGTCAGCTGTTAGGTGCCGGCCGCTGTGGCCGAGCGGTTCTAGGCGCTTCAGTCCGGAACCACGCGGCTGCTGCGGCGCAGGTTCGAATCCCACCTCGGGCATGGATGTTTATGATGCCCTTAGGTTAGTTAGGTTTAAGTAGTTCTACGTCTAGTGGACTGATGACCTCAGATGTTAAGTCCCATAGTGCTTAGAGCCATTAGAGCTATTAGGTTGCTGCATAAATTCGTAGCGTTTTTCCGTAAGTTACACAAAAGAAACACATATCAGAGAGTTTATTCATCAATAGTATATTCTCCTGCAGTATTTACAACAGCCTGCCAACGCTGGTATAACATTCAGATTCCGCGACTGTAGAAATGACTTGGTTTGGGGCGAAGGACTTGTCGAGTCAGGTTCGGAGCGAGCGCATTTTCATCCGGAAAGGAAGTTCCTTGAATGTTGTTCGATAGAGAGCGGAAATAGTGAAAATCTGAGGGCACAAGATCAGGAGAATAAGGTGCGTCCGGAATGACTTCCCAACCCAACTCCTGTACAGCGTTTTTGTCAGTGTAGCAGACTGTGGGAGGGCGTTATCGTGGAGTCACTTCACACAGTCTTCCTGGTCGTTGTGTTTGGACTGCCCCTTCCACACATCTCAGTTGTTGACAATAAATGTCAGCAGTGATTGTTACACCTCGGGGAAGCATTCGTAGTACACCATTCCGTCGCTATTCCACCAGATGCATAACAATGGGAAACTGCTGCTTTCTTTGGGCTCAACCATTCTTACCTTTACCTTATGTTAGCATAAAGAACTATTTCTCGCCACCAGTAACGATACAGCATAGGAAATGTCGCTGTTTTTCACGAGCCAACTGATAACATGCTAGCAGAAATGCACATATGACCACCCGCTGATTTTTGTGATTTTGGCTTAGAGTATGTGGTACCAACGCACCCGATTTTTGAACCTTCCCCATTGCGTGCAAATGTCGCACGGTGGTGAAATGATCATATCTCGATCACAGCTGTGATTAATGCGTTTAAACGCTCTTCATCAAGTCCCGAAGGTTTTCCTGGACTTGGAGGTACATTAATGTCAAAACGATCCCCTTTAAAACGCGAAAACCATTTTCTTGCCGTGCTCTGTCCAATGGCATTTTCCCCGTACACGACGCAAATGTTTCTGGCTGCCTCCGCTGCTGTCACCCCTCAAACAGAAGAATACGTCGGAAATGTTCCGATCTTTGCACTTGGCACCCCATTTTATAGCGTCCACAGCTCCTCGCGCTATCTCCAAATGACGATACGTAAACTCAAGTAGCTATAGTGAGCAACAAATAAAAAATGAAAATCGATAAACAGACCCATAGCAACTGAAGTACCAACAAGCAAAACAAAAACGCTACGAAATTATACACCAACCTAATATTTAATAGGAAATCATACCACGAGTTGGCAACTGTTCGTTGATAAGTCTGCTCCCAATTTTTCCGCTGTTTTTGACATATGATAAAACACTCTGGTAGTCTTGTACGTTAATCCTCGCAATACCCAGAGGGTGGGGGGCAGGTACTTAACGTCCACTTCTTAAAAAACTGCAATTTAGTCAATTAAAAACTTTATATTTTAAAATTTTAAAGAAAAGGTTTATTTCCTCTGACAGATTCCATAAATGTCTTAAATTTTTCAGATAAACTTGTTCTTGTTGTGGTCTTCAGTCCTGAGACTACTTTGATGCAGCTCTCTATGCTACTCTATCCTGTGCAAGCTTCTTCATCTCCCAGTACCTACTGCAACCTACATCCTTCTGAATCTGCTCACTGTATTCATCTCTTGGTCTCTCTCTACGATTTTTACCCTCCACGCTGCCCTCCAATACTAAACTGGTGATCCCTTGATGCCTCAGAATATGCCCTACCAACCGATCCCTTCTTCTACTCAAGTTGTGCCACAAACTCCTCTTCTCCCCAATTCTATTCAATACCTCCTCATTAGTTATGTGATCTACCCATCTAATCTTCAGCATTCTTCTGTAGCACCACATTTCGAAAGCTTCTATTCTCTTCTTGTCCAAACTATTTATCGTACACGTTTCACTTCCATACATGGCTACACTGCATACAAATTCTTTCAGAAATGACTTCCTGACACTTAAATGTATACTCGATGTTAACAAATTTCTCTTCTTCAGAAACGCTTTGCTTGCCATTGCCAGTCTACATTTTATATCCTCTCTACTTCGACCATCATTAGTTATTTTGCTCCCGAAATAGCAAAACTCCTTTACTACCTTAAGTGTCTCATTTCCTAATCTAATTCCCTCAGCATCATCTGATTTAATTCGAATACATTCCATTATCCTCGTTTTGCTTTTGTTGATGTTCCTCTTATATTCTCCTTTCAAGACACTGTCCATTCCATACAAATGCTCTTCCAAGTCCTTTGCTGTCTCTGACAGAATTACAATGTCATCGCCAAACCTCAAAGTTTCTATTTCTTCTCCATGGATTTTAATACCCACTCCGAATTTTTATTTTGTTTCCTTCACTGCTTGCTCAATATACAGATTGAATAACATCGGGGAGAGGCTACAAGAGGCTAGAAGATAAACTTAACCCAAATATTTATGTCTTAGGAGTAAATCTCATTTCCCTAAAGCAAGTCATATCAATATTTTCACGTTCAGGACTTTACTTACACACCAGTGTCTCCTTAAATAGTATGTTGCGAGAAAGAGTCAGCGACAGTTAACGAAATTACTATTTTTTAATAATTTTTAATGTGGGCATAAGTACCCCTGTGTCGATAGTAGAATTTATTAAAGTGCGTTTTGCTACTAAGAGTATGTAAAAGATATTTTCAGGTTCTGGACCTTACTTACCCCTCAATATGTTTCACAAATCATGTAGTTAATATACGTCAACAATAAATAACGAATTTTAAAGGGTGGGCGTAAACCTTCCCACAGTCTTTCCGCGACTGCACATAAGAGGGTTCTTCGTAGGATAGCAAATCTAGAGTGCCAGCGAAATATCGAACGTGTGCCCTTACATGAAGTCCTCGTCGACGAGACTATTTGAAGTATCAGAACAGGAACGTGTACTGGGGTTGGACAAAAACACGGAAACGCCGCGAGAAATGTATCTTTGAACATAAATGCAGATGCTATCTGCGCCTGAAGGTTGCACGGCTCTGTTTGACTACGTTCGGCACCTGTGCGATGTCCTCAACACGCTGGCAGTGTCATTTGTGGTCAGGATAGTGTTCTGTGTATTTGCGGGTACTCCTATTTTATGGCGGAGTTACGTGAATTCGAACGTGGGCCAGTTGTTGGCGCTTGTATCGTGGGTGCTTTTGTAACCAAGTTAGCCAGAGTGCTTGCTGTTTCAAGAAACACCGTATCGAAAATTTATATCGCACACAGAGAAAGCAAAAAAACATCACCCGTTAAGTCAGGACTCGGATGAAATTGTATGCTGAGTGATCGTGACAGACGGTCATTGAAGAGGATTCTGGCGAAAAATAAGACGACGCCAGTTGAAAAAGTCACTGCAAGACTGAATGTCGCAATCGCGAACCATGTCAGCAGTACCAAAACAACACGAAGTTCGGAATTGCTCATCAGTGATACAAATGCCCTTAACAGAAAAACGTGATGCCGAAGCCATAAAACCTGGACTATGGAGCAATGAGAGAAAGACAGCTGCTCGGATGAGACTCGTTTCACATTATGTCCAACTACTGACCGAGTTTACGTCTCAAGTGTGAAACGTGGCAGGGTTTCAGTGATGATTTGGTCAGCCATATCGTGGTATTCCATGGGCCCTATGGATACTCTGCAAAGTTGTATTACTGCCAGAGATTATGTGACAGTTACGCTGATGAGGTCCATTCCATTGTACAATGATTGTTCCTCACTGGTGAAGCTGGATTCCAAGACAACAGGGTATCTGATCTCACAGCCCGCATCGTCCAGGACTGGCTACGCGAGCACAAAGATGAATTGTCGCATCTCCCCTGGCCACTGTAGTCACCAGATCTGAATACTGTGGGCCTTTGTGGTCTACTTTGGAGAGAAGGGTACGTGATCGCTATCTACCTCAGTCATCGTTACCTGAACTTACCACTCTTTTGCCGTAGGAATGGTATAATATTCCATTGAAAACCATACAGGACCTTTATTTATCCATTGCGAAACGGCTGGAAGCTGCTTTGAATGCCACACAGTATTTGGCGAGGTAATGGGTTGTATTTGAGGTGTCTCCATATTTACAGGGTGTCTATAAATGAATATCGGGGTTTTAACGCTTTATAATATTTATTACATCAAAATTACAGTTATAAATGATGTGTCAAATGAAAGAGCAACTCAAACAGTTGTGTTTGGCACCAGTGCGCATGGCAGCGCGCAATGTTTCCGCCGCAATCCGCTAGACAGCGATAGTAGCGAAGATGGTGACTAAAGTGCGCGTCATTTACGACGGCGGCCGAGTTTAGGTTCGTTCTGCGCATCTGACGTCACAAAATAGTCAGCCAATGAACAGAGAACGACGTTGCCAAAGCTTGACTGCAGTGCAGAGCACGGACGAGTGTCTTCAGTTTTAGAAACGTTCAGTCATAAATAAAGTAATTGAGCAAAAGCAGTGTCTTGATAGCAGACTTTCTATAAAAGAAAGTT
The DNA here is from genome assembly GCF_023864275.1 of Schistocerca cancellata. NCBI lineage: Eukaryota > Metazoa > Arthropoda > Insecta > Orthoptera > Acrididae > Schistocerca > Schistocerca cancellata. Next base: position 242,953,485 of record NC_064630.1, read on the forward strand.
TGGAAAAAGCGTTCTTTATACCAAGTGCTTCATATTCTATTAATTAATTAAACAAAACAAGCAATAAGCCTCCTGATTCAGGCAATAGCAAGGAAATTCATTCTCACCAACTGCTTTTTCACAATAAAGAACAGCGGTAATTGTTTATTTCCTATTGTACTTCGACGAAACGTGAGTAATTCATAGCCATACCAACAGTGTTTGTCGGTATTTTGCGTGATATTTTAAAGTTCTCCAGGAATTCTGTTGTACAAGAAGCTGTGTTAACATCACGGTTAAAGTGTTGGGCTGCTAAGCAAAAGGTTCTGAGTTCAAATCTTGTTTGGTGCTTAATATTTTCTTTATTTAAAAACAATATCGAAGTGTCTTACTTCATGAATTTTATTCCTGTGAATGTAATTTTTTGAAATTTCTAGTGGCAATTAAAATCGACCATATGGAAAGTATACGCTGTGGACTTTTACCTCTGCAAACTCTTCAAAATTTTGTGCAGTGGTTTACTACATTTAATGCTGCACAAGAACTGCGTTGAACATCGAAACAAAATTAAGTCATTTATGGGGTAAAGGTATCAGTCAAGAGGATGTGTAAAAATCAAATTTTTGGGCCAAATAGTTATTGTGAAATCGAATGATAAGTGTGTCAAAGCAGTCGAAACACCATGTGTCTGCACAGGCGAGCAGTGCAGTGATGACAAAATCGCGCACAGCGCAGAATGCGGGGAGCACGTCTCTGAAGCAGCGAAAGGGTTAATGCGGCCGTGGTGGCTTTACTTCATAAACTGCGCGCTCCCCCCTAAACGTAAGTTTGCGAACTATACTATACTATGGCGCTGCTTCTCTTGGCGAGTGCGTCGTTTGCAACTGGCAACGCATCAATCTCCCGCGTCTGGGCGGGCATGCGCGAGCCGCCAAGATAAAATAATTGAACTATAGTGAACAGAAAGCGTTTTGTGTTTTACATCTACATCTACATTTATACTCCGCAAGCCACCCAACGGTGTGTGGCGGAGGGCACTTTACGTGCCACTGTCATTACCTCCCTTTCCTGTTCCAGTCGCGTATGGTTCGCGGGAAGAACGACTGTCTGAAAGTCTCCGTGCGCGCTCTAATCTCTCTAATTTTACATTCGTGATCTCCTCAGGAGGTATAAGTAGGGGGAAGCAATATATTCGATGAGAAACGTACTGGCAGAAGTAAAGCTGTGAGTACCGGGCGTGAGTCGTGCTTCGGTAGCTCAGATGGTAGAGCACTTGCCCGCGCTCTAATCTCTCTAATTTTACATTCGTGATCTCCTCAGGAGGTATAAGTAGGGGGAAGCAATATATTCGATGAGAAAGGTACTGGCAGAAGTAAAGCTGTGAGTACCGGGCGTGAGTCGTGCTTCGGTTAGCTCAGATGGTAGAGCACTTGCCCGCGAAAAGCAAAGGTCCCGAGTTCGAGTCTCGGTCGGGCACACAGTTTTAATCTGCGAGGAAGTTTCATATCAGCGCACACTCCGCTGCAGAGTGAAAATCTCATTCTGGAATATATTCGGTACCTCATCCAGAAACGCACCCTCTCGAAACCTGGCGAGCAAGCTACATCGCGATGCAGAGCGCCTCTCTTGCAGAGTCTGCCACTTGAGTTTGTTAAACATCTCCGTAACGCTATCACGCTTACCAAATAACCCTGTGACGAAACGCGCCGCTCTTCTTTGGATCTTCTCTATCTCCTCCGTCAACCCGATCTGGTACGGATCCCACACTGATGAGCAATACTCAAGTATAGGTCGAACGAGTGTTTTGTAAGCCACCTCCTTTGTTGATGGACTACATTTTCTACGGGCTATCCCAATGAATGTCAACCTGGTACCCGCCTTACCAACAATTAATTTTATATGATCATTCCACTTCAAATCGTTCCGCACGCATACTCCCAGATATTTTATATTTTACAGAAGTAACTGCTACCAGTGTTTGTTCCGCTATCATATAATCATACAATAAAGGATCCTTCTTTCTATGTATTCGCAATACATTACATTTGTCTATGTTAAGGGTCAGTTGCCACTCCCTGCACCAAGTGCCTATCCGCTGCAGATCTTCCTGCATTTCGCTACAATTTTCTAATGCTGCAACTTCTCTGTATACTACATCATCGTCATCCGCGAAAAGCCGCATGGAACTTCCGACACTATCTACTAGGTTATTTATATATATTGTGAAAAGCAATGGTCCCGTAACACTCCCCTGTGGCACGGCAGAGGTTACTTTAACGTCTGTAGACGTCTCTCCATTGATAACAACATGCTGTGTTCTGTTTGCTAAAATTTCTTCAATCCAGCCACACAGCTGGTCTGATATTCCGTAGGCTCTTACTTTGTTTATCAGGCGACAGTGCGGAACTGTATCGAACGCCTTCCGGAAGTCAAGAAAAATAGCATCTACCTGGGAGCCTGTATCTAATATTTTCTCGGTCTCATGAACAAATAAAGCGAGTTGGGTCTCACACGATCGCTGTTTCCGGAATCCATGTTGATTCCTACATAGTAGATTCTGGGTTTCCAAAAACGACATGATACTCGAGCAAAAAACAGTCTTTGCAGTTTGCAAAGACCGAATATGTAGTTACTGTGCAATGTGCGTTCCAGCTGAAGTTCGGTTGTGTTCCTCCAAGTGATAATAACATTCGTAGATGGTATCATCAATTTGAAGATACCAGCTGCCTTTGTAAAGGGAAAAGCACAGGACGACCAAGAGTTAGCGAAGAGACTGTTGAGCGAGTGAGACAGTCGTTCACTCGTAGCCCAAAGAAATCAGTCGGGAAGGTTAGTCGTGAATTACAGGTTCCCGTGTCGACTGTTTGCAAAGTTTTAAGAAAACGTGTACAACTATGTCCTTACCGTGTACAGTTATTACAGGATCTAAAGCCGGCAGACCATATATTACGTGCCGACTTCGCAAAATAAAAGTTGTTTCATGACGATGAACATTTTCTGGATCATGTTGTCTTCAGTGATGAATCGAGTTTTCACCTTAGTGGACATGTTAACACTCAGAATGTGCGCATCTGGGGCTCACGAGGTGGTACAAATGCAACGAGATTCCCCTAAAGTGACTGTTTTTTGTGCTGTATCCCGGCGGAAAGTTTATGGGCCTTTCTTTTTTGGTGAACCTACTGTAACTGGCGCTTCTTACCTTGATACACTATAGCAATGGCTCTTCCCTCAGTTGGAAGAAGATGAGGCAGAGAACTTCATTTTCCAGCAAGATGGTGCGCCACCTCACTGGCATAGCGAAGTACACGATTGGTTGAACTTCACTGTACCCAAGTGCTGGATAGGCCGCAAGGGGCCCAGTGACAGGGCTTGCTTTGCATGGCCTCCACATTCACCAGACCTAACGCCATGCGATTTTTTCCTTTGGGTTTCATCAAGGATCGTGTGTACGTGCCTCCGCTACCAGCAGACCTCCCTGAATTAAGAAACCGGATTGAAGCAGCCGTTGCTACAATCACTGAAGAGACACTTATCAACGTTTGGGAAGAACTCGGCTGTAGAATTGATGTGTGCCGTGTGACATATGGTGCTAACATTGAAAATTTATAAGGTTCTTGATAAAACTGTTTGAGTTGCTCTTACATTTGACATATCATTTATAACTGTAAGTTTAATACATATTATTATACACTCCTGGAAATTGAAATAAGAACACCGTGAATTCATTGTCCCAGGAAGGGGAAACTTTATTGACACATTCCTGGCGTCAGATACATCACATGATCACACTGACAGAACCACAGGCACATAGACACAGGCAACAGAGCATGCACAATGTCGGCACTAGTACAGTGTATATCCACCTTTCGCAGCAATGCAGGCTGCTATTCTCCCATGGAGACGATCGTAGAGATGCTGGATGTAGTCCTGTGGAACGGCTTGCCATGCCATTTCCACCTGGCGCCTCAGTTGGACCAGCGTTCGTGCTGGACGTGCAGACCGCGTGAGACGACGCTTCATCCAGTCCCAAACATGCTCAATGGGGGACAGATCCGGAGATCTTGCTGGCCAGGGTAGTTGACTTACACCTTCTAGAGCACGTTGGGTGGCACGGGATACATGCGGACGTGCATTGTCCTGTTGGAACAGCAAGTTCCCTTGCCGGTCTAGGAATGGTAGAACGATGGGTTCGATGACGGTTTGGATGTACCGTGCACTATTCAGTGTCCACTCGACGATCACCAGTGGTGTACGGCCAGTGTAGGAGATCGCTCCCCACACCATGATGCCGGGTGTTGGCCCTGTGTGCCTCGGTCGTATGCAGTCCTGATTGTGGCGCTCACCTGCACGGCGCCAAACACGCATACGACCATCATTGGCACCAAGGCAGAAGCGACTCTCATCGCTGAAGACGACACGTCTCCATTCGTCCCTCCATTCACGCCTGTCGCGACACCACTGGAGGCGGGCTGCACGATGTTGGGGCGTGAGCGGAAGACGGCCTAACGGTGTGCGGGACCGTAGCCCAGCTTCATGGAGACGGTTGCGAATGGTCCTCGCCGATACCCCAGGAGCAACAGTGTCCCTAATTTGCTGGGAAGTGGCGGTGCGGTCCCCTACGGCACTGCGTAGGATCCTACGGTCTTGGCGTGCATCCGTGCGTCGCTGCGGTCCGGTCCCAGGTCGACGGGCACGTGCACCTTCCGCCGACCACTGGCGACAACATCGATGTACTGTGGAGACCTCACGCCCCACGTGTTGAGCAATTCGGCGGTACGTCCACCCGGCCTCCCGCATGCCCACTATACGCCCTCGCTCAAAGTCCGTCAACTGCACATACGGTTCACGTCCACGCTGTCGCGGCATGCTACCAGTGTTAAAGACTGCGATGGAGCTCCGTATGCCACGGCAAACTGGCTGACACTGACGGCGGCGGTGCACAAATGCTGCGCAGCTAGCGCCATTCGACGGCCAACACCGCGGTTCCTGGTGTGTCCGCTGTGCCGTGCGTGTGATCATTGCTTGTACAGCCCTCTCGCAGTGTCCGGAGCAAGTATGGTGGGTCTGACACACCGGTGTCAATGTGTTCTTTTTTCCATTTCCAGGAGTGTATATAATATTATAAAGCGTTAAAACTCCGATGTTCATTTATAAACACCCTGTTTTCCTACCTCCTGTACAAGTGATCCTGCTGTAAAATATTAATCTCCGAAATGAATCACAGTATTAAAAAAAATACTGTTTCGGGACTACTGCGCACGGTATGGTTTGATCGCCGAAGTTGGCAGCGAGACGAATCAAAAATGTCGAATTCCAGAGACTTCTACTGATTCAGCACCAGGCTGCTGTCAAGCCCTGTACTGAGCTTGAGCCTATGAACGACAGCGACAGTTTGGCTAAAGCGCACTTACGGTTTTTCCGTTCCATGTTGCTGTTGGCAGTTCGTTTGCCTGGGTCATAGCCAATCGAGTGAAAGGTATTAAGACATGTGTGATTTAAATGGCCAATTACTTTTCTGATAAAAAAGAAACAGCTTAATGTGTGAAATCCGTCGATAATGCGTTACAAATTATAATACAAATGTATTATTTGTTATGGTATACTCAGGGAAAACTTATGTTTCTAGACACTATGCTGATGCATTCGACTTTCTGAAAATCATCTGTAAGAGCGAGCGCAGAAATGTCCTTGGCATGGAAACTTCTTAGCGGAATGTATAATTTATAGTATTCCGATCTTGCTGTAATTACAAGATTCATAACATTCAAGATTCTACAACACAAACTGCTTCAGACAAGCCGAGATATACAATTTGGATGGCTGAGTTGCAAAATCAGGTGTCACTGAAAAAAATGGTTCAAATGGCTCTGAGCACTATGGGACTTAACATCTATGGTCATCAGTCGCCTAGAACTTAGAACTACTTAAACCTAACTAACCTAAGGACAGCACACAACACCCAGTCATCACGAGGCAGAGAAAATCCCCGACCCCGCCGGGAATCGAACCATACATACATCGCACCCCGGCAAGGAAAGTGACACAAGTAAAAATTGACAATGTTTAGCTGATGTCGCTGAAAAATACGTGTGAAGTGCCCCAACGTGGACGAAATACGTCACATCTCTGTCTCGCAATTCAAGGGCAGTTATATAAGTTCATGTCTAGGCTACTACATGATTCGCCATAGCAAGAAAGTGTATTTTCAGCGTTGCTATTGGCAGGTCTGTATGAGTCATTCAAAAAGAGCGGCACATTCCATGTTGTGACACTTTTCATATATAGGTTAAGTGTAATTTTTAATACTATTGATTTTTGTAATGTCTCTGTTTATACAGAGTCTGTATCTTACATTACAATGTCCTTCAGACGTGCATGCATACATTGTGTGTCTGAAGAAACAGACACTGTTTTGATGATTACAGCTGTTGTACAAATTACGAAATTACTTGTGTTGCAGCGTACAAGAAAAATTGGAAATTTTTGCGGTAGAAAAGTTTCATATTGTATCCCTGTTCTCGGCGAAAAGTATTGCTACATTATGTAAGGCTATTTACGATTCTATGTTTTCGTAAACGGCGTTCTTAAAATTGTACCTAATTGATGTTCCTTATTAAATTGTATTAATTTTCGTAAATTATAATTTAGACTTTTTATTTTTCTAATAAGACAATTCCAATTTATTTTTCATTTTTTATTCTAAATTATGTACTAACTTTGCCTGATGTACGTTCAGATGTCGTATTATATTACAGTGAGTGTATATATATATATATATATATATATATATATATATATATATATATATATACGAGGGCGGTTCAGAAAGTAACCTCCGATCGGTCACAGTGCGGGTTGTGGGGGGAGTAGCGACGCCATCTGTGCGTTCACGCACTCAACAGGTCAGTCGGCATCAAGCCGTGGTCGAGTGAACGTCGTACCTGCGCTAGTTTAGTTTTTGTGGCAGTTTGAAATGTGTGCTGCAATAGAAAACCCCGCCAAATGTGAAGTGCGTGCTGTCATAAGGTTTTTTACAGCCAAAGGATATTCTGCAGCAGCTATTCATCGTGAGCTTTGTGCCGTGTACGGACCAAGAGTTATGAGTGAAGGAGTTGTCCGTGAATGGGTACGTTTATTTAAAAGTGGACGAGAAAACGTTCATGATGAAGAGAGGAGTGGTAGACCATCATTGGTGACTGACGAACTCGTTCAGACAGTTGATGCAAAAGTTCGTGAAAATCGACGTTTCTCAATGTCGGAGTTGTCTACTGGTTTTCCACAGATTTCTAAGACTCTCTTGTACGAGATAGTGACAGCAAGATTGGGTTACCGTAAGTTCTGTGCGCGATGGGTGCCCAAAATTCTTACCGACCACCACAAAACTCAAAGAATGGCCTCTGCATTAGACTTTCTGTCACGTTATGAGGACGAAGGAGAACCATTGTTAAACAGAATCGTGACCGGTGACGAAACCTGGATTAAGTACGTGAACCCTGAGACAAAAGAACAATCAAAGATGTGGGCACATTCAAATTCGCCTACCAAACCAAGAAAAGTCTCGCAAGATTTTTCTGCCAGAAAACTGATGGCAACGGTGTTTTGGGATGCCAAAGGGGTGTTGTTGGTTGAATTCATGGAACGTGGTACGACCATTAATCAAGACGTGTACTGTGAAACAATAAAAAAGTTACGACGGGCTATATAGAACAAACGCCGTGGTATGCTGACTTCCGGTATCGTTTTTTTGCACGATAACGCCCGTCCTCACTCTGCTCGCAGAACAACGGCCCTTCTTGAGTCCTTCAAGTGGGACGTTATCAACCATCCACCTTACAGCCCAGACCTGGCGCCAAGTGATTATCACCTCTTCATGCATTTGAAGAAATGGCTCGGGTCACAGCGGTTTGATGACGACGAAGAGCTCAAAGATGCGGTCACAGGCTGGCTCCAGGCACAAGCGAGTGATTTTTATGCAGAAGGAATTTCAAAGCTTGTGAAGAGATACGATAAGTGCCTAAATCGCTATGAAGACTATGTAGAAAAACAGTGCAAAGATGTAGTTGTAAGATGTATATATTAAAATATTTTTATTTAACTTGGTGTAACGGCCCTCGTATATATATATATATATATATATATATATATATATAAATTGGGGTGGAAAATGACAAAGTATTACATGAGCAGTCATAACAAAAACAAATAAGTTGCAAGGAAAGTGGTACAAATCAAAGAACTAATTAATAATTACCTCATAACACCTCACATATGACGAGAACAGAAGTACATGTCCACATTACTGCGGTGTAGAGTATAATGAAATTTTAATATCAAAAATAGTTACGTGAAATTTAAAGGAACCTTATATTAATTATATATAAATTATACCGAATTCTTTAAGTCTATTTTTCTCAAGTATCACGTTTTTGAGTTGTGTCACTGTTCTTGTCGGTGTGCGATGTACCTCAGAATTTATGTTGTGCATCCGCAAGACGGTTCAAAAGATTTGGAGCCTGTGTTGTGGATGCCACGGTCGGCAGAACTCACATATTTGTCGACGACTTACCTCTGACTGCTATCCTTGCTCCGTGCTCTTGCATTGTATCGTTTTCTGAAGATTTTGCTGACTGGGGGCGGATACATTCGTGTTGCTCGCCAGTCACCTCGTCTCGAACTGATGCTGAGCAACGTAGTGGGCAGGCGGCTACAGGGACCAGTCTATTGTTGTGAGTTGCGGCACGTCGCGGTTCCGCTGTTTACTCTGCGGAAAGTAATCACCGCATAACTAAGGCAGCTATCCAGCGATAATTCCCGGAGCGTATCTAGGTTAGGGCAAAGCCCTGGGACAGCCGAGAACAAAGAAAGTCATGAAAAAATTAAAATGGGAATGAAAAGTGGGAAATCAGTAAAATTGATAAATCAAGTGAAGTCTTTCGTTATGATCAAGTAGTCAAAGATAGTTCTGGAAATTGTCCAGAGGTAAAGATACGTGACTCATTTACCTCCTCCACTTAGGTCAAAGGTCAATGTGCAGTACGCCTCGAAGAACAGTTAACTAAAGCTGTAGAACAAAAGGGCCGAGATGTGAGCAAACGCAACGAAGACTATGGCGGTGCATCTGTCATGAGTGATTCATACAGCTGTGTGCGAAAAAGAATCAAGTCACAATTTAAATTTACTTTTTAACGGTACTGGACGGGCTAATCAAGAAACAGCTCTGTATTTCGGAACAGCTGACATCTACAAAACGTTTTGGCCTCCCAGTGCTACAGTGTTAGAATTTAAAAACTTATTCCGCGAGTACTTCCAGTTGGGTTGGCTTACGGGACGTCATCCCTGCCCATACAGAGATATTAATTCATACCGTTCTTCCGAGTAACGATCTAATTGTAGCAACAGGTCTTAAAATTATAATGGAATGTCACTACTTTGCTATTCAATGTCTAACTTACTAGAAAGAATCAATAAGTATGCGACAGCATGCCTACCTAATACGTTCCAAAACGTCGCGCATAAAAACGGGATTTTCCGATGCTCATACCTCGGGTTCTATAGCTAAAAAAAAAAAAAAAAAAAAAAAAGTAGGCTCAAGTGTTTTGGATAGACATTGGACGAGGGACCATTTGTATATCCTTTAGAATGAACGTCTTAGTATCCCTATCCTACAGTTCAGGGTCAAAGATAGAATATTAAGCACTTCCTGCTGCTTGATGGGACGTTTGGAGGCGCCATTAATTCAAGAGCGGTTCCTCGGAAAACCCCACAAAAAGAGTTTTTTTACTATATTTTTGCCTCACCAGCAGACCAAAATCCAGCAGCGGATTTCGAGACGGCTACGGGCAGCAAATGGTTGGAATTCTTACGATATATTCTTAAGATCCCGATCTCGAACAACCTTGAAAATTTTCTCGCCATCTTTATCCGTTTCCGGGATGCAGATGTTCAAAGTTACCCTACTTGTACGCATAAAACACGCACGTAAAATCCGGTGTGAGGCGAAAACGTAGTTTTATAAAGTGACGTTAACACGGAGAAATATGCTGTCAAGTGTCTCCGTTATCATCTGGGAGCCCCACGTATCGCAATGCCCGAGCGGTTCTAGGCGCTTCAGTCCGGAACCGCGCGACTGCTACGGTCGCAGGTTCGAATCCTGCCTCGGGAATGGATGTGTGTGATGTCCTTAGGTTGGTTAGGTTTAAGTAGTTCCAAGTTCTCGGGGACTGATGGCCTCAGATGTTAAGTCCCATAGTGCTCAGAGCCATTAAAACCTTTTTTTTTTTCTGAACGAGCGGAAAGACTCTCCTATCTGGGTACAAAAAATGCGAAAATGTTCGTGTTTATTTAAAAAAACTCAGACTGAAAACTGGGGTACCAGCTGCCTCGTTCTACCTTCCTCAGCATCTTTAAAAATGTTCCCAAAAAATTTGGCATGCGCACATATTCGCGCTTTTTTATGCTGAGAGAGAAGAAGACAGTGGCAGTGGGCAAGACACAGAAAAGTAATAAATACTGGAAAACATTAGAAAGTGGTTGTGTTTTATAGAAAGAGCGAAGGAGACTATGTCAGCGTTAGAGAAGGAAAGGAACACAGTAACAGTGGAACAAAGTTGATAGTGACAGAGCAATGTTTGGAAAAGAATGATAGTGACAGTACCGGGGGGGGGGGGGAGGGGAGGAGGGGGAGAATAAAGAGAAATTGGAAGTGAGTGATGAGAGGCAATGATAATGAGAGACACAGTATATTACAATGACAACGAGGAAGAGAGTGATAGTGACAGTGAGAAGAGGCAGCAGCAGTAAGAGGCAAGGAATGAGATATTAGCAGTAACAGAGACAAAGAGGGACACAGTGACTGTGCAAGGGGGCTGTGGCTGTGACAATGGCAGAAAGAGACACAAAGAGATAATGAGGTAGACTGAGTGAGTGAGTAAGAAGGGCAGCTGGCAAGGGATGGGTATCAGCGACTTACAGCGATGGACTAGTCACTAGTGGGACTGAGTTATGGTTAGGATAGTTCGTGCGAGTGACAAGTGACTTACATGTTAAAAAGGTCGCAAATATTTTCGCACGCCAAAAATTTAGGAAAATTTTAGAAGGTGCTGGGAACATAGAATGAGGCAACTGGTACCACACTTTTCAGTCAGAGTGTTTTAAGTAAGCAGGAACATATTCCCCTGATCAGTATAGTACCTAAGGTCTTGAAACCTGAGAGTATGTACGTTAGCGTTGCGTAGAACCTTTTAGGAGCAGTGCTGTCAGAAAGGATTATGTAACAAACTGCATGGTGAAACTTTCAACGTCATTGAAAGACGCAGCATTGAGAGGAAATTCTCTAGCAACCGAAGAACAGTAAAGTATACTGACATAGACCATAAATAAACTTAGAGTGACATTTTATTTACCCAGCGATTGACAACATTTGTTCACTACTTGGTTTTAAGTGATGAAGTAAGTTACTGGCACACATGGTCAGGTGAAGTTGGTAAGAAATTCATCGACACCGTTCGGTGTACAATACTCGAGCATAGCTGATATCAGTTTCCGCAACTTAACGCCCAACTGTGCTGATGTTTCTAATAGTACTCGCAAAAGTAGAGAGTTCTTTTCCAAGCTAAAAATATTTTTAAAAAAATAGACTTTTTATTCACTGAGTCAGGAGCGGTTATCTTGTTAGGCAATACTTTCGGCAGCAGAAGGGCAATGTGTATGGTCATAGACTGTTTGACCGGATAGAGTGAGTCTACCAATGAGTTGCAAAATCATAACTGGCAGAGCCCAAACCAAGGCGCCGTACACCTCGCAAGAGCGCAGTTGGCAAACTGCAAGACCCGTATTTTAGCGCATAAACTACAAAGATTCTTCAGCCCCTGGCTATCCACCCCGCAGGGATCGTGCAGATAAAATTAGGCAAACTTTTTTTTGGGGGGGTTGAAATACAGCTTCATCGGTGGCTCACGGTCTTACTGTCTTGGTGGATAGTAAAACTGTTTCATTGGACACTGATGTCATTCGAAAGACTTCACTGGAGTGCACGTTGAATGTGTGGCAGTGTGACTTAAAGTCCCATACCACCCTCTGAGTGGGGAAGTTCAGGTCACAGGCAAATATTAACTAACTACGAACTATATTATGTATCAACAGTGATGGTTGATGATGATCGATATCCATCGAGTGGTCAAGTCAACACTAACACTTCATTAGTGGCCGTAACAGTGCTATCGTTAGCCACGGTCAGAACTGGAGTCCTCAAGGATGGTGAGAGGAACAGGGTGTCGGTGCCAGTGCCGGGGAGGTGTGGTGCCAATGTTTTGTAAGCCATCGACCGTGTCACGTAGGGATTCTACTTTGGCATAGAGACGCCTTGCCTTCTTTCACATGGACGCCTTGAGAACGGCCACGCCCATTTCCTCGTGGAGTGTAACTACGCTCGTAGGGGAGGAGCATGCAGGCTCCACCGAAACAGCTTATTCTGCTGGCGCTGGAGGGTCTGCATCCAGGAGGCACTAATCGTAGCCCACACAGTGGAGCAATAGGTGAAGGAAGGGCTGACAACCATCTGGTACAGCCGGAGCTTGGTCTCGAGGTTCAGTTCCCTGCTGGTGAATATGGAAACAACACGTCACACTTTCCACTTCACCTTGGAAGAGGAACAGGCTTTAACGTATGATTCAATAAAAAATATCCTCTGCCATTCACTTTACAGTGATTCGTAGAGTATAGATGAATGTTTAGATACGAGGGGTGTTCAATAAGTAATGCAACACATTTTTTTCTTGGCCAATTTAGGTTGAGAAAATGCGGAAATTGTTGTGGGACATCGTGGAATGTTCCCGCTTCAGTCCCTATAGTTTCATGGAGTTCCGATAGGTGGCGGCACTATATGCAGCCTTCAAAATGGTGTCTCTAACGGAGGTCCGTTCCAACCAGAGAGTTGTCAGTGAGTTTCTTTTGACAGAAAACCAGAGTACCACAGATGTACACAAGCGCTTGCAGAAGGTCTGCGGAGACCTGGCAATGAACAAAAGCACAATGAGTCGTTGGGCGAGGTGTCTGTCATCATCGCAACAAGGTTGTGCAAACCTGTCCGATCTCCCACGTGTCTGCTGGCTGCACACAGCTGTGACTCCTGCGACATTGGAATGTGCGGAAACTTGAAACGTCCCCTTAGAAAAATTATACACGACTGTGCTTAAACTGACACACAATATTTTTAGCGCAACGCAATCTGACTTTCAAAAATCTCTACTAAAGAATGGCCCTGACTATCATTAAACTATACCTTTCACAAATCACTTACCTCACAAAAATCTTCGTTACTCGAACTACTGCAATACAGCGAGCGCCACTATTGCCAGCTAAATAAAAGATTCAAACTACAGAAGGCACTAACTACTGATAGGCATAGTTAGCAATTGAAAGATGATAATAGAGAACAAACAATGTATTTACCTTAACAGTCATAATATATATAGTAGTTCATAATATCCAGTATTACAAATTATCAAAACTCCGCCATCTCTCTCCCCACATCCACCACTGCTGGCGGCTCACCTCCAACTGCGCAACGCTACGCGCTGTTAACATCCAGCTGCCCAACACTACAATGGCAGACAACAATGCAAACTAGCCACAGACTGCACACAGCACAGCCTTTCACACAGAGCGCTACGTAACGTTGCCAATAAGAAAACATAAACAGCCTACTTACATAGCCCCCATGCTCCCCACAAAAAAATTTACAAATTGTTTTGGGCAGTGGCCAATAATGATTTGATAATTTTTTTCATAGTTACAATAACAAAGATATCAAATGCACACACTTATTAATACAATGTTGGTCAAAAGCTAAAATTTTCTCACAGTCAATAAAGACAGTCCTGATCATTCATCACAGTAAAACTGCCGTTTCTTTTCTCAAAGTCTGAGCAGTAAAAGACAATGCACAGGGAAGTAGTGGATTTCCATGCAGTCTTGAAGAAGTAGTGTTGTCCTTCCAACGGAAAGACAGTGCTGACTCTTGACATGCTGACAGATAAAGGGCCACAACAGAGCAAACCCACAGCAGAGTCATTCGACGTTTTGAAGAATATTGATTGTGTGTCAGTTTAAGCACAGTCGTGTATAAATTGTTCTAAGGGGACGTTTCAAACTCTCATTCAGAGTGATCGACAGACCACATTCAAATACATCGCTGCTCTATTGGACGTCTCTGTTGGTACTGCTGACACACTCGTCCACCAACTGAGGTACTCATAGGTGTGTGCCCCCTGGGTTCCTCGCCACTTAACAGAGGACCATAAAGAGCAACCAAGTATCGTCTCTGCAGAACTGCTTGCGTGTTATGAGGCTGATCGTGACAATTTTTTGTCGAACATCGTCACTCGCGATGAAACATGGTTTCATCGCTTCGAATCGGCAACAAAACGGCTATTCATGTAGTGGCGCCATACCACCTCTCGTCCGAAGAGAGTTCAAAGCCGTACTCTCAGCTGGTAAAGTCACAGTGACGGTCTTCTGGGACTCTGAAGGAGTTATTCTGTTTGATGTCCTCCCTCATTGTGCAACGATCAATTTGACATGTATTGTGCCACCCTCAGGAAATTGAAGAAACGACTTCAGTGTGTTCGTCACAACAAAAATGCAAACGAACATATCCTTCTCGATGACAAGGCCTCACACAAATCTCCATACCAAAGAGGAGCTCACAAAACTTCACTGGACTGTTGTTCAAAAAATGGCTCTGAGCACTATGGGACTTAATATCTGAGGTCATCAGTCCCCTAGAACTACTTAAACCTAACTAACCTAAGGACATCACTCACATCCATGCCCGAGGCAGGATTCGACCTGCGACCGTAGCAGTCGCGCGGTTCCGGACTGAAGCGCCTAGAACTGTTCGGCCACAACGGCCAGCTGTACTGTTGTTCCTTATCCACCTTCAGAGCAATCCTCGCACCTTCTGACTTCCATCTGTTTGGCCCAATGGAGGATATACTCCGCGGGAAGGAGTACATGGATGATGGGGCAGTCGTTGGCTCCGATGTCTACCAGTAGATTAGTACCATGTGGGCATATAGGCCCTCTCACTAAAATGGAGTAAGGCTATCCCACTGAACGGAGATTATGTTCAAAAATAGGGTTTAACTTCTGTTTTGCCTTATAATAATTTATTAGATGTTATTCAACTTTTTATGAGATATTCGATGTTGTAATTAATTTATTTACAATGTTTCCATTCTGAACAAAAGGCGATACCTATTTAAACACAGATTGTCATAAGGAACAGTACTTGTCATACATACGACTACGACTATATGTACACTCCTGCTTACAACCTGCTAAAAGTCCGTGAAGTGGCTCTTACAATTAAATTTACCCAAAGGATACACTTCGACTTGTATCGGCTTTGTACATGTTTTAGTGTAGAGCACAATAAGAGATTCACACTTCTTATATGTGCGCATATGGTTGTTAATGGGGTGAAACATCCCTTTGAAGAAAAAACTGTTTAATATTTCTCAACAAATACTGTTGAAAACTTCAAATGGTTCAAATGGCTCTGAGCACTATGGGACTTACCTTCTGAGATCATCAGTCCCCTAGAACGTAGAACTGCTTAAACCTAACTAGCCTAAGGACATCACACACATCCATGCCCGAGGCAGGATTCGAACCTGCAACCGTAGCGGGCGTGCGGTTCCAGATCGTAGCGCCGAGAACCGCTCGGCCACTCCGGCCGGCGAAAACTTCAAACAAAAGTTCTGTGCTTTGTAATGTACGTTTACAATCGTGCACTAAGATTTGTCAAAAAAGTAATTTTTTCATAATTCTCTCCGCTTCACTATTTTGTTTTTCATTTCGACATTTGACTAACAGCAAAACGTATAGCATCATTACTACCAAATTCAGTCATGTGTGAAGAAATGGTATTCCAAAGATGCTTGTGCTTGTACTTGTACTTGGTGGGCAAAATGAGAGTGCACTTAGCATTTGGTCTCCGAGATACCAACGTGAGTTCACTATAATGCTCCTCAGACCACTATAGCACGTTTGTGGCTCAGAGACACTAACAATTATACTGCTCACAGATGACGTCGTCATCGGGGAAGACATCAAGCATGAAGCGATGCTGGTGGTTTGCTGCTGTCAGCGCGTCTTTGATTACTACCACAGGTCCCAAGCAAGTGCAGGAGAATGTTTCCCATAGCATAATAATGCTCTCAGCAGACTTCGTCCGCGGCGCGCTGTACGTTTCGGGCCGGCGTTCACCTCGATGTTGGCGGTTGTGCAGACGATCATCGACCTAGTGTAGCAAAAATGTGATTCACGCGAAGAGCCGACTTGTTTCCATTGCTCGACTATCGAATCCCGATGGTCCCTTGCCCGCTGTACTCTTTAATTGACAATGTTGTTGGGTCAACATGAGAACGTGTAGGGCAGGTCTGCTGTGGAGTTCCATGTCAAATAATGTGCAGTGAACGGTGTGCTTTGAAACACTTGTGAGTGCACCAGCAATGTGCTCTTCCGGCAGAGACTGCCACAGATCACCATCTATCCTATTTTACAGAGCAGAAAAGCATCCAAAACCCACATTCTGTGAAGAGTCGTGGACACCCATCCATTTAGCGCTTAGTGGTAGTTTCACTGTCCTTCATCTCTTTCCCTAGATGCTCGCAACAGTAGCACGTGAGCATTCAACTAGCTTCTCCATTTTCGAGATACGTTCAGAGGCTCTGCCTAACAACAATCTGCCGTTTGTCAGTCACTTGTCTCAATGGATTTCCCCATTTTAAGCCCATATCTTCGCTAGGGTGATCCCCCGTCCGTGGATGCTCCGCTTACTTACTTCTGGTACCGCGTCACATGTCTAAAACACCACCAAGCGGCATCCAAAGTCGCGGTGGGGAGCGGTCATAAAGTCTTGGCTGATCGGTGTGTGAATATATGTATTTGTGTGTGTGTGTGTGTGCGTGCTTGTGTGTGTGTGGGTGGGGGGTGGGGGGGGGGGTCGGTGGGAAAGACTTATTAAACAACCCAGCAGAACAACTGACATTGAAGCCGACACATATTGGGCATGCGTACACTGATGTACACGTATTTATAGCTTATTTCTGACAAATTCGTCTTTGGAATGCCTTTTCACCATATATGATTGAATGTGGTGTTAACGATGTTATACATTTTGATATTAGTCAAATGTCGAAATGAAAAACAAAACAGGAGAGAGGATTTAAAAAAATGATTTTTGCATCAAATCCAGGAGCACATTCTAATGTGCATTAAAACAGAACTTTTTATGTGTTACCGTTTCAACGGTATTCGTTCAGAAATTTAAACTCACTTTTTAAGGGGGTGTTTCACTCCCTTTATGGCCGTATGGTCATTAATAAAAAAAATATGTCTCCCACATTGCTCTACTCTGCAACATATTCATACCGATCAGAATCGAACTGAATCCCTTGGGTATGTTTACTTGCTAGTGATATGACGATATTGATGATTTATTTGTTTATTTAATCGTATGGCTAGGGCCCCCCGTCGTGCAGACCGTTCGTTGGGTGCCGGTCTTTCAATTTGACGCCACTTCGGCGACCTGCAGCCGATGAGGATGATAGGATGATGATGACGACAGCGCAACACCCAGTCCCTGGGCGGAGAAAATTCCCCGATCCAGCCAGGAATCGAAACCGGGCCCAGAGGATTGACAGTCCATCGCACTGACCATTCAGCTACCGGGGGCGGACGATATTGATGATGATAATGGGTTACTGATATTTCAACTTGCTTAGTCTGTGTGACATGCTAGTTCCAATTGAAGTCACGTGAAAAGAGGAAAACACAAGAATATTTACACGAAATTTCTACTTATTGTAATGAATGACATCTTTATCAAAACATGTTGTTGTGGTCTTCATTCCGAACACTGGTTCGATGCAGCTCTTCACGCTACTCTATTCTGTGCAAGCCTCTTCATCAATGAGTAACTACTGCAACCTACATCCTTCTGAATCTGCACACTGTTCTCATCTCTTGGCCTCCCTCTGCAATTTCCTTTCCCATCCTTTCTTCCAGTACTAAACTGAAAATTCTTTGATTACTCAAAATGTGTTCTATCAACCGATCCCTTCTTTTGTCAAGTTATGAGACAAATTTCTTTTCTTCCCACTTCTGTTCAGTACCTTCCCATTCGTTACGTGATCTAATCTTTGGCATTCTTCTGTGGTGCCACACATCATAAGCTTCTACTCTATTACTGGGTGACCTGTTCATCGTCCGTGTTTCACGTGCGTCTTAACACTTGAATTTATATTCGATGGTAACAAACTGCTGTTGCGTGAATTTTAAAGATATTGCTCTTGTTCAGAAATGTTTTTTTGCGACAGACAGTGTGCATTTTATAGCCTCTCTACTTCGGCCATCATTAGTTATTTTGCTGCGCAAACAGGAACAATCATCTACTACTTTTAATATAAATTTCCTAATCTAATTCCCTCGCCATTGCCTGATTTAATTCGACAACATTCCGTTACCATTGTTTTGCTTATGTTAGTTTTCATCTCCATTCAAGCTACTGTCCAACCTGTTCAACTGCCCTTTCAAGTCCTTTCCCTGACAGAATTACAATGTCATCGACAAATCTCAAAGTTTCAATTTCTTCTCCTTGAACTTTAATTCCTCATCAGAATTTTTCTTTGACTCCTTTCACTGCTCGGCCAGTATGTAGATTGAATAACACTGGTGATAGGCTACAGGATTTCTCACTCTCTTTTAAACCATTGTTTCCCATTCATGCCCTACGACTCTTATAGCTAGCATCTGCTTTTTGCACAAGTTGTTTCTAACCTTTCACTTTGTGTATTTTACCCCTGCTACCTTCAGAATTTCAGAGTCGATAAGAGTATGCTTCTGACACACCACAGAAAAGGCTAATATGTTCCTCTACAACAGACTCCGACAGAAAAGTGGGGAACAGCTGTATCAATCCACATTCCCCCTTCCTCAACACAAATTTTGCCATGTGAACATAGTCGCTCTCTTTTAACACTAAACAGTCTAAATCCTGAATGAGATTTTCACTCTGCAGCGGAATGTGCGCTAATATGAAACTTCCTGGCAGATTAAAACTGTGTGCCGGACCGAGACTCGAACTCGGGTCCCGAGTCACAGTTTTAATCTGCCAGGAAGTTTCAGTCTAGATCCTTTTACCCAGTCTCTCTCTGCGGTTAAGTCTTCATACTCAGCACCTCCCTCTCACTTCCACAGTCTATTTTTGTCTCTCTCCCACTGACCCCTTTTTCTCCCATTAATTTGCAATTTATCCCACTGCCCCTGTCTCTCACTTACACTGTCTCCTTTTGTCTTTCTTTCCCATTGACACCGTCTTCACCATACCGCAGCAAGTCACAAATTCTGAAGGTCCAACTTATTTTGTCTCCTATACCCACGTGCTTAAGATTTCGGTTCAAAATTCGCCCTGCCCTGTTCCCACACGTTAAGGTTCGCCTGTCTGGGAGGGTTCAAACCCCCGAAGCCCATGTATGGTTTTTCCATCTCTATTTTTCATTTCCACTGTCTCCTCTCTCATCTGCTCCCATTGCTTCTATCACCATCCATCTCTCTGTCTCTTTTCATATTACCATTCTCTCACTGACTGTCAGAATCTGCTGCCTCTTAGCCTCCCACTGATACTCTCTTCATACATCTCTGTTTCTCTTTTGCTGCCAATTTCTCTCTCCCACCACCACTGTCTCCTCTCTCTTTCTCTCCTATTGGTACTGCTTCTTCTTTCTTCCACCATCATTGTCTCTCTGCCAGTTCTTTCAGCACAAAACTTTTGATGATAAAGGCGGAATGAGGACTGATACAGCTGGTCCCCCACATTTCTATCACTGTCTTTTAAAGAGGAACATATCAGCCTTTTTTGTGCTCTGACAGGAGCATTTTTCCGCTAGTTCCCTTCTTTACCCTGCTACATTAGGATGTGCCTTGTATGTAAAACGAACTCCATAAGTCAGTAAGGTTTTGACACTTTATTTATATACTTTGACACATATACATAAGATTAACACACAATCGTTTGCTTTATATTTTTTTCTCTATGTTTTGCTCATCGATCGCAGTTCATCGAAAACGCCTTGTATCTTAAACGAGTAAAAACGTTATTAGAGATATTCTACTGAATTTGCAGTCTTTCTACTTTTACATAATGTCTGGGAGTCATTTTAAGTTCTTTTCAAGCATGTTAAGAACCTTTTTAGCCCATTTTTCTTTGTCACTGTAGTACTACTTCCGCCATATGTGTATAGGCAGGAAGTTTCCATTACCCAGACACAGCGCATCATAAAGTTTTCTTGGTGAAATAATACTGACTGAAGACATAGCTTTGTTACCTCAGAACCCTTGCGATGACTCTAGAACCCTTGACATGTGTTCAGTACGTCAGTTAAGACTAAGGTTACGTCTCAGACCGCATATTATGTGCATAAGAACGGTAACTTTGAACCACTGGATCTCTCTAACGGGTAATGATATCGAAAAAAGTTTCAATGTTCCCCGAAAACATCATCTTTACGATATCTGGTAAAAATTTTGACTATTTGTCATGATATAAATTACAGAAGTGGCCGTCCCAACAATTGGTACTTCTGCTACTCAAAAATCATGGTTTTTCGGAATTTTCTCAGGAAATGCCCATGAACAAACGATGCTTTTATAAACTTTCTAAGGTCCACACTAGACCACATATAATGCAAAAGAACCAATAGATTTGCTCAATTTGTGTGGACTGGAGGAAGTGTGTAATGTTTAAATTTTGAACTTGTGCAGTAGGATAGCTTTAGTATGCCAGTTCTTCCGAGAGGTATACCAATGGTTGTTAGGTCAAGAGCTAACCAAGACACTTGATCCCTCATATCTGTAATCAACAGAAACCGAGATATGACCCCCCTGAAAAATCGCACTTTCTCGCGCGTCTTTTTGGAACGTATAATTACAGTAACAAAAAGAGAAAGGTTAGCGCTGAACATATGGACGACCTCACGCTGGACAAATATTTATGTATAAAGAAGCGTGTGAAATGGGAAGGCAAATGGAAGACTCAGATGTGTGGGAAGGACTCTGGGAAAGTGTAGAATATCTGTAAAGAAAGTCTTCTACGATACGTCAGTGCGCTTAATTTTATTCAAGTACTCACTGCTCCAATCCTTGCAGTCCTTATCAAGAAGGCATCGAACAATTATTAAGAGACGCATTGCTAGGATCGTAACAGATCGGTATAGCAAGGATTCTAGGAGAAATTAAATGGAAATCTTTGGAAGAATGACGATGAGAGTTCTCATGAAGACCTGTTGAATAAATTTAAAGAAGCAATCTTTGAGAAAGATTGTGGAACATTTCTGCTGCCTTCAGAGTTGTATAGGTGACGCAGGGGCCACGAGAGTAAGAAAAAATGAGATTAAATTAAGACGCTTTTTATCATCACTCACTACGAGAATGGAATTCCAAGTTGCTACTATTGGTACGAAGTACCCTCCGCCGAGCACTATAAAATGCCCTGTGGAGCGAATATGTAGATGTAGGTTCCATATTTCACAAGTCGTAACGGTCGTTGACTTGTTGCGCGCCCTGACGTGGAACTGCACACTCTTCCACCGTCCCCTTCCCGATCCGTTACACAGGCGCCGTTTTCGTTTTAGTGTGACGTCACTGCTAGCAGCGTGGCGTAACAAAACAGCTCGCGTCTTTCACTGCAGACTGGAGGGAGGGACAAAAAACACGGTGGGCGATGCGTGCCACGCAGCTGCGGCGGTGAGCTCATCCCAGCCCGTCTTCCAGAATGCGAACGCACTTTGCGTCGCCTCTGAAGCAGCTCTGAGCTCAGTATGCAGCAGAACACGCCAGCGCTTAACCAAGGGGCAAGCACCTCCCATTAAATACTTCCTGTATACAGTGGCATATACAGAAAACCTCAAGGAGGGGGCGCTAAAGATTTCTTAAGCTGCCTTTACTTTTACCGTAATAAAAAATAATCAAGTCACATGCAAAGTTTAAGAAAGTTTTATTTAAACTGATTATACACACATACATGACAATGCCATCTTATGATATAAAAAAGTTACAATTGTGAGTCTGCCAGTACATCTGCTGGTGGTTTTTTTTAGGCTGAATGGTGACCGGAATCTTCAGATGTTTCTACTTTTTCTTTTGCTTATTACATAACGATCCATTTTATTATAGTGTTACGACGTATGTATATTAGATGTCAATTATTCTCGAATAAACACTATTCGCACTGAAAAATGCAACACTAGTATACTTAGCACTAAAACACACAAGGTATTTCTAATAACACTAAGCACAACACTGACTGAAGTCCTTGGTAATGGCCAATAATCGCAATTGTTCACTTTTTATCACTTCCAAGTTATCGCGACGATTGTAGCTTTCAAACTGACCACCTGGCAGCGACTTTGCTTTCTTTATATGCATTATGTGGCTCGGTTGTTTGGAGAACATTCGCTGCCAGAATGTCCGCTACCAGAATTGTATGCAGTGCGAACAAATACCTACTGTGAAAGTGACAAGCCAGTATGTATCTTACGACGTGTAATATAAGGGCGAGTTTCCAATGATAACGTCATCCGGCAATTTATGTGTGTGGAACTTTTAGTGTCGATTCCGTTGCTTTCTAGTGCATTTGATAGAGGGCCTATATAGTAACAATGCGTTTTTAGGAATCTTCTCTAAAGTCACTATTACCGGAGACACACGCACAATAGTTTCCCACACCTAACTCGTAATACGAGTTAGGTATGGGAAACTATTGTTACTTCATTAGTAAAAATATTGTTACCAGACTTGTAACGATATTTTTACTGAGAAATTAGAATGAATTACTGTTCTTAATACTTCACAATCAACTGATCACTCTCACAATCTTCACACTTGCTACAACTACGACTTTTTACTTGTTCATCCTTTAGTTTTAATATTTCTGCTTCTGTATATAAACTAGCTTCCTATTCGGCGAGCAGACCTTATTTATAACGCTACGTATCGAAGGTTCTCTGTACAAGAAAACATTAGTTATTTGCGACTTTTCTCAAACAAATGCCAGACAGAATAACATATCGAGATCACTAGAATGGCCGCGACTTTTCTCGTAGGTATGTGTTAGTATCTATCTGCCAGACAGAAACGGATAAAATACGATGACGCTGACGCGCGTGCTACATATGAAAGTAAAATTACTCGATAACTCGATTCAGTCGAGTCGACTGACGAAAGGAACGAAGGAATAGCGTGCGGGCTGTCTGGTGGGGGCGGCGCTGATAGCAATGCGGGCGGCCTAGCAAGGGGGAGGGGGGGGAGCACCAACCCATATGTATCCGCCACTGGCTGTATACCAGTGAGGTGAGATTTGAATTTTGTTTCAAGTATGCGAAAAACAGATTTTATAGGCTGCCTTCGTGACTTGAAGTTTAACCTGTAAATAAATAAACAAATGCAAGGTCACATTTACTATAATGTAATACTGTAATTACAACATGCTCCACCATCAGGTAACAACTCGTGTTTAGCTCAGCGGCACTGCTCGCAGGAAAACAACAGTCTCGAAATTCCTGCATACCTCTGCATCTATATTACGAACACTACCTAATCAAAAGTATCGAAACACTTATTATAGCATCCGTCCACCCTTCGACTTTATGACGGCCTGAATTCTGCTCGCGACACTCAAAAATTGGTTCAAATGGCTCTAAACACTATGGGACTTAACATCCTAGGTCATCAGTTCCCTAGACTTAAATCTACTTAAACCGAACTAACCTCAGGACATCACACACATCCATGCCCGAGGCAGGATTCGAACCTGCGACCTTAGCAGCAGCGTGGTTCCAGACTGAAGGGCCTAGAACCGCTCGGCCAATGCGGCCGGCCATGACATTTTAATGAGGTGTCTTGCGGGAGGAATGCTAGTCCATTCTTCCTCCGGTGTAGGGACCAGAGAAGGCAGTGGTGTTGGATTCTGGAGCCCCGAGTGAAGTCGACTTTGTAACTCATCCCAAAGGTGTTCCAGTGGGTAGAGGTCAGGACTCTGGGTAGGCCACTCCATTTGATGAATGTTATTGTCCACAAACTCTTGACTCACATATATTGTTTTATGTCAGGGTGCACTGTCATGGTGATACAAACAATCTCGGAACTGTTTCGATAGACCTACTGTACACAGTACACTTTGCTGTAAAAATTTGTTTATGCTCTTCCGCATTTAGCGTTTCTTTAGTGCAATACGGAGATCACATCCCAAACAAGAAAACATCTCCAAACTGTAACACCATCCCCTCCATACTTCATTGTTGGCCCACACATGATGGCAGGTAACATTCTCCAGGTGTTTGCCAAGCCCACACCCTTCCACTGGATGGCCACAGAGTATAGTGTGATACATCACTTCAAATCACTAGTTTCCAGTCTTCCATTGTGCGGTGGCATCTCTCTTAACACCACCTGAAGCATTGCTTAGCATCGAATATAGAAATGTGTGGCTTATGAGATGCTGCTCGTCCACTTTACCCCATACTTTTTAACACCCTACGCAGTCATTGTGGTAGCTGGACTGTTGGTAGCACTTTGGAACTCACGAGTGGTTCTTTCACGTGATTTATTTACAGCCACCCTCCACAGTGCTTGACGATTCTTGTCTTGTCAGTACGTGAGGTCTTCCTGGCTTTGATTTAGCTATCATTGCTCCATTGCATTTCCACTTCACAATCACGCCACCAACAGTTGATTTGGGCCACTTTACAAGAGCTGAAATGACTCTGATGGATTTGTTAGTCAGGTGACAACCAATTAGTGGTCCATGTTTGAAGTGACTGAGCGCACCTGACCGACCGATACTGCTATGATTGCTTCTGTACTGATGACTCAATATCTGTATTTACAATCTCCATTTATTCAAGTGGGTCCACCTCTAGAGACATCTAGTGGCCAATTCTGCATTCGATACTTTTGTCTTAAGATTTTCCGTTTGTGGATTACATATACAATATTTACAATGTGTGCAGTCTGTAAATACTCTCACCTATCAGCACATGTCTTTCTTTGTTCTGGAATTTTTACATTCTGCTTGAAATGTGAAGGTATTTTGCCTGTGTGATACATTCCGTATAACAGTTGGAATAGTTTTATCCTGGTTGGTTCTCCTAAAGATGTTAGTAATTGATGTTAAAAAGTTCCTGCACAATTCTTGTATAATCTTCAGGTTCAATATTTCAGCTTTTCCCAGGAACTAGTTGCACACGATTTTTTATTCTTCTTATATGCAATTATTATTTACGTTCTCACTTTTGAGGGGTGGAAGGGGTGGCTGTATCGGCAGCAGCCAAATTGCCACTCTTCAGTCCTTTAATTACATAACTTATTATCATAACCCCCCCATGATCCATGGACCTTGCCGTTGGTGGGGAGGCTTGCGTGCCTCAGCGATACAGATGGCCGTACCGTAGTTGCAACCACAACGGAGGGGTATATGTTGAGAGGCCAGACAAACATGTGGTTCCTGAAGAGGGGCAGCAGCCTTTTCAGTAGTTGCAGGGGCAACAGTCTGGATGATTGACTGATCTGGCCTTGTAACATTAACCAAAACGGCCTTGCAGTGCTGGTACTGCGAACGGCTGAAAGCAAGGGGAAACTACAGCTGTAATTTTTCCCGAGGACATGCAGCTCTACTGTATGATTAAATGATGATGGCGTCCTCTTGGGTAAAATATTCCGAAGGTAAAATAGTCCCCCATTCGGATCTCCGGGCGGAGACTACTCAGGAGGACGTCGTTATCAGGAGAAAGAAAACTGGCGTTCTACGGATCGGAGCGTGGAATGTCAGATCCCTTAATCGGGCAGGTAGGTTAGAAAATTTAAAAAGGGAAATGGATAGGTTAAAGTTAGATATAGTGGGAATTAGTGAAGTTCGGTGGCAGGAGGAACAAGACTTTTGGTCAGGTGATTACAGGGTTATAAATACAAAATCAAATAGGGGTAATGCAGGAGTAGGTTTAATAATGAATAAAAAAATAGGAGTGCGGGTTAGCTACTACAAACAGCATAGTGAACGCATTATTGTGGCCAAGATAGACACAAAGCCCATGCCTACTACAGTAGTACAAGTTTATACGCCAACTACCTCTGCAGATGATGAAGAAATAGATGAAATGTATGACGAGATAAAAGAAATTAT
The DNA here is from genome assembly GCF_023864275.1 of Schistocerca cancellata. Lineage (NCBI taxonomy): Eukaryota > Metazoa > Arthropoda > Insecta > Orthoptera > Acrididae > Schistocerca > Schistocerca cancellata. The sequence continues at coordinate 242,979,703 of NC_064630.1, forward strand.
TTAGGTAGTGAAGGGAGACGAAAATTTAATAGTCATGGGTGACTGGAATTCGTCAGTAGGAAAAGGGAGAGAAGGAAACATAGTAGGTGAATATGGATTGGGGGGAAGGAATGAAAGAGGAAGCCGCCTTGTAGAATTTTGCACAGAGCATAACTTAATCATAGCCAACACTTGGTTCAAGAATCATAAAAGAAGGTTGTATACCTGGAAGAATCCTGGAGATACTAAAAGGTATCAGATAGATTATATAATGGTAAGACAGAGATTTAGGAACCAGGTTTTAAATTGTAAGACATTTCCTAGGGCAGATGTGGATTCTGACCACAATCTATTGGTTATGAACTGCAGATTGAAACTGAAGAAACTGCAAAAAGGTGGGAATTTAAGGAGATGGGACCTGGATAAACTGAAAGAACCAGAGGTTGTAGAGAGTTTCAGGGAGAGCATAAGGGAACAATTGACAGGAATGGGGGAAAGAAATACAGTAGAAGAAGTATGGGTAGCTCTGAGGGATGAAGTAGTGAAGGCAGCAGAGGATCAAGTAGGTAAAAAGACGAGGGCTAATAGAAATCCTTGGGTAACAGAAGAAATATTGAATTTAATTGATGAAAGGAGAAAATATAAAAATGCAGTAAATGAAGCAGGCAAAAAGGAATACAGACGTCTCAAAAATGAGATCGACAGGAAGTGCAAAATGGCTAAGCAGGGATGGCTAGAGGACAAATGTAAGGATGTAGAGGCTTGTCTCACTAGGGGTAAGATAGATACTGTCTACAGGAAAATTAAAGAGACCTTTGGAGAAAAGAGAACCACTTGTATGAATATCAAGAGCTCAGATGGAAACCCAGTTCTAAGCAAAGAAGGGAAGGCAGAAAGGTGGGAGGAGTATATAGAGGGTTTATACAAGGGCGATGTACTTGAGGACAATATTATGGAAATGGAAGAGGATGTAGATGAAGACGAAATGGGAGATAAGATTCTGCGTGAAGAGTTTGATAGAGCACTGAAAGACTGGAGTCGAAACAAGGCCCCGGGAGTAGACAACATTCCATTTGAACTACTGATGGCCTCGAGAGAGCCAGTCATGACAAAACTCTACCATCTGGTGAGCACGATGTATGAGACAGGCGAAATACCCTCAGACTTCAAGAAGAATATAATAATTCCAATCCCAAAGAAAGCAGGTGTTGACACATGTGAAAATTACCGAACTATCAGTTTAATAAGTCACAGCTGCAAAATACTAACGCGAATTCTTTACAGACGAATGGAAAAACTGGTAGAAGCCGACCTCGCGGAAGATCAGTTTGGATTCCGTAGAAATGTTGGAACACGTGAGGCAATACTGACCTTACGACTTATCTTAGAAGAAAGATTAAGAAAAGGCAAACCTACGTTTCTAGCATTTGTAGACTTAGAGAAAGCTTTTGACAATGTTAACTGGAATACTCTCTTTCAAATTCTGAAGGTGGCAGGGGTAAAATACAGGGAGCGAAAGGCTATTTACAGTTTGTACAGAAACCAGATGGCAGTTATAAGAGTCGAGGGGCATGAAAGGGAAGCAGTGGTTGGGAAAGGAGTAAGACAGGGTTGTAGCCTCTCCCCGATGTTATTCAATCTGTATATTGAGCAAGCAGTAAAGGAAACAAAAGAAAAATTCGGAGTAGGTATTAAAATTCATGGAGAAGAAGTAAAAACTTTGAGGTTCGCCGATGACATTGTAATTCTGTCAGAGACAGCAAAGGACTTGGAAGAGCAGTTGAACGGAATGGACAGTGTCTTGAAAGGAGGATATAAGATGAACGTCAACAAAAGTAAAACGAGGATAATGGAATGTAGTCAAATTAAGTCGGGTGATGCTGAGGGAATTAGATTAGGAAATGAGAAACTTAAAGTAGTAAAGGAGTTTTGCTATTTAGGGAGTAAAATAACTGATGATGGTCGAAGTAGAGAGGATATAAAATGTAGACTGGCAATGGCAAGGAAAGCGTTTCTCAAGAAGAGGAATTTGTTAACATGGAGTATAGATTTAAGTGTCAGGAAGTCGTTTCTGAAAGTATTTGTATGGAGTGTAGCCATGTATGGAAGTGAAACATGGACGATAACTAGTTTGGACAGGAAGAGAATAGAATCTTTCGAAATGTGGTGCTACAGAAGAATGCTGAAGATAAGGTGGGTAGATCACGTAACTAATGAGGAGGTATTGAATAGGATTGGGGAGAAGAGAAGTTTGTGGCACAACTTGACTAGAAGAAGGGATCGGTTGGTAGGACATGTTTTGAGGCATCAAGGGATCACAAATTTAGCATTGGAGGGCAGTGTGGAGGGTAAAAATCGTAGAGGGAGACCAAGAGATGAATACACTAAGCAGATTCAGAAGGATGTAGGTTGCAGTAGATACTGGGAGATGAAGAAGCTTGCACAGGATAGAGTAGCATGGAGAGCTGCATCAAACCAGTCTCAGGACTGAAAACCACAACAACAACATAATCATAACATAAAATAATTTAAGAAGTTAAAAAAGGCAACCATGTTTATAACCAGATGAAGGACTTCATTATTTTTTTCATTTGGAATTGGGTGGTGTGCATAGCGTCGATTGTGGTTGGAAAGAAGAGTAGATTTTAGGGATGAATGTGTTGTCTGAAACGAAATCAAGATTGAAATTTCATTGGAAAAGAACATGAAATGTGTTGAGGTGTAAGCCAGCATTCTCAAGCATGTAGGAGATTACAAGGTTTTGGGACTCAAGACTATGGGAGATGTAGGAGAAGCCATGGTCGACTAGGTGTTCGATGAGGTGTGATAAATTTATGAGTAGGTGAAGGGCACAAGAGAGAGGAGGTAGTCAAATATGGAAAGTGAGGTGGATTGCACATATTGCCAGGAGTGGGAGCAGTAGAAGTCCATGACACAATGGGTTAGCTAAGCACGGAGCAGATGAGGGTTTTATATGTGTGGATGATGCTCGTGGTATTTAATACCCATTTTTGCTCAGTCAGTACTTCTGTATTATTGTGTGGTTTTTGGCTGGTTAGTAGCTGAGGGCTTCAGGTTAGTTTCTGATTGTTAGTCCAAAATATTTTGGATTTTTAGTTAAATGGATTCCACAAAAAGTGCAGAATCCTTCATGGCCTTCATGAACGAATTAGCCTTTACAACTCAGTGACATAATTTCTTTAATATATTTTATCTCAGCATATATATGAGTGAGTTCATTGCATTTATGATCTGTGCATGAAATACTCTCCCTGAATTAGTGCTGCTTTGACTGTGTAACACAGTAGTGTAAGCAAAGTCTGAGAAATGGTTTTAGTGAAAAGGCTGAAACAGCAGATTACATGATTCTTTCCAAATGATGTGGAACTCATACCAAGGAAGTTTTAACACATCTTTGGGCGAACCAGTTATGACTAATCTGTTCCACCTGGCATGCAGAAAATATTAGATGGGCAAAATACCTTCAGCTTCAAGAAGAATGTAACAATTCCAATACCAAAGAAGACAGACACTGGAAGACGTGAGTTTAACTGAACCATTAGTTTAATAAGTTGTGGGCAAATAGTGGCACAGATTATCTAGGTAATAAAGAAACAAACAGTAGAAACTGACCATAGGGATTTCAGTTTGTGTTCTGGAGAAATGTAAGATACACTAAGTAATACTGATACTGTGACTTAACCAGGATGACAGATTGATGAAGAAAACACTGTGATTAAAAAGCTCATGATAAAATTGAGTGGAAGACACTTTTTGAAATTCTGAAGTTGTCAGTGATAAAACTTGGGAACTGAAGGATTAACTACACCTTATGCAGATCGTAGTTCTAAGAGTTGAAGGACATGAAACAGAAGCACTAGTTGAAAAGCAAATGAGCCGAGGTTGTAGCCTATCCCTGATGTTATTCAATGTACACATAAAGCAAGCTGTGGAGGGAACTACAGAGTAATTTGGAATCTTGTAATATTATGCATGAGATCCACTTATGACAGCATAGCTCTGTCCAACACAGTCGTCCAATAAAATGCTTTTTTAGTGAACTTGGCTTGTGAAGTTTTGCAGATCACCCACTGACAATGTCAGGAATATATGAAATATTCAAGGTTTGCCAAATGACACTGTAATTCTGTTAGAGATAGCAATGGACTTGCAAATCAGTTGAACGGAATGATTAGTATCTTGAAAACAGGTTACAAGATAAACACCAAGAAAAGTAAAACAAGAATAGTGGTGGTTAATCACAATAGATCAGGAGAGGCTGAGGGGAAAATAAGGCAGTGAAAGTTGTAGACAAGTTTTGCCATTTGGGCAGCAAAATAACTGAGGATGTCAGGAGTAAAAAGGATGTATGATGCAGACTGGCAATAGTAAGAAACGCTTTTCTGAAAAATAGAGGTATGTTAATAATAAAAGTGTTAGATATTGAAAAAAAGGTCAGAAATAGTACAGACAGAAAGAGATCGTAGTAGTGTAGAAAAATTCCAAAGATATGATTGGTAAATCTGATAAATAATGAAAAGGTATTGATTCAAATTAGGAAGAAAATATATTTTGACTGCAAGGTTTGTGTGTGTGTGTGTGTGTGTGTGTGTGTGTGTGTGTGTGTGTGTGTGTGTGTGTATGTATGTATTTGACAGGGGATGTAAAGCTTAAAACTTATAGAGGAAGTTGTGTCTTGGCTACAGTAAGGATGTCACAGTAGTCATGCAGAAATGAAGAAACTTTATAGGACAGGGTGAGTATCTCCATGAGATGTAAACATTGAGTATCATTTCCCTCAGCAGTGCAGTCTCCATGGAAATTAAAGTAAACCTGCAGGTGGCATGCCATTCAAACAGCCACAACAACAGCTCAAATCCCTTATATTCCAAATATTTTTAATCTGTAATTTCTTGTTGAGCAACCAAAAGAGTTACATCACAATCTTTCATACAGTGTGCCATTTGGGTGCAGAAATACCATTGTTCTGTTTTGAAAAACCAAGTTGATGCCCATATCTTGGTGATTAATTATGTTGCAAAATAGTTTTACTTTTTAATTAATAAGCCACTTGTCACTAAATTCATCTAAGTGGAGAGAGACTACCAATATATCATTACCTCTAATATAGCTTTAATGGTTCAAAACTTATTTGAAATTAAAAACTTTGGCACCTGTCCCTTTATGGTCTTCATCTTGGGAAACAAGTGGAAGTTGCCTGGTGCAAGATCGGGGCTGTAGGGCGGATGAGGGAAAATTTCCCATCTAAATAAATTAAGGAGTTCTTTAGTGCAGTTTGCCATGTGAGGTCAGACATTGTTGTGCAAAAACAAAATTTTTGACATCAGCTTTCCTCGGCCTTTGTTTTGAACTGCTCTTCTAAGGCTGTGTAAAGTTTGACAGTACCAGGCAGAATTTATGGTTGCTCCACGTTTGAGAAAATCAATAAGAAGCACACCTTGCCTATCCCAAAATACAGTCACTATCAACTTTCTTGCTGACAATGTTTGCAAACAATTTGTTGGTTTTTGGGGAGATCCTGTGTGCCCCATTCCATGGACTGTAATTTAGTCTCACGATTGACGTGTTTTGCCCAAGTCTCGTGACCGGTTATGATTCGATCCAGTAATGAATCACCATGTTTGTGGTAGGCCTCCAGAAATGTCAACATAGCCCCCATTCGCAGTTCTTTATGGGGCTCTGTAAGCATTTTGGGCACTCATCGAGCACAAAATTTGTGGTAGCCTAGCTTTTGAGTGACAATTTGAAACAACAAAGTCCATGAAACTTGTGGAAAAGAAAGGAAAAGCTTTTATTGTGAAGCGACAGTTTTCACGATTCGTTTCATCAACTTTACTGACAAGATCGTCAGTCACAATACTTGGGAATCCACTCTTCTCTTCATCACAGATGTCAGTTCAGCCATTTTTAAACTGGATGCACCATTTCTGGACGGAACATTCACTCATTACATTTTTTCCATACACTTTGCCCAGTTCAAGATAAATTTCTGAAGGTTTTAGGTTTTTTGCCAACAAAACTGTATCACAGACCTCACCTCAGAAATGGTGGGATTTCTGATTGCAGCACATATTTCAAATTCAAATATCGAAAAAACCAGATGTGCAGAAACATTCCTGCTGTCATGGATGGATGCCGACTGAGCTGCTGAGCATGCACATACCAATATATAAGTGATTGGCTTGTGCCTAGTGGCATCAGACAGAAACGTTCCCTGTTTTCTGAATAGCCCTCGTAAAATACTAGATCTTCTCTTTAGGACTGTTCTTAGTAAAATTTGATATAAACAGTTGTTGGGTTACCTTGCCATTAACGTATAGTGTGGGAATGTTATTAGAGGTGCTTCGAGTCAGGGCAGCGCCTATATAACATACATAGAAACACTATAAAAGAGCCCAAATTGGAAAAAATCAATATCTACAGTTAATTTTGGATGTCAATACAAAAAAGGTAACAGCAAAGACAGAAAGATATTGATATTGCAAAGCACTTAATGCCAGTTTTCTTGTCTAATATATTCCTATCCTTAGTAAAAATTTACGATGATTTATTACACTGTTACTTATTATTCTATTATTTTGTTTGCAAGTGAAGTGAATAAATAATCTGAAGAAGTCACAGAAAATAAGCTTACATATTGGTCATTGTACTTCTATTTTTTTATGATAAAAAACCTTACCTAGCTGCAGTGTTTACTTGACCTGAAGGATGTGAATAATTGGTTATACTGTTCCTAGAAGTATGCATGTGGACATCTATGTCCATTTTGTAACTAATATTTATCAACCATTTGTGTAACTTGCAGGCAAAAGACTACAAAGTAACACATCAAGTATACTTTGATATAAGTCATGGAGATGAAGATCTTGGAAGAATAGTAATTGGGCTCTTTGGAGGCATTGCACCAAAGACAGTAAAAAATTTTGTTACTATTGCCACAAAAGGAGTTGATGGTAAAACGTATGCTGGCTCAGGATTCCACAGAGTGATTAGGAAGTTTATGATTCAAGGTAATTTCTACTAAATGTGATAATTTTATGCTGAATGTTTGTTTCCCCATCTTGTTTATAGTGATCATTATGTTCTTATAATTTTTGACATTAAAGACATATTCATTCCAATAACACAAAGTACTGTTTGGTACATTCTCCACATGTACTCCACAAGTTATGTTGCAGTATATGGTGGTGTGCACTTTTGATGCCATTGTGATTTCCCTACTTTCCTGTTCCAGTCACAAAATGAGTGGGGGAAGAACAGCAGTCATTACCCATTCATATGTGCTCAGATTTTTCTGGTCATTTTGCAGGTAATATATGAAGGAAGAAATATGTTGCTTGACCCTGTTTGGAACCTCTCTTGTAGTATCTGCCGTGGCACTTTAATGAAAATCTTCATGGTGCCCTCACTAAATAATCCTGTGAAATATGTGCCACACTTCTTTGGAGCTTCACTATTAATCTGTCCTGGTAAGGCTCCTAAACTGACAAATAATGCACTATAGAGGGGTCTCATGACGGTGTTGTAAACAACTTCTTTTGTGGCTGATTTACATTCTTTAGGATTCTTCCAGTGAATCCTAGCAATATCTTCTCATTTTCCTACAAATAGTCTTATGTGGTCATTCCACTGAAGGTTATTCCAGATAGCTACTCCCTCATATTCTGTTTACTACAGTGAGGCTTAGTGGTGAAGTGACAGATTGTCGTTCCAGCACTCTCATGTTTAATTTCTGGCATAATTTTTGTGTCACACACTGGTTCAAAGTCCAAATTAATACTGTAGGTCCCTGGGTAAATCAGCTCAGAACACAGTGTAAGGAAATACTGTGGTGTTTGAGCTGAACTTGGTTTGATGACAGCTTTATCTTTTACCTACTGCTTCAGTAATTAATTGTCAGTAGTGTAAATGACTAATAATTGGCCTTATTCATTTTTATGTACATTACATTAAATTTATCTGTGTTAAGGATAAACTGCCAATCCATTTGAAAACTGACTATGGTGTACTGTCTGCTTTCTGATAGTCTTTCTACTGTTATATGTAGCAAATGTAAATCTTTTAAGTATAAACAGCTTTATAATTTAGTTTATTTACCTGCACATGTGAAACTGTGGTTACATACAAATTACAAGAAAATACTGGCCAGTAAATTGCAAGCAAATTTTATGAAGGAACTCTAAATGTTTTAATACAAATATAGCAAAATATAAAACTATATTGATGGTATTTTGTAGGAAGACCAAGTCCACAAAATTTTTTCGCTATTTGAACACTGCAAAATTTTACTACAGGACAGGAAGGGGTTGTTTTCTCAATGTGAGTGGGTTAATGTTAGTCATAATGTGTTACTAGTATACTTTACAGAAGCTCCCTCCAGCATCTGCTTCTGTCTGTTGACATATAACTAGGCTTGTTCCACATGTTTGAAGGCTCTCCTTCATGGTGGCTTTATTGAACATACTATATGATGGAATGAATGATCAACAATGCATATCTATTATACCTTGATGATTTTTGATATTCTGATATTTATGAACAATTAAAATCTAATATTCCTTACTGTAAAAGTGATTTGAATTTATACATCAATTTTCAAGATAGATAGTGGAACTGATAGTAGTTCCAGCTTGAACACACAAAATAGGCAGTGTATGATTTAGTCTGTCAGAATGTGAAGGAGGCTATGCCAACCAGATGGGCAAATACAGCAAATGATAAAATACAGCCGGCCGGTATGGCCGAGTGGCTCTAGGCGCTTCAGTCTGGAACCATGCGACCGCTACGGTTGCAGGTTCAAATCTTGCCTTGGGCATGGATGTGTGTTAGTTAGGTTTAAGTAGTTCTAAGTTCTAGGGAACTGATGACCTTAGATGTTAAGTCTGATAGTGCTCAGAGCCATCTGATAAAATGCAACGAAAAAGATTCAAGTCCCTAAGAGATTTTCCTAACATTGTTAAAGGAAGGGCAGTTGGCAATTCATAAAATAGACACTGAAGTCAAGAACTATGTATACAGTATTTCATATAATTAATATTCCTGTCTGTTGTGTATAAAACATAGCAGAATTTCATGTTCCTCTTTCCTCCCTGAGGAAAGAGGAGAAAGCTGGAAAAGGTTACGAAAGGAGGGCCACTCAGATGGCAGGTTGTGAGGGATCCATCTACTGTGAGGAGGAGGGGAGACAAAATCAAGGGGAAGATGTTGGAGAGAGAGAGAGAGAGAGAGAGAGAGAGAGAGAGAGTAGGAGGACAAAAGTAGTACACTGTTCCTTTTCTGCTTATTGAATTATTTTTGGCATTTCTGAAGTGTTCATTGTTATTGATTAATATACTGCAATCTCCAAATAATAAAATATTTTGTACACTTTATCTTTCCATTGAATACTCTCAACAAAGTTTTGTATTTTGCTCTCTTTATATCAATATCATTAAAATTTCCTCATAGATTTATTTACAATTTATTGGTTAGTACTTTCTTGTACTTAGTATGCAATCCAAATTATGTACATTAAGTAAAGCCAGAAAGCTGTACATGTTTCAGTTTTCTATAACTAATGGAAAAGAGACCACCCAAACACTAGCAATAAACACAGCCAGTTCCTGCACATAGCGAACATGAAGCTTATTTTGGAAAAAACGAGTAGGAAACAGAGTTGTTATTTAGTAAAATAAAGGACGTGCCACCTCTTTCACAATGGTATTCCAGTGCCCACTCATCATATAAAATTTCCTGGTACATCCTTATACGACACCTAATCTCAATCCTTTACCACATAGGTTATATCCCAGTGAAATTCACAGATGCAAGACCTGTTATGTGCATCCCCACAGCATATCCCAGTTATGTCCCACCACAGGCATATCCTATCCTATCAGAGGCAGGGCCATCTGTGGAAGTAGTCATGTCATATGCCAGCTCTGCTCCACCTTCTGCACTGTCTTTTATGTGAGAATGACCACTCGTATGAATGCCCACCACCAAGCTGTGGCCAAGAAGAGAGTTGGCCAATCAGTGACAGAACAGGCAGCCATGCACAGCATGCTTGATTTGAATAGCTGCCACCTGGATCCTTCCCACAATGTCAGTTTCTCTGAATTACATAGATGGGAACTGTCCTAAAAATACAGCCTTTGATCTCACCATCCTCCTAACCTTAATCTCTGATTACCCGTATCCTGAACTCTGTGCTTGTCACTTCATAAGTGAGAGTATGGTGGTGCAATGTTCCTACCCAGTCTTTTTTTATTTGCATATCAGCTGCTCAACACCTTTCAGCTAAAGGGTGAATGGTTACCATTATTTCTTACATTATTTGCATTTCCTGAATTTCAGCAGACAGTCCTCATAAACACACACACACACACACACACACACACACACACACACACACACACACACAGTGGTGTGGCCTGTCATATTTGGAGGATTGTGGGGATTATAAGCATTGTTTTTAAAGTATTGGCTGTGTAAATCTTCATTAAATAATGTAGGCTGTCTGTTATTGATAATGTAGTGTAGAGAAGCTAGTTGTCATGTTGCTCTCTGTGGAAAGAATTGTTTTGACTGATCCTGAAAGCCTTAGGATTTTCCCTCTTGATTGGATCTGCGAAACTTGGTATTTGAATGAATGGGGTATGTTGTTCAAATATTTATTTGAGACACTTATCCATTACTGTTGATCATTAATGAGGAGACAAACTTTTATTTTCATTGATACACAAAAATGCAAATGTATGGAGGAAAAAAGAGCTTGATAAGCCCACCCAAACATAAAAATCACAGGCAGTGTGAAACAACGATTTTCTGTATAAGTTTTGTAAGTTTCAATGACTGGCAGTAAATAATAAACAACAAGCCACAACCAATACAGCTCTGCACTTGACAATGATTCATGTCCTCCCAGTCACAGAGACAAAAGTAGTGGATTCAGAAAACAATGAGGACATTTTTCCCTGGCTGATAGCTACATTTTTTGAGAAGAGGACCCACTAGTGTGTAATGCTTGAAAATTAGCCCTGCTTACACATCATATTTTAACTATGTGTATTTTATTTTCTTATCAGAGGGCAGCTGTAAGATATGTTGAGCATTTACCACCAGTTTTATCTGATGACGAGATGTATGTTGCAGAAGTTTTAAAACATTTTGGTCACTCAGGCCTCCATCCTAAGCTGTAAGCTGTTGAGAGAGAGAGAGAGAGAGAGAAGGTAGTGGCATTAATTTATAATGCTGTTTTATTTTTCATCTGTTCTTAGCATCACCTTCTTTAATTATGAATATTATCAACTACCGTATTTACTCGAATCTAAGCTGCACTCGAATCTAGTCCGCACCTGAAAAATGAGACTCGAAATCAAGGAAAAAAATTTTTCCCGAATCTAAGCCGTACCTGAAATTTGAGACTCGAAATTCAAGGGGAGAGAAAAGTTTTAGGCCGCACCTCCAAATCGAAACAAAGTTGGTCCAGTGTAATATGAGACACAATTTAGGTCGAATGAATGACTATACAGCTACAGTAGTTTGGTTAGAGTCGTAAGCTTAGCAGTTAAGCTTTACCAGGTAGTCATTGCTATGCGTCAGGCGCTCCGTCCGTATTTATACGCTCCGTCCGTATTAATACGAGTACCCTTCCTTTTTCACGTGCTTCGTCTGGTTTGAATTGATTGCTTATTTTTCTTCGATTTGATAAGTGCCGTTCTCTTTGTTATAGGTGTTTACGTCACTCTAAGCTGAAAATGCATAACTATACTGTCATGCATTGTTTGTCGCATTCTGATAATGAGTGTTTACAGCCTGTCGCCGCTCGCGGCATGGCTTGCTTTTGTGCACGCTATTGCCGCTTACAATTTTTAAAAAAAGAGAGGAATCGTCTCATTAGTGAAACAATTGCAAGAGACTGCTATTTGTTGTTACTTACACTGCTGCTTTCTTTGATAATGATCAACAAGAACCAAATAATAGAATGCGTATGATAGATGATGTTGTGAACGAGAGTTTCGCAAAAATTTTTCTCTGTTTGAAAATCTTTGCAGATGCCTCTTTACTACATTACATTCTGCACAGAAATAAGAGTCATCCTAGATTTAAAAGTCTAGTCAATTGCCGTGCTTCATTTCTGACTGTATCACTATTAGGCATAAGACTAATACGAATATAAACATGACATGATATGTATATTCTTCTGTGTTTGCTGTTGTCTCACTCTAGTTTTTGTAGTTTATTAGGCAGACAGGATTTAAATGAGGTAGCAGCAAACACGAAAGAATACATGGCAAAATGTTTATATTCCTATTATAGTGAAGAGAATACTGCATGTGATTCACAATTCATAAAAGTTCATATTAGCAACCATCTTTTCTCATAGGTAGGAAAAAAATTCAGAACGTAGAGTTGGCCATGTTGACAAACATCCCAAACAGTCTTGCCAGTCGGATTTTTGTAGTACATTGAAATGCGTCTACATTCGAAGATTAACAATACGGAATTTGTATTTACTTCGTTGGATAATGTATGAAAATGCAGTGGTCGAAAAAAGCTCATCTTCCACCTTTTTTTTTTAATTTATTTACTGATGCAGAGGTTTTGGCGCCAGTATATTATCTTTGTGTCTGCAAAGCAAGCCTGTGTAGCGCTACATATATTCGACGGCAGAAGTGTTGTGGCGGCACCTACCAGCATTTTTCAGAACTTCCGCTTACTTTGCACTCGATTCTAAGCTGCAGGCGGTTTTTTGGATTACAAAAACCGGAAAAAAAGGGCGGCTTAGATTCGAGTAAATACGGTACTTTTTAACATGGTTTAACATGCCTTGAAGCATATATAACACAAAAATTTATAATGAGACTAGTTAATGTGTTTTAGGCAGGTATCCATTGAACACTGTAACATGAAGACGGCTGGTGAATGATGACTGTTCAATCCACTAAGTTCACTGAGTGCCCTAAGATTAGATTAGATATACATTTTGTTAACAGATCCATAACAAGGAGATCTTAAAGGCTGTAGAACATACCACCACCACCACCATCACATTATTGCAAATACATACAAGTACAAATGAAATATTTGCAGAGGATTTACTCAGTTTGAAACATTATTTCCACTGTAGAGAACTATGACACTAATGTCTTTAATGTCAGTACAAAAATTGTCTTTCCAGGTGGTGACATAGTAAACCATGATGGTACTGGATCAACAAGTATTTATGGAAAATATTTTGATGATGAAGGCTTTGAGTTGACACACAGTGGGCCAGGATTTATTAGTATGGCTAATGCAGGTAAGTACTCTCACTAATCAGCACAGTCTTCTTTTTCTTTTGCCTTTGTCCAACATTGATGCAGAGTCAGCATGGTTAGTATGGATTTGGCACAGTTAACTTAAGGGGTGACTGGATGCCCTTCCAGTCACCACCCTGTTACCACCAAGGATGGAATATATGTACCCCAACTGTCTGCATGCAGAGTTATTCATGTGGAAGTGAGCAAACGTTTTTGAAATGATTATGAATCATGTAACTGAAGTGGAACTGGGGTACCAGCCTGGTATTCACCTAGTGAGATGTGGGAAACTGCCTACAAACCACATCCAGTCTGGCAGCACACCAATCCTTGTCGTTAATCTGCCAAGCAGATTAGGTCTGCGGCCAGTGCATTTCCTCATCCCAGAAGCAGCACCTTAACATGCATGGCTATCCAGAAGGTACTGATCAGTCTTTCTTTCTCTCAGTGAGACTCCGTATTCAAAGTTCCTAAGCATGCAGATGGATAATAAATAGAGGGGGCACCAGTACATGAATAAGTTAACTTAAAAGTTCAGTTCTGCCTGCTTTGTGCTTAGAAATCTTTCTCATTGATTGTAAGTGTAGGCTTCCACGGCCGTTGTCTTCTTCAATAAAATTCTTCAGGGTATCAGACCGCATCATCATAATTTAAAATGCGCCAACGTTTCGGCCAGCGTTGCAGCTAGTTAACGTAAGGCCCTGATGAAGACTTTCTCATTGAGTTGACCTTTGGACTGGCAGATTGTTAGCAACTTTCCCTCAATACTGTCCTGTGGCACAATCTTCTGAGGTAGTGCAGTTAAGGTCAAAAAACATCTGTTCTACTGAGGCATGTAGTAAGATTATAGTATGAAGTTGATAATGGAACATATTGCAAAAACCTTTTTTGGGACCTAGGGATTCTTAAATTTTTGTAACAGTTTATGTAACACCTAACGATATTTGTGGTTCATAACGAGAGTGAATTTAGATTAACTGTAAAATCACAGCCTCAATACCAGAGTAAAAAGTCGTTTCCCTATGGATTATGCATCCCTCTCTAGGATTAAAACTGGAGTTTTGCAGTCTGTTGAAAAAGTCTATAGCAGTTCAGTGACAGGTATCAGGCAGGATGCTGAAAATCCCCAGATATCTTAAACAAAGTACAAGAAACCTACCATTTAAATCTTTGTATTTTGACAATTATTCATGAATGTACTTTGCTTACCGATATTTCTCTTTTCACAAAAAATAATGAAAAGCCATACATACAAATGGAGAAAGCTGACAGAAAAGTCTGTAAAAGATTATGTACAGCAAGCTTCCAGCTATCCAGGTCTTGCAGACCCAAGGCTGCACAGGTACCTGAACAATATGAATAATACACAACATACACATATTCAAAAGAAACTTATATGTACTGTATTTACAAAACATGCTGTATGTCACATTTGAAAGCCCAGTACAGTACTTACACATTACTTGCCAGAAACAATGTGTTGGAAATTATCAACCTTTAAGCCTTAAGGAAAAGGTTAAGTGAACATATAGACAGGAAATCAATTGCGGACTTGTTGCAAGTTCAGAGCCCCTGCATTGACCTGAAGATGAAATGGAACAAAATGGAAAAATATTTCAGGAGTGTTTGACAGTCGCATCCTGCATCATATTCATCATGAGTCACATGTATAATAGTCTGTTCTAAACTAAAATACTCATTCTACTTATAACAGAACACTTCACACTTATTTAATTCTTTCAAAATTTGCCATACTGTTCATATATAAACATTACCCAAATGATCAGGAACTTGCTGTGTATAGTTTGCCCATAAAACAATAATATTCATAACAATGGGTTGCTCATGACTTTTAGTATGACCCTTACAGAAGCTCAACTAATTATCTTATTTTTGTCACTTCCTCAGGTAAAAATACAAATGGTTGTCAATTCTTCATAACAACTGTTCCAACACCCTGGCTTGATGGACATCACACCATATTTGGCAAAGTGAGTTACTGACATCATTCTGAAATTTGTGACACCTTGGTATGTGAAACAAGAAGCAGAATACATAAAAATAATAATTGTTTTCTTCTTTCAGGTTGTCACTGGTCAAAATGTTGTTCACATGATAGAACATGTTCCTACTGATTCGAATGACCGTCCACTGAAGCCAGTTATAATCAAAGAATCAGGCACCATAGACACACCTGAGCCATTTACTATTACTGATGATCTTTATGAGTAATTATAAATATCAGCATTCCTACACACTGCATAGATGGTTGATACCACCTGTAGAAATTGATCTTTAGATGCGCATTGAATATTATAATGCTATATTTCTGTATCTGAGTGGCTGTGAATTATATTGCAGATTGTGTGTTAGTTCAGGATGCAGTGTGATTTCCATGTATAGCTGCTTCAGTATACATCTACATGCAGTATCAAAACTCCTTGCACAAACTAGTCACCAAATAGCTGCATGTTGTTCTGCATGTTTCCAAGGCTTGTAAGCAACTGTGATGTCATTTTTAATAATTGTTCCTACACTTATAAATTTCTAGAATTCCATGGTATAAGTATTGTTAGTTTCTTATAGTTGCCTGAAAATTCTTTTCTGGTTCTACATTCGTCTTCTGTAAATTTGTGAGACAATGAATCATTTGCAAAATTCATTTGTTACATATTTCAGTCATTAATAATTTATAAGCATATATCTAGAAAATATAATACTTAAAAACAGTAGAAATGACCCTCATATAAATTTTCCTACATTCCTCTTTCTTCGCTTCTGAACCTCTAAATTGCATACACAAAATACGCAATGTTTTGGTTTGCAAAAGTTGCTTTAACTGTGAATGTGGACACAAGCTAGTGAGTTTCAACTGAACAAATGAAAAACAAAATGTGCCAGACATACATTTACTAGGTTCCACACATGCACACATACACAATCATTTCTGGCTTTTTAGATAATGATTTACACACATAAACATTATTTAATGTCAAACTTTATTTAATGCAAGTCTATGATTTCTTTTGCATGCTGCAGTCTCTGGGCATGGATCAAAGCATCTGCAGTGCCTCTGTTCTTCTCGTTTTCTGTTCTGTCTTTTTTCCACTGGATGATAAAAAAACTGAACGTTTAAATATTTAGGGAACATAGGTTGCAAAAAAAGTTAGGAGCATGTTTTGTAGAGCTCTGCATACAAAAGCAAATAGTTTTTCACTTTCACTTTCATGGAAACAAGTGATAATAATCATGGCAAGATGTTTGGAACAGTATGATTGGATTGCTCTTGTTTTATAATAGTTTTTGAAGGAAGATTTAATTTCTTTTACAGATGTATTCTAAGCTGTTGTATTTTTTAATTGTGCAATAACTTTCATAATATATTCTTTTCTTTCTTGAGAAAACTTTGCATCTAAAAACCATCTTGAAGATAATTTCTTACAGGCTTGTAAATTATTCACAATCTGTTCAGATGAACATGCTTCCTTAAAGTAGTGTATTGTTTATTTTTAAACAGTACCAACAATATAATTGAATAATGTTTTCATATATAATCACTAACTCTGAAAATTAAGGAAGTTGTTACTAACAAACTGCTATGTGTTGAGAAGCAGATTCTCAGAAGGAAAAAGACTGCAATTTTTCAGTGAAACAGGGCAGAGAAAGCTAATTTAATTTTTCATTTATCCAATTCATTTCACATTTGCTTATTAATATGGTTTTAAGATATTTTCTGAATATGAGCCCAAGGAAATTCCAAAGAGAGGAAGAAAAGTAAGAGTGAATCTTATATAAATATTCATACTGTGACTTAGATGCCTGTACAAAACAAATAACAGGCACATAAAAGTAAAAGTATCATACAGCAGAATAATTATTTCCACACTTAGTAATTTCTGTAGAATCAGACTTATCAGTGACAAATTTTTATGAAAAGCAAGGATAGAGTTTTTGATAGTTAAAAGTTTTCTCAAGACTTTTTGTGATTAAGAACATCCTTAAGTTTTAATTTGATACATTGCAACACAAACCCATATAAAAGATTTTTGTAGCAATCAGAGCTTTAAACTATGATTTAATAATGTGTTTATAATACACAAAATTAAAATATTTTTCCTTTGTAATTAGGTATGTAAATGAAAATGTGATATTTAGTTCTATTTATCTCCAGTTCCACCAGAAATTCCATTCCACCAGTCTTCCAGCAAGTTAACAAACCCTCTTAGGATATGAGTTTTTATACTATTTCTACAACATGTAAATGTATATATTAAAATGATTTGCATTAAAGTAATGCACAATTTGATGACAAGAAAATTTGTGATTGTTCCTGTTCCCATAGTATCATACTTAATCAAAATTATGCCTTCAACCTACATTTTTACTTCCTTAAAATATAGTTTAAAGCCATAAGTATTCTACAAATGGACCAACAGTGATTTCTGCTAGTTATGTATCATGAACTAGTTGTCTGGAGAGAGAGAGAGAGAGAGAGAGAGAGAGAGAGAGAGAGAGAGAGAGAGAGAGAGAGAGAGAGAGAGAGTTCATAACTCTACATTTTTAATAAATTTGCATTCTAGGGTGTGTTGAATGAGTAGAAGCCTCAATATTTAGTCTCATAGAACATTACATCTTGGCAGAAGCAGCACAATGCTAGATGGCTAACTTATATTTGAGCCTTGGGAGGTAAATTCCAGTTAACGTGAGTGTTCACACTAATCCCCATACAATCGAAAAGTGTTAGCCACTCTTACTTTTGGACTCAGGGAGGTAAATTACATTTGACATCAATGCTGCTATTAGACAGATTTTTAACTGTCCCAGTACATAGACAGCTAATAGTTTTTTGTGTTCAGTTATATAAATGCTAAGGTATATAGTAATAATGTAATTCCATAATTATCAATGTGAGTAGATTATCATCACTTGAAATTGGTTGTTAGTCTGTTTTACAGAAGTAGCCTTCCATGGCTGGCTCTGCCATTTATAACTTGAGTCATTCCATACTTCTGAAGACTCTCCTTCATGATGAGATTTATGGAATACGATGTGTGAATGAATGAACTTGTCACATTTGTGCCCATGATGTGGCTGTGTCATCATACATGTAGGTTCTAGCCTCGTCAGACATTTGATGGAGAAATTACATTAACAAAGGAAAATTCAGTCAAGAAAACTAACAAATGTGAGACAGAATCCCTGGCTAGTTGTTACCTTTTGGTGGCAAAATGTGTAGTACTGCTGATACATGCACATAAAAGTAACAATGATGATATTATTCTAGCTTTAAGATCTGTTATCTCTTCTCTTGGGTAGAAGAGAAAGATAGAATGGGATCTGAGTGACCTGCCTTTCCTTTTTAATCTCTCCAACTCAACCCCATTCACCTCCCTGGGGAAGGAACTAATAGTTTTGAAAGCTATGATAATTTCATTGCTTCTACCTTTATGTGTGTGTCTCTCTGAAGTACAAAATATTTCACCTCCTGAAGGTTAGCATTAGTCAGCAATATTGCCTCATCTCTACTAAATTACATCAATACTATGCAGTGTCAAAAAAAAAAAAAAAAAAAAAAAAATACATCCATAAATATTTGTAATCTATAGGGCATTTGTATTTTTGCACATCTCATCAAGAACCATCACTGACATCTAAAGAAAAGTATGCTATAGATTAAATTTCTCCATCCATCCAGCCACCCATTTTGTTTTGTAAATTCCACTCTGAAGGAGAACCTTTAGGGATGTGGAAGGAATTGGGGGATTTGTTAAAAAATTGAAGCAGCTGTTCGAACTGCATTAATAATTAACTACTCTTTAACTGCTTTAAACTTTTTGTGGTTATTCTAGCTAAATTTAACAGACAAAAATGAATATCAAAAGTTCTATTTTGGACCAAGTCCATCTCTGACAGCATTAGGCGTGTCATCATCACTGCAATGGTCATCACATTATTGTATGTAACAGAGGGACATTTTGTTGAGTCCTGTTTTGGCCTCTATGCTAGTAATGGTTGCATCAGGGTTTTATCTTCAAAGAAAAAAACTATGGCTCAAATCTACCTCACAAGTGATTCTATTCTATATATTACGAGCTATACCTTGACATACATCACATTTAGTAGGGTGCAAAGTTTTCAAAGAAATTTTCTCATTTACCCTCTGACAACCCACTTACTACTAAATATTTCAGACATACCATAGCTGTGGGACCACTGAACGAGAAATGTATCTAATTTAATCTTATTTCTTACCTTACAAGTTATCGGCTAGACACACAGTACTATAAGAGAAATAATTATTTCCACAATTAAATAACTGTGTACAAAGCAGAAGGCCAAGAACAAGAAGAGCATTAGCATACTAACAAGTGAAGCAACCCAGCTTAAACTGGTAGAACTGAATAAAAATTATTTTAAAATAAAGAGTTGAGAAGTAAAGATTACAGAAGCCCAGGTCACTAAAAAAACAATACTGTGTAACAGGTAATTATGGTCAGCAGACTTGCAACAGTCATAAATGAGATATCATTTGACAAAATGCTAAACATTTGCTAGAAACAATGAAACAAGAAACATGTAATTCTTAGAAAGCCTTTTTTCCAAAAAGAGACATTGCTGTGTTGTATGTTCTTACTTTGTCCTTCATCGAAGTGCAACTGAAGAGTTTCAGTGAAGTGATGAAAACACAGCAGAAAGGAACTGTTTGGATAATGTGATTACTGTGACTTTTAATGTAAAAAAGAAAATACTTTCCTGATGTTGCAGAATTCAGCTAAAATCATAAAATATAGCTTTTGATATTGGGATATTGCAAGATTAGAGTCTAACATTCTGTTGACAGTCAAGTCATTAGAGATGGGTACTACTGCAGAATGGATACATAAAAACAAAATTATGTAGTGCATCCTAATGCTGTCCATGTCTAGTGTGCATACTGTGCCATTTTGATACCAATTGAATGACAAATCACCCATTTTGTATTTTTAAAAAGGATCATTCTTTGATAGACACTTAGAAATAAACAACAAGTTTCCCTCACACCCACCTTTCCTCCTCTGACAAGGTCAGTCACTCTTAAACTGGCTTCTGAGTGACTTGGCACACACTCTCATCCCTCTACCATCCTAAACACCCTCAACTACTTTGTCTTACCTACATTTCAGACTGAACACATGGTCACAAGTATTAGGAATACTATCTTTATTTACATTCAGGTGTATTTATCTGCTGTACTGGGAGTTTCACCTCCGATAGGTAAGTAATGGTTTGCTTATATGTCTCACATTAAATCACTCTAAAACATTGTTCAGGGTTTAACAGAAATGTACAGCCAAATATTTGGGATACTTTCCACATGTTGTTGTTGTGGTCTTCAGTCCTGAGACTGGTTGGATGCAGCTCTCCATGCTACTCTATCCTGTGCAAGCTTCTTCATCTCCCAGTACTTACTGCAACCTACATCCTTCTGAATCTGCTTAGTGTATTCATCTCTTGGTCTCCCTCTACGATTTTTACCCTCCACACTGCCCTCCAATGCTAAATTTGTGATCCCTTGATGCCTCAGAACATGTCCTACCAACCAGTCCCTTCTTCTTATCAAGTTGTGCCATAAACTCCTCTTCTCCCCAATTCTATTCAATACCTCCTCATTAGTTATGTGATCTACCCATCTAATCTTCAGGGTTCTTCTGCAGCACCATATTTTGAAAGCTTCTATTCTCTTCTTGTCCAAACTATTTATCGTCCATGTTGCACTTCCATACATGGCTACACTCTATAAAAATACTTTCAGAAACAACTTCCTGCCACTTAAATCTACACTCGATTTTAACAAATTTCTCTTCTTCAGAAACACTTTCCTTGCAATTGCCAGTCTACATTTTATATCCTCTCTACTTCGACCATCATCAGTTATTTTGCTCCCCAAATAGCAAAACTCCTTCACTACTTTAAGTGTCTCATTTCCTGATCTAATTCCCTCAGCATTGCCCGATTTAATTCGACAACATTCCATTATCCTCATTTTGCTTTTGTTGATGTTCATCTTATATCCTCCTTTCAAGACACTGTCCATTCCATTCAACTGCTCTTCCAGGTCCTTTGTTGTCTCTGACAGAATTACAATGTCATCGGCTGACCTCAAAGTTTTTATTTCTTCTCCATGGATTTTAATACATACTCCGAATTTTTCTTTTGTTTCCTTTACTGCTTGCTCAACATACAGATTGAATAACATCGGGGATAGGCTACAACCCTGTCTCACTGCCTTCCCAACATGTATAGAAAAAAAAAATATGTTCATGGGCAAATGGGTCCAGAAACACTTAATTGCTATTTCGGAACTCATTTCCTACAACTTTTCACAGCACATTCTTACATGAAATGTTCAAAATACCATCCTGGTTACACATGGTTAAATTGTAACTCTTAGATTCACTGCCAGTGCTTTGTCTTCCATTTGATGAAATCTAATACTGTCATGCAACACAGGCCATTACCTTACTTACGTGTAGCAATGACTTTTTAAGTGATCTTCATGGATCTGGTCAGCATGTAACTGTAATATTTGCCTTAGTTACATGTATTCATTTATTTATTTTCATTGGATCTGTAGACAACATACATTAGCACTGACTTTTAAAAAGATCATTACAAATCTTGCAAATACATACAGAGTTAGCAGTGACCACTTGGTGTATGGATTATCATGTGCTCCTTGCTGTACCACACAATGTTTACATTAACAAAGAGAGTCTTGGAAACAAAGTACTCCAGAGAGAATGTTTGAAACAATTGATTGTCAGCTTAATAAGTGTGGAATAGTTAAATCTGTTACTTGGAAATAGACGGGTCTACGGGGAGGAGGACACCACAAATGGAGGAGGCAATTCCTCGTGCAACTGAAGACAATCCTATAACAATGTCAGTGTAAGGTAAATGTGGCAGCAAGTAATGTTACTACAGGACTATATGGTGAGTGTCACATGATAGCTTAATACATCCATACCGTTTACAGGGTGTGCAGGCAATATCAGCAACTGATTTTTCTCCACAGGTACAGTGTGAGAAATGGTTTATTCAGAAATGTGTCAACCCTTATTTTGTGCAGCTGTGCTGTTTATAGATGAGATTTTTGTTAAATGTGGTCAGATTACAAACTGTGTCAGTCACCACGCAAGGGCTGATGTGAATCCCCTTGCAGCTGTTAAATCAAGTCATCAGTAAAGACTCTCTCTGTCAATGTTTGGCCCATCATTGTTGGTGTCTATATTTTACGGTCCCATATTCTTCCAGCCATGAAGTTGCACTGCTACATTAAGGAATAGTCTGTTTCTGCTAGAAGGAGTGCTACAGATATGTACTTCATGCAAAATGGATCTGCTCCTTGTTTCAGTGTTAATACTCATTACTTTCTGAATATCCAATTCTGTGACAAAGGGTTAGAAAGCAGTGAACCGATTGCCTTACCTCGATATCCCTTGGGCCTAAATCCATAGACTTTTATTTGTCAGTGTACTTGAGAGCTCTAATGCATCAGAACAGGTATGTCTTTATGCCCATATTGTTGAAAGCTGTGAAACCATGCACAATACTCCTGGGATACATCAATGGAGATGGCGTTCAATGTGATGATGGGCTGATCCATACATCAATGCTAAGAGAGTCCATTTTGAAATGTAAGAAAGAGTTTAATGTGGTAGACCCTATACTGGTTTGTTCTTTATACTTGCCATGTTATTAACAGACTGCATCAGTGAGTATCCTCTAACAGGAGCCTCACAGAAATGTCAACTCCAAGCATGCTTTGGTGTGGCCATTGGTCAAGAAATGTTTATGGGCTATTGGTAATGACTAGTCAGTCAAAATCATACAGCCATTAAAAATGCATGTGAGTATTGTTGGAAATAAACTTAATACCTGATTTGCTCTGCTCTGGTGTGTCTGCCATAATTAATGCACTATAGAGAGTAGTAAAAAATGAGTTCCAACATGGAAAAAAAGTGTCTCCAGATGCATGCCCATAATACATATTGTTCTTCTTCGTGTCAAAAATGTGTCCTGCCAGGCTGACAGTACTTTTTTGTTACATCTTATATGTCCCCATATGGTTGTTTCTATTATATCTACATCCATATTCTGCAAACCACTGTGAAATGATTTGGCAGAGGTTACTTCACATTGTATGAGCTACTAGGTCTTCTTCTCATTCCATTCAGGGTATGGAGTGTGGGAAGAACAATTGCTTAAATGTCTCTGCTTGTGCTGTGGTTAATCTAACCTTGTTCTTCTAGTCCCTATGACAGCAGTACATAGGGGATTGTAGGACATTCCTATGTTCATTACTTAAAGCTGGTTCTTGAAACTTTCACCAGGCTTTACTGGGGTACTTTGTGTCTATCTTGAAGTGTCTGCCATTTCAGTTTCTTCAGCATCTCTGTGACACTGCCCAGTGGGTCAAACAAATCTGTGGTCATTTATGCCGCCCATCACTGTATACATTCAGTATCCCTCATTAATCTTATTTGGCACAGGTCCCACACACTTGAGCAATATTCTAGGACGCACCGCACAAGTGTTTTGTAAGCAATCTGCTTTGCAACCTGATGCATTTCCTTAGTATTTTACCAATGAATTGAAGTCTGCCATCTGTTTTATCTATGACTAAGCATATCTGATTGTTCCATTTCATATCCCTATAAATTGCTACTCTCAGGTTTTTTATATGAGTGAACAGATTTCAGTTCTCTCTGATATTTTAATCATTGGATTCTAGGTGTTTTAATTTTGTGAACTATACCGTTTTATATTTCTGAAAATTTAAAGCAAATTGGTAATCTTTGTACCACTTTGAAATCATAACAAGACAGAATAGTATACAGTTACTCTCACAGTTATGTAACAAATACATAAAACACTGTATTAATTCACTCATCATGTTTTGTAGGTTCCACAGTTAACAAGAACCTTTAGGAATATCAGACAAGTCATAAATACATCAATAACATGAAGCACCTGTTAAAACAGCATTAATAATTTACCACCTAAAATGTTTGTGGTCACTCAAGCTAATTTATCATAACAAAATTAACAGGAAAGACACAACTCTGAAAAAGAACTTTATGCTTCTTAAGTTATTTTAAATAGCTGCTGTTCTTCTTCTATTAGACTGTTGCTAAGCTTAGTATCACCATGAGCACATTAACATTTATCACGAAACAATACTTCTGTGTACACAATAAGAGACTTCTACTTACTGTACTGCAGCAGACATACAGATAGATAAAAGGTGACAGAAACACTAGTTTTCAGAACCAAATGAAGAGGTGTGAAGAGAATGTGTAGGGCAGGATGAGAAGAATTCCTACAATGAAAAAACCAGGAAATGACTAAATTAGGATAAAAATATCTTGGCTGTGAACTCTTTTGTGTCTTTATTTTTGCCAAATACATCTTCCTCTTTGGTGTAACTGTATCAGAACAGATATAAATAGGAAGCTCTTCACTCTCTGCTGTCTTGTGTCTATCTCTTAATCTTTGGCTAATGTTGTAATTATTATTATTATTAGTAGTATTAATGCAGCATACCAAACCACCTCCCTCATCTGTCTTCCTTGCAAATTTTCTTTCGTAGTCTCTTCATTGCAGGCAATTTCTGTTCAATATAAGTCGTCAGCAAACACTGCATTTTTTAAAATTCTTTTTAAAGTCACTGCACCTACTGTTTACGTACCCTCATTCTGAGGTTAGTTTCATGTCTGTGAAACAGTCTATTAATTAGACCCTCAGCTCTCTGTTATGAAGGTAAGACTCCGTCCATGCAAGAAAGTTGTCATTATATCATAGATCACTAATTCAGACAATTCTGGAAAGAGTGACATGTCTGTAATCAGAGGTGGTTTCATATGTACAGTTTTGTAGATGTATGCTACTACATAATATTTAAGACTGTCAGACAATATGCTTAGTCACCTAATCATTACAAATATTAACTTACAGGTAACCCTATAAAGTCAGGACAATATTTCAATATTCTACTTGAAACATCATCATGGCCAGCAGAATTACTACTTTTTTGTGACCTGATGAATTTTCTAATTTGCTTGGGGACTATACTTTCAAAACTAATTTATGTTAGCAGCACATGCAGTGTGTACAAGCAAATCTAATGCATCTGTATTTAGTCATCTTTAATGATTGCTATATTTGCTGCCACTATCAGGAAAATATTTTAAAAGTGTCAGCATTATGCAAAAACTTTTTCTGGGGCTCCTTTTCATAGGATCATTATTTTTGTTAGTTTCTTATGTTAAAATGTTCCAAATAGCTTTTGTCTTATTCTTGGAGTAAAATACAGGGTGTCTCAAACCTTTCGGGTCAAATTGAAATAAGTGGCAGTGAGATTACATCTGATTATATTGAGATAGCGAAGCAATGGTCAGAAATGTATATTTATTGTGCTATAGACATACACAGCGTACACTGCATAACAACAGTGTAGCTCATAATAATCATTCAAAGTGATGGCTTCCAGTCTTAATGCATGTTATCACAATGGCTCATGGAGTTCTGCCACACTGTCACAAACATCCCGGGTGTGTGTTGTATGTATGTTGGAACAGCCAGTAGGTAATAAACAGCGTACAACCCTGACCACCAGATATACTGTTCCCACTTACTCATAGTGCAAGTATCATGTAATGATCACATGCATCACACCAACAAATTAGCCTGTGCCACACACACACTACCAGCCACAGTGTCCATTGCACAAGACAGCTTGTGATGTGATGTGTCCTTGGTGAGGGGTGTTACTGTGTACAGAGCATAACGCATAGTCAAAAATGGACATGCATTTAATGTACAGTGCAGCATGATGTAGTGCCCTTAAAGCAACATGAATGTACAGAGGATGCTTTCCCAACTGGCATCATCCTAACTGAAAGAATTTTACCTCTGTGGATGCCACCTTATGAGAGTCAGGTTTGTTCATGCCACAGAGAGCTGGCCAAGGTTCCCGCCAAAGACATGTACCAACACCAGACTTTGAGGAGATGGTGTTGGATCACATGTCTGGCAACGCAGCAATAACCAACTGTCAGTTTGCCTGTAAAACGCGCACTCTGAAGGGTGCAGTGTGGAGACTACTGGTGAAACCTGTGTGAGCACTGAGACCATTGGATTTTGACCCATGTTCACTTCTCTCAATGGATTATCCCCCACAGTACTGTAGCACCAAACTTCATACAGTCTTTATAGTTTACAGATGAGGCCTCATTCACTCCTGATGTTTTCAGCAGCCACAACAGTAATGTCTGGAATGAGAACAATCCCCATGCCATCCACATCAGTGGTCACCAGCAATGATTCTCGGTCAACATAGAGGCAAACATTGTCCAAGATCACCTAATAGGGCCTTATTTGTTGCCTCCCCATTTAACTGGTCCACGTTATCTGGCATTCCTGTGAGAGGAGCTGCCACAGTTTTTGACGACTGTAACCCTCAGATGTGATTTCAACATGCACCAGACCACTTCAGTGTTAATGTCCAAGAGCACCTGAGTGTCCACATAACCCTATCACATCATCGGATTGAAAGAGGAGGTCCTGTCCCATGGCTAGCATGATTGCCAGATCTCATGCCTCTGGACTTTTCCCTCTGGGGTTTCATCAAGATGTCGGTGTATGAAATCCCCCTAGAAACAGATGAAGACCTGCTTGCTAGGGTCCAACCTGCCTGTCTCCTATTATAACAGGCAACAGGGATCTTTGGTAGAGTGTGGCATAACTCCATGTGCTGTTGCCAGGCATACATTGAGACTGGTGGTTGTCACTTTGAACAAGAGATGCACTCTTGTTATGTGGTGTACGCTATGTAATCCATAACACATTTCCAACAATTGGTTGCCTACCTCAATATAACTGGTGTAGACCCACTATTAGCTGTTTCAATTTGACCAAACAGGTTTCAGACTCCATTTGGTTGTTTGAGCATAGTGCATGACTTCTGCTTTTTTTAACAGCAGATTTGAGTATTTGACAATACTTATGCTAATGGAGCTTAAGCTCTGAATTAGTTAGAGCTCTCCCTTCCTGACAAAAGATACTTTAATCTCAGGTTATCCATCCACCCTCACTTCTATTAAACTGTACCCATATTTGTTTTACATGAAGATAAGACTCAACATGCTGCAGAAATATGTTTAACAAAGAGCTAAATTTACCATCAACACTCAATGCTTTACAAACTTCTCCCCAGCATTCTTCCCATAATTTCTCTCTAAACACACTGATTGAGCCATTACTTATGATTATGTCGTACAATACTTTTTTGCTATGGTCTGTACTTAAGTTATCAGTACATTTTATTGTCAACATTTGATGTCATGGCCAGGTAAAACACTGGCACTGGTATTATGAATATTTTAGAACTGTTGGCTGAATAATCTTGGCTCATTAAATGCAAGGAAGTGGTCAAGACTGCCAAGGGAAATAGATGAAATGAGTAAGAATACAGTTCTGTTGGAAGACTGTGAATTATAGTACTTACCTGCGATACTCCCGACTCTGGCACAAGAAAAACTATAGGCATAATTTCTTCACATTTGAGGATTGCCGGGGGAGTTATTAGGGACTAGTCACATGTTCCACAGACACTATCATATTGCTTTAGAAGTCTGCATTGACTACTTATTTCTGCTCTACGATTCCTCTAGATTATGGAAGGAGTTGTAGATGAGAAACAGTTTTAATGCACATTTGAAAACACTTTGTCAGTCACACATTTTATTTCCATCAACTTATTGGTCCACAGCTCGTGGCCTAGTGGATAGCATTGCTGTCTCTGGACCACGGGGTCCTGGGTTCGATTCTCGGCCGGGTTGGGGATTTTCTCTGCCCGGGGACTGGGTGTTTGTGTTGTCCTCATTATTTCATCATCATCATCATCGTCATTTGTGACAATGGCT
This sequence comes from Schistocerca cancellata, assembly GCF_023864275.1. Classification (NCBI taxonomy): domain Eukaryota; kingdom Metazoa; phylum Arthropoda; class Insecta; order Orthoptera; family Acrididae; genus Schistocerca; species Schistocerca cancellata. The sequence continues at coordinate 243,007,952 of NC_064630.1, forward strand.
AGAGTGGATTGTGTAAAAATTGGACTGTGTAAAAATTGGGACTTTGTACAGGTGCAGTTGAGTGCCCAAGAAACCGACCATCATCATCATCTACTTACTGGCAAATAATGTTACCATCATTACTCATTACTACAGATGTCAGTGGCTTCTAAAGGAGTTCACAATGCAGCCACAAAATTCTCTGAGCATTTGCCTGATAGCCCACAATGTCTGAAAAGTAGCAAAGCAAATGTAAGTCTAATCTGAAATCATTTCTTCTGGGCAATTCCTTTTATTCTACAACTGTATCTATACTTTGCAAATCACTATGAGCTGCAATGCAAAGAATAGTTTCCATTGTACCACATATTAGGAGCACTCACCATTCCATTTACACATGGACCGCAGGAGCCTACTGCATAAAGCCTCTGTGTTCATTGTAATTAATCCAGTCTTGTCTATGCAAACTCTACAAAAGCAGAATATTGGGGTTTGTACTACATTCCTACATTCTTCATTTAATACTGGTTTCTGAAACTTTGTAAATTGGCAACCACGGGGTGACTGGTGCCTATCTTCAAGTGTCTGCTAGCTCAGTTTTTCTGACCTTCTGTAATTCTCTTCTGTAGATCAAACAAACCTGAATATATTCATGACTTTCCAATATCTCTATTATTCTCACACTGAAATTGATTGTTGACAACAAATTTAATCAGCGAATAAATATGCCAAGAGATAGTTGTTAGCATTCCCAACTGCTCAAATAGAAGTCTGCAAGAGATGTATTTGTATGACTACATAGATTATTCCAATTACCATTTTGTGGCCTGAGTGCCTCTTTGTATATGTGAGAAGTTACCCCAAATTTATTATGCAGGACAAAAATTAATAAAAAGAAGACAAATATGTTTACTTGCCCCAATTTCACTATTTTCAAAGAGAGTAATTCTGGTTGCAATGAAAGTATATAAAAATAAATGTTTCTACAAATGTATAGCTTTGCAACTCACCCAAGAAATTATAACTTACTAATCTGTTCAGCATTACTTAGAGGTGGTGGTTTTGTAGTCTTCAGTCAATCGTTGCTTTGATACCACTCTCTACACTAGTCTATTTAGTGTAAGCATCTTCATCCCTGAAAAGCTACAGTGCCCTACATCCACTCGAACCTGCTTATGGTATTTACGTTCTATTATCCGTTTACTATTGTTACCCACCACACTTTGCTCTGCTATCAAATTACCTAACTCTGGATGCTTCAGGACATGTCCTACTAACCTGTCCCTTCTTTTTCTCTACTTATCCCATAAAACCTCATTTCTTCCCATTTACATATAGTATCTCTTCTAATTTTCAGCATTCTTCTGTGGCGCCACATCAAAAAATTTTGTTATCTTCATGTTTCTACTGTTCATTTCCATGTTTCATTTCCATAAGCAGATTGCCATAGTTATGCAGAGAGGAAGGGGCTTGCACAGACAGATTAGCTTAGAGACCTGCATCAAACCAGTCTTTTGACTGAAGACCACAACATGTAATGCTATGCTCCAGACAAAAATACCCTAAAATACCTAACACTTGAATTTTAACATATTTTTCATTTTCAAAAAAGTTTTTCCCTGCTTTGCCCATACACTTCTGAAACACACTGTACTTCTGGCACTGTCACTGTTTTTCTGCCCAAATAGGTAAATTTGCCTACTCAGTTTGGCATCTCGTTTCCTAAACATATTCCTACAGCATTTCCTGGCATAATTTGACTGTCCTCCATTATTCTTTCTTCATTATCATCAGTTCATTTTATAACCTGTTTTTCAAGGCACTATCAATCCTGTTCAACTGATTTTCCTAGTCTTTTGCTGTCTCTGACAGAATTACAGCATTAAAGGCAAATCTCAAAGATTTTTCCTTCTTTTTTGTTTCCTCAACTTCACATCTCTTGCCATATTTTTCCTTGGTTTCCTTAACTGATTGCTATGTCCACAAATGTAGCAATATGATGGATAAGCTATAATCTTTTAATTACTCATTTTCGTGTTCTGCAGCTCTGACAATTCGATTTTTGTGCAAATTTTAGAGAACTTCTTTGTTCCCTGTATTTATCCTTCATACCTTCATAATCTCAAAGAGTGTGCTCCACTCAAAATTGTCAAAAGTTTGTCCTAAATCTGCAGATCTATGATGTGGGTTTGTCTTTCTTCAACCTATCTTCCAAGGTATGTCATAGGCATGCACATCTACAAGAGGGGGCACTTGCTCTCCCCCCCCCCCTTCTCCCCCCTCCCTCCCTCCCTCCAGAACCTGAGGTACAGAGTCTTTACTCATATATTTAGTGGACAATCATAAGTTTTCTGTGATATAAGTTTTTTTGTGTCCCCTATAAAATGTAGTTCTTATGGCATAACAGGTCTTGAAAGTGACCAAGTCATTCATATAAAAAATGACAATTTTAGAGCCTTTGCCCCATCCTCCCTGGAAAATTTCTGCAGACACCCTCGGTCATAGAACCTGTGTTACCCAAACTAATCTCTTCAAAAAAAAAACAGCATCTGCTAATCGTTTCATTCTTCCATCGTTAATCCATATTAGTATTTTGGAACCATGGCTTATTAAACTGATGTTCAGTAATGCTCATACATGTCAACAGCTCCCTTCTTTGGTACAGGGTTACATTTTGCTTGAATGTCACATATTATTTTGCCTACCTCATATATTTTGCATACCACATGGAAGAATTTTTCAATGGTTGATTCACCAAAGTGTCAAAAATTTTGAGGGAATATCCTGTACTCCAAGTATCTTATAACAATTTACATCTTTTACTGCCATGAAATCCTTTTCTCAGTATCAAATCACTTAACTCATCATCAGCTACTTTCTCTTTCTTTCCTTCATACACCCACACTGCATATTCCTTTCACCTTTCTGCCTTTTCTCCTGTGACTGGTACCATTTTGTCATCAGAGGATTTTCATACAGCTGCCATGTTTTCTTCAAAGGAATCTTTAAATTCTTGAATAACCAGCAGCATCTGTCTTTCCTATAGTTACAGTATACAAGTCATGCAGTCATGCTTTGTCACTCTGCTCTTCCTGATTATCTTTACTCATCTTAATACTGTTGCTTTTAACCTTTTCAAAAGAATTTACACTGGTAAGACAGAAACATTATGAGCACTGCCCACCACAAGACTACATGCTGGGGATGTTGCAGGTACTAATGCAGTAAGGGAAGTTTATAAGCAGAGCAGAGATAAATGTGCAATCATTTCACTGATGACGGGGCATTAAATGGTGAAATCCACTGACGTAACCAAGTGACATGGGCAGTTTGTTATGGCTTGGCACGTGAGAACAAGGGTCTTGGAACAGGAAACTTGGTTGGCGGCCATATTACATCTACTTCTACAGACACAATCTACAAGTCACCATACAGTGCCTGGTGGGGGGTACCCTGTACAACTACTATTCATTTCCTTTCCTGTTCCACTCACAAACAGAATGAGGGAAAAACAACTGTCTGTCTCATACCTTATCTTTGTTGTCATTATACTAAGTGTATGTTGGAGGTAGCAGAATTGCTCTTCAGTCAGGCTCAAATGCAAGTTCTCAAAATTTTTGGAATAGTGCTCTTCAAAAAGAATGTCCTTTTCCCTCCATGGATTCTCATTTATCCAGCAGCCCACCTCAGAAATGCTTCAATGTCTTCCTTCAATCCAACCTAGTACAGATCGTAAACACTCTAAAAGTGGTCAAGAATATATTGCATTAGTGTCCTTTATATGGTCTCCTTTACAGGTGAACCACTCTTTCCTAAAATTCTCCCAATAAACCAAAGTTGACCATTTGCTTTCCCTACCACATTTCATACATGCTTGTTCCATTTCATATTGCTTTGCAACATTGTGCCCAGATATTTAAATGAATTGACTGCATTGATTAGAACACTAGTAATACTTTTTCTGAACATTACAGGTTTGTTCTTCCTACTCAACCGCATTAACTTACATTCTCCAACATTTAAAGCTAGCTACCATTCATCGCACCAGCTAGAAATTTTGTCTAAGTCATTTTGTATCTTCCTATAGTCACCCAACTTCCAACACCTTCATAGACCACAGCATCATCACCAAAAACCACAGTTTTCTGCCCCCCCCCCCTTGCTGCCAGATCATTTGCATACATATAGAAATTAACAGAGGTGCTATCAACTTCCCTGGTGCACTCTTGTGGTACCCTTGCCTCTGACTGAGCAAGGTAGCGCAGTGAACAGCACACTGGACTCGCACTCGAGAGGACAATGGTTCAAACTTGTGCCTGACCATCCTGACTTAGGTTTTCTATGATTTCCCTAAATCACTTAAGGCAAATGCTGGGATGGTTCACTTGAAAGGGCACAGCCGACTTCCTTCCATAATAGGATGGGACAGATGACCTCGCTGTTTGGTCCCCTCCCCCAAATCAACCAACCAACCTTGTCTCTGATGAACACTCGCCTTTGAGGACAACATAGTGGGTTCTGTTAAAGAAGTCTTCAAGCCACTTATATATCAATGAACTTATTCCATATGCTCGTACCTTTGTCAACAGTCTACAGTGGGGCATGGTGTCAAATGTTTTCTGGAAACCTATAAATATGTAATCTGCCTGTTACCCTTCACACACAGTTCACAGTATATCAGCTGCAGGAAGGGCAAGCTAAGTTTCGCATGAGATACACTTTCTAAAACTGTGCTAATTTGTAGATGTGAGCTTCTCAGTCTCAAGAAAATTTGTTATATTTGAACTAAGAATACGTCCAAGGATTCCGCAGCAAACTGTCTTTGCTTGCTACTGTCATGAGCATCTATGCAAAGTGGTTGAAGGATGGGGAAGCCGCGAGTAGGTAACGAGATATTTAATGCCTCATCGTGGAACATGGAGGCCGAAGGCTTGCCTGCTCTGTAAAGCAGAATACGCAGTGATCTGTGGCAAATCTGATGAGAGAGTACATTACTGGTGCAGGCACAAGGGTTTCAGAGCACACCATAAAGTGCACATTGTTGAATTAGGGATCCACAACAGACAAATGTGCATTCCTGTATTGTTAAACCAATATTGTCAATTAAGACTGTAGTTAGCATGGGATAACTGAGACTGGACCATGGATCAATGAAATTTGTTCACCAGGTAGGTGGTTATAACTCAATACATGGTAATACAGATGAAAGGCTGCTCGAAACATGCCCAGCATCACTGATGCAGACCAGTGGAGGCAGTATTACGCTATTGGGGATGTTCAACTGGGCTTCCATTGAACCTGTGATGGTATTCAAATGCACCATGAAAGCTGCAGAATACATGAACATTATTGTTGAGAACCTTCATGCTTCATGTCTTCTTCAACACTGATGACATCTTCCAGCACGATAACAGCCCATCGCAAGGCTGTAATTGTGCTACAGTGGTTTGAGAAGCATGACAGTGAACTCACATTGGTGTATTGGCTACAGAATTTCCTGACCTGAACCCAGTGGAACTTGTGGGATGCTATTGGGCACCAGTTCCTTACCCGCAAACCACCGTCTGTAATTTATGGGAACTGCATGATCTGTGCATAGATGTCTGGTGCCACCTACCTCTGGAAATCCATCAAGGATTTGTTAAATCTTTGCCACACAGGATCAGTGCTGTATTTCATTCCAAAGGTGGACTAACATGCTATTAAGCAGGTGGTCATAATGTTTTGTCTCATCAGTGTGTAAAAAAAAAGATAAACCATGGTAAAAGTTCCTAAAACAGTAATGTATATTTTCTAAATATGTTCCAGATATTTACATAGAGTTATGGCTGATAAAAATTGCTAATTATCACTTCTTATTGTCTGTGAAGTTAAAAAAATATTGCTTATATAATTACTTATCAAAACTAGCTTAAAAAACACTGCACAATATATTTCACCATGAAGTTCACAAGTACACATTCATGAACGATGGTATATTTACAATGAAAGAAAGTGCAACACAGTGATCATGAATAGAGTACACACACAGTTAGTGACAGCCACAGCTCTTCACAACCATGTTCTTGAATTTTTTGAGTGTGACTAATTTGTCAAGATAATACAGCAAGTGCACTGGACCGAGCTTCGCAGGGGCACAGCACGGCTTTGGAACATGTGTTGGGTACATCAGGTGAACCAAGGTCTGCACAATTGCATGGTTTGTGGCATTCATGTGTGCATTCAGAGGAAAGTTACATTCACCACTGCAATACCAGGCATGGTAACCATTTGGGGCAATTATCCAATCCTGCAACAAGTTTGATTGGTGTAAGTTCACATCATCATCATCATATGTTGGCAATTCAGTACTTCAACCTGTAAATGTCTTATGTACCTTCCAGTCAAGATCCTGAAAGTTCACATAAAGCGTTCGCATCTGGCAGTTCCTTGATGTCCAGTGAGGAATTGTATCTAAAAATAAAAGGCTTTAAAATTAAAAATCTATATAGCACTTAACGAATTAAATTCATGAAAATATATTTCATTTCATTGCAATTATTTACTTAGTCACTTATTTGTATGTTTTATGGACAATAACATGAATTTATCATTATAATGTGGAATGTGTCAGTTAGTTTACAACGAGATACACTTTCACAGAGAAAAATATGGCAACGTGCTGACCATTTACAGGATTGTCTTTTAGATTAAGATCCTTCCTGAGAAAGTAGTCAATGATTTTTGTGGCTGAATACCTCAATCCTTTCGTTGCCACATTAAGGTTTAGTGAAGGTTAGCGTAAGCCATTCCTCCATCTGGTATTGTCTGTATGAATGTTTTCACACTGCAGTCAATTATTAACAACAAACTACATAGGACAGTGAATGTACTGTGCAGCTGTTGTTAGCCTTATTACACCATTCTGAGCAACGAACACTTTCTTCCTCAATGAAGTGTTGACCTGGCATGTATTGCTGTAAGATGTTAGAGAGGGAAAAACAGTGAGAGTATGCCTACTTTCTGACAGCATCATCTTCCAGTCTGAATTTAAATACTGATTTACCACACAGTTTTAACCTGTCACGGCAGCTTAATGTATGGCACACACTCTGCTTAGCGAATGGCATAATTTGTAATACCTCGACTCACAGGCAGTGATTTAGTTACTGTTTGGCATGTTTTTATAGTAGGTGTGCTAGGCCAGCAAAGTATGAAGGTGAGCTAAACTAAAAGAGTGAAGCACAGGTACTAAAAAAAAAAATCACAGTTATACCACAGCAGATGGCTTACTTGGTAAAAGTACTACTCATGGACAGTAAAGGTTTGTGCTCTTATAACAGAGTGGAGACAAAATGTTATACTTCATTTGGTGACAGATAACTCTCAACAGTGTGAACATCACTGTTACAATGCAGAAGTATCTGATTCGTAATGATTAAAATTAGTCAGCTAGAAATTCAGCAATACAGAGACATTGTCTCAGGAATGTAAATAAAATCATGTTATGAGACTTGTCATGGAAGACATGCAAAGCAGCTGAGCAAAGTCTGTATTAACTGTCACTAATCATCTGTAGCCAAACAACCTACAGGTTGGCAAAAGAGGAAGAAGGAAAGATTAGGGCTTAACACCCCATTGACATAATGCAGGACCATCCTGGCATTAGCTTTTAGCGCTTTAGAGAATCCAAGCAACCTAAATCCATAGGCCAGATGGGGAAATGAACCTCCATTGTCTACAATAAGAGCCCAGTACCTCTGCACTAAGACTGGCAAAGGAGAGACAGCACTGAAAAACCAGAACTGTTTTGTTGATGGTAGAAGAGATGGCACCTGTTTCTTTGGGACTCACAGGGTGTCATCATGACTTTCAGAAAAAAAGTGTTATAGTTACTGGCTCTTAACATGTAATGTTACTGAGTCAGGTGCTCAGTGATTTGAAACAGAAGTGACCAGGATCAGCATGCAAGAAACTATCTCCTATTAGGACAATAAAACTACATCTACATACATACTCTGCAAGCCAATGTACAGTACATGGCAGAGGGTACCCTGTACCCCTACTAGTCATTTCCTTTCCTGTTGCACTCACAAACAGAGTGAGGGAAAAATGACTATCTACGTGTCTCCATATGAGCCCTAATTTCTCGAATCTTATCTTCATCATCCTTACATGCAATGTATGTTGGCGGCAGTAGAATTGTTTGGCAGTCAGTTCCAAATTCCAGTTCTCTAAATGTTCTCATTAGTGTTCCTCAAAAAGAATGTTGCCTTCCTTCCAGGGATTCCTATTTGACTTCCTGAAGCATCTCCGTAACACTTACGTGTTGTTTGATCCTACTGGTAATAAATCCAGCAGCCCATCTGTGAAGTGCTTCAGAGTCTTCCTTCAATCATACTCCTGAGCAGTGTTCAAGAATAGGTCGCACCAGAGTCCTATATGTTGTCTCCTTTACACGCATACCACTCTTTCCTAAAATTCTCCCAGTAAACCAAAGTTGACCATTCACCTTCCCTATTACAGTCCTCATATGCTTGTTCCATTTTATACTGCTTCACAGTGTTACACCCAAAAATTTAAGCAACTTGACTGTGTCAAGCAGGACGCTAGTAATACTGTATCTGAACATTATAGGTTAGTTCTTCCCAATTGTCTGCATTAACTTACATTTTTCCACAACTAGAGCTAACTGCCATCATCACTCCAACTAGAAATTTTGTCTAAGCCATCTTGTTTCTTCCTACAGTCACCCAACTTCGGCATATTACTGTACACCACAGCATCATCAGGAAACAACCAAAGATTGCCGCCCACCCTGTCTGACAAATCATTCGTGTATATGAAGAGCAACAGTGGTCCTATCACACCTCCCTGGGCACTCCTCATGATACCCAGGTCTCTGATGAACACTCGTCATCAAGGACATAATACAGGGTTTATTACTTAAGAAGTCTTCGAGCCACTCACATAGTTGTGAATTTATTCCATATGCTCGTATCTTCTTAAGCAGCCTGTAATGGGACACCGTATCAAATGCTTTCCAGAAATCTAGAAATATGGAATCAACCTGTTGCCTTTCATCCATAGTTTACACTATATCATGTGAGAAAAGGGCTAGCTGAATTTTGCACGAGCAATGCTTCCTACAACCACGCTGATTCATGGATGTAAGTCTCAACAAAATTTACTACATCTGAACTGAGAATATGTTCAAGGATTCTGCAGCAAATCAAAGTTAGGGATATTGGCCTGCAATTTTGTGGGTCCATTCTTTTACCCTTCTTATATACTGGAGTCACCTCCACTTTCTTCCTGTCACTTGGGACTTTGTGCTGGGAAAGAGATTCATGATAAATGCAGACTAGATAAGTACTCTTTGTAAAACTGAGCTGGGATCCCATCTTTCACTTGTTTCTCTAGACCAGAGAAGCTTATTACTATGTCATCCATAAGGGAGTCTGACCGATGGTCAAATGATAGTACGTTTGCACAATTCTGCTGTCTGAATGATTTCCTGGACATGAAATTTAAAACTTCAGCTTTCATTTTGCTATCTTCAGTTGCCACACCAAACTGGTCATCAAGGAACTGCATGGAAGCCTTAAACCCGCTTAGCGATTTTACGTAAGACCAGAATTTTGTCAGGTTCTCTGCCAGATCTTCCACTAAGGTACGATAGTGCTGGTTGTCATATGCTTTGCGCATAGATCTTTTCACAGATACAAGAATCTCTACTAACCTTTGCTTGTTGTCATTTGCGCATTCTCTTTTGAACCAGAGAGCAACAGCCTCTGTTTCCTTAGCATGTTCCGAATTTTGTTATTAAATCACGAAGGATCTTTTTCATCCTTTATCCATTTACTAGGCACATAACTCTCCAGACCACAGTTTACAATCTGCTTAAACTTTGTCTACAATTCCTTTACATCCATCTTAATGGACTTAGTGATGTCAATTCACTGTCTAAGAGAGATGCTAACAACTGCACTGACATCATGAACATTAATCCCTGTTTCTATAATGAAATTGTTGATGAGATCCAGCCAATTTGTAGCGTGTGGGTTGCCGAGCTAGCTACTCAAGGCCATCTACAGAAAACATATTCAAAAGTACAGGGTGTACATAAAGTCCAGGAACACTTTCAATTATTTATTGCACAAGAATCAAACATTGTACAGATATCACACATATGTCATTTTGAAGAGAAACTCTGAAAGTTTTTTTGCATGTACACTGCCACAGCATAGTTTGGTAATTTGCCGATAGTCAGTGCTAGTCCCAAACATGGAGAGTTCAGGCACGGAGTGAGCTTCCTGTGTGTTGCTGGGCACAAGCAACCCAATGTAATGAATTTGTTGTACCAGTGGTAAATGGCCTACCTTGTTGGTGGCTTCTTACCATACTTGGTTGTAAATATCCGTTGAACAGCTGTAGCACACTTGTTTTTGTCCAACTCCAACACACATAAAGCTCGCTGCGCACCTGAACTCCCCATGTTTGCGACTACCGCTGTCTATCAGCAGATTACCAAACTATGCTGTCATGGTATCCATGAAAAAAACTTTCAAGTTTTCTCTTCAAAATGACATATGTATGATATCTGTACAATGTTTGGTTCTTGTGCAATAAATCATTGAAAGTGTCCCCAGACTTTATGCACACCCTGTTTTTTGCATGACTGTCTGTCTGTACCCCCGAAATGTATCCACAATCATCCCAGTCTACACCCAGTACGGTAAAGTTGCCTCAAAGTAGAATTGCATGATCTGGATATTTATGCACTACTGACCATAGTCTTTCTTTGATTGACTCTACAACTGTTACAGCAGAATCAGATGGCTGGTAAAAATATCCAACAATTAACTTGATTTCATCTACAGCTGTTATACATGACCACATAACTTCACTGTCACACTCATCTTTGACATCAATAGAAGCAATACTTTTGTCAACTGCAATGAACCCTCACCCTCTTATGGCCTCTACTCTGTCTTTCTGATATATGTTCCATGACTCGCTAAATATTTCAGAAGTTTCCACCTCAGGTTTCAGCAGGTCTTGGTCCCAAAAATAATCTGAGTGTGTGATCTTTCCTGGAGGCCAGTAAATTCAGATACTTTATTAGGAATACTTCGACAGTTTACTGATAAAATTTTGACAGTCAAAGTGTCTTTATTCTTAATGCTGGCTGACTTCCCTCACTGCATATCAACTGGCAGTTGTTCATCAGAACACCTCTGACTACCATCTGGCCTAAAAAACTCTCATGTGCACTCTGCTACCCAAGTAGCTGCTTCCTTTGTGTAGTGCACCCCTGACCTATCAAGGGGAGTCTTACAAATCCCCATGTAATATAAGCAGGTCTAGATATCTGCAACCGAGACTTCACAGAGTCAACAAAGCCTTTGGTTGAGACCCACCACAAGTCACCAAATCTAAGGACCCAGATCAGTTCTGAGAACAAATTGTGAGCTCCGCTTCCATACACACACAATACCGGCAGTCTTCACCATCTCTGCCAGCCACCTGTACCAATGAGGATGGCCTCAGAACCCGAGTGACATGCATCATTGATACTGACGTGAGCCACAACTTGCACACAACTGTATCCAGCATGTTTGATATCATCAGGCAAGGCCGCTTCCACATCTCAGATGATGCCCTCCGGCAGATAAACCGAGTGCACATTGGCTTTCTTTCCAGCCCTGAATGCTATCTGCCTAAGAGTGTCCATAACACACCTAACGCTGGAGCTCCTGATAATTAGTAAACCTTTCCCCCTGTATGCCTGCTCGGACCCTGCTGAAGGAGCGGCCACCTGTCTCCTCACAGGGTGAGGCCAGGCAGCCACTCTCCACATTGGCCCTGCGCCACAAGCAATGTGAACATATTACTGCCTGCCCCTCACCCTATTGTGAGGGCAGATCCACTGCATTGGATGCACTAGGAGGTGCCTAGGTAGCAGATCTCCAGGACTATAGAAACACAGGGGCAGCAGCCTGAAGGTGGCTGACCATAGCTAAAAGTGCTTTTAGCTGTTTGCGAACTGCGGTTAGCTCCTCCTGCATCTGCACACAGCATGCACACATCCTACCCATCCTAACAAGACAAACTGAAGTAAACTATGAAAGCAGACACAATCCTAGATATGCAATTTGCTACCCTCCTGACATATCGCCAATGGATGCTACATAGCTGCCTGTTCAGTGAGCAGCTACTGCAGTATGAAGTGAATGAATTTATCCACGAAATTTAATAAATATAGTACAAGGAAAGAGATAAAAACTTAACTGGCCACTGTGTAGGCATATACAGTATCAGCTGAGAGCTGGAGCCTGACATAGGTTGTCACAGGGGCAAATAAACATGAAATGGAATTTTGTTACATAATATCAAAAAATGTTTTGTTGTGCAAGATACTTTCTTTGCGTGTAGAGTTTATCTGTGCTGTGAATATAAATTATGTGGACCATTGTTGTTTAGAAACTTGTTACAAAATTATCTCAAGTAGTCACAAAGTACCATTTATTTAGAGCACAACTATTTTCAGTAGGTCATCTCTCATTCTCAAAAGTTACCTGCACAACAAACAGGGATCAGAATAAAGATGAACATCTGTAGTTTCATACATTGTTAAAATGTAAAATTTACAAACAACACATGTTGTGAAGCCATTAAGAAAAACATTTAACACCATTGCTATTTAGAATCTTCAAAGAGCATATGAACTTATAAAATGGATATATGCTCTATCACAAGATTCAGTCACATATCAGGTAGTTCACTATGTGCTCTATCAGTGAATTGATTGATTATGAGCCCCCCCTCTTTGACTTAATGTAATCAAAGTATACATACATGGGTCACATGCTAATCACCAAGAATATGTCATTAAATAGTGAAAGCAGCCCTAAATGGAAGTGCCCACAGATTCAGATAACTTGCATGTGTACTGCAGTTAATTTTAGGTTGGTTGGTTGGATGATTAAACAGACCAAACTACTACATCATCAGTCCCTTTTACCTCAAACAGAAAGGTATATATGACTGTAGATCAGAGATAGCCTACCTCACATAACTCAGGGGAAGAAAACCCGAAGTTTACCAAAGGTCAATGAATTTGAGATAAAGGACAAGAAAAAGAAAGGGAGACACAGGAAGAAAGTCAGGCAAGCTGTCCCATCTAGGGAGCAGCCAGAAGCCCCAGAAAGCAGAGTGCAATGAGGGGACATACACCCCATCCCTCCCCTCCCCCCACCACCACCACTACCACCACTTACCAGATGTACTCTACTCAGAAATTGCCTAAGAAAGACTAGGAACATGGACAGGGCAAGAGAAACACACAGAGACAAAAGATGAACAAGTCTAACAGATCATGCAAGAGGAGGAGAGGAAGAGCAGAAAGCGTGAGGATTGGGCTGGACATCCAGACAGCCACAGCTCAGTCTGGGCAGAGGAGGCAACAACGTGTTCTGCCAACCGTTCAATGGGCCAATCGGGTTAGCCCGCTTCATGAATAAAATGTAAAACTAAGTCAGCCACTTAGGCATAGTCGCCTAACACCAGGGTTAGTGAGTCAGGGAGATTGAAGACTGTGGAAGATGGATTTTCGTGTTTGAAAAGAGAAGATGGCAGTTCAGTTGCTTCAGGAAGCTGTGAACATAGCTAGCATAATTGACAAGGCATTGTTGGCGCCTGATCCACAATGGAGGGACTCCGGACTCCACGAGTCCGCTGTTCACAGGCCTAGTTTGAAAGGCTCCCGTTGCAAGTCGAATCCCACAGTGATGTATCAGATCCAATATCCACAGTGCTGAGGGAAATGCTGAACCAAATCCCAGACTCACATAATCAAGATGGGATGGTATCAGTGCTTTGTAAAACTGCAGAAGAGTAGTGCAATCTGCACCCCAGCTGGTGTTACTCAGGCAGCAAAGTGTATTAAGGTGCAGCCAGTGCTTTCACTTACGCTGGTGAAGATGGGGAGTTCACATCAAATGAGAATCGAAGACCACTCCTAAAAAGTGTTAAGTCTCCTCAAATTGAGTAGCCCGTCATCAACGTAATGTTCTGGTTGTGGGTGTATGGTACGACATCGACAGAAGTGCACAATGTAAGTCTTGGTGGCTGAAAACTGAAAGCCATGGGTAAGTGCACATGCCTGAATCTTTCGTATGGCACCTTGCAGTTGGCACTCAGCAACACCCACAGTAGAGGAGCAATAGTAGAAGCAAAAGTTGTAAGTATACAAGGAGGACCACATAGCTGCTGCTAGGCCATTGATAGCTACTAGAAAGAGAGGGACAGTCAGTACAGAGCCCTGCAGGACTCCATTCTCTTGGTTATGGGGCTATTGTGGAAAGCACCAACTCTAACCGAGCAAGTGTGACGCAAGAAGAAGTGCTGCATAAAATTTGGAAACGGACCCCAGAAACCACACTCATGTAAGGTAGCAAGGATGTGGTTTCGCCATGTTGTGTCACAAGCCTCTTGCAGGTCAGATGGCAAACTCCAGGTAAATCAGATTATCAATAGAGTAATGGCCTTGGCGAAAACCACCCAAGAATGGAGCCAGAAGACACCAGGACTCAAGGAGCCAACAAAACTGCAAGCTCACCATACGTTCAAGTGACTTACAGAGAACATTGGTGAGGCTTAATTGGCAGTAACTGTCCATCTCTAGATGGTGCTTACCCAGTTTCAGCATTGGAACAATGATGCTTTTTCACCATTGCTACAGGAACTCTCCATTATTCCAGATACGGTTAAAGATGGCAAAGATATGCCACTGACAGTCCACCAGTACATGTTTGATCATTTGGTTGTGGATATCATCCAGCCATGGGTTGTATCAGGGCAGTGGGCTAGGACGCAGACAAATTCCCACTCACTGAATGAATTATTATATGCCTCCAAAGGCAGGTTGATAATTCTCAGATGCTGAGGCTCGAGTGTAAAGCAGAGTAAAATGTTCAGTGACAGCATCTGGCTCACATCATTTCAGGTACTATCAGTACAACTGCAGATGTCTGGTACCCATAGAGACATCTGATCTTGGCGCAAACCTGCAAAGCAGAGGAACGTGGTTCGATGGTTGAAACTTGCCGTTCCCAGCATTCTCACTTCCATTGTTTTATTAGGTGACAGACCTAGGCATGCAGCCGCTTAAAGGCAATGAGGTGCCATCTCTAATGGCCTCTGCAATTTCTCATGACCATCAAGGTACTGTCTTCCTTAGGGGCAGCCCAAGGAACAGGGGGTTGCTAAATCAGCTGCCAAAAGAATTGCTGTAGATGTATTCTGGACCACCTCATCAACATCTCCATGTGCTGGGGAGCTAAAGGTGACAGCAGAGGAGAAAGCACCTCATTCAGCAATGTTGAGAAGCCATCTGGGCAGGCATCCAAGGGAGTGATACTGAGGGAGGGACAGGTGTCGGAAGGGGTCACTAGCACACAGGTCATCGTGGACTCTCCAGTGGATGGATGGGACAAGACAAGGACTGCAAAAGGAAAGATCAATGGCCGAGAAAGTTCCATGCGCCACACTAAAGTGCATGGGAGTACCAGTATCCAAGAAGCAAAGTTCAATTTATGCCAAAAAGTTTTCAAGGTCGTTACTGTGATTCCATCCCACAATGGGTAATGGGTGTTGAAATCATCCAAGATTAGGGGAGGTGGGAGGAGAGGGGGAGGGTAAGCTGAGAAACCAATGCAAACAATATGATCTGAGACATGTCACCATTGGGAGGGAGGTAAACGCTGCAGATGGTAATATCCTGAAATGCCCTTACCCAGATAGCTACCACCTCCAAAGGTGTATTAAGAGGCACAAGTTCACTATATAGAGTGTCCAAACATAAGTGCAAACTCTGCCCAACATCCTGTCACAGGTAGCACGATTCTTAAACATCCCTGGTATCCATGAAGACTTGTCTCCTTGTTGTGGAAACCAAGTCTTCTGAAGACCAATGCAAAAGGCAGAGGAAGTTTTAAAAGATGTTGTAGCTCTGCCAGGTGGTGGAAAAAACCACTACACTTCCACTGGAGATTAATGTTGTTGATGTATTGTCAGGCCATGAAGTGACCAAGGAGGCATGTTATGCCCTAGTGTCACCTGCTGCCACTGGCTGAGGGGTTATGGCATCAATACACATACATTCAGGGCTCCATTATGTGGTGCGAACCAGGGCCTCAGGCTGCCAGAATCTCCACCTTGGTCACAGGAGTGGAAGAGGCACTATCTGGTGGTGTGGGGGCCACTGAAATGTTTTTCTTCTTGGAGGACGTTTTCTTGTCTTTCCTCTCCTTAGAGGGTTTTGATGATTGCAAGGACTTATTTGAATAAGTTTCAGGTAAATATCATAATGGCAAAGCCCTGCAACCAGCAGCTTGTGGCTCCTTCAGCCACTGGCTGGTGTGTTTCATTGTAGTTTAACATTTCCAATGCTTGTGACAGTGACTTTGATAAACTTTCTCTTAATACAGTATTTCCTGAAAAATGCAAGTGCAAATTAAACAATAAGACCCTGCAACGATTCCTGTTCATTAAAGAACATGGTAAGAGTGGTGAGTGTACAGTTTGTGGTGTAAAATTAGCATTTGGTAACAAACATAGCTGTGATTCTGGCTAATCCTTCAAGATCAGCAACTGATACGTATTTATTGGTGAAGGTAGTTTCACACAGGGATAAGTAACTTTTGGCACAAGAAGCCACATTTGCATACCACACAGTCATGCACAACCAGAATTTCAAGTCCATAGACTGTACCACTGATGTAATTAAATCACAGTTCAACAAGTTCTCATGCTCACAGATGTAAATAATATGAGTTACCAAGAATGTGATGGTACGATTTGCTATGAAACAAATAATGAAGGAATGGAAAAAAGCATAGTTCATTTCAGTAATGACAGATTCTTCCTGCCACATCAAAGTGGTTCCTTTAGTGGTTAGGTTTCACAGTACAGATAAAGGCGCCATAGTTAAAGTGTTGGAGTTGGTGAACATTGGTGTTAAAAGGGTAGAGCATTTGACTTCGTATGTCTTACAGCTTTTGGAAAAGCTACTGCTTAAGACACATGTTGTAGC
Source organism: Schistocerca cancellata (assembly GCF_023864275.1). Lineage (NCBI taxonomy): Eukaryota > Metazoa > Arthropoda > Insecta > Orthoptera > Acrididae > Schistocerca > Schistocerca cancellata. Next base: position 243,025,008 of record NC_064630.1, read on the forward strand.
AATTTCAACTGACAATACAAACACCTACTATGGAGTCATCTACCAGTATTGGTTTTGAACACTAACCCAGGATGTAGGGTGCAACAGATCAGTTAAAAATGCATTTTAACAATTAGCTGTTTATTTGCCTTTTAGTCATCTACAAGTTTTGATTATGAACAATCAACCAGGACATAGGGTACAACAGATTAGTTAAAAGCATCCCACATTCCTCTGATGCTAAACAATATCAAAGTTATCCAGGGAAATTTTACAAACATCTGACATAATTTGTCTTAGAATACTGGTAGTCATATCTTATGTCAAATCAATATGAGAAATGACAGTAGTATTCTAAGACAAATGATGTCAGATGTTTGTGCAATTTTACTGGATAATTTCGTTGTTGTTCAGCTTCATTGGTATGTGGAATGCTTTTAACATATCTATTTTACTCTACATCCTGGATGATGGTTAATAACTGAAACTAGTAGATGATTAACGGGACAAACAAACAGCTGATGGATAAAATGCATTTTATAAAATACTTATGGCTGTTTTACCACACTATAAAAAACTTTTATGTTGTAGGAGCACTACATAGTTCTCTCTTCTGCCAATTGTCTAAAAGAATCACTGATGTTTTCCAGATGTCACAGTCCTACTTCCTGTCTCTTGATAAGTGTCCTATAAACTTGAAGATCTTCCTTTGAAAATTTTCTCTCTTTCTTTACCCTTCAGTTCCTTTCAAGTCAGCACTTTGTGCACTGAAAAGGAAAGATTTTTGACATCTGTAGTAAAACCGCAGTTACACAAGTTGGAAAGTGAGTAGCTAGTGACATTCGGATCAATTTAACAATATCACAACAGCTTTCCGTGCTACCTACATTGGGTACATTTGTGAAGGGTGAGAACTATTTTAGGAACCTCTTCAGCCAATGGAGTGGATCATTGAAATAAAACCATCACCTGGAGTAGCATTCAAGAACTGTATAGTTTTGTAAAACCTAGAAACACGAGCTTCATGGTATATGAGGGAGAACTGTTTGATGAGTACTGTTGTGTAAGTAAATATTGTGAAAGTAAACTGTAAGACTGGTTTGCCAAATATTAAGTGTCAGTGAATAATGACAGAAAAATTTCACTCATTTTCACAATGAGTGAATGTATCCAAAACATATTAAATGCTTTGTTGAATTTTCACTAGCTATTCCAGGTTTTAATGCATCTATTGAAAGAGTGTTTTCACAAATTAAAGCTTTGTGGAAAAAGAACTAGGAACAGTAAATCTCCACTTTATGGGCATCTGCAGTTTGATGTTTAACAAAAATAAGCTTCTTGAGTAAACCTCCACCACTAAAAAGTATTACACAAGTACCAGTGAGTCTGTACCATTATCTCCAATGCAAAATGAATGAAATCTGTGTTTGTATTTACATTAAAACTGTATATGCAATACTGCTGTTAACCTCTCACCACCGATGTAGATTATGCGAAGATAAATTATTATTAATCCTATATTGATGGTAATTCTCCCATGTCCTGAATTGTTATGCACTGTTTTGAAAAGTCCTGAATATGGTCAAAAATAATGAGTTAAAGAGTTGGCTCTTCCTATTAATTCATATTTGTGTATATTGTTCTTAATAGCGGTTGCAGACAAACTTACCTCAGTAACGGACATAATAGCTATATGACAACAAATCAGTAAATATATCCAAGTCTATGTGCAATATTCTACTGATGAGAGAACAGCAGTGTGTGTGTGTGCACTGCAAATTTCACTGTTCATCAAACATAATTCTGTAATCAGTTAACTAAAACCATGTAACATCTTCATGAGGTTTAATTTTACTACATACTCTCTTTTTCTAGGTGCTTAATTTTTTTGTCAGAGACTGTATAATTATTAGTCTACTTTTAGAAGCCAGAGGCAGTCAGATAGTAACTTCCGCACCTGTAAATGGATTGCTCTGTACATGGCTGTTCTCCGACTTCCGCTTTCGACCCAGGGCCTGTCGAGCAGAACGTGTGTGCACATCTCGATTGCCCGATGCTTTCAGGAAGGCTACCATGAATGGTAACTTGTCTTCTTCACTGTCAGAGCTTATTATTCCAATGTCTTCCAGATGAACCTCATGACCTGAAAAATGGATAGAAAGTAAATGTAATTAATTAAAATCCAGATCTGTGTGGGGTAAACTTTTCTATAGGACGTTATACAGAGAGAAAAATTCTTGATAAGCTGTACAGCTGAATGCTGCTGGTGTTCCACTAAGAGTGTCACAAAATAGGTTACACTTTCAAATGAATTCTGTGTTAAAAACTGTAGCACTTTGTAGTTGACAAGTTAGGTAGTATTCATTAAAGATGTAATTCATTCAGATTGAGAATTTTTAGTTAATTTGATGTATTTTAATTGTTTAAAGTACATGCTAATACACACAAAAAAACTTAAATTCTGGGTGATGCTACAAAAGGCAACTAATAGGTCTTAGGCACAATAATGATGATGATGATGATGAGTCCCATACTTCTTTACGGAGCGTAGGGGAGCGACGCGGGAGACCCGCGCCGCCTTACTAGGCAAGGTCCTAGTGGAGGTGGTTTGCCATTGCCTTCCTCTGACCGTAATGGGGATGAATGATGACGATGATGATGACACAACAACACCCAGTCATCTCGAGACAGGAAATAGGCACAATAAACATTAAATCAAAGCTGCATCTTACATGTTAATATATTCTGGCATATTTACTTAGGTTTTTAGGTATATACAGATCATTTTATAATGACACTAAGCATGCCAAATTTATCAATACATAATAAGTGTAAGCATCGTTCATCCATGTATGCCACTGTAACTATGCAACCTACGCCCACACACCCATGGGAGTTACATGGTTTAGTAGTCCTTCATCTCTCATCCATCAAAAAGGTTTTAGCTGGAACTGCAGGGAATGGATTAGAAGACAAGGATGTCAAAAGAGTGCAGCACACCGATGGACTTCTTATGGGATGTAGGCGAAGCATTTCAGAATAGAGTGCTATAGCGAGAAGACTGGTTAGAAGAATGTTTCTTCTTGAATTTTCAAGAATGTTGTAGAATATTCCAGAATGTTTGAAAATGTTACAATTTTTAAAATGTTATGGAAGGTTTGAGAATGTTCCTGAGCATTCTAGAATTTTCTAATGTGCTCCAGGACATTCCTAAGTGTCCCATTAACCTGTTGTGGTGGTCATACATTTCAGCTCGAAAGGGTATATAACTGCTGGGTAGCTGAAACAGTCCATTACAATACTACTTCAGAGTACAAAAAACAAAAAAATTTTGTCACTGGCAAAACAGATCAAATGTGTGAGTCTTGTGGCGTCCAGAAATTCAGTAGGGAAACAACAAGACTGTGCTGCATGAGTGGAAAAATTCACTTAGCACCACTGGAAATGCCTCCATCAGAATTACTTCATTATGTGACTTGGGAAACTCTGGAATTAAAACATCTCAACAAAATATGAAAGCATACAATGCATGCTTTCAAATGACATCATGAGCAGTGAAGAACACCAACTCAGTTCTGCGATTTTGATTAAAGGGCAAATTTTCTATCAAATGGATCACTGTTACCACTGAAAACTAATCTTATAAATTTTTGGCAATGGACAAACAGAATTGATATCATACAAATATAATGGGTTGAAATGAGAAATCAATGAAAAATTGCAGAGGTTTTTACATAAATATAATCAATTGGTTCACATATTCTATTCAAAACAATACTGGATCAGATGGAATCCAATGAGTATATAGTTGTGATTCGAGCTGAGAAAAGACGAGTTGAAATACACAAATGTCAATACAGTGCACCTCAAGTCAATGAAATTAGTATTGCAATTGTGGACAGTGCGTGCACTAGTCTTGATATGATTATTTAATGAAGAAGAGGATTACAATGTATCACAGAAATGCACCATTCTTACAATTCATTTCAATATTCTTTAATTTTTATAAGAGGAGAAGACAGTCAGCATTATAATTTGAAAAACTGGTGCCAAATGCAGGTGGAGAGACAGAGAGTAAAATAAATTCAAACAATTTTATGAATACAGCATAATGATCAGAGACAATGTGGGTTACCAAATCCTGTCAAATACGAGGGTTGGACAAAAATATGGAAACACATCTAGAAATGCATGCTTGAACATAAATGCAGATACTAGTCATGCTGTATGTTGCATTGTTCTAGTGAACCAAGAAAGGCACCTGTGCAATGTCCTCAATAGTGTCAGTCATGGTCAGAACAGACTTATGTGTAGTTGTGAGTGCATTATGTTGAAGCTAAGTGAATTCGAATGTGGACCAATTGTCGGTGCTCATATCGTGGATGCTTCCATAACTCAGGACCTCTCTACCAACTGAGCTACCCATGCATGACTCATGACCTGTACTCCCAACTTCACTTCTCCCAGTACCTCATTGCCTATCTTCCACACTTCACAGAAGTTCCCCTGCAAAACTTGCAGGGCTAGCACTCTTGGAAGAAAGGATATAGCCATAGCCTGGGGGATGTTTCCAGAATGAAATTTTCACTTTGCAGTGGAATGTGCCCTGATGTGAAACTTCCTGTCAGATTAAAACCATGTGCCGCACCGAGACAAAGTCAGGACCCTTGCATTTTGCAGCAAGATTCCCTTGAAAATCATACAGGTGGGTTGCAAGTGCAAGAGGGGCACTTGTCCCTTTGAATCTCTTTGGATTTGAGTACAGACTCTTTATTCATTATATAGTTCCCTTAAATTTCTAGAAATTAATACCAGCAACACTACTGAACTGCAGATTAACACTGCCTGGTGCCATGGGACATGCTGTTGCTTTAACAACAGCTACCTGTCTTGACCCCCCACCCGTCCTCCCCCCTCTCCATTCACACCATTCACAAGAAATTATGTCAATTCTTTGGCGCTGTGGCAGTTTTGACACTACTCCGTAGTCAAGATGGAAGCAAACTTTTAACGAACAGTCCTGAAATAGTGCTGCCAATGTTTTCTCTGTCTCTTCCTCACGCAGGCCTCTTCAAACTGAAAAGCGACCGATCCAAAACTCTGAAGTATGGATCTCATTACAACACAAGCTTGGCACCAGTATACATTAATTCATCCATCCCCAACTTCCTAACAAACACCCCCTCCTCTTGCAGCACAATTTAATCTCAATAGTACTTTACGATTTGTCGGTGGGCAAAGAAGACCCGTAATGGCTTGCAAATTCCATGTACAGGAGAGCTACTGCAGTAGACACCCATGAAGAAACTGCCATCTGTATTTAATATAGTAGTCAAAATGCTCCAGTCAAAAAAAAAAAAAATCTCACTTTTATGTACTAGAAGAGGAAAAAAGAGTGACATTTCAAAGTGAAAAAGTTGCCCTCTCCAGGAATTGGAATCTTGTCAACTCTATGTAGTAGAACACAGTGCCACGTGCAGTCATAGATCTATGAATTCAGCAGCCAAGGTGGTACAACTGCACAATAATGTGACAAACTGGAGAGCCAAGGATCGTGTCATTTTAGTTCTGGACTTTTTGTTTCGGTTTTTTAATTTTCGTTACATATCGTATTATGGAGCTAAAAATAATTTTTTTGTAAATATTTTTAGCTTTATTTCATAACTCATTGGATTTAATCATATGAACATGAAATTTTGGATCACTGAACTCTTAACACAAATAAATGTAATTCGTATGCACAAAAGAATATGCTTATCGTTAGATAACAAAGTAAAAATGCTAACTGGATAACTATCAATCGTTTGAGGTACAATAAATTTTGTGCACTTCTTGTCAAATTCAGTTCCTGTGGCACGAAAGATTTTCACTATCAATCATCTGAGGCCCAATAAATTTCGTGTACTTCATGTTAAATTTAGTTCCTGGGCACAACATATTTGCAAACTCGCCGAATCAATTGTATAAACGGCAATTTCAAAATGTCGCCGCCTCTTGGAAAAGTTTCTGTGGTCGCCCATGGATACAGGACTGTATGTATCCATTCTAAGACAACTGGAAGCTGTTTTGAATATCAACGGGTTTCCTACAATGCATTAGTCATGATAATGCATCGTGTTTTTTGTTTTTGTCCAACCCCTATACTTCAGCAAACCCTATACTACGCAAAAGTAGAGGCAGAACGAATGGTATTTACAGAGTGCAGCACTTAAATCCGGACAAATTTCAACTTTAATTTCACGTCATATCATATTTCTGCTGGAAGTCATGACTAACGTTCTTGATAGCCATAGCCATCTAGTAAACAGTTAGAAACTCAAAATGGCCAAGATGTTATGGACAAGTGTGGAATACAACCGAAGAGCTGCGATTATCAAAAGTCTGCGCTGGGCGTTCGACCACTGAAATAGTTCGATTCTTCGGGTACCCGCGATAAACTGTTGATGATATTGCGGCCAAGTATAATGCTTTGGAGAAGTCTGGGGTTCATGTCCTTGGTGTTGTGTCCAGTGTGAGTGATATCATTCCGTCACATTTCCTTGAAAAGGGACAAACTGTCACAAAAGAAGTTTATCTGCCAGTTCTGTGAAACTGTGGATGATAACTGTGGCCTCTGAGAGACAATATGTCTTTCAGCAGAACGGTGCTTTGGCTCATACGAGTCATGTAGTCCAAAACTGGCTCTCGATAACGTTGACATGTTCTGATCAAAGCAGTGCTGCGCATAAAATAGCCTGGATTTGAACTCCCTCGTCTACCATGTTTGGAGCATAGTCGAAGATGAGGGACCCTAGTGTTGTATCTCTACGCACTGCTATCGAAACTGCATTTGCGAATATGGGCAGCGCTGTTTTAAAGAGAGTGAGATGGATGTGATTGGAGGCAGTCATTGTGGTTTAAGGTAGGGCTATGTCAATTAATGTTACTCTTGAAAGATACTACTACTTATGTGTAAAAGGATTTTCATTTTCATTTGTATTTTGTTTTAATAAATTTGCTTAAAAAAAAGAAAAAAACAGTTTCATTTATCTGGATTTAAGTGCCACACCCTGTATGTGACAGAACAAAAATAAACTGTTCAAAAGGGCATATTCATTTGAGAAATGGTAAGAAATGATGGCAAAGATGATGATATTGGAAGACTGGCAATTTACCATTAGCTTACTTAGAAACTCAACACATGCATGAGTACACACAAAATGCTATGACCTACACAAGAAAATATGGCTGCCCAGATCTTAATAGGAGCTGTTAGACCAGCTTAAGCAAAAATGTCTGTTAGATTTCAATTTAAAAGCACTTGATCACAGCAGTCAACATTAGGTACTTTGTGTATGATAAATTTATTAAAAGTGCATAACTATGTTTCACTCTGACAGCGTATTAATTCTGTAAATATTAGCAGTTCCTGTTTACTGTAAGCATTCTCCTATTTCGACAATCTCCTGACAAATGATCAGGGTAGTGAGTATTATATTCAAAAGACTATATTCAAAAGATTCACGAGAATCATCTCATTTTTGGGTCTATGGGACGAAAACTGAATCTAATCTAGTATAATCCTATTTACTCTTAACATTCACGTAAACTTTGTTAATGCCGAAGGTTAATATATAATTTACGGACAAGCTCCCATCGAAGGCCGTGATATAACAGCTAGCGTTTTGACAGAAACAAAAGAGATTCATGAATTTCATCAAAAATATATTTTTTGAGTCTTTAAGTACTGTATGCATACAATTGAATGGCAGAAATGAGGATTGTCACATTCACACAATTTGATTTGGTTACATGAAAATAAATGTCCAAATTAATTGATCAAGTAATTACAGATAAATTTCCTAATCCAGAAGAGGATGCAGAATTATACAACATAATAGCAAAGAACATTGTTCCTGGTCCATGTGGATGATTAAATATGAATTCCTCATGTATGGATAAAGACCACTGTAGACAGAGAGAAAATTATAAGGACCACATTTACAAAACACATAAACAGAAGATAAATGCAGAAAACGATATCCAGAAAATGGTAGTTTCACTGTCCAAACAAGAATGCGAGATAATCAATGGATGGTGCCATGTAATCTGCTTGTCTCAAAAATGTTTTATGCACACATGAACGTACTCCAATTCCATGAAATCAATGAAATATGTGTGTAAATATGTTAACAAAGGTAATGACACAGCTGTATTAGTAATAAGCAGAGGAAAGAAAGCACAAGATCCAAAAGGTGAAATACTTCAGTATCAAATGACGTGTCTTGCCGAACACTGGATTTCCCAATACATGATCAGGAACCAGCAGTTGTTCAAATCGCAGTTCATTTCAAACAGTGTTTGTCAAATTGCGGCCCTGGGCCCCATACGGACCTAATCAAGCATTCGTGCGGCCCGCGGTTCTCAGCCGTATTTCAAAACCATTTGCTGCCAGTAACTAACAGCCAAATCCAAAAACGTCAACTAACGTTAAGAGCTTCCAAACAATGTAGTTTTCTTGCTCAATAAGAAACAACAGTAGTTACAGAGGTAGCACTGTTTTAATTTATGCTTAATTTTAATTGACACTGGTGAATTCGGCTGCTTACCTCAGCGACAGTGTGTGAGTAGCACCGCCATTGTGGGATTACAGTATATGAGCAAAAGGAGAATATTTCATTGTTTGTCTTCCAGTACTGACATTTCACAGGCGTGCTAGTCTTGTACCGGTCAGCCAGTATGGGGTAAATTTTGGCGCAGAAGTAATGTGGGTTAGGTAGTTACTTTCATGTTCCATGGATCATTTTGCATGATAAATTGTCATGATGTGGAACTAGTCATTTTACATTCATATTGCAAATTAATTTGTACATCTGTTTGGGCTCTAAACATCACCATTCCCGCCCCACCCCCCCAAAATGAAAACAAGATCAAGATGTACAGATAGAGTTAGCAATTCTTACCCACCACATTTTACACATTACAAACATAGAATTTCTTCTACGGAATAGAAGGAGTTGTCAAGGAGAAACTTTTTCAGTTTATTTTCAAATGTTACCTAGCTGCCTGTTAGACGTTTTATATCACTGGGTAAGTGGTCAAAAAAATTTTTTGCAGCCTTGTGCACCCCTTTCTGTGCTAAAGACAACCTTAATGTTGAGTAATGAATGTCATTTTTTTTCTTCTAGTATTGTAATTATGTACCTCATTGTTCCTTTTGAAATGCAGTGGATAATTTACAACAAACTTCATGAGTGAATAAATATCCTGTGAAGCAGTAGTCAGAATGCCCGACTTCTTAAACAGATGTTTACAAGACGATCGCGGCGGAGCACCACATATTATTCTTACAGCACGTTTTTGGGCAATGAAGACCTTTCTTAAAGATGAGTTACCCCAGAACTTTATTCCATATGACATTACTGAATGCAAATAAGCAAAATATGCCAACTTAGTGATTTCTCTCCCCAAAATTTGCTAAGATTATAAGTGCAAATGTGGTTTTAGGAGTTCCAAAATGTATTTTTCCATTGCAGAAAACCAGTCAATGACACTTTTGAGAACTTTGTTCACCATCTCTTCCATTTCTGTATGTATGGTATGGTACGTATGTTATGTTAACCGGGGACCTAGAAACGACGCAGAGGCTCCATCCCCGCCGCAGCTGCAGTGGTCCACAACCCCACGACGACTACCGCAGTCCACTTCCCCCTCCGCCGCTCCACACCGAACCCAGGGTTATTGTGCGGTTCGGCCCCCGGTGGACCCCCCAGGGAACGTCTCACACCAGACGAGTGTAACCCCTATGTTTGCGTGGTAGAGTAATGGTGGTGTACGCGTACGTGGAGAACTTGTTTGCACAGCAATCACCGACATAGTGAAACTGAGGTGGAATCTACATCTCTACATCTACATCCATACTCCGCAAGCCACCTGACGGTGTGTGGCGGAGGGTACCTTGAGTACCTCAATAGGTTCTCCCTTCTATTCCAGTCTCGTATTGTTCTTGGAAAGGATTGTCGGTATGCTTCTGTGTGGGCTCTAATCTCCATGATTTATCCTCATGGTCTCTTCGCGAGATATACGTAGGAGGGAGCAATATACTGCTTGACTCTTCGGTGAAGGTATGTTCTCGAAACTTTAACAAAAGCCCGTACCGAGCTACTGAGCGTCTCTTCTGCAGAGTTTTCCACTGGAGTTTATCTATCATCTCCGTAATGCTTTCGCGATTACTAAATGATCCTGTATCGAAGCGCGCTGCTCTCCGTTGGATCTTCTCTATCTCTTCTATCAACCCTATCTGGTACGGATCCCACACTGCTGAGCAGTATTCAAGCAATGGGCGAACAAGCGTGCTGTAACCTACTTCCTTTGTTTTAGGATTACATTTCCTTAGGATTCTTCCAATGAATCTCAGTCTGGCATCTGCTTTACCAACGATTAACTTTATATGATCATTCCATTTTAAATCACTCCTAATGCGTACTCCCAGATAATTTATGAAATTAACTGCTTCCAGTTACTGACCTGCTATTTTGTAGCTAAATGATAAGGGATCTATCTTTCTATGTATTCGCAGCACATTACACTTTTCTACATTAAGATTCAATTGCCATTCCCTGCACCATGCGTCAATTCGCTGCAGATCCTCCTGCATTTCAGTACAATTTTCCATTGTTACAACCTCTCGATATACCACAGCATCATCCGCAAAAAGCCCCAGTGAACTTCCGATGTCATCCACCAGGTCATTTATGTATATTGTGAATAGCAACGGTCCTATGACACTCCCCTGCGGCACACCTGAAATCACTCTTACTTCGGAAGACTTCTCTCCATTGAGAATGATATGCTGCGTTCTGTTATCTAGGAACTCTTCAATTCAATCACATAATTGGTCTGATAGTCCATATGCTCTTACTTTGTTCATTAAACGACTGTGGGGAACTGTATCGAACGCCTTGCGGAAGTCAAGAAACACGGCATCTACCTGGGAACCCGTGCCTATGGCCCTCTGAGCCTCGTGGACGAATAGCGCGAGCTGGGTTTCACACGACCGTCTTTTTCGAAACCCATGCTGATTCCTACAGAGTAGATTTCTAGTCTCCAGAAAAGTCATTATACTTGAACATAATACGTATTCCAAAATTCTACAACTGATCGACGTTAGAGATATAGGTCTTTAGTTCTGCACATCTGTTCGACGTCCCTTCTTGAAAACGGGGATGACCTGTGCTCTTTTCCAATCCTTTGGAACGCTACGCTCTTCTAGATACCTATGGTACACTGCTGCAAGAAGGGGGGCAAGTTCCTTCGCATACTCTGTGTAAAATTGAACTGTTATCCCATCATGTACAGCGGCCTTTCCTCTTTTGAACGATTTTAATTGTTTCTCTATCCCTCTGTCGTCTATTTCGATATCTACCATTTTGTCATCTGTGCGACAATCTAGAGAAGGAACTACAGTGCAGTCTTCCTCTGTGAAACATCTTTGGAAAAAGACATTTAGTATTTCGGCCTTTAGTCTGTCATCCTCTGTTTCAGTACCATTTTGGTCACAGAGTGTCTGGACATTTTGTTTCGATCCACCTACCGCTTTGACATAAGACCAAAATTTCTTAGGATTTTCTGCCAAGTCAGTACATAGAACTTTACTTTCGAATTCATTGAACGCCTCTCGCATAGCCCTCCTCACACTACATTTCGCGTCGCGTAATTTTTGTTGGTCTGCAAGGCTTTGGCTATGTTTATGTTTGCTGTGAAGTTCCCTTTGCTTCCGCAGCAGTTTTCTAACTCGGTTGTTGTACCACATCTCTTACGATCTTGCTTGGCACATACTCATCTAACGCATATTGTACGATGGAACCAGGCCGCATTCGCCGAGGCAGGTGGAAAACCGCCTAAAAACCATCCACAGACTGGCCGATTCAGCGGACCGCAACACAAATTCGCCGGGCGGATTCGTGCCGGGGACCAGGCGCTCCTTCCCGCCCAGAAAGCCGTGCGTTAAACCGCACAGCCAACCGGGCGGGCTCTGTATGTATACTGGGAGTGCTTACAATACTGGTGTCATTTGCAAAAAGAACTAATTCTGCTTGTTGTACATTAGACAGTAGTTCATTTACATATATGAGAAACAGTAATGGACCTAAGACTGAGCCTTGGGGAACCCCATACGTGATTCCTCCCCAGTTAGAATTATGTCCCTGGATTCTGTTGGTTAAATTACTACTAACTACAACTTTCTGCATTCTTTTGGTTAGATATGACATGATCCATTGGTTGGCTGTACCACCAATCCTATAATATTTCAATTTATCTAGGAGTATACTAAGATTCACACAATCAAATGCCTTGGATAGGTCACAGAAAATACCTACTGGTGCTATTTTGTTATTTAATGTTTGTAATATCTGGTGTGTAAACATGTAAATGGCATTTACAGTAAAGCAACCCTTCTGAAACCCAAACTGTGATTTGCTGAGGATATTATTGTTGCCAAGGTGAGATACTATTCTAGAATAAATCACCTATCAAAAATTTTGGAAAAAGATGCCAGCAGTGAAATAGGTCGGTAGTTACTGACGTCTCTCTTATCACCTTTCTTAAAGAGGGGTTTAACAATGGCATATTTTAGTCACTCTGGAAAAATGCCTTGAGTTAGTGAAGTTTTACACATTTTGGACAATACCAGACTTATTTATATGGGAACAAATCTTTAACACTCTGTTGGAAACAGCATCAAAATTAGAATAGCTTTTATTCTTGAGAGAATGTATGACCCTCTTTAATTTCAGAAGTAGACCTCTTAATTTCAGAAGTAGAAAGTTCATATGATGTAATTTTATGAGAGTAACTTCCTCAACATATTGCTGTGACCTTTCTCTTGAACTGTTGGTTCCTATGCTTTCTATTATGTTTAAGAAAAGATTATTAAATACATTTGCTACCTGTGACTTGTCATTCATAATCCTTCCATTCAATTCAATAGTAATGCTATTCTCTTCTGTGGTTGGTTGTCCGTCTCTTGCTTCACTATATTCCACATTGCCTTAATTCTGTTGTCAGACGTACTAATTTCTGACATTATGTGCATGTTTCTTGATTTTTAATAACCTTTCTTAGTTTTTGTAGTATGCAACGACTGCGAGATCTCTACTTGTTCTTGCCAAAAGATACATTCCCTTTTCTTTTCACAAGATACTTTAATACTCCTAGTGATCCATGGTTGTCTACATCCCTGCTTATCGTCCCTGCTGATTAGGTTATGTGGAAAGCTATTTTCAAATACTGATATGAATTTATCATGGAACAGATTAAATATTATATTGGCATTTTGTTCTTTATAAATTTCATCTCAGGTTGTTTCTTGCAAACTACTCTTAAAAACATTTGCCCTGTAGTCATTCGTGAATGGATGTTGTGGAGACGGTTATCTTCAAATGAGCTACGTATCTGTAGTAAGGAATATGAATTAAATTGATGCTATTGTAATACAGTGCAACGAGTAGAAGAAAAATTATATTCTAAACATTTGATAAACATTTGTGATGGTGTCTCATGCTGCACAATGCATTTAAATGTAAACACAGTTACTGTTATCATTTAATATCTGCTCACAAAAACAACACAATAACACTTCGTCAGGCAATCACAGTGTCACAACTTTGAGGTCGCTGAGGGTGGCAGCAGTCAAAAACAGTCAACATGAAGTGTTCCAAACAGTGTCGACTTGTAACGATCAATAGGTGGAGGACGACGGCCAACTTAACGTGCCTTTAGTGTACCTAGTCTTTTGGGACTCGCAACATACTAATTTATTTAGGTTACCAACTGATAACAGGATCGGTACATATGAGGCCAGCGGTGCTGTCCCGCAAAGAAGTTTAACGATCAATGATTTAGAAAATGGTCAATGAATATACAATGCTGTACAAAAATTAAGAATGAAAATAACTTTCGCATGATGTGTAACTGCCAAGTAACACAGCTTGACGAAACTTGGACCAGACATAGAAAGAACTGCTACAGTATAGAGCAGTAGGTAACTGAAAGAAATAAACAACGAGACGAAAAGAAATGACACTTTGTAGAAATACAATAATTGCACTAAAGTCACTGCGATTCATGATGGTCCCCTGGACATTGCATAAAGCAGAATACGGTTCCTAATAGGGTGTCTAATCACCACGAATTGCAATGAATGCTTTTTGCAACGTTCTCTCGTGCTGGCCAAAAGGGTGGTAAGGAATTCCTGTAAGAGGGCGTTGCATTCCTCCATGTCTGCGGTTGACAACTGCTGGATGGTAATATGCTGAACGCATTTACATGACATACGAGGTATGACAAAAGAGCAACGGTAATTTTCGTTTTTCTTAAAGAATGTTTACTTATTCACCAACATCAGCTTGTCCTCTACAAAGTAGTCCCATTCGCGTATAATACACTTGTGCCAGCACTTCTTCAACTCTTGGAAGCACTTCTGGAACTGACTTTTCGTTATGGCGTTCAGCTCCTTCAGCGATTCCGTTGTTATCTCATGAATGATGTCAAAACGACGTCCTTTTATGATTCTCTTCAGTCTCGGGAATAGAAAGAAGTGACAGGGGGACATGCGCGGTGAACACGGTGGCTGCAGCAACATAACAGTTTCGTTTTCTGACAAAAAATCACTAACAAGCATTGAGATGTGAGCGGGAGCTTTATCATGAGCAGTTTTGCCACAATCCTGGTCGTTTTCTTCGGATTGCTTCATGCATTGGAATTTAACTTCTACGAAGTATTCCTTATTGATCGGACGACCGTCAGGCATGAACTCATGATCCACAATCATTGTAATCGAAGAAAAAAGTGAGGAGAACCTTCGAATGTGATCGAACTTGTCATATTTTTTCGGTCTTGGCTCTTCAGGCAGTTTCCATTGGGACGATTGTGCCTTGGTTTCCACGTCACACCCGTGTACCTATGTTTCGTCACCTGTTATATCATTGCTTAGAAGTTCTGGATCGTGTCGACTTCATCCAGCAATTTCTGGGCCACGTCTACACGATGTCGTTTTTGGTCGAAATTCAACAGTTTCGGAACAAAGTTTGCTGCTACACGTTTAATATCAAAAACATCCAAAAAATGGTTAGCATAAGCCAAAGGTTATGCCGACACCATCAGCAAACTCTCTAATGATGACACGGCAATTTTCCAGAACTATTTTCCTTACTTCTTCCACATTGACGTCAGTACTTTACGTGGTAGGGCGTCTAGGGCGATCTTCTGTGTCTTCTCCCTCTTTGAAACGTTTACACCGTTCGTAAACACTGGTCTTACTCGTAGTTGATTCGTCAAAAGCCACAGTCATCATTTCGAACGTGGTGTTGCAGTTCATTCCATGTTTCAAGCAAAATCTAATGCAAATTCTTTGCTCCATCTTTTTCGAAATTAAAATTCGCCGAGCACTCGAAAACACGTATCACCTTTTCGACTGTCAACAATAAACTAAATATTCATAACAGCTGGAAATACATATGTACATCTACATCTACGCGATTATTTGATTATTCTACTATTCACTGTTAACTGCCTAGCAGAGGGTTCAATGAACCACCTTCAAGCTGTCTCTCTACCAGTCCACTCTCGAACGGCGCTCGGGAAAAACGAGCACTTAAATTTTTCTGTGCGAGCCCTAATTTCTCTTATTTTATCGTGATGATAATTTCTCCCTATGTAGGTGGGTGCCAACAGAATGTTTTCGCAATCGGAGGAGAAAATTGGTGATTGAAATTTCATGAGAAGATCCCGTCGCAGCGAGGTTCGAGTCCTCCCTCGGCCATGCGTGCGCGTGTGTGTGTGTGTGTGTGTGTGTGGTGTGTGTGTGTGTGTGTGTGTGTGTGTGTGTGTGTGTTTGTGTGTGTGTGTGTGTGATTGCCACTCCAATTCACATATTATGTCTGTGACACTATCTCCCTTATTTCGCGATAGTACAAAACGAGCTGCCCTTCTTTGTACTTTTTCGATGTCATCCGTCAGTCCCACCCGATGCAGATCCCGCACCGCACAGCAATACTCCAGAATAGGCCGGACAAGCGTGGTGGAAGCAGTCTCTTTAGAAGACCTGTTGCACCTTCTAAGTATTCTGCCAATGAATCGTAGTCTTTGGTTTGCTCTACCCACAATATTATCTATGTGATTGTTCCAATTTAGTTTATTTGTAACTGTAATCCCTTAGTATTTGGTTGAATCTACAGCCTTCAGATTTGTGTGACTTACCGCGTAATCGAAATTTAGCTGATTTCTTTTAGTACTCATGTGAATAACTTCACACTTTTCCTTATTCAGGATCAATTGTCACTTTTCGCACCATACAGATATCTCATCTAAATCATTTAGCATGTCGTTTTGATCATCTGATAACTTTACAAGACGGTAAATGACAGCATCATCTGCAAACAATCTAAGACGATGTCGTTAATATAGATCAGGAACAATAGAGGGCCTATAACACTTCCTTGGGGAACGCCGGACATTATTCTGCTTTACTCGATGACTTTCCGTCTATTACTATGAACTGTGACATTTCTGACAGGAAATCACGAATCCAGTCGCACAACTGAGGCGATACTCCGAAGGCACGCAGTCTGGTTAGATGACGCTTGTGAGGAACGGTGTCGAAAGCCTTCTGGAAATCTAAAAACATGGAAACAATTTGACATCCCCTGTCGATAGCAGTTATTACTTCATCAGTATAAAGAGCTAGTTGTGTTTCACAAGAACGATATTTTCTGAATCCGTGCTGACTATATGTCAATAAATCGTTTTCTTCGAAGGTACTTCATACTGTTCGAATACAGTATATGTTTCAAAAACCCTACTGAAAATCGACGTTAGTGATAAGGCCTGTAATTCAGCGGATTACTCCTACTTCCCTTTTTGTATTTCTACAAAGTGTCATTTCTTTTCGTCTCGTTGTTTATTTCTTTCAGTTACCTACTGCTCTATACTGTAGCAGTTCTTTCTATGTCTGGTCCAAGTTTCGTCAAGCTGTGTTACTTGGCAGTTACACATCATGCGAAAGTTATTTTCATTCTTAATTTTTGTACAGCATTGTATATTCATTGACCATTTTCTAAATCATTGATCGTTAAACTTCTTTGCGGGACAGCACCGCTGGCCTCATATGTACCGATCCTGTTATCAGTTGGTAACCTAAATAAATTAGTATGTTGCGAGTCCCAAAAGACTAGGTACACTAAAGGCACGTTAAGTTGGCCGTCGTCCTCCACCTATTGATCGTTACAAGTCGACACTGTTTGGAACACTTCATGTTGACTGTTTTTGACTGCTGCCACCCTCAGCGACCTCAAAGTTGTGACACTGTGATTGCCTGACGAAGTGTTATTGTGTGACTTGAACATTTTCTAGTCTTTAGGTAAGCATCTTTCTGTGAGAGAGTGGTTGTATATAACTCCTAAATATGGAGCTATTTTATCAGCATACTCTGAGAGAAACCTGACTGGTATACAATCTGGACCGGAGGCCTTGCCTTTATTAAGTGATTTAAGATACATCAGAAGCACGAAAAAAATTAAAATCTCATGTATAAACCCCGCGAAATTAAAAAAAAAAATCCTGTTATTTTTTTATCACGCCTCGCAACCCACACATGGTCGGTGGAATTTAAATCATCGGAATGGGCAGGGCAGTCAGTTCGCCGAATATTCTTTCGTCCTAAGAGCTCCTCTAGCTGCAGTGTTTGATGCGGTCGTGCATTTTCACCATAACAATGAAACTGAAATCAGGGCCGAATTCACCCCCTGAAAAGACACACATGGCTAAGGAATAGAGCGTCACAAGCACACTGGGAGGTGAGGTTTGTATACCTCCCCACACCTGGGCCACCAAAATGATAATGTTGCACAGTCCTGGACGTACCTTCACCTAGCGAAAGGTTGGTACATGTAATATGGCCAGGAACATTGTCGAAGATAATCATTTTCGTGGTCCAGGTGTTACGGCGTGAGGAAGGATAATGCAGCATGGGCGTGCAGAGCTCCTTATCTTTGAACACCGTACACTCACTGCTGTGCCTTATTTTGACACTCTGCTCCTTCCTTACCCGTGTGGCCGCGCGGTCTAGGGCGCCTTACCACGGATCGCGCGGCTCCACCCTTCAGAGGTTCTAGTCCGCCCTCGGCCATGCGTGCGTGTGTGTGTGTGTGTGTGTGTGTGTGTGTGTGTTGTCTTTAGCGCAAGTTAGTTGACATTAGATTAAGTAGTGTGTAGGCCTAGGGACCCATGACCTCAGCAGTTTGGTAGGAACTTATCTAAAATTTCCAAACTTTTTCTCCTACCATGAACATATTTTCCAGGGAGCATTCGGTCCTGACTTAATTTTTATGGATTACAATGCGCGAATGCATCGAACCGCGCAAATGGAAGAGCTCTTAGTAAGAGAGCATATTGGTGAATGGACAGGCCTGCTGATTCCCCAAACTGAAATCCTATCGCGCACGTGTGGGAGGCGGTAGGGAGACACATAGCAGCACGTTCACATGCACCAACGACGCTCACGGAGGAACTGAATGCCCACACTCAAAGTGTACGAGGGGCGTTTGAAATGTCCGTGCAAAAATAAAATCTACTTACGTGTTTGGGGTAAACCTTTTTTTTATTTTTCGACAGTCTCCTATTAGACTTATACACTTCGTCCAATGCTGTTCTAATTTGTTGATCCCTTCCAAATAATAACAATTGTCCAAGTCTGCAAAATAGCTATTAGTTGCTGCAATCACCTCCTCGTTTGAATAAAATCTTTGTCCCACCAGCCATTTCTTCAAATTGGGGAACAAATAGTAATCTGTGGGAGCCAAGTTGGGAGAACAGGGGGGATGTGAAACGAGTTGGAATCCTATTTCCATTAATTTTGCGACCACAACTGCTAAGTCTGTGCTCGTGCATTGTCGTGACGGAAAAGGACTTTTTTGCAGTCCAATCGCCGCCGTTTTTATTGCAGGTCGGTTTTCAAACGGTCCAATAACGGTGAATAATATGCACCTGTAATAATTTTCCCTTTTCCAGATAGTCGACGAGGATTATCCCTTGCGAATCCCAAAAGACAGTCGCCGCAACCTCTCTGGCCGAAGGAATGGTGCAGATTCTCCCTTGGTAACCCATTGTTTAGACTGTTGTTAGGTCTCAGGACTATAGTAATGTAACCATGTTTCATCCACAGTGACGAAACAATGCTTAAAGTCCTGCGGATTTTTCCTGAACAGCTGCAAACCATCTTTGCAACACTTCACACAATTCCAATTTTGGTCAAGCGTGAGCAAGTGCGGAACCCATCTTGCGGACAGCTTTCTCATGTCCAAATGTTTATGCAAAATATTATGTACCCATTCATTTGAGATGCCCACAGCACTAGCAATCTCACGCTCCTTAACTCTTCTGTCATCCATCACCATATCATGGATTTTATCAATGATTTCTGGATACGTAACCTCCACAGGGCGTCCAGAACTTTCAGTATCACTTGTGCCCATATGGCCACTTAAAAAATTTTGAAACCACTTATGAACTGTTCTAATCGAATGTGCAGTCACCGTAATGTTTATCAAGCTTCTCTTTAGTCTCCTGAGGCATTTTGCCTTTCATAAAGTTATGGTTCAAATGGCTCTGAGCACTATGAGACTCAACATCTTAGGTCATAAGTCCCCTAGAACTTAGAACTACTTAAACCTAACTAACCTAAGGACATCACACACACCCATGCCCGAGGCAGGATTCGAACCTGCGACCGTAGCAGTTCCGCGGTTCCGGACTGCAGCGCCAGAACCGCACGGCCACCGCGGCCGGCCATAAAGTTATGTTTAATCACCACACGAAATTCTTTTTCGTCTATTTTTTGACAATCATTCGACTTCCTTGATTCACACGAATGCCAGACACAAGGAAATAGACCAATATGGCTGAATCTTGGTGTGCGTTCTTTCCAAAGATGCTACTAACTAAACATGACCTCGATACACGTCGGTGGTGCCATCTCTCGGACTTTGCACGGACTTTTCAAACGCCCCTCGTTACCACAATATCCTACAGTTTATGTGTGAGTGTGTGTCCACCCCGATCAGGCAAGTTTCTTCCAGAATATTGATGCCAAATGGCATTGTTATTTTGGCAGCAAAATAATTGACAATGGCTGAAGTAGAGAGCACATAAAATGCAGATTAGCGACAGCAAGGAACACTTTTACGAAAAAAGATGTTTTAACATCTAACATAAATTTAAGTGTTGGGAATCCTTTTCTGGAAGTGTTTAATGGAGTGCCCACTTTGACAGGTGTGATATGTGGGCAATAATCAGAAAAGACAAGACGAAAATAGAAGATTTTGACATGTGAAACTACAGTAGAATGCTGAAGATTAGATAAGTGGGTGGAGTACCTTAGAAAGTACTGAATCTCACTGAATAGAAAGGAAAGTTATGGCATCTATTGAGTAAAAGAAGGGCTCGAGTGATGAAATGTATCCTCCTGCATCAGGAAATAGTTAATTAGATAATAAAGGAAAGTTTGTGTATGTGGAGGGGTGTTTCGGGGGTGTGGTGAGGCATTTTGGGGGTTGGGTGGGGTGATTGTAAGGGAGGAAAGAGGTTCGACACAGTAAGCAGGTTGAAGTGCATGAAGATCGCTGAGGTGAATAAACTTTCCCACGATAGCCTAGTGTGGAGAGCTGCATCAAACCAGTCTTCGGACTGAGGACCACAACACACATTCTATAAGCTGATATACGAATTTCTGACCTGCATCATTTAGTATCCATTGGTTTAATTCATACTGACTCTATCCACTTTATTTTCTTCAGCTGTAAAATGGAATTTTTTATTTGCAGCATCTCGGTACACTCTTTTATTTTCTTCAGCTGTAAAATGGAATTATTTATTTGCAGCTTCTCAGTATATTCTTTGCGTATTTCAAGGAAAACGGAACAAGGCAACTGGATTCATGTCTTAGCGAGCCATGCGCGAGGCAACTGCGTGGTACACACACACACACACACACACACACACACGCACACACGAAGAGGGGGGACGACTTGTTTACAGGAGCGAAAGCCTTGCCCGGCAGGCCGCTCGTTTTATTCGTTTCGCATTTTGCAAGGTTGCATGACGACAGCAGGAGGTGAGGCTGTAACACTTTGGCCAGGAGGCGCGTCGCCTCGGAAGCTGCGAGCTTGTGGGAGGTGGGGAATACTTACAAGACAGTGGGCGCTCTTTGTAGACTTAACCAGGTCACTGTCGCCGCAGGGAACAGCGGCGCCGAAGGGGTAGCGCACGAGTTAGTTTAAGAAATGTTTCACAGTATGCCGCGTAATTCAGTGGCACTACTTTCCGAGTCATGGACGATGGTTAGAGCACCGGTCCTAACACGGGCACCGAATTCGCATTGTTGCCGGTTGCCAGCAACAGTTTGGGTAAGGTCATATTCGTGCTTTGCACTTGAAAAAAAAAAAAAGTTTATCCTACACACTGTGTCTCGCTTGCTTATGTTGAATATATGCCGGTATTACTCTATCATATTTCTTTCGAAAAGAAATACGATCAAATACTCGTCAAATTTCTTTGACAAAGATGTTTGACGTGGCGCTAAAACGGGGTATTGCACTGTCATCATATTTTTCGTCAAATATCAAGATGGCGAACAACAACTTGTTATTATGGGCTACAGTTGTTACTACCACACTTGCATTGTGTGTGTATTTGGAAGAAAAGCGACGGCAGAAAAGGAAACATACTTGGAATAAGCCAAAGGTATTACGTCAAGATAGTAAATGCATTCAGCAAAACTTGTTTCGAGAGCTGCAAGTGGAGGAAGTCAAGTTTTAATATAAAAATTGCTTACGAATGGATGAGAGTATTTGCTAAGTACAGTGGCTTCTCATTTCACAAAACAGAATACTCTCTAGAGAAATGCTATATGTACAGAAGTCAGGCAAACTGTGACAGTCCGATTTCTTGATACAGGGGACAGCTATTCGTGTTTACAACACAGCACTCGAATATGACATTGCACATTAACCATAATTCCAGAAACGTGTGAAGCGACTTATGGATCACTGAAGGGGGAATATGTGAAGGTAAATAAGCAGTACACTATATGGACAATAAGAATTGTTTTCATTTTTCAGTAATTTAATTAATGGAATAAGTGTTCCAACAATTATGGAATTAATAAATGTACAAAACAGATGAAGCGCCTTTTAACTTGTGGCATCCAGAGTTCAAAAATAGACAAAGTAGAATCGAGAGCTAAGAAAGAATTTTTTTTATTTTCGAGTTGGCCACCTCTATTCTGGCGTGCTGGAAAGCTGACTGGATATTTCAAGATGAAGAGGTGGATGGCTGTAGCTGTGATGGTGGACATGAAGTCGCCTGCAGCATATTCCACCTGCCCATCGACACACAATGCAGAGTGCCCCTTGCTCACCCCCGACATCTAAACCGAGCATTCCACACACATATTCGTAAGCAATAAAAAATATACGTAAGTTCACAGAAAATTATGTCACGAACCAGCGTCTGTTTTGTAGAAAACAAATGCAAATATGTGATCATTTATCCCACTTAGTATTACGGATGCGAGCAGAACTCAATCAAAATACGAGCAACATATTTACAATGCACTTCGAAGAGTGCAATGCACACGAGAAGTCGTAATCAGAAGCACAATGTGGTGCAACCACTATGAGACAAAAAGAAACATGGAAAACTAGAAACCAGCCAATAAGAAAGCGAATTATGGTTTTGATAAATTTGCAGCGCTCCAAGTGGCCTGGCAGCGAACGAAGGTCGTGTTAACGGAATACCCTATATGAGTTTCACCCCCTTTTCATGAACTATCCTCCTAGATGTGCAGAACTGAATATGCTGTGTCTTTTTAAAACTAAGAGTGACACCATGAGAACAACTTTTACCATTTCTTCTGTTTTCATATACATCCTTGGCATTGAGTACAATACTAGTATCATCTGCAAAAGAACTAATTCTGCTTGTTGTATGTTAGGTGAAAGATCGTCTACATACATGAGGAATAATAGTGAACCTAAAACGGAGCCTTGAGGAACCCCTTGCGTCTTTTCTTCCTAATCAGTACTATGTCCCCAGATTATATTGGTCGAATTAGTAAGTACAACTTTCTGCATTCTTTTGGTTAGATTCGACATTATCTATTGGTTGACTATACCATTTATTCCATTAAAGTTCAATTTGTCTAGGAGAATACTGTGATTCACACGGTCAAATACCTTAGATAGGGCGCAGAAAATACTATCCGGCATTATTTTACTATTTATTGCTTGTAAAATTTGGTGAGTGAACATGTAAATGGCATTTTCAATAGAGCAACGCTTCTGAAACCCAAAACTGCGATTTGCTGTGGATATTATTGCTACTAAGGTGAGATACTATTCCAAAATACTTCTCTGCTCTTCGCAGAAGAGCTTCTGTAAAGTTTGGAAGGTAGGAGACGAGATACTGGCAGAATTAAGGCTGTGAGTACCGGGCGTGAGTCGTGCTTCGGTAGCTCAGATGGTAGAGCGCTTGCCCGCGAAAAGCAAAGGTCCCGAGTTCGAGTCTCGGTCGGGCACACAGTTTTAATCTGCCAGGAAGTTACAGGTCGGTAGTTATTGACTTCTGTCTTATCATTCTCCAAAAGAGGCGTTTAACAATTCATTCTCCAAAAGAGGCGTTTACCAATGCATAATTCATTCTGGCAAAATGCCTTGAGTTAGAGACGCATTACGTATTTCAGATAAGACTTGGCTTATTAAATGGGGACAAATCTTTAGCACTCTATTGGAAACACCATCGAAACCAGATGAGCTTTTATTTTTGAGAGAGTGTGCAATTTTCCTTCTCGACTGATCCAGAATTGGGACGCAACTGTCAAGCTACAACAACAAAAGAAACAAAAAATGCAACAAGAATGGAAGAAGCATTGATGCTGTAGGTCAGGTCTTTTCTCAGAGGTGTGCAGTGCAGTTAGCACTGTGCCGAGAGCAGGCACTCACCTGGTCGCGAGTCTAGCTGCGGCGACAGATAGAGCCCCTTGTTGGTGTCTGGGAAGACGACCCAGTCGATGAAGGCCGAGGTCACGTTCAGCGACAGCCAGCCCTCCGTCGTGGTGGTCGAGTTGACGCTGTCCAGGTACGACAGGTGCTCCCTAGAACGATCAGACCACAAACACAATTCGTCAAAGTCGGTCCCGTTATCCTCAGCTACATATAGTCTGTCATTCCTACTTGGCCACCTCACTATTTACGCCTTTTATTTTAGCATATACACTGGGAGAAAAAATTAGTAAACCTGGCAAAAAGACGTCGATTTTGATCTGATGACGTCGTACGCACCTGGGGGATAGCAGATATACTGATAATGGTTTCAATGTCGTTCGGCAACAGCTACCGTAGTGGCACAGTTACCAGAGAGCCATCTACACTCATGCTTATAAATTAAGAACAATGCTGATACATGGTGAAACAGCGCTCTGGTGGGCGGTTTGCGGGTTTAATCACCTTGGGGTATGACCATGCGGTGCATTTGACCTGTAGTCGTCGCAAAGTGGCCCTGGCAGCAGTCCATATGCGCAGAGGTGTGTTGGTGCATGTCAGAGTACGCTGCAGCGAGTAAGTGTGCAGACGTTTCAGACGTGCTATTGGTGACTGTGTGTTGGAAAAAGAACACATATTGATAACGCTTTAAGGGGGAGAATACTAGGGCGACTGGAGGCTGCTCAAACACAGCAGGTCGTAGCACGGGCCCTCCGTGTGCCACAAAGTGTGATCTCAAGATTATGGCAACGATTCCAGCAGACAGGAAACGTGTCCAGGCGCTACAGTACGGGACGTCCACAGTGTATAACACCACAAGAAGACCGATATCTCACCATCAGTGCCCGCAGACGGCCACGGCGTACTGCAGGTAGCCTCGCTCGGGACCTTACCGCAGCCACTGGAACAGTTGTCTCCAAACACACAGTCTACAGACGACTGAACAGACATGGTTTATTCGCCCAGAGATCTGCAAGGTGCATTCCACTGACCCCTGATCACAGGAGAACCCGTAAACCCTGGTGTCAAGAACACAGTGCATGGTCATTAGAACAATGGTCCCAGGTTATGTTCACGGACAAGTCCAGTTATAGTTTGAACAGTGATTCTCGACGGGTTTTCATCTGGCGTGAACCAGGAACCAGATAGCAACCCCTTAATGTCCTTGAAAGGGACCTGTATGAAGGTCGTGGTTTGATGGTGTGGGGTGGGAGTATGACTGGTGCACTACATCCCTGCAGGTCTTTGACAGAAGAACTGTAACAGGTCAGGTGTATAGAGACGTCATTTTGCACCAGAATATCCGCCTTTTCAGGAGTGCACTGGGTCCCACCTTCCTCCTGATAGATGATAACACACGGCCCCACCGAGTACCTTGAAACAGAAGATATCAGACGAATGGAGTGGCCTGCCTGTTCTTCAGACGTAAACCCCATCGAGCACGTCTGGGATGCTCTCAGTCGACGTATCGCTGTACGTATTCAAACCTCTAGGACACTTCAGGAGCTGCGACAGGCACTGGTGCAAGAATGGGAGGCTATACCCCAGCAGCTGTTCGACCACCTGCTCCAGAGTATGCCAACCCGTTGTGCGGCCTGTGTACGTGTGCATGTTGATTATATCCCATATTGATGTCGGGGTACATGCGCAGGAAACAGTGTCGTTTTGTAACACATGTGTTTCGGGACGGTTTTCTCAACTTATCACCAATACCGTGGACTTACAGATCTGTGTGGTGTGTGTTCCCTATGCGCCTATGCTATTAGCGCCAGTTTTGTGCACAGCCACGTTGTGTGACAACACATTCTGCAATTATTCTTAATTTATGAGCATGAGTGTATATCAGTACTTTAATAGGAAATGTTCACAGTCAGAAGGCTCAGTGTGGTACAAACGTGTGAAGGAAGCAGGCAACCATGCCACGGAGATGCAGTCGTGCTTCCTACAGTCAAGTGAGCGAGCTTGGAAGGGGTCAAATTGTGACCTTCCAGTGGCTGGATGGTCCTTTCGGAGAATTGCCACACAAGTTGGACGTGCTGCGTCAGTTGTGCAACAACGCTGGTATCAGTATTCACGTGAACATTCTCATACCTGTAGACGAATTCTGGACGTCCACGCAGCACAGATTCTCGCCAGGATCGTCGTATTTTAAGGGCAGGAGAGCCAGACGTACAGCTAGTACAGCACGGGTAACACGGCTTGTGAGCTCAGACATGTCAACACAGACTGTTGCGGACTGGTTATTAGCAGTGGGACTACGGGCAAGCATACCTCTGCCCATCTTCCAGTCACGCCACAGCGTCGACGTGCACGGCCCCGCTGTTGCCGTCAGGGGATCACTTGGAAGATGCAATGGCACGCTATAGTCTTCAGTGATGAAAGCAGATTCCGACTGCACGCAAGTGATGGTCATTTGCTTGTAGACCTAGACCTGGTGAGTGCTGTCACACAGAGTGCATTCTTCGACGACACGCTGGCGCTACCGCTGGGGTGCGATAAGCTACAACTCTCGTTCAGCTTTGGTGTTTTTGGAGGGAACGCTAATCAGCGCTCGGAATGTGCAGAATGTTGTCAGACTGGTTCTTTTGCCGTTCTTGCAACAGGAAGGTGATGTGTTGCTCCAGCCAGATAATGCTCGTCCACACATTGCCTGTGAAACTCAACATGGTCTGCATGACGTGCAGCTACTTCCCTGGTCTTGTCTGTAATCGAGCACGTGTGGTATATGATGGAAGGAGAAGTGGCTCGCGCGACTCGTCAACCAACAACTCCCTTACAGAACTACATGAACAGGTCGAGCAGGCAGTGCGTAACGTATCCCAGGACAGCATTCGCCTTCTGTACGACCGACTGGATGTCAGAGTCTGCGCCTGCATTGCCGCTCATGGAGGCTACACCAATTATTAATATGGGAGTTTCAGCATGGGTCGATACCTAATACCTCAGAAGCGCTTCTGCTATTGATTCGTAAAAGTAATCATTTCATGGACTCCATAGGCACGTTGCATTAAGAAATCCTGAGTGAATTGGAAACTTGTAAAAGGGGTGTCCGCAGTTTACATGTAAGAAACAAATGAAATTCGCGAAACGAAAAACTATTCTCTTAATAAATTTATGATATGGAAAATGATTTCTTAAGTAAGACAATAAGACAATTTTTAAATAATAACCTCCGAGATTAAAAAAAAAAATAACCAGGCACTACGCAAAAGTTAACCGAACGGGACGAAAATCGATAGATGTGACGTACATATAGAGACAAACAAATGATTGTGGGTGACGTATTCAAGAAGGAGAGTTTCACAAATTGAGCAAGTCAGTTATGTGTTGGTCCACCTCTGGCCCTTATGCAAGCATTTACTCGGCTTGGCATTGATTGCTATAGTCATTGGATGACATTCGAGGGATATCGTGCCAAAGTATGTCCATTTGGCGAGTTAGATCGTCAGAATCCCAAGTTGGTTGGAGTGCCCTGCACCAAACGTCGTCATCTGGAGAGAGATCCGACCACTTTGCTGGCGAAGGTAGGCTTTGGCTAGTACAAAGGCAAGCGGTAGGAACACTCGCCGTATGCGGACGGGCATTATCTTGCTCAAATGTAATTCCAGTATGGCTTGCCATGATGGGCAACAAAACGAGTAGAATATCGTGGACGTAAGGGTACCACGGATAACAACCAAAGGGGTTCTGCTATGAAATGAAATGGTACCGCAGACCATCACTCATGCTTGTCGGGCTGTATGGCAGGCCACAGTCAGGTTTGTATCCCATCGCCATCCAAGGCGTCTCCAGACATGTCTTTGCTGGCACCGGTACTCAGTTCGAAGCTGATCTCCTCATCGAAAACAATTCTACTCCAGGCAATAATACTTCAGGTCGAATGTGCTTGACACCACTGTAAAAGCGTTCAGTCCCCTTTCTGTTAGCCGCCTGTTAACGGTCCTTTTGATCACTGAAGCACCAGTTGCACGTCGGATGGATCCGGGGCTCTGAGAGCCTCTCTAGCGATTGCTCCGTCCTCGCGTTGTATCTGCTCTCTAGGCCGACCGCTTCCTTCTTGACGCTGTGTTCGGCCATGGTTCACCCGTTTCTGGCAACATTGTTGAATAGTGCATCGCTCCTATTCAAATGTCGAGGGATTCGCAGATTACTTAAACAGCTCTCTTTGAGCCCAGCTACACCTCCTCCCTCAAATGCTGACATCTGCGTATATCGTCCACGGGCCTGTCTGTGAGTCGCAACGTAATTGCTCTTGAAAACAGGAATAATACTGGAACTCAATACTTCGTAGTATATCCCTTTGACATTATAACCGCTTCCAAAAGTTCTTGCATGTTACTGTATTTTACGGTGCACTCAGGCCTAATTAGTTCCCATTCTTTCTTCAGCTCCTTTTTCATATCTTATTTCGAGTTGGCTGTAGTACTCCTGAGTTCGTGCGATAAAAACTGTATGGATTAAGTTCTGATAACTGAGATCGTGTCTAAATAATTTACTTACCATTATAAAGAGACTATTCTTTAGCAAGGTATGAAGAGGAACATTTTGGGAGTAAATCTAATTCACAATTTCTTCACGATTCTCTGTAAATACTTTTGGATGCTGAGATATTGCTTGCTGTCGGTCATAAGTAAATTCCGTCGCATCTGATGACAAATGCACCTCCTTACCAAAAAACTTTCCCCAGCCAAGTTTTACAATAAGTTGCAAATCTTTAGCCTGTAGCGCATTTGGATTTCGCTGTATCACAGTTCTTCTGTCTGTCCTAAAGGCTTTGAATTTGCTCTCATCTGCTATTGTAAAGCATCGTTCCCCCACTCTGGTCCTTCATTAATGGGATCCCTTTCTTGAGCCTTAAGAGAACACCACCATGCTTTTTGTTGATATGAAAATATCAAAACCAAATCAAAATTTGGCTTCAGTTTTTACAGAAAACCTACTGGTACAGGCACAACTATACAGAGCCCACGAATTCCCAGTTCATCATAGAGAACTCGAAAAATAAATAGAAACCATAAAATGAACCGCAATAAACTATGCACGCGATCCTTTACTCTTTAATAAAATGTCACAACAGATAAAAAAAACTGAAAAACAACATCAAACTACACTCAAAACTGACAGCACCCCAGCAGTTAAATAGGTAAAATTTCCATATCTTGGTATAATATCTCACAAATTAGCACGCTATTCAAAAAGACAGATGTAAAAGTCAGCTTCGGCACCAGCAACAACTTCAATAAAATCGCCAGATACAGATCTTGATGCATCTGGCATTTAAAAAACTACCTGCAGCCAATGCAACAAATATTACATAGGCCAAACAGGCAGAAATTTCAGAACTCGATTTAAAGAACGTATAGACTGCTACCAACTGCTAGATAAAGGTAACAATCTGCAATAGAAACACACGTTAAAGACTAAGATCGCCCTTTAAAATTCGAACACAACTTTGAAATTTTGCACAAAAAAGAAAAAAGTAAAAGAATGGATATCATAGACGAATTGAAAATTTTCTTTCTCAATACAAAAAATGGAGATAATATTCTTAATGAGTTAACCGAATTCAAAAACTCAAAATTCTTCAGCAGCCTTCAGCCAGTTCTAACGCAACAGATTTAAGATGTGCCAATGTGAAACAAACGACCTCAAGACTCTCATTTTCGCGAATATCGCTACAAATTCGATAGTCGATACACATCCACATACTGCAAGGCCTCCATATTGTATTAAGTGTATAGTGTTTACGTGTATAGAGAGAAATATGTGCAATGAATTAGGTCAAGAAACAGTGCCCAAACAAAGAGTGCACTTGCGTAATGTTACACAACAGCTCTGCCAGTGTACCAATAATGCAAACGACGCTTTGGGATGCCAGAATCGTGAGTGAACAACTGCCGTATAAAAAAATGTATCATACGATTCACGCACCATAACTAATGCAAAACTATCTGCATCCCGCAAAGGCTATGGCATCAGTCACAATAAATAATGAGACACGGATCCACACTAGAAGAAGGCATCACTGTACATCAATTTCTGATCAACAACTGTCCCGCTCCCACCCCACCCCCACCTGCGAAAAAAAAATCGGCTACCACTCAAGCAGCGTAAAGCGAACAAAACGTTTATGTCAAAACAGGGAAATTTATTATTAAGTAACAATTTTCTGTATGCATAAACGCCTGAAAACGGGCACAACAGGCTCCAAATGAGTTGCAATGTGTTGAATTAAACACAGAACAAATAAAAGTAACTGGTAGCAGAAAATACAAATAAACAATTATTTCACACAGTCACGGTTCCGAAACGCAACCAGTATGACCACAATTAATAAAATTGTTTATTATTTCAAAGTAATGGGCACTGCCTTCATGGAAAAAAGTTTGCGGTTATCTACGGAGCTATGATTGTTCACAAATGGTTCAAATGGCGCTACAGTCTGGAACCGCGTGACCGCTACGATCACAGGTTCGAATCCTGCCTCGGGCATGGATGTGTGTGATGTCCTTAGGTTAGTTAGGCTTAAGTAGTTCAAAGTTCTAGTGGACTGACGACCTCAGAAGTTAAGTCCCCTAGTGCTCAGAGCCATTTGAGCCATTAAACCCAATCAAGTCTCTGTGGGACCATCTCTATCGGGTTGTTAGCGGCATGGGTCCTCAAACGAGAAACCTAGCGTAGCTGGCGGCGCCACTGCAGTCGGCGTGGCTCCACATCCCTGTAGGTTGTCACATTAATGTGACCGGACAGTGTAAGATAATTGACAATACTGTCTCATGTACGGCGTGAGAATAACTGTTGTTTACACGCTATTTTAGCGGTACAATTTCGTATGTGTGCAAAAGGACCAAGCCCAAGTCAATAAGCTCTCCAGTTGCCCGTCCAACTCCGTAAGTGTCAGGGATGAAATGACGAAAAAAATAAATATTTTTACAACCTGTGCCACAGAACCTAACATGATACACGAATCTCACGGTGCTGGTACCCGGTGCGCACCGCATCCCTCCCGCCCCTTTCCCGCCCCTTTAGCTGCGCCACTGAGCAAGACAGAGCCTGAAAGATGATATAGACATCCTTCGTGGGCGAGGTTAAGCTCGAAGTAAGCAGTGTATATTGGTGTGTCATGCTTCCCCGTCCCATTATAACTCTGTACCGGGCTGGAAAGCTGTAAAAAGGGAAAAAAAATCCACACACAAAAGGAAAAGAAAAGAAAGAAAATTAAGAGAAGAATACGCTTTTTCTTCTGACGACATCCGCGTCGAGAGATCCCAATAGCACCTTCGCGCTCAGAATCTCTTAGCCAAGAGAAAACTATTATCATCCAAAAATACGGTAGAATGCAAAACATGCGGATGTAATAAATCACAGTTTTCGCAAAGAACTGCACCGTTCACGGAGCCTCAACAATTTGTGGAATAACGTGAGGCAGAGGAAGATGTGCGCGTGTGATTCTCGGCGTAGCGTGCGCTTGTCGCATTCCGTGGAACAAGTGCCTCGCATGACGTCAGCCTTGAATTGGGCGTCGCTTCCTACAGCTCAGAAGCGCCGCTGCCTGGCAAACACGACTGAAAAGTCTAGGAGAGGTCAAAGGCTCAGCAACAAGCGACTCAACTGATTTCATATGGCTTCTGTAGCACCGCTCGAACGGACTTGTGTCAGTAAATGAGTGTTTCACGTGGCGGCCCGCCCCTTTCGTTTCTGTTGAACAATATTTACAGCTGTTCTCACATGAAAAAAGGTTAGTTAGTGGCAGAGGCGTCGCTAAGAGCAATACCGCCAACGGTAGACAAAATTCAAGAGGGGCAAAAGGAGAATAGTGCGTATTCGACGATGACATCATTAGAGACCGCGAACTGGAGGATGCAGAAGGAAATCGGACGGGTTCTTTTCAAAGGGACCATCCCGGAATTTTCTTCACAGAAAATGCAAATTTGAATGGTCGGACGGGGATCTGAATACAATTCCAGCGCGTCTAGCCGGCACCACTGTTCTCGGTGATTAAATCCACGTTCACGCCATCTTGTCACATTTTCTCGAGTTCTACATCGAGTATCTAATGACGCAAGTCCATGAGAGTGGGACACGTGTATTAGAGAACCGGCAAAGTATCTTTACCCCTTTCCAGGTCTCTGTTTAGCACGCTTCCTATACACTCACTGTTGCAGTTTTCACAGAGAGCCGGCCGGAGTGGCCGTGCGGTTCTAGGCGCTACAGACTGGAGCCGAGCGACCGCTACGGTCGCAGGTTCGAATCCTGCCTCGGGCATGGATGTGTGTGATGTCCTTAGGTTAGTTAGGTTTAATTAGTTCTAAGTTCTAGGCGACTGATGACCTCAGAAGTTAAGTCCCGTAGTGCTCAATGCTATTTGAACCATTTTTTCGCAGACAACACCAACACCTCCACTCCGCAAACCATCGTATGGCTCTTAGCGAGGGAGGTACACAGTGGACGTGTATATCATCTCCTCATCCCCCACCCCTCCGTCCTTTTCCTATACCAATCGCGGATGTAGCGAGAGAAGAAACACTGTCCGTATCCCGAAGTCCAGTGGAAAATTTTCCCAATTTCGGCGTCTCGTCTATTACGTGAGATCTAAGGCGCAAGAATCGCATGGGTAGAGATCTCCCACTAGAGTTGGAGTAACATGGGTTACGACATTCGCGGTATGGGCACATGCTTATCATGAAGCAGCAACACTCCTTGGTGCACCATTCCACATGCTGCCCCATACACATTCTTCATTATCCGACGTATGTCTACCAATATTCATCCTTCAACAGCCAAGAAAAGAGTAACAGCACGTTCGTCCTGTTTGGACGCATTTGGTAATAACGTTGCCATAGTCCACGTTTCTGCATTTACCGCACACACGTCGGAAAGACACGAATGCCACTCTAATCCCTTGCCTATAGATTCGGTGCTTATACTCCTGCATCAGGGAGAGAATAAGGGAACCATTGACAGGAATGGGATAAAGAAATACAGTAGAAGATGAATGGGTAGCTTTGAGGAATGAAATAGTGAAGGCAGCAGAAGGTCAAGTAGGTAAAAAGACGAGGGCTGCTAGAAATCCTTAGGTAACAGAAGAGATACTGAATTTAATTGATGAAAGGAGAAAATACAAAAATGCAGTAAGTGAATCAGGCAAAAAGGAATACAAACGTCTCAAAAATGAGATCGACAGAAAATGCAAAATGGTTAAGCAGGGATGGCTAGAGGACAAATGTAAGGATGTAGAGACTTATCTCACGAGGGGTAAGATAGATACTGCCTACAGGAAAATTAAAGACACCTTTGGAGAAAAGAGAAACACTTGCATGAATATCAAGAGCTCAGATGGAAACCCAGTTCTAAGCAAAGAAGGGAAAGCAGAAAGGTGGAAGGAGTATATAGAGGGTCAATACAAGGGCGATGTGCTTGAGGACAATATTATGGAAATGGAAGAGGAGGTAGATGAAGATGAAATGGGAGTTATGATACTGCGTGAAGAGTTTGACAGAGCACTGAATGGCCTGAGTCGAAAAAAGGCCCTGGGAGTAGACAACATTCCATTAGAACTACTGACAGCCTTGGGAGAGCCAGTCCTGACAAAACTCTACCATCTGGTGAGCAAGATGTATGAGACAGGCGAAATACCCACAGACTTCAAGAAGAATGTAATAATTCCAATCCCAAAGAAAGCAGGTTTTGACAGATGTGAAAATTACCGAACTATCAGTTTAATAAGTCACAGCTGCAAAATACTAACGCGAATTCTTTACAGACGAATGGAAAAACCGGTAGAAGCCGACCTCGGGGAAGATCAGTTTGGATTCCGTAGAAATGTTGGAACACGTGAGGCAATACTGACCCTACGACTTATCTTAGAAGCTAGATTAAGGAAAGGCAAACATACGTTTCTAGCATTTGTAGACATAGAAAAAGCTTTTGACAATGTTGATTGGAATACTGTCTTTCAAATTCTGAAGGTGGCAGGGATAAAATACTGGGAGCGGAAGGCTATTTACAATTTGTACAGAAACCAGATGGCAGTTATAAGAGTCGAGGGGTATGAAAGGGAAGCAGTGGTTGGGAAAGGAGTGAGACAGGGTTGTAGCCTCTCCCCGATGTTATTCAATGTGTATATTGAGCAAGCAGTGAAGGAAACAAAAGAAAAATTCGGAGTAGGTATTAAAATTCATGGAGAAGAAGTAAAAACTTTGAGGTTCGCCGATGACATTGTAATGCTGTCAGAGACAGCAAAGGACTTGGAAGAGCAGTTGAACGGAATGGATAGGGTCTTGAAACGAGGATATAAGATGAACATCAACAAAAGCAAAACGAGGATAATGGAATGTAGTCGAATAAATTCGGGTGATGCTGAGGGAATTAAATTAGGAAATGAGACACTTAAAGGAGTAAAGGAGTTTTGCTATTTGGGGAGCAAAATAACTGATGAAGGTCGAAGTAGAGAGGATATAAAATGTAGACTGGCAATGGCAAGGAAAGCGTTTCTGAAGAAGAGAAATTTGTTAACATCAAGCTTAGATTTAAGTGTCAGGAAGTCGTTTCTGAAAGTATTTGTATGGAGTGTAGCCATGTATGGAAGTGAAACATGGACGATAAATAGTTTGGACAAGAAGAGAATAGAAGCTTTTGAAATGTGGTGCTACAGAAGAATGCTGAAGATTAGATGGGTGGATCACATAAATAATGAGGAGGTATTGAATAGAATTGGGGAGAAGAGGAGTTTGTGGACAACTTGACTAGAAGAAGGGATCGGTTGGTAGGACATGTTCTGAGACATCGAGCGATCATCAATTTAGTATTGGAGGGCAGCGTGGGGGGTAAAAATCGTAGAGGGAGACCAAGAGATGAATACACCAAGCAGATTCAGAACGATGTAGGCTGCAGTAAGTACTGGGAGATGAAGAAGCTTGCACAGGATAGATCAGCATGGAGAGGTGCATCAAACCAGTCTCAGGACTGAAGACCACAACAACAACAACATACCTGCATCGGTGTCGTGTCGTGTGCTACGTTGCATATACCGTGCAGCAATGCCCTCAAATATAAACTTTTTGATCGCTCCTTATATGTACGGAAACT
This sequence comes from Schistocerca cancellata, assembly GCF_023864275.1. Taxonomy (NCBI): domain Eukaryota; kingdom Metazoa; phylum Arthropoda; class Insecta; order Orthoptera; family Acrididae; genus Schistocerca; species Schistocerca cancellata. The sequence goes on from NC_064630.1 coordinate 243,060,149, forward strand.
ATATGTACGTCCTAAGCTGGGGTATTCACAGGAATTGTGTCAGGACGCAAATTTTGGCACCACGTCGCGAATTCGCCCGCTTTGTGGATATGGGACTCAAAATTATAATAAACCATATAGATCTGATAAATTATATGTTTTAGAGACATATTAAGTCTCAACTTTATCTATTAGGTAAGAAGGGAAACATCAAGATGGGCTGATGCTGAACTGGAGTTTGTATTAGGGAGGGAGGCATGCTAGCGTATTCCGTGCAGTTGTGTTAGCTGCAGTGCCAGCCAGGGTGGCGTAGTAGTTACCGCATCTGACTAGTGAACAGGAGACCCACGTTCGAATCCCGGCCTCGCAAATCCTACAGAATATGAATGAAAAAAACTTTTGTTATCGTTTTTTGTTTTTAATGTTGATAAACATTTTTCGTTTTTTGGGTACTTTTGTGTTAACAGCTTGAACTGGCTTTCTGAACTACCAGTTCTTGAAAAGGCAAAATACAACTGAGTACGCGAGAAACACTGTGATCGTAAACCAGTTCCAAATTATTTGAATGTTTGCCCTTGAGGCTTGTTTGTTGTTATTACATTACAACGAAACTTGCTGTCGAATTGAATTAAAGTTGCTTGGAATGAACAGGTAAATGTATTGGGATCATTGGCATACTGGCCATGATAGAGACTCTCCACCCATGATAGTAGCTTCACTTAAATTATCTCGCTTACTTTTAATCTGTGAACGAGTAGTATCACAAAGTTTTGGACGTTTCAGGCTGCGTAGAAGTATTCTAATTATAAGCCCAGAAACAATAAATATAATTTTCCTAATATTCAAGTTTTCTGTTGAAACAGACTGTGAGGAAGAAAACAAAAGAGCACATTATTGTGTCTACAAATTTTTGTATAAAGTTATATATACAGTGATTAAAAGTAAAATTATGGGCCGGCCGGTGTGGCCGAGTGGTTCTAGGCGCTTCAGTCTGAAACCGCGCGACCGCTACGGTCGCAGGTTCGAATCCTGCCTCGGGCATGGATGTGTGTGATTTCCTTAGGTTAGTTAGGTTTAAAGTTCTAGGGGACTGATGACCTCAGATGTTAAGTCCCATAGTGCTCAGAGCCATTTGAACCAACTAAAATTATGACGTATTTAGCCTTGCATATATTAAAATTAATAAAATGCCCATTTTATTAATTCTAATGTGTATACAGCTAAACACGATCTGATTTCTAATGTCATAATTTTAAAATTAAAATTTAAAAAAATGGCAATTTTATTAATTTAATATGTACACGGCTAAATATGATCTAGTTTTTAATGTCACAATTTTAATTTTAACGTTTTAATGTAGTTTAGCACGATAATGTTCATTCACGATCGCGCACCCTCCTTGTGCAATAAATAATTGAAAGTGTTCCCAAACTTTATGTACACCCTGTATTTTATAACAAGTCCTGTAGCATAGTTCTTGCGATAATTTTTTAATCATGTATGTGTTACTAACAATGAAACAGTTCCTTGTTTATTTCCTGCAGCAGCCACAAAAATGCAAAGTGTTCTATAGGATGACGAAAACAAACATTTTTCTGACATATCTGATAAGAGAAAAATTAATGCATTCAGGCACTTCACAGTAATTACTTGTTTCATTTAGGCAGAATTAATGGCAGTGACCGTTGTCCCGCATATTGTGCTTTGCATCAGGCGTACCTTATCAAATTCGTAAAACTTGCTGACGCAAACTGACAATGCACAAATGACTGAGCTTTATCAACACTGCTCCAGTGATAAACGTAAAATGACGAAGAGCTATCGGAAATCATACTGACCGAGAACTTTCTGAATAGCGCTTAACATTGTCGAAAAATTTCTTTTATCGAGAGGCTGAATCGCACTATTAGTTCCAGGTGCAATCCGAATTATATTAACAATCTTTTCGTTGTCCTAAAGACAAAAAATAAGTATCATTATGTGCACCGCAAGAGTCCAACAAAACCAATTAATTAATTTCTACAACTGATAAGAAGAAGTTTCGGATGTAATATTGAAAATTATTCTCTCCAACGTTCCAGATTTCACCACGTCAGTTAAAGGATTTTTGCAAGTAAACATTTCTTTTTTTCATTGGCTTTGTTGTATAGCATTCATAGTCTGCACAAGCGACTCCCTTTTTTTCGCTCGAATCGATAAAGTGTGATTTGCACGCAGTTGTTGCACAGAACCTGACTGATTTGCTTTTTAAACACCATTTGAGGTGGTAACAAGAAGCTTCATCTTCACGTCAGCTGCGAATTTCTCTATAGTTTTACCTATTAACATCTCCTATTCATGGTTACTTGAAGTGAACATAGTAATTTACCGACATTCTTTTCCATAAAATGCAACGAATTGCAAAATGATTTAGACAAGATATTATATGGTGTAAAAAAGCGATAATTGACTCCAAATAAAGAAAATAGTGAATTCATCGATATGAGTACCAAACGGAATCCGCTAAATTTCAGTTACACGATAAATCACACAAATCTAAAGGTCATTATCTCATCTAAACACATAGGGATTACAATTAGAATAAGCGAAATTGAAACGATCACAAAGACAATGTTGTGGGGAAAGCAAACCAGAGACTGGTACAACAATGAGAAAATGTAACAGGTCTGCTAAAGAGAATGCTTACACTAGGCTTGTCCTCTCTCTTCTGCAGTACTGCTCTGCGGTGTGAGATCCGCATCAGATAGACTGGCGGACGACATCGAAAAAGTTGCAGCTCGTTCTGTATTATCGCGAAATAAGGGAGAAAGTGCCACGGATATGATACATACAAACAAAGGCGTTTTTCGCAGTGACAAGACCTTTCCATGAAACTTCAACCATCAGCTTTCTCAGGTCTGTGTGCGATTTTTTTTCTTTTTTTTGCGCCCACCTACATGGGGAGAAATATTCGTCATAATAAAATAAGAGAACTCACGAGCTCGCACAGAAAGACTTAAGTGTTCTTTTCCCCGCGTGCTGTTCGAGAGTGCAACGGTAGGGAAGTAGCTTGAAGGCGGTTAGATGAACCCTCTGCTAAGCACTTAAATGTTAATTGCAGGGTAATAGTGTAGATGCGGATGCATGTTCTCTTCGGGCTAGGAAGGTATGTATTTTTGTTCTGGAATTTAATTAGCGGAACAATCATTGTTCGAACACAGTTCACAGACTCGTCAGAGTTATTTCGTTTCTCCTAAGTTTTCACAATTCCTAGCGAAATGTAGACATGTTTCAAACGAATGTCACATATATGTAGGTCTTCACGAGAAGTACGTGATTTCGACTGCAGACCACGTTCTTTATATTTCATCTTTACAAGGTTGAAAAATTAGTTGGATTCCACGTTACTATGAAACTCTGCAGAAATACAGATGCTATAATGAGGCATATATGAAGAAAACACAAAGAAAATTAATTCATTTTCATCCCCATTGTTAACACCTAGTGACACCGGAAAGGCAACTGGTAATTATTATGGATATTAAGTGACCTGCAGATCAGACCAAACAGTAACTGAATAGTTGTGTCAAAGTAACTATCAACGCTTTATAAATTACGATTACGTCGTGCCGCGTTTCCTGTTTACCAAGGTGTCGTCAACCAATGATATGTGCATGATACATTTTTACAGCCAAATGGCGAGCTACGAATTTGGCAATTTTCAACATTTGTTTTTAAAATACACGTGCTTGGAGTGCACTTTAGCAGCTAAAATTCTGACATAAATTTTCTTTCGATGAATTTTTTCTCTATAAAAAATTTCATGGCAGGTTTCGACATACCCGACTGGATTTCCCTTGTAAGAATGGGTCTGTCTTACAGTAAGTCAGATGCCAATCCTCTTCAGTCATGTGCGCAGCATGAATGATTTTTGGGACAATAACCGATTTTCATCAACCTTCATGAAAGTCATCCTGACAGAAGCAGGCCACCAGGAAATTCTGCAAACCAATTGCAAACAGTCTTTACCGAAGGTGATTGGTTACAAATTGTAGGAAGCGATTCGAGGCATTGTTGCAGTGTTAAGCACTTACCAACGCCATAAAGAATATCCAACGATAGCCAATACGAGAAATGTCCACTTTTTCAGAGCACTGTTTCTTTAAACGCTTGTTGTAGGATGATGTGACAAAAATCACGGGATACCTCGTAATATCGTGTTAGACCTCCTATTGCCTAGCTTAGTATAGCAACTCCACGCGGCATGCACTCAACAAGTCGTTGGTCCCGTGAGGAACTACTCAGCCACGCAGCCTCTGTAGCCGTCCTAATTGCGAAAGTGTTGTCAGTGAAGGATTGTGTGCACGAACTGACCTCTCGAAAATGTCCCATAAAAGTTAGATGGGATTCACGTCGGGCGATCTGGGTCGACAGATCATTCGCTCGAATTGTTCAAAATGTTCTTCAAACCAATCGCGAACAATTGCGGCATGTGACATCGAGAAAATTCCATCGTTGTTTGGGAACATGAAGTCCATGTATGGCTGCAGACGGTCTCCCAAGTTGGACCAGGGGACCCAGACCATTCCACCATCTTGGACAGTGCCTTGTTGACAACTTGGGTCCATGGCTTCATCGGATCTGCGCATTAATAGAACCCTCCCATCAGCTCTTACCAAATGAAATCAGGAGTCATGTGACAAACCACGGTTTTCCATTCGTTCAACCGATAGGTAAAGTAGATGCCAGACTGAGATTCATCGGAAGAATCCTAAGGAAATGCAATCCGAAAACAAAGGAAGAAGGTTACAGTACGCTTGTTCGCCCACTGTTCGAATACTGCTCAGCAGTGTGGGATCCGTACCAGATAGGAATGATAGAAGAGATAGAGAAGATCCAACGCAGAGCAGCGCGCTTCGTTACAAGATCATTTAGTAATCGCGAAAGCGTTACGGAGATGATAGATAAACTCCAGTGGAAGACTCTGCAGGAGAGACGCTCAATAGCTCGGTACGGGCTGTTGTTGAAGTTTCGAGAACATACCTTCACCGAAGAGTCAAGCAGTATATTGCTCCCTCCTACGTATATCTCGCGAAGAGACCATGAGGATAAAATCAGAGAGATTAGAGCCCACACAGAAGCATACCGACAATCCTTCTTTCCACGAACAATACGAGACTGGAATAGAAGGGAGAACCGATGGAGATACTCGAGGTACCCTCCGCCACACACCGTCAGGTGGCTTGCGGAGTATGGATGTAGATAGGGTCACGAGCCACAGAACGGCGCTGCAGGCGATGTGTTATTAGCAATGGCACTCGCGTCCGTTGTTCGCTTTTTTTTCTTTTTTCTGGTTCGCTTTAGGGCGCAAAAACAATTGAGATCATACGTGCCCAAGTCGTAACCTTAGATCATCAAGAAGTAAAAGAACTTAAAAACGACGATGCGCCAAGCCCAATCGACGGAAAGAAAGCGAGCTAAGAACAAAGACTTCTTAGAGGAGAGAGGTCCAAAAAATACACTGTAGAGACAGCAGAGATGCCGAACCAAAGATTAAATTCCTTTGGCATTTTGCTAGGACGGATAAAAAGTAAAAACGAGGTCGACAGCCTGCGCATCGTTCGCTAAAACAGCCGCTAACTCAAGACGGCAAACATACATTAGAACGTAAGTTGTTAAAAAAAGAGCATTCGGTCAGGAAATGGCGAACCGTCAAAAGATGAAGGCAATGAGCACTAAGTGGCAGGGGATCACCCCCTTAACAAATGGCGACGACTAAAACGACAATGCCCCATGCCAACCTAGCTAAAATGATCTCGCGGCTAGTGGGTCGGGATGAGATCGGCCAAGCCAGGGAGGAGTTTTAATTCCTCAGGGTTTATTCCCGTGAACAGAAGACCAGTGGTGACGCCCAAGTAACACCACCTGCCGAAAGGTGGTAATACAGATCATCCGAAGGGATGGAAGAGCTAACAGACAGAGTTAGGAGGGCTGCAGCCTTGGTCGCAGCGCCAGCAGCCTCATTTCCTGTCAGACCGACGTGGCTAGGAATCCACATGAACATCACAGTAGCTCCCTCAACAGCGAGCAAGTGGAAGCTTTCTAGCACAAGTTGCGCTACGGGATTGACTGTGTACAGCACACAGAGGCTCTGAAGGGCAATGAGAGAATCGGAATAGATGACACAATTAAAAAGCCCGTGTCACCGGATGCACTGTCCGGCCTGAAAGAGGGCGACTAGCCCTGCTGTAAATATTGAGCAGTGTTCTGGAAGCCATGAATTCCCGTCGTGCGGCCACAATCACGTCGGCAACTGTTTCAAATGATCACCTGAGTACAAAAGACAGCTCCACCAATTCACTGCCCTTTTATAACTTGTGAACGCGATGCTTCCACGGTCTGTGTATGTGCATATCGCTACGCCAAGAATTTTGTCACCTCAGTGTAATTCAATTCTCTCCTCTTTCATTAACCTTTTCACTTATTCTAATACCAAACACGGTTTCAAAAGTGCTAAACTAATCAGTATAATTCTTAACGCCTCCGTTATTTTGTTATTATTATTAGTGTTGCCATTATTATTTTTTTATTTACGAATTGACCACTTAGGATCACTCTACAATTTTATTTCTCCTTTGTCTGAAGATTCCTCTTTGTACATATTCCTTCATATGGACGCTGTGCTGTTGCTTCTGTTCATCCGTCCAGGCTCTTCCAGTCTTCTTAGTTCTTTCCACTTGAAATCCTTCCAAATTTTGAATCATGGTCCGAAATATATCCCTATTTAATATCTGAACTTCCTGAATGTTGAACCTTTCCAGATCGTTACGAGCATGCTTAATCCATGTCGCTGTTGTCTTCTTTTTCCAGAGATAGCCGAATATCCTTTTGGTTGACCCAGTTTTGTTCATTCTGTACAGGTGTCCTAGACATGATAACCTCCTCTTCTTCACTGTCTCCGAGATTTTCTCCGCCTGTTTGTAGATTCCATTATTGCTTCGAAGTTTTCAGCCAGTTTCAACCTGAGTTGGACCCATGATTTTCCGTAATATTCATCTTTGTAGCATCTCCAGCTTTTCCAACTTGTAATTCACTGAGAGGCATTCGCTGGCATACAGAGACTGTTTTTACCACAGCACTGGTGTGCTTTATTTTGGCATTACAAGAGATGCACTTTTTGTTGTAAATGTTTTTAGTTAATCCGTAAGGTCTCTCCATTTTTGAGGTCCGGCCCCCACAGCAGCTTTCTCCAGTCCATTCTCTTGTATGGCTTCACCGAGGTATTTGAAATTTTTTACCCTCTCAATCCGTCCAATCTCTATTTCGATGAACTGTCGTCCATGTTTGTCACTTGTCATGAATCTGGTGTTCTCTTTCGAGATCCTAAGTCCTGCCTTGCCAGCGATCCTTTATAGTAGGGTGATGTGTATGAGCGCTTCTTCTAAGTTCTCTGAAAGCGTTGCAAAATCAACAGCAAAAGCCATGCAATTGACTTCGATTCCTCCCGATTTTCTTCCTAGACTGGGCTAATCCCTTGATTTTCAAGTTCGGAATTCCAAATTCTCACAATCTTCTCCAGAACACAGTTAAATAGTATTGGTGATAATCCATCGCCCTGTCGCACACATGTCTTGATTTCAAATGGTTGGGACAATTCTCCCATACACTTCACTTTGGAAGTCGTGCCTGTTAAAGTTTCTCTGATAATGTTTGCTAGCCTGTTGTTGACCACAAATTCTCTGACGATGCCATCTAGGGTCTCTCTATCCACGGAGTCAAAGGCTTTTTTAAAGTCAATGAAACAAACCACTATATTTTTGCCATTTAGTATTGTGTGTCGGATTATTGATTTCAAATTAAAAATTTGTTTAGCACAGGAGCGGCCTTTCCGGAAGCTCCTTGTATTCTCCAAGTTGTTTATTATTATTATTGTTATTACTGGAAATTATTACTTTTTACTAATAATGCACATTATTTATTGAGTTTGTTATGAAATAACTAATTAATATAATTCTTAATTCCTCCATTAATTTATCATCATTATTAGTGTTACCATTAGTATTATTACCAATTATTATATTCATTAATAGTGTAAATCGTTGTTGTTATTATTATTATTATGTAATGTTTTTGTATGTGTTGTTCCTGGTCAGATGTAAGAAAGTCCCTTAGGTGTGCGTTCGTAGGCTTTCCCAGCGTAATAAGTCTTGAAAGTCTCTTCGGGTTTGCTGCCGGATCCTAAAGTCAACTTGACTCGATATTTCGGCGACCAACTGGTCGCCATCTTCATGGAGAATGCTGCTTCTGCTGATGAGTCCCGCTGAGAACTGACGATTTTCTTTGGCTGTGTTTAAGGAAAATGGATACTCAGAGAAGCAGATTCGTCGTACTATCGAGTTTGGACCATCTCTACAGGTGCATGAAGAGGAACATAAATCGGTGGCCTTTCTTCCTTATGCTGGAGGCACATCTTTTAAGACTGGACGAATTTTGAGGAACTTTAACATTAAGAGTGTGTTCCGTCCACCTTCTAATATTAGGGCACTACTCGGCTCTGTGAGATGATTTGGGGCTTAGGAAACCTGGTGTATACAAAATTCCGTGTCAATGTGGGAAGGCTTACATTGGCCGTTCGATTCACACAGTTCATGATAGGTGTGTGGAACATCGCCGTCATACGAGGCTACAACAGCCGGAAAAATCGGTGTAGCAGAACACTGCTTAAATGAGGGCGACAGTATGAAATTTGATGATACTGTGGTAGTTGCCAATATATAAGGTTTTTGGAACAGTGTCTATAAAGAGGCGATCTAGGTTGGCGGATAATTTAATCAACAGGGACAATGGGTTTCCTCTTAGCAGGACGTGGAATCCTGTACTATCTCGTATCAAAACTGAACGCTCTTCGGTGCGGCCCTGAGTGCGATATATCGTTGCCGCCAGTGTTCCACTAAGGGCGGCGCCACCTCCCTGTCTTGGAGGGCAGCAACCGTGATGGGCGGCGCATGCGCCGTGTACTGAATGGTGGCCTATATAGGACGTCGATTTGCAACCTATCGACAGTTTGTAAGTAGGCTGTTTATATTTTCTTATTGGCAACGTTACGTAGCGCTCAGTATGAAAATCACTGGCTGTGCTGTGTGCAGCCTGTGGCTAGTTTGCATTGTTGTCTGCCATTGTAGTGTTGGGCAGCGGCAGCTGGATGTGAACAGCGCGTAGCGTTGCACAGTTGGAGGTGAGCCGCCAGCAGTGGTGGATGTGGGGAGAGAGATGGCGGAGTTTTGTAATTTGTCATGAACTGCTATATATATTATGATTATTAAGGTAAATACATTGTTTGTTCTCTGTTAATATCTTTCATTTGCTAACTATCCCTATCAGTAGTTAGTGCCTTCCGTACTTTGAATCTTTTATTTAGCTAGAAGTAGTGGCGCTCGCTGTATTGCAGTAGCTTGAGTAACGAAGATTTTTGTGAGGAAGTGATTTGTGAAAGGTACAGGTTAATGTTAGTCAGGGCCATTCATTTGTAGGGATTTTTGAAAGTCAGATTGCGTTGCGCTAAAAATATTGTGTGTCAGTTTAAGCACAGTCGTGTACAATTTTCAAAGGGGACGTTTCATATGTCGACCCTTAGCCAAGGATAGCTCACTGGAATCTTCTGGTTTTTTTCTTGTAGTTTGTGTAATTAGTGCAGCTTTTGTTTATTGCTAGCGCGTAATTGTAGAGAAAATCTCCTTTGTAGTTGCAGTCTTTCATTGTTGTACAGTAAAACAGTTGTGGCATGCATGTAGATTTGCACCAAGTATTTCGCAGCTGCGCTTGCAATTAACTACATATTATTTTCAGTGCTATGTTAATGTGTTCTCTTATTTTTGCACTTCAAATTGTGCTTTTCTGTGTTATCATGTGAAATATTGTGACAATAATGGCGTGTGAAAAACGTAACACTAGGCTCCAAAGTAAACTGAAAAATAATAGTGACGACGAGCGTAGCTTATCAGTACCACTGTGTAGTGAATTAACAGACATTCGAAGTAGTAATTTGGTAATTGTGCATAGGGAAATGGAGCGGGCAGCAAATAATGGTGTAGGCAGTGAAACAGGTAGTGAACAAGGAAGCATTATCGATCGATCGGTCGGCAACAGCTCGCCTCAGAAATCCGAAATGATAGGACACAATTTTGCAAATACTGTACATTCAGGTTTTGCGTCCTCACCGTTTTCTCAAATAAGTCAAGACACATTTTCCGCTTGTCAAAATGTGAATGTTGCCGGTGCAAATGCACTGCCGAAAAGCGTAGAGGAAAAGATTCCAGACACTAATGCATTCTTATTACAGCTAATGCAACAAATGGAACAAAAGTTAGACACAATGGAACAAAATCTTCAAAAGTTAGACACAATGGAACAACACCAGAGACAAACACAGCAACAGTTACACACAATGGAACAAAATCAGAGACAAACACAGCAAAAGATTCAAAAGTTACGCTCATTGGAACAAACACGTGAAGATTTACCTGCTGAGTTACATAACATTGAATCGAAATGTCAAATAGTCTGTAATTATGTAAAAACACAAATTTGTGAGCATTTTCAACTTATTTTTTCGCGGCATGAAAATGCATTACAGAATCACGAAGCAGCCATAAAAGAACTCCAAACTATTGTTCATGAAAATCACGACACCTTGCAAGCTAAAATTGACTCAGTTGCATCTGCCGATTCGGTTAAGCAACTTGCAAAAACTCAAGAAAACCTAAAGGACACAGTAGATACGATTTCAACACAAATGGACACTCTGAAACTTGGTTCACAAAAACACACTGAGGAAATAAGTACACTATCGGAGAAAGTAGCCGAACTTTCGGATCAGTTCACTACCTTATCTGCAAACGTAGATGATGATCTGAATGACACAAGACCTGTAGCCATCACTGACACAGAAGAGTGCGAACAAATTAGGAAATTCAAACAAAATCAGAATCAAATTAATACGCAACACCAAAGAGAAATCCGGGAAGTATAAGATCACCTGACACAGGTAATACAAGAATTACGTATTTCAGAGGCCACTCGCGCTCCAATACGGGAAAAGGGACATAGAAATACGGAACAGCCACAAAATAATAACTCAGGGCACTTCGGAAATTATGAAAGAAATTGGCAAGGCGCATTGGATTTTGAGATGGAACCGCCGAAACGAAGTAACAATGAGCGATGTGCTACTCGCCGACACGATTATTTTGACTATAAGCTGTTCATTACTACACGTAAATTCAAAACGTTTAAGAATTCTGCCAACGACATTCATCCACAAGTGTGGCTCCATCAATTCTCTCATTGTTTTCCTCCCAACTGGTCATTAGAACACAGATTAGAATTTATGTGTGGCTACTTGGAGAATGAACCAGTTGTAAGAATGCGATCGGTCATTCACGATTGTCACAGTGAAGGAGAATTTTATCATGCCTTCCTCTCAGCATATTGGTCACAAGCTACACAAGACCGAGTAAAACATAGCATCATGATGATGAAACACTTTGAACAATCTGAATTTTCCAGTCTTGTCAAATATTTTGAAGACATGTTGCACAAGAATCAGTACTTGTCAAACCCATACAGCCCCTCAGAACTCATCCGCATATGCTTAATCAAATTACCTGAACATTTACGGCATATTATTTTGGCAGGACGTTGCAAAGACGACATTGAAGCTTTTCAGGGACTCTTACAAGAATTAGAAATTGACACAGACAGTCACGGGATGCGAAAACAGGAAAACAATCACTACAGGTCACATCTGTCACAATTCCGTGACGACAGAAACAATAAATGGCCACGACAAGCCTATTCTTACAACGTAAATCGTGACCAAAACAGACACCACCCGTATGACAACCACTGGCAGAGTAATAGTTACAGAGAAAGATCGCATTTCCGTACTAATGAATATGACAGAGACAATCATAGAAACAGACAATTTGGCAACCAGAACTATTATTATCACGGGAGACAGAATAACTTCAGATGCAACGGTCCACCGTGCAGTGACGATACAGGGAGAAATTCTCCACTACTTAACCGACAAGAAAGAAACTACAGGAACTACCGACATGGGGACAGACGATGTGATCGTAACGACAGACTTGAAGTGCATCAGAACTGCCAAGATTCAAACAGAGTAGGGTATTCTCGTCACGGCGAATTTGTAGAAGTTAGGCCTCCTAATCCCAGTAACGACGCGCGCCAACAAAGGAGCAGACAATGACTCGCACCGCAGGCTGCCGCGTGCGCCGGCTGGCTCAGAGAAAAATAACATAGACGCTAATCTTGAGAAAAATTCCAGTATTCTTTACCGACGTATACCACATGATAATTGCGTTAAAGTTGAAACTCTGCGTACTAGAAAGGGTAAAAGATTCCACCACATTTCACGTGTATAACCATTTATTGAAAGATAATCTGCTGTTTATTTGTCTTTGCCATAAAACTTTTCACTTCACGTTACTAGTATGCTTAGAAACTGTTACCATGCAACAATGTTTGAAGTTAAATATCCAGTCAAGAACCAAGAGAACTTATTTAAACAGAAATTACGAATGCATTGGTATGCCGAACAGACGACACAGTGTTATTGTGTGTGTACATTCTTGCTTGTTAGTTGCACGATTACGTAACGACTATAACGCTCACATACTTAGAACATTTACCAGTACTGCTAATGAGATTTTAATGCAACATTTTGGTGTACTTGAAAATACATTCTGAATTAAAGTACTTTCTGAGAGATACCAGATGACACAGTGGTTAGTTTATGTGACAGCTACATGATTATATCACGACGTTACTAATGAGTGACAATTTACAATGTTGCTTTTGCGGTGTATCTGTTTTATATCTGCACAGTTTTTCTGAATTCTTCTGGAAAGTAAAACATGTTTAATAGTAACTTTTGTGGTATAGCTACAATGAGACAGCCTTTTCCGTAGCACAACAATACGTTACAGCACAGTAATTTCTTCATCACAACAATAAGCGTAATAACTAAGATATCTATACGCAAAGCATTTCACTTTTGTTTATCATGAGGTAAGTACATTGACTTCTGCAGAACTTAGCTTTCGGAGGAAAATAACTACGACACTTCCACAGAGATTATCTTACAGCAAGATGCACATTTAGCGCTACAGGACACGTATTTGAGTGATTAATTTTGTACTTACAACATTTATTTTTAAAGATTTTTGAATTACAAAGAAAGTTTTCCGTGGTACATTTCATTCCATTGCTGTAATCTGTAACACCTGAGGGTATAATTACAATAATCCTCAGGGGGGTACACGCTTACTTTGTGTATCATGTGTTTAGCAAGCACAAGGAGCCCTAGCTAATATGGTATTTGCTTACACAACTTTACACATAGGTACCATTTTTCTCTAACACATAAATTACACAGCTATCTGATCATTTAACTGAGAGAGACAAACTTTTTTACAACGGCGGTGACAAATGTTTACGTAATTACACCGTTGGATAACTTCACACTTACGAAATTGTATTTTGTCTGTACTTTGTGAACTGTTCATATTTTTACAGACCCATTGTGATATTATGAGAGCTTTGAATGATATATTTGGTATGGGATCACGATTTTTAAAGTACGTTTGAGGCAGATGACACTTTTGACATGAGGAGAGAATTTTTTTTAATTATTGGAGGAAGCTACGACGATTGTGAGAGTTGACTGAGGTGTTATGATGTTATTATTACGATGACTATGTGTATTATGCTGTTGCGGTATGTTTATGATCAATAAGCTGATGCTATATGAGTAATTTGATTAAGCTATGTATCTGTTATGATGCAATATTGAAGAAGTGTTGACGAATAAGGTAAGGAATAATGAGTAGTGGTTAGGGACTCTGGTTTGTGAACAAAGGTTGTTGGAAACCAAGAATTGTACTTTAAGAGTTATGAAATGTGTGTAAATGCATGAATGTATCACAATGCCGGCGAAAATTTTTTGGACACTGCTATATTCATAAGATTTTGTCTCTACAGATTTGTAATGCAAATTCTCGACCTGTGAAATTTTTATATGAGACTGCCACTGTAGCGGAGACTCCTGTCGTAAATATTTCAGTAAGAAAGGTAAGTGACCTTGACGTAATGCGTTTTGGGCGCCCAGCTGAGAGGTAGTAAGAAAGCCATTAGGTGGAGAAAAAAAGAGACCATTATCCTCGCCATTGACATTCCTTTAGAGATAGCATCACAAATACGACACGTTCATTACTTGGAAAGATACTTACATCTGCACACCTGATTATGACAAGCGTCTTTCTACGAGAGTTGAGAGAATTTCTACTAACTTATGAAATGTCACATGACTATTGAATGTTCTTATGCTTTACTTTGTACATAGTTGCTTATTTCATTTGATATCTGGTTTCCAGCTGTCTTGCAGCATTGGTTTCATAAAATAAAATTAAATGCATTTGCTAATGTGAACACTTTCTGTCAACAGATCTATTAAATAATTATTTTATGACCCACATTCTTCGAAAAAGAAGCTCTTGGAATGGAAAGAACAATAAGAAGGGACTAATAACAGTAACTGCATATATCATTTTCTTTTCAACTACTTTGTAATTTTTTTTGCTAGAATAACTTCTTGTGGCGCACCACTTTAATTACATAGACATTAAGATGTGAATAGACATTTCCCTTTTCTGCATTGTTGTTTTTACTGTAATATTTTTTCTGCTTGAGCTTTGTCATGTTTAGGTATAAGCTGCTGCTGTTTGCCAGGCATAGTGTTACTGAATTTTAATTTGTCTTACTCTTCTAAGCTAGTTTTACTACGGATTTATTTTCTTGTTTGCTGCACAGTGCCTTATATTAGTTGTAGTCCTGCAATTGCTTTGCCAATTTGAATTTTTTGTGATTGCTGTTTGTATTAATTGTTTTATGCTGCTGCATTGTCTCGTCCCTTGGTATATATATCTGAGCTCAGTAGATTTAAGTTAGCTTAAGAGGGGGTAGACTATATAAGAAACTAACTATGATGTATTGGAAGAAATGCATTAAGAAGCTGTAAGAAAATAGTTTGGCCAAAAAAGTAGTGCACAGTGGAGAAAAACTATTTTGAAAGAGGATGTGAACAGAATACAGAAAGCATGCTTGGATAGGATGTTTTTTTTTTGGCTGGAGCAAATGTTGAAATAAGAGGGACGATATATGGAATGAAGTTTTGGGTTGGACTGCAGTACCAAATGAAAACAAACCCTGTCCTATCCTTTTGTGTTATCCCACTATGTGTTTGTGTACCCTTGTGTATTTGTTTTCTTCCTGTCTCTGTGTAGTTTCATAGAATTTTTTTTCTTCTAATACTAATCTACATTCACTGTGATGAGGAATACTGTTAGCCTTAAATATAATTTGCATTAATAATATGTTATTTACCTTGTAATTATGCTTAGACATTATTTATTCTGTATTGTTTTAATGCTAATGTGTGAATTTGATGTTTCAAAATTTATTCTGATCTTTTATATATGCACTCATCTCATAATTCCTGTCACACTGATGTATATGTTTATTTCTATTCTTTTGTAAAGCCTGTATTACTACAAATGTTATCTGTATTGTTATGTTTTTAATGATGTATTTTGTACCTTTGTTATTGTATTTTTGTGTTATACAATTGTAATTGACACCAGTTCATCAAATTAAGTAACTTGTAAGTTACATTTCACTGCACACGTTTCTGTTGGTCATAGTATATGGACAATATGTGAGAAGTAGGGGCTGTTAGTGTTTGCACATGTGTTAATAATTCAGCAAGGGACTGGATAACAGCATTGCTGGTTCTAAGGACAATTCCAAAAACTTTGTGAGTGCACAAGTGGTGGTTATGGACTTGCTATATTCTCCGCAAGACTCTTCGATGGTGAATGTGCACCTGCACAGTCGCAACAGATGGCTGCTGGCCGTCTCTACATGGACTACAGTGGGTCTGCATCTTTGATGGCCCACCAATACCATTATTTCTACAAGGACTACAGTGGGTCTGCTCTGTGATGACCTACCTACCAATATTCTTCAGAACTTCGAATGACTCTTCTGTGGGTTTGCTCCATTGTGGCCCATTACCTGTCAGCATGTCAAGAGTCAGCACTGTCTTTCCGTTGGAAGGACACCACTACTTCTTCAAGACTGCATGGAAATCCACTACTTCTGTGTGCAATTTTTTTTACTAATGAGACTTTGTGAAAAAAAACTGTAATTACTATTATGATGAATGATCAGGACTGTCTTTATGGACTGTGAGAAAATTTTAGCTTTTGACCAACATTATATCAATAAGGGTGTGCATTGGATATCTTTGTTAGTGTAATTATGAAAAATTTTATCAAATCATTATTGGCTCTGATTGTAGTGAGCGCTCAGCTACGATCTACTCTCTTCTGCAAGAAGGAAGTCAGTACCAAGACTAAGTTATCTGTGCACCGTTCAATCTTTCGACCAACTTTGTTGTATGGGAGCGAAAGCTGGGTGGATTCAGGTTACCTTATCAACAAGGTTGAGGTTACGGATATGAAAGTAGCTAGGATGATTGCAGGTGCTAGTAGATGGGAACAATGGCAGGAGGGTGTCCACAATGAGGAAATCAAAGAAAAACTGGGAATGAACTCTATAGATGTAGCAGTCAGGGCAAACAGGCTTAGATGGTGGGGTCATGTTACACGCATGGGAGAAGCAAGGTTACCCAAGAGACTCATGGATTCAGCAGTAGAGGGTAGAAGGAGTCGGGCAGACTGAGGAGAAGGTACCTGGATTCGGTTAAGAATGATTTTGAAGTAATAGGTTTAACATCAGAAGAGGCATCAATGTTAGCACTGAATAGGGGATCATGGAGGAACTGTATAAGGGGGGCTATGCTCCAGACTGAACGCTGAAAGGCATAATCAGTCTTAAATGATGATGATGATGATGATAATGATGATCATTATTGGCCACTGGCCAAAACAATTTGTAAAATTTTTTGTGTGGAGCATGGGGGCTATGTAAGTAGGCTGTTTATATTTTCTTATTGGCAACGTTACGTAGCGCTCTGTATGAAAATCACTGGCTGTGCTGTGTGCAGCCTGTGGCTAGTTTGCATTGTTGTCTGCCATTGTAGTGTTGGGCAGCGGCAGCTGGATGTGAACAGCGCGTAGCGTTGCACAGTTGGAGGTGAGCCGCCAGCAGTGGTGGATGTGGGGAGAGAGATGGCGGTGTTTTGTAATTTGTCATGAACTGCTATATATATTATGATTATTAAGGTAAATACATTGTTTGTTCTCTATTAATATCTTTCATTTGCTAACTATGCCTATCAGTAGTTAGTGCCTTCCGTAGTTTGAATCTTTTATTTAGCTGGCAGTAGTGGCGCTCGCTGTATTGCAGTAGCTTGAGTAACGAAGATTTTTGTGAGGTAAGTGATTTGTGAAAGGTACAGGTTAATGTTAGTCAGGGCCATTCTTTTGTAGGGATTTTTGAAAGTCAGATTGCGTTGCGCTAAAAATATTGTGTGTCAGTTTAAGCACAGTCGTGTATAATTGTTCTAAGGGGACGTTTCAAGTTCTCAGCGGGACTCATCAGCAGAAGCAGCATTCTCCATGAAGATGGTGACCAGTTGGACCGCCGAAAAATCGAGTCAAGTTCATTTTAGGATCCGGCAGCAAACCCGAAGAGACTTTCAAGTCCCTTAGGTCCTTATCTGGCAAAAGTGAATAAGCAATAAATAAATAAAATTGTCTGAGTTGCCATTGCTTTAACAGTAACAAATGCCAATGTTTAAAACAGTAGTAACGCCACAGCTGAGTAGCAGGTCGTCAACACACTGACGCCCCATCAGGCAGCAGAGCGGCGCGAGGCCGTGCTACTCACATCTTGTCGTCGCCGACCAGCTGGTAGGCGGTGAGGCTGAAGGAGGCGGCGGGCGCGGCGCGCGCCTGCTGGAACACCCGCAGCTCCGCCCCCAGGATGCGCTCCTGCAGCGCCACCTCCGACACGTCGAACGACAGCAGCCGGCCGCGCTCGTGCCGCATGCCGTGGTGCCCTGCACACACACCCGACACTCTCTCACACCGAGCGGCGCTGCTGCGGCCGTTTCTAGCATCAACCACTACAGCTAATGGGCGCGCAACCAAAAGGAACAATAAGCACTGTAGGTGTACCGCAGGGACCGATATAGGGTCCGATCTTGTTCATTATACGAGGGTCACTCCAAAAGAAATGCACACTATTTTTTTTCATCCATCTTTTATTCTACATGTCTGAAAGATTTACAGTGTGTAGATACATCATTTAGGAACAATATTTTCATTTCTCCATATAATTTCCATCCCCCTCAACTGCCTTACGCCATCTTGGAACCAGCGCCTGTATACCCGCACGGTAAAATTCTGGACCAACCTCTTGCAACCAATGTTTGACAGCGTGCATAAGGGAGTCATCACCTTCAAACCTTATTCCACGAAGAGAGTCTTTCAATTTCCCAAAGAGATGACAGTCACATGGAGCCAGTAAGGCGGGTGTTTCAGTGTTGGCCATCCGAGTTTTGTGATAAAAAAAATGTGTGTGAAATCTTATGGGACTTAACTGCTAAGGTCATCGGTCCCTAAGCTTACACTCTAGTTAACCTAAATTATCCTAAGGACGAACACACACACCCATGCCCGAGGGAGGACTCGAAACTCCGCCGGGATCAGCCGCACAGTCCATGAGTGCAGCGCCTAAGACCGCTCGGCTGATCCCGCGCGGCTTTTTTGTGATCAGTTCCATGGTTTTTTGACTGACGTGTGGTCGTGCGTTTTCGTGCAACTGCAAAACATCCTGCTTTTGCCGGTGTGGTCGAACACGACTTAGTCGATCTTGAAATTTCTTCAGTGTCGTCACATATGCATTAGAATTTATGGTGGTTCCACTTGGCATGATGTCCACAAGCAAGAGGCCTTCGGAATCGAAATACACCGTAGCCATAACTTTTCCAGCAGAAGTGTGGTTTTGAATTTTCTTTCTTGGGTGAATTTGCATGATGCCACTCCATTGATTGCCTCTTCGTCTCTGGTGAAAAATGATGGAGCCATGTTTCATCACCTGTCACAATTCTTCCAAGAAATTCATCTCCACCATTCTCGTAGTGCTCCAAAAGGTCTCTGGATACCGTTTTTCTTGTTTCTTTGTGAGCCACTGTCAACATCCTGGGAACCCACCTGGCACAAACCTTTGTTAACGCCAACACTTTCAGTATTCTGCAAACACTTCCTTCCCCTATCCCAACGTAGCGTGACAATTCGTTCACTGTGATGCGTCTGTCACCAGTCACCAATTATTTAACTCTCTGCACATTGTCTGGAGTGTGTGCAGTATAAGGCTTTCCGCTGCGAGGACAATCCTCAATATTGGCGTGCCCGTTTTCATCACGTAACCTACTTGCTCACTGGCTAACTGTACTGCGATCGACAGCAGCATCTCAATACACCTTTTTCAACCTCTTGTGGATGTTTCCCACTGTCTCGTTTCCACAGCACAAAAATTCCATGACAGCACTTTGCTTCTGACTAATGTCAAGTGTAGCAGCCATCTTGAAGACATGCTATGACGGCGCAACTCACGGGGACAGGTTGAATTAAGTTTAAAAACAAGCGGCAAGGACGTATCTACACACTGTAAAACTTTCTCATTTGCAGAATGAAAACTGTATTTTTATAAAAATAGTGTGCATTTCTTTTGGAGCTAACCTCGTATATACTCTAAGGAAGGAAAAAAAAGGACGCACTGAAAGGAATTATCCGATTGGGACGGAAATCGTTTATGTGATCTACTGACAAACAAATGATTACAATTTCAGAAAAAAACTGGGCGATTTATTCAAGAGAAATAGCTTCACAAATTAAGCAAGCCCATATTGCGTTGGTTTACCTTTGGCCCTAATGCAAGCAGTTACTCGGCTTGGTGTTGATTGATAAGAGTTACTGGATATCATCCTGAGGGATAGCGTGCCAACTTCTGTCCAACTGGCGCATTACATCGTCAAAATCCCGCTACCCGTAATGGTCCAGACGGTGTCAATTAGGGAGAAACCCGGCGACCTAGCTGGCCCAGGTAGGGTTTTGCAAGCAGGGACACAAGCAGTGGAAAGAAACTGTCACCGTGTACGGGCGCGCATTATCTTGTTGAAATGTAAACCCAGGGTGGCTCGGCATGAACGGCGTGTTAGAATGTCGTCGACAGACCGCTTATGGCGAGTGGAAGAGAGAGAGCGCACCATACAGATAGTGAGAGGGTTTACGTATACAGGGCGGTCCATTGATCGTGACCGGGCCAAATATCTCACGAAGTAAGCGTCAAACGAAAAAACTACAAAGAACGAAACTTGTCTAGCTTGAAGGGGGAAACCAGATGGCGCTATGGTTGGCCCGCTAGATGGCGCTGCCATAGCTCAAACGGATATCAACTCCGGTTTACAACATAGGAACCCCCATTTTTAATGCATATTCGCGTAGTACGTAATGAAATATGAATGTTTTAGTTGGACCACTTTTTTCGCTTTGTGATACATGGTGCTGTAATAGTCACAAATATATGGCTCACAATTTTAGACGAACAGTTGGTAACAGGTAGGTTTTTTAAATTAAAATACAGAACGTAGGTACTTTTGAACATTTTATTTCGGCTGTTCCAATGTGATACATGTACCTTTGTGGACTTATCATTTCTGAGAACGCATGCTGTTACAGCGTGATTACCTGTAAATACCACATTAATGCAATAAATGCTCAAAATGATGTCCGTCAACCTCAATGCATTTGGCAATACGTGTAACGACATTCCTCTCAACAGCGAGTAGTTCGTCTTCCGTAATGTTCGCACATGCATTGACAATGCACTGACGCATGTTGTCAGGCGTTGTCGGTGGACCAGGATAGCAAATATCCTTTACCTTTCCCCACAGAAAGAAATCCGGGGACGTCAAAACCGGTGAACGTGCGGGCCATGGTATGGTGCTTCGACGACCAATCCACCTGTCATCAAATACACTATTCAATACCGCTTCAACCGCACGCGAGCTATGTGCCGGACATCCATCATGTTGGAAGTACAACGCCATTCTCTCATGCAGTGAAACATCTTGTAGTAACATCGGTAGAACATTAAGTAGGAAATTAGCATACATTGCACCATTTAGATTGCCATCGATAAAATGGGGGCCAATTATCCTTCCTCCCATAATGCCGCGCCATACATTAACCCGCCGAGGTCGCTGATATTCCACTTGTCGCAGCCATCGTGGATTTTCCGTTGCCCAATAGTGCATATTATGCCGGTTTACGTTACCGCAGTAGGTGAATGACACTTCGTCGCTAAATAGAACGCGTGCAAAAAATCTGTCATCGTTCCGTAATTTCTCTTGTGCCCTGTGGCAGAACTGTACACGACGTTCAAAGTCGTCGCCATCCAATTTCTGGTGCATAGAAATATGGTACGGGTGCAATCGATGTTGATGTAGCATTTTCAACACCGACGTTTTTGAGATTCCCGATTCTCGCGCAGTTTGTCTGCTACTGATGTGCGGATTAGCCGCGACAGCAGCTAAAACACCTACTTGGGCATCATCATTTGTTGCAGGTCGTGGTTGACGTTTCACATGTGGCTGAGCATCTCCTGTTTCCTTAAATAACGTAACTATCCGGCGAACGGTCCGGACTCTTGGATGATGTCGTCCAGGATACCGAGCAGCATACATAGTACACTCCCGTTGGCCATTTTGATCACAATAGCAATACATCAACACGATATCGACCTTTCCGCAATTGGTAAACGGTCCATTTTAACACGGGTACTGTATCACGAAGCAAATACCGCCCGCACTGGCGGAATGTTACGTGATACCACGTACTTACACGTTTGTGACTATTACAGCGCCATCTATCACAGAGCGAAAAAAGTGGTCCATTCATATTTCTTTACGTACTACACGAATATGTAATAAAAATGGGGGTTCCTATTTTAAAAAAACGCAGTCGATATCCGTTTGACCTATTGCAGCGCCATCTAGCAGGCCAACCATAGCACCATCTGGTTTTCCCCTTCAAGCTAGATGAGTTTCGTTCTTCGTAGTTTTTTCGTTTGATGCTTATTTCGTGAGATATTTGGCCCGGTCTCTATCAATGGACCACCCTGTATACTCTAAGGAAGGGGAAAAAAAAAACAAAAAAAAACGACGCGCTGAAAGGAATTATCCGATTGGGACGGAAATCGTTTATGTGATCTATTGACAAACAAATGATTACAATTTCAGAAAAAAACTGGGCGATTTATACAAGAGAAAGAGCTTCACAAATTAAGCAAGCCAATAACGCGTTGGTTTACCTTTGGCCCTTATGCAAGCAGTTACTCGGCTTGGTGTTGATTGATGAGAGTTGCTGGATATCATCCTTAGGGATTCGTGCCAAATTCTGTCCAACTGGCGCATTAGATCGCCAAAACCCCGCTACCCATAATGGTCCAGGCGTTGTCAATTAGGGAGAAACACGGAGACCTCGCTGTCAAAGGTAGGGTTTTGCAATCACGGACACCAGCGGTAGAAAGAAACTGTCACCGTGTGCGGGCGCGCATTATCTTGCTGAAATGTAAACCCAGGATGGCTCGGCATGAAGTGCAACAAACGGCGCGTAGAATGTCGTCGACAGACCGCTTATGGCAAGTAGAAGAGAGGCAGCGCACCTTATAGATAGTAAGAGAGGTTTACGAATATATGCTAAATCCCTTCCCCCGAAAATTTCCCTCCTCCATACCTCTTCCATGTTACCACAGATGATGTGTCACCGAACTTATTTGTACTAAGACTGCATAACACGCGAGGTGGCCAGTTGCTTCCACCGCTTAGAGTGGAATGCATAAGTTCTGAATAACGTTCACCAACCTGCAGTCTTCTGTAGTAGTTGTCCCCTGCGCAGAAAACAGCACGTAGCTCGTGAATCGATTATCTCGAAGCTGTAAAAAACTCTTAACGAGGAACTGATATTATACGAATAATTAAATTTTCAGTTAGTTTGTTTATACGGGATGCCACTCGCTTTTTATTAGCAGAAGAGGAGAAAATGCACAATTATATTCCACTTTGTGAATCACAAATAATTTCCATTCTTCATAGTTTCATAGAAAATAAAGTAATGAACTCTTTACTAGTGTAGTTACTTTCAAACTGTTCTCAATTACATGTCCAAATAAACAGAGATTGCTAACTAAGTTATTAACGGACACCGACAGCGGCAGGCAACATGTCTCTCCTCCGAGACTGACGAATCAGCTCTGATCTTACAGCCGAACTACTTCGCCCGCCATCCGAAGATCTCCGAAGTGCTTCGTCTGCCTTTTCGTTTAGCTATTGTTTATTATTCTGCTGGTAATTAACACTTTTCAAATAATGGAACGATAGCCTGCTATTGAGAGATATTTTCATATGAAAAGCAAGTAAATTCACTGTTTAGTTTTTCTAAAATTAGTAACAGAAGTTTATCATTTTGGCGCACTACTTCCGAAAGCAGCAGCCAATCGCGGAGGAGGACCACAGTTTAGGCGGTCTTTCTCACGATATCCGTACCGAAAAAAACGTCGGCCACCGGTACCTCACACCATATTGTGTCATCTTCCCACTGCTACCTTCTCAACTGCTCTGAGAAGAGCTTCTTGTAGCTGAATATGATTGCTGTAAAGAGAAATATTACACATTGTGGCGTAAGGGTGCCGCGAAAGACAACCAAATGGCTCCTGCAATGATAAGAAGTGGCAGCCCCGACCATCACTTCTGTTTGTCGGGCCGTATGGCGGTCGACTATCTCGGGTGTCTCCACACGCGCCCTCCACCTGTAATCTCATTGACTGGAGTAAAACTGTCTTTACTGATGAGTCCTCCATCGAACTGAGTCCCGATGACCAGAGAAGACGTGTCTGGAGACGTCCCGGAGAGCGATAGGATTCCAAACTTCCGCCTGCCATATCGCCCGACAACCAGAATTGATCGTTTGAGCTGACATTTCTTTTCATAGCAGTACCCCATTGGTCGTCATCCGCGACGCCCATACAGCACGGCGGTACGTCGACGCTATTCAACGGTCCGTTTTGTTACCCTTCATGGCAAGGCAAGCCATACTGGTCTTACATTTCAGTACGATAATGTCCGCCCGCAAACAGCGAAAGTTTCCAGTGCTTGTCTTCGTGCTTGCCAAACACTATCATGGCCAGCTTGATCGCCGAATCTCTCTCTAGTCGAAAATGTTTGGAGCAACTCGGGCGGGGCTCTATAACCAGCTCGGGATTCGGCATATGCCACCTGCTGGATAGTAGGTGTTCTGATAAAGGCTCAACGTTGTCCGCCTACAGATAGCGTAGTGACAGCCACCACAGCGCCATTTGAGTCTACCAGTTAATAGGGAATACTCACAGTCAGAAGGCTCAGTGTGGTGCAAACGTGTGAAGCAAGCAGGCAACCACGAAACGGAGACTCGCTAGTGCTTCCTACAGCCGACTCAGGTAGTCTGAAAGGCGTCAATTTGTGGCCTTCCGAGTGGCGGGATGGTCCTTTCAGGGAACTGCCACACAAGTTGGACGTGCTGCATCAGTTGCGCAACGATGCTGGTATCAGTGGTTACGTAAACATTCTCAAACCCATAGGCGAGGTTCTGGACGTCCACACGGCACAGACGCCCGCCAGGATCGTCGTAAAATGGCTGACATCGAAATAAGTGTCCAAGGAATAGAAAAGCAACTGGAATCACTCAACAGAGGAAAGTCCACTGGGCCTGACGGGATACCAATTCGATTCTACACAGAGTACGCGAAAGAACTTGCCCCCCTTCTAACAGCCGTGTACCGCAAGTCTCTAGAGGAACAGAAGGTTCCAAATGATTGGAAAAGAGCACAGGTAGTCCCAGTCTTCAAAAAGGGTCGTCGAGCAGATGCGCAAAACTATAGACCTATATCTCTGACGTCGATCTGTTGTAGAATTTTAGAACATGTCTTTTGCTCGAGTATCATGTCGTTTTTGGAAACTCAGAATCTACTATGTAGGAATCAACATGGATTCCGGAAACAGCGATCGTGTGAAACCCAACTCGCTTTATTTGTTCATGAGACCCAGAAAATATTAGATACGGGCTCCCAGGTAGATGCTATTTTTCTTGACTTCCGGAAGGCGTTCGATACAGTTCCGCACTGTCGCCTGATAAACAAAGTAAGAGCCTACGGAATATCAGACCAGCTGTGTGGCTGGATTGAAGAGTTTTTAGCAAACAGAACACAGCATGTTGTTATCAACGGAGAGACGTCTACAGACATTAAAGTAACCTCTGGCGTGCCACAGGGGAGTGTTATGGGACCATTGCTTTTCACAATATATATAAATGACCTAGTAGATAGTGTCGGAAGTTCCATGCGGCTTTTCGCGGATGATGCTGTAGTATACAGAGAAGTTGCAGCATTAGAAAATTGTAGCGAAATGCAGGAAGATCTGCAGCGGATAGGCACTTGGTGCAGGGAGTGGCAACTGACCCTTAATATAGACAAATGTAATGTATTGCGAATACATAGAAAGAAGGATCCTTTATTGTATGATTATATGATAGCGGAACAAACACTGGTAGCAGTTACTTCTGTAAAATATCTGGGAGTATGCGTGCGGAACGATTTGAAGTGGAATGATCATATAAAATTAATTGTTGGTAAGGCGGGTACCAGGTTGAGATTCATTGGGAGAGTCCTTAGAAAATGTAGTCCATCAACAAAGGAGGTGGCTTACAAAACACTCGTTCGACCTATACTTGAGTATTGCTCATCAGTGTGGGATCCGTACCAGATCGGGTTGACGGAGGAGATAGAGAAGATCCAAAGAAGAGCGGCGCGTTTCGTCACAGGGTTATTTGGTAACCGTGATAGCGTTACGGAGATGTTTAACAAACTCAAGTGGCAGACTCTGCAAGAGAGGCGCTCTGCATCGCGGTGTAGCTTGCTCGCCAGGTTTCGAGAGGGTGCGTTTCTGGATGAGGTATCGAATATATTGCTTCCCCCTACTTATACCTCCCGAGGAGATCACGAATGTAAAATTAGAGAGATTAGAGCGCGCACAGAGGCTTTCAGACAGTCGTTCTTCCCGCGAACCATACGCGACTGGAACAGGAAAGGGAGATAATGACAGTGGCACGGAAAGTGCCCTCCGCCACACACCGTTGGGTGGCTTGCGGAGTATAAATGTAGAATGTAGATGTAGATGTATTGTAAGGACAGCAGTGCCAGACCGTACAGCTACCACAGCACAGATAACTGGGCTTGTGAGCCCAGACATGTCAACACAAACTGTTACGAATCGTTCATTAGTAGTGGGACTACACGCGCGCACATCTGTAGCCCGTCTTCCACCCACTCAACAGCATCGACATGCACGCCTCAATTGGTGGCATTAGAGGATCGCTTGGAAAATGGAATGGGACGCCATTGTCTTCAGCGACGAAAGTGATGGTCGTTTGGGTGTACGAGTGCTGCCATGTAGAGTGCAGTCATCCAAGACAAACTGGACCCATCCCAGGCCTTATGGTCTGGGGTGCGTTAAACTACAACTGTCGTTCACCTTTGATGTTTCTGGAGAGGACGCTAACCAGCGCTCAGTACGTGCAGAAAGTTGTTACAACCGTTATTTTGTCGTTGTTGTAACAGCGAGGTGATGTGTTGTTCCAACAGAATAATGCTGCCCATACATTTACATTACCCGTGAAGCTCGACGTGCCCAACAAGACGTGCAGCAACTTCCCTGGGCAGCGCAATCTCTGAACTTGTCTCCAATCGAACATGTGTGAATACGATGGGACGAGAAGTGACTCGTACAAATCATCAACAAACAACTCTTACAGAACTACGTGAACAGGTGGAGGAGGCGTGGCACAACATATCCTAGGAGAGTATTCAACATCTGTACGATCGAATGGATGCCATTCGCCGGCCGAAGTGGCCGTGCGGTTAAAGGCGCTGCAGTCTGGAACCGCAAGACCGCTACGGTCGCAGGTTCGAATCCTGCCTCGGGCATGGATGTTTGTGATGTCCTTAGATTAGTTAGGTTTAACTAGTTCTAAGTTCTAGGGGACTAATGACCTCAGCAGTTGAGTCCCATAGTGCTCAGAGCCATTTGAACCATTTTTTTGGATGCCATTCACCATTTGCATTGCCGCCCATGGTGGCTACGCCACGTACTAGTTGTGTGTTTCAGCATCGATGGATAACTGGTACCTCAGAAGCACTTGCGGTATTGATCTGTAGATGTAATCATTTCATGTACTCCATATGCACTGAAGCAACAATAAATCTTAAGTGAATTAGAAACTTCTAAAAGAGTGTACTAATTTTTTTTCCCACAGTGTATTTTTCGATTTGTCCTAGATTTGTAAACTTATACTCACAATGTGCCAATTTGTAATATACAAACGTAATATTACCAGCACCAAAATTAACCTACATTTGAAAAGTGATTGATGTAGACTCTAAAAGCATCTGAAGATGAGCCTCCGTGGCTTAAAATACATCGTTCATTGAAATTAAACCACGATCGTTCTAAACTGAATCGTCTGCGATCATACTCATGGGGTACAGACGTTATCCGCCAGGTCATTTACAGATGACACTGCCCTGAAGCATAAACGACGTTGGTGTCATTCCTCCAATGACGCTCCATGAAGACAGACATACTGTGTGCAAGGAACTTCAGTATATTTTTACAATAATCACGAATTTTTTTTTAATTTTTTTTTATGCTAAACGATTAAGTGAAACAATGTGGAAGGCTTTCTGGGAGACCCTACACTCCGAATGATTCTAGGAAGCTGGATTACACATGACCTCCAATAACGGAAACAATTCTAATTTCTTCATAGGATTTCTTCGGTCTCCGAAAACACTGATTTTAAGAATGACAGTCAACCTAATATGTTCCCAGAATGAATTTTAACTCTGCAGCAGAGTACAGCATGTGCGCTGATTTGAAACTTCCCGGCACACAGTTTCAGTTGATCCCTTATGTGTTTATTTCGTAAACGAAAGAAATGAACATCATCCATGCAGTACAAGGCAACACAGTTAGGCCTACCATCGAATAGGGTGACCTCGATTTGACTGATGGGTTTGAGCTTCCACAAACGAGCGTTCCCTCGATATAAAAATTTACACTGTAAACGGTCTACCGTAGCTAGCTCGTGACTGAGCTATCAGATTAAATGAAGAGTAGCATATTTTATCTTTATTAGCAGGAAAGAGATATTTACATGTTGATGTATTCATTGAAGTAGCAGAATAGAACTGCTTTGCAACAAAGCTATGTCCTGCCTAGCCGGCAAATTGTAAACTGCTATAGCCACTCGCTCTTATTGGCAAAGGTTCTCACACGCTATCAACAGCTGGTGAAGAAATATTAATTGCTATTTCTGTGCACAAGAACAGAAATGTGTGTTCCTGATTCGGAAGTTTTCTAGCCACTGCGAGTCTCCAAAACATTCGAATAAAATAAAGTTCCATCAGTAACTGTTTCGCATTTTTGCCATAAAGCGTATGATCTAGGTGCGAGCAATAAAACAGTTTCGCAAGTATTAAATGGGGTGGATACGATTTTGAAACATATCTAATGCAATAATACAGTTCTTACCAATTCTCAAATATCGGTCACGGAAAAAGTTTTGACTCTTTATTAAGAACACTGCGAAGGTACTATGAAGTCACTTCATCTTTATGACGAAATCGAAGATTTGAGTTAAAGACGCCAATCGTGTAAAACTTTTGGCGCTCTTGGATACCAACAGTTGAAAGGGCTGTTAAAAAGCGATTCAGGCGTAACAAGTAAACACAACAGAGAAAATAGGTTTGTGGAACTCGTGTACATGTAAACGTAGTCTCGACTACACATTGAGGTGGCAAGTCATGTGATAACCTCGCAATATCGTATCTGACCTCCTTTCGCGAGGCGTAGTGCAGCAACTCTTCGTGCACGAACTGACCTCTCGATTATGTCCCATAAATATTCGATAGGATTCATGTCGGGTGATCTGGGTGGCCAAATCATTCGCTCGAAGTGTTCAGACTGTTCTTCAAACCTCTTACGAACAACTGTGGCCTGGCGAATGGTTTGGGAACATGAAGTCCATGAAAGGCCACAAACGGTCTCCAAACAGCCGAACGTAACCATTCCCAGTCAATGATCGGTTCAGTTGAGTCAGAGAACTCAGTCCATTCTATGTAAACACAGCCCACGCCATTATGAAGCCACCATCAGCTTACACAATGCCTCAATGACAACTTGGTCCATGGCTTCGTGGGATCTGCGACACACGCCAACCCTACCACCAGCTCTTACCAACTGAAATCGAAGCACGCTCGACCAGGCCACGGTTTTCCAGTCGTCTAGGGTCCAACCAAAATGGCCACGAGCCCAGGAGAGGCGCTGCAGGCGAAGTCATGCTGTTCGCAAAGGCACTCGCGTAAGTCGTCTGCTGCCATAGCATATTAACGCCGGATTTCGGCGCTCTGCCCTAAGGCTAGGCGCAAATTGAGACGCGTATAGCGCGTGTGGCGCGACGCAGCGCAGCGCGCGTTTTTGTAACATCACAGGTTCAAATGGGACCGCGCAAATTGCGACGCGACGCGACTGGGACGCGACACGAGCCTGCGCCAGGTCGCGCGGCGATGTGGCTGTCGCACAGTGGCACAGTTTCTCGCGCCGCGCGTCGCGCGTGCCTCGCTAGCACCGTGGGAAATCTGAGGCGGGGAGCGGAAAAGTAACCCGGCCATATGCTCACATCGGAACGGCGCATATGAGCAGTGGTAGTATTGCCCATACGATAATTTTTGTCGTACTGTGTACTAAATTTTATTGTCTTTGGGTAGTGTTTCGTTTTTCGCCATTTAAACGCTCCAGCTTTCTTCGTTAGCACATTATACTTTTCTGTTATTTATATCTGCATAGTATTGTTTTGTTTTTCTTCTGTCAAGAAAAATGTATACTTCAGTAACTGATGAGCCATTGGCCGCTGGAATTGCACCATATGCCTCCGCGATGTTTTACATCGCAAGAAGGGACAGAGGGTAGTGAATAAGGAAGGAAGGAATATTATAAAATCATGTGATTAAGAATAAAAGGCAGGAAAGTAAAGCAAGGTTATCTTCTCGCTGCCTAGTAAGCTAGCGTATCTGTACGATCTGTTACAAAAATTTAGAAAGGGATAATCTCCACAGGTGTGATCCCTTTGTGCTTCCGGTAAAAAGCGTCCAAGATCTGAAGAATAGAAGTTTCACTGTGATTACTCTGATATGAATGTAATGATGTAATACGACACACTGTACAACATGCATGTGAACAACATATTTCCACTGCAAGCTAGAAACAGTCGAAAAGCAGTCACAAATAATAATGTTTTAATTGGTTCGCCGTGATGAGAAAAAGCATTTCAATTGTTGCATGGACATTATCAGCATTAATAAACTAATTATACAACAACAGGCAACACAAATGAAGAAAATGGTCGGTATTATTACGAAAGTAGGAATATCCTAAAAGAGTGTTATGATTAGATATAATTAATTTGTTGAAATGTGCTGCTGACAAAGGCAGATCTACTTTCATGACAATGTTTTTCGAACTGCATCTCACAAGGCACGCCGGCCAGAGTGGCCGAGAGGTTCTAGGCGCTACAGTCTGGAACCGCGCGACCGCTACGGTCGCAGGTTCGAATCCTTCCTCGGGCATGGATGTGTGTGATGTCCTTAGATTAGTTAGGTTTAAGTAGTTCTAAGTTCCAGGGGACTGATGACCACAGCAGTTAAGTCCCATAGTGCTCAGAGCCATCGGAACCATTTCACAAGGCACACATGGCTAGCTTGTGCATTCCTGTCGCGCGCATTATCCTTCGCTGCTGACAATACACTGACCATTGTGTTGTGCGACAGATCAATTGTTAATTTTTCTCAATAACAACTATTTTATTCGCGATCACGCATTGTCAGTTTGGCAAGCCCTAGGTGAGTAAACAGTATCTGGCACGTGCCTATCATTCCGCTGAAGGAACGCTCGTCATTATTTTAATACTGCTCAGATCAAGAGAAGGAATAAAATCCTTTGGTAAGTTTCCATTCCAGTCGCTCAGTGATAAAAATACGATGGGTTACGGGGATTCGACCAAAATTCCAACAGAATTGCCAATCTGTTTTTGTGTGAGTTGTTAACCTTTTCTCATTCGAAGAAGCATCACCATTTATGAGTAAAGGCCACATTTCTCTTGGTGACTGGTTTAATTGTACTTGCTTTGGCACATTGTAATTTGCCAAACTCATCTCACAGCAGCTATTGAGACAGAATTCCGAAACAGAGGGCCTCATTAAACAAGTAATTGGCAATAACAGAGCTCTATAGCTTACGAAAAACCTCATAGTATCGGTTTGCAGTAACATAAAAGAAGAAATTTCATTTTTATTTTCATACTAGGAAGCTATTGTTTCGCCAGCTGTCGATAACTACTAAAAAATTACAGTCACTGGAGTGAAATAAATGAAAAAAGAAGTATAAGTAGTGATATATCGCCATAGATAAGAAAGTTCCGTCTGTTTAATAATTGGCAAAACACTCTCCTCCTTGTGTGCTATCATTCGCCAAACTTTCGTTTCGATGTCTCGAGCAGTTTAGGAGATATGAGAGATGTTACGAGTATTTCATTTTCGCGAGCGTGAGATCGGAAGTGAGCGCTCTACATGGGATCCATTTTCTCGAGATCGGAGGCAGATATAGATGTCCTCCCAAGTCTTAAACAAAAATTCAACATGTTAGCTAAATTTCATACGCAGCAACATATGGTATAATATGCACCAAACGCAAAATCATAGCGACCACTAATTTTCGTTGCAAACTTTTTGAGTTTGGTGTAGTGACTTACTAAAATGTGTATATCACAATAAGAATGGTCATTAGCGAGATGATGGGCACTTGACCACGAAGCTGATACGTAACGCTACAAGTAAGGCAAAAATCATATATTTTCAGTGAATTGTTTCTGTAAAATCGTTTGAGAAAAATGAGAGGGTGCGCGCGCTTCGGTTCAGTCAGCGCAGAGCGTCTCCAGTCGGCGCGTGCGAGGTGTGGTGTACGCGTCGCAATATGCGCTGCACCCGCGCGACCCGTGCGGCACGTGCGTGTCGCGCTGCAGTGTCGTGTCACGTCACACGCGCTATACGCTTCTCAATTTGCGCCTAGCCTTACGGATACGTTCGTCTTGCGTCCCACATTGACTCCAGTGGTTATTTCACACAGTGTTGCTTGTCTGTTGGGCCTGACAACTGTACGCAAATGCCGCTGTTGTCGGTCGTCAAGTGAAGGCTGTCGGCCATTGCGCTGTCGGCGGTGACATGTAATACCTGAAATATCGTATTCTCGGCACACTTGTAAGGTGGCAGAATAAATGAAGGTCAGATTCGCACGTTACATGAGAGCTTTATACTTCGCAACAGGAAGGTGAATATGGCATCTAACTTAATTCTGCGGCAATGAGCAAATTTGTCTAGCAGTATGTAATGCAAAAAGGATGACATTCAAACCGCGGTAATTGACACATCGTTCCTATAATGCATGTTTGAGCGGAATGTGAAACAAGCAGCGAGAGGAGTTTTGTTTTGGAATTCAGAGGGACGACACGTTGGCAAGGCCGCACTACAGGGGGTGCTACAGAAACCACTTAAAGGGGTGTCCCAGGTGGAAAGTCAACGACTGACCAAGTGACTCAGATGGGGAGAGCGAGTATAACGACCCATCTGAGGGAGGACAGGAAAGAAATCTTTTAGAAAACTTCATTTCGGAATTCCAAATGGATACGAAACAAGACCAGTGACGCATTTTGGATCACACTTCCAGCGAGTGGTACACGCGTGAGAAAGTCAATGTACGCGTTTAGGCGTCTGGAATGGGCACAAAACGTCCGATTGGCGGAAACGCGCTGGGAAGGAGAAAAGAGCCAAAGTTTCGACGCAAGTTAATGGTAGGGACCTTGCGATTGGTAGAGAGAGTTTCCACAAAATAAGAGGAACGCTCCTATTGGTGGAAAAAAGCCGTGACGTGAAGAACGAAAGAACCCAGGTGGGAAGACAGTTCGGCTGTGAGTAAGACAAGTCGGAAATTTTCGGGGACTCTTCTCTGAACTGGCGCCAAGTGCAGAACAGAGCGCATAACGCTCTGTACGGCGCAGAGGAGTAATTTGTGTGAACGCTGCGTTCACAGCGGCTGATATCCAGCTAGAAATTAGCTGTAGCGTCGTTTAGCTCCAACTGTGGAGAAATGAACCAACCAATTAGTTAACTGTTCTTGTGAGAACTGAGAGGGCGTTATAATACACACACTGCTCCAACCATGCGTGTGTATATCGCCACATTATAAGACTAGGGATGAGTACATGTTCTCTCACATAACGAGAGACATAGGGTAAGTTTCTGCTGGAAAATTCAGCAAAGGTTAATTAGTTTTACAGGAATTTCAGCGGAAGAGAGCGGCCTAACGGACGACAGCTCATCGCAGCTTAAGGTGAATACCGCGTGCACAGGCGTAAACTTATTGGTCCACTAGCTTGAGTCCACTGTAAACTCGAGCGACATTCGGTAATCTTTTACTCAATTTGTCACATAACTAACGATCCACTGTAGACTTTATTGTCATCCTAAAAAAAGTACCGAACTTTGAACCGGAATCCGACGATTTTTGTAGTACTGACCAACATCATAACGTAAGTGTAGGAACAAATGGTTCAAATGGCTCTGAGCACTATGGGACTTAACATCTATGGTCATGAGTCCCCTAGAACTTAGAACTACTTAAACCTAACTAACCTAAGGACAGCACACAACACCCAGCCATCACGAGGCAGAGAAAATCCCTGACCCCGCCGGGAATCGAACCCGGGAACACGGGCGTGGGAAGCGAGAACGCTACCGCACGACCACGAGATGCGGGCACACGTGTAGGAACAATTTTGTAGAGAAACTTCTAGTTAAACTTTAATATTGTCATGTTTAGGAAAATTTAACCTTCTGAGAGTTAATATATATTATTGTTGTTTTTAGGATTATTTCCCTTTTTGATGCTGATGAGATGCGATATCCTGACAACTGCTTTTTGTTGTCATGTTGAAAACAGTGTAAAAGCGTGTATTTTTATGCCAATATCGCGACATTAAACATGTCATTTCAACTTACACAGTTGTCTTCAATCCTAGAATAAGTAAACCAAAGATATTGCTGCTTACACACTCGTGACATTGTTGAACTCAGAATACTGAATTCTCTAACGATTCCGAAATGGACTGTAACATGCATTTAGCTCCAACTACCATTTCTCGTTCAAAGCATGTGCGGACACAATCACGTCGAACACATTTCCACACGAATCACCTGAGTATGAATGACAGCCGGCCGAAGTGGCCGTGCGGTTAAAGGCGCTGCAGTCTGGTACCGCAAGACCGCTACGGTCGCAGGTTCGAATCCTGCCTCGGGCATGGATGTTTGTGATGTCCTTAGGTTAGTTAGGTTTAACTAGTTCTAAGTTCTAGGGGGCTAATGACCTCAGAAGTTGAGTCCCGTAGTGCTCAGAGCCATTTGAACCATATGAATGACAACTCGCCAATGCACTGGCCTTTCATACTTTCTATACACGATACTACCGCCACCTGTAAATTTGCAAATCGCTATCCCGTAACTGCTGTCGCCTCCTTGTAATTCCTGCCGTCTGGCTGCTAAGTGTGGTGACACAGTTTAGTTCCACGTCGCCAGCGCGGCATACTGGAATCCGCTCTCTATCTAGCTGATACCATGCCGAAAGAAATGACAAAACTATACTGCGGAAAGAATCTCGCCGGCCGCGGTGGTCTTGCGGTTCTAGGCGCTCAGTCCGGAACCGCGTGACTGCTATGGTCGCAGGTTCGAATCCTGCCTCGGGCATGAATGTGTGTGATGTCCTTAGGTTAGTTAGGTTTAAGTAGTTCTAAGTTCTAGGGGACTGATGACCACAGATGTTAAGTCCCATAGTGCTCAGAGCCATTTGAACCATTTTTTTGAAAGAATCTCTTCCGTACCTTGGTTATGTGAGCAAGGCGCTCAGTATGGAAAAGCATGGCCACAAATTATTTCTGCAGGTGTGCGCAATGCAGACAAACTGTAGGTCAACCTGATGTTGATGTACGATACGCAGCAAAAGTGCAGGCACAAAAGACCTAGGGGAATTACACAGACTCGAGATGGTGGCGTGCTCCATATTTTACGTCTACTTATGACAATAACAAATATGTGCCACTAGTACACCAATACAACCCGAAAAGAATATTTTGGACGAAGTTTCTTTTGGGTGGTAATGTTATTGAGTGAAACCTTCGAAACGAGACGTGCACATAACCTTGTAGTAACTACGAGCGGGGAATGCACTCTAGCAAAATAAAAGAAGCGTTCATTCTTTTCAATGAAGGCAGTGTTTCTGATGAGACAGCAACGACATCACAAGGTTTAAGTCGACATCTGCAGCTACAGCCTGCCTATCAAAGAGTGAATGGGTGAGGATAACACATTTCATTATTCTATATATTATGGTTTGAACCTGTTCCATTGACGGACGAGGACGGCAAGAATGACTGCTTGTACGTCTCTACGCGAGATGTTATATGCGTAATTTCATCCACACCGTCTCTATGGGCTGAAACTGTAGGCTACGAAACCTCCCCTCCCCATTAAAGAGAGTGAAAAATTACGCTAGTTAGTTATTCTCCTCTTAATTAAAATATGCACAACGGAGCTAATAAACGCTAATTTTCAGCACAGCAATGGATCAATGGGTGAGGGTAGTCACATATTATCCTTAAGTATGCACAGGGGTGACTAGCTGTCAAATGAAATTCGTATGTAACGATAATGACAATAAACACAAAAGTGATAAAATTGAAGTAACTCATGGTTGGCAAAGTTCAGGAAGGGAAGCACGTGATAGTAAGTTTTGCTCTCTTAACATATTAGATTCGAACTAACACAAAACCGCGACTCGAGTACGGTGATTACATTCATGCTTGGAGTATAAGAGAAATTATGCAACTGTGCCAACCCCAGGTGCCAGGTAGAACCTAACCGAGAAATTATTGCGGGTTATTAGGTTCATCGTAACGTACACCGAAGGTGCTGCCCCTAAAACTCTCCATCGTTATGCTGCCTGCGAGAGGTTTTCTGCCGGCCGGAGTGGCTGAGCGGTTCTACGCGCTACAGTCTGGAACCGCGCGACCGCTACGGTCGCAGGTTCGAATCCTGCCTCGGGCATGAATGTGTGTGATGTCCTAACTTCTAGGGGACTGATGACCACAGCAGTTAAGTCCCATAGTGCTCAGAGCCATTTGAACCAAGAGGTTTTCTATTGCTGTTATTTCGAGCAATAAATGCAGACATTGAAAAAAGACTTAAAAATTCTAACATTCGCTCAAACTTTTGCATTATACGTTCCAAGATAGATCAAATAAAAATATCGCATAAAATAGTTAAATAAAATACGTGAATAAAAGAAAATTTAGTCCATCCCCTTTCGCTCCTTCTATCGAAAATTGAGGGTCTGAATACCACAAAAAATTCGCCAGTATTGTCCTACTCATTCTATTTTTTTAAAAATATCTGCTCAAAAATCACGTTGTAATCGAGAGTTTTATTTAAAAATCCAAAATTTTACCACCACTGCTATTGAAAACTGTAATTTCAGTTTTACATCCGGTTATCAGTAAAAAAATAAAAATACTTGTTAGAACCGAGACGAAACAAATACCGTAAAATGCTGATTACTCAACTAAAATACCGGTATCGGTTTTAACCCGCCAGTTTTTCCCACCCTTCTCCTGCATCGTCGTCCTCTGGGCGAAGTCAACTAGGAGTCCGCTGGGCGAAGTCTCCGCCTGGAGCATCCTGACTGGAACGTGTTCCAGCTGCATGTGGAACCCGAAGTATCCTCTCTGCGAGCAGAGCCTGAAGGCACTCCACTCAGGGCAGAATCCGAAGAGAAATTAAAAGCGCTGCGAACATCAATTCTGTGGACGCTTCCCGCCTCTCAAACAGAAATTACCATTTTTGTTCCGTCAATGAATAGATTAAGCAGAAGCCGTGTGTACTCCCACCACCATATGAAGATACAGCCCTACCAAACAAGTGTACTCATACCTTTCCTCTAGAAACTTGGGTCTAAAAATTTTATGTCACGATACTCTTGCCAATCCTGGGCGCATTTTGCGCTGTTTTCTAGCGTCAGAACACAAAAAGAAAAAAAAGTGAAACGTTGGGCTAAATGCCGAACGGGTGGCCAAAGCGTGTGACCGTCTTTCCCAGGGACTGTCTGCTTCTTTTAGAAACCTTTCAAGATCCGTATCTACCCTAGCAGGCCTTCTTTTTTCTTAAGAACGGCTCAAAAAACTGGCCGTGTTGTTTACCGCATCCTCTTTTCACCATGGAAACGTTCCGCTGATTGTCCTTAGCAGTAAAACGTTACACATTGCGACGGACTGACGTAGTCTCTCCAGGAAATAGATGCAACACAGTGATCGGCACCTCCTACACCCGTCCTCCCCTACCTGACAATGAGTGATGCACTGGGGTGGGGGGGGCGGGGGGGGGGGGGGGGCTGGTGCCCTACCTGCGTGCTTCAACCAGCGCTGTTTGGGATGGTTCATCTGTTGACATTCCCTTGTTGCTTTGTAGCTGGCACAACACGCAGAAATCGTCGTAGCCTGTACCCAGAATAGGCAGCGGAATATCTACAAGTGTCGAGATGGAAGAAAAGAAACAAATCACCTACACAATTACTGTTGTTATATGCTAATTGAAAATGGACGTTTCCGCAGTCTCCTCGATTAAATTTTAAATGTAATTGATCTGCACGTCAGACTGACCCAATCTGCATATGAAATGTCGCTAGTTCGCTTAATAAGTATTGCGGAATAAAAAATGACGAGGCCTAATGGTTCGACGCTTTTCATCTCTATGGGATGGTTCTTAGAATACCTCCCACATAAGTTTGTTCAACATTTCTGTTTTACACTACCTCGAATAAGGCTGCAACCATTTGTACCACCTTCCCTTGTATAAGGTCGATGTCTGCTGTCAGTGTGCAATATTTAGAAATTCCATTATTTATGAAAAATGTAATCTTCGTAGTAGACAGGTTTTATTTCCAAGATCCCAATAAATACATATATTGACAACTAATTTAAATTGTTAAATTGTGTTCTTCAGATCATCTAAATACATCAACTATTGTGCCACTCCATGTAGTGCACTGTCAGCTAGTCACAAACATATCTGGGAGCCAGTTGTTGAAGAAGACGTGCCAGTGTGCCGTCAGCTGTCAATATAGACACAGCAACAATACCCTGTGAACCAAACGTATTCTACCAGAAACGTATGATTTCATGACTTCAGACTGGTGCATCTTCTTGCTCCCAAATATGTTTAGGAGTAGACGACAGTGCACTACATGAAGTGGCATAATGGTTGAAGTGTGTAGATGAAAAAATTGTGGAAACTAGTTGTCCGTAAATGTATTTATAGCTATCTGGGCTAATAAAACTTATCTAGTAACAAAACTGCATTTTTCAAATTCAGAAAACGCTCTCCCGCTGACAGTGTCAGGTAACCATCCACCATTTGTGTTTCAAACTGAGATAAAAATTATTACCTGAGACACACTGCTAGTTTCCCATATGTTGCAATGGCTCTACACTCCATATACAGTCTTCTTTTGTAACAGTGTCTCAGTTTTATGATTGTACGAACTTCCTCTCGGTTAAGTCGGAAGTAGTTTTAAAATGGAGGTCAGACGTTTTGCACGTGAACGCAAATTATCCGTGAGACCTGTGGTTTTTTTCTGGCACATGCCTTGCCAAACCCTCTTCTTAGAACCTGAAAGGCCGTGTGTGGGAGTGCCTGCGCCGTGTTTGCCTCTGTGAGCCAGTACATTATGTTAAACTCACTAGCACCGTCAGTCAGGAAATAAATAAATGGTACTGCATTTCGTCTCATGAGCCATAGTGATACGAGAGCAGCGGATGGGAAACAACGCGATGCAGCCAAGTGAAGCCGCTGAAAGCGCAGCTCGCGGACCGTAAATATTTAGAGCGCGCTGGTTGGTGGGGCAGCAACGGGGGCCCCGTGATGGCCACGACTGCAGGCCAAAGCTACAGTAAGTAATCACACGCCTCACGTCGTTCGTAAATAGCTGCTACACAGAGTGCAGAATGGAAAATCTGGGAGTATTGTAGCGTCGGAGCAGGGGAGAAGAAATCGAATCCACACAAATTGTAAAAACCCTTTTCCGTACGTATGTATACTGACGGAAAAAGGTCGCAACACTAAGGTACGTTGTCCAAGACGCGACGCACACTAGCGACTGCGACGGGTCGCTACGTGACGTCAGAAGTTGCTTGCTGGCGCATGCGCAGTTCGAGTTTGGGATGCGACACGCGACTGTTGCGGCAGCTGCCGCAGCACTGCACCAGTGAGCAGTGTTGCGACGGAAGTCGCACGACACAAAGACGTACGGCTGCCAGAAAGATGTCGAGCCAGTCAAGGAAAACTGAAATGAGCCACTCATAGGATGTGATTCTCTGTGAGCTGGTCTCGCAACATCCTTGCCTTTACGATTTGAAGAACCCTAAATATAGAGACACTATGTTCAGACAGAATTTGGGAAGAAATTGGTGCACAGTTGAAACTGGAAAGTGAGTGAAATAAATAATATTTTCCCATTAATGCAAATTTTTCAGGCCTGTTATGAAAATTAGTATAATCCATGCAGATGTAGAATTAGAATGATGAAAATGAACTTGAAGGTCAATTTTCGCATTACTCTTTTTTGTGACGATAAAAATTGAAAACGGCAAGTACATTATAAAATGAACAATCTAAAGTACAACGAGAAAGTTACATTTTACAATACCTTCACTTTGAAAGTAAACGGTAGATTGGTGTCTTGATGATACCTTCTAGTTTTTAAAAACCACCACCACATTGTTGTAAAGCTTTCTGTAATCGATAGATGTTCGTTTTTGAGGAAGGCGTTTCTCAACAGATTGCGCAAAGTATAAGTAATTTGTCACATTCACTTCAATTCATTGATGGTGCTCAAAAAACTTGTGCCAAAAGTGCACTACTGTTTTACAAGGCCCTTCTGGTCTGACACAGTTCACAATTGAAATTCGTCTTTTGTAAATCCTGGAGTCATCTTCTGAGTGCAGCTTGGCGAGATTAAATGTTCATGTCATCCATAACGATGTATGCTGTCAGAATATAAGAATTTGGAAGTTCATTTGGATGGGAATAAAGAGTCAGTCGGCTATGAAAGTTGCCTTAGCTTGTTCCAAAAGTTTCTGCATGGGAGAAACTGACAAGTATAATTTGGGAAAATTTTGTGAACAAGCACGGACATTATTTCTTCCACATTTCTGCCAGTGTACACTGTAGACGTTCAGAATGAAAATTCTAGAGATGTTTAAGGTGTAACCCTATCTTGTTGTCAAGAACTTGAAACAATGCAATGACACAAGCGTGCGCTTATTGTTAATAAACGTATCTTTCATTGGAATTTTAGGTGAAATGTGCAAAAACAGATGGAGGAATATTCGGGACTCGTATCAGAGAAATAAACGAGAAAGAAAGCTTGGAACAGGTTCAGATGCCTCAGCAAAACCACGAAAATGGGTTCTGCTTGATCACTTGGGTTTAAGAAACCTACATTTCGTGGCATTTTAAATGAAATTGTCAAGAGCATATGGAGAAATATTAGTAACTCATACCGGAGAAATATGACATAAAATGGTTTCATTAGGTCCAAATGTGTCAGCGAAACAAAACAAATGCATTCTCTATCGTGTGATGACCACACGATTCTCGTTGCGCGTCGATAGAACTGGCGGCTAGTCGCGACGCTCCCGGAGATATATGAGCCCAAATCTCGGTAACGGAGTTCGATATCATTCTGATCTCAACTTTAAAAATAATTTCAATATGTTAGCTTCTTTTCATCGGCAACGATGTATGACCTAACGTAAACCATACGTAAAGTAGCCAGCGACCACATTTTTCACTGTACACAATTCAAATTTTATGCAGTAGGTTACTTGTAAATTAAGTATCGGGATAACTGTGACGAATATCGGAAAAATAGACTCCTCATTATCAAGCTGTGATGTGAAACTGTAAGATACGCAAACATCAATTTTTTGTGCCTTTTACTTTCCTCACAATTGACAGAGAAGTAATATACAGCGAAAAAAACACGCAAAACCGGAAGAGATACTTTTCAATTTTTTAAAGTAAAAGGAGAATCTGTATCGAAAAACTAACTCTGGGAGTCGATGTAACTTTGTTGCATTAACTTACAGTATTTTTTACAGCAAGGAAATCGGAATTCCTATTTTTCTTATGTATTTGAATCCGCCGCCGCCGACCGCAGCTTGGGAAACGGCGACGACTCCAGTCGTCTTGCGGCCGTGTCGCCGTCTGCCAGGGTGGGAAAAGAGGAGGGGGCAGCGTCGCAGTCGCAGCCAACTGTCGCGTCTTGCACAGCGTAACTTAAGAAGGTGTGCGACGTAAACAAAAGTATAAGCGTGTTTCTACATCTGAAAGATGTCTATTCAAGTTTCACACGCTAGTAGTGCCACTGTGAGGATGCAAATGAGGTTTGCTTTATATACACGCTGTAACGGTCGTGAACATTATTTGCCTTGCGATTGAACGTAGTGAGTTGATGTTAGTAAGAAATACATTTAAGGCGAGAAAGACACCATTATCCGCACCTCTGTGATATTGAACGAGATCGTATAATAGGGCTGCGAGAAGTTGAATGTCCCTTCTGCGGTATTGTAGAAATACTTGGCAGGAATGTAGCCACTAGCCACTGTACATGACCGCAGGCAGCGGTAGTCACGAGAATGTACGGACGCGGGAAAACAGGTCTCCAGCCGGCCACGTGGCAGTTGTGTTCAGCATATGGCTCTGGCGCATTGTACTACACCTGCAACGGCAATTTGACCAGCAGTTCGCACCACAATGACACAAAAAGACGTGTTACATATCGCTTACTTCAAGGACAGCTCCGTGCCAGACGCCCGGACCACCCCCATTTGCGACTTCAGTGATGTCAAGCGAAAGCTCATTGGAGGGCAGGTTGGAGGTGCGTTGTGTTTTCTGATGAAAGCTCGTTCTGTCTCGGTGCAGTGACGGCGTGTGTCGGATAGGAGGAGACCACTTTAGCGCCTGCAACCAGTCTGTCTGCGTGCTAGGTACATGAACCTACACCTGGAGTTATGGTTTGTATGACAGTAGGAGCACTCTCGTGGTTATACCACGCACCCTGACTGCAAATTTGTGCATCAATCGGGTGAATCGACATGTGTTGCATTCATGAACATCATTCCAGGGCGAGTTTTACAACAGGTTAACGGTCGCCCACAGCCGCTGTTGTAATCCATGCTTTACAGAGTGCCGACACGTTAACTTGGCCTGCTCGTTCACCAAATCGAGCGACAACTCCAGTGTCATCCAGAAACAACATTAAACCGTCCCTGTATTGACTGATAAAACTGCAACAGGCATGGAACTCCATTCCACAAACTGATATCCGACACCTGTACAATACAATGCATGCACGTTTGCACACTTCCATCCAACATTTTTCCTTTGTTAGTCACTTAAGACATTTTACCTAGACAAATGCATTCCCCAAATATTATTACCATACATTAACTATTTTTTGTGTTGCGATTTTTTTCCCGACAGTCTATTATGTGTATACTAGTATGTGTGTAAATATATACTGTA
Source organism: Schistocerca cancellata (assembly GCF_023864275.1). Taxonomy (NCBI): domain Eukaryota; kingdom Metazoa; phylum Arthropoda; class Insecta; order Orthoptera; family Acrididae; genus Schistocerca; species Schistocerca cancellata. The sequence goes on from NC_064630.1 coordinate 243,103,046, forward strand.
TATGCATGTTTCACATCTCCTCCTAAACCACTGAATCGATTTCAACGAAACCCGGCACACATATCACTCTTCATCTGGAAAGAATCACGGTGGTGATAAGAAACTCCCCCCTATCAAAAGGGTGGGGTCGGGTGGGGGTGTAAAAGCGGTGTAGCTCCACGACGCGCGAAAACTCGTACTTATATCATCCAGTATTTGAGAGGACCGAGAGCACTTAGGGACTTGTAACAAACGTCACACATAATTTCAAACCTTTAAGAAACTTTTTCTTGTTCACGATCCCAGTAAAATGATGAAAGGAAACAGTTATTCACTTACGACAATCTCTCTGTTTATGCTGTGAAACTGCCGGATGAAGCAAGACGTTTTAATTTACAACTTCTTTACTACTAACTGTATTCGTGATAGAATTTGCAAATAGTATTAGCATATACCACTGAATGTACCAGAATAGTTCAGGAGATACCTCATAAACACTGAGATTTGTGAAAAACTACCTAATCATGCAAGACGTTTTAATTTATTACTTCGTTGCTACGCACTTTATTCGCAACATTTTTCGCAGACTATCCACGTGTGCTACTGAATGTACCAAGAAAAATATATCATATTACGTCACTTAGTTTAGGATATCTATCATAAACTTAGATGCGTTAAAAACTGCGCCATCATGAATGAGGTTTTAATTTATCACTTCTTTACTAGTAACTTGTAATGGTACTTGAATTACGTAACCATTAAGGCACCTCACCTCAACCTCTCGATACCAGCAATATTCTACTGTGTTTCTGTAAAGTAGTTAACATATTTCTGAGACAACATTCAGATTTGATTTCATTAATGTAGAGGTACTTTGATACATCGATATGTTTATGTAGCAATGATATTATTCTTATGTGTATTCTTTCTTTTGTCACTATGATCTTTGTCGTACTTGTAACTCTGATTTTTGGGCGCGTAAGCGTTATTAGAGAGTCAAGTCTTGGTCGTCATGTTGAAAAGACGCAAATTGTAGTCAGTTTATAAAATGTTAACTTTAACAGTCAGGAAGATATTTTCAAGTATGTTTTATATTGTGAAATGATGTTTGTGAGTTACGTGATACTGCAACAAAAGTAATAAAAAAGAAGTGTAACTTAAATTCGGAGTGCTGATTACTTTTTTACATCACCATTGTGCTAACTTGCAAAAGTTTAATCTTCAAGAAAGGTTTATGAAACATATCTATAAAACTTTTGAATATCGCAGAATAACACCTAGGCCTCTTAGCATCCGAGCCTGGAATCATCACCACCTAGATTTTCGACGATTGAGCCATGAGTTCACGACGAGACCAGCGTGGGAAACACGAAAAGATGAGTGCGTAGTTTATCCATTATTTCATGAAATGACTTTATTAACTGTGCCCTAATGACACCTGCCACATAATATAACGTTGTTGTTGCCCGAAAATGCAATATTTAGTAGCGTGAGCAACACTACAATCACAATTACTTTTTGACCTTTGTTGTGGTGGGGTAGTCAGAAACTCAATTCACAACATATTTCGCAGACACTAGCCACATATAATACTGGATGCACCTGCACAATTATGTTATTTTACAGCACACAGTTTAGTAGATACGTCGTTATATACATAGAGGTGCGTGAAAATGAAACTGTAGGGTGAAATTCTCTAGGCATATAGGTGAAATGAGTGAACAAATACATGTGAAATATATGTGAAATAAATTTGATTTGTGAGTAAGCGAGCAAGGCCACAGGTAAAATGCTCATTCTTAAACCCCGGAAAGATTTGAATCAAAATTGGTGCACAAACTAGTTGCAATCTATAAAGAAATACTGTAAGGACAAAACCCGCCAGTGCAGTGCAAGACTCAAGTTTCACACGGAATTTGCAGTCTCCCCTCCACAACGACCACAGGCCGGTCACGTGATTCCACCTCCACTAGGCGGGGCGTGACTGCCAGCGCTCCTGGTTTTACTGGAGTGTACTATGTTATTCAAAAGAACAAGTTTCCGAAGCTAATAACACACACGTATTTCGGATATGCAATAGATACATAAGGTAATTCATAATAATGACAACAGAGTTTGTCAGGGCAGCAAATATGTGTGGTTATTGTACAAAGCTTTAAAACCATTCAGCAGTTTGCTGAGGACGACTGTATGGAAAATATTGACAGTTCAATAATTATTGTATCCTATTTGAGCAGCAAATAGACAAAATGTTGGAAACTGATTCTTCAGCCGACTGTAAAACTCCCATGTATTGCCAAACTATGCATTAATTGTTATATCAGCCTAAGACACGGATATATTATGAACATAATGCTTGAAGTATGCGGAAAAAACTTTAATACAGAAACGAAACGAACAATGAACTGTTTGCATCTGCTAAATGCTTATGTACAAAGAAACAGCCAACTCGTTACCGCACGTTAAAGTGGAAAGTTCACGAACTTAAGCCTTTTTAATTGCCGTACACGAAATTAAAGCCGACTCCTTCGCCAATTTTGTCACAGACATTTTACTTCGAGCAATAAAAACATCACAGTAGAAACTCATGTTCGCTACACACGTAAGTTAATAAGAAAAATATTTATTTTGAGTAACAAAACGGAATAAGAGTGCAAACTTTTGTTAAGTCTCTTAATCTTCTAGGCTCCTTTTGGGCTGTAAATTTTTGAACAACTCGTAGTACAAACCTGAAAAGAATCTGTGCAATCTGGTTGTAGTGCACTTTGCTGGTTTTGCTTACAAACACAAAGCAGGCGAGAGTGTGTTTGTTTTCCGGCGGGAAAGGCAACATTGTACACTCAAGTAAAACCAGGTGCGCTGGCTGTCTCGCCCCGCCTCCTGTCCGTCTGGAGGTGGAATCACGTGACCGGCCTTTGGCCGTTGTGGAGGGGAGACTGCAAATTCCGTGTGAAACTTGAGTCTCGCCCAGTGCAGTGAGCCTGATAATGTGGGGGGTGAGGGGGAGCAGGAGATGGTCAGACAGCGACGGAGAAAGGGGAGACAGGCACAGAGAGAAGGGGGAGAAGGAGATGGAGAGAGATAGGGAAGGGGGAAATGGACGGGGAGAGGGGGAGACGGACAGACAAAGGAAAGAGGAGGAGTTGAAGAGAGACAGGGAGAGGAAGCGATAGGCAGAGAGACAGGGGAGGAGGAGAGGAACAGGCAGAGGGAGAGGAGGAAATGGACAGAGAAAGGGAGGAGGAGGGGATGGGCAGAGAGAGGGGAGAGTAAGAGATGGACACAGCGTCTGCTGTGTAACTGTTATGCTTATCAGCATATTTATACAACTTCAGCAGCTGTCAATAATAATAATAACAACTTGTCTGAAAAAGAAATTTTGTTGTTTTGTACATATATGGCGAGAACGGAATAATGTTTAAGCCTTCGCCACTCTCCGTTTCGCATTTTTATGTAAGTGGGAGTTTTCGTGCTTTTTCTAAATATGTACAAGATCCCTAATTCATGTATTAGTTAACGAATTAACTTCTGGGCTGAAAATATGGCATTCTTACGTTGCACTCACATAACGACTTACTCTATTATACACTTCTTCGTTAAATGTTCGCTTGTAGTCACGCTTACTAGATTTTGTCACTTTCTAAGACAACGAATCTGGTCTGGAATGCCCTAGTTTCTTTGCGGCTAACTTTTCCTGGTAATTTCCTTTTCTGTTAGCGCTTAATACAGGTTCAACAGAGTTCATGCTGACACGCCATAGGAAAGCCGATTCCCGCACAGTAGGCAACCAGCTACTGTACAACAACTGGCGTTTGAGGAAATGATCAAATTCAAGTAGTACTATCTTCCAACAAGGTCACTATACTACACTACTGGCCATTAAAATTGCTACACCAAGAAGAAATGCAGATGATAAACGGGTATTCGTTGGACAAATATATTATACTAGAACTGACATGTGATTACATTTTCACGCAATTTGGTGCATACATGCTGAGAAATCAGTAACCAGGACAACCACCTCTGGCCGTAAAAACGGCCTTGATAAGCCTGGGCATAGAGTCAAACAGAGCTCGGATGGCGTATACAGGTACAGCTGCCCATGCAGCTTCAACACAGTACCACAGTTCATCAAGAGTAGTGACTGGCGTATTGTGACGAGCCAGTTGCTCGGCCACTATTGACCTGACGTTTTCAATTGGTGACATCTGGAGAATGTGCTGGCCAGGACAGCAGTGGAACATTTACTGTATCCAGAAAGGTCCGTACAGGACCTGCAACATGCGATGGTGCATTATCCTGCTGAAATATACGGATTTGCAGGGGTCGAATGAACGGTGGAGCCACGGGTCGTAACACATCTAAATGTAACGTCCAGTGATCAAAGTGCCGTCAGTGCGAACAAGAGGTAACCGAGACGTGTAACCAATGGCACCTCGTACCATCACGCCAAGTGATACGCCAATATGGCGAAGACGAATACACGCTTCCAATGTGCGTTCACCGCGATGTCGCCAAACACGGATGCGACCATCATGATGCTGTAAACAGAACCTGGATTCATCCGAAAAAATGAGTTTCTGCCATTCGTGCACCCAGGTTCGTCGTTGAGTACACCATCGCAGGCGTTCCTGTCTGTGGTGCAGCGTCAAGGGTAATAGCAGCCATTGTCTCCGAGCTGATAGTCCATGCTGCTCCAAACGTCGTCGAACTGTTCGTGCAGATGGTTGTTGTCTTGCAAACGTCCCCGTCTGTTGACTCAGGGATCGAGACGTGGCTGCACGATCCGTTACAGCCATGCGGATAAGATGCCTGTCATCTCGACTGCTACTGATTCGAGGCCGTTGGGATCCAGCACTGCGTTCTGTATTACCCTCCTGAACCCACCGATTGCATATTCTGCTAACAGTCACTGGATCTCTACCAACGCGAGCAGCAATGTCACGATACGATAAACCGCAATCGCGATAGGTTACAATCCGACCTTTATCAAAGTCGGAAACGTGATGGTACGCATTTCTCCTCCATACACGAGGCATCACAACAACGTTTCACCAGGCAACGCCGGTCAACTGCTGTTTGTGTATGAGAAATCGGTTGGAAACTTTCCTCGTGTCAGCACGTTGTAGGTGTCGCCACCGGCGCCAACCTTGTGTGAATCCTCTGAAAAGCTAATCATTTGCATATCACAGCAACTTCTTGTTGTCGGTTAAATTTCGCGTCTGTAGCATGTTATCTTCGTGGTGTAGCAATTTTAATGGCCAGCAGTGTAAAATACAAATGAGGCGCTGAGAGCCATAAGGGCCAAAAGCACCCCGTCTTCGCTCCCCTCGCTCCCGTCCCCTCTCTATTTAAGGGGCTCCGGAAAGGCTTAAAATCATGAAAAGTTCAATTTTTACTTTTTTGCGTTTTCTGAATCTGCAGACTATTACCTTTTAATAGATATATAATTTATTCAATTCCGAAGACTACAACTATTTTTAAAAAATTTTTGAAATGTGTTCTACATGGGCGTGACCCACTGTGGCGCTGTTAAACTGCTGTCAAATGGTGTTATTATTAACGTCCGTGTTCATCAGGTACATTTTAGTGATGTGAGATAAAGTATGTGTTGTGGCTAACCTGTGATGGTTCAATATATATCGCTGGTGTGATTGTCGATTGTTTCATGTTTATTTACTCTGTCGTTATCTCGAAAATATTCGTAATTAATTCTGTTTCTTGAGTCTCTGTTTTGTTGAAGTATAATAATGAGTAAAAGTAAAGTTATTAGAAATCCTCTGAAGGCTTTTAAGAAAAGGAGAAATGTTGGAAAGCCAAAGGTATGTGTTATTACGGTAAACAATAAAGACGATAACCAAGTGAGTGAACTTAACCTCTCAAGTACACCTGCCCATAGCAGTCAAAGTGGGAAAGAAAATACTTCACAGAAGAAGCTTGGTTCAATGAGTGAAAACTATGAATGTTTTATGGGCGAATCGGATGTGAATGAAATATTTGATATGTCGGTTCTCAAAGGAATTTTTTTAAACTGTGTAAGATGTATTCATTGTAGTGAAGTTGGTCTGGAACTCTCCATAATAAAGCATGTAGGACTTGCTAGTGAAATACAACTGAAATGTGATAAGTGTTCATACATGACCACCTTTTGGAACAGTGTTGCAGTAACTGCAACTGAAGAAAATGGTAGCAAAATCTACGAACACAACAACGAGCGATGCTTGCTTTAGACAAGGAACGCCTTCGGGCTGCAGACAGGGCTGTAAAGAGTCTAGAAATACAAGCAAGAGTAAACAGGAGGAGGAACAAGAGGAAGCTGGAGGAGGAGTTTGCAGAGGATGAAGATAATCCATCCTATGGACCTGGAATGCACTAAAAAGTTAATCCAATCTTTGTCGCTCGATTCCCAAAACTTTTATTTTCTCATACTAATTACATGTTTTCTAAGGATCTTCCAAACATATTTGTTTCAAACTTTCAGTAAATGTTACACAGTACCTCCTGCATAATTTAACACAGCCTTTTTCCAAAAAAAACTGTATATTTTTGAATATATAAATAAAAAATTGCAAAAAAATGTTGTGAATTTTCATTACAATTGAAAAAAAATCATTTTTAATAACTGAACTAAAATTTTGTAAAATCCCTGTGTTAAGTTGTAGCCCATATTCCAATAAATAATCTGTAAAAAGTTCAACTTCCTACCTCAAATACTTTGTGAGGAAAGATGTAATTTATAAGCGTTATTTTAACATTGCAAGTATAGGGCGTTCCGGAGCCCCTTAAGACACAGACGAGCCGGCCGGCCGGCGGAGCGCGGCCCAGGGACGGCGTCGTGGCAGGCAGAGAGAGCAGTGGCGGGCGCGGGCCAACCAGATGTGCGCGGCTGCAGATAAACTCTCCGACCCCTGCGTCGCCTCGCCTCGCCGTATCTCGCTTACTTCAGAGGAGTCCGCTCCAGCCAGGGCAGCGGGGGCCACACTTGCTACACACGCTTCGTTTATTGTCGTCGTCATCTGCCTGCGAATCATCAACGTTGATAGCTACTCGCACTAAGGGTGGATGCTTGCAGCTGCGCCATGAGAGGTTCAAAAATGGTTAAAATGGCTCTGAGCACTAAGGGACTTAACAGCTGTGGTCATCAGTCCCCTAGAACTTAGAACTACTTAAACCTAACTAACCTAAGGACATCACACACACCCATGCCCGAGGCAGGATTCGAACCTGCGAGCGTAGCAGCAGCGCGGCTCCGGACTGGAGCGCCTAGAACCGCACGGCCACCGCGGCCGGCTGAGTATGGAGACTGCGTGAATGGGTACTGGACGCGATTACTGTGTGGGCGCTGAAGGGAATGAAGCAGAGGGGGAAGGTGAGGCCGATGCCTGTACACAGCTTGCTCCCCTGGAATAGCACCACCACCGCCAGTGTCAAATGACGTCACTCTGTGAGACACTGTGGGGAGACCTGGAATCTAATTTAATACACTAACGCATACAATGAGGTGACAAACGTCATGCAATAGTTACCAGGTGTACCGGTATGAAATGAGCGTTAAGATACAAATGTGTCGATAGCGAACATTTGTTGTGAACGAGCCTTAACATTTTTTTTTGTTTGGTTGGTATGACATCTGTCAAAGATATTTAGTATACATCAAGTCATGGAACAAACAACATCATATGTTTTCATCGTGTTAACAATGTCGAATTTTGTACCAGAAAGTGATGATTTGCGGAAAGCATTAATTTATTGTTTTCATTTCAAAAAAAGTGCTGCAGAGTCACATCGAATGCTTGACGAGGCATATGGCGATCATGCTCTATCAGACGCAACATACAAAAAATGGTTTCAACGGTCGAGAAATAACGATTTTGATGTAAGAAATGAAGAACGTGGAAAACCACCAAAAAAGTTCGAAGACACCGAATTGCAAGCAATATTCGATGAAGATGATACTTTGAGTCAGAAGCAAATGGCAGCAATGCAAAATGTTGCACCACAAACAATTTCAGACCGTTTGAAAGCTATGGGAAAGATCCAAAAGTGTGGAAAATGGGTACCAAATGAATTGAATGAAAGACGGATGGAAAACCGAAAAACCGTTGTCAAATTTTGCTTCAAAGACATGAAAGAAAATCAGTTTTGCATCGAATTGTTATTGGTGATGAAAAATTGATTTATTTTAAGAACCCTAAACGGGGAAAAACATGGGTTAATCCGGGATTACCATCAAAATCGACTGCAAAACCAGATCGATTCGGCAAGAAGACAATGCTCTGTGTTTGGTGTGATCAGAAAGGTGTGGTGTATCATGAGCTTCTAAAACCCGGTGAACTGTGAATATTAATCGTTACAGACAAAAAAATGATCAATTTGAACTATGCATTGATCGAAAAAAGACCAGAATGGGCCAGAAGACATGGCAAAGTAATTTTTTTACACGACAATGCACTTGCACACAAAGCAAAACTGGTTCAGGATACAATCAAAACACTTGGCTGGGAGCTGCTACCCCAGCCGCCGTATTCACCAGACTTAGCCCCTTCCGACTACCATTTGTTTTCATCACTGGGACACGCAATGGCTGAGGAACAATTCGATTCCTACGAAGAAGTCGAAAATTGGTTCCTACGAAGAAGTCGAAAATTGGGTGTCTGATTGGTTTGCTTCAAAAGACGAACATTTCTATTGGCGTGGTGTCCACAAATTGCCAGAAAGGTGGTCAAAATGTGTAGAAAGCAATGGTCAGTACTTTGAATAAAATGTTTTTACTTTTCAATTCAAAATTAGTGTTTCATTTTCACAAAAAAACGCTCATTTCATACCGGTACACCTGGTATATGCACTCATACAAGTTATTAACGGGCAGTGGATTGGCGGAGCTCTCATTTGCACTCAGCTGATTCATATGAAAAAGTGCCCGACGTGATTATGGTCGGACAAAGGGAATTAACAGACTTTCAACGCGGTATGGTAGTTGGAGCTAGACGCATGGGACACTCCATTTCGGAAATCGTGAGGGAATTCAGTATTATGAGATCCATAGTGTCAAGAGTGTGCCGAGAATATCACATTTCAGAGCATCAGCTCTTACCAGTGGCGTCTGCGTAGTCAGGACTGACAGACAAGCAAAATGTTTGAATTCACCACCGAAATCAACGTGTAACGTACGACGTACGTATCCGTTAGGACATTGCGGTCAAAGGTGGTGTAAATGGGCTATGGCAGCGGACGACCGAAGCGAGTGCCTTTGCTTACAGCACGGCATCGCCTGCAGCGCCTCTTCTCAGCTCGGGACCATATCGGTCGGACCCTACACTACCGAAAAAAAATGGCCTGGTCAGATGAGTCCCGATTTCACTTGATGAGAGCTAATGATAGGATTAGACTGTGGCGCACTCCCCGCTCCCCCCCCCCCCCCCCCCCCCCCCGCAACCATGTGCAGCCAAGTTGTCAACAAGGCAATGTACAAGCTGGTGGCAGTTCCATAATGGTGTGGGCTGTGATTACATGGAATGGACTGATCATTGATTGTAAATCATTATGTACGGCTACTTGGAGAGCATTTGCAGCCATTCATAGACGTGTTCCCAAACAACGATGGAATTTTTATGGATGACAATGCGCCACGTCAGCAGGCCACAATTGTTCACGACTGCTTTGAACAACATCCTGGACAATTCGAGCGAATGGTTTGGCTACTCAGATCGCCCGACACGAATCCCATCGAACATTTATGGGAAGTAACCGAGAGGTCAGTTCGTGCACAAAATCCTGCACCGGCAATTATGGACGGCCGTAGAGCCAGTGTGGCTCAATATTTCTGTAGGGGACTTCCAACGTCTTGTTGAGTCCATGACACATCAAGCTGCTGCACTACGCGGGGCGAGAGGAGATCCGACACGATATTAGGAGGTATCCCATAACTTTTGGCATCTCAGTGTAATCTGCTTCTCTTTGCCGAGACAAGCACGGTGTTTCAGGATTCCTGTTAGTTACATGCTTTTAGGGTTTGCTGGGGGGGGGGGGGGATTTGCTATATAATGCTTTGGTACGCAACCCTCGTCCAGAAATGCACCTTTTGGATGTACGAGGGACGTTTGAAAAGTTCGTGCAAGAATAAAAACTACTTACGTGTTTGGGGTAAGCCTTTCTTATTTTTCGACACAGTCTCCTTTTAGACTTATACACTTCGTCCAACGCTGTTCTAAGTTGTTGATCCCTTCCGAATAATAGGAATTGTCCAAGTCTGCAAAATTGTTGCTGCAATCACCTCCTCGTCTGAATAACATTTTTGTCCTGCCAGCCATTTCTTCAAATTGGGGAACAAATAGTAGTTCAAGGGAGCCAAGTCTGGAGAACAGAGGCGATGTGAAACGACTTGGAATCCTATTTCCATTAATTTTGCGACCACAACTGCTGAGGTGTGTGCTGGTGCATTGTCGTGATAGAAAAGGATTTTTTTGCGGTCCAATCGCCGGCGTTTTTCTTGCAGCTCGGTTTTCAAACAGTCCAATAACGATGAATAATATTCACCTGTAATAGTTTTACCCTTTTCCATATAGTCGATGAGGATTATCCCTTGCGAATCCCAAAAGACAGACGCCATAACCTTTCCGGCTGAAGGAATGGTCTTCGCCTTTTTTGGTGCAGATTCTCCCTTGATAACCCATTGTATAGATTGTTTTTTGGTCTCATGGGTATAGTAATGTATCCATGTTTCATCCACAGTGACGAAACGACGCTTCAAGTCCTGCGGATTCTTCCTGAACAGCTGCAAACCACCCTCGCAACACTTCACACGATTCCGTTTTTGGTCAAGCGTGAGCAATCGCGGAACCCATCTTGCAGATAGCTTTCTCATGTCCAAATGTTTATGCAAAATATTATGTACCGGTTCATTCGAGATGCCCACAGCGCTAGCAATCTCACGCACCTTATCTCTTCTGTCATCCATCACCATATCATGGATTCTATCGATGATTTCTGGAGTCGTAACCACTGCAGGGCGTCCAGAACGTTCAGCATCTCTTGTGCCCATATGGCCGCTCCGAAAATTTTGAAACCACTAATAAACTGTTCTAATCGAAGGTTCAGAGTCACCGTAATGTTTATCATGCTTCTCTTTTGTCTCCTGAGACGTTTTGCCTTTCATAAAGTAAAGTTTAATCACCACACGAAATTCTTTTTCGTCCATTTTTTGACAACCACTCGACTTCCTTGATTCACACGAATGCCAAACACACAGAAATAGACCAATATGGCTGAAACTTGGTGTGCGTTCTTTCCAGAGATGCTACTAACTAAACATGACCTCGATAGGCGCAGGTGGTGCCATCTCTCGGACTTTGCACGGACTTTTCAAACGCCCCTCGTAAAATAATTATGACGACCGCGTCACTTTCAAATCTCCCGCTTCAAGGTACGCGCACAGCGAAGATAATGAGCTAGCTTTTATGTGGTCTCCAAGAGGCCATGGCAATGTTTCGAGTACTCGTCGTCAAACTCTCTTCTGCGTGACGGAGGCTCTCCTCTTCAAAAGCGCGCATGAGGCGCGGCCGTAGAGCACCGCAGTCAACTCTGCAAGTTGCGAACGTAACACATTTTCGCAACCGCTATTGTAGTCGCACGAAAATGATGTGTGATGTCACAGTTACAACAAGGACGAGCGACGGCGCCCTCTTCTCAGTTTGTGTGCGTTCTATTGTAACCCCTCCTTACATATTTCGTCTTTTTGTAACTAAATTTTATTCGAACTTGCCATGAACAATTCCTATGTTTCATATAAAATCACGAATTCCCGTTTTAAAGTAGAGAAAATTAAATAAAAGAATAATAAGGCCCAATGGGATAGAGTACTATATGCAAAGAAGCAAGGGGCTTTATTCAAAGAGTTTCTAACGAAAGTCCCTTCTGTTCCATAACAACTATATAAGCCCAATGCACGTACTGTTAACGTCTTTAGCGCCTGGAACTTTTAGTATCTCGGAGTCTTTGTGTTCGAGATTTTAGTCTCCGAGCTTTTAGCATTTGAGTCCTGAGTATTCGCGTCTCGTAAGTTCATGCGCCACTGCGTGAAATAGTTAACGTCATTGGAAGCCAGGCTCATTAAAAGTAAATTTCTGTTCGTTTAATTCATTGTCAAAAGTACGTGAACTGACAGAACCGAGATAACGCTAACATCCAGCTAATATCCCAATCGATAAAAGACCGATATCATTAACTCCAAGTTAAGAACTTCAGTTGTTGCCGAAGCTTCTTTTAAAAAACCGCGTCGCAACTTGAGATTCGATTATATACCTAGTTTGGACATTTATTATCAGGCTAAAGTGTGACCATTCGTAGTAGAGAATTATATCAAAGAAACTGTGTTAATAAAAACCGAGTTAAGGAAAAACTACAGTGTCCATCGATTTCGAACAGAGTATCACGAGAAGTGAACAATGTATTAGATTATCGCTGAACAGTAATGATAATAATAATTTATTCCACATTAATATTAAATTTTCAACAACAAAACATCGTGCTTTGTTAAATGAACCCTGTCACTTTTGAAGGAATTAATTCCGTGTACACGTGCTACGTAAATCAAAGATATCACTACATTTTTTACGCGGACCGACCGCCTAGTAACTGTTAAAAGTATCTTTGGCGAGAACCGCTAACAACAGAGGTAGGTGATAGTAATAAATTGAACCTAAACGTATTAACGGAAGAGTCTGACTGAAATTAGTGCAAAGAACCGACATAATCAACAAATATTGACTGCATAACATATTGTGATGAGTCGCCGCACTTTCACATACCTCGACGCGGTGGAGAATACTGGCTGGTCAAGAAAAAGTACATTACACTTCGCGGAAGGGTTGCACCTCCGTCACGTTGAACGATTTTCAGTCGTCGTTGGTCCCGTCGTTGCACAGGATCTCTTTCCGGCCCAGCGACGTCGGAGATGTGATGTTTTACCGGATTTCTGATATTCACGGTACACTCGTGAAACGGTCGTATGGGAAAATCTCCACTCCATTGGTACTTCGGAATGCTGTGTCCCAACGCTCGTGCGACGACTATAACACCACGTTCAACCTCACTTTTGCTCTTCCAAGTCCTTTGCTGTCTCATAGAATTACAAAGTCATTGGCGAACCTCAAAGTTTTTATTTCTTCTCCATGGATTTTAATACCTACACCGAATTTTTCTTTTGTTTCCTTTATTGCTTGCTCAATATACAGATTGAATAACATCGGGGAGAGGCTACAACCCTGTCTTACTCCCTTCCCAACCACTGCTTCCCTTTCATGTCCCTCGACTATTATAACTGCCATCTGGATTCTGTACAAATTGTAAATAGCATTTCGCTCCCTGTATTTTACCCCTGCCACCTTCAGAATTTGAAAGAGAGTATTCCAGTCAACATTGTCAAAAGCATTCTCTAAGTCTACAAATGCTAGAAACGTAGGTTTGCCTTTCCTTAATCTTTCTTCTAAGATAAGTCGTAAGGTTAGTATTGCCTCACGTGTTCCAATGTTTCTACGGAATCCAAACTGATCTTCCCCGAGGTCGGCTACTATTAGTTTTTCCATTCGTCTGTAAAGAATTCGCGTTAGTATATTGCGGCTGTGACTAATTAAACTGATAGTTCGGTAATTTTCACATCTGTCAACACCTGCTTTCTTTGGGATTGGAATTATTATATTCTTCTTGTAGTCTGAGGGTATTTCGCCTGTCTCATAAATCTTGCTCACCAGATGGTAGAGTTTTGTCAGGACTGGCTCTTCCAAGGCTGTCAGTAGTTCTAATGGAATGTTGTCTACTCCGGGGGCCTTGTTTCGACTCAGGTCCTTCAGTGCTCTGTCAAACTCTTCACGCTGTATCATATCTCCCATTTCATCTTCATCTACATTCTCTTCCATTTCCATAACATTGTCCTCAAGTACATCGCCCTTGTATAGACCCTCTATATACTCCTTCCACCTTTCTGCTTTTCCATCTTTGCTTAGAACTGGGTTTCCATCAAAGCTCTTGATATTCATGCAAGTGGTTCTCCTTTCTCTAAAGGTCTCTTTAATTTTCCTGTAGGCAGTATCTATCTTACCCCTGGTGAGATAAGCCTCTACATCCTTACATTTGTCCTCTAGCCATCCCTGCTTAGACATTTTGCACTTCCTGTCGATCTCATTTTTGAGACGTTTGTATTCCTTTTTGCCTGCTTCATTTACTGCATTTTTATATTTTCTCCTTTCATCAATTAAACTCAATATTTTTTCTGTTACCCAATGCTTTCTACTAGCCCTCGTCTTTTTACCTATTTGATCCTCTGCTGCCTTCACTACTTCATCACTCAGAGCTACCCATTCTTCTTCTACTGTATTTCTTTCCCCCATTCCTGTCAATCGTTCCCTAATGCTCTCCCTGAAACTCTGTACAATCTCTGGTTCTTTCAGTTTATCCAGGTGGATATTTTCAATTTAAGCACAGTTACGTTAGTAATTTACGTCACGGACAGAGACTGAGGAAGTTGTTAATTAGATGTAGAAAGTACACGGAAAGATAGGAGCGAACGCCACAGAATTGCCCACATGGGCACTGAGAGCAACTTGGATACGTGGCTTCAACAATGGATATTTAGCTCCTGAAGAGAAAGAATCGCTTTTAAACTGCTTCGGCGGCCGCGACGATGTTCATCCTTACCAATTCGCCAGTGCGTAAGTAAGCAGGCTGGCGGCGACAGCGGCTGGAAGATGTGATTTCAGTCCTCCTGTCGTACCTAGTGCTTATGTACAAACAAACTTCCAGCGGCAACAAGGCTTGTCTCATTAGTCATCTCATCTATGGCGTGGGGACTAACACAAAGTGTTTACTCTACAACAGCCTCAAAAGAAGTGTGTTCTCCAAGAGCCGCCTGAAACTCGGCTGTGGTGCTGCCAGGGATGGCAGTCGTCGCCTCATGGTTGTGGAAATTCCGAGTTCCGACGAATAAAAAATGCAATCGGCGTTACCCAATCTCCTACTCCTTTCTATCTCATCATACCTCAACCAATTGCTTAGACGCAGGCTGCCGGAGCCAGAAGACTTCTCCCACTCCATGACATGACTGGAATTGACGAATGAAAGACTCTGCACATAGACACGGCGCGAAAATGCGTGCTCTCCCTAATATGACAGCATGACCCGATCAGATGGTTGTATTGTAAAAGTTTAAAACGAATGCTACTCCGAAGCATCGTAGTGTGCATTCACACACCCTTGGGGAAGCCACACTTGCCTAGAGATCCCTTACCTGGCTATAAGATTTTTGCGAAGAATTCCACATTTCCTTCGACAGAGGAATGTGCGTTCCGCAACCCCGATAGCGAGGTGGGGAAAAGATAAGGCTAGCCCCGCTACCTGTGGCCGGACGCCGCCCAGAGTACAGTAGCTCTATAGTGGCAGAGTTCTCTTAAAAGGACCCTTATCTCCCTCATCCAACTTGTAGGCTTTCAGGGCTTCGGAACCTCTACCAACTACATATGAAAGGCAGAAAAACAAATAATGAAGCGAAAACAGTCACTGGCAATTCACTATACCAAACTGAAATTTTGCACAAGTTTCACTGAGTTTCCTTATGGTATTCCAGTAACACACTCCCGTACAAAACAGCATCGCCTTTAAACAATCCGATATTGCTTTCTGCCCTGTTTCCTGAATTCTTGATGTATTACTGAGAACATTTGAGAACCTTTTCCGCTTCCATGGGGCACACCGGATGATATTTTCATTTCTGCTGAACATCTGCCGTCGAGTATAACGCACTGCGCTCTATTAGTCAAACAAGTCATCAAGTCAATCGCAAATTTGTGGAGACACTCCGCATGATCGTTATTAGTCAAGACCCTGATACAGTGTTGAAAAACTTTAGAATGTGTAGGAAGGCAGAATCTACCTGGTTACCAGGTACCGATGGTAGAAATGGTTGGTTCAAATGGCTCTGAGCACTATGGGACTTAACTGCTGCGGTCATCAGTCGCCTAGAACTTAGAACTACTTAAACCTAACTAACCTAAGGACATCACACACATCCATGCCCGAGGCAGGAGTCGAACCTGCGACCGTAGCGGTTGTGCGGTTCCAGACTGTAGCGCCTAGAACCGCTTGGCCACCCCGGCCGGCTACCGATGGTAGAAGCCGTTCTCATCAGCATTATTTTGCCAGCAAAGTGGCGTGTTAGATTACAGCTCCAACGTTCTGACATTCTGCGTAGAAAAGATATTTTTCTTACAGAATCAGTACGAATTTAGGAAACAGCACTAGTGTGAAACAAAACTTGCTTCTCTCACACATACCTTGCGAGTAGTAGATACACTCTGGAAGGAGCAGTCTGGCCACCGAAGGTAGCGACAGCCCTGCTGTGTGACGCACAAAAGGAACGCGTGTCCAGGACCACACACATAACTGCCGGACTCCGCGGCAAAGGAACACCTATACGAGCAGAATTTCTACGTCTGTTTGTTGAAGGACCGACTGAATAATGTCTTCTACTTCATGCACGTTTAGATGTGGATTTGATTGTGGGCGCTGTACCAGTGTCACGCAGCGTATTGAACACACGAGTAAACACTCTTGAAACTGGTAGTCTGCGGTTAGGAAATCGTATACCGTATTCTAAACAAGCAGCAGCAGCGTTTCCATTACAAAGCCCATACGCAAATACCATCTCGGCATACTCAGCATGTGTAAATACGCGCGGTATGTTCACACGCTACAGTACAGCAGACTTGGCCGACAAATTGCAATGAAAACTTCATTATAAAACAAAGCACAGTTTCGCCGGCCGCTGTGGCCGAGCTGTTCTAGGCGCTTCAGTCCGGAACCGCGCTGCTGCTACAGTGGCAGGTTCGAATCCTGCCTCGGGCATTGATGTGTGTGACGTCCTTAGGTTAGTCAGGTTTAAGTAGTTCTGTCTCGGGGACCGATGACCTCAGATGTTAGGTCCCATAGTGCTCAGAGCCATTTGAACCATTTTAAAGCAAACTTCACAATTTAAACGTCACACGCGGAACGAAAACGCATTGAACTCAGCTGTATCTCTGTACCCAGTAAAAATTGGACACTTATTATATGGCATTTTTATTGCAGTTCGTCTGTACTACCACCCTATACTACCACCCTGTATATATACACCTGAAGAGCCAAAGAAACTGGTAGACCTGCCTAATATATCGTGTAGGGCCCCGCGAGCACGCAGAAGTGCCGCAACACGACGTGGCATGGACTCGACTAATGTCTGAAGTAGTGCTGGAGGGAATTGACACCATGAATCCTGCAGGGGTGTCCGTAAGTACGAGGGGGTGGAGACCTCTTCTGAACAGCACGTTGTAAGGCATCCAAGATATGCTCAATAATGTTCATATCTGGTTCAAATGGCTCTGAGCACTATGCGACTTAACTTCTGAGGTCATCAGTCGCCTAGAACTTAGAACTAATTAAACCTAACAAACCTAAGGACATCACACACATCCATGCCCGAGGCAGGATTCGAACCTGCGACCGTAGCGGTCACGCGGTTCCAGACTGAAGCGCCTTTAACCGCACAGCCACACCGGCCGGCCTCATATCTGGGGAATCTGGTGATCAGCAAAAGTGTTTAAACTCAGTAGATTGTTCCTGGAACCACTCTGTAGCAGTTATAGTGAGGTGTCGCATTGTCCGCCTGGAATTGCTAGAATGCACAGTGGACATGAATGGATGCAGATGATCAGACAGTATGCTTACATACGTGTCACCAGTCAGAGGCGTATCTAGATGTGTCACGGGTCCCATATCACTCCAACTGCACACGACCCACGCCATTACACAGCCTTCATCTGCTTGAACAGTCTCCTGCTGACTTGCAGGCTTCATAGATTCATGAGGTCGTCTCCATAACCGCACACGTCCATCCGCTCGATACAATTTGAAACGAGATTCGTCAAACCAGGCAACATGTTTCCAGTAATCAACAGTCCAAAGTCGGTATCGACGGGCTCAGGCGAGGCGTAAAGCTTTGTGTCGTGCAGTAATCAAGGGTACGCGAGTGGGCCTTCGGCTCCGAAAGCCCATATCGATGATGTTTCGTTGAATGGTTCGGACGCTGACACTTGTTGATGGCCCAGCATTGAAATCTGCACCAATTTGCGGAAGGGTTGCACTTGTGTCACGTTGAACGGTTCTCTTCAGTCGTCGTTGGTCCCGTCCTTGCAGGATCTCTTCCGGCCGCAGCGATGTCGGAGATTTGATGTTTTACCGGATTCCTGATATTCACCGTACACTCGTGAAATGGTCGAACGGGAAAATCCCAACTTCATCGCTACCTCGAGATGTGTACCATCCCTCGTGCGCCGACTGTAACACCACATTCAGACTCACTTAAATGTCGATAATCTGCCACTGTAACTGCAGTAACCGATCCAACAACTGCCCCTGACACTTGTCTTATATAGACGTTGACGACCGCAGCGCCGTATTCTGCCTGTTTACATACTTCTGTATTTGAATACGCATGCCTATACCAGTTTCTTTGGCGCTTCAGAGTATATATTTGGATCAATCAGTTCCACGTAACTCTAGTTTTCCACAAGCATTGTCTTTTTTTCGGTGGCCCGTGGGCTGTGTTGTGGAATACTTGCTTTCCACTTGTGCAGCCCAGGTTCGGTTCCGTCCATGGTAAGTCTTTAGAAAAAAGATGCATGTTGCATGAATATTTCGATGAAGTGTACAATACACAAAATGATAACAAATTTAATTAGTTATTTTTTTTAATTAAAATAATATGTTAACAATTTTTATAAAAGATATATAATAAAGAATATATATTTACAATGAGACCTGTATTTATGTGTGGGATATGTAATTGGAAATAAGACGACGTGCGTGTTTCATAGTAATAACAATTAGATATGTACAGTATTGGAATGCCTGTGTTGTTAAGAAGAACGATACAATGTTCCTTCAAACATGCTTGCATGCCAGAACGAATACTGCGTCCTACTTCTGAACTGCAACGGCAATATCGTATTTACCCACCGATATTAAGCAACGACTTCCAATTAAAATGTCTCTCCTGTAAGGGAATTACAAAGGCTATGTGTACGAGTACAGGTTGTGAGGCTGGAACGACGACATATTAAACTTTGGATGTGACCATGAGTCGTGCACGGATAGCCGAATCGATTAAGGCGACAGATGGTGTAAAGTGGTAAATCCGTTTTCGAATCCCTACCCGACACAAATTTTCACTGTCGTCGTTCGCTTACACAACCAACGGTTGTTCCTATTCGCAACTGCGAACACATTTCATGAATTAGATATGTGTTAATTCGCATACATATGATGAATTTTATATTTAAATGTCGTAGGTATTGCGGTTGAATCGAAAAAATAATGACCGAAACAAGACTCGAACGACCGATCCTACGAGTATCAGTCTCAAGTGCACTGATTTTTTCCATTTTTATGTGCTTTGTGCTTCACGGGAATGCTTGTACAACACGCACTTTATTTGATATCAATTGGGAATTGAACCAGTGACCCCTACGTGGCGTAGAAGCAACTTACTTGATACCCACACCGGTTGTCAAAAATTAGATCCTATTTTAGGTAGGAAAGACACATGAAAATTTTCGAAGTCGATTTTCTGAAGAAGTTTTGAGAACTGGCATCAAACTGCTTCGGGTGAGTGATATTTGAATTTTGAACTTACGATGTCATAAATATCAAAAATTAAAAATCCGACTGTCTTGTGGTCCCCTTGTGAACAGGTAATACTGATTGCAAGTAAACTAAGGAAAGCCGAAAGAATTGAGGAGTAGCAGAAGAAAAGGGCAGAAAAGAATTGAGGAGCGACAGAAAGAAAGAGTAGTGACAAAACAACACCAGTATTGTGGACCTGTAGTAGATGCAGAGAATGAGTTGTAGCAGATGCAGCAGTGAATGAGTTCTCTTACTTTGGAAGCAAGTTAATCCATGAGGGATACAGGAGAGACGACATAAGAAGCAAGAGTAGCAGAGACGAAGAGAGCGTGCCACGCCAAAATAAGTGTACTAGTGTTGAATGTAGGTCTTAATTTGAGAAAGAAATTTCTGAGAATGTACGCGAGAACTAAAGCGTTTGAAATGTGGTGCTACAGAAGGTGGTCGAAAATTAAATGGCCTGATAAAAATAAGGTATGCGGGTAAATGAGTAAGTGAATTACAAGGGAAGGGGGGACATGATGATATGAAATGTGTTGAGGAGCAACTGCGATGTTACTAGAGGGAGCAACAGAGCTTAAAAATTGTAGGGGAACGAAGAGACTGCAATACAGAATTTTTTTCAAAAAGATTCATCCGATTTCGCAAGCCGATGTCTTCTTCGTGACTGAAGATATGCCGGTAGATGTCTCCCTGGCGCAGCTCACTCACTCGCTCTTCCATTACCCAATGTGCGTCGAGTCCCGGTGACTATAAAACAACAACAAATGGTATTTTGCGTTTTCCGTTTCAACAGGTGCACTTCAGTTAGAGCTGTATGCCGATATTTTTGTCCAAAAAGCAACACTGCTCTTTCTACCTCTCGAAGCATTCAACGATGGTGACAGCAGTTTCAAGACGCTGGTTGTTTATGAAAGGGGAAATCCACATGTCGCCCCGCGTGTGCTCGTCCAGTACACAGAGCGCATTCAACAGTTTTTTGCACGTAGTTGCAAAATTCTACTAGCCTTGCCACACGACAGTTAGCTATTCCTCAATGTAAGTGTTTCAAATCACAAAGGGTTAAGTTATTATAAGTCCTTTATAATGGCGAAGAACGGCGATGAGTAGAGTTGTGTGAACAGTCTCCTAGTATTCCACTTTGGATTAGTGAACCACCACAACGTAAGAATATGGAGAACACAGCATCCGTATAGCATAGTTGAGCACAAGAGAGACTCTCCAAAGCTTCATGTGTTTTGCACCATTACGTAGGGAGCATATGGGGCCTGTTTATTTCTGTGGAAGAGGATGTTACAGGAATCGTATATGGGTATGTCGGAGACCTGGCTTCTTCCACAACTGCGAGGTCATGCAGCAAATTTCATTTTTCAGAAGGGCAGAGGGTCACTTCATTGGCACCTACATGTAAGAGGATTTCTTAAAAATGATTTGTCTCAAGGTTGTATCAGCCGTAACGATCGTATTACTGCAGAACACCAAAATATAAGATACGAAACCCGTGTTACACGGAAACAGATCGACAGCAGCGCTTCTACCGACCTGGCAGTGAACGACGAATACGAGAAAATATTAAGTGAAAAATCCATATTTTAAATTCGAATTACGCGACGTAGATGACAAAATTTTAATTTATACGTTACGAATGGGCCTCGTAGTACAGTAATAAAGTGCGTGCCGGGAAACCGAAACGTTTTTGTGGCCTTGCAGAGTAATATATTCGAGAAACCTTAACTTCTCGTATCTGCGGTTCAGTCATGTAAAAATTTGTAAATGATACCGTGGTCGCCCTTAGAGTGTAAAAGTGCTTATCTGTAAAACCCGATGTTGCAATTTCGATCGTGTGGCCATCATGATGTACTTATAGCAACTATGATTAAGACAGTTAATAAATCAGTCAAGAAGGCTAGGAAGATGTTTCTGCTGGATAGAGCAGATAAGCAGTTATCAACATCTCACTTAGACAATGAATTGGCATCACTTACATGGATGTAGAGGAATTATGGGCAAAGTTTAGGTAGATTGCAAATCATGGTCTGGAGAGTTATGTGCCTAGTAAGTGGATAAAGGATGGAAAAGACCCACCATGGTTTAATAACGAAATTCGGAGGATGTGAGGAAGCAGAGGCTATTGCACTTTCGGTTCAAAAGGGAACGTATAAATGACGACAAGCGAAGGTAAGTAGAGATTTGTGCCTCTGTTAAAAGATCAGTGCGTGAAGCATACAACAACTACAAATACCACAGTAACACCTTAGTAACGGATCTGGTCGTATGTAAAATCGCTAAGCGGGTCTAAGGCTTCCATTCACTCCATTGTTGGCCAGTCTGGTGTGGCAGTTGGAGATAGCAAAACGAAAACTGAAGTTTTAAATTTCTCGTTCAAGAAATCGTTCACACAAAAAAAGTACAAAAATACCGTCATTTGACCATCGGACAGATTCCCGTATGGACGACATAGTAATAAGCATACCTGGCGTAGAGAACCAACTGAAAGAAGTGAAAGGAAACAATCGCTAGGGCCGGATGGATTCCCAGTTCGATTTTACGTCTCTATGGCATTGGCCTCTTACCTAACTTGTATGTATCGTGAATCTGTCGTCCAGCGCAAAGTCCCAAGCGACTGGAAAAACCCGCAGGTGACTCCAGCAAAATTACAGACCAATATCTCTAACTTCTGTTTGCTGCAGAATGCTTGACAATATTCTCAGTTCGAATATTAAGTTTTCTTGAGACTGAGAAACTTATGTGCAGGAATCAGCACAGTTTTATAAAGCATCGCTCGTGCGAAACTCAGCTTGCCCTTTTGTCAGATGATATACTGAGAACTAAGGATGAAGGGCAACAGCCATATTCCATATTTATAGATTTACAGAAAGCATTTGACACTGTGCCCCATTGCAGACCGTTAACGAAGGTACCAGCATATGAAATAAGTTCACAAATATGTGAGTGGCTCAAAGATTTCTTAAATAATAGAACGCAGTATGTTGTCCTCGACGGCGAGTGTTCATCAGAGACAAGAGAATCATGAGGAGTGCCCTAGGCAAGTATGATGGGATCGCTTTGTTCTCTATAAACATAAATGTTTTGGCGGGCTGGGTGGGCAGCAATCTCCGGTTGTTTGCTGATTATGCCCCCTGTGTACGGCAAGGCATCGAAATTGAGTGACTGCAGGAAGATACCAGATGACTTTCCAGTTGGTGTGATGAATGGCAGATAGCCCAATGTGGAAAAATGTAAGTTAATGAGGATGAGTAGGAAGAACAAACCTGTACTGTTCGGTACAGTATTACTAGCGTCCTCGATGACACAGTCATGTCGTTTAAATATGTAGGAATAACGTTGCAAAGCGATATGAGATGGAACGAACATGTGAGAAATACGGCAGGGAAGGCGAATGGTCGACTTCGGTTTCTTGGGAGAAATTTAGGAAAGAGTGGTTCACCTGTAAAGGAGACCGCATATTGGACTATGGTACGACCTATTCTTGAGTACTGCTCGAGTGTTTGGGACCCGTACCAGGTCGATTTGAAGGAAGACATCGAAGCAATTCAGAGGCGGGCTGCTAGATTTGTTACCGGTATGTTCGAACAACACGTAAGTGTTACGGAGATGCTTCGGGAATTCAAATCGGAATCCCTGGAGGGAAGTCCACGTTCTTTTCGAGAAACACTAATGAGAACATTTAGAGAACCGGCATTTGAAGCTGACCGCTGAGCGATTCTACTGTCACCAACATACATTGCGCGTATGGACCACGAAGATAAGATACGAGAGATTAGGACTCATACGGAGGCATACAGTCGTTCTTCCTTCGCTCTATTTGCGAGTGGAACAGGAAAGGAAAAGCAAGTAGGGTATAGGGTACCGTCCGCCACGCACCGTACGGTGGCTTGGGGAGAATGTACAGTATGTAGACGTAGATGAAGTGGAAATAACAGCGCCTTAGCACACATTGTAACTTACAGATCAGTGCTACGGCATGCCACAGAAACTCGTTTAATCGTGTTGTCTCTACACAATATCAAGGAAGAAAACAAAAATCAGGCAGGTTACGAGCAACATACAACGCAAAGCAAAGAGTGCAACACACTCGCACGAAGTCGTGGTTAGGTACACACTGCTATTAAGTTAGCTTCTGTCCTCATGTGCTGAACGAAACCAAAACCAATATGGAAGACTTTTTATCAACCAATAAGGAATCGAGACTATAGACTCACAAACTTGCAGCGCTCTCAGTGGCCTGGCAGCAAAACAAGGTCGTGTTACTGGGCGTTCCTATATATGAGTTTCACCCCCGTGAGTATTACACTGTAAAAGATCTTCCACAAGTATCTCTGATCAAAGCACTTTAGTCAAACACATGACAGTGAACGAGGGAAGCTTTTGTCAAATATCTTTGATTAAAGGTAGAGCGTGGGCCTAGCTTTGATCAAATTTCACCACTGTATACTTCTCACTTCGCTTGCTGTAGTACCTTTAACCTACAAGATGACGTCGAAGCATTGTTCGTGCGTGGATCCACCACAGTGATCACTGTAATGAAGACGAAATTGTTCACAACACAAAGCAAGCCGCCGGCCTGTATGACCGAGCGGTTCTAGGTGCTTCAGTCTGGAACCGCGCGACCTCTACGGTCGCAGGTTCGAATCCTGCCTCGGGCATGGATGTGTGTGATCTCCTTAGGTTAGTTATGTTTAAGTAGTTCTAAGTTCTACGGGACTGATGACCTCAGATGTTAAGTCCCATAGTGCTCAGAGCCATTTGAACCATTTTTGAAAATTAAGCACGACAATGCAACACCTCATATAGCGCGCCCAACAACAGCTTTGCTTCTACATTTTTGACGTGTCATTTGGAAGCATCCTCTACGAGTCCAGATCTTGGAACATGCGAATTCTGTCTTTTCGACAAGCTGAGAGAACGGCTGGAAAGAGAGAGATTTTCCACCTATGAGGATGTTCACACGGCGGTTCTCAAATGGGTCCGTGACGAAGGATCACATTTCCAATGTCGAGGAATTGAACGATTCGTATAACATTCCGACCGTTGTTTGCAGAGACTTGGAGACTATTTGAAACATAGTGTTGCGCATCTGTATCACTCTGAAGTGTAGTACAGCATTCAACAGAACTTATTTGGACTGTCATAATCTACATTTACGTGAAGCCACCTAATAGTGTGTGGTGGAGGGTACTTTTTTATCACTAACTGAGCCCTCCCACCCTGTTCCACTCGCGAATAGCGCGTCGAAGAATGATTGTCGGCAACCCTCTTTATTGGCTCTACAATCCTCTAGATTGGCTCTAATTTCTCGAATTTTTGCCTCATGATGATTACGTGAGACTTATGTGCGGGAAGTAATATGTTGTCCGACTCTTCCCGGAAAGTGCTCTCTCGAAATTTCAATGTTAAATCCCTCCGTGATGCACAAGCCTCTCTTGTCACGTCTGCCAAGGGAGTTTGTTGAGCATCTCCGTAACGCTCCCGTGCCGACTAAAAGATCCCGTGCCGAAATGCGCCGCTCTTCGTTGGAGCTCCTCTAGCTCTTCTATCAGTCCTACCTGGTAAGGATCACAGACAGATGAACAATACTTAAGAATTGGTCGAACAGGTGCCTTAATAAGCCACTTCCTTCGTCGATAAGTTACATTTTCTTAAGAGCCTTCCTGTGAATCTAAGTCTGGCATGTGCTTTTCCCACTATTTGTTTTATGTAGTCATTCCACTTCAGGTCGCTCTGGATAGTTAATCCTAGATATTTTACGACAGACACTATTTCCAGCACTTTGTCATCAACAGTGTAGCTGTAAAGTAGTGGATTTTTTTTCCTATGTACGCACAATATGCTACATTTACTTACGTTATACGTTACATTTACTTACGTTCAGGGTCAACTGCCAGAGTCTGCACCATTCATCAGTTCTCTGGAGGTCATCCTGCAAATCGTTACTATCTTCCGGCGTTGCCACTTTGGTATAGACAACCGTGTCATCTGCAAACGGCCGTAAGAGTGCTTCCGACGCTTTCTACTACATCATTTGTAACATTGTAAATAGTAACGATCCTATCACGCTTCCTTGGGGTACATTTACATCTGTCGATTCAGTTCCGTTAAGAGCGACGTATCGAGTTCTGTCTGCAAGGAAGTCTCGAATCAGGTCGCAAATCTGCCCCGATACTAGATAAGCTCGTTTTTTTTTTTTTTTTTTTTTTTTTTTTTTTTTTTTTTTTTTTTTTTTTTTTTACTAAATGGCAGTGCAGGACGGTGTCCTGAAGTCAAACCTGAGCGCCAAAGTCTACAGCGCTCTGGATCTTGTAACATACCCCCACCCCCCGGCATTACTGTAATATTCAATATTCGATACCCGGAATTTGTAGCCGGGTATCGGTACTTTCTGTTAAACAAAGAATAAAAATCATGCCACAATGACACCTTTTCCTGTTATGTAATTGTACTATATAATACTATGAATGATATTGAAACAAAATTTACGAATAATAAATAATATGTAAATATGTAACATAATAATCACTATGAACCATCAACATTTACTCAGAACTATAATAATCAGTATGTAATTCACTTGATTAGAAGTAGTTATAAATGTTAGCATCGTTATTACTTTCGTTAATTAACTGCAATTAGATCTCGAAAGTTCAGTTTGGAAAACGTTATTGTAAATCGATCAAAAAGCAAGAACCAAATTTAAATTCACGTAATTTCAAGTGATATGTAATTTCAAACCCAAATTTGTAAGCCAGAATTAATACCATTACTAAAATAATTAATTGATCATTGTTAGCACATGTAATTAACTCCATTACTTACGTTTGCATGCATGTTTCAAAGTTATGAGCCATTAAAGAGGTTAAACAACTTCTGTATATATTACGTAAATGTTAGCAATATTTTCCGATCGATAATTGATTTGTATTTATTAAATTAGTGAAACGCATTATTGTAAAAAAGTCATATTTAATTTTCAATCTTAAATTGTACAATTTCTATCCTAAAACTCATCTGTAATGAACTAATATTTTATGCTGTAAGTAATCTGATTGTCAACCTTTTGTATATTTGTAACTTTTAATTGTAACTATTAATTTCACGATGGTGTAATAATTGAAGTAATGAACACTCATTGTTTGGAATGTATATAAGCAAACGCGGCAATGCAGCGTCAGTTCGCCTATGGGTTCACTTTGTAGTCAAGTCTTTTCGGTCAGCAAATCAGCCTGTCAGCTGTTGGATTGTCAAAGAGACTGTATGTGAAGTTTGATGTATTCTGCAATGACTTTGGAAAAATGTTATCATCAACAAATAAACCTTCGCAAATTGTATGACATGGAGTTTTAATTAGAAGGAATCACCAGCTACCCGACTCTGGCAATTTACAAGATAAGTACAACAAAAATACTTTGTTATGCATCGCCCATACTTACTTCTACGCCAGGTGCAAATATATAAGTAATTATATTAACGCACCGGTAAATAAATCATATGCATTCATAATGTAAGGGAGATGTCATAATCTCATGGAGGAACAGAGCGAAGTAAGTTTCGCAGGATCTCTGTTTGCGGAATCAATATTGATTTTTATAGAGGAGATTTTCCTTCTCCAAGAACGTTCGGGAAGACGACGGTTCAAACCCGCGTCCGGCCATCCAGATTTAGGTTTTCCGTGATTACCCTTCAGGTGATTTGCTTCAGGCAAATGGTTCCTTTGAAAGGGCACGGCCGACTTCCTTCCCTGTCGTTCCCTAATCCAATGCGACCAATGAGCTTCGCCGTTTGGTCCCTTCCCCGCTTATCAACCAACCAACCTCCTCCAGGAACGTCATAATTCTTGACAATAAAACATGTTCCACAATTGTACAACGATTGAAGTCAACGGTACAGGTCTACAATTGTGTGCATCTTTTCTACGGCCCTTCCAGTCGCTAGGTGCCCTTCGTTGCTCAAGCGACCTACGACTGTGCAAGTTCTTTCGCACAGTCCTTCTAGAATCTCACACGAATATCTCATCTGGTCCTGAGGCTTTTACACTAATAACTGATTGTAGATTTTTTTTCCTATTCCGCAATCAGTTATTTCAATATCTGCCATTTCGACGTTCGTACGACAGTTGAAAGGACGGACCATGTTACAATCTTCCACGGTGAAACAATTTCGGAATGTGAAGTCTCTTCGTACAAAAAATATTTGTGGACGTTTCTTGAATATGCTACTCTGAGACGAAGGTATTGGCTCAAGGGGGAAATTTTTGTGGGTTGTATCAAACCAGTTAGAAAACTGATGACCCAAAGCAAAATAGTAAATACATCAGTAAAGACCATAAATATTATAAAAATGGATGTATTTACGTATTTGTGTATGTTCCACGTCTTCTCCTATGCCAATGGGCCGATTTCGACCAAAATTGGTACTCATGTCCTTTACAATCAGGCAACAGTCGCTGAGTGGATAAGAACCACCTACCAACCACATTTCAGTAGATACGACGTCACAAACAATGAAATGGGTGAAAACTGCCCAGACACTATTCGCATATGCCGCTACATGCAGCTACAAAATTATATCACGCTACCACACTTATTTAAGGAGATTTTTTTGGGGGGGAGGGGGGTCATCAGTCTGGTTTGATGCGGCCCGCCACGGATTCCTGTCCTGTGCCAACCACTTCATCTCAGAGTAACATTCGCAACCTAGGTCCTCAATTATTTACTGGATATATTCCAATCTCTGTCTTCCTCTGCAGTTTTTGCACTCTACAGCTCCCTCTTGTACCATGAAAGTCATCCCCTCATGTCTTAACAGATGTCCTATCATCCTGTGTCTTCTCCTTGTCAGTGTTTTCCACATATTCCTTTCCTCTCCGATTCTGTGCAGAACCTCCTCATTCCTTACCTTATCAGTCCACCTAATTTTCTACATTCGCCTGTAGCACAACATCTCAAATGCTTCGATTCTCTTCTGTTCCGGTTTTCCCACAGTCCATGTTCCACTACCATACAATGCTGAGCTCCAAACGTACATTTTCAGAAATTTCTTCCTCAAATTAAGGCCTATGTTTGATAGTAGTAGACTTCTCTTGGCCAGGAATGCCTTTTTTGCCAGTACTAGTCTGCTTTTCATTTCCTCCTTGCTCCGCCCGTCTTTCGTTATTTTGATGCCTAGATAACAGAACTCCTTAACTTCATCAACTCCGTGACCATCAATCCTGATGCTACGTTTCTCGCTGTTCTCACTTTTGGTACTTCTCATTACTTTAGTCTTTCTACGATGTACTCTCATTCGATATTCTGAACTCATTAGGCTGTTCATTCCATTCAGCATATCATGTAATTCTTCTTCACTTTCACTCACGATAGCAATGTCATCAGCGAATCGAATCATTGATATCCTTTCATCCTGAATTTTAATTCCGCTCCTGAACCTTTCTTTTATTTCCATCATCGCTTCTTCGATGTACAGATTGAACAGTGAGAGCGAAAGACTACATCCTTGTCTTACACTCTTTTTAATCCGAGCGCTTCGTTCTTCGTCGTCCATTCTTATTATTCTCTCCTGGCTCTTGCATGTGTTATACTATTAGTTTACCCGTCTCTCCGTATAGCTTACTCCTATTTTTTCAGAATTCCGAACATCTTGCACCATTTTACAGCGTCGAAAGCTGTTTCCAGGTCGACGAATCCAATGAACGTTTCTTCACGTTTTTTTAAAGTCTTGCTTTCATTATCAACCACAACGTCAGAATTGCCTCTTGGATACATTTACCTTTTCTAAAGCCAAACTGATCGTCATTTAGCACATCCTCAGTTTTTCTCCATTCTTCTATATATTATCCTTGTTAGCAACTTGGGTACATGAACTGTTAAGCTGTTGTGCGCCCACTTGTAAGCTCTTGCAGTCTTCGGAATTGTCAAGATCATATTTTTCCGAGAGTCAGATGGTATATCACCAAATTCATACATTCTACACACCAATGAGAAT
This sequence comes from Schistocerca cancellata, assembly GCF_023864275.1. Classification (NCBI taxonomy): domain Eukaryota; kingdom Metazoa; phylum Arthropoda; class Insecta; order Orthoptera; family Acrididae; genus Schistocerca; species Schistocerca cancellata. Next base: position 243,132,731 of record NC_064630.1, read on the forward strand.
AGTCGTCTTGTTACCACTTCCCCCAATGATTTTAGAATTCTGATGGAATGTTATTTACCCCTCTAGCCTTATTTAATCTTAAGTCCTCCAAAGCTCTCTTAAATTCTGATTCTAATCCCGGATCCCCTATCTCTTCTAAATCTACTCCTGTTTCTTTTTCTATCACATCAGACAAATCTTCCAACTCATAGAGGCCTTCAATGTACTCTTTCCAACTATCCGCCCTCTCCTCTGAATTTGACAGTGGAATTCCCGTTACACTCTTTATGCTAACACCCCTGCTTTTTGGTTTGGCTTTCCTATATGCTGAGTCAGTCCTTCCGACAATCATTTCTTTTTCGATTTCTTCACATTTTTCATGCAGCCACTTCGTCATAGCTTCCCTGCACATCGTATTTATTTCATTCATCAGCGATTTGTATTTCTGTATTCTTGAATTTCCCTTAACTTTTTTTAAGGGGATATGAAGTCGTAAAATTGAGATGCGTGAAAAACTGCTGCATTGCGTGTGAGGTTTAAGTTGATTATTTGTTTGCTACTAACTCTATTCGCAACACATTTTGCAGACAGTATCCACATATATATTATTGTAGGACACAAAGTTCAAGAGATACGACGCCATAAAGACTGAGATGCGTGAAAAATAGCCGCATCGTCCATAAAGTTTTAATACGAGGTTTGACTGAAAAGTAGTAACTCCACCTTTGTAACTCTTCAACAGTTGGCAGTATTGGTATGCGGCAGGTACTGGCTTGCTCCGTAGCCTCTTCTCTACAGCTCCAGCTGGCGGGAAGCCTTAGTATTGAACGGTCGTGTTGTTACAGTGTGAAGTATGGAACCCTGCGCAGACGGTCCGTCAATGCGATCTAAGTGCAGTCATTGAATTCTTGACAGCAGAAGGTGTCACCCCAAAGGAGATTCATCAGAGAGAATGAAAGCAGTCTATGATGATTGTGTTGATGTGAGTATTGTTGGGCGAGTAAGTTTAAAGATGTTGAGGCGAGAACATCTGACCTGCGTGACAGACAACCAGCTGGACGTCTTGTGACAGCAACCACCGAGTAACACAAGCAAAATGTTGACAGACTGATTCAGGACGGTCGTCGTGTCATTCATAGAGAATCTGCAAGCACAATCGGCATTTCACGAGAACGCTTGGGTCACATTATTGCTTTGCTTGGCTATCGGAAGACCTGTGGACGATGGGTACCCCGGATGCTGACTCCTGAAATGACATCGCACAGACTTGAAATCTGCCAGGAACTCCTCTCGCGTTAAGAGAATGAAAGTGACGCCCTTACTCCATTCAACTGTGAAAGGAGACGTAACGTGGGTCACCATTACGACTCGGAGACGAAACATCAGTCTACTGAATATCGACACAAAGACTCGCTCCAGAAAAGGAAATTCGAGACGCAGCCCTCAGCTGGAAAAATCACGGCCACGGTGTTCTGGGACGCAGATGGTGTTGTCCATGTCGATTTCCTTGATCGTGGCGGAACAATAAATTCAGAGCGTTACATCACAACGCTGCGAACTCTAAAACGACAGCTAACAAGGGTCGGAAAGGAAAAGGGAAATGTTTTCCTGTAGCACGACAATGCCAAACCACACACTTCACGCCCCACCACAGCAGAACTTGAGAGACTGAATCTCACCACCGTACGGCATCCTCCACACAGTCCAGATTTAGCGCCGTCCGACTTCCATCTGTTCCCGATAATGAAAGACGATATGCTGGGACATCATTATGCTTCTGATCAAGACATTGAGAGAACTGTGAGACTGTGGTTGCGGAAACAGAGTGTCAACTTCTACCGTGACGGCTTCAGAAAATTTGTTCATCGTTGGCAGAAATGATCCAATTGGTGGGTGATTATGTGGAAAAGTGAATATTGGTCATTAAAGATCACATTCTAAGGTTTATTTCTGCGTTTGATTTATTAAAATATTCCCATCCAAACCCAATTAACGAAGGTGGAGGCATTACTTTTCATTCAACCCTCGCAAATTTATTCTGTACTACTAAGACACTACTGCAGTCGAGTCAACGTAAGAAAATCCCTGACACCTGGCAGCGCTTTTGACAGCTTTCAACTGAGAAGTGCAAACGGCTGTAGGCGAAAACAACAGCCATCTATATAGAGCTATAAGGAGGCGTTGCCGTAGAGTAGTTTACAAAATTACGTTGTAGGCACGCGAAGCAACTGCGCCATGCGTGCAGAAATTGTCCGGGATACTGTACTTACACGTATGTTCGTTATGCATATTTCTTTGTACGACTGTTTCATAAGTTCGAAGATGTTTTCACGAATACATGGAAATAAATTTGTTTTCGATATTACACTACAAGGAGAAAGATAACTGGCGTTCTAAGGATCAGAGCGTGGAATGTCAGATCCCTTAATCGGGCAGATAGGTAAGAAAATTTAAAGTTAGATATAGTGAAGTTCGGTAGCAGGAGGAACAAGACTTTTGGTCAGGTGAATACAAGGCTATAATTACAAAATCAAATAGGGGTAATGCAGGAGTAGGTTTAATAATGAATAAAAAATAGGAGTGCGGGTAAGCTACTACAAACAGCATAGCGAACGCATTATCGTGGCCAAGATAGACACGAAGCCCGCGTCTACTACAGTAGTACAAGTTTATATGCCAACTAGCTCTACAGATGACGAAGAAACTGATGGAATGTATGATGAGAAAAAAGAAATTATTCAGGTAGTGAAAGGAGACGAAAATTTAATAGTCATGGGTGACTGGAATTCGGTAGCAGGAAAAGGGAGAGAAGGAAACATAGTAGGTGAATATGGAATGGGGCTAAGAAATGAAAGAGGAAGCCGCCTGGTAGAATTTTTGCACAGAGCATAACTTAATGATAGCTAACATTTGGTTCAAGAATCTTGAAAGAAGGTTGTATACATGGAAGAAGCCGGGAGATACTATAAGGTATCACATAGATTATATAATGGTAAGACAGAGATTTAGGAACCAGGTTTTAAATTGCAAGACATTTCCAGTGGCAGATGTGGACTCTGACCACAATCTATTGGTTATAAACTGTAGATTAAAACTGAAGAAACTGCAAAAATTTAAGGAGATCGGACCTGGATAAACTGCCAGAACCAGAGGTTGTAGAGAGTTTCAGGGAGAGCATTAGGGAACGATTGACAGGAATGGGGGAAAGAAATACAGTGGAAGAAGAATGGGTAGCTTTGAGGGATGAAGTAGTGAAGGCAGCAGAGGATCAAGTAGGTAAAAAGACGACGACTAGTAGAAATCCTTGGGTAACAGAAGAAATATTGAATTTAATTGACGAAAGGAGAAAATATAAAAATGCAGTAAATGAAGCAGGCAAAAAGAAATACAAACATCTCAAAAATTAGATAGACAGAAAGTACAAAATGGCTAAGCAGGGATGGCTAGAGGACAAATGTAAGGATGTAGAGGCTTATCTCACTAGGGGTAAGATAGGTACTGGCTACAGGAAAATTAGAGAGACCTTTGGAGAAAAGAGAACCACTTGTATGAATATCAAGAGCTCAGATGGAAACCCAGTTCTAAGCAAAGAAGGGAAAGCAGAAAGGTGGAAGGAGTATATAGAGCGTCTATACAAGGGCGATGTACTTGAAGACAATATTATGGAAATGGAGGAGGTGGTAGATTAAGGATGAAATGGGAGATACGATACTGCGTGATGAGTTTGATAGAGCACTGAAAGTCTTGATTCGAAACAAGGTCCCAAGAGTAGCCAACATTCCATCTGAAGTACTGACTGCCTTGGGAGAGGCAGTCCCGACACAACTCTACCATCTGGTGAGCAAGATATATGAGACAGGCGAAATACCCTCAGACTTCAAGAAGAATATAATAATTCCAAACCCAGAGAAAGCAGGTGCTGTCAGATGTGAATATTACCGATCAGTCAGTTTAATAAGTCACGGATGCAAAATACTAACGCGAATTCTTTACAGACGAATGGAAAAACTGGTAGAAGACGACCTCGGGGAAGATCAGTTTGGATTCCGTAGAAATGTTGGAACACGTGAGGCAATATTGACCCTACGACTTATCTTAGAAGCTAGATTAAGAAAAGGCAATCCTACGTTTCTAGCATTTGTAGACTTAGAGAAAGCTTTTGACAATGTTGACTGGAATACTCTCTTTCAAATTCTGAGGGTGGCAGGCATAAAATACAGGGAGCGAAAGGCTATTTACAATGTTTACAGGAACCAGATGGCAGTTTGAAGAGTCGAGGGGCATTAAAGGGAAGCAGTGGTTGGGAAGGGAGTCAGACGGGGTTGTAGCCTCTCCCCAATGTTATTCAATCTGTATGTTGAGCAAGCAGTAAAGGAAACAAAAGAAAAATTCGGAGTAGGTATTAAAATCCATGTAGAAGAAATAAAAACTTTGAGGTTCACCGATGACATTGTAATTCTGTCAGAGACAGCAAAGAACTTGGAAGAGCAGTTGAACGGAATGGACAGTTTCTTGAAAGGAGGGTATAAGATGAACATCAACAAAAGCAAAACGAAGATAATGGAATGTAGTCGAATTAAGTCGGGTGATCCTGAGGGAATTAGATTATGAAATAAGACACTTAAAGTAGTAAAGGAGTTTTGCTATTTGGGGTGCAAAATAACTGACGATGGTCGAAGTAGAGAGGATATAAAATGTAGACCGGCAATGGCAAGGAAAGCGTTTCTGAAGAAGAGAAATTTGTTAACATGGAGTATAAATTTAAGAGTGAGGAAGTCGTTTCTGAAAGTATTTGTATGGAGTGTGACCATGTATGGAAGTGAAACATGGACGATAAATAGTTTGGACAAGAAGAGAATAGAAGCTTTCGAAATTTGGTGCTACAGAAGAATGCTGAAGATTAGATGGGTAGATCATATAACTAATGAGGAGGTATTGAATAGAATTGGGGAGAAGAAAAATTTGTGGCACAACTTGACTAGAAGAAGGGATCGGTTGGTAGGACATGTTCTCAGGCATCAAGGGATCACCAATTTAGTATTGGAGGGCAGCGTGGAGGGTAAAAATCGTAGAAGGGGACTAAGAGATGAATACGCTAAGCAGATTAAGAAGGATGTAGGTTGCAGTAGGTACTGGGAGATGAAGAAGCTTGCACAGGATAGAGTAGCATGGAGAGCTGCATCAAACAGGTCTCAGGACTGAAGACCACAACAACAACAACTACTACTACTACAACATTACACTACAAACACAGTTCACTTTTTGTTTTCGTTTCTAATGAAAATTAGCGGAATTATTACCTGGCCAATACCTGATTTGTCTGCTAGCGAATTAAAAAACGCTAATAAGAAAGTAGGTCTAACAGTGCTGAGAACGTGCGTACGAAGTGTGATCAAATGTAACAGGAATTTTTGTTTTTCTTAATGAATATTTATTTATTCCTCAAAATCAACTTTGTGCCCTTCAACGTAATCCTCCTCAGATATCACAGATTTGTCTCAGCGCTTTTTCCGATCTTGGAAGCACTTCTGGAACTCACTTTACGGTGGTCTTTAACTCTTTCGGCGATTCTGCTGTTTTTATCTCATTAATGTGGCAAAACGACGTCCTTTCATGGTTCTCTTTAGCCTCGGGATACAAAGAAGTCGCAGGTGACCATGTCTAGCGAATGCGGTAGCTGAGGCGACATAATGGTTTCGTCGATTTTTTTTTTCAAATAAGCAAGAAGAAGCATTGAAGTGTGGGCGAGTACAGTACCGTGATGCAATTTCCACGAGTGGTCTTGCCACAATTCTGGTCATATTCTTCGGACTGCTTCACGCAAACGGCCCGTTAACTTTCACATGTGATCGAACTTGTAGAATTTTTTTCGGTCTTGGCTCCTCACTCACTGGAACGACTGGACCTTGGTTTCGACGTTATACTCGTAGATCCATGTATCGTCACCTGATATAATCTGGATCGTCTACGCGACGCCTTTTTTGGTCGAAATACAAGAACTTCGGAACAAACTTTGCTGCTACAAGTTTCATCCACAAAACGACCGAAAAAAATGCTTGGCATGAACCAAAGGATATGCCGACATCATCAGCAAACTCTCTGTTGATGATTCGGCGATTTTCCAGAACCATTTTCTTTACTTCTTCCACAATGTCGTCAGTAACTGATGTGCTAAGGCGTCCAGGGCTGTCGTCGTTTTCAGCGTCTTTTCGACCCTCTTCGAAACGTTTGTACCACCCGTAAAGCGTTGTCTTACTGATAGTAGATTCGCCAAAAGCCACAGTCACCATTTAGAATGCGGCGCCGCATCTAATTCCACTTTTCAAGCAAAATTTAATGCAAATCCTTTTATCCATCGTTTTAGAAGCAAAAATTGTCAGAGCACTCGAAAACACGTGTAACCTTTCCGACTGTGAATAATAAACAAAATGTTCAAAACAGCTGAAAATGCAAACATATGTACCAACATGATAAAAAATCTGAAAATGGGATGTACAAAGTCCGTGAAATTAAATAGTTCCCGTTACTTTTTGATCACACCTCGTGCATAATTTGTTGCCAGCCTCCGGATGCTGCTGACTTCATTTTGTGTTGCGCGTCAGGGAACATCAAAAGAAATCTGTGTACGTACGGGCAAATGGCAGCCCAGAGATATTAACCGTAAGCGTGGACTGCTGACTGCTACAGGCAGCGCCTGTGCAGTTCTTTTCGCCGAGTCTGTAATCGGGCCGTCATCGCCTCTGCTAACAACCAGAAGCAGAACACCCTTTTCCCCCATCGGCTTCTTTTTTTATTATTTTGAGGGCTCCATTCGGAATCCGCCCCCGCTTCTGCAGCTAGCCTTGTGTTACAGCGACCCCGCCTTGAGGGCCGACCAACCGACCACACACACAGGTTGCCTTGGGCAGCGCAGCTGACTCCTAACGAAGACTTTGACCCCAGATCACATCAGCGTCGTGCGTAATGCACAAGCGGAATTCTCGGGGCCATGCAAATTGCGGGCCTTGGGCAGCGCAGCTGACTCCTAACGAAGACTTTGCCCCCAGATCACATCAGCGTCGTGCGTAATGCACAAGCGGAATTCTCCGTGCCCTTTCTTATACTAAATGCAACTGCCTCCCTCTCGAAGGCTGCCAACTCGTTTCTAATTTTTCCCTATCTTGATTGCTGTAATCTACGTACCTCCCGTTCCTCTGCTTATGAAATAACGGAGCCTATAGGTACTTTCCTGTCTATTCTATTCGAAACATGCAACTCAAATCCGGAAACTTAATGTGTGCTACTACTAGGAAGTAACTTCTGCAAACACTTGCCGAGGTGCTTACATCGGGACAAAAACTTTCACAAGCTAACTTCCGCCAGTCGCTTCAGCAATTTCAGGAACTATCGGTAAGTACAGTACCTAAAGAAGTGTTTCCTCTAGATTTACGTCTCGACAGTTTACACTGTGGTGGTTAGAAACAGAGAACCCGCCACCGTTGTTGTATTATTATTATTGAACAAAAATTGTTACGAAAAGCACAGTTAATAAACAAGAAATGATTTAATTTGCACGACCTGTATGGGAAACATTCGTATGGGGCTGATGGACAATCTTACTTCGTACAGGCACCTGTGAAAGACGGTTCAAAGCAGTGTTTCCCGAGATGTACGTCGTCTTTCTTCGTGTGTCAGCCGGTAAGATTTTTCAAATAATTTTATCATATCACAGTCTCAGCTGCACTATACTTTCTGTTAATAGAATTAGTCATATTTTTTTAATCTTGTGATCAGTTGTATACAAATACAGTACCTCATAGGCCACAGGGAGACACCAGTGACTAGAGATAGCTTACAAGAAGATGACACAAATGTGCCGAGACAAGGGTAGTTGACACGGCCTATAGCCCCTATAACAAAAACTTACAAAAAATCAAATGAGCACTATGGGACTTAACATCTGCGGTCATCAGTCCTCTAGATCTTAGAACTACTTAAACCTAACTAACGTAAGGACATCACACACATCCATACCCGAGGCAGGACTCGAACCTGCGACCATGGCGGTCGCGCGGTTCCAGACTGTAGCGCCTAGAACCGCTTTCTGCCAATCCGGCCGGCCAAAAACTTACAAGCACGTAAACACTGCCCACGAAAACCTGTACTGTACAGGGAGAAAACTATTAACTTGTTTACACCACAATACAAAGGCGTTGAGGAAGTCGAGACGATATTATACCGGTCACTTGCGCTTCATCAAGTAGGGAAATTACCTCAAATTGGCCTACAAAAATCAACAACGCAACAGTGCATGCGCCTCGAGAGAGATTTTCGCATTCTCTCGCTCTCTACGCACAAACTGTTAGTACTACAGAAAAATGAATAGGACCTTTACTGTAGGAAACTTAATGTAGTTTAATTTTGTACTGGGATACGTTTTCGCTAAGGATCAAGGTTTACGAGTTATCAAAGAAAAACGTACAAAAGTGACCTTGAAACGCCCCCTCACCCCCACATTCACCCCCAATGGTCATGGTTTTTAGTATGTTGTTCACGGCACTCCACTGAACTGAAATTTGCGGTTACAAGAATTATTTTCCTACTCGACCTTTTTTTTAGTCCTCGTGGTCGACCCGCACTTTTCAGTGAACCTGTTTTCCCGGATAAAGCCTGTATCATCACAGACGGAAAGCACATTATTCGCAATAGGTCGCAACAGGTTGTAGAGAATCGCCGCCTTATACTTGGAAAGAACCATCCACATAGATTAACACAGAACTTGCGGGAGGGCCTGTCGATGCTTCCCTTCATTATATTACACACTTTTCCTCAGATAGGTACTCCGCAGATTTTTTGAAGAGATCCACTTGATCTTTGTCAGATATAAGAGGCGCTCAAAAAGTTTCCGTTTGAGGACGATGCTGCTGCGTATCTGCAACCCTGCACGACAACGATGCGGTTATACGAGGGTGAGTCAAATGAAAACCTTAAATATTTTTTTAAATATTTTTATTGTGTACAAGTGGTACAAAGCTGTATCACTTTTCAACATAATCTCCCCCACACTCAATGCAAGTCCTCCAGCGCTTACAAAGTGCATAAATTCCTTTAGAAAAAAATTCTTTTGGTACTCCGCGCAACCACTCATGCATACCTCTTCATCAGAAGGTAACTTCTTTCTTTCCATTGCGTCTTTGAGCGGCCCAAACATATGCAAATCACTTGGAGCAAGGTCTGGTGAATATAATGGATGAGGAAGACACTCAAAATGCAGGTCTGTGATCGTTGCAACTGTTGTACAGGCAGTGTGGGGCCTTGCATTGTCATGTTGCAAAAGGACACCTGTTGACAGCAATCCACGTCGCTTTGATTTGATTGCAGGCCGCAGATGATATTTTAGATCTGTGTATGATGCACTGGTGACAGTGGTCCATATAGGCATGTAATGCTCCAAAATGACGCCTTTTTCGTCCCAAAAGAGAGTCAGCATAACCTTCCCTGCTGATGGTTCTGTTCGAAACTTCTTTGGTTTTGGTGATGAGGAATGGCGCCATTCCTTGCTTCCTCTCTTCGTTTCTGGTTGGTGGAAGTGAACCCAGGTTTCGTCCCCAGTAACGATTCTTGCAAGGAAGCCATCACCTTCTCTTTCAAAGCGCTGAAGAAGTTCTTCACAAGCATCAACACGTTGTTCTCTCATTTCAGGAGTCAGCTCCCGTGGCACCCATCTTGCAGACACTTTGTGAAACTGGAGCACATCATGCATAATGTGGCGTGCTGACCCATGGCTAATCTGTAAACATGCTGCAATGTCATTCAGTGTCGCCCAGCGGTTTTCCTTCACTATGGCTTCAACTGCTGCAATGTACTGTGGGGTCACAACTAGAGATGGGGGATCCGCTCTTGAACTAATTCATAGAGTTCAATCTTTCAAAGGAGTGAACAATCAGTGATTCAGAAAAGAAGAACGGTAGCTCCAAACGTTTCCCACGGCAGAGAGAGAGAGAGAGAGAGAGAGAGAGAGAGACGGAGCATATCAGCAGCGCCTCTGCTGGTCAGAGCACAGTGCACGCCACACAACACAGCCAGCGCTGGCCTCTGCCCTGCTTCTACCTTGGCTGCCTGCATTGTGCAGTGCCCCATTGGATTTTGTGTTTCACATATGCCGTGCCGTCTCTGTGCGTCGTCTGCCGTGTGCACTGTGCAGTGTCTGGCGCAGCTTAACTTCGCATCGCACTCTGTCGGCGATCGTTTCAGTCGCATGTCCTGCCCTCTGGGCAGTTGATGCGAGCAACAGGACAGAGAGCCACCTAGCGGATAACATAGGAACTACTTGCAAAAACCTGCTCGCAAGGGAACGGACGATTTGTCTCGGAGCGGGTGAGTTCACCGCTCCCCCCCACCCTCGGAACTCGCCCGCTCAACGCTCACCCCACCGTCTCGACTCTAGCCAGAGCGTCGAGCAAAGCGACTCAGGTGTCACTCTGGTCTCTGCGGTCTCAGCTCACGCAGTAATACAGCTCGCAGCTCGACCTGCTCGACTCAGCGCTTCTGCATCGGAGTTCGTCCCCACTGGATATTGTTCTTCGTAGTAATACCGCTATGTATATTACATTATTATGTTATGTATACATCAATTGTTTTTATTTTATTTTTATTTGTTTAAACTGATTAGATTAGGTTCCTGATGACTCCTTTTACTATAGGATTTTTATTATGGACACTCGAATTTACGTTTTAATTACGAGCGAACCGATAAACGTATCGCAAAATGTGATACACCAGTATTTTCCTTGTTTTATTCTGCGTAAGGCTATATGCAGCACTTTCGTTTTACAGTCAAATTTATTTTTTTTTTCTTATTCTGGTACGGATTTTGCGATTTTAGGCGTCTTCGAAAGGAAACGTTCACTTTAAAAATATATGGCTTGCGATGTATTTGAATGAGGTTAATGAAATTTTAATACATTATAGCCAAATATATTGTTAATGTAAATCTCAAGTTACAACATTTTCCGATCACCCAAAAAACCACGATAGTGCAAAATAAATCAATAATCAAAAACTTTGTCATATCGTGGAAATTTCAATAAACAATACAAAATTCTTACTCATTATCTGTGTTACTTCAAAATAGGATCAAATAAGATCAAAATACAGGTATAGTACTGGAATAAACCAAGTTTAAAGGGCAATTTGCCTTCCATTTATTTTCTATTGTAAATGAGTGGTGAGTCATGAAAAAGAGCTAATTCATTTCAGGGAGTAAACAGTTCTGATCCAATCTCTGAAAAGAACAGTTTTGCCCATCTCTAGTCACAACTCGTTGTGCCTCACCTGGACGAGGAGCATCTTCCACTAAAGTCACACCATTTGCGAACTTGCTACTCCATTCGTAGACTTGCTGCTGTGACAAACATGCTTCACCGTACTGAACCTTCATTCGTCGATGAATTTCAATAGGTTTCGCACCTTCATTACGCAAAAACCGAATAACAGAACGCTGTTCTTCCCTGGTGCAAGTCGCAATTGAAGCGGCCATCTTTGTACTGATACTGCGACGGTATGTGTGCATCTGCACTGTGTTGCTACCTACAGGCCATTCTGCACGCTGTTTGTAGGACGCTTACCAACTTACGGGATAACGGCGCGAAATTTCGATCTGTTATTACAAATTTAAGGTTTTCATTTGACTCACCCTCGTATATGCACCGACTGTAGGCAAGGGGTAAGTGTGGCAAAGAATTTGTACACCTGGAAAACCGACGTAGATTTTGATCGGATGACGGCGTATGCCACCTGGGGGAAAGTAGATGTGCTGATAATGGTTTCAACGTCGTTTGCCAACAGATAACGTAATGGTACAGCTACCCGAGCGTCATTTGTGTCTACCCTTTAATAGGGAATGCTTGCAGCCAGGAGGCTCAATGTGGTGCAGATGTGTGCATGATGGCAAATATCCCACGAAGAAGCACTCGAGCTTCCTACAGCCAACTGAGCGAGTTTGAAGGGGATGAAACTGTGGCCTTCCGAGTGTTCGGTGGTCCTTTCGGAGAAATGCCATGCAAGTTGGAGGTACTGCGTCATTTATGCAATAATGTTGATGTCAGTGGTAAAGTGACCATCGTCTGGACGTCCACACAGCACAGACGCCCGCCAGTATTGTCGTATTGTATGGGCAGCAGTGGCAGATCGTACAAGCGCCACAGCACAGGTAAGAAGGCTTGTGAGCCCAGACTCTTGCGGACCGGTTACCAGCTGTGGGACCACGGGCACGCACATCTGTAGCCCGTCTAACACTCACACAACATCGACACGAACGGCTCGACTGATGTGGTCAGAGAATCGTCTGGGAGCTGGAATGTCGCGCCCGCGGTCTTCAGCGATGTAAGCAGATTCTGTGCGTATGCAAGTGATGCGTACGACGTACACCTGATGAGCGCTGTGCATTCGTCCAAGACAACTGCCCCACCCCTGTCCTTATGGTCAGGGGTGCGAAAAGCTACAGCTCTTGTTTACCTTTGGTGTTTCTGGAGGGGACACTAACCAGAGCTCGATAGGTGCAGAATGTTGTTAGACCCGTTCTTTTTCCGTTCTTGCTATAAGTAGGTGTTGTGTTGTCGAAAAAATGGTTCAAATGGCTCTGAGCACTATGGGACTTATCATCTGAGGTCATATGTCCCGTAGACATAGAACTACTTAAACCTAACTGACGTAAGGACATCACACACATCCATGCCCGAGGCAGGATTCGAACCTGCGACCGTAGCAGCAGCGCCGTTCCGGACTGAAGCACCTAGAACCACTCGGTCACAGCGGCCGGCTGTTGTGTTGTTCCAACAGAATAGTGCTCGCCCACACACTGCCTGTGAAACTCAACGTGCTCTGCAAAACGTGCAGCAGCTTCCCTGGCCAGCAAGATCTCCGGACTTGCTTTCAGTCGAGCACTTGGATATGTTGGGACGAGAAGTGACTCGTGCGACTCGTCAGCTAACAACTCTTACAGAACTATGTGAAAAGGCCTAGCAGTCGTGGCATAACATATCCCAGGACAGTGTTCATCACCTGTACAGTCGACTGGATGCCAGTGTCAGCGTCTGCATTACCGCCCGTGGAGGCTACACCACGTATTACGAGGGGGAGTTGGAAAATAAGTTCCCCCTTGTCGACTGTGGGCAGAGCTGTGTGATATGGGCGAAAGACGACACGGCAGGTGAACACGCACGTGCAAGGCACCATTGGGTAGAGGACTACCGCGATCAAGCAGATGGCGCTGTCGCAGTGCCTGCGCAAAACAGAGACCAGCCGCTTGGTCTTTTCTCGGAGCTACGGAGAGAAGGTGCGTTTTGGAGTCGTGGTCACAGGCGGCAGTGAGAGCTGTTATCCGCTATGAATGGACACGTGGAGTATCAGGCACAGATATTTATAACCGCCTTGTTGAGGTGTATGCCGAGGCAAATGGTGCGGAGATGGTGCCAGCAATTCAGTGATGGACGTCAGAAAGTGCAGGATATACCGAGACCTGGACGGACGCGCACGGCCACTACAGATGCAAATGTCAGAAAGGTGGATGACGTGATTAAAGCGAACCGGCATATCACCATCGATGGAGTAGCGGCAGAACTTGGAATCGGACATGACCGAACTCACAAGATCATCCACGACATTCTTCGATACAGGAAGGTGTCAGCACGATGGGTGATCCCACTAACTGACCCCGACACACATGGAGCAACGCATGGCGTTCAGCGTGGAACAGCTCGTGCGTTACCATGAATCTGGAAATGATATTCTGTTTCGGATTGTGACGGGGGATGAAACGTGGGTCCACCATTACACGCCCGAATCGAAGGCTGCATCCATGGAGTGGAAACACCCGTCATCACCTGTCCGGAAGAAGTTCAAAAGCACTCCGTCTGCAGGTAAAGTGCTACTCGCCGTTTTCTGGGACGCAAAAGGAGTTTTGCCGCTGGATGCAACCATCAATGCTGTGCGGTACTGTGCCACTCTGTCGAAATTGAAAGAGGTGATTCGGAAAAAGCGGCCTGGTCTTCTCAGATCTGGCGTTCTGCTGTTGGTTGACAGTGAGAGACTACACACGGCGACGGCAACGCAAAACCATATTGCAACTCTTGGTTGGGAGCGCCTACACCATCCGCCTTACAGTCCGGATCTTGAACCAAGTGACTTCCAACTTTTTCCTGCTTTGAAGAAGACCCTCGGCGGAAGGCGCTTCGGCAGCAATGCTAACGTCAAACAAGCCATTCAACGCTTCTTCCGTATGCAACGCCCTGATTTTGTCCTGGAAGCCTTTTTGAAGCCTATAAAGCGGTATGACAAATGTGTAAATGTACTTGGAAATTATGTAGAAAAATAAAGACATGTCTTATCTTTAATGTCTCATTCTCTTTTTTTTCCTTTCACACACAACTCTGACCACAGTCAACAGGGGAATCTTATTTTCCAAATACCCCTCGTATTATGGATGTTTCAGCACGGGTCAATACCTGGTACCTCAGAACCGCTCGTGTTATTGATCCGTAACCATAATCATTTCATGTACTCCATATGCACTGTTGCAACAATAAATCCTGAGAGAAATGGGAACCTCTAAAATGGTGTACAAATTTTTATCTGATAGTGTATGTCATTAGTACAAGTTACAGTCCGCAGCGCACTTTGCATGTCTCGCTTACGAACAGCTGCCTCAGAAGTTCCTTACAAGAAGTGCTAGGGGAAGGAAGCACTGTTTCGATGATGACGATTGGCTTGTGAGGCGCTCAACTGCGCGTACATCAGCGTCCGTAGAAAGTCCCAATTTTTACACTGTCCAATCTTTTTTTCACAGTCAATCTAACCACTGACACGAATGATGATGATGATGAAATAATGGGGACAACACAAACACCCCGTTCCCGGACAGATAAAATCCCCAACCCTGCCGGGAATCGAACCCGGGACCCCGTGATCCATAAGCAGCAACGCTAACCACTAGACCACGAGATGCGGACAAGCACTATTTCGAGACCAGCTGGTTTATCTGCTGTGACCCCACAAATTTTTCTTGTCTTGTTTTTTTTTCAAATATGGTGCAATAGTCTGAAATTAATTTGTTTGTTTTTCAAATCGTATTAAATGGTCCGAAATATATTAAATGAGAAATTCGATTTTTTATCTCCGTTGTTACACAGTCACAGGTCGCAGCGGTCTATTATCTATCTTACGCGGCTCAATGGTACATTTGTTTCGGCCCATCTGTCTTAGAGCCATTCTCCTTTCCGACACTGAAATCTTCGTATTAGTATTGAACACACAAAATTTCTGCAAGTCTGAAAAAAAATCCAGCAACTACCAACTCTGTCAAGTCCTCCCAGCAAGACGCAAGTCAATGTTTCCACTAACTTGCAGAAGCTATTCCTGCAAGTTGGCGAAACCTGCGGAAGTCGACTTGTTGGGGTTGTTCCCACTTGAAAGAACTTGCAGAAGCAGCTTCTCCAAGCGACTTGATGAGGTTTACATGGGACATACGCCTGGAGCACTGGTGGGATGTGGTAGGTCACAGCCAGCGGAGCCACCTGGTATGCGAGCGGCCGCGGGCTCTTGAAAATCACTGTGGGGGGCCAGCGGCTGTGGTAAACAGGAAAATATGCCAACGTCCATGCAAGTTACGTCGCTGATAAGCTGGAGAAATAACTTGGTTCCCCCCAGAGTAATTGGACTGAGAAATTAAAAAAGGCATATACAGTTCAAGTCATTAACCGTCAATTAACCCGGAAGTGGAGTGAGGGGTGAGCGTAATATATGATAATTGAGTGCATAATTAATAGCAAATATTGCATAGATGGATAGTTATGGGCCAGAAGGGTATAAAGTACGTGCACTGATTGATGATTTACTTGATTCCGACGATGGAGAGCAAGAGAATACTGTTACCGTCAGTGACCACGACGGACTGTCAGGGCAGGAGAAGATGAAAACGATGAAGATGAGGTCAGTTATAGTTATTACATGGGAAAAGATGGTTCTACTAAATGAAGAAAAGAATTTCCTAGTCCTAATGTGTGGCACAACTTGACTAGAAGAAGGGATCGGTTGGTAGGACATGCTCTCAGGCATCAAGGGATCACCAATTTAGTATTGGAGGGCAGAGTGGAGGGTAAAAATCGTAGATGGAGACCAAGGGATGAATACACTAAGCAGGTTCAGAAGGATGTAGGTTGCAGTACGTACTGGGAGATGAAGAAGCTTGCACAGGATAGAGTAGCATGGAGAGCTGCATCAAACCAGTCTCAGGACTGAAGACCACAACAACAACAATGTTACAACAAGGTCACACAATATTATTACCGACCCTCAGGCGTCATTGCTGAGACCCAACAATGTGCTTCACCATTAGAGTGTTTCTATCTTTTTACATTTGTATGAACAAACTGTTCTGTTTACAAATAAGCGCATACATACAAAGTTCACAAGAAAACATATTAAAATCTTCAACGGAGCACGAAATGATGGTAGTGGGCTCCTGTATTTGGCAGGAACCTACAAGTCAAGTAAATTGAATTTTGAATGCCATTGGGCATCTGATGAAACTGAGATAAAAAAATTCGGTCTACTATAGCCCTCCAAAGACTCCAATTACACTTGTGATATCCTCGTTTTCACGAGGATATTCGAGCAGCCAGGAGGGAAGTGGAAAAATTGGCAACTGCTATAATATCCCTACCAGAATCCGAAATAGGTTGTATAATTAATTTAACAAAGTCATATGTTTTATTGCTAGATTATAGATGTTCCTGATCAATTAATGACTCACTGTAACTTCTCAGTCGGTGGATACGTTACATTAGACGCAAAATTAGAAGTGCTTCGTTGGAACTGCATCTTCAGATTGTAGGAGCCCACAAAGCTGGCAAAATAAGATCTGAAGATCTTTGCCTTAGTTGACGTCAGGACCTATTACACCGTGAATTTAGAAATCTATGTACGTCAGAAGCCAGATAGCCCTTTCACAGTTAGCAATAAAACATATGACTTTGTTAAATTAATTATACGCCCTCTTTCGGATTCTGGTAGGGATATTACAGCAGTTGCAGCTTTGCCTCCAAATTCTACAGGAAAATAAACTTGCAAAAATGGGTGGTACAATGTGGAGAAATAGGAGAGTGATTCCACCATCATTGGTAAACACACGAGGTCGAAGAGATCACTCCACCATTTTCGGATTTCATGAGGACAAAACTTTTCCACAAACTGTGTTACTGATGTTGTAGCTGAAGTTTCTGCCTCCTAAGATGTGTCGACGAACAGCAGGCAGTGGCGGGAATTAATGTGGCAGGAATTAATGTACAAATAATTTGATTTTAATCCCAAAACCAAACATATACGTCGAAGGTTTTAGAAGAAGTTGTCTCTAGAACTTATTAAGGGCCAAGTGAATCAAAGACAAAATGTGAATCTCCTTAGAGAATGGCCGAAAGTGTCTGACGACAGTAGACGAAACGATTACCTCAAGCACTACCGGTATGAGACTAATAATTAATAAATAAAATTTTATTTTTTATTGTCACAGTATATTAATAATGTATAATAATATTAATCTATATTAAATATTTACATTTGGTTAATCACGTAAACAAATTGCATGGAGTGTACTACACCACACATACCAACAGCGTTAGAATTCAAGGCCAAACCACTGCCGAGTTACACGAATAAAAACGTTTCTTTAAATAAAGTAATTATAAGAAAGGAGCTCAAAGATGGCATTTGTTCTTCTCGTGTGCTTGTGGTTAGGGCACTAGGACCCGTTGGATTCTTCATTCCGTAACAGTATCGTAAACCATTAAAAATAAAGTGTTTATATTTCCTTTTGTCGTGCTTCATTCGCTTTCTTGTATTTTTCGCCGTGCATAAGCAACAATGTCTATCTTTCCCACGACGGAATTCCTAGTTTTTTTGTTCAGACTCGGAAATCATCAGCACGTTTCTGAGAGTAGACTTGCTAACAACAGTACCAGAAACGAAGGACTGCCACCCACAGACACAGACGGACTCAAGAAATATCGCCATCGATCAAGATATGCCCAAGAGAGTCTTATTTCCGCAAATTCTGCGCTCGTACAATCCGAAAATTTATAGTGATGGTGAGCAGTCTACAGCTAACGACTACACAGTGGTAATTATGCAGCGAACTTTGGGCATTACTGCAGGGCAACTTTAATGCAGTCACACGAACAGGGTAAACCCTAAATCCACCGACGAAATGTTGGAGACTGTTCGCGGATATTTTGTGAGTGTATTATAAACATGGGACCCGGGGTTTCCGGGGACCCATTGCAGAGTAATAGTGTAAATATGATTTAAGCAGTTTGCTACCCTAGTTACCTTCGTTTCTGTGAAAAATCCTTCAAAACAATGGAAGAGGCTGTAACATACAATCAACAGGACATAGAACACAAAACAGTGAACAATCTAACAACTCTCACACAGACGCAGAAGTACTGCGATGTGGTTGCCATCGCCTGAGGGGAAAGCAGGGCATAGCGTCGTTATGCCGCTTTTCCACTGCTGTCACTGAACCTATACACGAGGTGCAACTCTGTTCGTTAGCAAACCTTTTCATACATTACAGTTAACGTACAACTAACGCAGCTGAAAACACAAACCCGAGACAGAAGCAAGCAGCACTGAATGCGAGCTTTGAGGGTGAAGGATGAAGTGGGCATTACTTTTGTCAACGGTAAGTACTGTCAGCGAATAAAACAAGTTAGTTTGCAAACAAAACACACAGCGCGTACTAATGACATGTCAACAAAATAAATATGGAATTAAACGACGCACTGAGCATAGTGACAAAGAGCTAGAGAACATGAAACACTGAACAATTTTCTGCACACTCTCCTAAAATCTAGAGAACCCATCTAGATAAACACTGGCCAACTCGCCCCAAAAAGCTACAATCTAAGAGAGGATTGGAGAATTCAGTGGACGTCCTTCCACGATCATGAGCCTTCCACGATCATGAGAAGATACGTAAAATAGATCCAACCATCCAACCAAGAAATATCTGGAGCTTCCTCAACAGTGTCAGAACAGACAACGTCATGCCCAAAGCAGTACTACATAATTGGCGAACGACTGTAGAACATCGCAAGAAGCACTGGACCACATTTTGCACGACTGCCCAAAACGAAAATTCGTAGATACCCGGAAAGACGTCGCTGAAGCAGCTGGAGTCTTTGGCTGTGCAATACGTATTAACAGGGACGATAAAAAACGAAGAATAATCAGTTACTCCAGCAGCGGCTGAGAAGCGCTGCTGCATAACAGTAGCAGTTAGCAAGGACGAAGGCGATGCTGGCGCTGTTAGAATACCGGTTATTCTTCGTGTTTTACGACCCCATTTAATGCTTGTCGATAGAACGAGTATCGCACTGTACTAATATGGCATCCCTCCATTGAACAGGCGCGTAAACTCCCGGTTCAAAAATAATTGTGTTTGTAACTACAAACAAATCGATATGTTGTATCGACACTGAACGTCGCTCGAAAGACGTGGCGTGTGCTATTTGTATGAGTTTGCAGCTACACTTTTGTAAAACGAAATGGCAAACATCTGCAGAAACACCAAAGAAAATGCGCCTGACGATTTTCAGGAGCATCGTGTATCAGTATGACGTACATACTTGTAACTGTAATTCCGTAAGGCATACGCTAAATAAACTATTGGCATTCACATTCTTGTGCAAACACATTCTTGTGCAAATACGCTCTAAGTAAAAACATTCAGAAAACTAGGATGATTTATTGAAGAAATCCCTATGCAGGCACTTACTTGGCACTGATTCACAGAATTGTCGGATACCCTCCTCAGGGATATAGAGCCAAGTTCTGTGCAAATGGCGCGCTAGACTGTCAAAATCCCCGACTGGTTGGAAGGTCCTGCCCAAAATCAGAACTTCTCAACTGGAGAGAGATCGACGACGTTTCTGCCCAAGGCAGGGTTTGACAAGCGCGAAGCAATAGAAATTCACGCTGTATGCAGACGGGCATTATTTTTCCGAAACGTAAGCCCAGGATGGTTTGCCATGAAGGGCAACAAAATGGGGCGTACAATATCGCCGACGTTCCGCTGTGCTGTAAAGGTGCCGCGAATGACAACCACAGGGGTGCTGCTATGAAAAGAAAAGGCACCCCAGACCATCACTCTTGGTTGTCAGGCCGGCGACAGTAAGCTTCGTATCCCACCCCTGTCCAGGGGGTCTCCAGACACGTTTTCACTGCTCATAGGGGCGCATTTCGAAGCGAGACTCATCAATGAAGGGAATTCTACTCCAGTCAATAAGGCGCCAGGCTGAAGACGTGTCTGAACACTCCCCAGGCTGTGGTGGGATACCAACCTGAATGTCGCCTGCCAAAAGGCTCGACATCCAAGAGTGATGGTATGGGGTACCTTCGTGGCAGGACCCCTTTTGTTGTCATCCGTGGCACCCTTGTAGCACAGCAGTAGGTCGTAGACATTCTCCGCTTCGTTTTATTGCCCTTGGTGGCAAGCCATCCCGCACTTACATTTCAGCAAGATCCCGTACGCATACGGCGACTGTTTCTACTGATTGTCTTCGTGCTTGCCAAACCCTAACTTGGCCAGCTAGGTAGACAGATCTCTCTCCACTTGAGTACATCTGCATCCACATCTACGTGATTACTCTGCTATTCACAACAAAGAGCCTGCCAGAGGGTTCAATGAACCACCTTCTAGTTGTCTCTCTAACATTCCACTCTCGAACGGCACGCGGGAAAAACGAGCACTTAAATTTTTCTGTGCGAGCCCTAATTTCTATTATTTTATCGTGATGATCAGTTCACCCTATGTAGGTGGGTGCCAACAGAATGTTTTCGCAATCGGAGGAGAAAACTGGTGATTGAAATTTCAGGAGAAGATCCCGTCACAACGAAAAACGCCTTTGTTTTAATGATTGCCACTCCAATTCACGTATCATGTCTGTGACACTCTCTACCCTATTTCGCGATAATACGAAACAAGCTGCCCTTCTTTGTACTTTTTCGATGTCATCCATCAGTCCCACCTGATGCGGATCCCACACCGCACAGCACTACTCCAGAATAGGGCGGACAAGCGTAGTGAAAGCAGTCTCTTTGGTAGACCTGTTGCACCTTCTAAGTGTTCTACCAATGACTCACAGTCTTTAGTTTGCTCTACCCACAATATTATCTATGTGATCGTTCCAATTTAGGTTATTTGTAATTGTAATCCCTAAGTATTTAGTTGAATTTACAGCCTTCAGATTTGTGTGACTTATCGTGTAATCGAAAGTTACCTGATTTCTTTTAGTACTCATGTGAATAACTTCACACTTTTCCTTATTCAGGGTCAATTGCCACTTTTCGCACCATACAGATATCTTACCTAAATCATTTTGCAAGTCGTTTTGATCATCTGATGACTTTACAAGACGGTAAATGACAGCATCATCTGCAAACAATCTAAGACGGCTTCTCAGATTGTCTCCTATGTCGTTAATATAAATCAGAAGCAATAAAGGGCCTATAACACTTCCTTTGGGAACGCCGGTTATTATTCTGTTTTACTCGATTACTTTCCGTCTATTACTATGAACTGTGACCTTTCTGAGAGGAAATCACGAATCCAGTCGCACAAGTGAGGCGATACTCCATAGGCACGCAGTTTGGTTAGAAGACGCTTGTGAGGAACGGTGTCGAAAGCCTTCTGGAAATCTAAAAATATGGGATCAATTTGATATCCCCTGTCGATAGCACTTGTTACTTTATGAGTATAAAGAGCTAGTTGTGTTTCACAAGAACGATATTTTCTGAAACCGTGCTGACTATGTGTCAATAAATCGTTTTCTTCGAGGTACTTCATGATGTTCGAATACAGTATATATTCCAAAACCCTACTGCAAATCGACGTTACTGACATAGGCCTGTAATTCAGCGGATTACTCCTACTTCCCTTTTTGGGTATTGGTGTGACTTGAGCAATTTTCCAGTCTTTAGGTGCGGATCTTTCTGTGAGCGAGTAGTTGTATATAATTGCTAAATATGGAGCTATTTTATCAGCTTAACCTGAGAGGAACCTGACTGGTATACAATCTGGACCAGAGGCCTTGCCTTTATTAAGTGACTTAAGCTGCTTCGTTACACCAAGGATATCTGCTTCTATGTTTCTCATCTTGGCAGTTGTTCTTAATTGGAATTCAGGAATATTTACTTCATCTTCTTTGGTGAAGGAGTTTCGGAAAGCCGTGTTTAATAACTCTGCTTTAGTGGCACTGTCATCCGTGACTTCACCGTTGTTATAGCGCAGTGAAGGTATTGATTGGTCTTGCCACTGGTGTGCTTTATGTATGACCAGAATCTCTTTGGGTTTTCTGTCAGATTTCGAGACAGAATTTCGTTGTGGAAATTATTAAAAGCATCTCGCATTGAAGTACGTTTGGAGCATTACGGGTAGTGGCCTCCCAACCACTTCAGGGGTTTGTCGATCTAACTTGCCAGTTGGACAGAAGACTCTGTCTGTCCATCTCTTTAGTGCTGGTTACGGGACTCGACTGTTCGATACAGGATGTCAAACTAAACGCCTTCCAGCGGTCTAGTTTCCAACCTTATTTTATTTGGCAACCAGTTTCAGCGTTTTACTACGCCATCTTTAGGCCCCTGACCGACGTGTCGGCAGATGGTTGAAGTGATCGATGTAGCAAAAATATACTGATACCAGTATTCCTGGCCCCTGTTTTGATCACAGCCGAGGAAGAATCTTCCTACACGTTGGTCAGGGCCTGAAGAAGAGGTAGTAAAACGCTGAAACTGGTAGCCAAAGAAAATAAGGTTGGAAACTAGACAGCTGGAAGACGTTTCATTTGACATCCTGAACTGGACAGAATGTGGCACGATATTCTCCAGGAGGACGTCCAAAAATTGTGGCAATCAATGCCAAGTCTTACAAAATTGTAATCATTTGTTTGGCTGTACATGTACATGTATATAACAGCTGCCGATTTCTGTCCTATTTGGATAATTCTCCCGTAGTGCATGGTTTGCTCCTTTTTTTCTTTTTGATTTTTGTCTTACAGTTTACATCCAGTGCAATACAGATTAAAAAAACAAATTAAGGGTAACAAATTTTATAAAATGCAATTACTCTGCAACTATGGGTGCTTTCACGAAAATACAGTGAAAATATCCCTGAAGAATCTCCGAACTTCTGTCAGGTATACCCTTTGTAGCCACCTGGGAACTGCACGTCATTGGCTAAACTGTGTTTTTGCTTTGCTTCGTGAGCGAACAGATTAGGCAGGAAGTCACTAATACATATACAAAAAGGCATCCATTATGTACTGTACAGTGGCTTGCAAAACGCACATGCAGTTGGATATTTTGTAAAATCGTCTCACTTTTATTTTATTTGCAGTAAATCAGTTTCATTAGATGTGTTGAGTGGAAAAACCAGTGCATGCTACGCAGCACGGTTAGGTGAGTCACAGCTTACAGTCGGTGGCAGCAGGTAAACGCGATGTGCTGATGGACTAAGTGGACGCTTTCAGAGGCACCTGCACCACTAAAAGGGGAGGCCGACGAGATAGTGGTAAGCGAGGGAACAGCGGCAGGCAGTTAGGCAGGTATAGGGGTCGGGAGACCATCTATTGTATAAGGGCTGGGGTGACGGAGAGAACAAAGCCAAGTGGGCCACGGGAATAGCAGGGAATTCCTGGACGCGCTACGGGACCTGTTGACTGTCAACTGTCGAACGTCCAGCGTCAGCCACTATCAAAGAGTTTGAAGCCATTTTGAATATTTTTCGACCGTGACTGTCTCAAGAAATAAGTAAAGTTTTTTTAAAAAAATTACCGCTACCAGTCACAAATTTTGTCAACTATTGTATTGTTTATTTATTTAGCGACATGTTTCGAGAGTTATCCTCATCTTCAGGATAATGGCATTATAAAAACAACTTTAATGTTTTTATATGCCTGAAATACTCGAACAACTTGGCTTGTTGGTATAAAAGAATTTGAAGCCATGTTGACTATTTTTCGACCGTGACTGTCTCAAGAGATATGTAAAGGTTAAAAAAAAATTATCGCTACCAGTCACAAAGACTGAGACATAGCATACTTCGTGTTGGGTTACATCTCTGTGAAGCAAAAAGTACCATAGTTGATAGATTTCGCGTTTAAACTTGCCCGTGACAAAAGAGTACACTGCTTTCACCCAGCGACGTGTTAAAAGTCTTACAGACACATTTAGTCTGTCGGTACGACCCAATACGAAAATGTCGCTGAACCTGACGCCGGTAGATCAGAACGTCACTGATTTCAATAACACTTTACTCGTAAATGAGCATTTTTACGCAAAAACATTGTAATAGTGACGCCGCAAGTTTCGAGGAAATTGCATCTGATTGATCAAGTTTCTGTAGAAACAATTTCAAAGATCTAACGCGGCAAAAAAGAAAATTACCGTCCCATCTTGGGTTCGTTGTTAATAGGAAGAATGGGAGTTTGTGCACCTCACCAACAGTGAAGACGGCCGAATACCAAGTAAGCATACACAATGTGAATACACTCCTGGAAATTGAAATAAGAACACCGTGAATTCATTGTCCCAGGAAGGGGAAACTTTATTGACACATTCCTGGGGTCAGATACATCACATGATCACACTGACAGAACCACAGGCACATAGACACAGGCAACAGAGCATGCACAATGTCGGCACTAGTACAGTGTATATCCACCTTTCGCAGCAATGCAGGCTGCTATTCTCCCATGGAGACGATCGTAGAGATGCTGGATGTAGTCCTGTGGAACGGCTTGCCATGCCATTTCCACCTGGCGCCTCAGTTGGACCAGCGTTCGTGCTGGACGTGCAGACCGCGTGAGACGACGCTTCATCCAGTCCCAAACATGCTCAATGGGGGACAGATCCGGAGATCTTGCTGGCCAGGGTAGTTGACTTACACCTTCTAGAGCACGTTGGGTGGCACGGGATACATGCGGACGTGCATTGTCCTGTTGGAACAGCAAGTCCCCTTGCCGGTCTAGGAATGGTAGAACGATGGGTTCGATGACGGTTTGGATGTACCGTGCACTATTCAGTGTCCCCTCGACGATCACCAGTGGTGTACGGCCAGTGTAGGAGATCGCTCCCAGCTTCATGCAGACGGTTGCGAATGGTCCTCGCCGATACCCCAGGAGCAACTGTGTCCCTAATTTGCTGCGAAGTGGCGGTGCGGTCCCCTACGGCACTGCGTAGGATCCTACGGTCTTGGCGTGCATCTGTGCGTCGCTGCGGTCCGGTCCCAGGTCGACGGGCACGTGCACCTTCCGCCGACCACTGGCGACCACATCGATGTACTGTGGAGACCTCACGCCCCACGTGTTGAGCAATTCGGCGGTACGTCCACCCGGCCTCCCGCATGCCCACTATACGCCCTCGCTCAAAGTCCGTCAACTGCACATACGGTTCACGTCCACGCTGTCGCGGCATGCTACCAGTGTTGAAGACTGCGATGGAGCTCCGTATGCCACGGCAAACTGGCTGACACTGACGGCGGCGGTGCACAAATGCTGCGCAGCTAGCGCCATTCGACGGCCAACACCGCGGTTCCTGGTGTGTCTGCTGTGCCGTGCGTGTGATCATTGCTTGTACAGCCCTCTCGCAGTGTCCGGAGCAAGTATGGTGGGTCTGACACACCGGTGTCAATGTGTTCTTTTTTCCATTTCCAGGAGTGTATATGATTTTCTACTTTACGGATTTGAAACGCATATTCAGCCTGGTGTCCAAGGTGTACAAGACAAACGAGAAATCCTCAAACTTCAAGAACGGGGTAACAATTAGAAAGCAGATCATGACAGGTGTGAATATAACAGAACTATCAATTTAATAAGTCATGGTTGGAAAATATTGACGTAAATTATTTACAGAAAAATTGAAAAAACTGGTAGAAGCTGATCCCAGTGAAGATCAGTTTCGGTTCCAGAGAAGTGAGTGTGAACGCTGATCGTACGACTTTTCTTAGAGGATAGTTAAAGAAAAGCAGCTACGTTTATAGCATTACAGATTTAGAGAAAGCTTTCGACAATGGGGACTGGGCTCCATTCTTTGAAAAATAGCAGGGATTTAACACAGAAAGCGAAAGGTTATTTAGAACTTGTACACAGGCGCGACTGTAGTTATAAAGGTCGAAGTGGATGAAAAGGAAGCTGCAATTGAGAAGAGAGTAAGACAAATTAGTAAGCTATCCCGACGTTATTCAATTGAGCATTGAACAAACAGCAAAAGAAAGTAAAGAAAAATTTGGAGAAGGAATTAAAAGTCCAGGGAGAAGAAATTGAAACTTTGACATTTGACAAAACAGTTTCAAATGGCTCTACACATTATGGGACTTAACATCTAGGTCATCAATCCCTCGACTTAAAACTACTTAAACCTAAGTAACCTAAGGACATCACACACATCCATGCCCGAGACAGGATTCGAACTTGCGACCGCAGCAGCAGCGCGGTTCTGGACTGAAGCGCCTAGAACCGCTCGGCCACACGAGCCGGCGACGAAATAGTGTCCTGGAAGGAGGATACAAGAGAAACATCAACGAAAGCAAAGCATGTGGACTGAAATGTAGTCGATTTAAATGATTTGATGCTGAGGAAGTTTGATTAGGAAACGAAACACTAAAAGTAGTAGATGAGTTTTGTAACTTGGGCTGCAGAATAATTAATGATGGCTGAATTAGAGAGGATACAAACAAAATGGCTCTGAGCACTATGGGACTTAACATCTGAGGTCAACAGTCCCCTAGAACTTAGAACTACTTACTCCTAACTAACCTAAGGACATCACACACATCCATGCCCGAGGCAGGATTCGAACCTGCGACCGTAGCGGTCGCGCGGTTCCAGACTGAAGCGCCTAGAACCACGCGGCCACACGGGCCGGCGGATAGAAACAGCACACTGGCTTTATAAAGGTAAGCATTTACGAAAAAGAGGAGTTAGATAACATTTAATAGAAATTTAACAGTTAGGAAGTCTTTTCTGAAGGTATTTGTCTGTAGCATAGCCTTGTACGGAAGTAAAAAATGACGATAGCAGCTGAGACAAGAAAGAGAAAATAAGTATTTAATGTGTGGTGCTACAGAACAACAGTGAAGATTAGATGAAAAGATTGCGTAACTAATGAGGAGTTAATAGAATTGGGGAGAAAAGAAATTTGTGGGACAGACTGACTAAAAGAAGAGAAAGGCTGATAGGACCCTATAGGAAATGTCAAGGAATCATCAATTTAGTACTGGAGGGAAGTATCGGATATGAAAATTGTAGAGGAAGAACAAGAGATGAAAACTTTAAGCAGGTTCAGATGGATATAGATTGTATGAGTTATTCAGAGATGAAGGGGCTTGCAGAGGCTGTAGTAGCACTGAGAGTTGCATCAAACTAGTCTTCGGACTGAGGACCACAAAAGCAACAACCACACAAAGGAGACACCATTAATTAGCCAATCAATGTGGAACGAATTTTGTTTTGAGAGGGGCGCATGTGTTAAAAGTCATGGCGAGATACGTCACTAGTTAAAAAATTTAAAACAGATGAAAGTTTAAAACAGATGAACCATGGACCTTGCCATTGGTGGGGAGGCTTGCGTGCCTCAGCGATACAGATAGCCGTACCGTAGGTACAACCACAACGGAGGGGTATCTGTTGAGAGGCCAGACAAACGTTTGGTTCCTGAAGAGGGGCAGCAGCCTTTTCAGTAGTTGCAGGGGCAACAGTCTGGATGATTGACTGATCTGGCCTTGTAACAATAACCAACACGGCCTTGCTGTGCTGGTACTGCGAACGGCTGAAAGCAAGGGGAAACTACGGCCGTAATTTTTCCCGAGGGCATGCAGCTTTACTGTATGATTAAATGATGATGGCGTCCTCTTGGGTAAAATATTCCGGAGGTAAAATAGTCCCCCATTCGGATCTCCAGGCGGGGACTACTCAAGAGGATGTCGTTATCAGGAGAAAGAAAACTGGCATTCTATGGATCGGAGCGTGGAATGTCAGATCCCTTAATCGGGCAGGTAGGTTAGAAAATTTAAAAAGGGAAATAGATAGGTTAAAGTTATATATAGTGGGAATTAGTGAAGTTCGGTGGCAGGAGGAACAAGACTTCTGGTCAGGTGACTACAGGGTTATAAACACAAAGTCAAATAGGGTTAATGCAGGAGTAGGTTTAATAATGAATAGGAAAATAGGAATGCGGGTAAGCTACTACAAACAGCATAGTGAACGTATTATTGTGCCAAGATATATACGAAGCCCATGCCTACTACAGTAGTACAAGTTGATATGCCAACTAGCTCTGCAGATGACGAAGAAATTGAAGAAATGTATGATGAAATAAAAGAAATTATTCAGATAGTGAAGGGAGACGAAAATTTAATAGTCATGGGTGACTGGAATTCGATAGTAGGAAAAGGGAGAGAAGGAAACGTAGTAGGTGAACATGGATTGGGGGGAAGAAATGAAAGAGGAAGCTGCCTGGTAGAATGTTGCACAGAGCACAACTTAATCATAGCTAACACTTGGTTCAAGAATCATAAAAGAAGCTTGTATACATGGAAGAAGCCTGGAGATACTGACAGGTTTCAGATAGATTATATAATGGTAAGACAGAGATTTAGGAACCAGGTTTTAAACTGTAAAACATTTCCAGGGGCAGATGTGGACTCTGACCACAATCTATGGTTATGAACTGTAGATTAAAACTGCAAGAAGGTGGGAATTTAAAAAGATGGGACCTGGATAAACTGCAAGAACCGGAGGTTGTACAGAGTTTCAGGGAGAGCATAAGGGAACAATTGACAGGAATGGGGGAAAGAAATACAGTAGAAGAAGAATGGGTAGCTTTGAGGGATGAAGTAGTGAAGGCAGCAGAGGATCAAGTAGGTAAAAAGACGACGGCTAGTAGAAATCCTTGGGTAACAGAAGAAATATTGAACATAATTGATGAAAGGAGAAAATATAAAAATGCAGTAAATGAAGTAGGCAAAAAGGAATACAAACGTCTCAAAAATGAGATAGACAGGAAGTGCAAAATGGCTAAGCAGACATGGCTAGAGGACAAATGTAAGGATGTAGAGGCTTATCTCACGAGGGGTAAGATAGATACTGCCTACAGGAAAATTAAAGAGACCTTTGGAGATAAGAGAACCACTTGTATGAACATCAAGAGCTCAGATGGAAACTCAGTTCTAAGCAAAGAAGGGAAAGCAGAAAGGTGGAAGGAGTATATAGAGGGTCTATACAAGGGCGATGCACTGAAATGGGAGATACGATACTGCGTGAAGAGTTTGACAGAGCACTGAAAGACCTGAGTCGAAACAAGGCCCTGGGAGTAGACAACATTCCATTAGAACTACTGACAACCTTAGGAGAGCCAGTCCTGACAAAACTCTACCATCTGGTGAGCAAGATGTATGAAACAGGCGAATTACCCTCAGACTTCAAGAAGAATATAATAATTCCAATCCCAAAGAAAGCAGGTGTTGATGTATGGGCCAAAATTTTGGAGCTCGATTATCAATGAATCTGTGGAAATAAGATTGTCTGACAAGGAGACTCCCATCAATCGAGATAGCGGTTATCAGCTGAACTCTGCTTGGAATCCTGTTATAGAGAAACTTCGTAGTCGACGAAGTTATCTGCATAAAGATGGAAATCGACCTGATACCGATACGCCAGGCTTTCACAGTGGAGGGCGCGAGGCGCAGCGCACGGAGCCGTTATGAACGCGCACGCTGAGCAGCGCATGCGCAATGTCACCTCAGAAGGCTTTAAATAGCGGAGCTCAGCGCTTACTCGCCAGTACTACTACAGTGGCATTCACCTGAAGATGACCAGAAGACTCTGCGCCGAAATATCGTGGCAGGAAGTTACTGATATCCGGCAGTTCTCCCGTGTTTTTATGGAACAATCAGTACGCCGGGAAAACTTTAAACATCACAACAAGAGGCTGTAAATTCGAAAAAGACTTGAAAGATCGTAATTCTACATCTACAACCGGCGAGGCACCTTACGGTGCGTGGTGGGGGCAACTTTTGTCACAAGTGTTTTTCCTGCTCTCCTGTACCATTCCAGAGTGGTGCTCCGAAACAACAGGTGTTGGTAGGCCTCCGTACAGGTACGGTTGTCCTCAGTATAGTGCTTTGGTAGGTATGGTCCTACTGGAGGTGCTATGACGGTGCCTTCCTCTGTATTTCGTACTAGCCAGTTACGGGGAACTTGCAATCTAATGTGGACTATGAACAACAGTGCTACTCGGTTTTTACACAATAACGAACGTTGTCAGAGGTAAACTTGGTGACAAAAAAATCGTGCGACTGACCAGGGACAGAACCCGTTACCTTTGGATCAGTAACATGATACTTTCTGAACTGTAATTTCTCTGATTGTCCCCTCGTGGTAATGTCACGAAACGTATGTGATAGGAAGGAATACGTTAGATGACTCTTCTTATAACTTACACTACAGGAATTTTCACAGTAAGCCTTTCCACGATGCTCAACACCTCTCTTGTAGCGTCTGCCACTGCAGTTGGATGAGCATCTCTGTAATGCTCTCGCGCTTACTAAACGAACTCGTGACGAAACGTCTCGCTCTTCTCTGTGTTTTCTCTATTTCTGCTATTAATCCAACCTGGGAAGGTTCCAGACTGACAATCAGGTATCAGTCGGACTTATTTCGCGGGTGATGACGTTTGGTTTGTGAGGCACTCAACTGCATGGTCATCAGCGCCCGTACAAAGTCCCAATTTCTCGACAGTCCAATTTTCACACAGCGCAGTCTGTCCACTGTCACGAATGATGATGATGAAATGATGAGGACAACACAAACACCCAGTCCCCGGGCAGAGAAAATCCACAACCCGGCCGGGAATCGAGCCCGGAACCCCGTGATCCAGAGGCAGCAAAGCTAGCCACTTGACCACGAGCTGCGGACGCTCTTTCGCGGGTGAATTACGTTTCTTCGTGATTCTTCCAACGAACCTCAGACTGGCGTCTGACTTTCCTGTTTCTAGTTTTATGTGATCGTGCACTTAGGTCGCTAAGGGCAATTAATCATACACATTTTATATCCAGTGATTAATCGTCAATATTGCAATCGAACAGTAACGGATCCTTCTGCCTGCTTATGCGCAACACGTTACATACAGTACATATGGTCAACAGTGATTCCTTTCGGTTACTCCCGATGTTCGTTTTACGTCTAATGATTTCACCCCGCTATCAACGATGTGTTTCCTTCCTTTACCTAGGAAGTCCTGAATACGGGGTATAAGCTAATACGTTATTTCGTACGTATTTCTTTCACTAGGAAGTAGAACGCAGCTGCACCAAATGCCTCCGGAAGTCGACGAGTGAGGCAAAACAACAGGGTGTATACAGGGCGAGGAAGTACAACCACAGCTGCAGAAAACTGAGCACGAACTCGTAGAGAACAATCCTCGTAAGAGACTGAAACCGAAAACGGCGGGCCCTTATCCGAAAGAAACACGCAATCCAGCAGCGAATAAGGCGACGCACGTACGGTCGAACAACTGTGGCTCCCCTGCACAATATTTCGTCGCTGGTAAGACGGTGAGTGCAACGGACTTCGACCCGGGACCATCGGATCAACGTGGAACTTGCGCTACGGATACTTCAAAAAATCGCGCATACTTTTCTCGAAGAACCAAACAGAAAAATGCACACAAACTACATAAAAGTTTACTGCCTTCTTTAAACAGCCTACTAACTGGCAGAACGTTGTGATCGCACCCCTCCATCGTGCTCCACATCTACAGACCTTTAGTCCGATCTCTCTTTGACTCAAGTGTTCAACGCAGTTGAGTCCATTCGTCCACAATACCCGTAAGACAATAGAGCAGACAGCGACACCCAAGCTGATGCCGTGCTCCTTGAATTCCAGAAGGCATTCGATACAATTCCGCACTGTCGCCAATGAATAAAGTAGAACGGAATATCAGACCAGCTTTGCAATTGGGTTCAAAAATCCCTAACGAACAGAACACTGTTATATAATTCTGCTCAACCGGCCTGTCTTTACATAAATCCGATAGCGACGGAGTGGGTCAGAAGATAACTGCCTTGATCGTCATACCCCAAATTCTGTGTGCTAAAAAACTGCTTCTTCGGTAATATAACAGACGCTTTTGGCCAATACACAGAACTGCTTGAAATTTCTGCCCCTTTCCATATCGATCTTTTTGCCTACATTTAATTTACCAGCTTTCTGTGTGTAGTTAAAGTTTCATCTACATCTACATGATTACTCTGCAGTTCACAATTAAGTGCCTTGCACAGGGCTCATCGAACCACATTCAAGCTGTTTCCTTATCGTCCTACTCTCTAACAGTGCGCGGGAAAAACGAAAATTTAAATCTTTTTGTGCGAGCCCTGATTTCTCTTATTTTATTATGACGATCATTCCTCTCAATGTAGGTGGGTACCAACCAAATATTTTCACATTCTGAGAAGCTGGTGATAGAAATTTAATTAGAAGATCCTGTCACAACGAAAAATGCCTTTGTTTTAATGATTGCCATCCAGTTCGATGTTCTCCGTGGATCCTATCTGGTACGGGTACCACACCGCACAGCAGTATTCCAGAAGAGGACGTAGAAGACTTCAGTAGATTTGTCGCATTTTCTCATTGTTCTGTCAATAAATCGTAGTCTTTGGTTTACTTTACCCACAACGTTATCCATATGATCGTTCCAACTTAAGTCATTTCTAATTTAGTATTTAGTTCTGTTTTAGAAATTATCCATAGCTTTACTAACATGTATTGTAACTCAGAACCACCTCTTATTCACAGTGAGCATACAGCTACCATCAACGAATCCTGCAAAGCCTGACGTGACAAAACTGCTGATCTTATTTTTGGCATTTGTTTAGAAATAGCTTTTGAATCAGTACTGACGTACTCCAATAAAACCTGGAAGTAAAAATATTTCTATTCTGACAACTCATTTCACTTAAAAGAAGATGTTCTGATTACTATTTATTATTAGACTATCGATAAAGACGTGTCAATAACTTTGGTAGTACTTTGACTATATAAAATCCAATTCCAGTTTTGTTATACCCTGATCAAACGGAATAATTTTATTTACATGATAGCATTGTTTCATTTTTATTTTGTATTTTTCTCATTCCCCTCCTCCCCCCCCCCCCTCCCCCATGCACCATGCCGTCGATGAAGGAGATTGCTTGCCTCAGCGATACACACAGCCGTAGCGTAGGTGCAACCGCAACGCGGGGGTATCTATCTGTTGACAGGCCAGACAAACGTCTGGTTCCTGAAGAGGGGCAGCAGTCTTTTCATTAGTTGCACGGGAAACCGTCTGGATGATTGACTGATCTGGCCTTGTAACATCAACCAAAACGGCCTTGCTGTGCTGGTACTGCAAACGGTTGAAAGTAAGGGGAAACTAGAGCCGTAGTTTCTGTTGAGGACATGCAGATCTGCTGTAGGGCTACAGGATGACGGTATCCTCTCGGGCAAAATATTTCGAGAGTAAAATAATCTTCCATTCGGATCTCCGGGCGGGGATTACTCAGGAGAATGTTGTCATCGGGAGAAACAAAATTGGCCTTCTACAGATCGGAGCGTGGAATGTCCAATGCCTTAAATGCCGGGCAGGTAGGTTAGAACATCTAAAAAGGGAAATGGATAGGTTAAAGTTAGATATAGTGGGAATTAATGAAGTGCGGTCAGGAGGAACAGGACTTCTGGTCAGGGTTATAAAAGTCAAATCGGGATAATGCAGGAGTGAGTTTAATAATGAATAAGAAAATAGGTATACGGGTAAACCACTATGAGCAGCATAGCGAACGCAAAATTTGACAGAGCACTGAAAAACTTAAGTCGAAACAAAGCCCCAGGATTAGACGACATTCCATTAGACCTATTGATAATTTTTGGAGAGCCGGCCATGACAAAACTCTTCCATCAGGTCAGCAAGATGTAAGACACAGTCGAAATACCCCCAGATTTGAAATATAATATAATAATTCCAATTCCAAAGAAAGCAGGTGCTGACAGGTGTGAATATTATGAAACTATTAGTTAAATAAATCACAATCGCAAAATACTCACGCGAATTCTTTATAGGAGAGTGGAAAAATTGGTAGAAACCGACCTCAGGGAAGATCTGTTTGCATTCCGGAGATATGTAGGAACACGCGAGACAGTACTGACCCTACGACTTATCTCAGATGACAGGTTAAGGAAAGGCATACCTGCGTTAATAGTATTTGTAGCCGTACAGAATGCTTTTGACAACGTTGACGGCAAATCTCTTTGAAATTCTGAATGTAGCAGAGTTAAAATACAGGGAGTTACAGGCTGTTTACAACTTGTACAGAAGCAAGACGGCAGTTATAAGGGTCGAGAAGTATGAAGACGAAGCAGTGACTGAGAAGGGAGTGAGACACGGATTGAACACAGTAAGCAGATTCAGCAGGACATAGGTCACAGTAGTCATTCGGAGATGATGAGGCTCGCACAGAATAGAGTAGCATGGAAAGCTGCATTGAACCAGTCTTCGGACTACAGACCGCAACAACAACATTTTTTCTAATAACTTTTGTTTTAGTGTGATAATAGTCCTTCCAATCTGGTTCAATCAATAATTATGTACACTACTTACAAGCGACCACAACCAGATATTTATGAGCGACACCCAATGTCATTTGGATGTCATTCAGTCTGTACATTCAGCAAGCAATAACGGAAACAAAATAAAAATTTGGAGTTGGAATTTAAGTCCAGGGAGGGGAAATAAAAAACTTTAGGGTTTGCCGACGGTATTGTTATTCCCTCAGAGACAGCAAAGAACTTGCACAGTGTCTTGAATGGAGGATATAAGACGAACATCAACAAAAATAAAACAAGTATAACAGAATGTAGTCAAATTAAATCAGGTGATGATAAGGGAATTATATTAGGAAACGAGACACTTAAAGTAGTAGACGAGTTTTGCTGTTTGGGCAGCAAAATAACTGAGACGGCCGAAATAGAGAGGATATAAGATGTAGACAGGCAATGGCAAGAAAAGCATCTGTGAAGAAGAGAAATTTGTTAACATCGGCTATAGACTTAAGGAAGTCTTTTCTGAAGGTATTCGTCTGGAGTGTAACGCTGCATGGAAGTGAAACATGGGCGATAAACAGTGTACACAAAAAGAGAATAGCAGCATTCGAAATATGGTGCTACAGAAAATGCTGAAGATTAGATGGGTCAATTACGTAACTAATGAGGAGGTACTGAAGAGAAATTTGTGTCACAATGTGACCAAAAGATGGGATCGGTTGATAGGACACATTATGAGACATCAAGGGGTCACCAATGTAGTGGTATTGGAGGGCAATGTACAGGGAAAAAATATTAGAGGGAGACCAAGAGATAAATACAATAAGCAGATTCAGAAAGATACAAGTTGTAGTCGTTATTTGGGGACGAAGAGGCTCTCATGGGATAGAGTAGCACGGAGAGCTGAACCAAACAAGTCTTCGGACTGAAAACCAAAACAACAGCAACATATTTCTAATGATTTTTGTTTTAGTGTTTTTATAGTCCTTCCAACCTGGTTCAGTCATTACATTGTACACACAATTTACATGCGACCATAACCAACAATTTGTGAGGGACACCCAATGTCACTTGGACGCAATTACCTACTTTCATTTACACCTACATGGACATCTATTCTCTGCAGACGACCACTGTGAAGTGCATGGCGGAGGGTTCGTCCCATTGTACCAGTTATTAGGATTTCTTCTTATTGCATTCACGAATGGAGCACGGCAAGAATGAATGTGTGAATGCTTCTGTACATGCTGTAATTATTCTAATCTGATCCTCGAGATTCCTATGTGAACGATACACAGACTTTTGTACTATATTTCTAGAGCTATCATTTAAAGCTGGTTCTTGAAACTTTGTTAGTAGACTTCCTCAGAATAGTTTACATCTCTCTTCAAGACTCTGTCAGTTCAGTATCTCGGTGATACTTTCCCATGGATCAAACAAACCTGTGACCATTCGTGCTGCCCTTCTCTGTATACGTTCAATACCCACGGTTAGTCCGATCAGGTACAGGTTCCACACACTTGAGCTATTTTCTAGAATTGGTCGCACGAGTGACTTGTAAACGGTCTCCTTTGTAGACTAACTGCACTTCCCCAGTATCCTACCAATAAACCGAAGTCTACCACGAGCTTTACCCCCAACTGACCCTATGTGATCATTATTACATTTCATATCCCTACAAAGTATTCGTACGAGTTAGCTGATTGCACTCATTGCTTATTGATGTCATAGTCATAGGATACTGTGTTTTTTCGTTTTGTGAAGTGCACAGTTTTACATTTCTGAACATTTGAAGCAAGTTGCCAATCTTTGCATCACTTTGAAATCTTGTCAAGATCTGAATATTTATGCAGCTTCTTTCAGACAGTACTTCATTACAGATAACTGCATCATCTGCAAAAGGTCTGAGATTACTACTAATTTTGGCTGCAAGATCAGTCATTAATACACAACATGAACAGCATGGGTCCCAACACACTTCCCTGGGGCACACCCAAAGTTACTTCTACATCTGACGACCACTCTCCAAGATAACATGCTGTGTACTCCCTACCAAAAAGTTCTCAGTCCAATCACAAATTTCACTTGATACCCCATTATGATCATACTTTTGACAATAAGTGTAGATGTGGTACTGAGTCAAATGCTTTTCGGAAATCACAAAACACTGCATCTACCTAAATGTCTTGATAAAATCATTGGTATGTCATGAGACAAAAATGCGAGTTGTGTTTCACATGATCAGTTTTTTCGGAATCCTTACTGACTGGTATGTAGCAGGTCATTCTTTTCGAGACACCTCTTTATGTTTGAGCTAAAAAAATATTCTAGCATTATACAGCAAATCGATGGCTATGATATTGGACGGTAGTTTTGAGGATCATTTTTACTATCCTTCCATGAGTTTGAGTTTGAGGATCATTTCTACTATCCTTCTATGAGTTGTATCTTTGCAGAAAGTGGGTACTATTTTTTGCTCCAGGCACGTACGATAGATTACAAATAGAAGAGGCGCTAACTCAGTAGTAAATTCAGTACAGAATATGACATGTATTCCATCGAATCCTGGGGATTTATTCTATTCTAACAATTTCTGCTGTTTCTCAACACCACTGGCACTAACAGTTATCCCACTCATCTTTTCAATGGTACGAGGACTGAAGTGGGGCAATTATTCTGGTTTTTACTTTGTAAAGGAACATTAGAAAACGGAGCTAAGCATTTCAGATTTTGCTTTGCCACCCTCAATTTCAGTTCCTGTCTCATTCACCAGGGACCAGAATTTCTTTGGGTTTGTGAAAGACTATTTGACAATATTTTGCTACGGTAGTCATTGAAGGCATCACACATTGCTCTCGTGAACGCCAAACGTGTTCATTCAGTATCTCTCTCTATCTATAGTCTTACGCTTTGTTTTATACCGATTATGTAGTAATCTCTGTTTCTTTAGAAGTTTCTTTACGGTGATTGTGTACCAAGGACGATCCCTCCCATTAAGAACTGTTCTACTGCGTGCATATATATCCAGCGCAAGTCAATTATTCTTTTAAACTCGAGTCATTGTTCCCCTACGTGTTCCTGCTCTGTGCTGAAGGTTTCAAGTACCTCACTGGGATATGACACTCCTGATTTTTTTTAATCTAGTTAACTGAACATACATATCTGCTTCTTTTAGTGTCCTTTGTACTTTGGTAATCATTGTTGCCTCAGCCGCGTCATGGTCACTGATACCAGTTTCGACGTGGACATCCTCAAAGAGGTCTGGTCTATTCATTGCTATTAGATCTAACATACTTCCATCATGAATGGAGTTCCAAACTATGTGTTCTAGGTAGTTTTCAGAGAAGGCATTTAGTAATGTTTCACATGACAGCTTATCACGTCCTCCACTAACAAGACTGTAATTTTCCCAATTGATTGTTGGATGATTGAAATCTCCACCGATGATTACAGTGTGATTGAGGAACTTACATACAAGTGAACTGAAGTTTCCTCTGAAGCTTTCGGTTACACCAGGAGATGAGTCTGGTGCGCGATAGTAGGATCCAGTTATCATTTTATGCCCACCTCTTGTCTAATTAGTCATCAACATAACGTGAATTTACACGATAATTAATTTGAATCATAATTCTGAAGCATGGCTTGCCTGACCCCATGGGAACTAGAATAAAAGCAAAGGCCTCCGCTTAAGGTAGCACTTTTTGGCAGGAGGACTTAGTGTGGGCGGTTGTTGCGGTCACGGCCTTGGAAAGTGCTTTAGCAGACGACAGATCTGCATTTATTTCCAAGGCTGCATTTGTTTCCGGAAGGCTTTTGACACACAAGCGGCTTGTAGTGAAACTGCGTGCGTATGGAATACCTTCTCAGTTATGTGACTGGATTCGTGATTTTCTGTCAGAGAGGTCACAGTTCGTAGTAACTGATGGAAAGTCATCGAGTAAAACAGAAGTGATTTCTGGCGTAGTGTTATAGGCCCTTTGCTGTTCCTTATGTATATAAACAACTTGGAATACAATCTGAGCAGCCGTCTTAGGTTGTTTGCAGATGACGCTGTCGTTTATCGACTAATAAAGTCATCAGAAGATCAAAACAAATTGCAAAACAATTTAGAAATGATATCTGAATTATACGAAAATTGGCAGTTGACCATAAATAACGATAAGTGTGAGGTCATCCACATGAGTGCTAAAAGGAATCCATTAAACTTCGGCTACACGATA
Source organism: Schistocerca cancellata (assembly GCF_023864275.1). NCBI lineage: Eukaryota > Metazoa > Arthropoda > Insecta > Orthoptera > Acrididae > Schistocerca > Schistocerca cancellata. The sequence continues at coordinate 243,171,591 of NC_064630.1, forward strand.
AATCAAACAAATCTAAAGGCCGTAAATTCAAGTAAATACCTAGGAATTACAATATTACGAACAACTTAAATTGGAAGGAACACATTCAAAATGTTCTTCAAATGGTTTAAATGGCTCTAAGCACTATGGGACTTAACGTCTCAGGTCATCAGTCCCCTATACTTACGAGGGAACCTCCCCATCGCACACCCCTCAGATTTAGTTATAAGTTGGCACAGTGGATAGGCCTTGAAAAACTGAACACAGATCGATCGAGAAAACAGGAAGAAGTTGTGTGGAACTATGAAAAAAATAAGCAAAATATACAAACTGAGTAGTTTATGCGCAAGATAGGCAACATCAAGGTGAATATGAGCTCAGGAGCGTCGTGGTCTTGTGGTTAGCGTGAGCAGCTGCGGAATGAGAGGGCCGTGGTTCAAGTCTTCCCTCGGGTGAAAAGTTTACTTTCTTTATTTTTGCAAAGTTATGATCTGTCCGTTCGTTCATTGACGTCTCTGTTCACTGTGATAAGTTTAGAGTCTGTGTTTTGCGACCGCACCGCAAAACCGTGCGATTAGTAGACGTAAGGACGTGCCTCTCCAATGCGAACCGAAAACATTTGATCGCAAGGTCATAGGTCAACCGATTCCTCCACAGGAAAACACGTCTGATATATTATATACAACACTGGTGACGGCATGTGCGTCACATGACAGGAATATGTTGTCGACCCACCTAACTTGTACACTTGGCGAATGGGTAAAAAGATTCTTCTACCTTGCCCGATTTAGGTTTTCTTCTGGATGTGATAATCACTCCCAAAAAAGTGATGAAAACGTAAGTTTGTCACATAAACTGCAACAAATGAATGCAACAGTTTCACAGTCGCACATGTTTTCCTGTGCTCTGTCAAAACGTATGTTTTTAACGTTTTCAAATTTTTCCGTGTCTAGACCGTCAAATCCTGCACATGTCTAAGCAAATCTGAACATGTCCTGGAATTTTGGAGAGCGAAGTTGATTATGTGTGAGTGCCTGAACTTTGATAATAGTCTGAAAATAAAAAAATTAAACTTTTCACTCGAGGGAAGACTTGAACCAAGGACCTCTCGTTCCGCAGCTGCTCACGCTAACCACGGGACCACGGCGCTCCTCAGCTCACACTCTCCTTGATGTTGCCTAACTTGTGAATGGACTAGTCAGTTTGTATATTTTGCTCATTTTTTTGATAGTTCCACACAACTTCTTCCTGTTTTCTCAATTGATCTGTGTTCAGTTTTTCAAGGCCTATCCACTGTGCCAACTTATAACTAAATCTGAGGGGAGTGCGATGGGGAGATTCCCTTGTTGGAACTACTTAAACCTAATCAACCTAAGGACGTCACACACATCCGTGTCCGAGGCAGGATTCGAACCTGCGACCGTAGCAGCTACGCGGTTCCGGACTGAAGCGCCTAGATCCACTCGGCCACACCGGCCGGCCAAAATGTTGTGGAAAAGGCTAACCAAAAGACTGCCTTTTATTGGCGGGTCACTTCGAAAATGTAACAGATCTACTAAGGAGACTGCCTACACTACGCTTGTGTGTCCTCTTTTAGAATACTGCTGCGCGGTGTGCGATCCTTACCAAACAGGATTGACGGAGTAGATCGAAAAAGTTCAAAGAAAGGCAGCACGGTTTGTATCATCGCGAAATATGGGAGAGAGTGCCACTGAAATGATACAGGATTTGGGCTGGACATCATTAAAACAAAGACGTTTTTCGTTGCGATGGAATCTTCTCACGAAATTCCAGTCACCAACTTTCTCCTCTGAATGCGAAAATATTTTGTTGACACTGACCTAGAGAAACCTAGAGAGACCTAGAGAAACGATCACTACTATAAAATAAGGGAAATCACAGCTCATACGGAAAGATATAGGTGTTCATTCTTTCCGCGTGCTATACGAGATTGGAATAACAGAGAATTGTGAAGGTAGTTCGATGAACCCTCTGCCAGGCACTTAAATGTGATTTGCAGAGTATCCTTGTAGATGTAGAAGATAGTATTGCATCTAGGATGAGGAAGACCACAGTGACTCACTGAGGCAGCAAGACATTTTTGTGCCTCGATCCCAAGGCATGGTTTATGTACGGAATGATAATAAACCGAGTATATTCGAAAATCTGTTTGTCATTTACATAGTTAAAATATCACCTCAATCATATATATGATGCTGTTGACCTGCTACTCTAGACTACAGACTGCAAGATAAGTATATCTTGTTGCGGATATGGGGAATCTACGGAATTAGTGGGGACTCAAATTAAAGGCATTTGTTATAAAGATCAGCAAGGCATGTGGTTATTAAAGGACAGAAATCTCCAAACGTAACAGTAACTTCTGGTCATGGCAAGGGAGAATTATAGGGCCACTACTGTTCACAGGGTGAGTCAGCTGCCCGTAACGATGTAGTTTTAGGCAACTCGCAATGTAATATCTGGTGTCCAAAATGGAATTTTCATATTCTCTCTCTCGTTACACGCAAACTATTAGTCCTATAGGAAAAAATGAACAGGACCTTTTTGTAAGAAATTTGATGCAACTAAATTTTGTACTGGGTAAGTTTTCCTAGAAGCGCTAGTTTTCGAGTTATTCAAGAAAAATGTACAAAAGTGACCGTCAAACGCACACACAATCCGACACTCAGCCCTTATAAGTCAGGACTTCTAATACGGTGTTGATTGTGCTCCCTCCTATCGCTGTAGAAAAATTTTCTACTGATCGAATCATTTCACACATTCGACCTTTTTAATCTTCACTGAGTGGCTTAGTACGCCGGCGGCTTGGTCGCACACCTACAAATTGTAAAACTGACGTTTGTGAAAATTTTACTTCACAATTTTATGAATTTTAACAGCATAAAATCAATAATCACATCGATGTATTCGACAGGCCTTCTGACTACGAAACTGCTGTGCTTGTGTAAAGGTTAATTTTGGATCGAACTGTCCACGCACTTAGTTTTAGCGTAACGTTTACAAAAGTCGTTTTTCTTTCATTACCCTCAAGGGCTCGTCAAAATTAGTAATGTTAACGAAATGGCCGACTATGCTGCTGGAGTAATAGCCCAACCAATAGAGATAAAAAATAAATCGAGTATCAGGGATGAGGAATGTGTGTCAGGGTGCAGTTTCGTTTGAAGGTAACTTTTGTACGTTTTACTTAAGTAACTCGGAAACCGTGGTCTACAGCAAAATGCATCCCAGTACAAAATTTAATAACATTAAATTTCCTACAAAAAGGTCTCGAAATTTTTTTCTTTGTGACTACTAGTTCGCGCATAGCAAGCCAGAGAATATGAAAATCTCGCACGTGGTTTTTTTAAAGGCCTGATATAATGTTGCGGGTTGCATGAAACTGCAGCGGTAGGGACGGATGAGTCAGCTTGTATGTGTATGTATAAATGACTTCATGCTTAACGTCGAAAGACCCATAAAATTGTCAGCGAATGATGCTCTTGTATGTAGAGAAGCCGCAACGCTAGAAACTCGTAGCAAAATGTACTGCACATTAAAACTCAAGAAGCTGCAGAAAGCTACGAAATTTCAGTGATAGAACTTGGATAAATTGAAGTAATCAGAGGTTGAGAGAGTTTCATGGGGAGCATTAGGCAACGATTAACGGAAACGGATAAAAGAAATGACACAGAAGAGGAATGGGTACCATTGAGAAATGAAATATTGAGGGCACCAATGGATCAAATAGGCAGAAACATAACGCTCGGCAGAAATCCGTGGATAACACACGTGAAATCGTATTGATTTTAATTTCGAAAGGAGAAAATATAAAAATGCAGCTACTGAAGCAAGCAAACAGAACTATACAACCATCCTTAATAAACTACACGAACGAGTCGCAGATCGTCAGCTATATTCTGAACGTCACAGATCGCACTTCGTGTTGTATATTAATGACCTTACTGACACTATTAATAGTAAAATCAGACTTTTAGCAGATTATACAGTTCTCTATAATGAAGTACACTATCTGAGAGAAGCTGCACACATATTCAGACCTTCATAAGATTCCACGTGGTGCAGAGATTGGCAGCTTGCTTCAAATGTTCAGAAACTAAAAATTTTGCACTTCACAAAATGTAGTATCCTATGACTATAATACCAATGAGTCACTGCTGGAACCGGCTAACTCATACAAATGCCTGGGTGTAACACTTTGCAGAGATATGAAGTGGAATGATCACATTCGTTCAGTCGTGGGTAAAGCAAGTGGTAGACTTTGGTTTAATGGTAGAATACTGGGGAAGAGCAATCAGTCTACGAAAGAGATTGCTAACAAATCACTCATGCGATCGGTTGTAGAATATTGCTCGAGTGTGTGGGACCCATACCAGACAGGACTAACAGGGGATATTTAACGTATACAGAGAGGGGCAGCACGAAGGGACACGGGTTTGTTTAATCCATGGGAGAGCGTCACAGAGATACTGAAGCAACTGCATTGGTAGACTCCTGAAGACAGATGTAAACTATCCCCAGGACGTCTATTAACAAAGTTTCAAGAACGGGGCTTTCAATGACAGCTCTAGGAATATACTGCAACCCCCATCTGTCACTCACATGGGGATCGTGAGGACACGATTAGAATAATTACTGCATGCATAGAGGCATTCAAACGAGCATTCCTCCCGCACTACATATGTGAATGGAACAGGAAGAAACCCTATTAATTGGTACAATGTGACATATCCTCTGCCATGCACCTCATGGTGGTTTGCAGAGCATAGACATAGATGTAGATGTACATGTAGATATTCGGGATAAATTACAGATCACACCGATCGATTGCTGATCGCTCGCAGTTGCCATGAAATCTGATGAATCGCATGTGAAGTGTGACAATATGGCTGTGGCTACATGTTAAGCGTTGTTAGGTTAGGTTAGGTTTAGTTTCGCTTTGCCCACCTTGAGTAAGAACTATACTTACAACTACACGCATAATGGAAGTTTTTAACTTCTAAACAGAATGTCGTAGCATACTTCTACGTGACAACATTTCTGTAGATGTATCTCTGATCGGTCGGCCGATAAATTGATGTGTGCGTAAGCCCTCAAGGTGACGTGGTGACTGACGGAAGAAACAGTTTCGATAGAGGCCGGAAGGCGGACGAAATTCATCTCTTTCCGATAGCTGCTGACGTTACCGTTTAATACTGCCAGCTTACACACTGTCATTGTTGTACGTATCGTATTGTTTCCATGTAAATGTCGTTCTGTGATACTGATAACATACCCTGTACATCCGACATACGCTTTCCAGTGTTTGATACTAACAATATAGTTTGTTTACGAGTACGCACAATTGCATGGAAACATGTCAGATTCCCACAATCTGGAGGAAGGCTAAAGTTATTGCCATTTTAAAACCAGGCAAAAATGCTGATGACCCCAGAAATTTCCGACCCGTATCACTTCTCTGCCATATCTTTAAAATCTTTGAAAGAATACTCCAGGATCGCCTCTCCAGTGCCATAGAACCCTACCTAATCCCCCAACAAGCAGGTTTCCGCCCAGGGAAAAGCACTACATCTCAGGTAATTAACCTCACGCAGCTGATTGAAGACGGCTATGAGAACCGGAAAATAACCGGTGTCGCCTTTATAGACTTGACAGCCGCATATGACACCGTCAACTTACGTCTGCTAATGAAAAAGCTGTATGCCATTAGCAGGGACTTTAAATTCGCATCCACAGTTAGAAGTCTGTTAGAGAACCGTAGGTTCTCTGTGGAATTCCAAGGGATGCATAGCAGGTGGCGGGCCCAGAAAAATGGTCTCCCTCAGGGCAGCGTACTGGCACCCTTACTTTTTAACATATACGCCAACGATCAACCACTGCCAGCTGGTACGGAAAACTATATCTACGCCGATGACCGTGCTATGGCCGTACAGGGTGACTCCTTTGAGGATGTTGAGACAAAGTTCACGGATGCGCTAGACATGCTCTGTCAGTACTACGCCGACAATCAACTCAAGCCGAACCCTAGCAAAACACAAGTTTGCGCCTTCCATCTCCGTAACAAGCAGGCATCCCGTAAGCTGCGTGTCTTCTGGAAGGACACACTCCTCGAACACTGCGTTAACCTCAAATACCTAGGAGTAACCCTAGACAGGGCTCTGACGTATAGACAGCACTGTATTAACACCAAAATGAAGGTGAGCAGCAGAAATAATATTCTTCGTAAAATAACGAACTCCTCCTGGGGCGCAAAGCCAGAGGTAGAGGACCACAGCACTAGCAGTTTGCTTCCCAGCAGGCGAATATGCAAGCAGTGTCTGGTACAACTCTACCCACGCTAAACAGGTCGACATTGCTCTGAACGAGACCTGCAGGCACGTCACTGGATGTCTGAAACCGACGCCAACAGACAAGCTCTACCATCTTGCTGGGATTGCACCTCCTGCAGTGCGAGGAGAAGCGGCAGCCTATAGTGAAAGAGCGAGGGCTGAGATGGCAGAGAGCCACCTCCTCCACAAAACTCAGCCATCCACCAAACGCTTGAAATCTAGACGCAGTTTTCTCAGAGCAACCGAAGATTTTAGCGACCAACCTGGATCTAGGGTGGAGAGATGGAAGCGGTCGGGAGAAGGGCACTGGATGGAACCAAAGGAAGAATTGGCACCAGGTTACGATGAGGACTGGGTGGTCTGGAGATCACTAAACAGGCTACGCACCAACACTGCACGGTCAAGAGATAACCTTCTGAAGTGGGGGTATTCTACTACATCTAATCTCTGCGACTGTGGAGAGGTGCAGACGACCCAGCACATGTATAACTGCCTTGAATGTCCTTCACACTGCACTTTAGAGGATCTGATGTTGGCAACCCCAAATGCTGTCGACGTAGCCAGCTTATGGGCCAAATGCCTATAACATTTCGTTTCTGTGCACACATATTTGTATATACAGGGTGAGTCACCTAACGTTACCGCTGAATATATTTCGTAAACCACATCAAATACTGACGAATCGATTCCACAGACCGAACGTGAGGAGAGGGGCTAGTGTAATTGGTTAATACAAACCATAAAAAATGCACGGAAATATGTTTTTTAACACAAACCTACGTTTTTTTAAATGGAACCCCGTTAGTTTTGTTAGCACATCTGAACATATAAACAAATACGTAATCAGTGCCGTTTGTTGCATTGTAAAATGTTAATTACATCCGGAGATATTGTAACCTAAAGTTGACGCTTGAGTACCACTCCTCCGCTGTTCGATCGTGTGTATCGGAGAGCACCGAATTACGTAGGGATCCAAAGGGAACGGTGATGGACCTTAGGTACAGAAGAGACTGGAACAGCACATTACGTCCACATGCTAACACATTTTTATTGGTCTTTTTCACTGAGGTACACGTACACACGTGGTTTCCATTTTCAATTACGGAGTGGAATAGAGTGTGTCCCGACATGTCAGGCCAATAGATGTTCAATGTGGTGGCCATCATTTGCTGCAACCAATTGCAATCTCTGGCGTAATGACTGTCGTACACGCCGCAGTACATCTGGTGTAATGTCGCCGCAGGCTGCCACAATACGTTGTTTCATAACCTCTGGGGTTGTAGGCACATCACGGTACACATTCTCCTTTAGCGTACCCCACAGAAAGAAGTCCGGAGGTGTAAGATCAGGAGAACGGGCTGGCCAATTTATGCGTCCTCCACGTCCTATGAAACGCCCGTCGAACGTGTACCTCACCCCTCATGGTAATGTACATGTGCGTCAGTGAAAACGACCAATAAAAAGGTGTTATCATGTGGACGTAATGTGCTGTTCCAGTCTCTTCTGTACCTAAGGTCCATCACCGTTCCCTTTGGATCCCTACGTAATTCGGTGCTCTCCGATAGACACGATCGAACAGCGGAGGAGTGGTACTCTAGCGTCAACTTTAGGTTACAATATCTCCGGTTGTAATTAACATTTTACAATGCAACAAACGGCACTGAATACATATTTGTTTATATGTTCAGATGTGCTAACAAAACTAACGGGGTTCCATTTAAAAAAACGTAGGTTTGTGTTAAAAAACATACATCCGTGCATTTTTTTGTGGTTTGTATTGACCAATTACACTAGCCCCTCTCCTCACGTTCGGTCTGTGGAATCGATTCGTCAGTATTTGATGTGGTTTACGAAATATATTCATCGGTAATGTTAGGTGACTAACCCTGTATATTTATATATATTTTCATATGCCTGTAATTAATTTTTTTTCTGTGTGCTATTCATTTTTTTATATTCCTGTATCCATGGTGCTTCTGACACGAATAAAAAAAAAACGAGTACGCACACCCACTGAACGCTGTATCATCTGCTAGGTGAAGCTGTTTAATCTGACCTGCGAAATTGTGTCTGTGACTATCTCCTGTTACGAGAAGAAGCGTTTCCTCAGGGTGCAACTGTACACGAAGGCTGTTGTCACAGTCTCTTTCGTCCAAATAGCATCAAACAGTAACGACCACCTATCGAAATGACGTCTGTCGCTACTTGATTTATGTGACAACAGTGCGGTTGGTTAGCACAGCTGCCACCTAAATCGCTCGCTCATGTTTATCAACGGAGTTCCTGCTGCTGCTTCGTATGCTATTTGTTCCAAGCTTCTGATCTTTGCAGATTTCTGATGGCTGACGATTGGAGAGGGAAGCGACGGTAGAGGAAGTAATCAAAAAAGTTTGAGGAGATAAGTAATTTATGTACATAAAAAAGAATTCAAGAATAAGCTTTCTCTGAGTGATTAACATTTGGGAGCTTTAGTCGTTGTGCTAGTTTTCTGTTGATATATTCAGAACTCTGTTGAACCTTCGTGTAAACAAATATGTGCTGCCCTTTGTCATCGGCTGCATTAGTCAAGAATGTGATTTCACTGGAAGTGAGTACTTGCTTATGTATTAGCTCCTTTCTTGTTGATCTAGCCCGAATTACACTTTGGCACATGCTAATGCATTGAAATTCTTACGTGTCTTTGATAATTGCTGTACTAACCGTGTAAATGAAGTAGTTCTTGTATCAAATCTCACTGAACAGGCGTTTAGAAGTGTCTGCCAATGGAGCCCATAGGGATGCGTCATTCGTATGCGCATATCCGAGCGAACCACGATGAGTGGAGTAGCCCTAGCAAGTTACATGCACCATCAATTAGTGGGTTTGATTTACAATTGCAGGTTTGTGCATCACTTTTATATATAAAAAATAGGTTTTCACTTGCAGCTACACCCACTTATGCATATGTCACATACTGCAAATATCCTTCCTTATCCTTCTCCTCCTTCGCCTCTCCAGCTGTCCTCCATCTCCCTCCCCCCTTTATCTATCCAACTCCTCCTGCCACCTCTTCACTCACTTCCGTCCATTCTGATTCCATCCTCTCTCAGTTGACCTCGTCCTACCCTTCTCCCCTTCCCTCCCTATATGACAAACTCCTCCTGCCCTCTCACTGCCTTTCTCCTCTTCACTCACTCTCTCTCTGTCCATCGCCACTCCATCCTGTCTCTGTCCACCTCTACGTCCCCTCCTCTCTTTCAACCTCCTCCTTCACCTCTTTCTCTATCTCTCCTCTCCCTCTAACCATACCTTCCTCCCTGCGCTCTTTCTCCCGTCTCTACCTCCCTGCACTCATTCTGTCCAACTGTTCCTCTCCTGCTTCTCTCTTTCCATCTCCTCCCATCCTCCTCTCTGCCCATTTCATACCATCTCCCCATGTGCCCAACTGCTCTTGCCCCCTTGCACCCTCCTCCTCCTCACCCTCTCTCCATCCACCTCCTCCTAACTTCTCTCTTTCCACTCCTCCTCCCCTCTTTCTCCATCTGCCCTCCTCTCTGTCTTAAACTCTTCCTCTCCTCCCTCGCTTGTCCATCTCTTCCATCTCTCTTTGTCCACATCCTCCTCCCCATCTCCCTGTCCACATCCTAGTCACCCCCTCTTCATCCTCATACCCACTCCAAAGTGACATAGTTGTTTCTCCTACAGTACTTCTTTCCAGACAATGCAACATATCGTACCACATTAGGTTGAAGGTAATCCAGTGGTTTACCACGAAGTACATACACATACATCCTTTTTTACATGTATAAGATTATAAAATTTATTAAAAATGCTTAGAAAAAAGTGCAGAAAGATAGTTTTACAGGGCGAATTGCAGGGGGGGGGGGGTGTACGTTCAGCTGACTCCGGGTCTATGATACAGTAGTGTCTCAATGCTACAGTGTGATTTAAATTAGTTAGCATCTGACTCTGAGGTCGAAAACTGCGATGTTGTAGCAACAAGTACTGTCTTCAGACAGCCATCACAGCATCCTGGATTCACAGAGAGAGAAATTCGCTTTGAAGTTTTTATCTACCACAAAAATCACGCAAAGAATCTAAAATTCACATACGGTACACAGTTCCATAGTGTGTCTAAGTGTGTCAAAATGGTTTTCTTGATTTTAATTAGGGCTTCGCATTACTTTTGCTATGAAATAGACAAAATTTTTTTGTCCACGAATGTTTCATATTTCAGAAGTAGCAGTCGCAATGGTTTGTGCACAAGAGGAGGCAACGCAGTGGGAGCAGACAGTGCCATGCTCCCACTGGTGTGCTGTTAGCAGCAGCAGTCCAGCCCGCAAACTCTCAAATGTCAATTACTTTCGATCGGACTACAGCAGGACAGCGGGATAGGAGGGAACTCACTCTGGCTGATGAAGCTCATGATGGCGTCGCTGGTGTCGATGGCGCTGAGCTCCTGCCCGCTGAGGCGGAACTCGGAGCGGGAGCTCCTGGTGGCGCGCGGCTCGAGCAGCGACTGGTAGACGTCGAGCATGAAGCGGGGGGCGGCGCTGTGCAGCAGCTGCGGCGCCGCGGCGCGCGGCCGGCGCGGCAGCCCCAGCAGGCTGAGGATCTCGCGCTCCACCTGCCGCTTCTCGGCGCGCGACGTGGCGCGCTGGATCACCGTCTGGTCCAGGCCGTTGTCCGCGTACAGGCCCGACAGCGAGCCGCCGCCCCCGGACCAGCAGGCCGTCGCCAGCGCGGCCAGCAGCAGCAGCGCGCAGCGAGACCGCATCACAGCAGCACAACACGGCACTTCACTAGCACAGCACGGCGCACCGCGACTGCTCTTTCCTCTCTGGCGGGCGATAACGCACTGTCCGGTCAGGCTCGCGTCTCGTCTGCAGACTGCGGGGAGGCTGTCGCCGCGCCAGACGGGCCGCCGCAGGGTTGCCAACCTGCCGGTGCGGTCCGCTCGAGCCACTGCTGTTCAGTACACCCTATGCCTATGGCAACAACCGGTACCATAGTCGCAACCACAGTCTAACATAGCGGTCGCGACACTCACTGCTGTAAAAGTTGTTACCGTTTGACAGATGGAGCGACACTAGCGCTCCAAACGGCGAGTAAGGTCAACATCGGACACGTCGTGAGCATAATATTTGTTTTGCATCCATTTCCTACGTAATTTATGAAATATTTGAGTTATTTTCTTGCCTCTAAGGGTTTGTGTAGTATCAGAAGGCATATATGTTTCTAAAAATGATTCTAAAATAAGCGCAAGTATGGATCGAGTGGCAAGCTACAACACATTTGTGAAGAAACACTTGTGACGTTGGATAGAATTGCAGCTTACTTCGTTGATATCAAAAGTTTAGAAACACACAGATTCACACATAAGAAGCACAGACATGTACTTCTAGATGCAAAAGCGATCGACAGCTCATTTATCGTTCTGTAAGCCTACTGTGTTTGTCATTGTCGCCTATTGCCACAAGTACGACCTTCATCTTTATATTATTCTAAGTGGTACAAGCAACTGCTAAATACTGGGTGAAATATGTTGAAAACATTATAATGAGTTGATTACATTACCTTCCACACAAAACCAAATATTTGAATAATTTTCAAACAATCTGTCAGCGAACAAGGTGCTAACAAAATAATGTCGTCACACAAAGGAAGCAAGGAAAATTATGTGACTAGCAACAGAAGTTAATTAAATACATACCAAACATTACGATTTTGTAAGACACGAATAACTGCACTTAATCTAATCACTTCATCCTCAAAGAGGCGACTGATGACCTCAGAAGTTAAGTTGCACAGTGCTCAGAGCCATTTGAACCATCCATCCTCAAAGCAGGTCTGTGTTGACGATTCACACGGATCTGGCACTGATACATGGAAAGCTGAACTGGCTGCTTCTGTATCATAGGACTGTTTTACAGCTTTAGATGGATTGTCGAATCTCTGCGGCAGTTTCCTCTTCATAGTCAGTTGAGGTGGCTTATTTGGGATGTCAAACAGTTTGGGTACTGCATTCCACACGAGTTTATTATTGTCTGCGTTCATGAACTGGATCTGTTCGAAATGCAGCGAACAAAACCTAATATTATACAGGTAAACTGGGTCTTTTTTCATAAGGTCTTCTCGTCTGCTATTAACTAGCCATTTTCTGCTCCTAAAACGAAACATTAATCATTAATACACATGTAATTTGCAAGTGAATCCTGATGATACAGTTTAGTAACATGATGGTATATACCTCTCAGGATCCTTAGGAAAGTTAATAAAAGACAGCTGTCGTGTCTTCTTCCTGTTGTTGCTACAAACACTCCCACTTGTAAAAAATCATCGTAGAAATCAAAATAAACAACCACTAGTCGCTTTCACGATCGCGCCGAACTCACAGTTTAAGTTACTGGCCGCTTGGGGCGCTGCTGGCGCGGTAGGCAGCAAAATCGAGGCGAAATGTCGCGACTGTTATGTTAGACCGTGGTTGCAACACTCCGTCTCTTTTTCGTTATCCACTGTCACTGCAGCGCGCCAAGCGGCCAGTAAGTTACACTGTTGAGTTCGTCGAGATCTTGTGAAAGTGAAAGCGAATTGTTATTGTTTATATTGGTCTGAAGAATGGTTTTTGCGAATGGGAGCGTCTGTAGCGCTATAAATTGGTGCAACAACAAGAAAAAGGCACCACATTTTCCTTTTTTTAGGTTTCCTAACTACGTAGGAGACTGGAATCCTACATTACACGACTGTTTATTTACGCTTCTCTTGTAACCTAAGGATATTTACTAGAGAATTTCGTGTCCTTCAAGAACAAAAAAATTGCTAGTAAACAGCAAAAGACCCATTTTTTTGCAGAAAGGCGTCGTATATCTATTCAAAACGTGAAGTTTTCTTCTCTACACTTCCAGTCAAATCAGTGAATGTGCGACATAGGTAGCGTGTATGGAATGCAATAACTACATTATTTAACGTAGCAGATAAGCTACCACAACTGTAGCTGAAGAAAAAAACACAAGGACGTGATAATAAAAGCAATAAAACCGTTTCCCAACACAGAAGAAACCATTTCCACAATCGTTGCTGCATTTGAGTAAAACCGGCAAGAATCTTCAGAATAGCCGGCCGTTGTGGCCGAGCGGTTCTAGGCGCTTCAGTCTGGAACCGCGCGACCGCTACGGTCGCAGGTTCGAATCCTACCTCAGGCATGGATGTGTGTGATGTCCCTGGATTAGTTAGGTTTAAGTAGTTCTAAGTTCTAGGGGACTGATGATCTCAGATGTTAAGTCCCATAGTGCTCAGAGCCATTTTTTTTCTTCAGGACATTCGCTTTTGAAACAAAAGTAATTACAGTTACTAAAATATTTATCTGTTACAAAGTAGAGTGAAGTGTAAGACAGTGCGACAATTTAGGCCCCCCATAAAGTTATGTGTCAAGGAAAATGCCTGTCATAATAATAACAGGTAACAAAAGAAATACATTCATCTCGTGCCTGAAATATGTGTTTACATTCTCTTGTTTTCAGGTGAGTACGCTGCAATAATACACATATTGAAAAGTATTTCTTCAGCATTACGTTGTAACTTAGGTCATTGAATCAAGTAGATTCAGTTGTTTCTACATGTGTTTCATGTTCAATCGCCTTTTGACAGTTTAATAACACTTGGAGCGCAAAAATTTAATAATTATTTCACTAATTAACTAGAAAAATTATTAAAGACGGACTTCAATTTTACCGTTGCTTTCTCGCCGTTTGAGGTGTTGGAGTCGCAGCAACTGTCAGATGGTAACAATTTCACAGCAGGGAGTGTCCCTACTGTACATGCTACACTGTGTCCAATACGTTCAGACCATAGAGTATGTACATCTAAGGTGTAAGCATAGTCTACTGTGCATGTTCTCAGCATCAAACAGTGCTAGTCATGTGAATCTGGACGACACTGCAATTTGGGTTATAGCGGAACTTAAATATTACACGTATTCGCCTTGTTTTGTATACATCACCTGCTGTCGCCTGCGCAGTAAACAGCACTTATGTCGTGAGTCTGTTATCTCGTGCTTGTTATAAACAGTTAGCGAGGAACTGCTATAGTAAAAATGATTCAATTTTGAATTGGTTTGTTTAAGCGGGATGCCACCGGCTTTTTTTGCTAGCAGAATACGAGAAACTGCAGAATTATAATCAAGTTTACGAATCACAAACAATTTCCACTCTTCACACTTTCACAGAAAATGAGCATAATAATGAACTGTCTGTTTACATATTTACTATCAAACTAGTTCTCAATTAAAAGTCTAAAAAACCAGAGACTACTATTTAAGTTCTTAATAATCGATACCTACAACGGCAGAAAACGTGGTTGTCCTCCGAGACTGGCGATTGACCTTTTATATTTACAAATTAGAAATTGCTAACTTGGTCTTAACTGATACCGACAGCTGCAGACAACATGTCTCTCCCCCGAGACTGAAGAACAAGCTCTGATCTTACAGCCGAACCAACTCGCCCGCCATCCAAGTCAGACGCGATCCGAAGATCTCCGAAGTGCTGCGCTTGCTTTATTTATTATTAATTATTTATTTATTATTTATTATTCTTATTTATTATTCTGCTGGTAATTAGCAATTTTGAAATAATGGAACCACAGCCTCCTACAGAGGCTATATGAAATGTAATTAAAATCACTGTTTAATTTCTGTAGTATTAATGACAGAAGTTTATCATTTTGGACCGCAACTTCCGAACGCAGCAGCCAATCGCGGAGAAGGAGCACAATTTAGGCGGTCTTCCTCACGATATACGTACCGAATAAACAACCGGTACCTCACACCGCATTACTCGTACCTCTTGCCACTGCTGCCTTCTCAACCGCTGTAACAAGAGCTTCTTGTAGCTGAATATGATGTCTGTCAAGCCAGAAATGTTACGGGTCTCCTATACAGTGCCACTGCAATTAATTAATTAGAACAAATTCGACAATGTGGAACAGTGCAATACAAAACCTAAAAAAATTGTTGGCAGTCACTTCTTTTCTTACTCCAGAATTCGAGCACTGATTCCGTATTTTTTATTTGTTTGAACGTCATCTATAGTTCAACTTTTCTGATGAGATGGAGAAAAAATGTTATTGATATTTTACTTCGCTATAACAAGTAGAAGTGTAAATAAAGGAAAGATGAAAATAATGATGGACAAGCAGTGGTGCAAATCGCTTACCGCAGTTACTGTAACAGTTTCATAGTTGTACATGCATTCTTTGTTCGTAACACTTTGGCATCGTCTACAGCGCCATTGTAACGTATTAATTAGAACAGAGAATCGACAATATAAATAAGTGCAACAGAAACATAAAAACATTATTAGCTGTCTCTTTTTATCTTGTTACCGAAAAAACACAAATAAAATGGAATCTGCGCAATGATTGCTGTTCGGTGTGGGATCCGCATCAGGTGGGGACTGACTGATGACATCGAAAAATTTCAAAGGACAGCTCGATTTCTATTGTCGCGAAACAGGGGAGATAGTGGCACAGACATGATACGTGAATTGGAGTGGCAATAATTAAAACAAAGGCGTTTTTCTTTGCGACGGGATCTTCTCATGAAATGTCAATCACCAGTTTTTTCCACCGATTGCGAAAACATTCTGATGGCACCCACCTTCGTAGGGAGAAATGATCATCGCGATAAAATAAGAGAAATCAGGGCTCGCACAGAAAAATTAAAGTGTTCGTTTTTCCCGAGCGCCATTCGAGAGTGGAACGGAACAGAGACAGCTTGAAGGTTGTTCATTGAACCCTCTGCCAGGCACTTTATTGTGAATAGCACAGAAATCACGTAGATGTAGATGATACTGTGGCGAAAAGGCACAATCTACACATACATCTACATCCATACTCCGCAAGCCACTTGACGGTGTGTGGCGGAGGGTACCTTGAGTACCTCTATCGGTTCTCCCTTCCAGGTATTCCAGTCTTGTATTGTTGGTGGAAAGAAATATTGTTGGTTTGCCTCTGCGTGGGCTCTAATCTCTCTGATTCTATCCTCATGGCCTCTTCGCGAGATATACGTAGGAGGGAGCAATATAATGCTTGACTCCTCGGTGAAGGTATGTTCTCGAAACTTCAACAAAAGCCCATACCGAGCTACTGAGCATCTCTCTTGCAGAGTCTTCCACTGGAGTTTATCTATCATCTCCGTAACGCATCCTGTAACGAAGCGGGCTGCTCTCCGTTGGATCTTCTCTATATCTTCTATCAACCCTATCTGGTACAGATACCACACCGGTGAGCAGTATTCAAGCAGTGGGCGAACAAGTGTACTGTAACTTACTTCCTTCGTTTTCGGACTGCATTTCCTTAGGATTCTTCCAATGTATCTCAGTCTGGCTCTGGCATCTACTTTACCGACGATTAAATTTATATGGTCATTCCATTATGGAATTTACTGCTTCCAGTTGCTGACCTGCTATATTGTAGCTAAATGATAAAGGATCCTTCTTTCTATGTATTCGCAGCACATTGCTCTTGTCTACATTGAGATTCAATTCCCATTCCCTGCACCATGCGTCAATTCGTTGCAGATCCTCCTGCATTTCAGTACAATTTTCCATTGTTACAACCTCTCGATATACTACAGCATCATCCGCAAAAAGCAAAAACTTTACTGTCAGCGAGACTGGAACCGCGAACCAGAACAGACGCTTTTTTACAGGTCAGCACGTTACCACAGACGTCTTTAAGCCAACTTCAGTTCCCAGTATCCAGTTGTTAAGATGTCTATAACACGCGTATGGTAGGCTGACCAGAGTTCCAAATAAAAATACGGGACACATATGGGTACCAAAGATTGCGATACCAAACCTGGAATTTGACTCGTGACTTTATCAACATGGTGGTCAACCCTTAAAATACAGCCGACCTTGACGTCATTCATTAATGCAGGTAGACACAATCACAGGTATTTATACACACATAGTGTAGGAAGACACGAAGCTATTTTTTTGCTCTCCAAAGCTAAAGTGTTGTATTTAACTGTTCTCGTAATTACATTTGCTTCTTTCGAAAACACTTCATTTTTAGTACGGTTTGTAGTGGGTAGAAAGTGGGGCTTTTGAGTATAAAACGATCACAACATAAAAAATATTTAATTGGAGAAAGAAAATCAAACCAAAGGGACAAGCACAGGAATTAAGGGGTTTTGGGTGGGGGCAAACTAAATATAAGGCAATCCCAATAACGAAGACTTACAAAGTCAGTTGCTAATGCAAAAATTAATCAGACATATTTGCACTAAAAAAAATCTAAATAACTTGTATTACTAATCACCGTATCTGACATCTCTCTTAAACTTCCCAGTTTCAATATTTTTTGTCTTGGTAAAATACTGAATCAAAAATTGACTTTTATGCTTACTTTCTTCGGTGCTAATGCTATAAAACGAGCATCTTTGAACTTAATTACGAATGAGATAAACTGAAAGAGGTGCAAGAACTTGCTTAATCAAACATGTTGTTTTCGTTCTATCTGAGAGGTAGTGAGTGGCAGTTTTTGAGTTACTTAATATGCGTTTTATCAACTTATTAAGGCAGCCTGCAGAAGCAAAAGAGTGATGTGTTTAGAACACATGATAAGCAAAACGCAATTCAGCTGCAGCAATTTTTTCTCCTTCCAAACTATGGTGCGTTACAAAATAATTTCTGAGAGTTTTATGTGTGCTTGAGGATGATACGTTGGATTTATGTTTCTCTTTTCTAACATAGTCATTTATATGTGCAATATCTCCATGACCAATACTTAAATATGTATTACAGAGTTTGCAGAAGGCTTCATATCCTGTTCTGATTTTTTTAATAAAGGGATATTGTTCGCTATATTTGTTGGAAAATTTGCACTTTCTCTTTGACATTTTGGAGAGGGCTAAAAGACTATAAAAACAGTATTTAGGAACTTCCTCATTAATCTAAAAAAGAACTGTACATACAGCACGACAACTTTTTAAAAAGTTTGCTTTAGAGGGGAGTGAAGGTGAAGGGGCAGTGCAGGGGTGATCAGGTTGACAGTATCTCCTGCTCTGCCTGAGCATCCGCTACGCTACAAATGTCACACGCAATTAACAAGGTTTCGCGATTGCGCACTGTAAGGGCGCTCACATTCAGATATGGTATTATTGGTAGTAATAAATACTAAATAAAGTAAATTCAAGTGGCAACGACACAGCCTTCCGAAATGCCTTCACAAAATAAGGTGAAGTAAATATTCCAGAATTCGAATCAAGAACAGATGCCAACATGAGTAACTTAGAAGCAAATATCCTCGGAGTAGTGAAGCAACTTCTATCACTTAATAAAAGCAAGTCTTCTGGTCCAGACTGTATACCAGTTAGGTTCCTTTCAGAGTATGCTGATGCATTAGCTCCATACTTAACAATCATATACAACCGTTCGCTCGACGAAAGATCCGTACCCAAAGACTGGAAAGTTGCACAGGTCACACCAATATTCAAGAAAGGTAGTAGGAGTAATCCACTTAATTACAGGCCCATTCGTTAACGTCGATATGCGGTAGGATTTTGGAACATATAGTGTGTTCGAACATTATGAATTACCTACAAGAAAACGGTATATTGACGCACA